>NC_136063.1:491436572-492636572 GCF_964261635.1 Lissotriton helveticus
TTTGTCTGCTAGCAAAACAGTAAAAAAAACAACTGTGATTTGCCCTCCAGTGTGCCGCACGGCCTCTGCCCGTTTGGTGAGTGCGAGTGTGGGTGCGCCAGTGGTCAGCGTCAGGTGAGGGTAGCCCCGGTGTTCTGTGGAGGCAGCGGCGTAGCTAGTGAGGACGGGGGGGGCGGTCCGCCCCAGGCGGCACAATTTTGAGGGCGGCGGCCATGCTGCACTGGCCCATTGCGGCGGCCTTTATAATTTATTTGGGGACACTCACAAGCAGTGTATCATTATAAAGGCCGCCGCAAGGGGCCAGTGCAGCACAGCCGCCAGTTGAAGTGCAAGCTCTGCGCACGCACGTGACATGCTTAAAAAAAGTTCCAGAACATGCACCTCGTGATGCCTGTGCAGCCCACTACTTCCGGTGCTGCCAAGGAGAGGGCAGGCAGGGGTTGGAATGGATTCCTGCACCCCTACCAACACTCCCCGATGACGGTGGGTGAACCAGCACGTTCGGGCTGTTTTTTGAACACCGGAGGCTTCAGGCAGCGAGCACAGACAGTAGCTTAAGCGTTGTTTAGCAGCGATCACGAAGACAAGAGGTACTTTTGAACCAAGTGTTAATCCCTAAAGAAGGCTTACCTCAGAGTGACTTTAGGGTTGTGAGACTGGAAGAGGGATTTATGGTTAAATTATATATCCCACACAGTAAAATATTAATCACATAAGTTGTAGATGATCTGGTACCTTTTCGCATACACCAGGAGGGCATTAAGGAGGTTGTAACACACAGGTTTCGTCCTGTTTCTCCGAGCTAAACCAGAGAACATTTGGTGGAGTGTGTAGTCCAGGATATTTCCCCTGAAGAAGGGAAATGCAATTCCCGAAATGCATTGGGCACTGCATTGTTTGAATTCAAGCTATATCTGAACACTGACAATTACAATTTATGTGATTAGAAGTTAATGATTGTGCAATTGAATTTTGACAGCAATTCACCTTGTATTGACACTATGCAACAGATGGAAAACGTATGAAATATGAGTTATAACTTTGCATGGATTTATGAAAAAAAAGCATATAAATTCATTGCGTGAACACATGGTTTAATTTGGTGTTACCCTTTATTTCAATTATTTCAAATGGAATAGTGAGTAATAAATTGAGTGTGGACCTAGTGTCCAGTAGGAACAGTGCACACTAGATACAGGTCATCCTGTATTTTTCCATGAATCAGCTATGGTGCCTGACACCCGGATGGGACCCGTTGCAGCTGACACATTCTAAAAGGTCCTTATGTGGGTTTTAGTATGTGTACAAGTATGGCAACATGTTTATTGTTGGGGTGGGCTCCCATTTTCTATTTCTTTAAATAGTTTGCATAGAAAGAGTTTAAGGGTTGGTTTATTGAGCTTGCTGTATTCCAAAAGCAGGTATCCATCAATTCCTGGTACCTTGTCCATCTCCACTTTTGCTATTGCATCCTCCGATATGTCATGTTCTAGGGAGAGTTTCAGATCTAGTGTTAATTGTGCGATACAGAGATTGGAGGAATTAGACTAGGCTTTCTCATCCATTGCAGTGTGAGGCCAAGCAGCTGTGTAAAGTTTTATAGTATGATACTTCCAATATTTCTCATGGATGTGGGACTATATTCCCCTATGTGTTCCTTATTGCCAGTATTGAAGTCTGTGCTTCCTGCTTTCGTATTTGCAATAAGAGTACGTGCTCAACTTTTTCCTCTATCCTGATAATAGCGTTGTTTGAGATCAAACCACATTGTTTTGTTAGTGAGGAGTTGATTAAATGCCAGGAAGGGTTCCACAGCGGTATTCGTACATGCGCAAAGATACCCCAGCTGTGGTCAATTTGTGCGCTATACAAGTACTCTACATTTACATTACATTTACATTAAGGTTATGTATGGCCTGTAGAAAAGTGCTGAGGTTTTCTATTATAATTTGCATTATTGTTAATTGGTATGGTTAAGCTCTTCCAACTGCTTTTCTAGGTCTGCGTGGTGTTTTACAAGTTTTTTCTTTTTCAAGGTTATATCCCTCATTATTTTGCCTCTGATCAGACTTAGCCTGTTGCCCAGACTATTCCCATGGAAGGGTTTTGGTTTTCATGTTAACAAGGTTGCTATATTGGTTTGCATAGTGCAATAATCACCCGAAAGGGTATCCAGGCTCTTGGGCAAGGTGTGTGGTCCCAAGCTACTTGTATGAAGAGCCAGGTCCTTAGCTTCTTGCGGAACTCCGTAAGTGAGGAGGAGCCTCCTGATGTGTTGAGGGAGGTTGTTCCACCTCTTTTGTGCAATGTAGGAGAATGAGAAACCTCCAGTTATGATTTTGCAGATATGGGACATGTGTGAGTATGAGGCAGAACAAAGGTGTCTTGTGGTTTGGGGAAAGTGTATGTGGCTCTTCAGGTATTCTGGTCCTGCGTTGTGTAGGGCTTTGTATGTGTGGATGTCCGTGGTTTGAATTGGCTGTGCTTGTGAAGGGAGATCCAGTGATGCTTGCTGAGGTGTGGTGCAATGTGGGTGCGGCATGGGAGGTTGAGTATGAGACTTACGGCTGCTTTCTGGAAGGTCTGGAGTCTGTGTCTGAGTTGTTTGGAGATGCCAGCATATAGTGTTACTGTATTCCAGCCTGCTGATGTGTGCTTGTGTGTCGGTCTGCCTGGTATTCAAAGCAACCTCGTGATGTCTGAGCAGCCCACTACTTCCGGGCAGATAGGGGACAGGGGACAAGGGTCCTGCACAAGCTGTGATGTTATGAGTGAGATGTCACAAACAGGGTAGGGAGAACTGATTAAGTTTTGGATTTCCTTCTGCGTCGTAGCTAGGTGGGGCGATCCGCCCCTGGCGGCACTATTTTGAGGACGGGAGCTGTCTAGCCCTGGACCGTGTCATGTATGTAACTTGCATGATCGAGGTAACTATTAGCGGTGATACTACGTGTCTCTTGGACCTCTTTTAGGTGCTCGCAGTCCTTTTTCACCAGCACCCCCGAGGGGGGCGGCAATCTGAAGGATAGCCCCGGGCGCCACAAGCTCTAGCTACGGCTCTGTGTGGAGGTGGCTCGTCAGAACTGAGTGCGACTTGTAGAACACCTGGAGGCCTCACTCGCCACAGCCCCCTACCCCGCTGTGCATGCTGTACAAGGGCACAGACCCGGACTCTTCTAAAATTTCTGCCACAGGCAGACCCAGGCAGGTTCAGGCCCAGCTGCACCGGTAGTTGCTGGGGCGGGGGTGGGGGGTATATCTCGGGGCAGATAGCAATAGCCAGCCTGCTAAAGAGAGTGTTGTAGTGTGCTGAGGGCACAAGAGGTGTTTCATCTTTGGTGGAATAGGCCTCCAGGTAGCTTTCCCCAGACAATAAATGTTCACAGTGGCAGGCAAATCACCACCCACATGTCCTCTGTTTTTTCAAGGTCATACTCGTATATGTATACAAAGTTCCACACTGCGTGCATGTTTTCTGAATGTTGTTAGACAACAAGGTTAGACAACAAGGTTCCTAAAAGTTGGCTTCACCAAGAATCTACATAAAGTGTCTTCGAAGTAAACCGAATGACATCTGTTCATGGAACGCATCCTGAATATGCCGCCTTTCTTCTCGTCTCTGTTTCCGAAACAGGCACAGTGTTCTGACAGACGGTGTTTCATTTTTAATGAAACGGCCGGAGGTTGGCAAGGCAGGTGTTTGCAACAGCGGATGCGCACGCTCCAAATGGCATCAATAAACCGCGGTACTGGAGATTCTGCAGTGCCCTCAGTGTATGCTAATGAGCTGATCCATTATTCAGCATGGCTCTTTTATGAGCTGGTACACAGACCGGCAAGCATGGCATCATTCCAAAGGATTTCTTCTTGATGATGCATCTGTTGACTTTTCTTTGGGCTCGAGTTGACAGCATATTTACAAACACATCTGTTTGTTTTAGGTAAGCTTTTGTATTTGCGGAATACAATAATATCTGCTCTTGCTCTGCATTATCTTGTGCTTAGCGCTACAGCCTGCCTGCTGTCCTCATCTCTGGCAAGACACTGGTGCTGACAGAGGCAGCCTATTTTTCAGACACCACGACACTGAATCCCATCTTCCTCATTAAGGACTTGTCGTTGAATCAAGCTTTAATACATCATGGCCTTAGTCGAATCCTTAATCTTTTATTTTCAATGTTTACCTTTTCATCCTGTTTACATTTCCAGGCCGGTTTGGTACATGCAAAAGTCAAGCTTAGCTCACACAAGATTTAAAAGCGAATAGTAATAAAAGAAATAAAGGACCACCTCCATTGTAAGCAATATACACAATGCTTAATATCACTTGAAATAAGAAACAAGAGCCCGTGTTAGAGAAACAGTGCAAGCACCTCTAGGGGCATACTTGTCCTCTTGTGCTGAAGTACTATTGGTATTACAGGACTGCCTAGAGATCCTTGGTATTATGGAAGGGACAGCAAGGCCCTTTATGTGCCATCAATATGGGAGGGAACATGATTGTAAAGGCAACCACTCAGAGGAGTTCCTCCATTTGCATGGGTTAGTTTCCCACGGTAATAAGTGAATGCCCTTTCCAACAGTGCATGTACCCATTCAACACCCTGCAAGGAGTGTGTTTGCGAATATAGAGAGGGGATGCCTACATTCAGTCTGTCCTTTGCAGTCATGGCCAGTCCTGCCCTCCCCGCCTCATAGGAGGCACTTTCTCTCCTCCAAAGTGAGGCTATCAGAAGAAGCCATGCAGTCTTGTTGTTCCCCAAAGTACCCATACATTCAGGAGGGAGATTGCTTATGTTACAATTCATAGGGGAGTTATGTGACCATCTAGAGGAAGGAGGCCAAAGGCTGAGTTTCTTTACAAAGTTTATAAGGTAATGGCAATACAATTAGAGAAATTAGAGAAAGGATTTCATACAGGGATCACAGGCTTCCATGCATTATACTGTGTTATGTTTGAGTTGTAATACACCATTGTGGAACAACTGAGGCCATCTTACTGACCGTTAGGCCAATACCCATCCTCACTGGTTGATGAGACCACTGCTCTGTGACAGCATACAGAATACTATTCTGTTCAGGTGCACATTAATACGGTTGTATTATGGAACCATGCAAGCAAATACCACACATGCCTTAACAACGTGGGCTTTAGAAAGCTCGCATCTTTATATGCTTGCCTTTACCACGCAAACGTTTACAAGGAATATGCCTTTACCACGAAAATGTAAGTATTTAGCAGGTAAGTATAAAGCCTTTTTATTTTTATCTATATATATTACCTGCTGGCATTCACCGGTAGGCAGTTATAGTTAGGAACTTGTTTCCATAGGAAAAGCATTTTTTGACTTGCCTATATCTTTGACTCCGGTTTAAGAATCTTCACAAAATTGTGTGCCCCGGTGATTCTTGTTTCACATGGAGAGTTTCAAAGAAATCCTTCAAATAGGGGCAGAGAAAAAAGGGGGGGATAAAAAAAAAAACAAGTGTTTTTCCCATGTTAATTCCCACAGGACCATTAATCGAAGCTGCAGCCCGAAGCAATGGACGGAATTATACCAGATGTGGGAGAAAGGAAGTTTTGGTTACACAGACCACTCTTTCAGTTATTTGGTTTGAATCAATGTAGTAGTTGTTGGGAAATTAAAGAAAGTAAAGTTAGTGATATCTCTGGCAGCCGATATTTTGTGACTATTGCGCGATTCTTCACAAATGCGTTAGCCAACAGGAATGCCATGATTGGCTGGCCGCAACCTGAGCAGAAAGTTGCGGCCGGCATTTTAGAAAATGTGAAAGTCTGGTGGTGAAAATTCACAACAAAAGTGGTATAAAGGGTCAGGGAAGAGGCACCCTGACCACATATTTGACATATAGGGGTGTTAGTGAGACAAGCTATGTGTCAAAAATATTTTTGGGGACGCGTGAGATTCGCAAATTTGTCGCTACCTTCAACGCGCCCCAGTGTAACGTCGTGATGAATTTACGAATATGGGGCAAAAAAAGTACATTCAGATGCTAATACATTTACTCAAATACACACTCAGAGATTTTTGCACCCACTCTCACCTCCATTGACATACTCATGCACCCACTCACCTACCCAATGATACATTTATACATCCACTCACATGCCCGCTCAGAGCCTCATGCCCCCTCTCACAGACCTATTGAGAGACTCATGCACATACTCCCAGACACACACCTACTTACGGACCTACTCACAAGCCCACTCAGAGAATCATGCCCATTCACAGACCCTCATGCCCCACTTACAGACCCACTCAGACTGTCATGAAGGCACTCACAAACTCACCTATATTCACATACACCCACTGACAGACCCACCCACCAACTCATGCACTGAGACAGAGTACCACTCAGAGACTCATGCACACACTCAGAGACCCACTCTGAACTCATGCACCCAGTCATAGATCTACTCAGAGGCACATGCACCGTCTCACAGACCCACTGAAAGACTCATGCACTCAGTCACAGACCCATTGAGAGGCTCATGCACCTACTCACAGACCCACTGAGAGACTTATGACTCCTGTCACAGACCCACACTGACTTATGCACCTACTCATAAGCCCACTCAGAGACTCATGCCCCACTCACAAACCCTTGAGCCCCACTTACTGACTCACTCAGACCGTGATTAAGCGACTCACAGAGTCACTAATATTCACATACACCCAGTGACAGACTCACTCAGAAACTCATGCACCTTCTCAGAGACCCACTCAGAGACTCACGCACCCAGTACAGACCCATTCAGATGGTCATGCTCACAACTTAGAGACCCACTGAGGGACTCATGCACTTCTTCACAGACCCACACCGACTTACACACCTACTCACAAGCCCACTCGGAGACTCATGCTCCACTCACAGACCCTTATGTCTCACTTACAGAGCCACTCAGGCCGTCATTCATCTACTGACTGTCACTCATATTCACATACACCCAATGAGAGACCCAATGAGAGACCCACTCAGACTCATGCACCCCCTCAGAGACCCACTCGGGCACTCACAGACCCATACCACCACTTACAGACCCAGTCAACAAACCACACAGGCACTCACCCCCACTTGCACACCCACATAGTTACTTATAAGCTGTACCTACACCAATACTAATAATTGGGATTTGCTTGTAATTCTTCTTTGCTCTATTTAAAGGCTGTGACTACTACTTATACAAGAGAAGGGACAGTGAAAGAAATGAAAGATTTGAAAAGGCCCTAGATTTGAATCATCACATGAATGAGAATAACATGAAGTCATTGGAATTTCGAAGGGTGAAGAGGGGTAAAACGCAAGCATGAAGACTCAACTGATGATGAAAGGGCCCTTTGAGCAGAACTCACATGTGAAATTCAGATAGTGTGATGGTTACGATAACCATCAAACGGTGGATTGAGAAAGTCTAACAAATTAAAATGCTAATTAATTAAAATAACTGGTGAATGTGTAGTGAGGAATGTGAAAATGTAAAAGTAAAAAATGACATGCATTTAAAATGTGCAAGCTGCAGTAGGCACTCATAGCTATTGGAATAGATCATAGAAATTCTAACTTGACAACATTGATATATGCACACTTGTAGAAATCTGACCTTAATGTGACATGCTCAAAAATATTTATTATTACTGCAGAATGTTCCGGTTAAACAAAATGTATTCTTTTTTGAAAAGGCGACAATTCATTTGCATTAGCTAAGCTTCTTATTTTTTTACTTTGACATAATGCTGAATAGCTGGATAGCTGTACACTTTAGACAATCATTTTTATTTGTGTTAAATTAAATGCATTACCTAACAGTGACATTGTAAGTTAATTTCCCTTTCTTTGGCCTAGTCCATTATTCACACAATGAAGCATCTAACCCTATAAGGTCAGAAATTGTGCTGCGTGCCTATGGGAACTGCCGCTTATGTTTCCAGAGGCCTCATGCGAAAGATGAATAACCTTGTGATGAAAATTTGGATGTGGGAAATCGGGAAAGGAAGAGCTGAACCTGCTCATGGATGAGTGATGCTTTCTGATTTGACCAGCAAGAAAGAACCCTGCTACAATGTCTGCAATGTGTTCATGTATTTTATATTAGTGCGTATTCCTAGTGCAGTTTTAACACTCCTTACTCATCTTGCCCTAGACTGACAATTGTGGCTACTGCTGCTTCTCTTCATCTCTTGATCTCACTCTGTTCTATTGAATTTAAACTCTTCATGGGTTCTACTAAAGCTGAATTCTAATCCTGGGCTTTATAATAGGGACTTTATTCCTTTATGGTATGTGATTGATGCTTTTATTTGAAGACCTGATCTAACCATTGTTTTATGATATTTTCTGTAAACTGATTTGAGCTGAGCCTCTAATTTTGAATAAAAAAATAATTAAAAGAAACTTACTGATCTCCTAATGAGAAATAAAGCCTTTAAACTCATCAATTCAAACTCTCATCATTGACTGAACTTAAAACTGTAATTGTGGTTTGACTTGTGATGCCAAAATAGCTCCTTTAGTCAAAATATGGTGGCAAAGATCCATCACCTAAGGCAAGAAGAAATCAGTGCTGGAAGGGGGCTTGACCCTGTGCGTGATGGTACCTGCAAGGTTGAACCATATTAATTAAATTTGGGCCTCTTCCGTGCTATCAATGTACTTTACATTTGCCAAATACACTACTGTATCACTTTCATCAACATTCATACAGCTTTTAATATCATAAGCTTTTACTATCAATGGCATCCAAGTACACATAATCCAGTTCCTTTTATCTACCTGTCACATATGTCAAGGATAGTCTGTCATCAAATATATACTGAACAGGGAATATGATCCCTTCCAAGTACCTCTCATTTATCTCAAAGCCTGCGATCTTGTTTGTTTAGATCTAATGACGTTCCGTAAACAGTGAGGCCTACGCCAAGTAAGCTAGGCAACAACAATTTTAATAGCATCAGCAGTCAGACTATTAGGCTCTCGTAATGTTACTAAATCTGGGGGAACTGTATGCTATGCTTGGATAATTCAATTAAACAATTGATCGAGTGTTCATGTTCTGAACATTCAATTACAGGAAGTCAAAGGAAATATACATGGTATTGATTGAAATTCCTATTGGGACCATTTTGTACCTGTGTCGTTTTGCACCCCCAGTTCCTGCACAGGAAGGAATGCACGATATGGTGCATTCCTTCCAGTGCAGGAACATGCTCTGGCGGTCTCACAGCAGTGCTGTTTAAGGCTCACAATAAGCCTTTATACAGCACCACTGTGGGACTCTCAAACAAAATTACTTGTATTCAGGCAGGCGGGTAGCGGTGAGTTTCGACAGTCCTAGAGTGGTGGCATGCTGGCTGCTCCACTCTAATTTAATCAAGCACATTTCACTAGGTTTTCCACTTGTAAAAAATTGCGTTACCTGGTGAGGGGAACAAAACCCTACTCAAGCAGCAATCACAATCCATGTTAGGGTAAAGTCACAAGCAAACCCAAAATTAACCTGTTCCCAACCCTTTGGTAGCTTGGCCCAGAGCTTAACCTGGAGAACTATGTAAAGTTTTTTTTCAACACTGCAACCAGTAAACAACATTAAAACACACCACAAAAGGGATCCCACAACAGGTTTGAAAAATAGAGTTATTTTTAACAAAAGAAGCAAGACCAAATGCCAAAATTTCAATCAGTAGAACTGAGGATATTCAGTTTTAAAGGTTTCAGTGAAAATAGCACCAGAAATCACAAAGCATTGGACCGGGAGAAATTCACAAGTTCAGGCCGTGATGGAGCGCAAGTCAGCTACAGGGACCCATTTAGGCCTTCTGAACAAAGTACCTTAAATCCTGGGTTGCAAGGCTGCAGTGCGTGGTATTGCATCATCTTCTAGGATCCCATTGATGAGGGCTTGCGATGTGGAGTCCGGTGTTGAGGTTGCGTCTCAGAGTCTAGGCAATGTATCGGTTCCAAGGAGCTGTGAGGCTGTTATGCGGAGTCTGGCATCATTGTCGAAGATGCTGCCAAAAAGGGATGCAAGGGTCTTCAGTGAGGATTAGCCGCACAGCTGCGGTTCCGAGATTGTGGCAGGCTGTGAAGGTGATGCAGGTCCATGCAACAGCTGCAATTCCTGGCTTCTGCCTAGGGATGCACCACAAAGGAGAGGCATTGGTTCCACTGGGTCCACAGAGGCTGACAGAGCCTGTTCGGCCCACTTCCAAAGGTTCAGGACAGGGGTAGCACCATTTGGTACGGTAGACTTACAGAGTCCAAGTGCTGGGGCCGAGGTTGTTGGAGACGTCATGTCCCCAAGGTTCCAGTCAGGAGGCCAGCCATTTAGCTCTTGGAGTCACTCTGGGTTCAATAGATGCAGGTCCAGTCTTTGTTACCCAGGCAAGATGACAACAGGCACCAGGTCAGCACAGCAGGGCAGCAGTCCTTCAGAGCAGCAGTCCAGCAGAGTGGCAGCACAGCAGTCCTTCTTGCGTTGCAGAGAATCCACAGGTCCAGAAGTGTACTGAAGAAATGGTGTCTAAGGTCCAATAATTTTACCCAGCTCTGCCTTGAAGTGGGAAAAGCTGCTAGAGGTTCCCTCTTGTAATGCCCAGGTGTCAGCCTTCCTTGCCCTGGCTCCAAACTAACTACAGGGGGTATGCAGTCCTTTGTGTGGATGCAGGACACAGCCTATTCAAGTGTAGGTAGGGCTGTGTCCTGCTCCTCCCTCCCGTGCTACCAGTGATCGCCCATCCGGGGGACACCTAAGCTCTCTTTTGTGTGTGGCTGTCTAGGAGGAATAAACAAAGCCCAAATTTCAACTACAGCCATTCATGTAACCCAGAGACAGGAACATGCTACTTTATAAAAGAGGCATTTTTTAATTCCAATTAAAAATACGACTTTACCATGACAGAGGATTTTTCATTGCAATTAAAAAAGACACCAAACATGAACTGGTTACCTGTTCCAATTTGGAAGTTACCATGTATTAAATGTTATAAGGTAACTCCAATGTTATCCTATGTGAGAGGTAGACCACGCAACAGTGAAAAACAGGACATCCAACTTTTTAAATACACTGCACCTTGCCTTAAGGGATGTCCATGCCCTACTCTAGGGGTGACTTAATTGCATTAAAAACAAATGTTGGAGCCTGGCAAGAAGGTTTATTTTGCCAGGCTAAAATGGCAGTTTAAAGCTATACACACAGTCTACAATGGCAGGGCTTCTTAACTGGGTGGCACAATCAGTGGTGCAGGCCCATTGCTAACATTTAATTTACAGACCCATGGTACATATAGGACCACTTTACTAGGGACTTAGAAGTAAATTAAATAAGACAATTGGGTATATGCCATTTTACCATGTTTTGAGGAGTGAGCACAGGCACTTAAGTACTGGTTAGCATTGATAACATGAGCAAAGTCCCAAGGCCAGCAACAACAGGATTAGCAAAAATGGAGGAAGAAGTCAAAAGGTTTGGGGGGGAGACCTCCTGAATTTTGACGGGTCTAACATTTGTCTCCCCTAGCTGAAAGTGGGGAAAACTACTCAACCCCCTGGAGAGTTTTCTTCACTATGGTGGAAGAACCTGGATAGAATGTCACAATTGGTGTGGTCTGTGCTCCACAATAAAGTCCACTCCCTGTAGGTAGATGAAACACCTCAACAATTTGGGATTTTCACCCCTCATTTGCGTGAACATTATGAGAGGGTTGTGGTCTGGTTGTACCCAGATGTGAGTCTCAAACAGTTATTGTCTTGGATTCTTCATTGCCCAGACCAAAGCAAAGCCCTCTCTTTCAATCTCACTCCATCTTCACTCCTTGGGAAGTAACCTCCTGCTAATGAAGGCTACTAGTTGGTCTAGCTAGGGCCGCCTGTTTTAATTGTGCTAAGACAGTCCCTATTCCAGAAACTGAAGCATCTGTCTGCACAATAAACTTCCTTAGATAATTCAGGAGCCTTGAGTACAGGAGCTATACACATGGCCTCCTTGAAGGTATCAAAGGCTTTCTGACAGGCCTCTGTCCAGATCACATTTTTGGCCTGCTTTTTTGAAGTTAGTTCTGTTAAGGGGCAACATTGGTGCCATATCCCTTAACACACCTCCTATAATATCATGTGAGGCAAAGGAAGGCCCTCAAACAATCTGTGTTTAGGGGGTTGAATGAAAGGACAGTCTCAATCTTGGCCTGGAGGGGCTGCACCTTGCCTCCAGTCCACCATGTGGCCTAGATATATCACAGAACCCTGCCCTATCTGGTACATACTGGCTTTGGCAGTCATGACCACCTGCTGCAGGGCCTGAAGCAACTCCTCGAAGTGGTAAAGTGTTTCTCCCAGTTTGAGCTGAAGACTGCTATGTAGTCCAAGTAGGCAGCACAGAATGCTTCCTATGCAGCTAGGACCCTGTTGACCAAACTCTGGAAGGTGGCTGGGGCATTATATAAACCAAAGAGTATCACCCTAATTGTTTAAATTGTAGTGCCCATACTTGTAGAACTCAGTACATTGGAGTACAAACCTCCCTGCCTTATGACCAGATATCCCCTTCTTCTTAGGGTCAGACTGGGACTGGTTGCCATTACTTCCTTGAGAATTAGTTTGGGGACTTTTAGGCAACCCCTTATTTTTTGTTTTTTCTCCCCCTTCATTCCTCTGGTTGGAACCCTGATCACCTTTGTGCCCCTCCCTCCAGAGACACTTTTGGACACTCTGGTGCTAGCCCAGAGTTCCACCTCCTCATCAAGCTTCCTGGGGTCAGTCAGCTTACTGTGAACTAAGTGCTGACACAACTCCGTAAAACAAAAACTGAGCATGCGCTCCCCCATCATCAGATTATACTACACATTGTAATCATTCACTTTTTTGCCCCACACCCAACAATTCAGAGTCTGACTTGTAATTAGACTCTGAATGGCACAGCAGTGGCAGTCCAACCACCGCTGCGCCGGTGGTCCGACCTCCCTATTATGAGTTGGGCGGTTTGAGCGTAATTGGACTGCTGGCTCCAGCAGGGAACCACCATTCCCTGGTGGTGGTGCAGCGGTTAGAGTCATTGTAAGATGTAGGCGGAGCCACTGCGGCACCGCCATGCATATTACAAGTTTCAGGACCGCCACTGTTTTTGTTGGTGGTCTTTCCTCCATGAAAAGGCTGGCAATGCTGAAATAAAGGGGTCCCTACAGGGCCCCCGTGCCCCTTTAGCCGCAGTGGGGCACAACTTGTGCCCCTCTGTGTGCATGTGCCCCAGTTCCTTCATGGCATGGATTTCATAGTCCATGCCATGCAGGAACCTGTATGGCGTTCCCATTGCGGTGCCTTTTTCAAAGGCGCCACTGCCTTTGAAAGCAGCACTACCACAGGAACCACCATGCCGCCCGCCCGCCCGCCTGCCAGACCACAACATTACTTGCAATCTGGTGGTCGGGCGGCAATGACTCTTGGTAGTGTGGGGCACAGCAGTGGCATGCCACCCACACCTGCGCTGCCAAAAGTCATTATCGGGACTTCAGTGTCTTGCTGGAGTAATCCACAAAATCTACCCAGGGCTGATTGGGTATCTTCTAGATGTACTTGAACCTTTGACAGTACTTTTCAGGGTTCAGCCCAAATTTTGTAAATAAAATAGCTGTTGTTGGTATGTACCTAGTTTGTTTCCCAGCCTCTAGTGTTAGCAGTGGGTCCCACCCCAGAGTAGGCATGTTTTTCCAAAGACCACACCCAATGGTCTTCTGAGACCTTGTGGACCCTCAGGGATCTCTCGTAGACACAAAACCATTTGTCAATGTGATCTCCCACCACATAACTGGGCACCAGATCCTAGTCAAACTTCTGTCTCCCTCAGACACTGTGGATATACTGCCACCACCACAACTAGAATCTGCCTGCCTTACTTTGATGTCCAGCTCCTTTAGACTCAGTTCATGAGTCAACAAAATGTTCTTTTCATCTGAGGCTCTCTCTGCCTCAGCTTTCTTTGCTTACAAGCCTAGTTTCTTCTCCTCTGCCATTTGCAGTTTGAATTCCATCTCATCCTTCCTTTCCTCCAGTTCCTCTTCCCAGCATTTTGTCCCCCGACCTGTCCCCACAGGCTGTGGGGCAAAATGCTGCTCCCTGCCATTGCAGGGGGATTCAATTCAGGGGATGAATCCTCCCTTTCTACTGCAGGAGGTTCCTCCACCTCCTCATCCCTTCCTTTGGTCTCACCCTTTTGTAATTCCACCTTTCTGGTAGTGCTTTTAACAGGGATCACTGACACAATAAGGAAACCAAAAATATAGTGATACAGAAATATCACGTCAAAAATATTGATCCCAAAAATCCCGATTTACTATATTTAGAATGGTAAGTATAAAAATAAAGAAAAAAATGTTTTTTCAGTAATATCGACATTTTATATACAATAATCTTGTTTTATATATATATATATATATATATATTACCTACTGGCGGTCGCCAGTAGGTATATATAGTTAGGATTTTTTCTCTATGGGTTTTTTGAAAATTCTATGTCTAATAACTTTGGCGTTTGTGGACGGAATTGGCTGAAATTTTCAGGAAAATGGCACATTTTGTTTCTGAGCAGCCCTTGAAAATTTGGGGGGGGTTCGTCCAGTGGGGGCCGAGAAAAAAGGGGGTCCCAAAACGTGTTTTTAACATTGAGTTTTCCATAGGGCGGTTGGCCTCACTTTTAGCCCGAACGGCTGAATGGATTTGCACGAAACTTGGCAAAATTGTAGGGACTGGTAGCCCGATGTGCCTTTTGTAGGTCTCAATATATGTGCTCCAGTGGATTTTGAGAAATTAACGTTTAAAAAAAGATATATATCTGTAAGCGCGGACTGGGCAGCGCACTGGTTCGCGGACTTTTCGCGCAACGGAGCTTTGTGAAGCGAAGCTGATTGGTTCTCCGGCGTCTGTCAACATTCCAAACAGTCCGTAGCGGCCGCCATCTTGTCTCTCGGTAGGATCGAGAGACAAGAGGAGGTCAAAACAAAGGGGGAAATAACTATAAGGGGGCATAGTAGATCCTCGCTGACCCCCTAGGTTTGATGTGGAGGTTTTAAAAGGGCCCCGCGGGGCAAAAAAAAAAAATAATAATAATAATTGAACGGCTGAATGGATTTGCACGAAACTTGGCAAAATATTAGGGACTGGTAGCCCGATGTGCCTTTGCTAGGTCTCAATATATGTGCTCCAGTGGATTTTGAGAAATTAACGTTCAAAAAAAGATATATATCTGTAACAGCGCTCCGCTTCGCGTAACGGAGGTTTGCGAAGCTGATTGGTCATTCTGTCACTGGGCTATAGTTGGGCTACATCTGGCTGATATTTGGGCTACATTTGTTTTTTTGTGTGTCTGGCGGCCATCTTTGGGCTACATTGGGCTTCATTGGGCTACATTCGGCTAATTAGCAAATAGCTCATCGCAAACTAGGAATGGTAAAGAATCGCTATTTATTCCTTAAAGTTCGCTATTTAGGAAATGCAAAAAACTTTGATGATACATATGGCGGTTCATCTCTAACAAGATAAGAAGCATAGGGATACATTTATGATGACTGGCGCATCACCAGGGATGTGTTAGTCATTCTGTGCCGCTGTTCCGTCACCTATGGTGTGCTGCATTTACAATGCGGCGCATCATGGGGCAAAAACAGCACAGATGCGTGATGTATCTGTGCCGTAAAGGTGGCGCATTGCTGGAGTTGTATCGCAAGTGTGATGAAGCTCCAGCAAGGGTCGGGGGTGCCCCTGTCGCGGGGTTTCTGTTCTCACACAGAACTGTGGACAGAGGATTGGAACCTCGGCGAATTAGGGTGTCCCAAAACTCACGTTAGTAATCAAAAACTCCTTAGCAAGCTAGGTACAGTGTCACATTGGATATAACAAACTCTCAATGTTTAGACAATCCAGAATATGAACTTATAGTACCTCAGGATACGTGGAACTCATGAACAGTCGGTCGTTATAGATTTCTTAGAAACCAGAACATGGAGTTAAGAAGAACAGATGTGTATTTGAAATGTTTATTTACTAATGCCGTCTTCTCAGGCGTAGTACCTTAGATAATAAAAGTACACATATTATCAGTAGCAAAATTACCAGCATAGTTACTAGTACATAAAAAGTGAATGGTGATAGTATGTTAACATGCTGTAAATGAATAAGAGTTAGCAACACTTATAAGCAGCCGCGGGCCGTGGAGGGAGTTACGTTGAGGCAGGGAGGCGGGGAGGGGGAGAAGCAGGGTGGAGAATACAAGTACACATATTATCAGTAGCAAAATTACCAGCATAGTTACTAGTACATAAAAAGCGAATGGTGACAGTATGTTAACATGCTGTAAATGAATAAGAGTTAGCAACACTTATAAGCAGCCGCGGGCCGTGGAGGGAGTTACGGTGGGGCAGGGAGGCGGGGAGGGGGAGGGGCAAGGTAGAGAGGGCTCCACCCTGCTTCTCCCCCTCCCCGCCTCCCTGCTTCACCGTAACTCCCTCCACGACCCGCGGCTGCTTATATCTCACCCTCCCTAATACACATATTATATTATTTGCTAAGAAGGTCTCTTTGTGTTGGTTTAGGGCGTGCCCATACTTTAGTGTCTTAGATTTGAAGGAATCACATCAGCATACACCAGCTCTCTCTTCATGTGAACCGCATCAACTGTTGTGTATGTGTGTTCGGCAAAGCAATATAAAACCCGCCTCATGCCCAGAATTGGCAGAAGTTGCACTTATGTTATGAGTATGAAGTCGTGGAGATCAGACCTCATAACAATTGTGTATCGTGTTGTTCTTGAAACTTTAGCACTCGCTGTACAGATATAGTTTAACAAGTAAAGCAGATAGTAGACCAATAACATATTATTCTCATGTAAACCACGATGAACTACTAGGTGGAAAGCTAAAGCAACAACTAAGTGTCGTGTGCAGAAGTTGCAAAAAAGGAAAAATGGCGTTTAAACCGGTAATGAGCCCATGCTAACTTAACACGGTGTAAAGATATCCAGGACCTAGATGACACCTCCTCATGATCCGGAAACGAACTGAATAAGATAATAGAAGTGCCATCTCATGAGAGCAGATTGCAAGTTTATATGTGGACGGTGCGCAAGGTAAAGCATTAAAAACTAGGAAAATTTAATGCTAAAGAAAAATAAAACAGCCAAGTACTTTATCGAGTCTTAAGCCAATAGGCAAGGTAAATAATAAAAACTTGACAAATAAGTCAATGAATTGTCAATGAAATGCTAGTACTCAGCATATCAAACATGAAAAAGGTCTATGACATAACTGTGTATGCAAAATAAGCTGCAACAGCCTCCAATAGGAAGTCACCGTCTTCATCCGAAAACAGTTCAGCCATCCAATTTAAAAGCGGAAAAGAACATACGTGCTCTCCCAGCACCGGATCCTCTATCACCATCAGAGGACAGCTCGGTGGGTTTTCAAGAAAGCTCTGTTCCAAGAAAGACTGTGCTGCCGCCAGTAAATTCCAGGGACCAAGTAGTCCATGCATCAATGCCACAGCCATAATCCTTTCGCCAGGACAAACCAACTCGTGAGTAATGATAGGAGTCATCAGCTGATTAAAGTCGACGTCAGGAGAAACCGGTCCGCAGAGACACAAATCAATGGCCCAATCGAAATCACAGGTCAGGCAGTGAAATACAGGCTGGACACAGGTGAAGTAGGAGAACCGAAAAGATAATCCATATGCCGTGCTTAATATCGCCAACGGCATTGTGCCATAATATTCTAGCATGCGATTGCGGAACAGTGTCAGCAGCTGCAGGGTCGGAGGTTGCATAGGAGGGACATCCATATTTAAAAATGTAAAAAAGCACAAGAGCGTCCGCTGGTAATGCAAGTAAAAATGCCAATCCACGAACCAGAGTGCAGAAAATACAATGAAAGGAAGCAGGGATGACTCCAAAGATTTTCTCAAATGAAGTCACGAGACCACTGGTAACAACTTTAAAAAAGTGCACCAGGGACTTTGTGGAGGATGCGTTAAAGATAGTCGGAAACATGTTGCTGAAATTGAAAGGCAAATGTTAATTGAAAAAGGTTTTGCACCTCTGTATGGGTGTTCGCTATGTGAAGCACGAAAGTTTCACGGGCCGAACTCAAGGCCACCTCTCTCTGAGACAAAAGAGCTCTTATTCTTGCCATGCCGTTGAAACGTGTCTCAAGGTTGGTATTTGTGGCCAGATTGAAAACTCCCTATGTTCATGTGTGGGAGGAAATAGAACATTTCTGCAGCAAATAACCCGTTCACTTACTGTTACGATAAAAGGAATACTTTTAATTAACTCAGAACAATCTTCATTATTGAGCATCAAATAACTACCATTTTCCAACAACTTGAACGTGGGGATGATAGCAGGAACTGGCGTGCCTTGCAACACGCAAGCCATATTTGGTCGGTGTTTGTTGCATGAACCGTGTAAATGTATGTGCCTACACATTAGTGAATGATCTGGCGTCTCAGTGCATTCCTCTCCATTCAGATAAACTTCTTGATCATCTTTGAAACATCTGTATGTGTATGGAAGCGACCAGTCCTCATGAAGAAAAGCACTACCTAAAGGTTCATAACGACCTATTGGTATATATTTCATACAATTTGAAAACTTATATAAAGCAAAAGGCAGCGTTATTAAACCGTGGATAAGGCATGTGGCCAAAAAACCCGCAATCCTCTGCTGATGATGTCACTGAGCATGTCATGAATGATGTAATATGTGACATCATCAGCAGTGGATTACGGGTAATGGTATCTCTAGTTTACTCCCTTATAGCTGTCTTTCTTTTAACATAAGTGTCTGTTTCCTTCCCTTATACTTACTGTTTTTGGGTCGCTTCCGGTTCGCGTACCCGCGAGCGAACTGGGAAGCGAACTAAGAGAAATAGAGGTTGGCACAGTTCCAAATATTGTACCAATTTTTTAATAACGGGGAGGTAGTTCTGAAAAGAACTTTATTTTTATTTTTCTGAACATTTTTTTACTGTTTTTGAATTTTTCGGAACAGTTTTATATTTTTTTGGGTTTTTCTTGGAGGGGGCAATGAAAACGATTCATTGTAAAGGGCTCAACAGGAGCAACAAAACAAAAAAAAGAAGTATTTATTATTTTGGGCGTTTCGGACAAACTTGCATATGATAGTCAATAGCTCTGTTGATCAGAGTGATGCTTTTTTGTCCGTAGGAAATGAATCCATCGCAAAATGCGCAGATGTGTTTTACATCACCAAATCTCTTTTGTATATTTGGCACCATCTCCCTGCCCTCTGGTCCCGTTACTTCCGGTACAACAGATCTTCTGGCCATAATAGGGAGATTATCTAGGTCGTTCCGAAACTGTGCAGCACTGTAGTTGTTAGGATGCCACCTAGTCATATGGCGATGCATTGTGTAGTTTCCGAAACTGTATTTTTTGTCGGTCCCTCTGGACAGTCTATCTTGACATATAAGGCAAGTTACGTATCTTGCATTTACTTTTTTCTGACCTTTGGGAATTTTAAAAAATTGCCAAATGAAGTTTTCTTTCCGGTGAGACGTCCTGGGCTGCTCAGGCAAAAACTGCCTCTCTTCGTGCTCGTCCTCCTGTTCCTCTTCTTCTTCTTCTTGTTGAATTACAACTTGAGCAGGTGGTCCACTCTTCCTTGGATGTGGTGGAGGTGGTGGGGAAGCACCAGCTGAAGCTACTAAAGAAGCCATTGCTCAGTGATCACAAAGGGTCTTTCTCTCACAATGATGAAAGTCAGAGTGAGGAAAGAAGGAGGGATTTTCATCATTTGGGAAAAACAAGAGTTCTCAACCAATCAAAAGTGTTCATTTTAGATTATATGACCTAGTCTTACATCATTAGGAAACCAAAAGTGAAATGAACCAATGAAAAGTGTTATTACCAAGTCACATGACTTGCTGTGTTTACGTTAAGCGCTTTGCAGGGCCTCCCGGTTTGCTTCTAGAAACCTGCGCTTTGCGACTCGCTTCGCGTACCAGTTCGCTAACGTAGCACGTCATATGACGTATCACGCGACAACGTGAAACGTCATGCGGATGGGAGGCGTCACGATGTTGTTTTCTAACGCGGCACTTGCGGTAAAGAAACGTTTACCGGCTCGCGGTCTATTTCGCGGCATCAAGGTCAGCTAACGGGAAGCTTCCCGATTCGCGAAGCGGGAACGAAGAAAAAAAAATATTTTAAAAAAAAATTATTCATAAACATATAAAATATATTTTTGGATTTAAAGAAGAATACATTTTACAGCTACAGATATTAGCTGTTAAAAAACCAATGAAATTCACAGAAAAAACCATAGGTTATAGACCATATATAGTTAGGAATTAGCATTTACAAAACCTTGAAAATTCACTGAAAAAACCATAGGTTATAGACCATATATAGTTAGGAATTAGCATTTAAAAAACCTTATTTTACTCACACAAAACCATTGAAATTCCATATATAGTTAGTTGCACTAACTATATATCGCGCACCCGCAATCCACTGCTGATGATGTCACATATTACATCATTCATGACATGGTCAGTGACATCACTGATTACATCACTGATGACATCTCAAATGACATCACTGATGACATCACTGATGACAACATCCAGTGACTATGTTTCTGTAAAGTTAAAATATGTCTTACATATTGAAGAATGAGTGGATGTATAAGTGTCTGAATGAAGGTTTTAGTAGGTGCGTGATTGACTGTATGAGTGAGTGATTAAATGCGTCTTACTGAATGCACGGGTTAGTGACTAAACTGTCTGAAAGTGTGCATCAGTATGTCTGTTGTTGTGCAAGCTGCTGCATGTGTTGATCAGTAGCTATATAAGTAGCTATATGGGTTATTGATTGGTTGCACAAGTATTTGTATGGGAGACTGAGTGTGTGTATGGCTGGCTGGGAGGTGTGTGACTCTGTGCAGATCAATGTGTACTTGTATCAGTGATTCTATAAGAGAGTAACTATGTGTTAGTATATGTTTCAAAAATGTAAGGTGTTCTGTGTTTAACTGTATAGATGAGAAAATGGAAGTGTGATTGATTCTTTTCAGGACTGACTAGGTGTGTGAGTAACTCCATGGATGAGTGGCAGAGTGTGAGTGTCTGTATAGGTGTATGAGTGCATATGATAGTGTTGTAAAGATGAGTGATTGTATGTATGAATGATTGTATGAGTGAATGTGTGTGTAGACATAGGAATCAGTGAGTGCGTATGTAGTAACTAGTATTGGTGTGTCAATGGTTTCAAAAATGATACTCTCTATTTAACACTGGGTGTAACGGAGGTTATATTACAGTGTGAGGAGATGCATTGTATTATGACATGAATGATATCATCAGTGATGTGATCATTGATGTCAAGTGAGATGTCATCAGTGATGTCATTTGAGATGTCATCAGTGATGTCATCAGTGATGTCATTTGAGATGTCATCAGTGATGTAATCAGTGATGTCACTGACCATGTCATGAATGATGTAATATGTGACATCATCAGCAGTGGATTGCGGGTGCGCGATATATAGTTAGTGCAACTAACTATATATGGAATTTCAATGGTTTTGTGTGAGTAAAATAAGGTTTTTTAAATGCTAATTCCTAACTATATATGGTCTATAACCTATGGTTTTTTCAGTGAATATATATATATATATATATATATATATATATATATATATATATATATATATAAAGTTGCCTGCTGTTAGAAAGAGCCTCACGACAGGATAAGTATCTGCCACATTTATTTGATGGAGGGAAAACGTGAGGGAAGACTTGCTGCAACCAAAATAAATCCGAAGTGCCTGACGCGTTTCGTGGATACACCACTTCCTCAGAGGCAACGGACATGAAGAAAACAAGGACACAGCCATTTGTAGACCCCACTCGGTCTTAGTAGTGTCTATTGTATTGCTGCCGTGAGATGGCGTGCCCTTGTGCATGTTAATTCAAATCCTTCCACAGTGGGTGTTGTCGAAAGGCTCCAACTCACTGCTTACACTCTGTGAATTAACATGCACAAGGGCACGCCAGCTCACGGCAGCAATACAATAGACACTACTAAGACCATCATGCCTTGGGAGCGGCCACGCCCACTGAGGCGAGTGGGGTCAACAAATGGCTGTGTCCTTGTTTTCTTCATGTCCGTTGCCTCTGAGGAAGTGGTGTATCCACGAAACGCGTCAGGCACTTCGGATTTATTTTGGTTGCAGCAAGTCTTCCCTCACGTTTTCCCTCCATCAAATAAATGTGGCAGATACTTATCCTGTCGTGAGGCTCTTTCTAACAGCAGGCAACTTTGTTGATATATATATATATATATATATATATATATTACCTACTGGCGGTCGCCAGTAGGTAGTTATAGTTAGGATCGTTTTCCATAGGAAATCCGCTACATTATATTGGGAATAACTTTGGCGCCGAATGAGGGATCTGCCTGTAATGTTCCTTAACTTTGCCTCGCTGCGCTCCGCTCCTTCCCTGAAAGTTTCGGGGGGATCCGTCAAGCGGGGGCCGAGATAAAAGGGGGCTCCCAAAACGTGTTTTCCCCATGTTAATTTCCATAGGGCGGTTGGACTCACTTTTAGCCCGAACGGCTGAATGGATTTCCACCAAACTTGGCCAAATTGTAGGGACTGGTACCCCGATGTGCCTTTGCTATGTCTCAAGATATATGCTCCAGTGGTTTTTACAAAAATTAACTTTGAAAAAATATATATTGGGCTACATTGGGCTATATATATGTTAGAGCCCAAATGTAGCCCAATGTAGCCCAATGTAGCCCAAAGATGGCCACCAGAGACAAAAAAAAACAAATGTAGCCCAAATATCAGCCAGATGTAGCCCAACTATAGCCCAATGACAGAATGTCCCAGAGTGTTCTAAAGAACAACTAGAGCGCTAACAGTCCTACTTATGACAAAAGTATGGCACACCTGAAGTCATCTTGATTGGAATAAAGTGTTAACACTTAAAACATTTAATTTGCAAAGGAACAAAATGAGGGGGTTCATTTTGCCATAGAAATTATGATTAGTGCTGAAGAAAGAAAAATTAGGGCACATTTTGAGTGACTTCTCAAATCCTCTTATATTTAATTAAAAAAATTCTGATATGCAGTCTCCCAAGATGGCCACCAGAGACAAAAGAGCCCAAATGTAGCCCAAATATCAGCCAGATGTAGCCCAACTATAGCCCAATGACAGAATGTCCCAGAGTGTTCGAAAGAACAACTAGAACGCTAACAGTCTTACTTATGACAAAAGTATGGCACACCTGAAGTCATCTTGATTGGAATAAAGTGGTAACACTTAATACATTTAATTTGAAAAGGAACAAAATGAGGGGTTTCATTTTGCCATGGAAATGTTATATATATATATATTCACTGAAAAAACCATAGGTTATAGACCATATATAGTTAGGAATTAGCATTTACAAAACCTTGAAAATTCACTGAAAAAAACCATAGGTTATAGACCATATATAGTTAGGAATTAGCATTTAAAAAACCTTATTTTACTCACACAAAACCATTGAAATTCCATATATAGTTAGTTGCACTAACTATATATCGCGCACCCGCAATCCACTGCTGATCATGTCACATATTACATCATTCATGACATGGTCAGTGACATCACTGATGACATCACTGATGACATCTCAAATGACATCACTGATGACATCACTGATGACATCTCAAATGACATCACTGATGACTACATCCAGTGACTGTATAATTCTGTAAAGTTAAAATATGTCTTACATATTGAAGAATGAGTGGATGTATAAGTGTCTTGATGAAGGATTTAGTAGGGGCATGGCTGACTGTATGAGTGACTGATTAAATGTGTCTCACTGAGTGCATGGGTTAGTGACTAAACTGTCTTAATTTGTGCATCATTATGTCTGTTGTTCTGTAAACTGCTGCATGTGTTGATCATTAGCTATATGATTAACTGTATGGGTTATTGATTGGTTGCCCAAGCATTTGTATGGGAGACTGAGTGTCTGTCTGGGTGGCTGGGAGGTGTATGACTCTCTGCATAGATGTGTGAGCAGTTGATTGACTAGATGTATGGGTTCAAAAGTGCATGTGGAAACAGCTGTATGGGCGGTTGACTGTGTGCATGAGTGTATTGGTGAGTGAATGGATATCTCAGTGCTACATGTCAAAGTAAGTACATATGTAAAACACAGTACATGTCAGAGTTGACATATATAAATAACTGTGCATAAGAGCCAGTGAATGTGTGAGTGGCTGGATGGATCATTGTGAACTTGTATCCAGGATTGTATAAGTGAGTAAATATGTTTTAGTATATGTTTGAATAAGTAAGGTGTGTATAACTGTATAGTTGAGGAAATGGAGGTGTGATTGATTCTTTGCATGACTGACTAAGTGTCTGAGTAACTCCATGGATGAGTGACAGTCTATGAGTGTCTGTTTACACTGAGTGTATCTAAGGTTATATTAGAGTCTGAAGAGGTTTATCGTATTATCACATGAATGATGTCATCAGTGATGTGATCAGTAATGTCAAATGAGATGTCATCAGTGATGTCATTTGAGATGTCATCAGTGATGTCATTTGAGATGTCATCAGTGATGTCATCAGTGATGTCATTTGAGATGTCATCAGTGATGTCATCAGTGATGTCACTGACCATGTCATGAATGATGTAATATGTGACATGATCAGCAGTGGATTGCGGGTGCGCGATATATAGTTAGTGCAACTAACTATATATGGAATTTCAATGGTTTTGTGTGAGTAAAATAAGGTTTTTTAAATGCTAATTCCTAACTATATATGGTCTATAACCTATGGTTTTTTCAGTGAATTTTCAAGGTTTTGTAAATGCTAATTCCTAACTATATATGGTCTATAACCTATGGTTTTTTCAGTGAATTTCAATGGTTTTTTAATAGCAAATATCATAAGCTGTCGAATGTCAAGTACGTGGTAAGTGAAAACATTTTCGTGTTTATGCACACTGATCTGCTTTGAATGGTGCCCCCCCCCCTCATTTCTATCAGGAGTACTCTCTCTTTGCAGATAGTGAAAGGTAGTTAACGCAGGCCTTTGCCCCCGTTGTAATCCGTCGTGCCTGCTTCTCTCTCCATTTGATTGATTGTTATCCAAGTATTTACTGTTTTAGAATTAGTTCTCTTTGGTTCATTCTCTATTTACAAACAAACACAGAGTCGCAATACTCTGTTTAGTCTTTGCAGATAACGAAAAATCGTGTAAAAAAAAAGAAAAGGAATCGAGCAAAATCAGTAGGCCACTAATGGGATCTCTTTTTGACCTCGCTAAAATAGAAACATTAGGAACAACCCCTCATGACAAATACAAAACTAGTGAGATGAACTGAACTCCACACAATGATGGCTGCAAAACAGCTCGGCTCCGCCACCCACCCCGCCCAAAATAACGATAAAGAGCGGCTGCCATGATTGGTTGCGGAATGGCCACGACGGAGCTACGAAATGGTGCTGCTCTCATGCTAACCCCAGCTTCAGTCTGAAACATCCAGAAACACTGTAGACTACCAATTCGATCAGTTCCGGTAGCGCCCCAATGTAACCCGGTAGAGAAGAACTAGCCCTCCCCTCTTTGACTGATGGTTCTTGTTGCCTGTCCCTTCTGTTGTCATTTAACAGAACTATTTAGCCTGCTGAAAGGGGTTGTGTTCCGACCGCTGGTTGGTGGAGACATTTTGACTATATTCTGTACCTGCGTTGTCGCGTAATGCGTCATATGACGCGCCGCGTTAGCGCATCCGGAAGTCATCCGGGGCGCGCAGCGCGTAACGTAAGCATAACAAGTCATGTGACTTGTTAATAAAACTTTTCATTGGTTCATTTTACTTTTCTTATTGTAATGATGAAAGGCTTGGTCATATGACCTAAAAATTACGCTTTTCATTACTTCCGAACATTATTTTTTCTTAAATATATGTTATAATGTTCCAGGCTAATGTACTTTCCCGGAAATTTTACAACTGTCCTGCAAGTAAAATATATTCTTTTTTCGAGAAAAAGAGTGTTTCTTCGTCCCATGACGGAGCCGTTGAGCAAAAGAGGGTCGACCTGCTGTCTTAGTCGCCGATACGCCTGAATATGAGATACTTATCGATCACTTTATGTTGCAGGAATAGAAAACACAACAGCCCTTGACCATTTATCTTTACTGCGTTCCTTCGTATTATACCTTTTACCCTTCATGTAATTGGTCTGCTTTATTTCACTTGCCTTTTAATGATTCTAAAACAGTCACTATTATTAAAAACTTTACCAATGTATATACTACTACCATGTTTTCTTTTAAAAACCTTTATTGTGAAAATTTCATTATACAAATACGAGCCTATAACCACGTGGGCCTGCCACGGAGCAAACTGTAATCGTATATGATGAATAGACATTTACACTGTAGAGGAACGTAACGGGCGGGCCATTAGGTTGCAAGAACTAAGGTGTCTAACAGTTACGGAATCGGTGGACGTACATTTTATAATTAAAATACGACAGGGCCAGTTACAATAAAATTATCTAGATATACATTTGCGGGCAAGTACCATGGGTGACGTTAATTCGAACTTTCAACAGTACAGTAATCAATAACACATCAGAACTTAATATCAATAGGGATGTCGAAATATTCAATCAATTCTCGTCCCCGCCCGCCATGTGCTTCAAAACTGCATACGTATCTCGTGATTTCAAGGTTCTGCAACCAGTACACAACAAGGAGTTACGAGTCCCATTTATTCCGGCGCCATTTTGGGCGAGGACGGGCAGGTCCAGGATATAGTCAAAATGTCTCTACCAACCATCGACTATGATGATGTTCATATGCTGTATTTATTAGAGTAACACTCATCTGTCCACATGAAATTAATTTGCCACAATCTAAACATGTCATTTTAATCTTTCCAAAGTTCTTCTAAATATTTGGGACCGTTTCCCTTGCCTCTGAAGCTCTCAGTGCCACTTCTTTGATGAATGTACTAGCAGGTCAGGGGTTCTCCTCCAAATCTCTCTTTTATGCAGCACTATAATTAATTGGTGCCACCTCTCCATATGACGATGCATGGTATAGTTACCACAACTATATTTTTTTTCGGTTCCTCTGGAGAGTTCATCGTGGCAGATGAAGCGTGTAACGTACCGGACATTTACCTTTTTTTGCATGTACAGGAAAGGAAAAAAAAATCGAGCGTCCGAGTTCTAAGGTGTCCCAGGGCCATTTTAGTGGACCAGGCCCAAATCCAAAGAACAGGCCGCCATTTTGAGAGTCCTCTTGCAGCCGCCTGTCGCTGTAGCATCAAGAGCAGCCGAAACTCAGCTGAATGGCAACTGAAACGGTAAAGGGGCGCCCCACTACAGCAGACGAGCCTCCACCTAGGAAGGCCCATTCACGCCGGCTCCCCCCCCCTTCGGGCACCCCACGCCGTTATTCGGAGCAGTATTGTAGGATGGCCACACCAGTGCGGCAACTTGCTAGACATCACCTCGGTGGTAACCGAATCTCAACGCCTTGTGGTGTCTTCTATTCAGAAAACATTGTTATGCTGCCTTCGACCTATTCGCCGCAAGTGCGCACACAACTCAACTGCATAGCTTGCTAGACACCACCTCGGTGCCATCCGGATCTTGGAATGTCAGCACCTTTTGGTGTCTTCTCTTCAGAAAATATTGTTGCGCTGCCTTTGGCCCCATTCGCACATCAGTCCGCTACTGACGCCATCTCACAGGCTAATGGGGCGCCCCACGCCGACTTTCAGCATTGTAGAATGACCACACCAGTACAGCAACTTGCTAGACATCACCTCGGTGCCATCCGGATCTCGGCGCCCCACTGCAGATGAAGTGCCTCTCAACTATGAAACCACCACGGTGACATCCGGATCTTGGCGCGTTGTGCTGCCTTCGGCCTATTCGCACATCGGTCCGCTACTGACGCCATCTCACAGGCTAATGGGGCGACCCACGCCGAGTTTCAGCATTGTAGGATGACCACACCAGTACAGCAACTTGCTAGACATCACCTCGGTGCCATCCGAATCTTGGCATCTCAACGCCTAGTGGTATCTTCCATACAAAAAATATTGTTACGCTGCCTTTGGCCCCATTCGCACATCAGTCCGCAACTTAGACATCACCTCGGTGCCATCCGGATCTTGGCATCTCAGCGCCTTGTGGTGTCAGTCAGAAAATATTGTTGCGCTGCCTTTGGCCCCATTCGCACATCAGTCCGCTACTGACACCATCTCACAGGCCAACAGGGCGCCCCACGCCGACTTTTACCATTGTACGATGGCCACACCAGTGCCACAACTTGCTAGACACCACCTCGGTGCCATCCGGATCTTGGCATCTCAGCGCCTTGTGGTGTCTTCAAATCAGAAAATATTGTTGCGCTGCCTTTGGCCCCATTCGCACATTGGTCCGCTACTGACGCCATCTCACAGGCCAACGGGGCGCCCCACGCCGACTTTCAACATTGTAGGATGGCCACAGAAGTGCGACAACTTACTAGACACCACCTCGGTGCCATCCGGATCTTGGCGCGTTGTGCTGCCTTCGGCCTATTCGCACATCGGTCCGCTACTGACGCAAACTCACAGGCCAACGGGGCGCCCCACGCCGACTTTCAGCATTGTAGGATGGCCACACCAGTGCACCTTACTAGACACCACCTCTGTGCCATCCGGATCTTGACGCGTAGTGAAGCTGCAGCAGCTGCAAATAAGCTTCAGACAGTGTTACAACCGCTGCTCAGAACTCTCAACTATGACACCACCTCGGTGCCATCCGGATCTTGGCATCTCAGCCCCTTGTGGTGTCAGTCAGAAACTATTGTTGCGCTGCCTTTGGCCCCATTCGCACATCGGTCCGCTACTGACGCAAACTCACAGGCCAACGGGGCGCCCCACGCCGACTTTCAGCATTGTAGGATGGCCACACCAGTGCGGCAACTTGCTACACACCACCTCGGTGCCATCCGGATCTTGGCATCTCAGCGCCTAGTGGTGTCTTCTATTCCGAAAATATTGTTGCACTGCCTTCGGCCCCATTCACACATCGGTCCGCTACTGACGCCATCTCACAGGCCAACGGGGCGCCCCACGCCGACTTTCAGCATTGTAGGATGGCCACACCAGTGCGGCAACTTACTAGACACCACCTCGGTGCCATCCGGATCTTGGCGCGTTGTGCTGCCTTCGGCCTATTCGCACATCGGTCCGCTACTGACGCAAACTCACAGGCCAACGGGGCGCCCCACGCCGACTTTCAGCATTGTTGGATGGCCACACCAGTGCGGCAACTTACTAGACACCACCTCGGTGCCATCCGGATCTTGGCGCGTTGTGCTGCCTTCGGCCTATTCGCACATCGGTCCGCTACTGACGCAAACTCACAGGCCAACGGGGCGCCCCACGCCGACTTTCAGCATTGTAGGATGGCCACACCAGTGCTGCAACTTGCTGGACACCACCTCGGTGCCATCCGGATCTTGGCGCGTTGTATTGCCTTCGGCCTATTCGCACATCGGTCCGCTACTGACGCCGCCTCACGTGCCAACGTATTTTCTCCGCATTTTATACCCTATGCCGCATAACAGGTCATGTGACTTGTTTATAAAACTTTTCATTGGTTCATTTTACTTTTGGTTTCCTAATGATGGAAGGCTTGATCATATGACCTAAAAACAACACTTTTCATTGGATGAAAACTTTTTTTTTTTCCCAAACGATGAAAGCCCCACCTTGTTTCTGGATGTTTCAGACTAAACTGGCGTCAGCATGAGAGCACCACCATCTCGTAGCTCCGACGTGGTCATTCCGCGAGCAATCATGGCAGCCGCTCCCCACCAGAAGCCTGCAGGAGTCGGGGCCCCCAAAACTTTTGATGAATTCTCAAGGCGGAGGGGACGCTTTCGAGAATGGGGTCCAAGACCTAGCAGACAAGCGTCCGATTTCCAAGGTGTCCCAGGGCCATTTCAGTGGACCAGGCCCAAAAAGGAAAGAGCCTGCCGCCATTTTGAGAGTCCTGTGACAGCCGCCTATCGCTGCACCGCAAGAGTGGGCGCAACTCAGCTGAATTGCGGCTTTTGACACAGTGGACCAAAAACGGACGGAATGGCAACTGAAACGGTAAAGGGGCGCCCCACTACAACAGATGACACTCCACCTGGAGAGGCCCGTTCACGCCGCCTCCCCCGGGGCGCCCCACGCCTTTATTCGGAGCAGCATTGTAGGATACCAAAACCAGTGCGGCAACTTACTGGACATCACCTTGGTGCCATCGTTCTGCTGCCTTGGAACTATTCGCACAACAGTTTGCTACTGATGACCCACCCCCCGCGACGCCCCACGCCGTTATTTGCTGGGTGGCAACTTACTAGACATCACTTTCGTGTCATCTAGATTTCGGCGCGTTCTGCTGCCTTGGAACTATTCGCACAACAGTTTGCTACTGATGACCCACCCCCCCGCGACGCCCCACGCCGGAAATCTGGACGTTGTGCTGCGTTGGGACTATTCGCACAGCCGACCGCTACTTCGTTGTTTTTCCCTAAAAATGTTTATATGTTATTACTATTTTTGTTTTCTTGTATATATTTATAAATTATTAAAGTTTTATAATCTTACTACTTTGTCGGAGTGCTATATATTTTTAATGTGACACATAATTGTAAAAACTTTGATGTACAAAGAGTCATCCCTGGAATCTTCCGCTTCACGCTCGGTCCCCTCCCCAATCACAATACAGGATGGTTTTCAGATAATAGCAACGCTTCTGCTGTGACGGATCTCATCGAGTGTGGGCCTTGATCTACTATAACTCCTTTGAAGAGGGGTGATTCTTTACAGCTGTGGCCATAAACTACATCTGCAGGGCTAGCTGATAGCCTAGGACCGGCCTGGACAATCGGACACAGAGGAAAAGGAGTGTCAGAGGGTGCGGTAGTGAATAGGGCGAAAGGGAGGTGTCGGGCGGGCACAGGGTGTGATTCTCAGGGAAGAGCAGCGCAGATGGGGGGAGGTTTATTACCCATGCATAAGACAGAGAGCGGGGGTGACCACTGCCTGGGTGAGATGCTTGCGAGGGTGGGGAGCCATGCTAAGGATCGACAGCGTGCACAGAGTGGGTCTGGTCAAGGCATCTAAAATGGCTGCCGTGCACGACAAAAGTGTGGCATTTGAAAAAAGACAAGATGGCGCAGACAATGTTTTTCAACACTTCCTGATTTCCTTCGAATCGAACGTTAACAGACGTTGGGGCATATTACCAAAGTTAAGCGATATTTATCCCTAACGATGCATTGCAAAGATTTTTTTACCGTCAGAAATTATCGCAGATAAACCTTGCTATTATCAAGGTTTATCGCAAATACGATAAAAAACGACCGCAATGCATTAATATCGCTGAAAACTCAGCGATATTCATGCATTACCGAGCTAATGCTCTTAGCCATGTTATCCACCTCCCATTGGATAACATGGCTAAGAACTGCTCAGGGCAGCTGTTACTTTTTGGAGATATTCGCGCTTATCTCGAATATTTCCAAAAGTTGATAATAGGAGATAGCGATGTTAGCGACTGTTTCCAGTCGCTAACATCTTGGCATGCCCACTTTGCATGTCATTAGTGATAAATATCACTCACATGCAAAGTGGGGCCCAAGATGGTCGCTATCTCCTACTAGCCGTCGCTAACTGGTGTTAGCAACAGCTAGGTAATACAGATATAATTTTATCTCCGCGAAGCGGAGCGCTGTTACAGATATATATCTTGTTTTTGAACGTTAATTTCTCAAAATGCACTGAAGCACATATATTGAGACCTAGCAAAGGCACATCGGGCTACCAGTCCCTAATATTTTACCAAGTTTCGTGCAAATCCATTCAGCCGTTCGATTATTATTATTATTTTTTTTTTTTGCCCCGCGGGGCCCTTTTAAAACCTCCACATCAAACCTAGGGGGTCAGCGAGGATCTACTATGCCCCCTTATGGTCATTTGCCCCTTCGCTTTGGCCTCCTCTTGTCTCTCGATCCTACCGAGAGACAAGATGGCGGCCGCTACGGACTGTTTGGAATGTTTACAGACACCGGAGAGCCAATCAGCTTCGCTTCGCAAAGCTCCGTAACGCGAAAAGTACGCGAAGCGGTGCGCTGTTACAGATATATATCTTTTTTTGAACGTTAATTTCTCAAAATCCACTGAAGCACATATATTGAGACCTAGCAAAGGCACATCGGGCTACCAGTCCCTACAATTTTGCCAAGTTTCGTGCAAATCCATTCAGCCGTTCGATTATTATTATTATTTTTTTTTTTTGCCCCGCGGGGCCCTTTTAAAACCTCCACATCAAACCTAGGGGGTCAGCGAGGATCTACTATTCCCCCTTATGGTCATTTGCCCCTTCGCTTTGGCCTCCTCTTGTCTCTCGATCCTACCGAGAGACAAGATGGCGGCCGCTACGGACTGTTTGGAATGTTGACAGACGCCGGAGAACCAATCAGCTTCGCTTCACAAAGCTCCGTTGCGCGAAAAGTACGCGTCCTGGAGCGCTGCCCGGTCCGCTGTTACAGATATATATCTTTTTTTAAACGTTAATTTCTCAAAATCCACTGTAGCACATATATTGAGACCTACAAAAGGCACATCGGGCTACCAGTCCCTACAATTTTGCCAAGTTTCGTGCAAATCCATTCAGCCGTTCGGGCTAAAAGTGAGGCCAACCGCCCTATGGAAGACTCAATGTTAAAAACACGTTTTGGGACCCCCCTTTTTTCTCGACCCCCCCTGGACGAACCCCCCCCCCCCAATTTTCAGGGGCTGCTCAGAAACAAAATGTGCCATTTTCCTGAAAATTTCAGCCAATTCCGTCCACAAACGCCAAAGTTATTAGACATAGAATTTTCAAAAAACCCATAGAGAAAAAATCCTAACTATATATACCTACTGGCGACCGCCAGTAGGTAATATATATATATATATATATATATATATATATATATATATATATATATATATATATATATATCGATGCTCATGCTTGGGTTCCAGTTGCTTGAAATGCACTCAGACTCCAATGCGGGGCTCCAAGCTTGCCCCAATGAATGGTATGAGAGACGCCAGCCAGCTCCCCTTTCACAGTCAATACCACATTGCCCGACGCGTTTCAGATTGATTCCTCTTCAGGGGCGTGGTAGTTGCAAGCTTATCCCTGGGACCGTCTCCTTATTTATGCTGATTAGCGCGCCCTCTGATGGGAGACGGTCCCAGGGATGTGCTTGCAACTACCATGCCCCTGAAGAGGAACCAATCCGAAACGCGTCGGGCAATGTGGTATTGACTGTGAAAGGGGAGCTGGCTGGCGTCTCTCATACCATTCATTGGGGCAAGCTTGGAGCCCCGCATTGGAGTCTGAGTGCATTTCAAGCAACTGGAACCCAAGCATGAGCATCGATTTTTGGCGGGGTCCGTACCGCCGAAATGCACCATCCCATACTCGGGAGCCACGGGGGTTTGTCTCCAACAGACTCTGCAGTGGGGCATCAATGCAGGATTTAGGGAGACACCCGTCGGCCGGAGCTCATCCAGAGCTCTAAACAGACCAACAGAAAAAAACGCACGAAGAATGGAAATTCCTGGGCACTGCATCTCCCACAATGCTAAGCGTGGACTCATACAGAGCGGCCCATCAGAGGGCGCGCTAATCAGCATAAATAAGGAGACGGTCCCAGGGATGTGCTTGCAAATACCACGCCCCTGAAGAGGAACCAATCCGAAACGCGTCGGGCAATGTGGTATTGACTGTGAAAGGGGAGCTGGCTGGCGTCTCTCATACCATTCATTGGGGCAAGCTTGGAGCCCCGCATTGGAGTCTGAGTGCATTTCAAGCAACTGGAACCCAAGCATGAGCATCGATTTTTGGCGGGGTCCGTACCGCCGAAATGCACCATCCCATACTCGGGAGCCACGGGGGTTTGTCTCCAACAGACTCTGCAGTGGGGCATCAATGCAGGATTTAGGGAGACACCCGTCGGCCGGAGCTCATCCAGAGCTCTAAACAGACCAACAGAAAAAAACGCACGAAGAATGGAAATTCCTGGGCACTGCATCTCCCACAATGCTAAGCGTGGACTCATACAGAGCGGCCCATCAGAGGGCGCGCTAATCAGCATAAATAAGGAGACGGTCCCAGGGATGTGCTTGCAACTACCACGCCCCTGAAGAGGAACCAATCCGAAACGCGTCGGGCAATGTGGTATTGACTGTGAAAGGGGAGCTGGCTGGCGTCTCTCATACCATTCATTGGGGCAAGCTTGGAGCCCCGCATTGGAGTCTGAGTGCATTTCAAGCAACTGGAACCCAAGCATGAGCATCGATTTTTGGCGGGGTCCGTACCGCCGAAATGCACCATCCCATACTCGGGAGCCACGGGGGTTTGTCTCCAACAGACTCTGCAGTGGGGCATCAATGCAGGATTTAGGGAGACACCCGTCGGCCGGAGCTCATCCAGAGCTCTAAACAGACCAACAGAAAAAAACGCACGAAGAATGGAAATTCCTGGGCACTGCATCTCCCACAATGCTAAGCGTGGACTCATACAGAGCGGCCCATCAGAGGGCGCGCTAATCAGCATAAATAAGGAGACGGTCCCAGGGATGTGCTTGCAACTACCACGCCCCTGAAGAGGAACCAATCCGAAACGCGTCGGGCAATGTGGTATTGACTGTGAAAGGGGAGCTGGCATTGGAGTCTGAGTGCATTTCAAGCAACTGGAACCCAAGCATGAGCATCGATATATATATATATATATATATATATATACATACATATATATATGTATATATATATATATATATATATATATTCACTGAAAAAACCATAGGTTATAGGCCATATATAGTTAGGAATTAGCATTTAAAAAACCTTATTTTACTGACACAAAACCATTGAAATTCCATATATAGTTAGTTGTACTAACTATATATCGCGCACCCGCAATCCACTGCTGATGATGTCACATATTACATCATTCATGACATGGTCAGTGACATCACTGATGACATCACTGATGACATCTCAAATGACATCACTGATGACATCACTGATGACTACATTCAGTGACTGTATAATTCTGTAAAGTTAAAATATGTCTTACATATTGAAGAATGAGTGGATGTATAAGTGTCTTGATGAAGGATTTAGTAGGGGCATGACTGACTGTATGAGTGACTGATTAAATGTGTCTCACTGAGTGCATGGGTTAGTGACTAAACTGTCTTAATTTGTGCATCATTATGTCTGTTGTTCTGTAAACTGCTGCATGTGTTGATCAGTAGCTATATGATTAACTGTATGGGTTATTGATTGGTTGCCCAAGCATTTGTATGGGAGACTGAGTGTGTGTGTGGGTGGCTGGGAGGTGTATGACTCTTTGCATAGATGTGTGAGCAGTTGATTGACTAGATGTATGGGTTCAAAAGTGCATGTGGAAACAGCTGTATGGGCGGTTGACTGTGTGCATGAGTGTATTGGTGAGTGAATGGATATCTCAGTGCTACATGTCAAAGTAAGTACATATGTAAAATACAGTACATGTGAGAGTTGACATATATAAATAACTGTGCATAAGAGCCAGTGAATGTGTGAGTGGCTGTATGGATCTTTGTGAACTTGTATCCAGGATTGTAAAAGTCAGTAAATATGTTTTAGTATATGTTTGAATAAGTAAGGTGTGTATAACTGTATAGTTGAGGAAATGGAGGTGTGATTGATTCTTTGCATGACTGACTAAGTGTCTGAGTAACTCCATGGATGAGTGACAGTCTATGAGTGTCTGTTTACACTGAGTGTATCTAAGGTTATATTAGAGTCTGAAGAGGTTCATCGTATTATCACATGAATGATGTCATCAGTGATGTGATCAGTAATGTCAAATGAGATGTCATCAGTGATGTCATCAGTGATGTCATTTGAGATGTCATCAGTGATGTCATCAGTGATGTAATTTGAGATGTCATCAGTGATGTCATCAGTGATGTCATTTGAGATGTCATCAGTGATGTCATCAGTGATGTCACTGACCATGTCATGAATGATGTAATATGTGACATCATCAGCAGTGGATTGCGGGTGCGCGATATATAGTTAGTGCAACAAACTATATATGGAATTTCAATGGTTTTGTGTCAGTAAAATAAGGTTTTTTAAATGCTAATTCCTAACTATATATGGTCTATAACCTATGGTTTTTTCAGTGAATTTTCAAGGTTTTGTAAATGCTAAATCCTAACTATATATGGTCTATAACCTATGGTTTTTTCAGTGAATTTCATTGGTTTTTTAAAAGCTAATATCTGTAGCTGTAAAATGTATTCTTCTTTAAATCCAAAAATATATTTTATATGTTTTTAATAATTTTTTTTTTAATACTTTTTTTGTTCGCTCCCGGTTCGCGAACCGGTAAATGTTCCGTTAGCGCAACTGCCGCGTTAGAAATCAACATCGTGACGCGTCGCAGAAGCGCGACGTATCACGTTGTCGCGTAATGCGTCTTATGACGCGCTGCGTTAGCGCACCCGGAAGTGCTCCGGTACGCGAACTGAGACGCGAAGCGCAGCTCCCCGGAAGCGATCCGCGGCGCGTCGCGAAAGCGCGACGTATCGCGTTGCCGCGTAATGCGTCTTATGACGCGCCGCGTTAGCGCACCCGGAAGCGCTCCGGAGCGCGAACCGAGGCGCGAAGCGCAGCGACCCGGAAGCGGTCCGGGGCGCGTTCCGCAGCGCGTAACTTAAGCGTAAGAGGTCATGTGACTTGTTGATAAAACTTTTCATTGGTTCATTTCACTTTTGGTTTCATAATGATGTAAGGCTAGGTCAGGTGACCTAAAAATAACACTTTTCATTGGTTTAGAACTATTGTTTATCCCAAATGATGAAAACCCCTCCTTCTTTCCTCACTCTGACTTTCATCTTTGTGAGAGGAAGACCATTTTTGATAGTTGAGCAATGGCTTCAATAGTTGCTTCAGCTGGTGCACCCCCACCACCACCTCCACCTCCTCATGGGAAGAGAGGACCACCTCCCCAGTTTATCAGCCAGACAGAGGAGGAAGAGGATGAACTAGAGGAAGAGGAGACCGAAGGACCACAGTTCTTACAGGAGGTGCCCCGGGTTTCCCGTCGGAAAGCCAGCTTTATTTGGCAGTTTTTTTCACTCCCTCGAGGGCAAAAAAAAGTAAATGCTAGGTATGTCACCTGCCTGATTTGTAAAGACCGGTTATCTAGAGGCACTGATAAAAAATATAGCTACGGAAACTATACAATGCATCGTCACATGACCAGGTGGCATCCATTGAACTACAGCCAGGCGGAGATACGTGACATGCAAGATAACCCCATAAACAAAACAAGAGTATTCCAAGGCAATAAAGGAGACCATCAATATGGAGCAAGGAACGACTTCACTTAAGGCGTTATTTTTAGAAGAAAGCTGCTAGATCCCCTCTGTGGGGCCCGATGATGAAGCATGTCATCACTAGGTGGTGAGTGAGGGCTTTCTTCTAAAAATAACGCCTTAAGTGAAGTCGTTCCTTGCTCCATATTGATGGTCTCCTTTATTGCCTTGGAATACTCTTGTTTTGTTTATGAGATTGACACGGGGGTGCGAGAGTATCCCACTACCCTATCTCTCTTTTTGTTTTGATATGCAAGATAACCCAACAACAACTCCTGTGGCCAGGTCAACATCACTAATATCGTTGACAGGAGCAGAGGCACGGGAAACCGTGCCAAACATTCAGGAGAATTTTGTACATATGAAATTTACTTGTATGTACTGCGGTGCATTGCTGTCTTGTGGTAACATGAGCACATGAGCATTAATTTAATTAACCTAGCTTATAACAATCACAATTGCCCTAACCGCCCCAGACAGTAATTTTTTTTTTTGCTCCTGTTGAGCCCTTTTCAATGCCTGTTTTTTTGTTGTTTCCCCTCCATCAAAAACAAAAAAAAACATAAAACTGTTCAAAAAATACAAAAAAAACAAAAAATGTTCAAAAGGCAAGCTCTATTTCTTTTAGTTCGCTTCCCCGTTCGCTTCCCGGTTCGCGAACCGGGAGCGAACCAAAAAAAAAAAAAAAAAAAAAAAAAAGAAGAGTAAGTATAAGGGAAGTAAACAGAGAGTAATGTTAAAAGAAAGACAGCTATAGGGAGTAAACCAGAGATACTGTTTAATAGATCTATTTACCGAAGAAAAGATGGAAGAGGGTATAATTGTGAAAAACAAAATAGATAAGGAAGTGAAAGAAAAAAAAGAGAGTAGAACAATAACAAAGAAGAGTTTCTTGGAGAATGTGAGTGAATGTTCAAAATCAGAGTAAAACATGTGGAATAACAGAGAGAAAAAACAGAAAACAAAAAAGAAAAAATAACAGAAAAAGATTAATTGAAACAGCAAAGAAATGTAAATAACATAGAGCCATATCATCAACATAGGCAATAAAAGTTTTGCAGCTTTTATCGGCAGAAATGTGTCGCTAAAGCCGCTTTTGTGGCGGAAAACTGCCGCTAAAACCACTTTTGCAACACTTTTCTGCCAATAAAAACAGCAATAATTTTATTGGCTGTGTTCATAATATGCCCCTTAGTGTGCTTCAACTACACAGAAGAAGCATAATGAACAAGTAGTGAAAGACACTAAGAGTAATAGAGACGGAGTGAGTGAACAAGAGTGAGGAACTATGAGAAGAGAGGGACTGAGAAAAGGAGTGGAAGGAGTAGAGTAAGTAGGTAATAGAGAAAGGAATGAGGGAAGTAGCAAAGGCAGGAAACTGAGGGTTAAAGAAATGAAGTTGTCGAACTACTAGTAGGTCAATGTGATAGAAATGTAACGAAAAGAGTACAAAACATTTACCTTATAATTGTCATTAACTTACTCACTTTTTGTTTTTATACTTTCAATCTGTGAAAGAGAGAACAAACATTTGAAAAATATTAAAACATGTATTTAAAAATTAGAAAAGACAAGGGAAAAGATTGAAGGACAAACAGTTTTTCAACAACTTTGACACTTACAGAAGCTTCTGCTTCTCCAGGCCCCCTACACAGTCCTAAAGATATACATTTTAAACTAACAGTATCTTGATGCAGATGAAGTGAGGCCTATCTTAAAAAATGGTGCATCTTTTGCACTGCTGTTGTCTCACAAAAGTGACGCACAGTGACGCAAAAGAGGCATACACCTATCATAAATCTGTCCCTAACATTTTAAATGATTGATTCAGGATGACGATAAGGTGTGGCCTCTCTAGAGGTTTGTTTAAGGTGAGGCCTACTCAGGATTGCATATCAAATTTATGCTTGTTGAAGAATACAGAGGAGATAATACATGTGAAGGCCTACCAATGAAGTAAGTCATGTCCACTTCACTCTTGAACAAAGGCCAGACCTCTTCTGTGTCCGTGGACAGACCTAAACTTCATCTGCACAATGTCATTCGTAAACTTAGGAAACACAGGTGATGTAATTGAAAAATGTGGAGTTTCTTTTCCTCATTTCACAATCACATCACCTGTGTTGCCTAGGCTAAGGTATCTCATAGTGCAGATGTAGTGCAGCATATTAAACAGTACCCAGAAGTGCAGCAGTGCATGCAACAACTTTGACACTTACAAAAGCTTCAGCTTCTGCATGCCCCCTACACAGTGCTAATTATATACATTTTAAACTGATGGTATCTTGCTGGAGATGAACTGAAACCTATCTTGCAACATGGTGCATCTTTTACACAAAAGTGACCCACAATGGAGCAAAAGAGGCGCACGGCCACCATAAATCTGACCCTAACATTTTAAATGATTGTTTCAAGATGCCAATAAGGTGTAACCTATGCACAGATTTGTTTCAGGTAAGTCCTACTCAGGGTTGCAGATGGAATTTAGGTTTGTTGAAGAATACAGAGGAGATAATACATGTGGAGGCCTACCAACGAAGTGAGTCATGTCCACTGCACTCTTGAACAAATGTCAGACCTCCTCTGTCTCCAGGAACAGGCCTAAACCTCATCTACACAATGTGATGTGTAATGTTAGGAAACACAGGTAATATAATTGAAAAACGTGCAATTTATTTTGCTCATTCCACAATCATATCACCTGTGTTTCCTTTGCTTAGGTATCTCATTGTGGAAATGTAGTCTATCATATGAAAGACTACGTAGAATATGAGCACTGTATGCTACAACTTTGACACTTACAGAAGCCTCTCCTTCTCCATGCCTCCTACACAGTTCTAAATGTACATCATAAATGCAAACAGTACAGAATTAATTATACATGTTAAATGGTTTATTTTTGCTGTTCTCAGAATGTATCAAATTTCACTAAAAACAGTGACTTGAAGGTATTCATCATATAACAGCGGGGAAAAAAAAACACAATCAAAATGATTGTGTTTAAAAAACCCATACAACATAACAACTCAGAATTCAGAACTCCTTAAAGTTAACTTACTTTCCATGACGTTGAAGGATGTCCTATGAACAGCTTACACTCTGTTGTGCTGTTATTACTATCAGACCGCCACTTTCTGAAAGAAAACCTCCATCGTTTTGAAAAACATGTTACATACAATAAATGACTTCTTGCTCTCTACCACACGTTTCCACAAGGCCAAATCATGTCTGAGCCATTTATAACTCTTAGAATTCTTGTAAGCCAATCCCGTCATGTTGTATTTCCGCAACTTTCACAATTAAAATATTGAAGATCATTTTCACAATCCTGGACTAGTAATATCTTCCCCTTCTTGCTCAGTCATGTTCTACATTTCCTATGACACTGATACTGCTTACTATGAAGCAGACTTACACTACCTCTATGACTACTACAATTATTTAATTCTCTACATCACTTTTAATCACAAAGCAATGTAAAACAGTAGACAGCATTGCAGACTTACATTCCCTCTACTCCATGTTTTGATTGGCTGCTTCAATTAGCTTATAAAAAGAAACAGTTTTTCTGAACTCATTCAAAGTGCACTTATTTCTCAATGACGTCCAGTGTTATGGTAAGAAGTTATGTCTCTGTACTACACTTATCCTCAAGGCCAAATCATGTAGGAGCCATTAGAACTTCTTGAAATTCCTCAGAGCACATCCCGAGATTCTTTCCCTAAAATTTTGGTTTTAAAAACACCAGGTAAGAGTTTTTAAGGTCATACGGCAATTTTTTTTTGAAAATTAAAACAGAATCATTGCAGAATGACCAGCCATTTCTAGACTTTAAATAAGCTGTGTAATGTCCTGATGTTATTGAAGGACCGTCATGATATATAATTGCTGCAGTTACAAAAGTCCTTCCTGATATTGACAACTGTGAAGCCACAACATTTTTAATTAAAGTTGTCAATTTTGTTCCATCAGGCCTACATCGTTGGAACATTAAAATAACATACTGGCCATATGTTCGTATAAATAATGTGGACATCATTTCAGATTTACATTGGCTACACTCCATGTTGTGATCAGCTGCTTTTACTAGTTTATTAAAAGAGACTGATTTACTGTCTGGCAAAGTTAAATATATAAATCTTTCTGAGTCTACACTAGTAGTACTTGATACCCTACAGTTCTCGCAGTCATGCTGCCATTGATAAGAAAGCCCAAACAGGTGATCTACATCTACACCTTCAGCATGCAATACATCAAGCATATACATTAAAAACTCCTGACAATCTTGCTGAATATTTTGAGAGAATTGTGTTTGGCCTGAACATCTGTCTAACAGATTTCGAATTTCAGACACACTTTCTATTTTTGTTCTATCAGTGCTACATTTCTCTAACACAGAATTTAACAAACTGCAAAATCTTTGATCAGAATTGACCACAATCTCTTCTTTTACATTTTCTAGAGAAAACAAAACATTAACCACTACATTAGCATAGCAGTTGACAGTAGAACTGTTTTCAAATTGAAAACCAACAACATCTTCAACAGAATCCTTTTTGTTTCTGCTTATAATTTCAGGTTCATCGACTTTTCGTCTTTTTGCTACAACCTCTCCAGTATTGGTCACATTTCTTCGTTTCCGGCCTACCACACGTTTCTCAAACAAAGGATATTGAGGCAAATGTGGCGCATACTCTCTTCTTAACCTATTGTATTCCTTAACACAATCTAGATCCGCACAAATGTTTGTGACATCACACTCAATCAAGTACAATCCCGATAAAGTTCTAACTCGTGACAATGCTACATATGCCATACCCTCCTTGAACACAGAACTGCCAATATTCACCAATGCACTGTCTACACTTAAACCTTGCGATTTATGGATTGTCACCGCATATGCCAAGCAAACAGGAAACTGCTTACGGCGAACATATAAGTCTTTTACAAGCAAAAATCTAGCAGAACAACGACCAATTAGCTGTACTTCCTCAATGCCATCAAATTTAATTTTTAAAAATTCAATTCCATCTCTATTTCTGTATTTTACAAAATCAACAACATTACCCATTGATCCATTTACCAGACCTCTTTCAACATGTAAATTCCTTCTTAAAATTATACGGCAGTTCAAGCACACATTCAGAGTCTTTTCAAAACCTGCAGTTTTAGATATAGTCTTCTCTAATGAATCCAATTTTGTTTTCAAATTCTCAGACAAAATAATTGTTGATCCCATATGCTCTACTCTGTCAATAGCTTCCAGTTTCACAATCTCTTGCTTTTCTAAATGCAACATTTTGTTGTTGAATTTGGCACATTCTGCAAGAGTTGGCATCAAACATATTCCAGATTTCTTCTCAGTAATTTTCTGAAAAATATTCTCAGGCACAACATCTTGTTCTGGATATAAATTTGACAGTAATCGTGCATGTAAAGCTTCTTTCCCATGCTCGGTCACTTTTCCAATTCTAACATCTTGTAGAATAGTCTTGTAAACTTCATCCTTCGCCTGACGCATATTTTCATGCAGTTCAGCATAATTGAAGTTTAACCATATATTGACGTTGCCAATGCTCCCTAGGCACTTCCTGGTATCTTCATGCGTGAGCATTTTGAACACAGGTTGCCCTTTCACTGGTGTCAGCTGCAGAAGATCTCCGAAAACAATGATGTGTTTGCCACCAAATAACACATCATACTCTGTTTTGAGAACTTCTTGCATTCTCAAATGCACAAAGGCAAGCATGACATTGGAAACCATGCTTACTTCGTCAATGATAAGAAGTTTCATTTTCCTCAAGATTCTTGAAACTTCACAACAAGCATCTCCAGATAGCTTGTGATATTGTAATTTGTTGTCATGCTCCACTGGCAGCATCAGTAAACGATGTAAAGTAATCCCTTTAATGTTATGTGCTGCCAGTCCAGTTGGAGCAGTAAAAACACAAGACAGCGATGACTCTGTCCTTTCCTGCAAATAACATGAAATTGCTTTAATAAGGAAACTTTTTCCAGTTCCCGCTTCTCCACTCACGTACAGTCGGACAGGCTTCAACGACGTACATGAGCACTCTTTCTTGTCATGACTTAATCCATGATCAATTTGCATGGTAACTTCGTCATATATTTTCCTCTGCTCAACGTTGAGTTGTCTTTCCAACTCTTCTAAGTTAACCGCATCCTCCTGAGCATGTGCCATGGCTCTTTCCACTTCATTCATAGCAGTGGCAGCTTCATTTTCGATAACAGGTCCTCCTAGTGGATCCTGACTCAATGAAGCAGAACTCTGACTGTCCTGAGAACTGTCTCTGGCAATCTCGGCTGCAATCGTTGCTTCCTGCTCAATTTCCGCATTCAACATTTCTACATATTTGGGAAAAGCAGGACATTCTATGGTCTCCTTGGCAGCATTGAAAGAGTCTTCGTAACAGAGGAAATCTCCAAGCAGTTCCTCTTCTGCACGCCAAGGCTTGAAAAGTTGCAAAAGTGCTAAATAGAAAAACTCCTTTTTTTCAGGAGATTCGCCACTCAATTTTCGATGGTTTACCAAGTGGCATTTTCTTTGCTTGACCAGACATCCCTCACTTCCTATTACAGCATACACTCCTTTCTCAGTATCTTCTTTGATGTTCTTCTTGAATATGTAATTTTGAAGAACCTCATACAGACAAACATTCTCGAGGTGACTGCTTCGATTTGGATAATATGTATCCAACATGTTGGTCTTCAAAATGTCGGTACTGTTTGGCTCCTTTTCCGCCAAATACTCAATTTCCCGCACAGGTTTGAGAACTCGATTACGCGTTGCAGCAAGACCAAGACTCGCCCAAACGATACTCCTGGACTTGGCATAGAGACTTGCTGAAGACAACCGGTCAGAACATTCGTAAGCTCCGATTTCTCGATGCGACAACATCTTCAGACTGAAACTGTACAACTTCTTGCTGAGGCTCTTTTCATGGGAAATGTCCTCCCACATATCCACATATCCTTCAATTCTGTCTTCTCTTTTTTGGTGATGTAAGATGTCACATACCGAGCCACAGCCATACAGTTATCAGCCACAAACTGTATATCCATGTTAGCATTCCACATGGACAAAATCACCGGGTTGTAGTCGTTGATGTACTTAGACTCTTTGTTCCTCTTCAAATTGTATGTGTTTTTAGGTGATTTCTTCATCACATTATGTCGCAGCGAAGACATCAAACTGTTTACTCTTCCTTTAGAAATCACCGGTCGTGGAAAGCCGAAACGACATTTGGTGTAGAACTTGTCCTTGTTTCGGAATTTACGACGACAGTACTTTCCACATCGATGGCTTTGGAAACGTAGAACTTTTTCTCTTAGGCTTTTCTTCTCCTTTGCGTTTGGAACAGCACACGTAGAATACTGTTGTATGAAACTCATCACTGAGTCTTCTAGATCCGTTCCAAATTTAGGTGCATCCTTGATCCACAGCAACATATGTATATGAGGAGCACCTCTTGCTTGGTACTCCTTTCTCCAGAAGAAATCCAACACCTCTCCAAGAGGTGGATTCTTCTTATTCATGATGAAAGACATCATAGCTTCAAATCTATGATTGAAGTACCTACATACATTGACTGGATCCAAAGAGCACAGTTCTCCGGGTGTCTTGAATTCGATGTTTTCGATGTTTCCATTTGCCTCTCGTAGAAATTCAAGTAAGTCTTCCCAGCCATACTCGGCACAGCTCAGAGTGAGGAACCATGTGGGAGTTCCTAAGTTCCTCAGCATACATTTTAAATCACCATGACGACGGTACCAGTACTCATTAGTACCACGCTGACACGCCATGAGATTAATCAGGTGAGAATCCAAAATACTGTCTTGGACATTGACTTTATCCATAAAGTCACTTGCCGAGATGTTTTGCATGTGTATACCACTTTTCAAGATATGGTTCACTGCATATGACAGTCCAGACAGATCGCTTTCAAACAGGAGATGAAACAAATAGGGAATGCATTGTCGAAACCTAGCATCTCCTGCATACAATCGCAAAGTCCGGTATTCAGAAGCAGGAATTTGATGAGGTCGCTCATCATATCTTTCTCCCTGACCTGTTGGAAAAAGCTGTGGGAAACACCGAGCTTCCAAACTTTCCTCCCAAACACTAATGGGACTCCCTTTGGCTTGTTTCATTTGAAACAACTCAATAGCATTCCCCATGACTTCCTTGGACTGCAAAGGATGAACACTATAATGTTCATATATTTCTTCACTAGTAGAGGGTTCTACTTTCTCAATTTGACCAGCACACAAATCGCTATCCTCTTCCTCACTTACTTCCTCTTCTGCAACATATACATTCTTATAGTATTTATTATTTTTTTTCAAATACAATGTTGCCTTTTTAACTTTCCTAACATCCACTAAATCTTGCCATATTTTCGTATTCTTTGTCGGAACCCCATTAACTAAGATAACCAGAGGTTCCTCTACCACTTTTTCTACTCCAATTGTGTTAATGTTTTTCTTCAAATCTAGAGGCAAATAAACAACTCTTCCCTTTAATCCTCTCTGTAAATCTGATGGAGGCAATTTCCCTGTCTTTGGCTCCATTCTTACAATAGCCTGAAAGGGATGGATACTTTGAATCAAAATAGATTCATAAGTATTTAAATCCTTCAATTCAGAAGGAATCTCAACCAATTCCAGATTATTATGAACTGCTCTAGCAGGCATCTGGTTTTGATTTAATTTGTTACAACAATAAGTACACACACGTTGATCCAATCCCAAATCAAAACAATTTTCTACCATCAAGTATGTTGTGAAATCCTTCCATTCACTATTATTTTCCCTTTCACTTTTTGCATATAAATCCACTAACTTAGTCTGATTCTTATAATAAGTGTGTCGACAACACACACAAGTGAAATTTGGCCTCTCACTTGATTTCACCTGAAACGTCGCAATTTCCCTCTGGAAATTATCTGTACTGGAAACCTGTACACTATCTTCCACATTACCCGCTTCTTCTTGGTCAATTTCAACATTCTCCTCTTTACTTCCAAAGTAACAAAACTCAATTTCTTCACATATATTCTTCACATCTATTTCAGAACCATGCAAAAGAGCAGCGCATAATTGTTTAAGCATAATTGCTGGACTCTTAGCATAATACAACATTCTAACTAATTTCCTCACTTTATTATGATGCACTGCTAGCATCCTGAAATGATGAAAAACACTCTGGCATACTCTCCTGGAAAGACAAGCCAGTGAATGACCATGCAAACCTGTCACTTCTCTCACTCTGCAAGGATCTAATTCTTGCAACAACTTCCTTTTCTGCTTCAAATTTTTCTTATTAAATGACCGTACAAAATCACAAAGCAAATTGATGGAATCCTGTCGCACACTGCAAATACTACTACACTTCCAGGTATACACAGGACCCTTAGGACGTCTTCCTAAAACCTCATTACCTAGCACCTCTTCTGCCTCTGTTGTCACAAGTTTTTCTTTTTCAACTGGACAACCATCTTTCACTTCATAAGCTCGACCACTGGTGTCAACTGCATGCACCAAATCATTATCCTGGAAATAACTCTCCTCATTAAAAAATGCCTCACAGCTTGAACTATGCATCCATTCTCCAGAAAAAACGTCACTAAAATTACTACGATTAACTATTCTCTTCCATCTACTATTTCTTTTGAAATCATAAATTGCCTTGTTTAGCTTCCTAATTCTATTGATTATCAAAATAAATAACTTACGTTTAATTTCAAATGCCTGATCAATAACTTTCTCAACTATTTTTTTTCTCTTATAAAAAACCACTTTCTGTTGACCTTTCTTAATATTTTTTAACAAATTGCCAATTATCCTGTTGCGGAACATTCGTTTACGAATGTCCCTAAACTGTTGTTTCCTTCTACTATCATGCACAGAGTTATCTCTTGCTCTAGCAGTAACATTTTTCATTGGCCTTTCCTTTCCGTTTGAATTGCTTCTCTTTTTCTGGACTGAAACATTTTCTGTAGTAATATTTTTTTTACTACAGATATTTCTTATGAATGTTTTTGTACTCTTACCCGGTGCTTTCTTGGTGACTTGACAAATCTTTTTGTTAGAGGACTGCTGCTTTTTTTCATTGACCTGCTGTCTTTGACGTTTTGCAGCCTTTCTCAGTCTTTCTTTGGTTGGCATGCTGAAATCTTGAAATGATCTGCAGTTGAATCTGTGGTAAAATATATTAAAAAAATTTATTAACCACTATTACCCAACAGTAAATCAATAACAGTAATCAAAAACTTAAAACACTACTTGACATTTTTACATAGAAGATTTTTTAGTGCTTGGCAAATTTAGAATACAGAAATAGCAGAAAAGAAATGGAATTTATATTCATTTTACCTGTGCTGTTTTATATGTGAATCTGATCTAATTTTATGAGCATATTTTAATATTCTATTGAAGACACTACACATAACCTGTTTTTGAAGGTGTCTTTATTTTTAAATTAAACAGTTTACATTTTTACTTTTTATTTATTATAAATTTTTAAAATAAATGTTTATAGTTCAATAGGCTCAAGCACGTCAGCTTCCCATCCTATGTCATACAATTCTGACAAATCTGCATCCTCATCACGTTCTTCTTCATCCTCAGGATTTAAATCATCCAAGGGATCAACATCCACTGATGTTTCAATTACGAGTTCAATGATGAGGTCGAAATCAACTGATTGCTGATTGTCGCTCATGTTGATGTTGTCTTTATCTTTAAAGAAAGATAACAACAATGAGATGTTGCAGAGTAAGAGACAAATCTCAGAGATTATAATAGTAAAATTGTTTAACAAGAGTAACATTTTGCACCTATTATTTAGCCATGTCCAGCGATGCTGAGGAGGTGAAGCCTATGTCCAATTTTTCAGTGAACAGGACTCATCTCTTCTTAACCTTGGATAAGCCTCACCGACTCTGTGTCCCCTGCACATACTTAAATGTAAAGGGGCAGATTTATGTTAACTGGCACATCCCCAGGGATGCACCAGTTAACGTGCACCGCTGCTCTGCCACCCATGGTGTGCCGCATTTACAATCAGATAGGACAAAGCTGCGTCAAAACCCTGCGCCTGCTTGAAGCAGGCATAGGTCTTGACGCAGCATTGTGGAGATGGAGCACCCCTGAGCCTTGCTGGAGCTGCATCGCACTTGCAATACAACTCCAGCAATGCGCCACTTTTACGGCACAGATGCGTCACGCATCTGTGCCGTTTTTGCCCCATGGTGCGCCGCATTGTAAATGCAGCACACCATGGGTGGCGGAACAGCGGCGCAGGATGACTGGCACATCCCTGGTGATGCGCCAGTCATCATAAATCTATCCCTAAGCTTCTTATCTTGTTAGAGATGAACTGCCATATGTATCATCAAACTATTTTGCATTTCCTAAATAGCGAATTTTAAGGAATAAATAGCGATTCTTTACCATTCCTAATTTGCGATGAGCAAATTGCTAATTGCAAATTACCCATTCATTTCCATGGGCCAGGAGGCCCATAGGAATGAAGGTGCAATTTGTGATTAGCAATTAGCTCATCGCAAATTAGGAATTTTTCCAAGGGTGCAGGGGTGTCTCAAGAACACCCTGCTGCACCCCTGAAAAAGAAATTTGGGGGCATATGGCGCACATACATGCCCTAAGGGCATGTATGGGCGTCATATGGCACCTTTTGTTTTTTGGAAAAAAAGCTTTTTGAAAAGAATTCGCAAATTACCACCAACTAGAATTTGGTGGTAATTTGCAAATCCTTAATGGCATTTTTTGCATATTTTTTGTTTGATACATTGCATTTAAAAAATCGCAAAATTTGCAAATCCTTCAGTGCAATCGCAAAATAAGGAATAGCAAATTTTGCTATTCCTTATTTTGCATCAAACTTATTTGATACATACCATTTGTCTAATTAGCATTAGCAAAGGCCGAAATTCGCAGAATTTCGGCCTTTGCGAATGCTAATTAGCTTGATACATATGGCCCCAAGTGAGGCCTGTCTTCCAACATGGTGCATCTTTTGCATCACTGCTGCATCGGTTTCATGTGGCACGGTTTTTTTACACCATGACACATCTGCCTAAATGCATCAATTTGTAATTTTGTCGCCTCATAGCAAATCTTTTGCACCGCCACTGCATCACAAAAGTGACGCACAGTGACGCAAAAGAGGCATACACCTATCATAAATCTGTCCCTAGCATTTTAAATGATTAATTCAGGATGACGATAAGGTGTGGCCTATCCAGAGGTTTGTTTAAGGTGAGGCCTACTCAGGATTGCAGATCAAAGTTACGCTTGATGAAGAATACAGAGGAGATAATACATGTAAAGGCCTACCAATGAAGTAAGTGATGTCCACTTCATTGCGCCAGTCATCATAAATGTATCCCTAAGCTTCTTATCTTGTTAGAGATGAACCGCCATATGTATCATCAAACTATTTTGCATTTCCTAAATAGCGAATTTTAAGGAATAAATAGCGATTCTTTACCATTCCTAATTTGCGATGAGCAAATTGCTAATTGCAAATTACCCATTCATTTCCATGGGCCAGGAGGCCCATAGGAATGAAGGTGCAATTTGCGATTAGCAATTAGCTCATCGCAAATTAGGAATTTTTCCAAGGGTGCCGGGGTGTCTCAAGAACACCCTGCTGCATCCCTGAAAAAGAAATTTGGGGGCATATGGCGCACATACATGCCCTAAGGGCATGTATGGGCGTCATATGGCACCTTTTGTTTTTTGGAAAAAAAGCTTTTTGAAAAGAATTCGCAAATTACCACCAACTAGAAGTTGGTGGTAATTTGCAAATCCTTAATGGCATTTTTTGGATATTTTTTGTTTGATACATTGCATTTAAGAAATCGCAAAATTTGCAAATCCTTCAGTGCAATCGCAAAATAAGGAATAGCAAATTTTGCTATTCCTTATTTTGCATCAAACTTGTTTGATACATACCATTTGTCTAATTAGCATTCGCAAAGGCCGAAATTCACAGAATTTCGGCCTTTGCGAATGCTAATTAGCTTGATACATATGGCCCCAAGTGAGGCCTGTCTTGCAACATGGTGCATCTTTTGCATCACTGCTGCATCGGTTTCATGTGGCACGGTGTTTTTTACACCATGACACATCTGCCTAAATGCATCAATTTGTAATTTTGTCGCCTCATAGCAAATCTTTTGCACCGCTGCTGCATCACAAAAGTGACGCACAGTGGCGCAAAAGAGGCATACACCTATCATAAATCTGTCCCTAGCATTTTAAATGATTAATTCAGGATGACGATAAGGTGTGGCCTATCCAGAGGTTTGTTTAAGGTGAGGCCTACTCAGGATTGCAGATCAAAGTTACGCTTGATGAAGAATACAGAGGAGATAATACATGTAAAGGTCTACCAATGAAGTAAGTGATGTCCACTTCATTGCGCCAGTCATCATAAATGTATCCCTAAGCTTCTTATCTTGTTAGAGATGAACCGCCATATGTATCATCAAACTATTTTGCATTTCCTAAATAGCGAATTTTAAGGAATAAATAGCGATTCTTTACCATTCCTAATTTGCGATGAGCAAATTGCTAATTGCAAATTACCCATTCATTTCCATGGGCCAGGAGGCCCATAGGAATGAAGGTGCAATTTGCGATTAGCAATTAGCTCATCGCAAATTAGGAATTTTTCCAAAAGTGCAGGGGTGTCTCAAGAACACCCTGCTGCACCCCTGAAAAAGAAATTTGGGGGCATATGGCGCACATAAATTTTAAAAACATTCCTTTACCTCAAAAACGATTTTCAAGTCATAATTTGAAAACACTGCCCACAGGGAAATGACTTAAAATGTCCTTAAGACACATGAAAGTGTTTTTTTAAAGCCTTTGCAACTTTTTTGGGTCACTTTTAACATGGCTATGTAACTCAAACAGTCAAAATCTAAATTTACCATGCACAGGTGGGAGCATATTTACAAGGAATTTGCTCCACGGGGAAAGGTCTTTTAATTTAATATGGGAAAAATAACATCAGAGACACTGAAATGCCTTATAAAGAAGCATATAGCATTATGTCCTTGTCATAAATTTTAAAACCATTCCTTTTCCCCAAAAACGATTTTCAAATCATAATTTGAAAACACTCCACATGGGGAAATGACTTAAAATGTCCTTAAGACACATGAAAGCGTTTTTTGATTGCCTTTGCAGCATGTTTGGGTCACTTTTAACATGGCTATGTAACGCAAACATTCAAAATCTAAATTTGCCATGCACAGGTGGGAGCATATTTACAAGCAATTTGCTCCACAGGGAAAGGTCTTACATTAAAATGGGAAAAATAACATCAGAGACACTCAATTGCCTTATAAAGAAGCATACACCATTATGTCCTTGTCATAAATTTTAAAACCATTCCTTTTCCCCAAAAACGATTTTCAAATCATAATTTGAAAACACTCCACATGGGGAAATGACTTAAAATGTCCTTAAGACACATGAAAGCGTTTTTTGATTGCCTTTGCAGCATGTTTGGGTCACTTTTAACATGGCTATGTAACGCAAACATTCAAAATCTAAATTTGCCATGCACAGGTGGGAGCATATTTACAAGCAATTTGCTCCACAGGGAAAGGTCTTACATTGAAATGGGAAAAATAACATCAGAGACACTCAATTGCCTTATAAAGAAGCATACACCATTATGTCCTTGTCATAAATTTTAAAATCATTCCTTTTCCCCAAAAACGATTTTCAAATCATAATTTGAAAACACTCCACATGGGGAAATGACTTAAAATGTCCTTAAGACACATGAAAGCGTTTTTTGATTGCCTTTGCAGCATGTTTGGGTCACTTTTAACATGGCTATGTAACGCAAACATTCAAAATCTAAATTTGCCATGCACAGGTGGGAGCATATTTACAAGCAATTTGCTCCACAGGGAAAGGTCTTACATTAAAATGGGAAAAATAACATCAGAGACACTCAATTGCCTTATAAAGAAGCATACACCATTATGTCCTTGTCATAAATTTTAAAACCATTCCTTTTCCTCAAAAACGATTTTCAAGTCATAATTTGAAAACACTCCACAGCTCCTATGCACATGAAAACCCTGTCAGTACTAATACTTCACATTTTCTCCAATTACAATTTCTCAAAGAAACAAAATCTATTTGTAAAACACTTGAGACAAAGCAACATTTGAAAAACACAACTTTCTTCATAATTTTCTCCTTAAAGCACACTATTCTCTATCTAAATTAAAGAAATCTTTTCTCACCTTAGCAAATACTTTGAGTTTCAAAACAGTCTCAGAAACACACCAATTTGTCTTCAGCAGAGCAAAAGGTATGCACTCCAGAGTCTGCAGCTATCAAAAGCACAGAAATGCTGTAATTCTTCACACATATCTCTCATGTCACCCAATCAAAACTCTTCCCTCACTTTTTTTCAAATCAAAACCCTTCCCCCCCTCTGCCCTCTCTGCTTTTTTTGCATAGCAACCACCTCTTGGAAGACCTCTGGTGTTTGCAAGTTCACACAACAATGTTGCAATTGAACTCTGAACTCTCAGTGCACCTGCATATCCAGTGCATTCTTTCATTTAATGATTTTTTCTTGACCACTCAAAATACATCTTTCAAAGAACTCATCCATGCACCCTAACTTTCTGTTTTCAGCAATCAAAATCCACCAATCACTGTTACTGCTTCATTAACACAGAAACTCCACAGTTTTTTTCATTTTAAACTCTTATTTTTTCAACTGCCATTTCATTGCCACACTTCATCTGACTGCAGGAGAACCTTCTCTCACCATGTTTTCTGTCTGGATTGTTGGACATAGTTACATCTATTGGGCTCAGAGGTATGCTGAGAACAGAAATTTACCTAACCTCAATTTACAAAATGTGGAAATTAAGTGGTTTGGCCACAGAGGATTAAAATGTCACCAATTGATACCATTGGTGAAAACCTTTATGCATTTGCCAAAACCTGACCTGTTAGTTGTGCACTGTGGAGGTAATGATTTGGGCACTTTGACTGGGGTAGGTCTGGAAATGCTTTTAAAGGACACCTTTGAGCAATTAATGGCACTTTTTCCTCAGACTGCCTTGGTATATTCAAATATATGCCAAAGACAGAAATGGAGGTGGTCAAACCAATTTTGTCCACAAATTGAGAAGTCGAGGAAGCATGTAAACAAATCTGTTTCAGCTTACATGAGAGACCATGGAATGGGCTCCATGTACAACAATAACTTGCGTTACTACATGCAAGATATCTACAGAGGAGATGGAGTTCACTTCTCAGATGAGGGCAAAGGAATTTTCATTCTGAATTTAAGACTGTGCATTGGTACCTACTTATAAGTACCTAAATGTACCATAAACCCAAAAGCTCTTCTCAGAGCTACCCTACATCTGATCACTCACAATTATTATTTTTCTCTAACTTTTTTCACTAATTTTCAACAAAGTACGCTCCCCGGGGCGCTACCCGGTATGCGAACCGGAAGCTAACCTCGCGAAATCTTTAAAAAAAAAAATTTTTTCGCACATATAAGCCTCCTCAGCCACCCTCAGAAAACCTAGGGGGTCAAGATAAGACTACCGTGCCCCCTTCTACCCATTCTGAACATTATTTGCCCTCCATCTTGTATCTTAAGTCGACCAAAACACAAAATGGTGGACTCCCGTAACGCTTAAGGTTCGCGTACCGGGGCGCTCGCCAGTTCGCGTACCGGGGCGCTCCCCGGGAAGCGCACCATCAAAAAAGGTGGGAAAGTAATTTACAGAAAAACGACTGGAGACACTCTCACCAAATATAGATTAGCTCATACTACATACCAATCCCTATCATTTTCACAAATTTGATTGAAATTCCATTTAGCCATTTAGCCTGTAGACCTCTCTAAATACCGTGAGGTAAATTACTTCTCAAAACACATCTGAAGAGTTGGAATTGACAACCAATGAAAATGTTACTTTCATTTTCTACTTTTATTACCTGACATTTGATTGGTTATATACCTGAATATATATAAAGGAAGAGAAGGAAACACAGCCATTTTGACTACTACTTCTTGTTGTACATTTCAATTGGATTTTCACTAATCACTTCAACTTCTTTGTAAAGGTAAGTTGTTATTTTTAAAACTGAAGTAAATTGTGCACCAAAAGTTAATATGGTAAACTTTTTCTGATAGTTATATACTTTCCCTCTGTAGTAGTTATAGATTTAGATAGACTTCTCTGTTATAGTTATGGATGGAGTTAGGTTTCTCTATAATTATGAAATTACTTACGTTAAATCACATACACTTTTTTATATTCCTACTTCCACTCTGATACTATACACTGCCCAAAGATAAATTCACTGATAAAAACTGCCTATCTAAAATTAATCCCAACAGTGCCCTATCTCTACTAATATATATTTTTTTTTATCCAAATTTCAGGCAACATGGAAGGCGAACAGAAAGTTTCATTTCAAATTGTCCTGCAAGAGAGCAGCCAAGAATTATTTGATCCAAATGATATAGAATTTATGGATGAAACTTGGGACCAAGAACTACTGCAATGTGTGCAAGCAGTAGATGACATCCTTCAAAATGAGGACATTTTTCACCCTCAGAGATTACAAACTATGTTCATGGAAAATGACGACATTTCAGACAGTGAAATGTTAGAAATGTTATTAAATTTTGAAACACAATCACAATAATAAATAATTGCTTAAAAAATAAAGAAATTAAAAAATAATCAACAAAACCAACAATCAATTAACATACAGTATTTGAAAAGTCTATCATTCTTTTTTCCTTATAGTACGCTCCCCAGTACGCTTCCCGGCTTTGAAGCCCATAGGAATGCATGGGCATTACCGATCCGGTATTTACCGAATCGGTAAATACCGAATGTCACAAGGGTGCAGGGGGTGTCACTTTGACACCCTCTGGCACCCCCAAAAGAGGCTCGGGTGCCATGTGGCAGGCATACCTGCCCTAAGGGCAGGTCTGCCTGTCATATGGCATAGGTGTGCATGCACACATGTGCATGCACACCGGAATCGGTATTTTACCATCAAATTGAATTTGATGGTAAAATACCGATTCTGTAAGGCTTGTGGGACTCAGTAGAGTCCCACCTACATCTCAAAATTACAGAATCGGTAAAAATACCGATTCGGTAATTTACTGAATCAGTAAATTTACCGATCGGTAAATTTACCGATTCTGTAATAATTTGCCCCCTACATCTCAAATTCCTTTTACCGGTCGGTAACGGCCGAATTCGGCCGTTACCGACCGGTAAATCCCTACCTACATCTGGCCCTAAATGTTTTAAGTGTTAACACTTTATTCCAATCAAGATGTCATCAGTGATGTCATGAGTGATGTCACTGACCATGTCATGAGTGATGTAATATGTGACGTCATCAGCAGTGCATTGCACGCGCAAGTTATAGTGAGTCCAACTAACTATAACGTGGGAATTTCAATGGTTTTATGCGAGTAAAATTTTCACCTAACTATAACTGGTGTGAAACCTATGGTTTTTTCAGTGAATATATATATATATATATATATATATTTTTTTTTCTGCAATGTGGTCAACAGGCAGGATCGCTCAACAGGTGTGTCAGACTGGGCACTAATTAAACTCTGAAAAACCGAAGTTGTTGTGTGCGGCGTCCTTTGTGTAAAAAATAAATAAATATATATATATAGTTAAAAACTATAAATATTTACATATTTTAACATATAACACCATTATAATGTAAATTACATATTTTAAGTAATATTTAAACATCTGTAAATACAAACTTATTTAAACAAACACACACACATATATATGAATGTGTTTATATGTATATACACATATATAATATATAACAATTTTTAGAATCTAATTATCATATTCTATATTTAAATGTATTAATGTTTTTTTAAATATACCAATATAACAACTGTATATATCTATATATCTATCTCTCTCTCTCTCTCTCTATCTATATATATATACTAGCAGCCCGCCCCAGCGTTGCCTGGGGCAGAAGGGGGCTGGGGGCAGCATTTCCAGATTGCGGCAGCGTTGCCCGGGGCAGAAGGGGGCTGGGGGCAACATTTCAGGCTTGGATGCACTCCCGCCCCGGCACCCGCCCGCCCGACATTGCCCAGACTGCCTCCCGCCTCCCTCCTCCCTCCTTTAATTTACGTTTTTTTAAATTTTATGCAGCCTATGTCCATCTACACACCCTGAGGATTACAACAATGTATTGGGTGTGTGGATTGGCGCTGTGGTTCCCTAGTTTACCTTGCCAAAAGGTTTCTGTTCTCTCTTTATAATAGTAGTATAGATATCTCTCTCTCTCTCTCTATATATATATATATATAGATATATACACATGTACACATTTCGGTTTGGCGATTACACTGGTGTGCTTCCTGAGCGTCGGTGGTGCCAGTTATGAAACGTCCGCCACGTTTCTAAATATCTCCATGGGATTATCACATTCATTCAATAATCATCCAGCACTCCAAAAAGGTATTGGTCACTCGGTTTCTTTATTTGTGACGATCACATCTACGCGTTTCGTCAGACTCGCGCTGCATTGTTCACGATGCAAAAACGCCATTTCATTACAGCTAAAGACATTAATGAAGGACTACTTTTTCATTGGCACTACACAGGTCTCTTTCAATGTTAAACTTGCTGCCATCTTAGAACATGTCAATTCAGAAGAACTGCTGAGCTGGGATGAATTTAAATTCATTAAACAGGAAAAGCCAGAGATACCGGTCTTCTATATGCTGCAGAAGGTGCATAAAAGCACCTCAAGTGTACCTGGGAGACCGATAATTTCCTCATGTGGTAGCTTGTTTGAAAATGCATCAAAGGGAGGAATCATAGTTATATGGGATAAAGAAAATTACATAAAGGAGGCACTCAAACAACTAGAAGATGAACGTTTTTACTCTAAAATTGGCATTCAAGTGTATAATTAAAGTATCACTGACATTTGGGACAGACTGAACAATTGGAAAGCAAATGGAATATTACAATGGAAAGAATACTGCTACTTGAAACGTGACTTTCCCAAACTCCCGATAGTCTTTCTACTTCCCAAGATCCCTAAGAACCCCACCGCACCACCAGGGAGACCAATTGTTTCATCAATAGGCAGTGCAACCGAAAACATTTCCAAATATGTGGACTGTTTTCTTAGACAATAAATCACACTTTTACCATCCTATGTGAAAGACATTAAATATTTCTTGTGTAAGGTACAGGGTATACAATGGGAACATGACTACATACTAATTACCATGGATGTGAACTCACTTTACACTATCATTGACCACAACTACAATTCTTTGAAGACAGAACCATCCAGTATCTTGACTACACAAATATGCTTCCCAAGATGATAAAATTCTGTCTCGAGAACAATATTTTTATGTTCAATTATGTCATATACAAACAGACACTGGGGACCACCGTGGGTATTTGCTTTGCCCTCAGCTTTGCTATTCTCTTCCCGGGGGCATGGGAGGACGAGATCCGGAGGGACCCAGCACTGGTACCATGGTGGAGCCAAGTTATCATCTGGCTCCATTATATAGACAATCTGTGGTCTGGAAAGGGAATCAAACAAGCTCAATCAGTTTCATCAACACACTCAATACAAACAACCTCCGCCTCAAATTAACACACAACCTAAGTAAACAAACCATTGAATTTTTGGATGTAATGGTAGAGGTCGAGCAGGACAAACTGTTTAAAAAGCTACACCGCAAAGACACAGCAGGGAACAGCTTGCTTCATGCTCTCAGCAGTCACCCGGATACTCTGAAATGGAACATTCCATTTGGAGAACTGCTGAGAGCATAAAGAAACTGCAGTACTGAGGAAGTGTATGAAACTGAGTGTAGGATAATGAAAAACAGATTCAAGGAACATGGGTACCCCAATTGGGTCATCAAAAGAGCAATAAATAAAGCCAAATACGTCACGAGGGAACTGACACTACAGGAGAGAGAAGAGACCCTAGAGACGGACAACACCACTAGAGTTATCCTTACTTACAGCACGGAATCGAGTAAGATATATAGAATCCTTAACAGTAACTGGAATATACTGAAACGTGATCCCATTATAGGACAAGATCTGCCTAGGCGACCCATGGTGACATACAGAAAAGGGAGGAGCCTCAAAGACATTTTGGTTAGAGGGGATATTACCAACAGATTTAAGGGATCACAACATAGTCTGAAAGGGCTCTTTCCGTGTGGTCACTGTAAGGCCTGCAAAAATAGCTACATGGTCAGAAACTATGAAACACCGAGCACTAACAAAAACATCAGCCAATTTCTGACAAGTAGCACCACACATGTAGTATATGTACTTGAATGCCCCTGTAAAAAGAGGTATGTGGGCAGTACTACTTTCGCAGCAAAGAAAAGAGTACTGGAACTTCTAAGGGCCATTAACAACTAGGATTCACATTACCCGGTAGCCAGACACTTCTAGTATTATCATTTATCCAACAGCTCCCTACTCAGATACTTTATCATAGAACAGGTCCAACAGAACCCTAGGGGCGATAATAGAATCTTACACCTGAGACAGAGAGAATCATGGCATATCATTGACCTAAAGACTAAGAGCCCATGGGGACAGAACCAGGACGAGGAATTGAGCATACACTTACATGGAAAAGATTAAGAGTTTGGGTAGACTTGACAAAGAGGGATAATCTGTAGAAACAGTAGAGGACTCGAAGAGACAACGTTAGTCAGCTATATGCACTGTACATTATTGTTCTTTTAACAAGTTTTTGATCTGTTGATTTGATTTTTTAACCCATTTATTGGTTTTATATTTTCACTTCACAGGAGGAAAGGAAGGGGCTTTTGACGAATGGAGAGGATGCTGAGGCCACTTACCTTTTCCTCAATATCACGTCGCCGTGGTAGAGAGCCAATTAAGTTAAGATCACTTTTCACTTGTTTTTGACAGTCAAATTTTGTTTTGGGTGAATTAAAACAATGTTATTAAAAAAAAAAAAATTAAACGCTATATCCCCACAAGCATAACAACCAACAATTAAAATATAGTATAACATAATTAACATATTGAATAATAAAAACATTTTTTAAATAAATGAATAACTGTTTGTTATTCGTAATTATTTAAATAACGTCCCCATTCCTCTACAAACTCAGCAAAAATCATAATGGCACACTTAATATAATTAACAATTAAATAATTAATAATAAAGTAATAATTAATTTTTATTAAATTATTTCTTAATTAACTTCCCATCCTGTACCCCTAAAAACACAACAACCCGCACCTGACATATAATTTTAGAAATATCTTAATTACACAATTTACGTAATTATCAATTAAATAATAATAATCATTTAAATTAATTGTTAATTAAGTATAATGAATTTACTTCCTACCCTGTACCGCTACAAACCCCACAACTCTTACCAAAAACATAACTTAAAAAACTAAATGAATGACACAATTTACATAAATTATTATCATTTAAATAATAAAGAAATAATTGTTAATAAATTAACATAAATTTACTCTCTACCCTGTACAGCTACTAACCACACAACCCGGACCTAAAACATAACTTTAAAAATAAATTAATTGAACAATTTACATAATTAATTAGCAGTTAAATAATTAATGATTACTAAAAACATATATTGTTCTTATTGATCTTAAAATTGTTGTATTTCTGCTTTTATGATATTTTCATATCGAAATAAAGCCATTCGTTCATTCATTCAATTAATTATAATTCATTTACTTCCCTCCTTAATCCCTTACAAACAACACAACCCGCACCTAAAATTTCACTTAAAAAATACATTGATTACCCAATTTACATAATTAATTATCAATTAAATAATCAATAATAATTAAAAAAGAATTAATTATAATTAAATAACTTCCCACCCTATACCCTTTAAACACCCAAACCAGCTACAACACAAAAATATACAATAAACAATTAAATTAAACTGAAAAACGACAGAAAATTAACAAACTGTATTAAAAAAATCAACATTAATTATATAAACAATTTATAACATTTACAATTAAAATATATACTAAAATACATCAAAATAATTCAAAAACAATAATATTAACAATTATATTTTTGCAAACGATATTAACAACATAGATATTTCTAACATTGATACTAACAACAGATTTTTTTGTAAATGTTATTAACAACATAGATATTTTTGACTTTGATGTGACTTACCTTAAACGATCAATATTCTTGTCAGCGATATTCCTGCACCACGATATTTATGAATCATGGTATTAAAAACAATATTTCTGCATCTCAATATTTTTTACTCAATATTTTGTCCGAATATCCATGGCAGGCAGTCCAAACTCCTTGCAGAAGTCCTTGAGGTAGGTTATAGTGTATAGCTCCATGTTAGCCAGCTCAAATCCCATGGTTGAAGGTATGGTTCAGATCTAACAGACAGAGAAATGATTTTGGAAAATAAAAGATCCCAATCAAGTAGAATTATTAATTTGAATTGGTCTAAGGTATGGAATGGTAGCGTACACCAAATCTCTGTATGGCACTGCATAAACACATGTTCTAATTCCACTGCCGATCACCAATGTTAACAATTTGGTTTCTGGATAATTGGGGTATAAGCCCTGGTCAAGCAAGAACCACAGTCCTAGTCAGGGTAACAGACAGGCAAACCCTAAATCCACTTGTGCTCACCCGCTTGGAGCTTGGCACAGAGCAGTTAGGCTTACGTGAAAGGCAGTGTGTAAAATATTGTGCAACACTTCAAACAGGAAAACAGTAAAAGCACCACACAAAAGGGTTCCAAACCAGGTTAGAAACATAGATCTTAATTTAATAACTAAAACACAACCAAAATGACAAACATCCATTCAGTAGAACCAGAGATCTGGAATTTTAAAGTTTATAGTGAAAAATATCACCAAAAAGCACAAAGCGCTTTTGGGGTCAACTGGTTGCGCAGACAGGGACAATGTCACTAGTTCAGGCCGACTTTAATGGAGTACAGGCTTGCTACAGGGACCCATTTAGGCCTGCTGAACTGTGTATCTTAAATCCTGGTTGTGTAGCGTTGGGTGGATCTGCGTTGAAGATGCGTCGAGCAGCTCAGGCAATGCATCAGGTCCGAGAGGCGACAAGGCTGCAGTGCGAGGTCCTGCTGTGTCGACGTCAAGGATCCTGTCAACGGGCTTGCAATGTGAAGTCCCGTATCAAGGATGTGAGGCGCAGCAAAGGCAATGCATCAATTCTGATAAGCGGTGACGTCATCTGGAGTTCTGACATTGTCGCCAAGGCTGCGCCAACACGGGATGTGAGGAGCTTGCTCCCTGAAAACTATTGTGCAGTGGCAGTTCTGAAGGCAATATATTGGTCCCAAGATGCGGTAGGCAGTGGGATGCGAGTCTTTTACGACTGCTTCAAACCACACAGCAGCAGTGATGTGTGGGTTCTGATCGGGCATGTGTCATTCAGACAAGGATATTTATCGGTTCTGCTCAGGGATCCATCGCTCAGCAAAGAAGATGCATCAGTTCCACTGCCAATAGGCCCAATTTCAGGGGACCAGGACTGGGGTGGCACCAATGGCAGGGTAAACTCCCAGATGGCATACTCCAGGTGCAGAGGATGGATGCTTGTTATGTCCATGAGCCTCCAGATCAGGAGGCCAGGCAACTAGCCCTTGGAGTCACTCTGGGTTCTGGATTCAAGTGATTCAGGTCCAGTCTGTCTCATACAGGCAAGAGGCAGCAGTTAGCAGATCAGCACAGCAAAGTAGGAGTCCAGCAGAGTGGAAGTCCTTCAGCAGCACAGCAGTCAATCCTCCCTGCAGAGTATCCATAGGGCCAGAAGTGTACGGAAGTGGAGGTGTCTGAGGTCCAGTACTTATACCTCATGGTGCTTTTGTAGTAGGGAAGACTTCAAAAACATGCTTTGAAGTGCACTGAGGTCCTTGCTTCCTCCCCTGGCCCCAGACTACCTATATGGTGTATGAAGCCCTTTGGTTAGGTTAAAGAGCTACTTAAGTGGAAGGCAAAATCAGTGCTGCAGGCCCATTGGTAGCATTTCATTTACAGGCCCTGGGAAAGTGTATTACCACTTTACTAGGGACTTTTAAGTAGATTGAACAAGCTAACTGGGGATTAACCAATATTACCATGTTTAGGGGAGAGAGTACAAACAATTTAGCACTGGTTACCAGTGGTTAAGTGTGCATAGTCCTAATACCAGCAAAAAAGAGGACAGACAAAAGGAAGAGTAAAGCACAAAGTTGGGGTGAAGACTACCCTAAAACTGTCAGGCCTAGCAAAAATAAATCTGCAAAAATGAAATAGAAACTTCTTTATTTAAGTGCCTAGCTGCAACTTTTTCAACTATTGCTGAAATTGTGACATTAATAAACATCCGCAAGCAGGAAGGAAGAATACAATGCATTAAACACATTTGTTTTCCATTCAGAAAAATGTAGTGTTTTCTGCCTGGTAATAAAGCGATACATACTTTGCTTCCATGACCATGGCCTTGCTGATATCAAGGAGTTGATTCACAGAACACAAAAGAGATGGGTGCAGCTATACAGTTACCAATCAATAATTAGTTAAAGCTCAGTCCTTCAGATTTTGCGATAGGTCTGTTTGTTTGCTGCAGTTTTGCTCAACAAAGATCCCATGTGCATGTCATAAAATTCTCTCATCAGTCATAAAGTTAGGACTCCTAACTTTAGGACTCCTAAATGCCTTCTGTGAATACCGAAAGTCTTAAAGTTAGGATTTTTCTCAGTTTAGGAGTAGTAAAGTTAGGACCCCTAACTTTAGGACTCCTAAATGCCTTCTGTAAATATCAAAATGGTAGTAAGTTTAGGATTTTGTCTTAAGTTAGTTCTGTGAATCGGGACCCATACCTCCAGAGTCAGGGCTCTCTCCTCCCCTCTTCCTGGTGCCGTCGCTGATTTCAGCTGCCACGCGCCAGGCACACAGCTCAGTGTCATAGTGCTAGGGTGCGTGCCTGCGTCTACCTTAGGTTTTGTACAGGAAGGGCACCCTTCCTCTACAAAATACTATGTCTAGACAAGTTTAAAACCGTTTCACACTTTATATTTGTGCTGGACAGTGCAGCACACATGTAAAGACAGAAAAGCAAGGAGAAATAAAAACATTTCTCCTTTTAACCCATGCTTTTTAGCGGCATTAATTTTTTATGCTAAATCCTGTCTATTAATGTTAGTAGACAGGGTTTAGCATCAAAATGCATAGGTGGCTGCATGGGAACCCTCATGTACCACCCATGTCGCCCCTTGACACAAAGTAATGCCAAGCAGCATTTTGTGCTGCTTTGTGTTACTTTTCCATACAAATCAATGCAAATACCAAATTGCTTTGGTTTGTTAATCCCCCAAAAGGTTTGGCATAGGTTTAGCATTAAAAAAGTAACACTAACCCGGTGCTAAACCTTTGTGAATCTTGGCCGTAATGCCTTGAAATCATCTCTACCCATCATCAGAATTCAAAGGAGGGCTTTCCTCGAAAACCTATCACAATAAGTGCAGGGAATTTGAGTGGTGAGTCTGGAATATGACCATCCAATTTTTACCACACTGTGTTTCATCTAAAATCCAAACTTCCTTCCATTGATGGTAGACACATGTACTCGATGGGGGTACCGTTGGATTGCAGTTCAAATAAAGTATTTACTTCGCTATATTTTTCTGTGTATCCCTTTTAATATTAACACAAACACCACATGATCTTCTGACTCAGTTTCATAAATCTCTTTTCTCAGGGTAAAATGTATTTCTCCTAACGAAATCTACTCAGAAGAGGAGCCACACTCACAGCTTCTATAATGGTATGTCCCAAGATGTTTCTTCATCAGGGGATTGCTTTTTCTAGGGTAGTTGGGGGCATCACACCCACAGTCGCCCAGCTATTACAAAATAGTTTCCCTGCAACACCTACTCCTTCCTGTTGCCTTTGCGAATTCTGATTTACCACAAGCATTATAAATACCAAATGTACCCATTATACCAGTACTTATGTTAGTTACCTGAAACTTGAGGCTTGTAGGTCAAACTAACCTGCTTGTCTTTACTGATTCAATACTAGGCTCGCTCAGGTTCTGGAGGTCTATCTGAGCTGTCCCCCAGCTGGCGCCACCATCTTCCATAGTCCACTAACATTATGCAGTCTTTTCACATTCCATTCCATCATGGCTGGACATCTATCGAAAGTTCTCTCTAAAACATTCTGGCTCTGAGTATAACTCTGCAGCGGTGGCGGTGGTGGCACTGCTGCCCTGGCAGTCTGACCACCCTATTACAACTTGGGCTGTTAGACCACTATTCCACCGCCAAAACCACCAGGGATCAGAGAACCCTGGCGGTGGTGCAGTGGTCTTGAGGTGGCAATATGCTTGGTGGGATGGATGTGGTCCAGCCAAGCATATTATGAGTTTCCTCTCTGCCGCGGTTTACATGGCGGTTCCTACTCCATGAAAACTGGACAGAGAGGAAACAGAGGGGGCCCTACAGGGCCACCTGTTGCCTCAGGGCCATAGGGTGCATGCAGGGTTGTACATGTTGTGCCCCCCTGTGTGCATGCACCCGGTACCTGTATGGCATGGACTGCACCCGTCCATGCCATGCAGGTACTGTCTTTGACGTTCCCATTGCAGTGCCTATTTCATAACGCACATGGGGTTGACAGTGTGGGAGTGGGGCGGGGGGGTGGTGGTCCTGCTCCCACACCGCCAAAGTTGTAATCAAACCCTCTGTGTATTCTGCCAAAGACAGTATTGCTCTGAAATCATATGTTCTCGCCATCCATACTCATGCACGTATCGATTTAAGGCAAGTCTTTCATGTGATTTACATCTGTCAAATACACGACAGTATCAATTTCATAAACATTTATACCGTTTTTTATATCAGAATGTTATACTATCACATGCATCCAAGTACACATAATTCAGTTAGTTTTATCTACCTGTCACATATGTCTAGGATAGTGTGTCATAAAATATATACTGAATAAGGAATAGGATTCCTTCAAACTACCTCTCATTTATCACAAAGCCTGCCATCTTGTTTATTTAGATCTAATGACGTTCAGTAAACACCAAGTCCTATGCCAAGTAAGCAAGGCAAAAACAATTGTAATAGTATTCACCGTCAGACTATTAGGCTCTTGTAACGTCACTAAGTACGGGGAACTGCATGTAATGCTTGGATTAATCAATTAAACAATTTGTCAAGTGTTCATGTTCAGGACATTCATTTGCATGTAGTCATAGGATATACACATGGTATGGATTGAAATTCCTATTGGGACCATTTAGTCTTTCATCTATTTAATGTCGCATTTTTCCTCCCCCTTTTCTCCTTTCCCTCTCATGGCATCACGATGTAAGTGTTTTTAAGGGTACTTTCTAATGTATATTGTCATTATGAAAAAGCAAGTGACTGAATGGAAATAAAAGGGAAGACTAATAATTATAGTATGTCTTTTTGTGCAATTTTCTGTCAAGCTCAGGCTCAAGATTATTGACAGCCTGTTTATTACTTTCTGGAATAAATGTATTTACTCTTTGAATGTACTTTATCATGATAATTGACTGCATAGCAAATCTCTTTCCCTCTTATTTAATCACATTTCACAAGGTTTGCTACTTGCAAGAAGTTGTGTTACTGGTTGAGGGGCTGAAACCCTACTCAAGCAGCAACCACACTCCTTGACAGGGTGAAGTCACAAACATACCTAAAAATAAATTGTGCATAGCCCTCGGGTAGCTTGGCTCAGAGCAGTCAGGCTTAACTTGGAGGCAATGTGTAAAGTATTTTTGCAACACTTCAAACAATAAAAAAATGAAACCACACCACAAAAGGAATCCCACACCAGGTTAGAAAAATAGAGCAATTTTTAAGAAATAAAAAAAAGACCAAAATGACAATAATCAATAGAATTAGAGATCTGCAGAGGCTGAGTGGACCCGGTGGGATTTGAACCTGTGAACATGAGGTCATACACAGGACCCTGCCTTGAATACATTAGTTCATTGAGCCACTGGACCCAGCCAGACAAAGTCACAAATTTAGGGCAATGGTGGTGGAGCGCACGCTGGCCACAGGGACTCAGTTATGATTGCTGAACAAAGTACCTTAAATTCTGGTTTGACAGGCATTGCACAGGTCTGCATCGTAGATGCATCTAGCAGATGAAGCAATAGGTTGGTTCTGAGGTTTGGCGAGGCTGCGATATGAGCTCCTGCGTCATCATCGAGGATCCCCTCTACAAGGGCTTGCAATTCTATTGTATACTGCTGTATTTGTATAGTGTATGGCTACCCGTGGGCTTCCTAGCGCTTTCTCAGCCACTGTAGAACAGCTGGGGGATAAGATTACTCCAGGTATAGCCAGGTCTTGAGACCTTTACAGAAGGAGAGCACTTGCTCCAGGAAGCAAAGTTTGAGGGGGAGGGAATTCCAAAGCTTAGACACCAAGAAAGATGTAGAACGACCTCCCCAGCGTGATCAAATAATCCTAGGGACCTTAAGTAGGTGAGCACAGGCTGATCTCAGAGGCTTGCTAGGCAAATACAGAGAAGCCATTCATCGTAGTAGCGGAGGAACCTCTATTGTTTATTACCTTATGAATAATGCATAGGGACTTAAACTGGATGCGGCGCACCACCGGAAGCCAGTGGAGATCCTTAGGGGCCTTGGCAGTTGACTGACACTTGGGAGTGTTAGTAATAAGTGGTGCTGCTGCATTCTGAACTATATGCAGTCTTTTGTTAACATAGCACAGAGAGCCATGGTATAAGGCATTCGCATAATCTAGGCGTGCAAGCACTAGGGCCTGGAAAATGATTCTTCCAACTGTGAAAAGGAGGAGCTGAAGGATTTTACTCAATAACCACAGAATGCCAAAGCAGCTTGCAAAAAGTTTATTGGCTTGATGTTCCATTGAGAGCTTAGAGTGCAGCCAGACCCATAAGCTCTTTATTGGACTTGTGGGGGTCGGCTGCTTGCTTGGCCAGTGTGGGATGGGCCTCTGAACACAGCTCTGGGAGTCAGTGCCCAACAACATGACCTGTGTCTTGTTCTCATTGAGTTTTGGTTTGCAGCTTGGCATCAAGCTGGCTATTTCCCAGAGGATGGCATTAAGGATAAATGGTTGTATTTATGGTCAGGGGAAATAGACAGGACCAGCTGGGTGTCAATAGCATAGGAGACCAATAACAACCCAAACAATTGCACAGTATTCACAAGGGGGAGCATGTACATATTAAAAAAGTGTGGGGCTCAAGGAAGATCCCTGAGGGACCCCACAACTGAGGGGAAGTATAGTTGAATAGTATGACCTGAAAAGTGCAATCCTTCAGAATTGAGGAGAGCCATCATTGAAGTGCTCTTTCCTCAATGCCTGCATTCAACACTCTCTGAATGAGGGTAGCACGGTCCACAGTGTTGAAAGCAGCACCAAGTTAGAGGAGAACGATAGCTGCTAATCCTCCCTGATCCAGAAGTTTTCTTAATTCCTCGACAATTGCCAGCAACGCTCATTCCATGCTGTATTGTAGTCGGAACCTCATATGGGTGGGCTGAAGCACTGCCCATGATTCTAGAAAGACTGAAAGATTCTTGTTTATGTGTTTTTCTAAACATTTTGCTACTTCCGGTACTAAAGAGGTAGGCCTATAGTTGTTTAGGCTAATGGGGTCCAGGGTAGACTTTTTCAACAGGAGTCTAACTACTGCTTTCTTCCAAGGGAGAGGGACCTATCCAGTTAAGAGCGAAGAGTTTAACAACTCTGCCAACACGGCGGCATAGCAATCTACTCCTTGTTGGAGGACATGGAAGCCGGCTGGGTCTAGCAGAGACCCTGATTTTAGTTATTTGAAATGATTCTCCACAAGGTATGGAAATGCTGAGAGATGGTCAGCTTTCAGATTAGTTGGCTTTTTATTGGAAGGGAGACTAATCAGGTTGGTCATATCAGGGAAGGAGGAATAGATATTCACTATTTTTTTCTGAAAGAAATGTGCCAGATTTTTGCTGTGATCCACAGAGGCATCCACCGTAGGGCGAACTGTGGGCTGCTTAGTTATATCTTTGAGAATCCTGAAAAATTCTTTAGGGGGGTTGGAAGAATTGGTGTTTTTAGAGGTATAAAAGTTGGCTTGAGCCACTTTAATTTCTGCATGATATAACCTGATGGCTTTCCTATAGTCTGCTTTTCTTGATTCATCAAAAGTCTTCCTCATCTCCTCTCCATAAGCTTGGATTCCTTCAGGGACAGTAGATGGGCGGTAAACAACTGTGATCTATGTGTCCAGTTGCTATCTTTCTTCTAACTAAGTGGGAGCACTCTGTCAAGTGAGTCAGTGATCCATAAATGAAACTGATGTGTGGCATCTGTAACACTTTCTGTAAGGACAGGTGTGGAGGTTCCCAGGACCTGTTTCCACTCTTCAACATTAAGTTAGGTCCAGGCGCGATCTAATCGCCTAGCTGCCTGACCGTAGGAAGCGACAGAGTGGAATGGGATCAGAAACTGTTATGACCTACATAGAGGCATTGGCGTCTGGACCTGAAGAGTATCCATGTTACTTGAAATCATATCAATAGTATGGCCCTTCTCATTTGTCAACCAATCGTAGTGCTTCCATATCATGCACAAGACTTTTTGAAGCATTATCTTTTATGTCATTTACATGAAGATTAAATTAAAACTGTGAAGTTGGCTTTATCTGTAGCTAGCGCTGCCACAACTTCTAATAGGGTGTGGAGAAACTGGGCATATGGGCCAGGTGGGTCTGTAAATGAGGATTCCAGAAAAAGAGAGTGTGGAAGAAAGTGTCACAGAAAAGGACAGGCGCTCCCAGTTCGGGATCTTAACCGGAGAGGTGTAGCAACTCAACGACTCCCTGTAAATAATGGCTATCCCACCACCACCACCTCTATCCTGCCTATCTAGTTTTGCAACACTGTAGGAGGAGTAGAGTGTCTGACTTAAGTCAGGCCTAGAGACCTATGACATCCTGGTTTCTGTAAGAAAAAGCACATCTAAACAGAATTTCGAAAGAAGATCAAATAAATCAAATTTGTGTGCACCCAGCGAGTGACAGTTGATCAGGCAGGCATGCCCGGCAAACAAAGAGGAAATACAATCAGGTTGGTACTGTTCGAAGCCTAACTGAGGGGACCAACTACAGTCAAAGCAGACACAAGATGTTTGACTGGGGTCTATACCCCCCGATGCGAAGTCCAGTGTCCAGGATGCATCACGTAGTCGAGACGATGCATCAGTTCCATGGAGCTGCAGACTGCGATGTAGAGTTCGTGCCAGCACTGAGGGTGCCATTCATGAGGGATGCGAAGGACTGTACCGAGGATGCGTAGCATAGCGGCGGTTCCAAGACGTATGTGGGTGCAAAAGTGATGCGGATCTTTGCGATGGGGCAGATCCATGCAATAGCAGCAATGCTTGGGTTCTGCGCGGGGTCGCACTGCACAACAGATGTGATGCGTTGGTTCCACTGGCTTCACAGAGGCTGGCAGAGCACCTAAGGCCCATTTCCAAGAGTTGAGGACTGGGGTGGCACCACTTGGCAGGTTAGACTCACAGATGGTCCAGTTGCTGAGGCCAAGGTTGGTGAAGCCTTCTGTCCCTGAGGCTCAAGTTAGGAGTCCAGCCAACTCGCCCTTTGAGTCGCCCTGGGGTCCTGGGTTCAACAGATATAAGTGTTGTTCCTCTCTCCCAGGCAAGAGGGCAGCAAGTAGCAGGTCTGCACAGCAGGGTAGCGGCCCTTCCGAGCAGCAGTCCAGCGGAGTGCCAGCCCAGCAGTCCGTCTTTCTGGCAGAGTATCCACTGGTCCAGAATTGCACTTAAGAGTTGCAGTCTGAGGTTTAATAAATATACCCTGTTCTGCCTTTGAAGTAGGAGGAGCTTCTAAGGGTTCCCCTTTGAAATGCACAAGTGTCCTACCTTCTTTGCCCTGCTCCAGACTAACTACAGGGGGTATGCAGCGCAGCCCTTTGTGTGGTGGCAAGACACGCCCTATTCCAGCCCCGGCCGGCAGTGGGAGTAAATGCAGGGCGGTGACGTGGGGACTGCATCGGGATGCATTTTGGGATGCAGTGTACTCAATGAAATTCGTTTTATTTATTTAAATGTTTACTTACCTGTAAAACTCCATAATCCATACATTACTACCCCCCATCCTGCCCCTCCCCCTCCCCACGTCACCGCGGCTGCCCTATTGAAGTGCAAGTAGGGCTGTGCCTAGCTCTTCCCTCCCATCTTGCCAGTGATGGGCCATCCAGGCAAACCTAAGCTCTCTATGGTGGGATTTTCTAGGAGGAATATACAAAGCCCAACTGTCAACTAGATACTGTCATGTGACCAGGTTGCAGGCACCAAAAGGCTAATGCAGGAAAATTTAAACTTTCTAAAAGTAGAATTTTCCAAATTATAATTAAAAATCGGACTTTACCGCAAGGAAGTACTTTTCATTGCAGTTACAAAGCCACCAAAGCATAAACTGGTTATTAATTCCCATTTGGAAGTTACAGCGCATTAAGGGCCAGATGTACGACCTGTTTTTGCATGTGCAAATGGGTCTGCAAACCCTTCCCCTTTGCAAATGCATGTGAAAATATGCATTCCACTTTGCAAATGCATGCAAAAATAGGACCACTGCCTGCCTTATCAAAATGAAAAGGAAACGTTTCATTAAAAAAAAAAATGCATCTCGTTTTCCTTTAAGGAAAACGGGCTGCCTTTAAAAAAAAAAAGCTGATTTATTTAAAAGCAGTCTCAGACATGGTGGTCTGCTGAGCCCAGCAGGCCACCATCCCTGGGAGGGCCAGCCATTCTCAATGGGGTCACAAAATGCGAGTGCCTCATAAAGATTGATGAGCCTCGCATTTTGCGACCCCATTGGGAATCGCTAACAGTGCCTCTGACGATGTTGTACATTTGGAATTGCGGCTCGTAAATTGGAACTCGCTATTTTTTGCAATTTGCGAGTCACAATTCCATATGGTCGTACATCTGGCCCCAAATGTACTAAGGTAAGTCCAATGTTATTCTATGGGAGAGGTATGCCTTGCAGTATTGAAAAACTAATTTAAGAACTTTTCACAACTAGGACATGTTAAACAGATAAGTACATGTCCAACTTTTTAAATACACTGCACCCTTAACTCTGGGCTGTCCAGGGCCTACTTTAGGGGTGACTTATATGTATAAAAAGGATGGTTTGGGTCTGGCAAAAGGTTTATTATAATCACACAAACAGGTGTGCTGAAGACAGAAGAAGCATCCCTTTTCAGATACACAAGCGAAGAGGCATGCAGTGGGTGCGGCAATGCCCTGCGGGCCCCAACAAGGGGGAGAGGGGGTCTTTTCTGGATTTCCTTTTCTTCCCTAAAGATGCCTAGAGAAGGCAGCTGAGTAATGCTGTACACCTAGCTGGGAAGAGGTATGAAAGGTGGGGTGGTAGACTGGGAATAAATCAGATTAAAATTGTCTACGGGTTATCAATAAAGTGTTCTTTATTCATACTCAGAACTCATGCCAAAATTATAAACAGACACAGATCCTACAAGAATGCTAATGAAACCCAGGTTCACGAAAGCTCAACATGTTTCTTGGCTGAATCTGCTTGCAAAGATTCCATGCCAATCCATCAGGGCCAGTTATCACTACCCTAATCTACCTCATTGCCAGTGCTACTCATGAGTTGTGATTTCTGTATTAGGTAAAAATAATGGATTTTTAGGTTTTTAAAAAAGGGGTCTCACAATGGAGACTATCGCTGTGTGACCCGTGATCAAAGTGAACTCCCTGGAATGCTGTGGAGTCGCTTCTAGAGCTCCCAATTGGGGTGGTCAGACAGCGTGGTGTAGAATCTCCCTCCTCGCCGGCATCTCAGGAAAAAAGCCTTTTATTATGCTAGGTCCAAATGGCAGTTTAAAACTGCACACACAGCCACAATTGTCTGAAAGAACTACTTAAGTGGGTGGCACAATCAGTGCTGCAGGCCTACTAGTAGCATTTAATTTACAGGCTCTGGGTACATTTAGTACCACTTTACAAGGGACGCATAAGTAAACTAAGTGTACCAATTTGGTATAAGCCAATTAATGTTACCATGTTTTAAGGAGAGAGAACATGCACTTTAGCACTGGTTAGCAATGGTAAAGTGCACAGAGTCCTAAGGTCAGCAAAAACAAAATCAGCAAAAATGGAGGAGGAATGCAAAAAGTTTGGGGGGAAGACCATGCGACGGCTGACAGGTCTATCACTACTTATTTAACTTTCCTAGAGCTATTTTCTTATGGAAGGTTTCCTGATATTTTTAAGAGCTCGTTAGGTGTTTCCAATCTTACAAAAAGGCTGTTCACCAACCGTGAATAAGAGGAAGCTCTGAACATTCTTCCCTTCTCTTGCGTTCCCTTTTCTGTGCTTTAAAGGTTGCAGCGGCGTCACTAGGGTTGGTGTCACCCAGTTCGGTAACTCATGGTGACATGCGGTCCGCACACCCCGCACCCTCCTAGTGACGCCACTAGGCGGCCTTACTGTGTACCGTTTCTCCCAGGCTCCTTATCTGATTTGGAACCTTGCACCTTGATGTCTGCTCGATGTCTGCTCTTATCCAGGCCTCTTCAACTCTCCTCCTTCTTTTAGGTGAGTTGGCCTCAGTTTGCCACTCCAAGTTCCTGCTGATCTCCGTGCAGAGCTCAGAGCAAAGCCCATGTCTAGGCCGACGTAGCTTTGGGCTCTACTGGTGTGGATCTGCTGGCTCTGCACGCAGTGGCTGCGCCCCCCCTGTCAGCGCAAGCTGCACCGGCTGATTCTGTACCGGCAGAGAGCCCACAGGCCTGACCCTCCCCTGCTAACTTCCATGCCTGCCTTGCCACCCACACAATTTCTGATGGCGAGGCACTCTGCTCTGTGCACCTCGTCGGATCTCTCCAGGTCCTCCGACTGCCACAGTGGAAGATCACCTAGTAGTTGGCAGTCCGCCGGCACCTCTAGGGTGAGCCGTGGCCGCAGACACTGGGACACAGAGCGCGGGTCGCCTGGTATGGAGCTCGTCTCTACCGACGTGCGATGAGGCGAATGAACCGGAACCGGAAAGACAAGTAAACACTTAGTGCCCACACCGTCATCCGCTCCCCCCTGCACATTTTACATTTGCCCATATAATGATTACACCGGACACATTGTTTATGGGTAAAGAACTGCTGCAGGTTTATTTTCATACAACAAAAGTATGACGTTTTAGTGGGTTATCTTACGTGGGATCCAGGGCAGGCAGCCCCTCGCTGCCCCGCCCGCCTTATGAGCCAGCCGGCACGGTGGGTCAACGCCCGGACAGTGCAGCACCTTTGCAGATCCCCTTCTGGATCACGTGATCATGTCTTATACTCCCGCCCCGTTCAGGGCGGAGCGTGGTATGGCACATCCCCGGTTGGTCAGGCCCCCCAACCGCCCGAAGGACTAACGGGGCGCCGTCGCGGTTTTCCCGGAACCTCCCTGCGGCTCCAGGTCTTTGGCTCAGGCACCCTTACTGTGCCAGGCAGAGGTACCCTTACTGTACCAGTCTGCCGCAGAGGTACCCTTACTGTACCCGTCTGCCTCCAGATCGCCCTGTAACTCCGCCTGCAACACAAAAGGAAACATCAAAACATCCAAATTGCCTGCCGCCTGCCCAGCTGCTGGGTAAGAAGATAGGGTGGGTGCAGCGCGTCAGGCAGGCGCAGAACGGTTGGTAAAGAGGTCGATCTGGGGGGCAGCAGGGGCCTAAATACCCGGGCCGCACCCCCAAGCGTGTGCCCTCCCCTGGTTGCACGCACAGTGCACCCGCCCAGGGGAGGGGCTAGTGAGTTAGACAGCGCCTTCCCCTCCTTGGGACCAAGGAGGGAGGGGGGGCTCGACTAGTGGGCACTAAAAGGCTGCCCTGCGAATGTCCCCCTGCGGGGGACGGGGTCAGCGGCATAGTGCCCACACCGTCATCCGCTCCCCCCTGCACATTTTACATTTGCCCATATAATGATTACACCGGACACATTGTTTATGGGTAAAGAACTGCTGCAGGTTTATTTTCATACAACAAAAGTATGACGTTTTAGTGGGTTATCTACGGGTGATCCAGGGCAGGCAGCCCCTCGCTGCCCCGCCCGCCTTATGAGGCAGCCGGCACGGTGGGTCGACGCCCGGACAGTGCAGCACCTTTGCAGATCCCCTTCTGGATCACGTGATCATGTCTTATACTCCCTCCCCTTTCAGGGCGGAGCGTGGTATGGCACACCCCCGGTTGGTCAGGCCCCCCAACCGCCCGAAGGACTAACGGGGCGCCGTTGCGGTTTTCCCGGAACCTCCCTGCAGCTCCAGGTCTTTGGCTCAGGCACCCTTACTGTGCCAGGCAGAGGTACCCTTACTGTACCAGTCTGCCGCAGAGGTACCTTTACTGTACCCGTCTGCCTCCAGATCGCCCTGTAACTCCGCCACAGCTCTGGAGGAGGCTGCCATCGATGACAGAGCCCCCCACCTCAGAGTTTCCTACTTCCATTCAGCAGCTTCCAGTGCCTCGCGCACCTCAAGGATGAACTTTATCCATCCCGACTACGCCACATTGACCAGACAACTTCGTAGTTATGTTCAAATTATCCCTGGTGCCCATAGGAATGGTGTCACAAAGGTATGAGGGAATAATTGTGAGGTGTCCCTTCGACACTAAAGTGCCAACCTACAGCTGGCCGGGCACTGTTATCCACCTGTGGCCCTTGATACTTATACCAGTAAGGTGTCGAACTACACGCTAGTGGGTCGCATGTTTAGCTATAGTCCTTTTTGGAAGATTAGCTGGCCGGCTCCAGCTGACCCTGCCCTGGCGGGGCACAACAATGCCCATTTCCCACTTGGGGGCTATCCAGTCATGGGATAAGTGACTTAGAAACGGGAGTCCTTGTGTCCTTGTCAGATAAAAGGGGGAAACACCTCAATGCCAAACACTCGTCCATTTTTGGGCAGTCGGAACACCAGGACAACCTTCTGCAATCATTGTAGCCAATTTATGTGGACCCCACGTTCTCCACGGATTATTGCACCACAAACCACAATTAACTGGCAGCTACCACCACTGCGTAGCTCCTGGCTCTAGTGCAGGTGTTATTGTCTGTCTTGGATGGGCTTGAGCCTCCATCTCTTGGTGCATGCTTGCAACCTTAACGAATCACCTAGGTTGCGTCAGCCCCTGCCTGTCGCAAGCTTAGCTAAGCCCCTGCTAAAATCACCTGCCTGTGTATGCCGACCAGGTTATCGAACTAGGCGTCCTGTCCCTAACCAAGGCTTACCACTATAGGCCTGTCACTAATTGTCTCCTTCATGCACTCCATGCTATTTTGAGACCTACTTAGACAATCCCCTTCCCGTACCCTGTGCAGAGTCGCTATTGCCACTGTCTCGTGACCAGTCATCCCTGTTGGGCATTCGTTGGACCCCCAGCGGCTATTTAAAAAAGCACTCTATCCAAATGAAAATTAAGTTGGGCAACTTGGAACACTATTACTTTCTCACTATGCACTTTCGGGCATGGAAATACTGCCTAATATCTCCCCACCTTAGAACTTGAATAACCACTAAATAAATCTGACTCAGGCCGCATGCTTACTAGTGCACCTAGCCCAGGGCCCCCCACTGGGTGTGAACCCTGCAGTTCGAATTAAGACTGTTATTACCTGCCCACATCTACAAAAGGAGCACTCCATCTGTTGGCTTAGTCCATGCTTTCTAGTTGCATAACTAAATAAGCTACCATTTAGCTTCCTTGCCTAGCCAACTGAGAGCTAACCGCCCCCATCCATGTCTGCCCAGGCCTCAACTGCCCTGCGTGACATTTCCATCCTTCCGATGCACTATGAGTGACACTTTTATTGCTAAAACAACAAGTGATGGACTGAATGTGGATCAATGTCACACACTCCCCCAGTCAAAAGATCTGGGCCCAAATCCATCGTTTTTTTGCACTCCACACCACCCTGGGTTAGACAATGGCGATATGCAAATCAGCTCTGACCCTGTTGCCCCATGGGAGCCACTTTTATTGCTGGCACTAAACAATGAGGATGGGGGAGCCCATTACAGTAATTACTCCCTTTAGACCCGCAAGGAACTCTAAGAGGACCATGGTTTGGGGCAGCCTTTGTGAGATAATCCCGATCTTGGAGTGGGCATGCGTGGTACAGACATACCGCCCGGCCCTGCTGCGACCCCCATAAGGGGGGGGAGCCGGGCGCGAGGGAGCAACCGGGCAATCGCCAGAAGCGTGCACCAGTTTGGCCCCAGCGGCCCGCGCTAAGCAGGCCGCCCGGCCCTGCTGCGACCCCCTTAAGGGGGGGGAGCGGGCACGAGGCAGGAGTAGCCTTGAAACTAACCTTCCTTTCAAGGTTGTGCAGCGCGTCAGGCAGGCGCAGAACGGTTGGTAAAGAGGTCGATCTGGGGGGCAGCAGGGGCCTAAATACCCGGGCCGCACCCCCAAGCGTGTGCCCTCCCCTGGTTGCACGCACAGTGCACCAGCCCAGGGGAGGGGCTAGTGAGTTAGACAGAGCCTTCCCCTCCTTGGGACCAAGGAGGGAGGGGGGGGCTCGACTAGTGGGCACTAAAAGGCTGCCCTGCGAATGTCCCTCTGCGGGGGACGCGGACAGCAGCAGAGGCAATGCTACACCCCTCCAGGGTTTGGCTTGCTCTGTGCATAGGTTTGTGTTTCATTGCGCCTCTGTTGGGTGGCTGCCTGTCAGTCACCCTGTCTGGGGGCTCCGCAGCCAGAGTCTCCACCTGACTGCTTTTCTGTCACCCTGTCTTTCTGGGAAGCAGATTGTCCGTGGCCCTGTCTGCATCTCTGTGACCCTTCCACTGCCTGTCTTTCTGCGATTGGGCCTGTGGAACTGTCACTGTGTCTGCTTGCTTTGGTGTCAAGGTGTCACCCCATGTGAGGGTATCACCCGGTGCAGTCCGCACCCCCCCTAACCCCTTAGTGACGCCACTGAAAGGTTGTGAAGGCATACAACTACAACAGCTTTAAGGGTGCATTTACTTTCTCCTTTCTTATCAGTGTAGCTTGTGGCAAGGGTTTCTCAGGGCAGGGATTTACTCCAGCGTCTAACCTGCTAACCTTGAACATGAGGACCTGAGTTATAATCCTGGCTGTGGTGTGTGCGTTGGGCGAATTACTTAATGTTCCTATGCCTAAATATGTATGAAATGTAATGCACTTTGCGGTTCATATGAGGAAATCCCATATCATGTACATGCTCTTCAATACCCCTCATAACATGTAGTGCACCGTTGCTAAGCAGCCAAGTTTGTGCTAAATTAATCCCTACACAGAGTGCTTTAAACGGGCCAGTACTCACCGGTACTGAGTACCGGCACTTCCGAATTTTCTTGCCGTCAGTACCAACACTTCTCTTTAGCCAGAGAGAGTACTGGTACCCTGATCAGCACCACAGCAGGCTCAGGTTAGGCATCTCCTCCAGAGCGGCAGGGCTCCCAAAGAGCTTGTAAGTCACTGAACCCCTCAGTGGACTTTTGCAGAGTTGCTGCTAAAGATTCCAGCAGCGCCCACCTGAATGACCCAGAATGCAGGGGGTTGAGAGGGCTCACATCACGCTGTGATTAACAGGACAGGGTCTAGAAAGACCCTGCACTGTTGATCAGATGCGCAAAGACCATTCGGCTGGAAGTGATTTCGCCCCACCCCCAGCCCACCCCCCTCTCCATTGGGTGAGTGAAATGGCTGGGACTGCCAGATAGTCATCCAGTCTCATTTAGTGTATTGCACTGGCACTACTAAAGCGTGTGGCAGTGCAATACAATACTCGACCTTCATCAAAGGAGCTTTATGTTTAGCACAAGAGCTGTTCCCTTTGTGTGCCGTGCAAACACTAATTGCTGCATTTACAAGATAACAGGTACTGACCAGGGTCCTGGGACAATGGGTGTGAATTTAGCCCTGCCTATAGGGCAATGCACAGCAGGGAATGCTGGAACGCTCCAGGAATTTGCTCCCATGACAACTGGTCATGCATTTGGGTGGGAGAAAGATGAGACGAACATAGAAGGACAAGGGAGGGAGGAATGTAAAGTGAGGAGACAGGTGAAGTTAGGATTGCGATTTTTTCAGATAAAAATGCAAGATATTTGCTGAGTTCTGAAATCATTAATGGACTTACAAATGGCATTTAACACAAATTTGCGTACTTTCAAAAATCGGGTGCATTTCATCTTAACACATGTGTCTTTGGATCATATATATATATATATATATATATATATATATATATATATATATATATATATATATATATATATATATATATATATGTATGTAGGGACCAGTGACAAAATGCAAGAGACTTGTGGAGACAGTAAGCCCAAGGTGGGAGTAAGAGAGGCAGAACCAGCGAGAGAAAGATAGAGGCTGGGTAAAGATGAGAGGCAAGTGTAGAGGACATTTGGATGTAAAGGCAAGAGACATGATGAGTCGTAGGGAAAAGGGCAGTGCTTTAAATGGACCAGTGCTCACAGATACATAAACGCATTTCATGTTTTTGATATGTGCTGCAACTGGTACAGAAACCTATATGTACCATCATATCTTAGTCTTAGCCCCGCCCCTAGCTCCGCCCACTTGTCACACCTCTAGCTTATTTTAATGAGTACCTGCACTTGTTTTTTTTCCCATTTAAAGCACTGCCTACACATAGGTGACCTTCTTGGTAATTGGAGGGCCCCTGGTTTCACTCTGCTCTCGGGGTGACAGGCTCAGCGAGGACAAAGTGCCTTGGAAATGGTTCTGGAAACTGGTATCTAAAGTAAGGTACCTGAAGGTGGATTTTGAGATCAGTGATGCCCACTTTATTGTCTTTGTAAGCGGGGAGATGTGATCCAACCCGTGGATGCTGGCTATCCTGAGAGTGGGTCATTATAAATGGGAATAGCTTCTGAAAGGAAACCTAAACAATTGACGACAACTGGCCTTCATACTTTCTAGCATAAATAACTTGAAACAATACGACAAAACTATGCCATTGCTTCCACCTCGTGTAAATAAACACCCACAGTAATAGAATGTAATCTAACTTCCTTCATCTTTTTGGCATGTGCTCCCTGTTTGTGTTTGCTCTTACAACGTGGAATGTTGACCTCTGCTGTGATTGTAGTCTATTGATTGGGGCCTGTCAGATCATCCGTGATGAAAGGAATACATAATACGTTCACTGCATTGCTGTAACATCCAGGCTTGTAAATCAGCAGTCCGTGCACAGACTTCCTGCACAGCTGTCTACAGCTGAGATATGAGAAACGGCAGGGGAGGGCTGATTGACCCGACTGTTTTACATATAAAATATGTAGTTTAGAGTACGTTTTTTCCTGGCAACCCACGCTGCAGAGCAAATTATCAGCCATGTAAGAGTTAACGTGACTGTTAATGCACAACTTTCAGTTTATAAAGCCCCTCAGAACCAAACGGGCAGCCTTGATATTTTCTGAGCTGAAGGGCGATTGTTGGAGTTGGATTCCAGTGAGCCTGTAGCCTGGTGGTGGTCATGAGATATGGAATGAACCGACAATGCTCCTTCAAGAGACTCTGTTGTCTCTCGTTCCAAATGGTCCCATGGCACCTGAAGTGATACTCAGGGTGAAATTCTGCCAATTATTTTTTCCAGTGGCCAAATGTCTTTGGGTTCAGGATTACTCGGTCCAAAAACTCTGGAACCTGATGACTCTGTGTCCGAGCTCAGAGACATTACTGCGGGGCAGGGGTGCACAGACAGGCCCCCATCTTCCTCGTGCAGCGTCACATAATGTACATTAAATGCTCCTCACGGTCAGGGGCAGTCGTACCCCGGAAATATCTCTCACCTCCTTACCCCTCCTGTTAGACGGGGACCTGGAGGGTCGGCCGAGCACAAGGGGAGAGGCCTCCAGTGAGGACCGTCTCCAGCGATCGCACAGACAGGTAACTTCCCCCCCACAGATGGACACCACACGAAGATCAGATTAATACCTTTTATAGGCAGTTCTTGAAATGAGGCAGTATGATACAAGGAGATCAGGACAAGGGGGTCCTCTCAGCTCTAGTCTCTAGTAGGAAAAAGGGGGTAGCGGGACAGTCTTGGTACCCGTAGGTACGGCGGTGGAACGGTGATAGCTCACAATCCTCGAGCTCGGTGTTCGGACGGGTCGGACCGCGGCAGCGCCAGCAGGTCCCGAAGAGGTCGTAGGTGGCAACGGGCCGCGGCAGCGCCAGCAGGTCCCAACGAGGATGAATGTTACAACGGGCCGCGGCAGCGCCAGCAGGTCCCACGAAGATGGAAGGTACAACGGGCCGCGGCAGCGCCAGCAGGTCCCACGAAGATGGAAGCTACAACGGGCCGCGGCAGCGCCAGCAGGTCCCACGAAGATGGAGGTTACAACGGGCCGCGGCAGCGCCAGCAGGTCCCACGAAGATGAAGGTTGCAGAAGGCCGCGGCAGTGCCAGCAGGCAGGACAATAGTTCACAAGGCAGGGCTGCGGCAGCTCCAGCAGTCCGTCAAGGATGAGTTCGTCGCGGGGTCTCTCGACTCCAGGATACAACTGCCTTCCTGTTCTGGGGCTGCCTCAGTTATAGGTCTGGCGCTCTTTGATGTCCGGACCCTCGCTCTTGGAGGTCGGGAGGTCCGGGATGAGGGAGTCCAGACACCCAGCAGGGGGGTGGAGCCGGCACCCGGGGAGGCCGGGGGTGATCGGCACCTGGCGGGAGAGAGCCATCGACACTTCTTACTCCCATTGACCTGCCAAGTGGTCCGTTCACCTCCTGGGTGGATGGTGGTGCCGGGATGTCGGGGCCCGACCAGGCCCGGGGTTGGGGCCGAGCTGAGGCCACGCGGCCTCGTGGCGCAGTGTCCAAGATGGCGGTTGGCCCGGGCAAGGGTGCTGACGGTGGCCCAGGCCAGGGACACAGGGGATACCGGGGTTAGACGTCCCATGGGGGACGGGTTGCGGGTTGCTTCTGCGGGTAGCACCTGGAGGGCCGGTACCAGGGCCCTGCCATGCGGGGAGGGAGCGAGCCCTTCATGGGGCCTGTCCAACATGCGTCCCCCCCAGCTGAAGGCGGGGAGAGTCACCCATCCTCTTGGGGACTTTCCTCGTCGAGGCGGAAAAAGCGGGACAGGCCGTCCGCGTTGGCGTGGTCTTGACCAGGGCGATGCTCTACAGTGAAGTCCATCCCCTGCAGGGAGATAGACCACCGCAATAGTTTGGGATTCTCCCCCCGCATTTGCATTAGCCATTGCAGGGGCCGATGATCTGTTTGTACCCGGAAGTGGGTTCCGAAGAGGTAAGGTCGGAGCTTCTTGAGGGCCCACACTACGGCGAAGGCCTCCCGCTCAATAGTGCTCCAGCGCTGCTCGCGGGGCAGTAGGCGTCTGCTGATGAAGGCCACTGGTTGGTCGACTCCCTCGGGGTTCAGTTGGGAGAGGACGGCCCCAATACCATGGTCGGAGGCATCGGTCTGAACGATGAACTCGCGGCTGTAGTCGGGGGCCTGGAGCACAGGAGCGGTGCACATGGCGGCCTTCAGCTTCTCGAAGGCCGCTTGACAGTCGGAAGTCCAGTTGACTCTTTTTGGGTGGTTCTTCGACGTGAGTTCCGTGAGGGGCCCCACAATGCTGCCATAGTCCTTCACGAACCACCGGTAGTATCCGGTGAGCCCCAGAAAGGCTCGGACCTCGGTTTGTGTTTCGGGGGGTTGCCAGGACTGAATGGCAGCTACCTTGAGTTGAAGGGGGGCCACCAGACCGCTCCCCACTTGGTGTCCGAGGTAGGTCACGGACCCCTGGCCGATTTGGCACTTGCTGGCCTTGATTGTTAGGCCGGCCTGTTGGAGGGCCTGCAGGACCTCTCGGAGGTGGTGGAGGTGGTCTGTCCAGTGGCGGCTGTATACCGCGATGTCGTCCAGGTAGGCGGCGCTGAATTCTTCGAGGCCCGCCAATACCTGGTTCACCAGTCTTTGAAAAGTGGCTGGAGCGTTTTTCATGCCGAATGGCATCACTCTGAAATGGTAGTGCCCATCCGGGGTGGAGAAAGCGGAACGTTCTTGGGCCCGGGGGGTGAGGCCGATCTGCCAGTAGCCCGCTGTCAGGTCGAAGATGCTTAGGTAGCGGGCTGCCCCCATGCGGTCGACTAGTTCATCTGCTCGGGGGATAGGGTGAGCGTCGGTTCGGGTGACCGCGTTCAGACCCCGATAGTCGATGCAGAATCGGAGCTCAGGTGGGGTGCCCGGGGCCGCGGCCTTGGGGACCAGTACGACCGGGCTGGCCCAGGGACTGTCCGAAGGTTCGATGACTCCGAGGGCGAGCATCTTGGAGACTTCTCCTTGGATGCAGGTGCGTACCCGATCCGGTACTCGGTACGCCCGGTGTCGGACAGGAGGACTGTCCCCAGTGTCCACGTCGTGCAGGCACCAGGAGGTGACTCCGGGTGTGAGAGAAAACAGGTCTGCGAACGGCAGCAGGAGGGCCCGACAATCTTGACGCTGCTCCGGGGTCAGGGCCTCGGAGAGTCGGACCCCGTCCACCGAACCATCTCTTTCACGGGTCCTCAGTAGGTCAGGGAGGGGCTCGGAGTCTCCTTCTGCGCCACTGTCGGTAGCCATCAGCAGGCTGAGCTCTGAGCGCGCGAAGTGTGGTTTGAGTCTGTTGGCGTGGAGAACCCGGAGGGGGTTCCGGGGGGACTCCAGGTCGATGAGATAGGTGACGGGGCTCTTGCGCTCGATCACCTTGAAGGGCCCCGTCCATTTGTCCTGCAAGGCACACGGTTCGATGGGGGACATCACCCATACCTGCTCACCCGGTTCAAACTCGATGGAGGAGGCATGTTGATCGTACCATTTCTTCATGTCCTCTTGACTGGCCTCAAGATTGGCCTTGGCGATCTCCCTGAATCGCCGGGTCTGATTGCGGAGGGTCAGTAGGTACTTGTAGACGTCGGGAGGGGTTTTTAGGGGGGCCATTTCCCATTCTTCCTTCACTAGGCTGAGAGGCCCGCGAACGGGGTGTCCGTACAGGAGTTCGAAGGGGCTGAAGCCGAGGGACTTCTGGGGGACTTCTCGGTAGGCGAAGAGGAGGCACGGTAGTAGCACGTCCCACTGGCGGCGTAGGGGTTCTTCTAGCCCCAAGATCATCCCCTTGAGAGTGCGGTTGAACCGCTCGACCAGTCCGTTTCCCTGGGGGTGATAGGGCGTTGTGAATCGGTAAGTGACCCCGCACTGCTGCCAGAGGGATTTCATATACTTTGAAATAAAGTTCGTACCCCTGTCGCTGACGACTTCCCGGGGGAAGCCCACTCGAGAGAAGATCCCCATTAAGGCTCGACCCACTACTGGGGCTGTTATAGTACGAAGGGGGACCGCCTCAGGATAGCGGGTGGCGTGGTCCACCAGGACCAGGATGAAGCGATGCCCTTGTGCTGTTCGGGGGTCCAGGGGCCCCACAATGTCTATTCCCACCCTCTCGAACGGGGTGGTCACCACGGGGAATGGTTGTAGGGGTGCCTTGAGTTTGCGGCCGCTCTTCCCGCTGGCCTGGCAGGTCGGGCAGGACCGGCAGTGGTTGGAGACGTCATTTCTCATTTTGGGCCAAAAAAAGTGAGTCACCAGGCGGTGGTAGGTCTTGTCTTGCCCCAGGTGCCCAGCCAGGGGGACATCATGGGCCAAGTTCAACAGGAAGTCTCTGAAGTGGAGGGGCACCACCAGCACTCGATGGGCCCCTAGCTCTGCGATTCTCTGCTCGCTGTACAAGAGATCATTGTCCCAATAAACCCAGTGGGCCCCGGTGGTGTCGCCTTGGCCCTGGGCGAGCGCTTGCTGTCGCAGTCCCTCGAGGGAGGGACAGGTCTTTTGCTCCTGCCGGAATTGTTCTTGGGTGGGCCCCCCTTCTTGACGCCACTGAGCCAGGTCGGGAAGTTCGGGGGGCTGTGCGGACCCCTCTGTGGTGGGTTCCGGGTGGTCGGTATGGATGAAGTCTTCTTCTGGAGCGATCGAGGGCGGAGGTGCTGACCATTCCGGTTCTTCTGGTCTCGGGATGGTGCGGGTGGCCATGGACCGGGTGGTCACGCACGCCCAGTCCGGGAGACCCAACATCCCCAGATGCTCTCTTCTTTCAACAGCTGCCCACGGGGAGCTCTCGAGATCGTTCCCCAGGAGGCAGTCCACGGGGGCATCGTCGCGGACAGTTACTTTCAGCATGCCGGACACTCCTCCCCATTCGAAGGGGACGCAGGCCATCCGACACAGGCTCTCCGAGTTGTCTGCCGATCGGACGGGGCAAAGCACGTTTGGCAGGATTTGTTCTGGGGTCACCAGGTGACAACGGACGGCCGTCACACTGGCCCCGGTGTCACGCAGTGCCTCGGCCTTGCGCCCATTTATGCTCACCCATTGGCTGTACTTCCGAGTGTTGGCGGGCAGGGGAGTCCGCGGGACCATGTCTCTTCCTCCTAGGCAGGCCAGGGTCATGGCGGCGGGTTCCCACTCGAACTGCTCCGACTCGTATGCTTCAGAGTCTTCGGAGACCTGTTCTTCTCCTAGGGCGGCGGCTGCCACCTGGCGGGGCCCGGGAACCTGGTTCTTCGGGCAGGTCGGGTCACTGGCATAGTGGCCGACTCGCTGGCATCGATGACACGTAACGTTGGCTCGGAACCCTGGGCGCATTGGGGGGTTTCCCCAGCCTGCTGGGGGCGGGGTGGTGTTAGCGGGAGCGACTGGGGCAGCGTCTCTGCCCCGGCCCTGTCCTCCTCCTCCTCCCCGGGGACGGTGATGACCTTGGTTGGTTCTGTTCTGCTCGTTCGGCCCACTCCGGGCCACTCGGGTGCTCTCCCACCGATCCGCCTCGGTGGCGAGCTGCCGTAGTTCAGTCAATTTACTGTCGAGGAGGTGCTGCCTGAGCTCGACGAAACAGTTGTTGGAGAGGTGCTCCCACACAATGAGATTGAAGAGTTGTTCGTAAGTGGTTACGTTGTTACCCTTGATCCATCCCTCGAAGGCCCGGCTGAAATAGTTCACGTATTCCAACCAAGTTGTGCCTGGGATCCGGGTGCAGTTGCGGAACCTCTGGCGGTACATTTCGGGCGTAAGCCCATATCGACTGAGGAGGGCGGCCTTCATGTGGTCATAGGACGTCATTTGATGGTCCGGAAGCTGCAGCACGGCATCACGGCCCCCATTGACGAATCTCCCCCATAACCCGGCTCCCCAGTCACTTCGAGCGACCCGGTGGGCAGTCATGGCGATCTCATAGGCCTTGAACCACTGCTGTATGTCGTCGTTTCGGTGGTATTCTCGGACCACATCCTTGGGGATGTGGACCTTCTGCTCGGTAGTACCCGGGGAGCGCGGTGACTCGGGCACCCCTAGGTTCTTGTTCAGTTTGCGTATTTCTATCTCTGCTAGTTTGCACTCGTGTTCGTACGCCAGTCTTTTTTCCTCGAGATCCCTCTGTCTCTGTTTTTCCTCTCGCTCTTCTCTGAGCCGTAAGTGTTCTAAGTTTATTTTTTGTTCTGCCAGCTTCAATTCTCCGTCTAATTTGAGCCGTGCCAAGTCTAACTCGTGTAGTCTATTTTTTTCCCGCTCCTGGATCTCTTCTCGGGAGGGGCCTGTTCTCCGTTCTTCCGTCAGGGTGGTGTTGACTTCCGGGGCTTCGGGGTCCCGGGGGGTGGCGGTATTCGTCTCTGTCCAGGCTTCTAGGGCGTTTTTGAAGTCTTCTTTCGTGCTTAGCCCGGTGGTAGCAATGCCTAAGTCCATGCAAAATTGTTTGAGCTCTCGGTGGTTGTATTCTTCCAGCTTTTCCATCTGGAACTTCTCTGCCGATCCGTTCTCTTTGGTCGTCATTGTGGTTTTAGTCGTAGGGTGAGTTACTGCCTGTACGGTACGCGTTGGTTCGGATCGCGCCGCTGGCCACCAATCTTAGACGGGGACCTGGAGGGTCGGCCGAGCACAAGGGGAGAGGCCTCCAGTGAGGACCGTCTCCAGCGATCGCACAGACAGGTAACTTCCCCCCCACAGATGGACACCACACGAAGATCAGATTAATACCTTTTATAGGCAGTTCTTGAAATGAGGCAGTATGATACAAGGAGATCAGGACACGGGGGTCCTCTCAGCTCTAGTCTCTAGTAGGAAAAAGGGGGTAGCGGGACAGTCTTGGTACCCGTAGGTACGGCGGTGGAACGGTGATAGCTCACAATCCTCGAGCTCGGTGTTCGGATGGGTCGGACCGCGGCAGCGCCAGCAGGTCCCGAAGAGGTCGTAGGTGGCAACGGGCCGCGGCAGCGCCAGCAGGTCCCAACGAGGATGAATGTTACAACGGGCCGCGGCAGCGCCAGCAGGTCCCACGAAGATGGAAGGTACAACGGGCCGCGGCAGCGCCAGCAGGTCCCACGAAGATGGAAGCTACAACGGGCCGCGGCAGCGCCAGCAGGTCCCACGAAGATGGAGGTTACAACGGGCCGCGGCAGCGCCAGCAGGTCCCACGAAGATGAAGGTTGCAGAAGGCCGTGGCAGCGCCAGCAGGCAGGACAATAGTTCACAAGGCAGGGCTGCGGCAGCGCCAGCAGTCCGTCAAGGATGAGTTCGTCGCGGGGTCTCTCGACTCCAGGATACAACTGCCTTCCTGTTCTGGGGCTGCCTCAGTTATAGGTCTGGCGCTCTTTGATGTCCGGACCCTCGTTCTTGGAGGTCGGGAGGTCCGGGATGAGGGAGTCCAGACACCCAGCAGGGGGGTGGAGCCGGCACCCGGGGAGGCCGGGGGTGATCGGCACCTGGCGGGAGAGAGCCATCGGCACTTCTTACTCCCATTGACCTGCCAAGTGGTCCGTTCACCTCCTGGGTGGATGGTGGTGCCGGGATGTCGGGGCCCGGCCAGGCCCGGGGTTGGGGCCGAGCTGAGGCCACGCGGCCTCGTGGCGCAGTGTCCAAGATGGCGGTTGGCCCGGGCAAGGGTGCTGACGGTGGCCCAGGCCAGGGACACAGGGGATACCGGGGGTAGACGTCCCATGGGGGACGGGTTGCGGGTTGCTTCTGCGGGTAGCACCTGGAGGGCCGGTACCAGGGCCCTGCCATGCGGGGAGGGAGCGAGCCCTTCATGGGGCCTGTCCAACACCTCCCCTACCTTCCGGAGGGAGGAGATCCCCAGGTCAATGTAAGAGCCTACGGCTGAGTGACCCCGACGTTTACTCTCCCCGTGCCATAGCACAACATAAGAGGAGCAGACAGCACTCACCAGTCGGACTTTCCCTACCTTGCCCTGGCCCCCAGACAACTACCCTCAAACCCAACCGGCCCTCCAGCTGACTTCCACCTGCTCTGCCAGCTTGAGAAAAGATTTCACCATCTTGGGTTTATGATGCATGGAGCTCTCTCTGGAAACAATTATTGCCCCAGTGCACATTCCCAAAGCAGTAAGTGCATCACTTGGCTGAAAATATGGGAGTGGAAGGACTGGGAATATGAGACTTGGTTTACAAGTCAACACCGATTGTAAAATGATTTGCCCTTACTATAACTCACCGTGCTCATGCCACTGTAAGGAAACAACCTGCTTGGAACTAAAGAACAGAAGGCGTCTTTACTTGCCTGCACACTAACCTGACTGCCTGGTAAAGTGTTGGAGAAAACTGTCTCCATCTCTTTCAGAAACGTCTGTCCCAAGCCTTCTTTTACAAAATAGATTGCGTCAGTTTCACTCCCAGGGTCTGTCCCGGGAGAAACGTGTAGCTGGGAAAAGCCTGTCTCCTTGAAGGTGCTGCCTTGCCTGGGCAACCCTTGCCCTGAGTGTTGAGGGGCTGAGAAGCCTTTTTAGGTTTCGCCTGGGGCACGGAGCTTTAGCTCCACCCCCAGGAGAAATCTTTAGTTTTCAGTATGGGGGACTTGAATACGCCCTCTGTTCCATTGGCTAGCTCCATAAATGGAGGCTAGCCATTGGAACAGAGATCTGTCCGTCATGGCCGGACCAGATTCGTGGGCGCTCCCGAGATTTTTTCGCTCTCCGCCTCTGCGATGTCGTCATCGCGGCCGTGGGCGGGGTTTATTTTTTTTGCTCCTCGAGGTTTGTTTTGGCCATTCCGCGGCCGACCGAAGTCCAGGTGAGTTGCTTTCAGCCTCCATTCCCGTAACGTAATGCACTGCATAAAATCGGGTCGGCTTGGTTAAGATTATTTGAGTTTACATTTGAATTGATTCGTATATGTTTTCCCCGTGTTTCATTCGCATTTTATTAAAGAATTTGTGCCCACCATTCATCTGTAATTCTACATGGAGTTAATTTGTGTTTTGGGTGAATACTGTTAACAGACGTAACCTGTTTGATCCCCTTGAATTATTAACCCGTTGTAGGCTCGTGTACCTAGTCCTCTTTTGAGTGAAACAAGGAGTGGAGAGTGGAGAGTGGAGAGTGGAGTGCACAGAGAGTGGAGAGGGAGTGGAGAGTGGAGAGTGCAGAGGGAGTGGAGAGTGGAGAGTGCAGAGGGAGTGCAGAGTGGAGAGTGCATAGGGAGTGCAGAGTGGAGAGTGCATAGGGAGTGCAGAGTGCATAGGGAGTGGAGAGTGGAGAGTGCATAGGGAGTGGAGAGTGGAGAGTGCAGAGGGAGTGCAGAGTGCATAGGGAGTGCAGAGTGCATAGGGAGTGGAGAGTGCATAGGGAGTGGAGAGTGCATAGGGAGTGGAGAGTGGAGAGTGCACAGGGAGTGGAGAGTGGAGAGTGCATAGGGAGTGGAGAGTGCACAGGGAGTGGAGAGTGGAGAGTGCATAGGGAGTGGAGAGTGGAGAGTGCATAGGGAGTGCAGAGTGGAGAGTGCATAGGGAGTGGAGAGTGGAGAGTGCATAGGGAGTGCATAGGGAGTGGAGAGTGCATAGGGAGTGGAGAGTGCACAGGGAGTGGAGAGTGCATAGGGAGTGGAGAGTGCATAGGGAGTGGAGAGTGCATAGAGAGTGCAGAGTGCATAGAGAGTGCAGAGTGGAGAGTGCATAGGGAGTGCAGAGTGCATGGAGAGTGCAGAGTGCATTTGAGTGCATAGGGAGTGGAGAGTGCATAGGGAGTGGAGAGTGCATAGGGAGTGGAGAGTGCATAGGGAGTGCAGAGTGCATAGGGAGTGCAGAGTGCATAGGGAGTGCAGAGTGCATAGGGAGTGGAGAGTGCATAGGGAGTGGAGAGTGCATAGGGAGTGGAGAGTACATAGGGAGTGGAAAGTGCAAAGGGAGTGGAGAGTGTGGAGAGTGCATAGGGAGTGCAGAGTGCATAGGGAGTGCAGAGTGCTTAGGGAGTGCAGAGTGGAGCGTGCATAGGGAGTGCAGAGTGCATAGGGAGTGCAGAGTGGAGAGTGGAGAGTGCATAGGGAGTGGAGAGTGGAGAGTGCATAGGGAGTGGAGAGTGGAGAGTGCATAGGGAGTGGAGAGTGGAGAGTGCATAGGGAGTGCATAGGGAGTGGAGAGTGCATAGGGAGTGGAGAGTGCATAGGGAGTGGAGAGTGCATAGGGAGTGGAGAGTGCATAGGGAGTGGAGAGTGCATAGAGAGTGCAGAGTGCATAGAGAGTGCAGAGTGGAGAGTGCATAGGGAGTGCAGAGTGCATGGAGAGTGCAGAGTGCATGGAGAGTGCATGGAGAGTGCATAGGGAGTGGAGAGTGCATAGGGAGTGGAGAGTGCATAGGGAGTGGAGAGTGCATAGGGAGTGGAGAGTGCATAGGGAGTGCAGAGTGCATAGGGAGTGCAGAGTGCATATGGAGTGCAGAGTGCATAGGGAGTGGAGAGTGCATAGGGAGTGGAGAGTGCATAGGGAGTGGAGAGTGCATAGGGAGTGCAGAGTGCATAGGGAGTGCAGAGTGGAGAGTGCATAGGGAGTGCAGAGTGCATAGGGAGTGGAGAGTGGAAAGTGCATAGGGAGTGGAGAGTGCATAGGGAGTGGAGAGTGGAGAGTGCATAGAGAGTGGAGAGTGGAGAGTGCATAGAGAGTGGAGAGTGGAGAGTGCATAGAGAGTGGAGAGTGCATAGGGAGTGGAGAGTGGAGAGTGCATAGGGAGTGGAGAGTGGAGAGTGCATAGAGAGTGGAGAGTGCATAGGGAGTGGAGAGTGGAGAGTGCAAAGGGAGTGGAGAGTGGAGAGTGCATAGGGAGTGGAGAGTGGAGAGTGCATAGGGAGTGGAGAGTGGAGAGTGCATAGGGAGTGCAGAGTGGAGAGTGCATAGGGAGTGGAGAGTGCATAGGGAGTGGAGAGTGCCTAGGGGGTGGAGAGTGCATAGGGAGTGGAGAGTAGGGAGTGCATAGGGAGTGGAGAGTGCATAGGGAGTGGAGAGTGGAGAGTGCATAGGGAGTGGAGAGTGCATAGGGAGTGGAGAGTGCATAGGGAGTGGAGAGTGCATAGGGAGTGTAGAGTGCATAGAGAGTGCAGAGTGCATAGAGAGTGCAGAGTGGAGAGTGCATAGGGAGTGCAGAGTGCATGGAGAGTGCAGAGTGGAGAGTGCATAGGGAGTGGAGAGTGCATATGGAGTAGAGAGTGCATAGAGAGTGGAGAGTGCATAGGGAGTGGAGAGTGCATAGGGAGTGTAGAGTGCATAGGGAGTGGAGAGTGCATAGGGAGTGCAGAGTGCATAGGGAGTGGAGAGTGGAGAGTGCATAGGGAGTGGAGAGTGGAGAGTGCATAGGGAGTGGAGAGTGGAGAGTGCATAGGGAGTGCAGAGTGGAGAGTGCATAGGGAGTGGAGAGTGCATAGGTAGTGGAGAGTGCATAGGAAGTGGAGAGTGGAGAGTGGAGAGGGAGTGGAGAGTGGAGAGTGCATAGGGAGTGCAGAGTGGAAAGTGCATAGGGAGTGCATAGGGAGTGCAGAGTGCATAGGGAGTGCAGAGTGGAGAGTGCATAGGGAGTGCAGAGTGGAAAGTGCATAGGGAGTGGAGAGTGCATAGGGAGTGGAGAGTGCATAGGGAGTGGAGAGTGGAGAGTGCATAGGGAGTGGAGAGTGCATAGGGAGTGGAGAGTGCATAGGGAGTGCAGAGTGCATAGGGAGTGCAGAGTGGAGAGTGCATAGGGAGTGGAGAGTGGAGAGTGCATAGGGAGTGCAGAGTGCATAGGGAGTGGAGAGTGGAAAGTGCATAGGGAGTGGAGAGTGCATAGGGAGTGGAGAGTGCATAGGGAGTGGAGAGTGGAGAGTGCATAGGGAGTGGAGAGTGGAGAGTGCATAGGGAGTGGAGAGTGCATAGGGAGTGGAGAGTGCATAGGGAGTGGAGAGTGGAGAGTGCATAGGGAGTGCAGAGTGGAGAGTGCATAGGGAGTGCAGAGTGGAGAGTGCATAGGGAGTGCAGAGTGCATAGGGAGTGCAAAGTGAGTGGAGAGTGCATAGGGAGTGCAGAGTGCATGGAGAGTGCATAGGGAGTGGAGAGTGCATAGGGAGTGGAGAGTGCATAGGGAGTGCAGAGTGCATAGGGAGTGCAGAGTGGAGAGTGCATAGGGAGTGGAGAGTGGAGAGTGCATAGAGAGTGGAGAGTGGAGAGTGCATAGAGAGTGGAGAGTGGAGAGTGCATAGAGAGTGGAGAGTGCATAGGGAGTGGAGAGTGGAGAGTGCATAGGGAGTGCAGAGTGCATAGGGAGTGCAGAGTGGAGAGTGCATAGGGAGTGGAGAGTGGAGAGTGAATAGAGAGTGGAGAGTGGAGAGTGCATAGAGAGTGGAGAGTGGAGAGTGCATAGAGAGTGGAGAGTGCATAGGGAGTGGAGAGTGGAGAGTGCATAGGGAGTGGAGAGTGGAGAGTGCATAGGGAGTGGAGAGTGCATAGGGAGTGGAGAGTGCATAGGGAGTGGAGAGTGCATAGGGAGTGCAGAGTGCATAGGGAGTGGAGAGTGGAGAGTGCATTGGGAGTGGAGAGTGGAGATTGCATAGGGAGTGGAGAGTGCATAGGGAGTGGAGAGTGCATAGGGAGTGGAGAGTGCATAGGGAGTGGAGAGTGCATAGGGAGTGCAGAGTGCATAGTGAGTGCAGAGTGGAGAGTGCATAGGGAGTGCAGAGTGCATAGGGAGTGCAGAGTGGAGAGTGGAGAGTGCATAGGGAGTGGAGAGTGGAAAGTGGAGAGTGCATAGGGAGTGGAGAGTGGAGAGTGCATAGGGAGTGGAGAGTGGAGAGTGCATAGGAAGTGGAGAGTGGAGAGTGCATAGGAAGTGGAGAGTGCATAGGGAGTGCAGAGTGGAGAGTGCATAGGGAGTGCAGAGTGCATAGAGAGTGGAGAGTGCATAGGGAGTGGAGAGTGGAGAGTGCATAGGGAGTGCAGAGTGCATAGGGAGTGCAGAGTGGAGAGTGCATAGGGAGTGCAGAGTGCATAGGGAGTGGAGAGTGGAAAGTGCATAGGGAGTGGAGAGTGCATAGGGAGTGGAGAGTGCATAGGGAATGGAGAGTGGAGAGTGCATAGAGAGTGGAGAGTGCATAGGGAGTGGAGAGTGGAGAGTGCAGAGGGAGTGGAGAGTGCATAGGGAGTGGAGAGTGCATAGGGAGTGCAGAGTGGAGAGTGCATAGGGAGTGCAGAGTGGAGAGTGCATAGGGAGTGCAGAGTGGCGAGTGCATAGGGAGTGGAGAGTGCATAGGGAGTGCATAGGGAGTGGAGAGTGCATAGGGGGTGGAGAGTGCATAGGGAGTAGAGAGTAGGGAGCGCATAGGGAGTGGAGAGTTGAGAGTGCATATGGAGTGCATAGGGAGTGGAGAGTGCATAGGGAGTGGAGAGTGCATAGGGAGTGGAGAGTGCATAGGGAGTGCAGAGTGCATAGAGAGTGCAGAGTGGAGAGTGCAGAGTGGAGAGTGCATAGGGAGTGGAGAGTGCATAGGGAGTGGAGAGTGCATAGGGAGTGGAGAGTGCATAGGGAGTGGAGAGTGCATAGAGAGTGGAGAGTGCATAGGGAGTGGAGAGTGCATAGGAAGTGTAGAGTGCATAGGGAGTGCAGAGTGCATAGGGAGTGGAGAGTTGAGAGTGCATAGGGAGTGGAGAGTGGAGAGTGCATAGGGAGTGGAGAGTGGAGAGTGCATAGGGAGTGCAGAGTGGAGAGTGCATAGGGGGTGGAGAGTGCATAGGGAGTGGAGAGTGCATAGGAAGTGGAGAGTGCATAGGGAGTGGAGAGTGCATAGGGAGTGGAGAGTGCATAGGGAGTGGAGAGTGCATAGGGAGTGGAGAGTGGAGAGTGGAGAGGGAGTGGAGAGTGGAGAGTGCTTAGGGAGTGCAGAGTGCATAGGGAGTGCAGAGTGGAAAGTGCATAGGGAGTTCATAGGGAGTGCAGAGTGCATAGGGAGTGCAGAGTGGAGAGTGCATAGGGAGTGCAGAGTGGAGAGTGCATAGGGAGTGGAGAGTGCATAGGGAGTGGAGAGTGCATAGGGAGTGGAGAGTGCATAGGGAGTGCAGAGTGCATAGGGAGTGCAGAGTGGAGAGTGCATAGGGAGTGGAGAGTGGAGAGTGCATAGGGAGTGCAGAGTGCATAGGGAGTGGAGAGTGGAAAGTGCATAGGGAGTGCATAGGGAGTGGAGAGTGCATAGGGAGTGGACAGTGCATAGGGAGTGGAGAGTGCATAGGGAGTGGAGAGTAGGGAGTGCATAGGGAGTGGAGAGTGCATAGGGAGTGGAGAGTGGAGAGTGCATAGGGAGTGGAGAGTGCATAGGGAGTGGAGAGTGCATAGGGAGTGGAGAGTGCATAGGGAGTGGAGAGTGCATAGAGAGTGCAGAGTGCATAGGGAGTGCAGAGTGGAGAGTGCATAGGGAGTGGAGAGTGGAGAGTGCATAGAGAGTGGAGAGTGGAGAGTGCATAGAGAGTGGAGAGTGGAGAGTGCATAGAGAGTGGAGAGTGGAGAGTGCATAGAGAGTGGAGAGTGCATAGGGAGTGGAGAGTGGAGAGTGCATAGGGAGTGGAGAGTGCATAGGGAGTGCAGAGTGCATAGGGAGTGCAGAGTGGAGAGTGCATAGGGAGTGGAGAGTGGAGAGTGAATAGAGAGTGGAGAGTGGAGAGTGCATAGAGAGTGGAGAGTGGAGAGTGCATAGAGAGTGGAGAGTGCATAGGGAGTGGAGAGTGGAGAGTGCATAGGGAGTGGAGAGTGGAGAGTGCATAGGGAGTGGAGAGTGCATAGGGAGTGGAGAGTGCATAGGGAGTGGAGAGTGCATAGGGAGTGCAGAGTGCATAGGGACTGGAGAGTGGAGAGTGCATAGGGAGTGGAGAGTGGAGATTGCATAGGGAGTGGAGAGTGCATAGGGAGTGGAGAGTGCATAGGGAGTGGAGAGTGCATAGGGAGTGGAGAGTGCATAGGGAGTGGAGAGTGCATAGGGAGTGGAGAGTGCATAGGGAGTGCAGAGTGCATAGTGAGTGCAGAGTGGAGAGTGCATAGGGAGTGCAGAGTGCATAGGGAGTGCAGAGTGGAGAGTGGAGAGTGCATAGGGAGTGGAGAGTGGAAAGTGGAGAGTGCATAGGGAGTGGAGAGTGGAGAGTGCATAGGGAGTGGAGAGTGGAGAGTGCATAGGAAGTGGAGAGTGGAGAGTGCATAGGAAGTGGAGAGTGCATAGGGAGTGCAGAGTGGAGAGTGCATAGGGAGTGCAGAGTGCATAGAGAGTGGAGAGGTCATAGGGAGTGGAGAGTGGAGAGTGCATAGGGAGTGCAGAGTGCATAGGGAGTGCAGAGTGGAGAGTGCATAGGGAGTGCAGAGTGCATAGGGAGTGGAGAGTGGAAAGTGCATAGGGAGTGCATAGGGAGTGGAGAGGGCATAGGGAGTGGAGAGTGCATAGGGAATGGAGAGTGGAGAGTGCATAGAGAGTGGAGAGTGCATAGGGAGTGGAGAGTGGAGAGTGCAGAGGGAGTGGAGAGTGCATAGGGAGTGGAGAGTGCATAGGGAGTGCAGAGTGGAGAGTGCATAGGGAGTGCAGAGTGGAGAGTGCATAGGGAGTGCAGAGTGGAGAGTGCATAGGGAGTGGAGAGTGCATAGGGAGTGCATAGGGAGTGGAGAGTGCATAGGGGGTGGAGAGTGCATAGGGAGTGGAGAGTAGGGAGCGCATAGGGAGTGGAGAGTTGAGAGTGCATATGGAGTGCATAGGGAGTGGAGAGTGCATAGGGAGTGGAGAGTGCATAGGGAGTGCAGAGTGCATAGAGAGTGCAGAGTGGAGAGTGCAGAGTGGAGAGTGCATAGGGAGTGGAGAGTGCATAGGGAGTGGAGAGTGCATAGGGAGTGGAGAGTGCATAGGGAGTGGAGAGTGCATAGAGAGTGGAGAGTGCATAGGGAGTGGAGAGTGCATAGGGAGTGTAGAGTGCATAGGGAGTGCAGAGTGCATAGGGAGTGGAGAGTGGAGAGTGCATAGGGAGTGGAGAGTGGAGAGTGCATAGGGAGTGGAGAGTGGAGAGTGCATAGGGAGTGCAGAGTGGAGAGTGCATAGGGAGTGGAGAGTGCATAGGGAGTGGAGAGTGCATAGGAAGTGGAGAGTGCATAGGGAGTGGAGAGTGCACAGGGAGTGGAGAGTGCATAGGGAGTGGAGAGTGGAGAGGGAGTGGATAGTGGAGAGTGCTTAGGGAGTGCAGAGTGCATAGGGAGTGCAGAGTGGAAAGTGCATAGGGAGTGCATAGGGAGTGCAGAGTGCATAGGGAGTGCAGAGTGGAGAGTGCATAGGGAGTGCAGAGTGGAGAGTGCATAGGGAGTGGAGAGTGCATAGGGAGTGGAGAGTGCATAGGGAGTGGAGAGTGCATAGGGAGTGCAGAGTGCATAGGGAGTGCAGAGTGGAGAGTGCATAGGGAGTGGAGAGTGGAGAGTGCATAGGGAGTGCAGAGTGCATAGGGAGTGGAGAGTGGAAAGTGCATAGGGAGTGCATAGGGAGTGGAGAGTGCATAGGGAGTGGACATTGCATAGGGAGTGGAGAGTGGAGAGTGCATAGGGAGTGGAGAGTAGGGAGTGCATAGGGAGTGGAGAGTGCATAGGGAGTGGAGAGTGGAGAGTGCATAGGGAGTGGAGAGTGCATAGGGAGTGGAGAGTGCATAGGGAGTGGAGAGTGCATAGGGAGTGGAGAGTGCATAGAGAGTGCAGAGTGCATAGAGAGTGCAGAGTGCATAGAGAGTGCAGAGTGGAGAGTGCATAGGGAGTGCAGAGTGCATGGAGAGTGCAGAGTGGAGAGTGCATAGGGAGTGGAGAGTGCATATGGAGTGGAGAGTGCATAGAGAGTGGAGAGTGCATAGGGAGTGGAGAGTGCATACGGAGTGTAGAGTGCATAGGGAGTGGAGAGTGCATAGGGAGTGCAGAGTGCATAGGGAGTGGAGAGTGGAGAGTGCATAGGGAGTGGAGAGTGGAGAGTGCATAGGGAGTGGAGAGTGGAGAGTGCATAGGGAGTGCAGAGTGCAGAGTGCATAGGGAGTGGAGAGTGCATAGGTAGTGGAGAGTGCATAGGAAGTGGAGAGTGCATAGGGAGTGGAGAGTGCATAGGGAGTGGAGAGTGCATAGGGAGTGGAGTGTGCATAGGGAGTGGAGAGTGGAGAGGGAGTGGAGAGTGGAGAGTGCATAGGGAGTGCAGAGTGGAAAGTGCATAGGGAGTGCAGTGTGCATAGGGAGTGCAGAGTGGAGAGTGCATAGGGAGTGCAGAGTGGAAAGTGCATAGGGGGTGGAGAGTGCATAGGGAGTGGAGAGTGCATAGGGAGTGGAGAGTGCATAGGGAGTGGAGAGTGCATAGGGAGTGGAGAGTGCATAGGGAGTGGAGAGTGCATAGGGAGTGCAGAGTGCATAGGGAGTGCAGAGTGGAGAGTGCATAGGGAGTGGAGAGTGGAGAGTGCATAGGGAGTGCAGAGTGCATAGGGAGTGGAGAGTGGAAAGTGCATAGGGAGTGGAGAGTGCATAGGGAGTGGAGAGTGCATAGGGAGTGGAGAGTGGAGAGTGCATAGGGAGTGGAGAGTGGAGAGTGCATAGGGAGTGGAGAGTGCATAGGGAGTGGAGAGTGCATAGGGAGTGGAGAGTGGAGAGTGCATAGGGAGTGCAGAGTGGAGAGTGCATAGGGAGTGCCGAGTGGAGAGTGCATAGGGAGTGCAGAGTGCATAAGGAGTGCAAAGTGAGTGGAGAGTGCATAGGGAGTGCAGAGTGCATGGAGAGTGCATAGGGAGTGGAGAGTGCATAGGGAGTGGAGAGTGCATAGGGAGTGGAGAGTGCATAGGGAGTGGAGAGTGCATAGGGAGTGGAGAGTGCATAGGGAGTGCAGAGTGCATAGGGAGTGGAGAGTGGAGAGTGCATAGGGAGTGGAGAGTGGAGAGTGCATAGGGAGTGGAGAGTGGAGAGTGCATAGGGAGTGCAGAGTGCAGAGTGCATAGGGAGTGGAGAGTGCATAGGTAGTGGAGAGTGCATAGGAAGTGGAGAGTGCATAGGGAGTGGAGAGTGCATAGGGAGTGCAGAGTGCATAGGGAGTGGAGAGTGGAGAGTGCATAGGGAGTGGAGAGTGGAGAGTGCATAGGGAGTGGAGAGTGGAGAGTGCATAGGGAGTGCAGAGTGGAGAGTGCATAGGGAGTGGAGAGTGCATAGGGAGTGGAGAGTGCATAGGAAGTGGAGAGTGCATAGGGAGTGGAGAGTGCATAGGGAGTGGAGAGTGCATAGGGAGTGGAGAGTGCATAGGGAGTGGAGAGTGGAGAGGGAGTGGATAGTGGAGAGTGCTTAGGGAGTGCAGAGTGCATAGGGAGTGCAGAGTGGAAAGTGCATAGGGAGTGCATAGGGAGTGCAGAGTGCATAGGGAGTGCAGAGTGGAGAGTGCATAGGGAGTGCAGAGTGGAGAGTGCATAGGGAGTGGAGAGTGCATAGGGAGTGGAGAGTGCATAGGGAGTGGAGAGTGCATAGGGAGTGCAGAGTGCATAGGGAGTGCAGAGTGGAGAGTGCATAGGGAGTGGAGAGTGGAGAGTGCATAGGGAGTGCAGAGTGCATAGGGAGTGGAGAGTGGAAAGTGCATAGGGAGTGCATAGGGAGTGGAGAGTGCATAGGGAGTGGACAGTGCATAGGGAGTGGAGAGTGGAGAGTGCATAGGGAGTGGAGAGTAGGGAGTGCATAGGGAGTGGAGAGTGCATAGGGAGTGGAGAGTGGAGAGTGCATAGGGAGTGGAGAGTGCATAGGGAGTGGAGAGTGCATAGGGAGTGGAGAGTGCATAGGGAGTGGAGAGTGCATAGAGAGTGCAGAGTGCATAGAGAGTGCAGAGTGCATAGAGAGTGCAGAGTGGAGAGTGCATAGGGAGTGCAGAGTGCATGGAGAGTGCAGAGTGGAGAGTGCATAGGGAGTGGAGAGTGCATATGGAGTGGAGAGTGCATAGAGAGTGGAGAGTGCATAGGGAGTGGAGAGTGCATACGGAGTGTAGAGTGCATAGGGAGTGGAGAGTGCATAGGGAGTGCAGAGTGCATAGGGAGTGGAGAGTGGAGAGTGCATAGGGAGTGGAGAGTGGAGAGTGCATAGGGAGTGGAGAGTGGAGAGTGCATAGGGAGTGCAGAGTGCAGAGTGCATAGGGAGTGGAGAGTGCATAGGTAGTGGAGAGTGCATAGGAAGTGGAGAGTGCATAGGGAGTGGAGAGTGCATAGGGAGTGGAGAGTGCATAGGGAGTGGAGTGTGCATAGGGAGTGGAGAGTGGAGAGGGAGTGGAGAGTGGAGAGTGCATAGGGAGTGCAGAGTGGAAAGTGCATAGGGAGTGCAGTGTGCATAGGGAGTGCAGAGTGGAGAGTGCATAGGGAGTGCAGAGTGGAAAGTGCATAGGGGGTGGAGAGTGCATAGGGAGTGGAGAGTGCATAGGGAGTGGAGAGTGCATAGGGAGTGGAGAGTGCATAGGGAGTGGAGAGTGCATAGGGAGTGCAGAGTGCATAGGGAGTGCAGAGTGGAGAGTGCATAGGGAGTGGAGAGTGGAGAGTGCATAGGGAGTGCAGAGTGCATAGGGAGTGGAGAGTGGAAAGTGCATAGGGAGTGGAGAGTGCATAGGGAGTGGAGAGTGGAGAGTGCATAGGGAGTGGAGAGTGGAGAGTGCATAGGGAGTGGAGAGTGCATAGGGAGTGGAGAGTGCATAGGGAGTGGAGAGTGGAGAGTGCATAGGGAGTGCAGAGTGGAGAGTGCATAGGGAGTGCCGAGTGGAGAGTGCATAGGGAGTGCAGAGTGCATAAGGAGTGCAAAGTGAGTGGAGAGTGCATAGGGAGTGCAGAGTGCATGGAGAGTGCATAGGGAGTGGAGAGTGCATAGGGAGTGGAGAGTGCATAGGGAGTGGAGAGTGCATAGGGAGTGGAGAGTGCATAGGGAGTGGAGAGTGCATAGGGAGTGCAGAGTGCATAGGGAGTGGAGAGTGGAGAGTGCATAGGGAGTGGAGAGTGGAGAGTGCATAGGGAGTGGAGAGTGGAGAGTGCATAGGGAGTGCAGAGTGCAGAGTGCATAGGGAGTGGAGAGTGCATAGGTAGTGGAGAGTGCATAGGAAGTGGAGAGTGCATAGGGAGTGTAGAGTGCATAGGGAGTGCAGAGTGCATAGGGAGTGGAGAGTGGAGAGTGCATAGGGAGTGGAGAGTGGAGAGTGCATAGGGAGTGGAGAGTGGAGAGTGCATAGGGAGTGCAGAGTGGAGAGTGCATAGGGAGTGGAGAGTGCATAGGGAGTGGAGAGTGCATAGGAAGTGGAGAGTGCATAGGGAGTGGAGAGTGCATAGGGAGTGGAGAGTGCATAGGGAGTGGAGAGTGCATAGGGAGTGGAGAGTGGAGAGGGAGTGGATAGTGGAGAGTGCTTAGGGAGTGCAGAGTGCATAGGGAGTGCAGAGTGGAAAGTGCATAGGGAGTGCATAGGGAGTGCAGAGTGCATAGGGAGTGCAGAGTGGAGAGTGCATAGGGAGTGCAGAGTGGAGAGTGCATAGGGAGTGGAGAGTGCATAGGGAGTGGAGAGTGCATAGGGAGTGGAGAGTGCATAGGGAGTGCAGAGTGCATAGGGAGTGCAGAGTGGAGAGTGCATAGGGAGTGGAGAGTGGAGAGTGCATAGGGAGTGCAGAGTGCATAGGGAGTGGAGAGTGGAAAGTGCATAGGGAGTGCATAGGGAGTGGAGAGTGCATAGGGAGTGGACATTGCATAGGGAGTGGAGAGTGGAGAGTGCATAGGGAGTGGAGAGTAGGGAGTGCATAGGGAGTGGAGAGTGCATAGGGAGTGGAGAGTGGAGAGTGCATAGGGAGTGGAGAGTGCATAGGGAGTGGAGAGTGCATAGGGAGTGGAGAGTGCATAGGGAGTGGAGAGTGCATAGAGAGTGCAGAGTGCATAGAGAGTGCAGAGTGCATAGAGAGTGCAGAGTGGAGAGTGCATAGGGAGTGCAGAGTGCATGGAGAGTGCAGAGTGGAGAGTGCATAGGGAGTGGAGAGTGCATATGGAGTGGAGAGTGCATAGAGAGTGGAGAGTGCATAGGGAGTGGAGAGTGCATACGGAGTGTAGAGTGCATAGGGAGTGGAGAGTGCATAGGGAGTGCAGAGTGCATAGGGAGTGGAGAGTGGAGAGTGCATAGGGAGTGGAGAGTGGAGAGTGCATAGGGAGTGGAGAGTGGAGAGTGCATAGGGAGTGCAGAGTGCAGAGTGCATAGGGAGTGGAGAGTGCATAGGTAGTGGAGAGTGCATAGGAAGTGGAGAGTGCATAGGGAGTGGAGAGTGCATAGGGAGTGGAGAGTGCATAGGGAGTGGAGTGTGCATAGGGAGTGGAGAGTGGAGAGGGAGTGGAGAGTGGAGAGTGCATAGGGAGTGCAGAGTGGAAAGTGCATAGGGAGTGCAGTGTGCATAGGGAGTGCAGAGTGGAGAGTGCATAGGGAGTGCAGAGTGGAAAGTGCATAGGGGGTGGAGAGTGCATAGGGAGTGGAGAGTGCATAGGGAGTGGAGAGTGCATAGGGAGTGGAGAGTGCATAGGGAGTGGAGAGTGCATAGGGAGTGGAGAGTGCATAGGGAGTGCAGAGTGCATAGGGAGTGCAGAGTGGAGAGTGCATAGGGAGTGGAGAGTGGAGAGTGCATAGGGAGTGCAGAGTGCATAGGGAGTGGAGAGTGGAAAGTGCATAGGGAGTGGAGAGTGCATAGGGAGTGGAGAGTGCATAGGGAGTGGAGAGTGGAGAGTGCATAGGGAGTGGAGAGTGGAGAGTGCATAGGGAGTGGAGAGTGCATAGGGAGTGGAGAGTGCATAGGGAGTGGAGAGTGGAGAGTGCATAGGGAGTGCAGAGTGGAGAGTGCATAGGGAGTGCCGAGTGGAGAGTGCATAGGGAGTGCAGAGTGCATAAGGAGTGCAAAGTGAGTGGAGAGTGCATAGGGAGTGCAGAGTGCATGGAGAGTGCATAGGGAGTGGAGAGTGCATAGGGAGTGGAGAGTGCATAGGGAGTGGAGAGTGCATAGGGAGTGGAGAGTGCATAGGGAGTGGAGAGTGCATAGGGAGTGCAGAGTGCATAGGGAGTGGAGAGTGGAGAGTGCATAGGGAGTGGAGAGTGGAGAGTGCATAGGGAGTGGAGAGTGGAGAGTGCATAGGGAGTGCAGAGTGCAGAGTGCATAGGGAGTGGAGAGTGCATAGGTAGTGGAGAGTGCATAGGAAGTGGAGAGTGCATAGGGAGTGTAGAGTGCATAGGGAGTGCAGAGTGCATAGGGAGTGGAGAGTGGAGAGTGCATAGGGAGTGGAGAGTGGAGAGTGCATAGGGAGTGGAGAGTGGAGAGTGCATAGGGAGTGCAGAGTGGAGAGTGCATAGGGAGTGGAGAGTGCATAGGGAGTGGAGAGTGCATAGGAAGTGGAGAGTGCATAGGGAGTGGAGAGTGCATAGGGAGTGGAGAGTGCATAGGGAGTGGAGAGTGCATAGGGAGTGGAGAGTGGAGAGGGAGTGGATAGTGGAGAGTGCTTAGGGAGTGCAGAGTGCATAGGGAGTGCAGAGTGGAAAGTGCATAGGGAGTGCATAGGGAGTGCAGAGTGCATAGGGAGTGCAGAGTGGAGAGTGCATAGGGAGTGCAGAGTGGAGAGTGCATAGGGAGTGGAGAGTGCATAGGGAGTGGAGAGTGCATAGGGAGTGGAGAGTGCATAGGGAGTGCAGAGTGCATAGGGAGTGCAGAGTGGAGAGTGCATAGGGAGTGGAGAGTGGAGAGTGCATAGGGAGTGCAGAGTGCATAGGGAGTGGAGAGTGGAAAGTGCATAGGGAGTGCATAGGGAGTGGAGAGTGCATAGGGAGTGGACATTGCATAGGGAGTGGAGAGTGGAGAGTGCATAGGGAGTGGAGAGTAGGGAGTGCATAGGGAGTGGAGAGTGCATAGGGAGTGGAGAGTGGAGAGTGCATAGGGAGTGGAGAGTGCATAGGGAGTGGAGAGTGCATAGGGAGTGGAGAGTGCATAGGGAGTGGAGAGTGCATAGAGAGTGCAGAGTGCATAGAGAGTGCAGAGTGCATAGAGAGTGCAGAGTGGAGAGTGCATAGGGAGTGCAGAGTGCATGGAGAGTGCAGAGTGGAGAGTGCATAGGGAGTGGAGAGTGCATATGGAGTGGAGAGTGCATAGAGAGTGGAGAGTGCATAGGGAGTGGAGAGTGCATACGGAGTGTAGAGTGCATAGGGAGTGGAGAGTGCATAGGGAGTGCAGAGTGCATAGGGAGTGGAGAGTGGAGAGTGCATAGGGAGTGGAGAGTGGAGAGTGCATAGGGAGTGGAGAGTGGAGAGTGCATAGGGAGTGCAGAGTGCAGAGTGCATAGGGAGTGGAGAGTGCATAGGTAGTGGAGAGTGCATAGGAAGTGGAGAGTGCATAGGGAGTGGAGAGTGCATAGGGAGTGGAGAGTGCATAGGGAGTGGAGTGTGCATAGGGAGTGGAGAGTGGAGAGGGAGTGGAGAGTGGAGAGTGCATAGGGAGTGCAGAGTGGAAAGTGCATAGGGAGTGCAGTGTGCATAGGGAGTGCAGAGTGGAGAGTGCATAGGGAGTGCAGAGTGGAAAGTGCATAGGGGGTGGAGAGTGCATAGGGAGTGGAGAGTGCATAGGGAGTGGAGAGTGCATAGGGAGTGGAGAGTGCATAGGGAGTGGAGAGTGCATAGGGAGTGGAGAGTGCATAGGGAGTGCAGAGTGCTTAGGGAGTGCAGAGTGGAGAGTGCATAGGGAGTGGAGAGTGGAGAGTGCATAGGGAGTGCAGAGTGCATAGGGAGTGGAGAGTGGAAAGTGCATAGGGAGTGGAGAGTGCATAGGGAGTGGAGAGTGCATAGGGAGTGGAGAGTGGAGAGTGCATAGGGAGTGGAGAGTGGAGAGTGCATAGGGAGTGGAGAGTGCATAGGGAGTGGAGAGTGCATAGGGAGTGGAGAGTGGAGAGTGCATAGGGAGTGCAGAGTGGAGAGTGCATAGGGAGTGCCGAGTGGAGAGTGCATAGGGAGTGCAGAGTGCATAAGGAGTGCAAAGTGAGTGGAGAGTGCATAGGGAGTGCAGAGTGCATGGAGAGTGCATAGGGAGTGGAGAGTGCATAGGGAGTGGAGAGTGCATAGGGAGTGGAGAGTGCATAGGGAGTGGAGAGTGCATAGGGAGTGGAGAGTGCATAGGGAGTGCAGAGTGCATAGGGAGTGGAGAGTGGAGAGTGCATAGGGAGTGGAGAGTGGAGAGTGCATAGGGAGTGGAGAGTGGAGAGTGCATAGGGAGTGCAGAGTGCAGAGTGCATAGGGAGTGGAGAGTGCATAGGTAGTGGAGAGTGCATAGGAAGTGGAGAGTGCATAGGGAGTGTAGAGTGCATAGGGAGTGCAGAGTGCATAGGGAGTGGAGAGTGGAGAGTGCATAGGGAGTGGAGAGTGGAGAGTGCATAGGGAGTGGAGAGTGCATAGGGAGTGCAGAGTGGAGAGTGCATAGGGAGTGGAGAGTGCATAGGGAGTGAAGAGTGCATAGGAAGTGGAGAGTGCATAGGGAGTGGCGAGTGCATAGGGAGTGGAGAGTGCATAGGGAGTGCATAGGGAGTGGAGAGTGCATAGGGGGTGGAGAGTGCATAGGGAGTAGAGAGTAGGGAGCGCATAGGGAGTGGAGAGTTGAGAGTGCATATGGAGTGCATAGGGAGTGGAGAGTGCATAGGGAGTGGAGAGTGCATAGGGAGTGGAGAGTGCATAGGGAGTGCAGAGTGCATAGAGAGTGCAGAGTGGAGAGTGCAGAGTGGAGAGTGCATAGGGAGTGGAGAGTGCATAGGGAGTGGAGAGTGCATAGGGAGTGGAGAGTGCATAGGGAGTGGAGAGTGCATAGAGAGAGGAGAGTGCATAGGGAGTGGAGAGTGCATAGGAAGTGTAGAGTGCATAGGGAGTGCAGAGTGCATAGGGAGTGGAGAGTTGAGAGTGCATAGGGAGTGGAGAGTGGAGAGTGCATAGGGAGTGGAGAGTGGAGAGTGCATAGGGAGTGCAGAGTGGAGAGTGCATAGGGGGTGGAGAGTGCATAGGGAGTGGAGAGTGCATAGGAAGTGGAGAGTGCATAGGGAGTGGAGAGTGCATAGGGAGTGGAGAGTGCATAGGGAGTGGAGAGTGCATAGGGAGTGGAGAGTGGAGAGTGGAGAGGGAGTGGAGAGTGGAGAGTGCTTAGGGAGTGCAGAGTGCATAGGGAGTGCAGAGTGGAAAGTGCATAGGGAGTTCATAGGGAGTGCAGAGTGCATAGGGAGTGCAGAGTGGAGAGTGCATAGGGAGTGCAGAGTGGAGAGTGCATAGGGAGTGGAGAGTGCATAGGGAGTGGAGAGTGCATAGGGAGTGGAGAGTGCATAGGGAGTGCAGAGTGCATAGGGAGTGCAGAGTGGAGAGTGCATAGGGAGTGGAGAGTGGAGAGTGCATAGGGAGTGCAGAGTGCATAGGGAGTGGAGAGTGGAAAGTGCATAGGGAGTGCATAGGGAGTGGAGAGTGCATAGGGAGTGGACAGTGCATAGGGAGTGGAGAGTGCATAGGGAGTGGAGAGTAGGGAGTGCATAGGGAGTGGAGAGTGCATAGGGAGTGGAGAGTGGAGAGTGCATAGGGAGTGGAGAGTGCATAGGGAGTGGAGAGTGCATAGGGAGTGGAGAGTGCATAGGGAGTGGAGAGTGCATAGAGAGTGCAGAGTGCATAGGGAGTGCAGAGTGGAGAGTGCATAGGGAGTGGAGAGTGGAGAGTGCATAGAGAGTGGAGAGTGGAGAGTGCATAGAGAGTGGAGAGTGGAGAGTGCATAGAGAGTGGAGAGTGGAGAGTGCATAGAGAGTGGAGAGTGCATAGGGAGTGGAGAGTGGAGAGTGCATAGGGAGTGGAGAGTGCATAGGGAGTGCAGAGTGCATAGGGAGTGCAGAGTGGAGAGTGCATAGGGAGTGGAGAGTGGAGAGGGAATAGAGAGTGGAGAGTGGAGAGTGCATAGAGAGTGGAGAGTGGAGAGTGCATAGAGAGTGGAGAGTGCATAGGGAGTGGAGAGTGGAGAGTGCATAGGGAGTGGAGAGTGGAGAGTGCATAGGGAGTGGAGAGTGCATAGGGAGTGGAGAGTGCATAGGGAGTGGAGAGTGCATAGGGAGTGCAGAGTGCATAGGGAGTGGAGAGTGGAGAGTGCATAGGGAGTGGAGAGTGGAGATTGCATAGGGAGTGGAGAGTGCATAGGGAGTGGAGAGTGCATAGGGAGTGGAGAGTGCATAGGGAGTGGAGAGTGCATAGGGAGTGGAGAGTGCATAGGGAGTGGAGAGTGCATAGGGAGTGCAGAGTGCATAGTGAGTGCAGAGTGGAGAGTGCATAGGGAGTGCAGAGTGCATAGGGAGTGCAGAGTGGAGAGTGGAGAGTGCATAGGGAGTGGAGAGTGGAAAGTGGAGAGTGCATAGGGAGTGGAGAGTGGAGAGTGCATAGGGAGTGGAGAGTGGAGAGTGCATAGGAAGTGGAGAGTGGAGAGTGCATAGGAAGTGGAGAGTGCATAGGGAGTGCAGAGTGGAGAGTGCATAGGGAGTGCAGAGTGCATAGAGAGTGGAGAGGTCATAGGGAGTGGAGAGTGGAGAGTGCATAGGGAGTGCAGAGTGCATAGGGAGTGCAGAGTGGAGAGTGCATAGGGAGTGCAGAGTGCATAGGGAGTGGAGAGTGGAAAGTGCATAGGGAGTGCATAGGGAGTGGAGAGGGCATAGGGAGTGGAGAGTGCATAGGGAATGGAGAGTGGAGAGTGCATAGAGAGTGGAGAGTGCATAGGGAGTGGAGAGTGGAGAGTGCAGAGGGAGTGGAGAGTGCATAGGGAGTGGAGAGTGCATAGGGAGTGCAGAGTGGAGAGTGCATAGGGAGTGCAGAGTGGAGAGTGCATAGGGAGTGCAGAGTGGAGAGTGCATAGGGAGTGGAGAGTGCATAGGGAGTGCATAGGGAGTGGAGAGTGCATAGGGGGTGGAGAGTGCATAGGGAGTGGAGAGTAGGGAGCGCATAGGGAGTGGAGAGTTGAGAGTGCATATGGAGTGCATAGGGAGTGGAGAGTGCATAGGGAGTGGAGAGTGCATAGGGAGTGCAGAGTGCATAGAGAGTGCAGAGTGGAGAGTGCAGAGTGGAGAGTGCATAGGGAGTGGAGAGTGCATAGGGAGTGGAGAGTGCATAGGGAGTGGAGAGTGCATAGGGAGTGGAGAGTGCATAGAGAGTGGAGAGTGCATAGGGAGTGGAGAGTGCATAGGGAGTGTAGAGTGCATAGGGAGTGCAGAGTGCATAGGGAGTGGAGAGTGGAGAGTGCATAGGGAGTGGAGAGTGGAGAGTGCATAGGGAGTGGAGAGTGGAGAGTGCATAGGGAGTGCAGAGTGGAGAGTGCATAGGGAGTGGAGAGTGCATAGGGAGTGGAGAGTGCATAGGAAGTGGAGAGTGCATAGGGAGTGGAGAGTGCATAGGGAGTGGAGAGTGCATAGGGAGTGGAGAGTGCATAGGGAGTGGAGAGTGGAGAGGGAGTGGATAGTGGAGAGTGCTTAGGGAGTGCAGAGTGCATAGGGAGTGCAGAGTGGAAAGTGCATAGGGAGTGCATAGGGAGTGCAGAGTGCATAGGGAGTGCAGAGTGGAGAGTGCATAGGGAGTGCAGAGTGGAGAGTGCATAGGGGGTGGAGAGTGCATAGGGAGTGGAGAGTGCATAGGGAGTGGAGAGTGCATAGGGAGTGCAGAGTGCATAGGGAGTGCAGAGTGGAGAGTGCATAGGGAGTGGAGAGTGGAGAGTGCATAGGGAGTGCAGAGTGCATAGGGAGTGGAGAGTGGAAAGTGCATAGGGAGTGCATAGGGAGTGGAGAGTGCATAGGGAGTGGACATTGCATAGGGAGTGGAGAGTGGAGAGTGCATAGGGAGTGGAGAGTAGGGAGTGCATAGGGAGTGGAGAGTGCATAGGGAGTGGAGAGTGGAGAGTGCATAGGGAGTGGAGAGTGCATAGGGAGTGGAGAGTGCATAGGGAGTGGAGAGTGCATAGGGAGTGGAGAGTGCATAGAGAGTGCAGAGTGCATAGAGAGTGCAGAGTGCATAGAGAGTGCAGAGTGGAGAGTGCATAGGGAGTGCAGAGTGCATGGAGAGTGCAGAGTGGAGAGTGCATAGGGAGTGGAGAGTGCATATGGAGTGGAGAGTGCATAGAGAGTGGAGAGTGCATAGGGAGTGGAGAGTGCATACGGAGTGTAGAGTGCATAGGGAGTGGAGAGTGCATAGGGAGTGCAGAGTGCATAGGGAGTGGAGAGTGGAGAGTGCATAGGGAGTGGAGAGTGGAGAGTGCATAGGGAGTGGAGAGTGGAGAGTGCATAGGGAGTGCAGAGTGCAGAGTGCATAGGGAGTGGAGAGTGCATAGGTAGTGGAGAGTGCATAGGAAGTGGAGAGTGCATAGGGAGTGGAGAGTGCATAGGGAGTGGAGAGTGCATAGGGAGTGGAGTGTGCATAGGGAGTGGAGAGTGGAGAGGGAGTGGAGAGTGGAGAGTGCATAGGGAGTGCAGAGTGGAAAGTGCATAGGGAGTGCAGTGTGCATAGGGAGTGCAGAGTGGAGAGTGCATAGGGAGTGCAGAGTGGAAAGTGCATAGGGGGTGGAGAGTGCATAGGGAGTGGAGAGTGCATAGGGAGTGGAGAGTGCATAGGGAGTGGAGAGTGCATAGGGAGTGGAGAGTGCATAGGGAGTGGAGAGTGCATAGGGAGTGCAGAGTGCATAGGGAGTGCAGAGTGGAGAGTGCATAGGGAGTGGAGAGTGGAGAGTGCATAGGGAGTGCAGAGTGCATAGGGAGTGGAGAGTGGAAAGTGCATAGGGAGTGGAGAGTGCATAGGGAGTGGAGAGTGCATAGGGAGTGGAGAGTGGAGAGTGCATAGGGAGTGGAGAGTGGAGAGTGCATAGGGAGTGGAGAGTGCATAGGGAGTGGAGAGTGCATAGGGAGTGGAGAGTGGAGAGTGCATAGGGAGTGCAGAGTGGAGAGTGCATAGGGAGTGCCGAGTGGAGAGTGCATAGGGAGTGCAGAGTGCATAAGGAGTGCAAAGTGAGTGGAGAGTGCATAGGGAGTGCAGAGTGCATGGAGAGTGCATAGGGAGTGGAGAGTGCATAGGGAGTGGAGAGTGCATAGGGAGTGGAGAGTGCATAGGGAGTGGAGAGTGCATAGGGAGTGGAGAGTGCATAGGGAGTGCAGAGTGCATAGGGAGTGGAGAGTGGAGAGTGCATAGGGAGTGGAGAGTGGAGAGTGCATAGGGAGTGGAGAGTGCATAGGGAGTGGAGAGTGCATAGGGAGTGGAGAGTGCATAGGGAGTGGAGAGTGCATAGGGAGTGCAGAGTGCATAGTGAGTGCAGAGTGGAGAGTGCATAGGGAGTGCAGAGTGCATAGGGAGTGCAGAGTGGAGAGTGCATAGGGAGTGGAGAGTGGAAAGTGGAGAGTGCATAGGGAGTGGAGAGTGGAGAGTGCATAGGGAGTGGAGAGTGGAGAGTGCATAGGAAGTGGAGAGTGGAGAGTGCATAGGAAGTGGAGAGTGCATAGGGAGTGCAGAGTGGAGAGTGCATAGGGAGTGCAGAGTGCATAGAGAGTGGAGAGTGCATAGGGAGTGGAGAGTGGAGAGTGCATAGGGAGTGCAGAGTGCATAGGGAGTGCAGAGTGGAGAGTGCATAGGGAGTGCAGAGTGCATAGGGAGTGGAGAGTGGAAAGTGCATAGGGAGTGCATAGGGAGTGGAGAGTGCATAGGGAGTGGAGAGTGCATAGGGAATGGAGAGTGGAGAGTGCATAGAGAGTGGAGAGTGCATAGGGAGTGGAGAGTGGAGAGTGCAGAGGAAGTGGAGAGTGGAGAGTGCATACGGAGTGGAGAGTGCATAGGGAGTGCAGAGTGGAGAGTGCATAGGGAGTGCAGAGTGGAGAGTGCATAGGGAGTGCAGAGTGGAGAGTGCATAGGGAGTGGAGAGTGCATAGGGAGTGCATAGGGAGTGGAGAGTGCATAGGGGGTGGAGAGTGCATAGGGAGTGGAGAGTAGGGAGCGCATAGGGAGTGGAGAGTTGAGAGTGCATATGGAGTGCATAGGGAGTGGAGAGTGCATAGGGAGTGGAGAGTGCATAGGGAGTGGAGAGTGCATAGGGAGTGCAGAGTGCATAGAGAGTGCAGAGTGGAGAGTGCAGAGTGGGGAGTGCATAGGGAGTGCAGAGTGCATGGAGAGTGCACAGTGGAGAGTGCATAGGGAGTGGAGAGTGCATAGGGAGTGGAGAGTGCATAGGGAGTGGAGAGTGCATAGAGAGTGGAGAGTGCATAGGGAGTGGAGAGTGCATAGGGAGTGTAGAGTGCATAGGGAGTGCAGAGTGCATAGGGAGTGGAGAGTGGAGAGTGCATAGGAAGTGGAGAGTGGAGAGTGCATAGGGAGTGGAGAGTGGAGAGTGCATAGGGAGTGCAGAGTGGAGAGTGCATAGGGAGTGGAGAGTGCATAGGGAGTGGAGAGTGCATAGGAAGTGGAGAGTGCATAGGGAGTGGAGAGTGCATAGGGAGTGGAGAGTGCATAGGGAGTGGAGAGTGCATAGGGAGTGGAGAGTGGAGAGTGGAGAGGGAGTGGAGAGTGGAGAGTGCTTAGGGAGTGCAGAGTGCATAGGGAGTGCAGAGTGGAAAGTGCATAGGGAGTGCATAGGGAGTGCAGAGTGCATAGGGAGTGCAGAGTGGAGAGTGCATAGGGAGTGCAGAGTGCAGAGTGCATAGGGAGTGGAGAGTGCATAGGGAGTGGAGAGTGCATAGGGAGTGGAGAGTGCATAGGGAGTGGAGAGTGCATAGGGAGTGCAGAGTGCATAGGGAGTGCAGAGTGGAGAGTGCATAGGGAGTGGAGAGTGGAGAGTGCATAGGGAGTGCAGAGTGCATAGGGAGTGGAGAGTGGAAAGTGCATAGGGAGTGCATAGGGAGTGGAGAGTGCATAGGGAGTGGACAGTGCATAGGGAGTGGAGAGTGCATAGGGAGTGGAGAGTGCATAGGGAGTGGAGAGTGCATAGGGAGTGGAGAGTGGAGAGTGCATAGGGAGTGCAGAGTGGAGAGTGCATAGGGAGTGCAGAGTGGAGAGTGCATAGGGAGTGCAGAGTGCATAGGGAGTGCAAAGTGAGTGGAGAGTGCATAGGGAGTGCAGAGTGCATGGAGAGTGCATAGGGAGTGGAGAGTGCATAGGGAGTGGAGAGTGCATAGGGAGTGCAGAGTGCATAGGGAGTGCAGAGTGGAGAGTGCATAGGGAGTGGAGAGTGGAGAGTGCATAGAGAGTGGAGAGTGGAGAGTGCATAGAGAGTGGAGAGTGGAGAGTGCATAGAGAGTGGAGAGTGCATAGGGAGTGGAGAGTGGAGAGTGCATAGGGAGTGCAGAGTGCATAGGGAGTGCAGAGTGGAGAGTGCATAGGGAGTGGAGAGTGGAGAGTGAATAGAGAGTGGAGAGTGGAGAGTGCATAGAGAGTGGAGAGTGGAGAGTGCATAGAGAGTGGAGAGTGCATAGGGAGTGGAGAGTGGAGAGTGCATAGGGAGTGGAGAGTGGAGAGTGCATAGGGAGTGGAGAGTGCATAGGGAGTGGAGAGTGCATAGGGAGTGGAGAGTGCATAGGGAGTGCAGAGTGCATAGGGAGTGGAGAGTGGAGAGTGCATTGGGAGTGGAGAGTGGAGATTGCATAGGGAGTGGAGAGTGCATAGGGAGTGGAGAGTGCATAGGGAGTGGAGAGTGCATAGGGAGTGGAGAGTGCATAGGGAGTGCAGAGTGCATAGTGAGTGCAGAGTGGAGAGTGCATAGGGAGTGCAGAGTGCATAGGGAGTGCAGAGTGGAGAGTGGAGAGTGCATAGGGAGTGGAGAGTGGAAAGTGGAGAGTGCATAGGGAGTGGAGAGTGGAGAGTGCATAGGGAGTGGAGAGTGGAGAGTGCATAGGAAGTGGAGAGTGGAGAGTGCATAGGAAGTGGAGAGTGCATAGGGAGTGCAGAGTGGAGAGTGCATAGGGAGTGCAGAGTGCATAGAGAGTGGAGAGTGCATAGGGAGTGGAGAGTGGAGAGTGCATAGGGAGTGCAGAGTGCATAGGGAGTGCAGAGTGGAGAGTGCATAGGGAGTGCAGAGTGCATAGGGAGTGGAGAGTGGAAAGTGCATAGGGAGTGGAGAGTGCATAGGGAGTGGAGAGTGCATAGGGAATGGAGAGTGGAGAGTGCATAGAGAGTGGAGAGTGCATAGGGAGTGGAGAGTGGAGAGTGCAGAGGGAGTGGAGAGTGCATAGGGAGTGGAGAGTGCATAGGGAGTGCAGAGTGGAGAGTGCATAGGGAGTGCAGAGTGGAGAGTGCATAGGGAGTGCAGAGTGGCGAGTGCATAGGGAGTGGAGAGTGCATAGGGAGTGCATAGGGAGTGGAGCGTGCATAGGGGGTGGAGAGTGCATAGGGAGTGGAGAGTAGGGAGCGCATAGGGAGTGGAGAGTTGAGAGTGCATATGGAGTGCATAGGGAGTGGAGAGTGCATAGGGAGTGGAGAGTGCATAGGGAGTGGAGAGTGCATAGGGAGTGCAGAGTGCATAGAGAGTGCAGAGTGGAGAGTGCAGAGTGGAGAGTGCATAGGGAGTGGAGAGTGCATAGGGAGTGGAGAGTGCATAGGTTGTGGAGAGTGCATAGGGAGTGGAGAGTGCATAGAGAGTGGAGAGTGCATAGGGAGTGGAGAGTGCATAGGGAGTGTAGAGTGCATAGGGAGTGCAGAGTGCATAGGGAGTGGAGAGTTGAGAGTGCATAGGGAGTGGAGAGTGGAGAGTGCATAGGGAGTGGAGAGTGGAGAGTGCATAGGGAGTGCAGAGTGGAGAGTGCATAGGGAGTGGAGAGTGCATAGGGAGTGGAGAGTGCATAGGAAGTGGAGAGTGCATAGGGAGTGGAGAGTGCATAGGGAGTGGAGAGTGCATAGGGAGTGGAGAGTGCATAGGGAGTGGAGAGTGGAGAGTGGAGAGGGAGTGGAGAGTGGAGAGTGCTTAGGGAGTGCAGAGTGCATAGGGAGTGCAGAGTGGAAAGTGCATAGGGAGTTCATAGGGAGTGCAGAGTGCATAGGGAGTGCAGAGTGGAGAGTGCATAGGGAGTGCAGAGTGGAGAGTGCATAGGGAGTGGAGAGTGCATAGGGAGTGGAGAGTGCATAGGGAGTGGAGAGTGCATAGGGAGTGCAGAGTGCATAGGGAGTGCAGAGTGGAGAGTGCATAGGGAGTGGAGAGTGGAGAGTGCATAGGGAGTGCAGAGTGCATAGGGAGTGGAGAGTGGAAAGTGCATAGGGAGTGCATAGGGAGTGGAGAGTGCATAGGGAGTGGACAGTGCATAGGGAGTGGAGAGTGCATAGGGAGTGGAGAGTAGGGAGTGCATAGGGAGTGGAGAGTGCATAGGGAGTGGAGAGTGGAGAGTGCATAGGGAGTGGAGAGTGCATAGGGAGTGGAGAGTGCATAGGGAGTGGAGAGTGCATAGGGAGTGGAGAGTGCATAGAGAGTGCAGAGTGCATAGGGAGTGCAGAGTGGAGAGTGCATAGGGAGTGGAGAGTGGAGAGTGCATAGAGAGTGGAGAGTGGAGAGTGCATAGAGAGTGGAGAGTGGAGAGTGCATAGAGAGTGGAGAGTGGAGAGTGCATAGAGAGTGGAGAGTGCATAGGGAGTGGAGAGTGGAGAGTGCATAGGGAGTGGAGAGTGCATAGGGAGTGCAGAGTGCATAGGGAGTGCAGAGTGGGGAGTGCATAGGGAGTGGAGAGTGGAGAGTGAATAGAGAGTGGAGAGTGGAGAGTGCATAGAGAGTGGAGAGTGGAGAGTGCATAGAGAGTGGAGAGTGCATAGGGAGTGGAGAGTGGAGAGTGCATAGGGAGTGGAGAGTGGAGAGTGCATAGGGAGTGGAGAGTGCATAGGGAGTGGAGAGTGCATAGGGAGTGGAGAGTGCATAGGGAGTGCAGAGTGCATAGGGAGTGGAGAGTGGAGAGTGCATAGGGAGTGGAGAGTGGAGATTGCATAGGGAGTGGAGAGTGCATAGGGAGTGGAGAGTGCATAGGGAGTGGAGAGTGCATAGGGAGTGGAGAGTGCATAGGGAGTGGAGAGTGCATAGGGAGTGGAGAGTGCATAGGGAGTGCAGAGTGCATAGTGAGTGCAGAGTGGAGAGTGCATAGGGAGTGCAGAGTGCATAGGGAGTGCAGAGTGGAGAGTGGAGAGTGCATAGGGAGTGGAGAGTGGAAAGTGGAGAGTGCATAGGGAGTGGAGAGTGGAGAGTGCATAGGGAGTGGAGAGTGCATAGGGAGTGGAGAGTGCATAGAGAGTGGAGAGTGCATAGGGAGTGGAGAGTGCATAGGGAGTGTAGAGTGCATAGGGAGTGCAGAGTGCATAGGGAGTGGAGAGTGGAGAGTGCATAGGGAGTGGAGAGTGGAGAGTGCATAGGGAGTGGAGAGTGGAGAGTGCATAGGGAGTGCAGAGTGGAGAGTGCATAGGGAGTGGAGAGTGCATAGGGAGTGGAGAGTGCATAGGAAGTGGAGAGTGCATAGGGAGTGGAGAGTGCATAGGGAGTGGAGAGTGCATAGGGAGTGGAGAGTGCATAGGGAGTGGAGAGTGGAGAGGGAGTGGATAGTGGAGAGTGCTTAGGGAGTGCAGAGTGCATAGGGAGTGCAGAGTGGAAAGTGCATAGGGAGTGCATAGGGAGTGCAGAGTGCATAGGGAGTGCAGAGTGGAGAGTGCATAGGGAGTGCAGAGTGGAGAGTGCATAGGGAGTGGAGAGTGCATATGGAGTGGAGAGTGCATAGGGAGTGGAGAGTGCATAGGGAGTGCAGAGTGCATAGGGAGTGCAGAGTGGAGAGTGCATAGGGAGTGGAGAGTGGAGAGTGCATAGGGAGTGCAGAGTGCATAGGGAGTGGAGAGTGGAAAGTGCATAGGGAGTGCATAGGGAGTGGAGAGTGCATAGGGAGTGGACATTGCATAGGGAGTGGAGAGTGGAGAGTGCATAGGGAGTGGAGAGTAGGGAGTGCATAGGGAGTGGAGAGTGCATAGGGAGTGGAGAGTGGAGAGTGCATAGGGAGTGGAGAGTGCATAGGGAGTGGAGAGTGCATAGGGAGTGGAGAGTGCATAGAGAGTGCAGAGTGCATAGAGAGTGCAGAGTGCATAGAGAGTGCAGAGTGGAGAGTGCATAGGGAGTGCAGAGTGCATGGAGAGTGCAGAGTGGAGAGTGCATAGGGAGTGGAGAGTGCATATGGAGTGGAGAGTGCATAGAGAGTGGAGAGTGCATAGGGAGTGGAGAGTGCATACGGAGTGTAGAGTGCATAGGGAGTGGAGAGTGCATAGGGAGTGCAGAGTGCATAGGGAGTGGAGAGTGGAGAGTGCATAGGGAGTGGAGAGTGGAGAGTGCATAGGGAGTGGAGAGTGGAGAGTGCATAGGGAGTGCAGAGTGCAGAGTGCATAGGGAGTGGAGAGTGCATAGGTAGTGGAGAGTGCATAGGAAGTGGAGAGTGCATAGGGAGTGGAGAGTGCATAGGGAGTGGAGAGTGCATAGGGAGTGGAGTGTGCATAGGGAGTGGAGAGTGGAGAGGGAGTGGAGAGTGGAGAGTGCATAGGGAGTGCAGAGTGGAAAGTGCATAGGGAGTGCAGTGTGCATAGGGAGTGCAGAGTGGAGAGTGCATAGGGAGTGCAGAGTGGAAAGTGCATAGGGGGTGGAGAGTGCATAGGGAGTGGAGAGTGCATAGGGAGTGGAGAGTGCATAGGGAGTGGAGAGTGCATAGGGAGTGGAGAGTGCATAGGGAGTGGAGAGTGCATAGGGAGTGCAGAGTGCATAGGGAGTGCAGAGTGGAGAGTGCATAGGGAGTGGAGAGTGGAGAGTGCATAGGGAGTGCAGAGTGCATAGGGAGTGGAGAGTGGAAAGTGCATAGGGAGTGGAGAGTGCATAGGGAGTGGAGAGTGCATAGGGAGTGGAGAGTGGAGAGTGCATAGGGAGTGGAGAGTGCATAGGGAGTGGAGAGTGCATAGGGAGTGGAGAGTGGAGAGTGCATAGGGAGTGCAGAGTGGAGAGTGCATAGGGAGTGCCGAGTGGAGAGTGCATAGGGAGTGCAGAGTGCATAAGGAGTGCAAAGTGAGTGGAGAGTGCATAGGGAGTGCAGAGTGCATGGAGAGTGCATAGGGAGTGGAGAGTGCATAGGGAGTGGAGAGTGCATAGGGAGTGGAGAGTGCATAGGGAGTGGAGAGTGCATAGGGAGTGGAGAGTGCATAGGGAGTGCAGAGTGCATAGGGAGTGGAGAGTGGAGAGTGCATAGGGAGTGGAGAGTGGAGAGTGCATAGGGAGTGGAGAGTGCATAGGGAGTGGAGAGTGCATAGGGAGTGGAGAGTGCATAGGGAGTGGAGAGTGCATAGGGAGTGCAGAGTGCATAGTGAGTGCAGAGTGGAGAGTGCATAGGGAGTGCAGAGTGCATAGGGAGTGCAGAGTGGAGAGTGCATAGGGAGTGGAGAGTGGAAAGTGGAGAGTGCATAGGGAGTGGAGAGTGGAGAGTGCATAGGGAGTGGAGAGTGGAGAGTGCATAGGAAGTGGAGAGTGGAGAGTGCATAGGAAGTGGAGAGTGCATAGGGAGTGCAGAGTGGAGAGTGCATAGGGAGTGCAGAGTGCATAGAGAGTGGAGAGTGCATAGGGAGTGGAGAGTGGAGAGTGCATAGGGAGTGCAGAGTGCATAGGGAGTGCAGAGTGGAGAGTGCATAGGGAGTGCAGAGTGCATAGGGAGTGGAGAGTGGAAAGTGCATAGGGAGTGCATAGGGAGTGGAGAGTGCATAGGGAGTGGAGAGTGCATAGGGAATGGAGAGTGGAGAGTGCATAGAGAGTGGAGAGTGCATAGGGAGTGGAGAGTGGAGAGTGCAGAGGGAGTGGAGAGTGGAGAGTGCATAGGGAGTGGAGAGTGCATAGGGAGTGCAGAGTGGAGAGTGCATAGGGAGTGCAGAGTGGAGAGTGCATAGGGAGTGCAGAGTGGAGAGTGCATAGGGAGTGGAGAGTGCATAGGGAGTGCATAGGGAGTGGAGAGTGCATAGGGGGTGGAGAGTGCATAGGGAGTGGAGAGTAGGGAGCGCATAGGGAGTGGAGAGTTGAGAGTGCATATGGAGTGCATAGGGAGTGGAGAGTGCATAGGGAGTGGAGAGTGCATAGGGAGTGGAGAGTGCATAGGGAGTGCAGAGTGCATAGAGAGTGCAGAGTGGAGAGTGCAGAGTGGGGAGTGCATAGGGAGTGCAGAGTGCATGGAGAGTGCACAGTGGAGAGTGCATAGGGAGTGGAGAGTGCATAGGGAGTGGAGAGTGCATAGGGAGTGGAGAGTGCATAGAGAGTGGAGAGTGCATAGGGAGTGGAGAGTGCATAGGGAGTGTAGAGTGCATAGGGAGTGCAGAGTGCATAGGGAGTGGAGAGTGGAGAGTGCATAGGAAGTGGAGAGTGGAGAGTGCATAGGGAGTGGAGAGTGGAGAGTGCATAGGGAGTGCAGAGTGGAGAGTGCATAGGGAGTGGAGAGTGCATAGGGAGTGGAGAGTGCATAGGAAGTGGAGAGTGCATAGGGAGTGGAGAGTGCATAGGGAGTGGAGAGTGCATAGGGAGTGGAGAGTGCATAGGGAGTGGAGAGTGGAGAGTGGAGAGGGAGTGGAGAGTGGAGAGTGCTTAGGGAGTGCAGAGTGCATAGGGAGTGCAGAGTGGAAAGTGCATAGGGAGTGCATAGGGAGTGCAGAGTGCATAGGGAGTGCAGAGTGGAGAGTGCATAGGGAGTGCAGAGTGGAGAGTGCATAGGGAGTGGAGAGTGCATAGGGAGTGGAGAGTGCATAGGGAGTGGAGAGTGCATAGGGAGTGGAGAGTGCATAGGGAGTGCAGAGTGCATAGGGAGTGCAGAGTGGAGAGTGCATAGGGAGTGGAGAGTGGAGAGTGCATAGGGAGTGCAGAGTGCATAGGGAGTGGAGAGTGGAAAGTGCATAGGGAGTGCATAGGGAGTGGAGAGTGCATAGGGAGTGGACAGTGCATAGGGAGTGGAGAGTGCATAGGGAGTGGAGAGTGCATAGGGAGTGGAGAGTGCATAGGGAGTGGAGAGTGGAGAGTGCATAGGGAGTGCAGAGTGGAGAGTGCATAGGGAGTGCAGAGTGGAGAGTGCATAGGGAGTGCAGAGTGCATAGGGAGTGCAAAGTGAGTGGAGAGTGCATAGGGAGTGCAGAGTGCATGGAGAGTGCATAGGGAGTGGAGAGTGCATAGGGAGTGGAGAGTGCATAGGGAGTGCAGAGTGCATAGGGAGTGCAGAGTGGAGAGTGCATAGGGAGTGGAGAGTGGAGAGTGCATAGAGAGTGGAGAGTGGAGAGTGCATAGAGAGTGGAGAGTGGAGAGTGCATAGAGAGTGGAGAGTGCATAGGGAGTGGAGAGTGGAGAGTGCATAGGGAGTGCAGAGTGCATAGGGAGTGCAGAGTGGAGAGTGCATAGGGAGTGGAGAGTGGAGAGTGAATAGAGAGTGGAGAGTGGAGAGTGCATAGAGAGTGGAGAGTGGAGAGTGCATAGAGAGTGGAGAGTGCATAGGGAGTGGAGAGTGGAGAGTGCATAGGGAGTGGAGAGTGGAGAGTGCATAGGGAGTGGAGAGTGCATAGGAAGTGGAGAGTGCATAGGGAGTGGAGAGTGCATAGGGAGTGCAGAGTGCATAGGGAGTGGAGAGTGGAGAGTGCATTGGGAGTGGAGAGTGGAGATTGCATAGGGAGTGGAGAGTGCATAGGGAGTGGAGAGTGCATAGGGAGTGGAGAGTGCATAGGGAGTGGAGAGTGCATAGGGAGTGCAGAGTGCATAGTGAGTGCAGAGTGGAGAGTGCATAGGGAGTGCAGAGTGCATAGGGAGTGCAGAGTGGAGAGTGGAGAGTGCATAGGGAGTGGAGAGTGGAAAGTGGAGAGTGCATAGGGAGTGGAGAGTGGAGAGTGCATAGGGAGTGGAGAGTGGAGAGTGCATAGGAAGTGGAGAGTGGAGAGTGCATAGGAAGTGGAGAGTGCATAGGGAGTGCAGAGTGGAGAGTGCATAGGGAGTGCAGAGTGCATAGAGAGTGGAGAGTGCATAGGGAGTGGAGAGTGGAGAGTGCATAGGGAGTGCAGAGTGCATAGGGAGTGCAGAGTGGAGAGTGCATAGGGAGTGCAGAGTGCATAGGGAGTGGAGAGTGGAAAGTGCATAGGGAGTGGAGAGTGCATAGGGAGTGGAGAGTGCATAGGGAATGGAGAGTGGAGAGTGCATAGAGAGTGGAGAGTGCATAGGGAGTGGAGAGTGGAGAGTGCAGAGGGAGTGGAGAGTGCATAGGGAGTGGAGAGTGCATAGGGAGAGCAGAGTGGAGAGTGCATAGGGAGTGCAGAGTGGAGAGTGCATAGGGAGTGCAGAGTGGCGAGTGCATAGGGAGTGGAGAGTGCATAGGGAGTGCATAGGGAGTGGAGCGTGCATAGGGGGTGGAGAGTGCATAGGGAGTGGAGAGTAGGGAGCGCATAGGGAGTGGAGAGTTGAGAGTGCATATGGAGTGCATAGGGAGTGGAGAGTGCATAGGGAGTGGAGAGTGCATAGGGAGTGGAGAGTGCATAGGGAGTGCAGAGTGCATAGAGAGTGCAGAGTGGAGAGTGCAGAGTGGAGAGTGCATAGGGAGTGGAGAGTGCATAGGGAGTGGAGAGTGCATAGGTTGTGGAGAGTGCATAGGGAGTGGAGAGTGCATAGAGAGTGGAGAGTGCATAGGGAGTGGAGAGTGCATAGGGAGTGTAGAGTGCATAGGGAGTGCAGAGTGCATAGGGAGTGGAGAGTTGAGAGTGCATAGGGAGTGGAGAGTGGAGAGTGCATAGGGAGTGGAGAGTGGAGAGTGCATAGGGAGTGCAGAGTGGAGAGTGCATAGGGAGTGGAGAGTGCATAGGGAGTGGAGAGTGCATAGGAAGTGGAGAGTGCATAGGGAGTGGAGAGTGCATAGGGAGTGGAGAGTGCATAGGGAGTGGAGAGTGCATAGGGAGTGGAGAGTGGAGAGTGGAGAGGGAGTGGAGAGTGGAGAGTGCTTAGGGAGTGCAGAGTGCATAGGGAGTGCAGAGTGGAAAGTGCATAGGGAGTTCATAGGGAGTGCAGAGTGCATAGGGAGTGCAGAGTGGAGAGTGCATAGGGAGTGCAGAGTGGAGAGTGCATAGGGAGTGGAGAGTGCATAGGGAGTGGAGAGTGCATAGGGAGTGGAGAGTGCATAGGGAGTGCAGAGTGCATAGGGAGTGCAGAGTGGAGAGTGCATAGGGAGTGGAGAGTGGAGAGTGCATAGGGAGTGCAGAGTGCATAGGGAGTGGAGAGTGGAAAGTGCATAGGGAGTGCATAGGGAGTGGAGAGTGCATAGGGAGTGGACAGTGCATAGGGAGTGGAGAGTGCATAGGGAGTGGAGAGTAGGGAGTGCATAGGGAGTGGAGAGTGCATAGGGAGTGGAGAGTGGAGAGTGCATAGGGAGTGGAGAGTGCATAGGGAGTGGAGAGTGCATAGGGAGTGGAGAGTGCATAGGGAGTGGAGAGTGCATAGAGAGTGCAGAGTGCATAGGGAGTGCAGAGTGGAGAGTGCATAGGGAGTGGAGAGTGGAGAGTGCATAGAGAGTGGAGAGTGGAGAGTGCATAGAGAGTGGAGAGTGGAGAGTGCATAGAGAGTGGAGAGTGGAGAGTGCATAGAGAGTGGAGAGTGCATAGGGAGTGGAGAGTGGAGAGTGCATAGGGAGTGGAGAGTGCATAGGGAGTGCAGAGTGCATAGGGAGTGCAGAGTGGGGAGTGCATAGGGAGTGGAGAGTGGAGAGTGAATAGAGAGTGGAGAGTGGAGAGTGCATAGAGAGTGGAGAGTGGAGAGTGCATAGAGAGTGGAGAGTGCATAGGGAGTGGAGAGTGGAGAGTGCATAGGGAGTGGAGAGTGGAGAGTGCATAGGGAGTGGAGAGTGCATAGGGAGTGGAGAGTGCATAGGGAGTGGAGAGTGCATAGGGAGTGCAGAGTGCATAGGGAGTGGAGAGTGGAGAGTGCATAGGGAGTGGAGAGTGGAGATTGCATAGGGAGTGGAGAGTGCATAGGGAGTGGAGAGTGCATAGGGAGTGGAGAGTGCATAGGGAGTGGAGAGTGCATAGGGAGTGGAGAGTGCATAGGGAGTGGAGAGTGCATAGGGAGTGCAGAGTGCATAGTGAGTGCAGAGTGGAGAGTGCATAGGGAGTGCAGAGTGCATAGGGAGTGCAGAGTGGAGAGTGGAGAGTGCATAGGGAGTGGAGAGTGGAAAGTGGAGAGTGCATAGGGAGTGGAGAGTGGAGAGTGCATAGGGAGTGGAGAGTGGAGAGTGCATAGGAAGTGGAGAGTGGAGAGTGCATAGGAAGTGGAGAGTGCATAGGGAGTGCAGAGTGGAGAGTGCATAGGGAGTGCAGAGTGCATAGAGAGTGGAGAGGTCATAGGGAGTGGAGAGTGGAGAGTGCATAGGGAGTGCAGAGTGCATAGGGAGTGCAGAGTGGAGAGTGCATAGGGAGTGCAGAGTGCATAGGGAGTGGAGAGTGGAAAGTGCATAGGGAGTGCATAGGGAGTGGAGAGGGCATAGGGAGTGGAGAGTGCATAGGGAATGGAGAGTGGAGAGTGCATAGAGAGTGGAGAGTGCATAGGGAGTGGAGAGTGGAGAGTGCAGAGGGAGTGGAGAGTGCATAGGGAGTGGAGAGTGCATAGGGAGTGCAGAGTGGAGAGTGCATAGGGAGTGCAGAGTGGAGAGTGCATAGGGAGTGCAGAGTGGAGAGTGCATAGGGAGTGGAGAGTGCATAGGGAGTGCATAGGGAGTGGAGAGTGCATAGGGGGTGGAGAGTGCATAGGGAGTGGAGAGTAGGGAGCGCATAGGGAGTGGAGAGTTGAGAGTGCATATGGAGTGCATAGGGAGTGGAGAGTGCATAGGGAGTGGAGAGTGCATAGGGAGTGGAGAGTGCATAGGGAGTGCAGAGTGCATAGAGAGTGCAGAGTGGAGAGTGCAGAGTGGAGAGTGCATAGGGAGTGGAGAGTGCATAGGGAGTGGAGAGTGCATAGGGAGTGGAGAGTGCATAGGGAGTGGAGAGTGCATAGAGAGTGGAGAGTGCATAGGGAGTGGAGAGTGCATAGGGAGTGTAGAGTGCATAGGGAGTGCAGAGTGCATAGGGAGTGGAGAGTGGAGAGTGCATAGGGAGTGGAGAGTGGAGAGTGCATAGGGAGTGGAGAGTGGAGAGTGCATAGGGAGTGCAGAGTGGAGAGTGCATAGGGAGTGGAGAGTGCATAGGGAGTGGAGAGTGCATAGGAAGTGGAGAGTGCATAGGGAGTGGAGAGTGCATAGGGAGTGGAGAGTGCATAGGGAGTGGAGAGTGCATAGGGAGTGGAGAGTGGAGAGGGAGTGGATAGTGGAGAGTGCTTAGGGAGTGCAGAGTGCATAGGGAGTGCAGAGTGGAAAGTGCATAGGGAGTGCATAGGGAGTGCAGAGTGCATAGGGAGTGCAGAGTGGAGAGTGCATAGGGAGTGCAGAGTGGAGAGTGCATAGGGAGTGGAGAGTGCATAGGGAGTGGAGAGTGCATAGGGAGTGGAGAGTGCATAGGGAGTGCAGAGTGCATAGGGAGTGCAGAGTGGAGAGTGCATAGGGAGTGGAGAGTGGAGAGTGCATAGGGAGTGCAGAGTGCATAGGGAGTGGAGAGTGGAAAGTGCATAGGGAGTGCATAGGGAGTGGAGAGTGCATAGGGAGTGGACAGTGCATAGGGAGTGGAGAGTGGAGAGTGCATAGGGAGTGGAGAGTAGGGAGTGCATAGGGAGTGGAGAGTGCATAGGGAGTGGAGAGTGGAGAGTGCATAGGGAGTGGAGAGTGCATAGGGAGTGGAGAGTGCATAGGGAGTGGAGAGTGCATAGGGAGTGGAGAGTGCATAGAGAGTGCAGAGTGCATAGAGAGTGCAGAGTGCATAGAGAGTGCAGAGTGGAGAGTGCATAGGGAGTGCAGAGTGCATGGAGAGTGCAGAGTGGAGAGTGCATAGGGAGTGGAGAGTGCATATGGAGTGGAGAGTGCATAGAGAGTGGAGAGTGCATAGGGAGTGGAGAGTGCATACGGAGTGTAGAGTGCATAGGGAGTGGAGAGTGCATAGGGAGTGCAGAGTGCATAGGGAGTGGAGAGTGGAGAGTGCATAGGGAGTGGAGAGTGGAGAGTGCATAGGGAGTGGAGAGTGGAGAGTGCATAGGGAGTGCAGAGTGCAGAGTGCATAGGGAGTGGAGAGTGCATAGGTAGTGGAGAGTGCATAGGAAGTGGAGAGTGCATAGGGAGTGGAGAGTGCATAGGGAGTGGAGAGTGCATAGGGAGTGGAGTGTGCATAGGGAGTGGAGAGTGGAGAGGGAGTGGAGAGTGGAGAGTGCATAGGGAGTGCAGAGTGGAAAGTGCATAGGGAGTGCAGTGTGCATAGGGAGTGCAGAGTGGAGAGTGCATAGGGAGTGCAGAGTGGAAAGTGCATAGGGGGTGGAGAGTGCATAGGGAGTGGAGAGTGCATAGGGAGTGGAGAGTGCATAGGGAGTGGAGAGTGCATAGGGAGTGGAGAGTGCATAGGGAGTGGAGAGTGCATAGGGAGTGCAGAGTGCATAGGGAGTGCAGAGTGGAGAGTGCATAGGGAGTGGAGAGTGGAGAGTGCATAGGGAGTGCAGAGTGCATAGGGAGTGGAGAGTGGAAAGTGCATAGGGAGTGGAGAGTGCATAGGGAGTGGAGAGTGCATAGGGAGTGGAGAGTGGAGAGTGCATAGGGAGTGGAGAGTGGAGAGTGCATAGGGAGTGGAGAGTGCATAGGGAGTGGAGAGTGCATAGGGAGTGGAGAGTGGAGAGTGCATAGGGAGTGCAGAGTGGAGAGTTCATAGGGAGTGCCGAGTGGAGAGTGCATAGGGAGTGCAGAGTGCATAGGGAGTGCAAAGTGAGTGGAGAGTGCATAGGGAGTGCAGAGTGCATGGAGAGTGCATAGGGAGTGGAGAGTGCATAGGGAGTGGAGAGTGCATAGGGAGTGGAGAGTGCATAGGGAGTGGAGAGTGCATAGGGAGTGGAGAGTGCATAGGGAGTGCAGAGTGCATAGGGAGTGGAGAGTGGAGAGTGCATAGGGAGTGGAGAGTGGAGAGTGCATAGGGAGTGGAGAGTGCATAGGGAGTGGAGAGTGCATAGGGAGTGGAGAGTGCATAGGGAGTGGAGAGTGCATAGGGAGTGCAGAGTGCATAGTGAGTGCAGAGTGGAGAGTGCATAGGGAGTGCAGAGTGCATAGGGAGTGCAGAGTGGGGAGTGCATAGGGAGTGGAGAGTGGAAAGTGGAGAGTGCATAGGGAGTGGAGAGTGGAGAGTGCATAGGGAGTGGAGAGTGGAGAGTGCATAGGAAGTGGAGAGTGGAGAGTGCATAGGAAGTGGAGAGTGCATAGGGAGTGCAGAGTGGAGAGTGCATAGGGAGTGCAGAGTGCATAGAGAGTGGAGAGTGCATAGGGAGTGGAGAGTGGAGAGTGCATAGGGAGTGCAGAGTGCATAGGGAGTGCAGAGTGGAGAGTGCATAGGGAGTGCAGAGTGCATAGGGAGTGGAGAGTGGAAAGTGCATAGGGAGTGCATAGGGAGTGGAGAGTGCATAGGGAGTGGAGAGTGCATAGGGAATGGAGAGTGGAGAGTGCATAGAGAGTGGAGAGTGCATAGGGAGTGGAGAGTGGAGAGTGCAGAGGGAGTGGAGAGTGGAGAGTGCATAGGGAGTGGAGAGTGCATAGGGAGTGCAGAGTGGAGAGTGCATAGGGAGTGCAGAGTGGAGAGTGCATAGGGAGTGCAGAGTGGAGAGTGCATAGGGAGTGGAGAGTGCATAGGGAGTGCATAGGGAGTGGAGAGTGCATAGGGGGTGGAGAGTGCATAGGGAGTGGAGAGTAGGGAGCGCATAGGGAGTGGAGAGTTGAGAGTGCATATGGAGTGCATAGGGAGTGGAGAGTGCATAGGGAGTGGAGAGTGCATAGGGAGTGGAGAGTGCATAGGGAGTGCAGAGTGCATAGAGAGTGCAGAGTGGAGAGTGCAGAGTGGGGAGTGCATAGGGAGTGCAGAGTGCATGGAGAGTGCACAGTGGAGAGTGCATAGGGAGTGGAGAGTGCATAGGGAGTGGAGAGTGCATAGGGAGTGGAGAGTGCATAGAGAGTGGAGAGTGCATAGGGAGTGGAGAGTGCATAGGGAGTGTAGAGTGCATAGGGAGTGCAGAGTGCATAGGGAGTGGAGAGTGGAGAGTGCATAGGGAGTGGAGAGTGGAGAGTGCATAGGGAGTGCAGAGTGGAGAGTGCATAGGGAGTGGAGAGTGCATAGGGAGTGGAGAGTGCATAGGAAGTGGAGAGTGCATAGGGAGTGGAGAGTGCATAGGGAGTGGAGAGTGCATAGGGAGTGGAGAGTGCATAGGGAGTGGAGAGTGGAGAGTGGAGAGGGAGTGGAGAGTGGAGAGTGCTTAGGGAGTGCAGAGTGCATAGGGAGTGCAGAGTGGAAAGTGCATAGGGAGTGCATAGGGAGTGCAGAGTGCATAGGGAGTGCAGAGTGGAGAGTGCATAGGGAGTGCAGAGTGGAGAGTGCATAGGGAGTGGAGAGTGCATAGGGAGTGGAGAGTGCATAGGGAGTGGAGAGTGCATAGGGAGTGGAGAGTGCATAGGGAGTGCAGAGTGCATAGGGAGTGCAGAGTGGAGAGTGCATAGGGAGTGGAGAGTGGAGAGTGCATAGGGAGTGCAGAGTGCATAGGGAGTGGAGAGTGGAAAGTGCATAGGGAGTGCATAGGGAGTGGAGAGTGCATAGGGAGTGGACAGTGCATAGGGAGTGGAGAGTGCATAGGGAGTGGAGAGTGGAGAGTGCATAGGGAGTGGAGAGTGCATAGGGAGTGGAGAGTGCATAGGGAGTGGAGAGTGGAGAGTGTTATGTTATGTTAAGCTTTTATTTGTATAGCGCACGGCTACTCAACAAGAGTGTCCCGGCGCTTTATGAGGGCGACTCAGCAATTAAAAAAACATAACAGTAAACAGAAAGAGAGAGCAAAGGGGAAGAAACAACCTAAAGATTAAAAAGCCAGGTCTTCAGGCTTTTCCTGAACAGGAGCAAACTAGGAATGCTGCGTAGAGCGAGGGGCAAAGAGTTCCACAGCTGGGGAGCCTTAAGGCTGAAGGAACGACCCCCGGTGCGAGCCTTCCTCACGCGGGGCACCACGGCCATGAACAAAGATTCCGACCGCAGAGAGCGGGCCGGACAATAGAGGGCCAGTCTACGCTGCAGATACTTAGCTCCGGAGCCAGAGTGTGCCTTATGCACCAGCGTCAAGGTTTTAAACATTATCCGCTTTCGGATGGGGAGCCAGTGAAGTGACTGTAGCACCCCAGATGTTCTTGCCCGCCTGTGAAGGCCGAAAATGGCGCGAGCCGCAGAGTTCTGCGCCACTTGCATCCTTTGGATCAGATAATCCGGAAGCCCTAAGTAAAGAGCATTAGCATAGTCCAGTCTAGATCCTATAAGAGCTTGGACAGTGATCTTCCTATGCTCCTCTGTAAGCAGGGGTAGGAACTTCCGGAGCATCTTAAGGATGCCAAAACAGGTGCCCGTCAGACCAAGAATGTGCGATCTGAACGTGAGGTTATTATCGGCCTTGACTCCCAGATTTTTGGCGGCCACAGATGGCTGGGCGGGGGGACACATGTCCCCTGGCCACCACTCACGCCATTCCGGTTCCGAAGCACAACCAAATAGCAGAACCTCAGATTTACTAGAGTTGGCCTTGAGACCATTGTTGGACAGGCCACATGAAGGGCTCGCTCCCTCCCCGCAGGACAGGGCCCGGGCCACCGTCAGCACCCTTGCCCGGCCCAGCCGCCATCTTGGACACGGCACCACGCGGCCGCGCGGCCTCAGCCCGACCCCAACCCTGGGCCTGGCCAGGCCCCGACATCCCGGCACCACCCTCCACCCCGGAGGTGAACGGACCACTTGGCAGGTCAATGGGAGTAAGAAGTGTCGATGGCTCTCCCCCGCCAGGTGCCGAGCACCCCCAGCCTCCTCGGGCGCTGGCTCCACCCCCCTGCTGGGTGTCTGGACTCCCTCATCCCAGACCTCCCGACCTCCAAGAGCGAGGGTCCGGACATCAAAGGGCGCCAGACCTATAACTGAGGCCGCCCCAGGACAGGAAGGTAGTTGTATCCTGGAGTCGAGAGACACCGCGACGAACTCATCCTTCACGGACTGCTGGCGCTGCCTCAGCCCTGCCTTGTGAACTATTGTCCTGCCTGCTGGCGCTGCCGCGGCCCTCTGCAACCTTCATCCTCGTGGGACCTGCTGGCGCTGCCGCGGCCCTCTGCAACCTTCATCCTCGGGGGACCTGCTGGCGCTGCCACGGCCCTCTGCAACCTTCATCCTCGTGGGACCTGCTGGCGCTGCCGCGGCCCTCTGTAACCGTCATCCTCGTGGGACCTGCTGGCGCTGCCGCGGCCCGTTGCAACCTGCATTCTCGTGGGACCTGCTGGCGCTGCCGCGGCCCGTTGTAACCTTCATCCTCGTTGGGACCTGCTGGCGCTGCCGCGGCCCGTTGCCACCTACGACCTCTTCGGGACCTGCCGGCGCTGCCGCGGTCTGACCCATCCGAACACCGAGCTCGAGGATTGTGAGCTATCACCGTTACACCTCAGTACCCGTGGGTACCAAGACTGTCCCGCTACCCCCTTCCCTTGCTAGAGACTAGAATTGAGAGGATCATCGTGTCCTGATCACCTTGTATCGTACCACTCTACTACCAGAAGTGCCTATAAAAGGTGTTACCCTGATCTTTGTGTGGTGTCCATCTGTGGGGGGGAAGTTACCTGTCTGTGCGATCACTGTGCTCGGCCGACCCTCCAGGTCCCCGTCTAACATTGGTGGCTAGCGGCGCGATCCGAACCAACGCGTACCGTACAGACAGTAACTCACCCTACGGCTAAAACCACAATGACGACCAAAGAGAGCGGATCGGCGGAGAAGTTCCAGATGGAAAAGCTGGAAGAATACAACCACCGAGAGGTCAAACAATTTTGCATGGACTTAGGCATTGCTACCACCGGGCTAAGCACAAAAGAAGACTTCAAAAACGCCCTAGAGGCCTGGACAGAGACAAATACCGCAACCCCCCGGGACCCCGCAGCCCCGGAAGTCAACACCACCCGGACGGAAGAACGGAGAACAGGCCCTTCCCGTGAAGAGATCCAAGAGCGGGAAAAGAATAGATTACACGAGTTAGACTTGGCACGACTCAGATTAGACGGAGAATTGAAACTGGCAGAACAAAAAATAAACTTAGAACACTTACGGCTCAGAGAAGAGCGAGAGGAAAAACAGAGACAGAGAGACCTCGAAGAAAAAAGACTGGCATACGAGCACGAGTGCAAACTAGCGGAGATAGAAATACGCAAACTGAACAAAAACCTAGGGGTGCCCGAGCAACCGCACTCCCCGGGTCCTACCGAGCAGAAGGTCCACATCCCCAAGGATGTGGTCCGAGAATATCACCGGAACGACGACATACAGCAGTGGTTCAAGGCCTATGAGATTGCCATGACCGCCCACCGGGTCGCTCGAAGTGACTGGGGAGCCGGTCTATGGGGGAGATTCGTCAACGAGGGTCGTGATGCCCTGCTACAGCTTCCGGACCATCAAATGACGTCCTATGACCACATGAAGGCCGCCCTCCTCAGTCGATATGGGCTTACACCCGAAATGTACCGCCAGAGGTTCCGCAACTGCACCCGGATCCCAGGTACGACGTGGTTGGAATACGTGAACTATTTCAGCCGAGCCTTCGAGGGGTGGATCAAGGGTAACAACGTAACCACTTACGAACAACTCTTCAATCTCATTGTGTGGGAGCACCTCTCCAACAACTGCTTCGTCGAGCTCAGGCAGCACCTCCTCGACAGTAAATTGACTGAACCCCGGCAGCTCGCCACCGAGGCTGACCGGTGGGAGAGCACCCGAGTGGCCCGGAGTGGGCCGAATGAGCAGAACAGAACCAACCAAGGTCATCATCGTCCCCGAGGAGGAGGAGGAGGCCCGGGCCGGGGCCGAGACGCCGTCCCGGCCGCGCCCACTAACGCCACCCCGGCCCCAGCAGGCCGGGGAAACCCCCCGATGCGCCCGGGGTTCCGAGCTAACGTGACGTGTCATCGATGCCAGCGAGTCGGCCACTATGCCAGTGACCCGACCTGCCCGAAGAACCAGGTCCCCGGGCCCCGCCAGATGGCGGCCGCCGCCCTGGGAGAAGAACAAGTCTCCGAAGACACGGAGACCTATGAGTCGGAGCAGTTCGAGTGGGAACCCGCCGCCATGACCCTGGCATGCCTGGGAGGAAGAGACATGGTCCCGCGGACTCCCCTGCCCGCCAACACTTGGAAGTACAGCCAATGGGTGAGCATCAATGGGCGCAAGGCCGAGGCCCTGCGTGACACCGGGGCCAGTGTGACGGCCGTCCGTTGTCACCTGGTGACCCCAGAACAAATCCTACCAAACGTACTTTGCCCCGTCCGATCGGCAGATAACTCGGAGAGCCTGTGTCGGATGGCCTGCGTCCCCTTCGAATGGGGAGGAGTGTCCGGCATGCTGAAAGTAACTGTCCGCGACGATGCCCCCGTGGACTGCCTCCTGGGGAACGATCTCGAGAGCTCCCCGTGGGCCGCTGTGGAAAGAAGAGAGCATCTGGGGATGTTGGGTCTCCCGGACTGGGCGTGCGTAACCACCCGGTCCATGGCCACCCGCACCATCCCTAGACCAGAAGAACCAGAATGGGCAGCACCTCCGCCCTCGATCACTCCAGAAGAAGACTTCCTCCAGACCGACCACCCGGACCCCACCACAGAGGGGTCCACACAGCCCCCCGAGCTTCCCGACCTGGCTCAGTGGCGTCAAGAAGGGGGGCCCACCCAGGAACAATTCCGGCAGGAGCAAAAGACCTGCCCCTCCCTCGAGGGATTGCGACAGCAAGCGCTCGCCCAGAGCCAAGGAGACACCACCGGGGCCCACTGGGTTTATTGGGACAATGATCTCTTGTACAGCGAGCAGAAAATCGCAGAACTGGGGGCCGGACGAGTGCTGGTGGTGCCCCTCCACTTCAGAGACTTCCTGTTGAACCTAGCCCATGATGTCCCCCTGGCCGGGCACCTGGGCCAAGACAAGACCTACCACCGCCTGGTGACTCACTTTTTTTGGCCCAAAATGAGAAATGACGTCTCCAACCATTGCCGGTCCTGCCCGACCTGCCAGGCCAGCGGGAAGAGCGGCCGCAAACTCAAGGCACCCCTACAACCATTCCCCGTGGTGACCACCCCGTTCGAAAGGGTGGGAATAGACATTGTGGGGCCCCTGGACCCCCGAACAGCACAGGGGCATCGCTTCATCCTGGTCCTGGTGGACCACGCCACCCGCTATCCTGAGGCGGTCCCCCTTCGTACTATAACAGCCCCAGTAGTGGGTCGAGCCTTGATGGGGATATTCTCTCGAGTGGGCTTCCCCCGGGAAGTCGTCAGCGACAGGGGTACGAACTTTATTTCAAAGTATATGAAATCCCTCTGGCAGCAGTGCGGAGTCACTTACCGCTTCACCACCCCCTATCACCCCCAGGGGAACGGACTGGTCGAGCGGTTCAACCGCACCCTCAAGGGGATGATCATGGGGCTGGAAGAACTCCTACGCCGCCAGTGGGACGTGCTACTACCGTGCCTCCTCTTCGCCTACCGAGAAGTCCCCCAGAAGTCCCTCGGCTTCAGCCCCTTCGAACTCCTGTGCGGACACCCCGTTCGCGGGCCTCTCAGCCTAGTGAAGGAGGAATGGGAAATGGCCCCCCTAAAGACCCCTCCGGACGTCTACAAATACCTCCTGACCCTCCGAAATCAGACCCGGAAATTCAGGGAGATCGCTAAAGCCAATCTGGAGGCCAGTCAAGAGGACATGAAGAAGTGGTACGACCAACATGCCTCCTCCATCGAGTTTGAACCGGGTCAGCAGGTGTGGGTGATGTCCCCCATCGAACCGTGTGCCTTGCAAGACAAATGGACGGGGCCCTTCAAGGTGATCGAGCGCAGGAGTCCCGTCACCTATCTCATCGACCTGGAGTCCCCCCGGAACCCCCTCCGGGTCCTCCACGCCAACAGGCTCAAACCCCACTTCATGCGCTCAGAGCTCAGCCTGCTGATGGCGACCGACAGTGGCACAGAAGGAGACTCCGAGCCCCTCCCTGACCTACTGAGGACTCGGGAAAGAGATGGCTCGGTGGACGGGGTCCGACTCTCCGAGGCCCTGACCCCAGAGCAGCGTCAAGATTGCCGGGCCCTCCTGCTGCCGTTCGCAAACCTGTTCTCCCTCGCACCCGGAGTCACCTCCTGGTGCCTGCACGACGTGGACACGGGGGACAGTCCTCCTGTCCGACACCGGGCGTACCGAGTACCGGATCGGGTACGTACATGCATCCAAGAAGAAGTCTCCAAGATGCTCGCCCTCGGGGTCATCGAGCCTTCGGACAGTCCCTGGGCCAGCCCGGTCGTCCTGGTCCCCAAGGCCGCGGCACCGGGCACCACGCCGGAGCTCCGATTCTGCATCGACTATCGGGGGCTGAACGCGGTCACCCGAACCGACGCTCACCCTATCCCCCGAGCAGATGAACTAGTCGACCGCATGGGGGCAGCCCGCTACCTAAGCATCTTTGACCTGACAGCGGGCTACTGGCAGATCGGCCTCACCCCCAGGGCCCAAGAACGTTCCGCTTTCTCCACCCCGGACGGGCACTACCATTTCAGAGTGATGCCCTTCGGCATGAAGAACGCTCCAGCCACCTTTCAAAGACTGGTGAACCAGGTATTGGCGGGCCTCGAAGAATTCAGCGCCGCCTACCTGGACGACATCGCGGTATACAGCCGCCACTGGGCAGACCACCTCCACCACCTCAGAGCGGTCCTGCAGGCCCTCCAACAGGCCGGCCTCACCATAAAGGCCAGCAAGTGCCAAATCGGCCAGGGGTCCGTGACCTACCTCGGACACCAAGTGGGGAGCGGTCTGGTGGCCCCCCTCCAACTCAAGGTAGCTGCCATCCAGTCCTGGCAACCCCCCGAAACACAAACAGAGGTCCGAGCCTTCCTGGGGCTCACCGGATACTACCGGCGGTTTGTGAGGGACTATGGCAGCATTGTGGGGCCCCTCACGGAACTCACGTCTAAGAACAACCCAAAACGAGTCAACTGGACTCCCGACTGTCACGCGGCCTTCGAGACGCTGAAGGCCGCCATGTGCACCGCTCCGGTGCTCCAGGCCCCCGACTACAGCCGCGAGTTCATCGTGCAGACCGATGCCTCCGACCATGGTATTGGGGCCGTCCTCTCCCAACTGAACCCCGAAGGAGTGGACCAACCCGTGGCCTTCATCAGCAGACGCCTACTGCCCCGAGAACAGCGCTGGAGCACCATTGAGCGAGAGGCCTTCGCAGTGGTATGGGCCCTCAAGAAGCTCCGGCCGTACCTCTTCGGAACCCATTTCCGGGTACAGACAGATCATCGGCCCCTGCAATGGCTCATGCAGATGCGGGGGGAGAACCCCAAACTATTGCGATGGTCCATCTCCCTGCAGGGGATGGACTTCACTGTGGAGCATCGCCCTGGCCAAGACCACGCCAACGCGGATGGCCTGTCCCGCTTTTTCCGCCTCGACGAGGAAAGTCCCCAAGAAGATGGGTGACTCTCCCCGCCTTCAGCTGGGGGGGACGCATGTTGGACAGGCCACATGAAGGGCTCGCTCCCTCCCCGCAGGACAGGGCCCGGGCCACCGTCAGCACCCTTGCCCGGCCCAGCCGCCATCTTGGACACGGCACCACGCGGCCGCGCGGCCTCAGCCCGACCCCAACCCTGGGCCTGGCCAGGCCCCGACATCCCGGCACCACCCTCCACCCAGGAGGTGAACGGACCACTTGGCAGGTCAATGGGAGTAAGAAGTGTCGATGGCTCTCCCCCGCCAGGTGCCGAGCACCCCCAGCCTCCTCGGGCGCTGGCTCCACCCCCCTGCTGGGTGTCTGGACTCCCTCATCCCAGACCTCCCGACCTCCAAGAGCGAGGGTCCGGACATCAAAGGGCGCCAGACCTATAACTGAGGCCGCCCCAGGACAGGAAGGTAGTTGTATCCTGGAGTCGAGAGACACCGCGACGAACTCATCCTTGACGGACTGCTGGCGCTGCCTCAGCCCTGCCTTGTGAACTATTGTCCTGCCTGCTGGCGCTGCCGCGGCCCTCTGCAACCTTCATCCTCGTGGGACCTGCTGGCGCTGCCGCGGCCCTCTGCAACCTTCATCCTCGGGGGACCTGCTGGCGCTGCCGCGGCCCTCTGCAACCTTCATCCTCGTGGGACCTGCTGGCGCTGCCGCGGCCCTCTGTAACCGTCATCCTCGTGGGACCTGCTGGCGCTGCCGCGGCCCGTTGCAACCTGCATTCTCGTGGGACCTGCTGGTGCTGCCGCGGCCCGTTGTAACCTTCATCCTCGTTGGGACCTGCTGGCGCTGCCGCGGCCCGTTGCCACCTACGACCTCTTCGGGACCTGCCGGCGCTGCCGCGGTCTGACCCATCCGAACACCGAGCTCGAGGATTGTGAGCTATCACCGTTACACCTCAGTACCCGTGGGTACCAAGACTGTCCCGCTACCCCCTTCCCTTGCTAGAGACTAGAATTGAGAGGATCATCGTGTCCTGATCACCTTGTATCGTACCACTCTACTACCAGAAGTGCCTATAAAAGGTGTTACCCTGATCTTTGTGTGGTGTCCATCTGTGGGGGGGAAGTTACCTGTCTGTGCGATCACTGTGCTCGGCCGACCCTCCAGGTCCCCGTCTAACAACCATTCTGCTGGAACCAGTCAAAGACCCTCTTCAGACATCCCCGGATGCTCTCCCCGTCAAATGACTGGTCTTTCCTGCAGGTGAAGAGAAGCTGTGTGTCATCCGCATAGGACACGATCTGGGCCCCCGAAGTCTCCACGAGTGCCGCCAGAGGGGTCATAAAGATGTTAAAAAGAGTCGGGCTCAACACAGAACTCTGTGGAACTCCAACTCCCAGTGGCGGCATCTCAGCGGAGCTCGAAGAAGCCCAGACCGTTTGTCGACGGTCCTCCAAAAACGATGTAAAGCATTTGAACACCGTCCCCCTCAGACCGATGTCATAAAGTCTGGTGAGTAGAGCCTCGTGGGGGACGGTGTCGAAGGCCGCCGACAAGTCCAGCATGACAAGCACAGCCTTCCCCCCTGCATCCAGAGTCTCGCGGATGACCTCTGACACCTCAAGAAGTGCCGTCTCCGTGCTCAGGTTAGGCCGAAAGCCGGATTGCGAGGGATGCAGTAGATCATTTGATTCACGGAAGCCCGAGAGCACGCCATGCATAGAGTGCATAGGGAGTGCAGAGTGGAGAGTGGAGAGTGCATAGGGAGTGCAGAGTGGAAAGTGCATAGGGAGTGCAGAGTGCATAGGGAGTGCAGAGTGAGTGGAGAGTGCATAGGGAGTGCAGAGTGCATGGAGAGTGCAAAGGGAGTGGAGAGTGCATAGGGAGTGGAGAGTGCATAGGGAGTGGAGAGTGCATAGGGAGTGGAGAGTGCATAGGGAGTGGAGAGTGGAGAGTGCATAGGGAGTGGAGAGTGGAGAGTGCATAGGGAGTGGAGAGTGGAGAGTGCATAGGGAGTGGAGAGTGCATAGGGAGTGGAGAGTGCATAGGGAGTGGAGAGTGCATAGGGAGTGGAGGGTGCATAGGGAGTGGAGAGTGCATAGGGAGTGCAGAGTGCATCGGGAGTGCAGAGTGGAGAGTGCATAGGGAGTGCAGAGTGCATAGGGAGTGCAGAGTGGAAAGTGGGGAGTGCATAGGGAGTGGAGAGTGGAGAGTGGAGAGTGCATAGGGAGTGGAGAGTGGAGAGTGCATAGGGAGTGGAGAGTGGAGAGTGCATAGGAAGTGGAGAGTGGAGAGTGCATAGGAAGTGGAGAGTGCATAGGGAGTGCAGAGTGGAGAGAGCATAGGGAGTGCAGAGTGCATAGAGAGTGGAGAGTGCATAGGGAGTGGAGAGTGGAGAGTGCATAGGGAGTGCAGAGTGCATAGGGAGTGCAGAGTGGAGAGTGCATAGGGAGTGCAGAGTGCATAGGGAGTGGAGAGTGGAAAGTGCATAGGGAGTGCATAGGGAGTGGAGAGTGCATAGGGAGTGGAGAGTGCATAGGGAATGGAGAGTGGAGAGTGCATAGAGAGTGGAGAGTGCATAGGGAGTGGAGAGTGGAGAGTGCAGAGGGAGTGGAGAGTGGAGAGTGCATAGGGAGTGCAGAGTGGAGAGTGCATAGGGAGTGCAGAGTGGAGAGTGCATAGGGAGTGCAGAGTGGAGAGTGCATAGGGAGTGGAGAGTGCATAGGGAGTGCATGGGGAGTGGAGAGTGCATAGGGGGTGGAGAGTGCATAGGGAGTGGAGAGTAGGGAGTGCATAGGGAGTGGAGAGTGGAGAGTGCATAGGGAGTGCATAGGGAGTGGAGAGTGCATAGGGAGTGGAGAGTGCATAGGGAGTGGAGAGTGCATAGGGAGTGCAGAGTGCATAGAGAGTGCAGAGTGGAGAGTGCAGAGTGGGGAGTGCATAGGGAGTGCAGAGTGCATGGAGAGTGCAGAGTGGAGTGTGCATAGGGAGTGGAGAGTGCATAGGGAGTGGAGAGTGCATAGGGAGTGGAGAGTGCATAGGGAGTGGAGAGTGCATAGGGAGTGGAGAGTGCATAGGGAGTGCAGAGTGCATAGGGAGTGCAGAGTGCATAGGGAGTGCAGAGTGCATAGGGAGTGGAGAGTGGAGAGTGCAGAGGGAGTGGAGAGTGGAGAGTGCATAGGGAGTGCAGAGTGGAGAGTGCATAGGGAGTGCAGAGTGGAGAGTGCATAGGGAGTGCAGAGTGGAGAGTGCATAGGGAGTGGAGAGTGCATAGGGAGTGCATGGGGAGTGGAGAGTGCATAGGGGGTGGAGAGTGCATAGGGAGTGGAGAGTAGGGAGTGCATAGGGAGTGGAGAGTGGAGAGTGCATAGGGAGTGCATAGGGAGTGGAGAGTGCATAGGGAGTGGAGAGTGCATAGGGAGTGGAGAGTGCATAGGGAGTGCAGAGTGCATAGAGAGTGCAGAGTGGAGAGTGCAGAGTGGGGAGTGCATAGGGAGTGCAGAGTGCATGGAGAGTGCAGAGTGGAGTGTGCATAGGGAGTGGAGAGTGCATAGGGAGTGGAGAGTGCATAGGGAGTGGAGAGTGCATAGGGAGTGGAGAGTGCATAGGGAGTGCAGAGTGCATAGGGAGTGCAGAGTGCATAGGGAGTGCAGAGTGCATAGGGAGTGGAGAGTGGAGAGTGCATAGGGAGTGGAGAGTGGAGAGTGCATAGGGAGTGGAGAGTGCATAGGGAGTGGAGAGTGCATAGGGAGTGCAGAGTGCATAGGGAGTGCAGAGTGCATAGGGAGTGCAGAGTGCATAGGGAGTGCAGAGTGGAGAGTGCATAGGGAGTGGAGAGTGGAGAGTGCATAGGGAGTGGAGAGTGGAGAGTGCATAGGGAGTGGAGAGTGGAGAGTGCATAGGGAGTGCAGAGTGCATAGAGAGTGGAGAGTGCATAGGGTGTGAAGAGTGGAGAGTGCATAGGGAGTGCAGAGTGCATAGGGAGTGCAGAGTGTAGAGTGCATAGGGAGTGCAGAGTGTATCGTGCATAGGGAGTGCAGAGTGCATAGGGAGTGGAGAGTGGAAAGTGCATAGGGAGTGCATAGGGAGTGCAGAGTGGAGAGTGCATAGGGAGTGGAGAGTGGAGAGTGCATAGGGAGTGGAGAGTGGAGAGTGCATAGGGAGTGGAGAGTGCATAGGGAGTGCAGAGTGCATAGGGAGTGCAGAGTGCATAGGGAGTGCAGAGTGGAGAGTGGAGAGTGCATAGGGAGTGGAGAGTGGAGAGTACATAGGGAGTGGAGAGTGGAGAGTGCATAGGGAGTGGAGAGTGGAGAGTGTATAGGGAGTGCAGAGTGGAGAGTGCACAGGGAGTGCAGAGTGCATAGAGAGTGGAGAGTGCATAGGGAGTGGAGAGTGGAGAGTGCATAGGGAGTGCAGAGTGCATAGGGAGTGCAGAGTGGAGAGTGCATAGGGAGTGCAGAGTGCATAGGGAGTGGAGAGTGGAAAGTGCATAGGGAGTGCATAGGGAGTGGAGAGTGCATAGGGAGTGGAGAGTGGAGAGTGCATAGAGAGTGGAGAGTGGAGAGTGCATAGAGAGTGGAGAGTGCATAGGGAGTGGAGAGTGGAGAGTGCATAGGGAGTGGAGAGTGGAGAGTGCATAGGGAGTGGAGAGTGGAGAGTGCATAGAGAGTGGAGAGTGCATAGAGAGTGGAGAGTGGAGAGTGCATAGGGAGTGGAGGTTGGAGAGTGCATAGGGAGTGGAGAGTGGAGAGTGCATAGGGAGTGGAGAGTGCATAGGGAGTGGAGAGTGGAGAGTGCATAGGGAGTGCAGAGTGGAGAGTGCATAGGGAGTGGAGAGTGCATAGGGAGCGCATAGGGAGTGGAGAGTGCATAGGGGTTGGAGAGTGCATAGGGAGTGGAGAGTAGGGAGTGCATAGGGAGTGGAGAGTGCATAGGGAGTGGAGAGGGGAGAGTGCATAGGGAGTGGAGAGTGCATAGGGAGTGGAGAGTGCATAGAGAGTGCAGAGTGCATAGAGAGTGCAGAGTGCATAGAGAGTGCAGAGTGGAGAGTGCATAGGGAGTGCAGAGTGCATGGAGAGTGCAGAGTGGAGAGTGCATAGGGACTGGAGAGTGCATAGGGAGTGGAGAGTGCATAGAGAGTGGAGAGTGCATAGGGAGTGGAGAGTGCATAGGGAGTGTAGAGTGCATAGGGAGTGGAGAGTGCATAGGGAGTGCAGAGTGCATAGGGAGTGGAGAGTGGAGAGTGCATAGGGAGTGGAGAGTGGTGAGTGCATAGGGAGTGGAGAGTGGAGAGTGCATAGGGAGTGGAGAGTGGAGAGTGCATAGGGAGTGCAGAGTGGAGAGTGCATAGGGAGTGGAGAGTGCATAGGGAGTGGAGAGTGCATAGGAAGTGGAGAGTGCATAGGGAGTGGAGAGTGCATAGGGAGTGGAGAGTGCATAGGGAGTGGAGAGTGGAGAGTGGAGAGGGAGTGAAGAGTGGAGAGTGCATAGGGAGTGCAGAGTGCATAGAGAGTGCAGAGTGGAAAGTGCATAGGGAGTGCATAGGGAGTGCAGAGTGCATAGGGAGTGCAGAGTGGAGAGTGCATAGGGAGTGCAGAGTGGAGAGTGCATAGGGAGTGGAGAGTGCATAGGGAGTGGAGAGTGCATAGGGAGTGGAGAGTGCATAGGGAGTGGAGAGTGCATAGGGAGTGCAGAGAGCATAGGGAGTGCAGAGTGGAGAGTGCATAGGGAGTGGAGAGTGGAGAGTGCATAGGGAGTGCAGAGTGCATAGGGAGTGGAGAGTGGAAAGTGCATAGGGAGTGCATAGGGAGTGGAGAGTGCATAGGGAGTGGAGAGTGCATAGGGAGTGGAGAGTGGAAAGTGCATAGGGAGTGCATAGGGAGTGGAGAGTGCATAGGGAGTGGAGAGTGCATAGGGAATGGAGAGTGGAGAGTGCATAGAGAGTGGAGAGTGCATAGGGAGTGGAGAGTGGAGAGTGCAGAGGGAGTGGAGAGTGGAGAGTGCATAGGGAGTGCAGAGTGGAGAGTGCATAGGGAGTGCAGAGTGGAGAGTGCATAGGGAGTGGAGAGTGCATAGGGAGTGCATAGGGAGTGGAGAGTGCATAGGGGGTGGAGAGTGCATAGGGAGTGGAGAGTAGGGAGTGCATAGGGAGTGGAGAGTGGAGAGTGCATAGGGAGTGCATAGGGAGTGGAGAGTGCATAGGGAGTGGAGAGTGCATAGGGAGTGGAGAGTGCATAGGGAGTGCAGAGTGCATAGAGAGTGCAAAGTGGAGAGTGCAGAGTGGGGAGTGCATAGGGAGTGCAGAGTGCATGGAGAGTGCAGAGTGGAGTGTGCATAGGGAGTGGAGAGTGCATAGGGGGTGGAGAGTGCATAGGGAGTGGAGAGTGCATAGGGAGTGGAGAGTGCATAGGGAGTGCAGAGTGCATAGGGAGTGCAGAGTGCATAGGGAGTGCAGAGTGCATAGGGAGTGGAGAGTGGAGAGTGCATAGGGAGTGGAGAGTGGAGAGTGCATAGGGAGTGGAGAGTGCATAGGGAGTGGAGAGTGCATAGGGAGTGGAGAGTGCATAGGGAGTGCAGAGTGCATAGGGAGTGCAGAGTGCATAGGGAGTGCAGAGTGCATAGGGAGTGCAGAGTGCATAGGGAGTGCAGAGTGGAGAGTGCATAGGGAGTGGAGAGTGGAGAGTGCATAGGGAGTGGAGAGTGGAGAGTGCATAGGGAGTGGAGAGTGCATAGGGAGTGGAGAGTGCATAGGGAGTGGAGAGTGCATAGGGAGTGGAGAGTGCATAGAGAGTGCAGAGTGCATAGAGAGTGCAGAGTGGAGAGTGCATAGGGAGTGCAGAGTGCATGGAGAGTGCAGAATGCATGGAGAGTGCATGGAGAGTGCATAGGGAGTGGAGAGTGCATAGGGAGTGGAGAGTGCATAGGGAGTTGAGAGTGCATAGGGAGTGCAGAGTGCATAGGGAGTGCAGAGTGCATATGGAGTGCAGAGTGCATAGGGAGTGGAGAGTGCATAGGGAGTGGAGAGTGCATAGGGAGTGGAGAGTGCATAGGGAGTGCAGAGTGCATAGAGAGTGCAAAGTGGAGAGTGCAGAGTGGGGAGTGCATAGGGAGTGCAGAGTGCATGGAGAGTGCAGAGTGGAGTGTGCATAGGGAGTGGAGAGTGCATAGGGGGTGGAGAGTGCATAGGGAGTGGAGAGTGCATAGGGAGTGGAGAGTGCATAGGGAGTGGAGAGTGCATAGGGAGTGCAGAGTGCATAGGGAGTGCAGAGTGCATAGGGAGTGCAGAGTGCATAGGGAGTGGAGAGTGGAGAGTGCATAGGGAGTGGAGAGTGGAGAGTGCATAGGGAGTGGAGAGTGCATAGGGAGTGGAGAGTGCATAGGGAGTGGAGAGTGCATAGGGAGTGGAGAGTGCATAGGGAGTGCAGAGTGCATAGGGAGTGCAGAGTGCATAGGGAGTGCAGAGTGCATAGGGAGTGCAGAGTGCATAGGGAGTGCAGAGTGGAGAGTGCATAGGGAGTGGAGAGTGGAGAGTGCATAGGGAGTGGAGAGTGGAGAGTGCATAGGGAGTGGAGAGTGGAGAGTGCATAGGGAGTGCAGAGTGCATAGAGAGTGGAGAGTGCATAGGGTGTGAAGAGTGGAGAGTGCATAGGGAGTGCAGAGTGCATAGGGAGTGCAGAGTGTAGAGTGCATAGGGAGTGCAGAGTGTATCGTGCATAGGGAGTGCAGAGTGCATAGGGAGTGGAGAGTGGAAAGTGCATAGGGAGTGCATAGGGAGTGCAGAGTGGAGAGTGCATAGGGAGTGGAGAGTGGAGAGTGCATAGGGAGTGGAGAGTGGAGAGTGCATAGGGAGTGGAGAGTGCATAGTGAGTGCAGAGTGCATAGGGAGTGCAGAGTGCATAGGGAGTGCAGAGTGCATAGGGAGTGCAGAGTGCATAGGGAGTGCAGAGTGGAGAGTGGAGAGTGCATAGGGAGTGGAGAGTGGAGAGTACATAGGGAGTGGAGAGTGGAGAGTGCATAGGGAGTGGAGAGTGGAGAGTGTATAGGGAGTGCAGAGTGGAGAGAGCACAGGGAGTGCAGAGTGCATAGAGAGTGGAGAGCGCATAGGGAGTGGAGAGTGGAGAGTGCATAGGGAGTGCAGAGTGCATAGGGAGTGCAGAGTGGAGAATGCATAGGGAGTGCAGAGTGCATAGGGAGTGGAGAGTGGAAAGTGCATAGGGAGTGCATAGGGAGTGGAGAGTGCATAGGGAGTGGAGAGTGGAGAGTGCATAGAAAGTGGAGAGTGGAGAGTGCATAGAGAGTGGAGAGTGCATAGGGAGTGGAGAGTGGAGAGTGCATAGGGAGTGGAGAGTGGAGAGTGCATAGGGAGTGGAGAGTGGAGAGTGCATAGAGAGTGGAGAGTGCATAGGGAGTGGAGAGTGGAGAGTGCATAGGGAGTGGAGGTTGGAGAGTGCATAGGGAGTGGAGAGTGGAGAGTGCATAGGGAGTGGAGAGTGCATAGGGAGTGGAGAGTGGAGAGTGCATAGGGAGTGCAGAGTGGAGAGTGCATAGGGAGTGGAGAGTGCATAGGGAGTGCATAGGGAGTGGAGAGTGCATAGGGGTTGGAGAGTGCATAGGGAGTGGAGAGTAGGGAGTGCATAGGGAGTGGAGAGTGCATAGGGAGTGGAGAGTGGAGAGTGCATAGGGAGTGGAGAGTGCATAGGGAGTGGAGAGTGCATAGGGAGTGGAGAGTGCATAGAGAGTGCAGAGTGCATAGAGAGTGCAGAGTGCATAGAGAGTGCAGAGTGGAGAGTGCATAGGGAGTGCAGAGTGCATGGAGAGTGCAGAGTGGAGAGTGCATAGGGAGTGGAGAGTGCATAGGGAGTGGAGAGTGCATAGAGAGTGGAGAGTGCATAGGGAGTGGAGAGTGCATAGGGAGTGTAGAGTGCATAGGGAGTGGAGAGTGCATAGGGAGTGCAGAGTGCATAGGGAGTGCAGAGTGCATAGGGAGTGGAGAGTGGAGAGTGCATAGGGAGTGGAGAGTGGTGAGTGCATAGGGAGTGGAGAGTGGAGAGTGCATAGGGAGTGGAGAGTGGAGAGTGCATAGGGAGTGCAGAGTGGAGAGTGCATAGGGAGTGGAGAGTGCATAGGGAGTGGAGAGTGCATAGGAAGTGGAGAGTGCATAGGGAGTGGAGAGTGCATAGGGAGTGGAGAGTGCATAGGGAGTGGAGAGTGGAGAGTGGAGAGGGAGTGAAGAGTGGAGAGTGCATAGGGAGTGCAGAGTGCATAGGGAGTGCAGAGTGGAAAGTGCATAGGGAGTGCAGAGTGCATAGGGAGTGCAGAGTGGAGAGTGCATAGGGAGTGCAGAGTGGAGAGTGCATAGGGAGTGGAGAGTGCATAGGGAGTGGAGAGTGCATAGGGAGTGGAGAGTGCATAGGGAGTGGAGAGTGCATAGGGAGTGCAGAGAGCATAGGGAGTGCAGAGTGGAGAGTGCATAGGGAGTGGAGAGTGGAGAGTGCATAGGGAGTGCAGAGTGCATAGGGAGTGGAGAGTGGAAAGTGCATAGGGAGTGCATAGGGAGTGGAGAGTGCATAGGGAGTAGTGAGTGCATAGGGAGTGGAGAGTGGAGAGTGCATAGGGAGTGGAGAGTGCATAGGGAGTGGAGAGTGCATAGGGAGTGGAGAGTGGAGAGTGCATAGGGAGTGCAGAGTGGAAAGTGCATAAGGAGTGCAGAGTGGAGAGTGCATAGGGAGTGCAGAGTGCATAGGGAGTGCAGAGTGAGTGGAGAGTGCATAGGGAGTGCAGAGTGGAGAGTGCATAGGGAGTGCAGAGTGCATAGGGAGTGGAGAGTGGAAAGTGCATAGGGAGTGCATAGGGAGTGGAGAGTGCATAGGGAGTGGAGAGTGCATAGGGAATGGAGAGTGGAGAGTGCATAGAGAGTGGAGAGTGCATAGGGAGTGGAGAGTGGAGAGTGCAGAGGGAGTGGAAAGTGGAGAGTGCATAGGGAGTGCAGAGTGGAGAGTGCATAGGGAGTGCAGAGTGGAGAGTGCATAGGGAGTGCAGAGTGGAGAGTGCATAGGGAGTGGAGAGTGCATAGGGAGTGCATAGGGAGTGGAGAGTGCATAGGGGGTGGAGAGTGCATAGGGAGTGGAGAGTAGGGAGTGCATAGGGAGTGGAGAGTGGAGAGTGCATAGGGAGTGCATAGGGAGTGGAGAGTGCATAGGGAGCGGAGAGTGCATATGGAGTGGAGAGTGCATAGGGAGTGCAGAGTGCATAGAGAGTGCAGAGTGGAGAGTGCAGAGTGGGGAGTGCATAGGGAGTGCAGAGTGCATGGAGAGTGCAGAGTGGAGTGTGCATAGGGAGTGGAGAGTGCATAGGGGGTGGAGAGTGCATAGGGAGTGGGGAGTGCATAGGGAGTGGAGAGTGCATAGGGAGTGGAGAGTGCATAGGGAGTGCAGAGTGCATAGGGAGTGCAGAGTGCATAGGGAGTGCAGAGTGCATAGGGAGTGGAGAGTGGAGAGTGCATAGGGAGTGGAGAGTGGAGAGTGCATAGGGAGTGGAGAGTGCATAGGGAGTGGAGAGTGCATAGGGAGTGCAGAGTGCATAGGGAGTGCAGAGTGCATAGGGAGTGCAGAGTGCATAGGGAGTGCAGAGTGGAGAGTGCATAGGGAGTGGAGAGTGGAGAGTGCATAGGGAGTGGAGAGTGGAGAGTGCATAGGGAGTGGAGAGTGGAGAGTGCATAGGGAGTGCAGAGTGCATAGAGAGTGAAGAGTGCATAGGGTGTGAAGAGTGGAGAGTGCATAGGGAGTGCAGAGTGCATAGGGAGTGCAGAGTGTAGAGTGCATAGGGAGTGCAGAGTGTATCGTGCATAGGGAGTGCAGAGTGCATAGGGAGTGGAGAGTGGAAAGTGCATAGGGAGTGCATAGGGAGTGCAGAGTGGAGAGTGCATAGGGAGTGGAGAGTGGAGAGTGCATAGGGAGTGGAGAGTGGAGAGTGCATAGGGAGTGGAGAGTGCATAGTGAGTGCAGAGTGCATAGGGAGTGCAGAGTGCATAGGGAGTGCAGAGTGCATAGGGAGTGCAGAGTGCATAGGGAGTGCAGAGTGGAGAGTGGAGAGTGCATAGGGAGTGGAGAGTGGAGAGTACATAGGGAGTGGAGAGTGGAGAGTGCATAGGGAGTGGAGAGTGGAGAGTGTATAGGGAGTGCAGAGTGGAGAGAGCACAGGGAGTGCAGAGTGCATAGAGAGTGGAGAGTGCATAGGGAGTGGAGAGTGCATAGGGAGTGGAGAGTGCATAGGGAGTGCAGAGTGCATAGTGAGTGCAGAGTGGAGAGTGCATAGGGAGTGCAGAGTGCATAGGGAGTGCAGAGTGGAGAGTGGAGAGTGCATAGGGAGTGGAGAGTGGAAAGTGGAGAGTGCATAGGGAGTGGAGAGTGGAGAGTGCATAGGGAGTGGAGAGTGGAGAGTGCATAGGAAGTGGAGAGTGGAGAGTGCATAGGAAGTGGAGAGTGCATAGGGAGTGCAGAGTGGAGAGTGCATAGGGAGTGCAGAGTGCATAGAGAGTGGAGAGGTCATAGGGAGTGGAGAGTGGAGAGTGCATAGGGAGTGGAGAGTGCATAGGGAGTGCAGAGAGCATAGGGAGTGCAGAGTGGAGAGTGCATAGGGAGTGGAGAGTGGAGAGTGCATAGGGAGTGCAGAGTGCATAGGGAGTGGAGAGTGGAAAGTGCATAGGGAGTGCATAGGGAGTGGAGAGTGCATAGGGAGTGGAGAGTGCATAGGGAGTGGAGAGTGGAAAGTGCATAGGGAGTGCATAGGGAGTGGAGAGTGCATAGGGAGTGGAGAGTGCATAGGGAATGGAGAGTGGAGAGTGCATAGAGAGTGGAGAGTGCATAGGGAGTGGAGAGTGGAGAGTGCAGAGGGAGTGGAGAGTGGAGAGTGCATAGGGAGTGCAGAGTGGAGAGTGCATAGGGAGTGCAGAGTGGAGAGTGCATAGGGAGTGCAGAGTGGAGAGTGCATAGGGAGTGGAGAGTGCATAGGGAGTGCATAGGGAGTGGAGAGTGCATAGGGGGTGGAGAGTGCATAGGGAGTGGAGAGTAGGGAGTGCATAGGGAGTGGAGAGTGGAGAGTGCATAGGGAGTGCATAGGGAGTGGAGAGTGCATAGGGAGTGGAGAGTGCATAGGGAGTGGAGAGTGCATAGGGAGTGCAGAGTGCATAGAGAGTGCAAAGTGGAGAGTGCAGAGTGGGGAGTGCATAGGGAGTGCAGAGTGCATGGAGAGTGCAGAGTGGAGTGTGCATAGGGAGTGGAGAGTGCATAGGGGGTGGAGAGTGCATAGGGAGTGGAGAGTGCATAGGGAGTGGAGAGTGCATAGGGAGTGCAGAGTGCATAGGGAGTGCAGAGTGCATAGGGAGTGCAGAGTGCATAGGGAGTGGAGAGTGGAGAGTGCATAGGGAGTGGAGAGTGGAGAGTGCATAGGGAGTGGAGAGTGCATAGGGAGTGGAGAGTGCATAGGGAGTGGAGAGTGCATAGGGAGTGCAGAGTGCATAGGGAGTGCAGAGTGCATAGGGAGTGCAGAGTGCATAGGGAGTGCAGAGTGCATAGGGAGTGCAGAGTGGAGAGTGCATAGGGAGTGGAGAGTGGAGAGTGCATAGGGAGTGGAGAGTGGAGAGTGTATAGGGAGTGCAGAGTGGAGAGAGCACAGGGAGTGCAGAGTGCATAGAGAGTGGAGAGCGCATAGGGAGTGGAGAGTGGAGAGTGCATAGGGAGTGCAGAGTGCATAGGGAGTGCAGAGTGGAGAATGCATAGGGAGTGCAGAGTGCATAGGGAGTGGAGAGTGGAAAGTGCATAGGGAGTGCATAGGGAGTGGAGAGTGCATAGGGAGTGGAGAGTGGAGAGTGCATAGAAAGTGGAGAGTGGAGAGTGCATAGAGAGTGGAGAGTGCATAGGGAGTGGAGAGTGGAGAGTGCATAGGGAGTGGAGAGTGGAGAGTGCATAGGGAGTGGAGAGTGGAGAGTGCATAGAGAGTGGAGAGTGCATAGGGAGTGGAGAGTGGAGAGTGCATAGGGAGTGGAGGTTGGAGAGTGCATAGGGAGTGGAGAGTGGAGAGTGCATAGGGAGTGGAGAGTGCATAGGGAGTGGAGAGTGGAGAGTGCATAGGGAGTGCAGAGTGGAGAGTGCATAGGGAGTGGAGAGTGCATAGGGAGTGCATAGGGAGTGGAGAGTGCATAGGGGTTGGAGAGTGCATAGGGAGTGGAGAGTAGGGAGTGCATAGGGAGTGGAGAGTGCATAGGGAGTGGAGAGTGGAGAGTGCATAGGGAGTGGAGAGTGCATAGGGAGTGGAGAGTGCATAGGGAGTGGAGAGTGCATAGAGAGTGCAGAGTGCATAGAGAGTGCAGAGTGCATAGAGAGTGCAGAGTGGAGAGTGCATAGGGAGTGCAGAGTGCATGGAGAGTGCAGAGTGGAGAGTGCATAGGGAGTGGAGAGTGCATAGGGAGTGGAGAGTGCATAGAGAGTGGAGAGTGCATAGGGAGTGGAGAGTGCATAGGGAGTGTAGAGTGCATAGGGAGTGGAGAGTGCATAGGGAGTGCAGAGTGCATAGGGAGTGCAGAGTGCATAGGGAGTGGAGAGTGGAGAGTGCATAGGGAGTGGAGAGTGGTGAGTGCATAGGGAGTGGAGAGTGGAGAGTGCATAGGGAGTGGAGAGTGGAGAGTGCATAGGGAGTGCAGAGTGGAGAGTGCATAGGGAGTGGAGAGTGCATAGGGAGTGGAGAGTGCATAGGAAGTGGAGAGTGCATAGGGAGTGGAGAGTGCATAGGGAGTGGAGAGTGCATAGGGAGTGGAGAGTGGAGAGTGGAGAGGGAGTGAAGAGTGGAGAGTGCATAGGGAGTGCAGAGTGCATAGGGAGTGCAGAGTGGAAAGTGCATAGGGAGTGCAGAGTGCATAGGGAGTGCAGAGTGGAGAGTGCATAGGGAGTGCAGAGTGGAGAGTGCATAGGGAGTGGAGAGTGCATAGGGAGTGGAGAGTGCATAGGGAGTGGAGAGTGCATAGGGAGTGGAGAGTGCATAGGGAGTGCAGAGAGCATAGGGAGTGCAGAGTGGAGAGTGCATAGGGAGTGGAGAGTGGAGAGTGCATAGGGAGTGCAGAGTGCATAGGGAGTGGAGAGTGGAAAGTGCATAGGGAGTGCATAGGGAGTGGAGAGTGCATAGGGAGTAGTGAGTGCATAGGGAGTGGAGAGTGGAGAGTGCATAGGGAGTGGAGAGTGCATAGGGAGTGGAGAGTGCATAGGGAGTGGAGAGTGGAGAGTGCATAGGGAGTGCAGAGTGGAAAGTGCATAAGGAGTGCAGAGTGGAGAGTGCATAGGGAGTGCAGAGTGCATAGGGAGTGCAGAGTGAGTGGAGAGTGCATAGGGAGTGCAGAGTGGAGAGTGCATAGGGAGTGCAGAGTGCATAGGGAGTGGAGAGTGGAAAGTGCATAGGGAGTGCATAGGGAGTGGAGAGTGCATAGGGAGTGGAGAGTGCATAGGGAATGGAGAGTGGAGAGTGCATAGAGAGTGGAGAGTGCATAGGGAGTGGAGAGTGGAGAGTGCAGAGGGAGTGGAAAGTGGAGAGTGCATAGGGAGTGCAGAGTGGAGAGTGCATAGGGAGTGCAGAGTGGAGAGTGCATAGGGAGTGCAGAGTGGAGAGTGCATAGGGAGTGGAGAGTGCATAGGGAGTGCATAGGGAGTGGAGAGTGCATAGGGGGTGGAGAGTGCATAGGGAGTGGAGAGTAGGGAGTGCATAGGGAGTGGAGAGTGGAGAGTGCATAGGGAGTGCATAGGGAGTGGAGAGTGCATAGGGAGCGGAGAGTGCATATGGAGTGGAGAGTGCATAGGGAGTGCAGAGTGCATAGAGAGTGCAGAGTGGAGAGTGCAGAGTGGGGAGTGCATAGGGAGTGCAGAGTGCATGGAGAGTGCAGAGTGGAGTGTGCATAGGGAGTGGAGAGTGCATAGGGGGTGGAGAGTGCATAGGGAGTGGGGAGTGCATAGGGAGTGGAGAGTGCATAGGGAGTGGAGAGTGCATAGGGAGTGCAGAGTGCATAGGGAGTGCAGAGTGCATAGGGAGTGCAGAGTGCATAGGGAGTGGAGAGTGGAGAGTGCATAGGGAGTGGAGAGTGGAGAGTGCATAGGGAGTGGAGAGTGCATAGGGAGTGGAGAGTGCATAGGGAGTGCAGAGTGCATAGGGAGTGCAGAGTGCATAGGGAGTGCAGAGTGCATAGGGAGTGCAGAGTGGAGAGTGCATAGGGAGTGGAGAGTGGAGAGTGCATAGGGAGTGGAGAGTGGAGAGTGCATAGGGAGTGGAGAGTGCATAGGGAGTGCAGAGTGCATAGAGAGTGAAGAGTGCATAGGGTGTGAAGAGTGGAGAGTGCATAGGGAGTGCAGAGTGCATAGGGAGTGCAGAGTGTAGAGTGCATAGGGAGTGCAGAGTGTATCGTGCATAGGGAGTGCAGAGTGCATAGGGAGTGGAGAGTGGAAAGTGCATAGGGAGTGCATAGGGAGTGCAGAGTGGAGAGTGCATAGGGAGTGGAGAGTGGAGAGTGCATAGGGAGTGGAGAGTGGAGAGTGCATAGGGAGTGGAGAGTGCATAGTGAGTGCAGAGTGCATAGGGAGTGCAGAGTGCATAGGGAGTGCAGAGTGCATAGGGAGTGCAGAGTGCATAGGGAGTGCAGAGTGGAGAGTGGAGAGTGCATAGGGAGTGGAGAGTGGAGAGTACATAGGGAGTGGAGAGTGGAGAGTGCATAGGGAGTGGAGAGTGGAGAGTGTATAGGGAGTGCAGAGTGGAGAGAGCACAGGGAGTGCAGAGTGCATAGAGAGTGGAGAGTGCATAGGGAGTGGAGAGTGGAGAGTGCATAGGGAGTGGAGAGTGGAGAGTGCATAGGGAGTGCAGAGTGCATAGGGAGTGCAGAGTGGAGAATGCATAGGGAGTGCAGAGTGCATAGGGAGTGGAGAGTGGAAAGTGCATAGGGAGTGCATAGGGAGTGGAGAGTGCATAGGGAGTGGAGAGTGGAGAGTGCATAGAAAGTGGAGAGTGGAGAGTGCATAGAGAGTGGAGAGTGCATAGGGAGTGGAGAGTGCATAGGGAGTGGAGAGTGGAGAGTGCATAGGGAGTGGAGAGTGGAGAGTGCATAGAGAGTGGAGAGTGCATAGGGAGTGGAGAGTGGAGAGTGCATAGGGAGTGGAGGTTGGAGAGTGCATAGGGAGTGGAGAGTGGAGAGTGCATAGGGAGTGCAGAGTGGAGAGTGCATAGGGAGTGGAGAGTGCATAGGGAGTGCATAGGGAGTGGAGAGTGCATAGGGGTTGGAGAGTGCATAGGGAGTGGAGAGTAGGGAGTGCATAGGGAGTGGAGAGTGCATAGGGAGTGGAGAGTGGAGAGTGCATAGGGAGTGGAGAGTGCATAGGGAGTGGAGAGTGCATAGGGAGTGGAGAGTGCATAGAGAGTGCAGAGTGCATAGAGAGTGCAGAGTGCATAGAGAGTGCAGAGTGGAGAGTGCATAGGGAGTGCAGAGTGCATGGAGAGTGCAGAGTGGAGAGTGCATAGGGAGTGGAGAGTGCATAGGGAGTGGAGAGTGCATAGAGAGTGGAGAGTGCATAGGGAGTGGAGAGTGCATAGGGAGTGTAGAGTGCATAGGGAGTGGAGAGTTCATAGGGAGTGCAGAGTGCATAGGGAGTGGAGAGTGGAGAGTGCATAGGGAGTGGAGAGTGGAGAGTGCATAGGGAGTGGAGAGTGGAGAGTGCATAGGGAGTGGAGAGTGGAGAGTGCATAGGGAGTGCAGAGTGGAGAGTGCATAGGGAGTGGAGAGTGCATAGGGAGTGGAGAGTGCATAGGAAGTGGAGAGTGCATAGGGAGTGGAGAGTGCATAGGGAGTGGAGAGTGCATAGGGAGTGGAGAGTGGAGAGTGGAGAGGGAGTGTAGAGTGGAGAGTGCATAGGGAGTGCAGAGTGCATAGGGAGTGCAGAGTGGAAAGTGCATAGGGAGTGCATAGGGAGTGCAGAGTGCATAGGGAGTGCAGAGTGGAGAGTGCATAGGGAGTGCAGAGTGGAGAGTGCATAGGGAGTGGAGAGTGCATAGGGAGTGGAGAGTGCATAGGGAGTGGAGAGTGCATAGGGAGTGGAGAGTGCATAGGGAGTGCAGAGAGCATAGGGAGTGCAGAGTGGAGAGTGCATAGGGAGTGGAGAGTGGAGAGTGCATAGGGAGTGCAGAGTGCATAGGGAGTGGAGAGTGGAAAGTGCATAGGGAGTGCATAGGGAGTGGAGAGTGCATAGGGAGTGGAGAGTGGAGAGTGCATAGGGAGTGGAGAGTGAAGAGTGCATAGGGAGTGGAGAGTGCATAGGGAGTGGAGAGTGCATAGGGAGTGGAGAGTGCATAGGGAGTGCAGAGTGGAAAGTGCATAGGGAGTGCAGAGTGGAGAGTGCATAGGGAGTGCAGAGTGCATAGGGAGTGCAGAGTGAGTGGAGAGTGCATAGGGAGTGCAGAGTGCATGGAGAGTGCATAGGGAGTGGAGAGTGCATAGGGAGTGGAGAGTGCATAGGGAGTGGAGAGTGCATAGGGAGTGCAGAGTGCATAGGGAGTGGAGAGTGGAGAGTGCATAGGGAGTGGAGAGTGGGAAGTGCATAGGGAGTGGAGAGTGGAGAGTGCATAGGGAGTGGAGAGTGGAGAGTGCATAGGGAGTGGAGAGTGCATAGGGAGTGGAGAGTGCATAGGGAGTGGAGAGTGCATAGGGAGTGGAGAGTGCATAGGGAGTGGAGAGTGCATAGGGAGTGCAGAGTGCATAGGGAGTGCAGAGTGGAGAGTGCATAGGGAGTGCAGAGTGGAGAGTGCATAGGGAGTGCAGAGTGCATAGGGAGTGGAGAGTGGAAAGTGCATAGGGAGTGCATAGGGAGTGGAGAGTGCATAGGGAGTGGAGAGTGGAGAGTGCATAGGAAGTGGAGAGTGCATAGGGAGTGCAGAGTGGAGAGTGCATAGGGAGTGCAGAGTGCATAGGGAGTGCAGAGTGAGTGGAGAGTGCATAGGGAGTGCAGAGTGCATGGAGAGTGCATAGGGAGTGGAGAGTGCATAGGGAGTGGAGAGTGCATAGGGAGTGGAGAGTGCATAGGGAGTGCAGAGTGCATAGGGAGTGGAGAGTGGAGAGTGCATAGGGAGTGGAGAGTGGAGAGTGCATAGGGAGTGCAGAGTGGAGAGTGCATAGGGAGTGGAGAGTGCATAGGGAGTGGAGAGTGCATAGGAAGTGGAGAGTGCATAGGGAGTGGAGAGTGCATAGGGAGTGGAGAGTGCATAGGGAGTGGAGAGTGGAGAGTGGAGAGGGAGTGTAGAGTGGAGAGTGCATAGGGAGTGCAGAGTGCATAGGGAGTGCAGAGTGGAAAGTGCATAGGGAGTGCATAGGGAGTGCAGAGTGCATAGGGAGTGCAGAGTGGAGAGTGCATAGGGAGTGCAGAGTGGAGAGTGCATAGGGAGTGGAGAGTGCATAGGGAGTGGAGAGTGCATAGGGAGTGGAGAGTGCATAGGGAGTGGAGAGTGCATAGGGAGTGCAGAGAGCATAGGGAGTGCAGAGTGGAGAGTGCATAGGGAGTGGAGAGTGGAGAGTGCATAGGGAGTGCAGAGTGCATAGGGAGTGGAGAGTGGAAAGTGCATAGGGAGTGCATAGGGAGTGGAGAGTGCATAGGGAGTGGAGAGTGGAGAGTGCATAGGGAGTGGAGAGTGAAGAGTGCATAGGGAGTGGAGAGTGCATAGGGAGTGGAGAGTGCATAGGGAGTGGAGAGTGCATAGGGAGTGCAGAGTGGAAAGTGCATAGGGAGTGCAGAGTGGAGAGTGCATAGGGAGTGCAGAGTGCATAGGGAGTGCAGAGTGAGTGGAGAGTGCATAGGGAGTGCAGAGTGCATGGAGAGTGCATAGGGAGTGGAGAGTGCATAGGGAGTGGAGAGTGCATAGGGAGTGGAGAGTGCATAGGGAGTGCAGAGTGCATAGGGAGTGGAGAGTGGAGAGTGCATAGGGAGTGGAGAGTGGGAAGTGCATAGGGAGTGGAGAGTGGAGAGTGCATAGGGAGTGGAGAGTGGAGAGTGCATAGGGAGTGGAGAGTGCATAGGGAGTGGAGAGTGCATAGGGAGTGGAGAGTGCATAGGGAGTGGAGAGTGCATAGGGAGTGGAGAGTGCATAGGGAGTGCAGAGTGCATAGGGAGTGCAGAGTGGAGAGTGCATAGGGAGTGCAGAGTGGAGAGTGCATAGGGAGTGCAGAGTGCATAGGGAGTGGAGAGTGGAAAGTGCATAGGGAGTGCATAGGGAGTGGAGAGTGCATAGGGAGTGGAGAGTGGAGAGTGCATAGGAAGTGGAGAGTGCATAGGGAGTGCAGAGTGGAGAGTGCATAGGGAGTGCAGAGTGCATAGGGAGTGCAGAGTGAGTGGAGAGTGCATAGGGAGTGCAGAGTGCATGGAGAGTGCATAGGGAGTGGAGAGTGCATAGGGAGTGGAGAGTGCATAGGGAGTGGAGAGTGCATAGGGAGTGCAGAGTGCATAGGGAGTGGAGAGTGGAGAGTGCATAGGGAGTGGAGAGTGGAGAGTGCATAGGGAGTGGAGAGTGCATAGGGAGTGGAGAGTGCATAGGGAGTGGAGAGTGCATAGGGAGTGGAGAGTGCATAGGGAGTGGAGAGTGCATAGGGAGTGCAGAGTGCATAGGGAGTGCAGAGTGGAGAGTGCATAGGGAGTGCAGAGTGCATAGGGAGTGCAGAGTGGAGAGTGGAGAGTGCATAGGGAGTGGAGAGTGGAGAGTGGAGAGTGCATAGGGAGTGGAGAGTGGAGAGTGCATAGGGAGTGGAGAGTGCATAGGAAGTGGAGAGTGGAGAGTGCATAGGAAGTGGAGAGTGCATAGGAAGTGGAGAGTGCATAGGGAGTGCAGAGTGGAGAGTGCATAGGGAGTGCAGAGTTCATAGAGAGTGGAGAGGGCATAGGGAGTGGAGAGTGGAGAGTGCATAGGGAGTGCAGAGTGGAGAGTGCATAGGGAGTGCAGAGTGCATAGGGAGTGGAGAGTGGAAAGTGCATAGGGAGTGCATAGGGAGTGGAGAGTGCATAGGGAGTGGAGAGTGCATAGGGAATGGAGAGTGGAGAGTGCATAGAGAGTGGAGAGTGCATAGGGAGTGGAGAGTGGAGAGTGCAGAGGGAGTGGAGAGTGCATAGGGAGTGGAGAGTGCATAGGGAGTGCAGAGTGGAGAGTGCATAGGGAGTGCAGAGTGGAGAGTGCATAGGGAGTGGAGAGTGCATAGGGAGTGCATAGGGAGTGGATAGTGCATAGGGGTGGAGAGTGCATAGGGAGTGGAAAGTAGGGAGTGCATAGGGAGTGGAGAGTGGAGAGTGCATAGGGAGTGCATAGGGAGTGGAGAGTGCATAGGGAGTGGAGAGTGCATAGGGAGTGGAGAGTGCATAGGGAGTGCAGAGTGCATAGAGAGTGCAGAGTGGAGAGTGCAGAGTGGGGAGTGCATAGGGAGTGCAGAGTGCATGGAGAGTGCAGAGTGGAGAGTGCATAGGGAGTGGAGAGTGCATAGGGATTGGAGAGTGCATAGGGAGTGGAGAGTGCATAGGGAGTGGAGAGTGCATAGGGAGTGGAGAGTGCATGGGGAGTGGAGAGTGCATAGGGAGTGGAGAGTGCATAGGGAGTGGAGAGTGCATAGGGAGTGGAGAGTGCATAGGGAGTGCAGAGTGCATAGGGAGTGCAGAGTGCATAGGGAGTGCAGAGTGCATAGGGAGTGGAGAGTGGAGAGTGCATAGGGAGTGGAGAGTGGAGAGTGCATAGGGAGTGGAGAGTGCATAGGGAGTGGAGAGTGCATAGGGAGTGGAGAGTGCATAGGGAGTGCAGAGTGCATAGGGAGTGCTGAGTGCATAGGGAGTGGAGAGTGCATAGGGAGTGCATAGGGAGTGGAGAGTGCATAGAGGGGGAGAGGCATAGGGAGTGGAGAGTAGGGAGTGCATAGGGAGTGGAGAGTGGAGAGTGCATAGGGAGTGGAGAGTGGAGAGTGCATAGGGAGTGCAGAGTGCATAGAGAGTGCAGAGTGCATAGAGAGTGCAGAGTGGAGAGTGCATAGGGAGTGCAGAGTGCATGGAGAGTGCAGAGTGGAGAGTGCATAGGGAGTGGAGAGTGCATAGGCAGTGGAGAGTGCATAGGGAGTGGAGAGTGCATAGGGAGTGGGGAGTGCATAGGGAGTGGAGAGTGCATAGGGAGTGGAGAGTGCATAGGGAGTGCAGAGTGCATAGGGAGTGGAGAGTGGAGAGTGCATAGGGAGTGGAGAGTGGAGAGTGCATAGGGAGTGGAGAGTGCATAGGGAGTGGAGAGTGCATAGGGAGTGCAGAGTGCATAGGGAGTGCAGAGTGCATAGGGAGTGCAGAGTGGAGAGTGCATAGTGAGTGGAGAGTGGAGAGTGCATAGGGAGTGGAGAGTGGAGAGTGCATAGGGAGTGGAGAGTGCAGAGTGCATAGGGAGTGCAGAGTGCATAGAGAGTGGAGAGTGCATAGGGAGTGGAGAGTGGAGAGTGCATAGGGAGTGCAGGGTGCATAGGGAGTGCAGAGTGTAGAGTGCATATGGAGTGCAGAGTGTAGAGTGCATAGGGAGTGCAGAGTGCATAGGGAGTGGAGAGTGGAAAGTGCATAGGGAGTGCATAGGGAGTGCAGAGTGCATAGGGAGTGCAGAGTGCATAGGGAGTGCAGAGTGGAGAGTGCATAGGGAGTGCAGAGTGGAGTGCATAGGGAGTGGAGAGTGCATAGGGAGTGGAGAGTGCATAGGGAGTGGAGAGTGCATAGGGAGTGCAGAGTGGAGAGTGCATAGGGAGTGGAGAGTGGAGAGTGCATAGGGAGTGGAGAGTGGAGAGTGCATAGGGAGTGGAGAGTGGAGAGTGCATAGGGAGTGGAGAGTGCATAGGGAGTGGAGAGTGCATAGGGAGTGCAGAGTGCATAGGGAGTGCAGAGTGCATAGGGAGTGCATAGTGCATAGGGAGTGCAGAGTGCATAGGGAGTGCAGAGTGCATAGGGAGTGCAGAGTGCATAGGGAGTGCAGAGGGAGTGCAGAGTGCATAGGGAGTGCATAGGGAGTGCAGAGTGCATAGGGAGTGCAGAGTGCATAGGCAGTGCAGAGTGAGTAGGGAGTGCTAGGGAGTGCTAGAGAGTGCAGAGTGAGTAGGGAGTGCCAGGGAGGGCTAGAGAGTGCAGAGTGAGTAGGGAGTGCTAGGGAGTGCTAGAGAGTGCAGAGTGATTAGGGAGTGCTAGGGATTGCTAGAGTGTGCAGAGTGAGTAGGGAGTGCTAGAGAGTGCAGAGTGACTGCAGAGATTAAGCTAATGGCAATGTAAATGACAATGCCATTTATTTATCTGTTTTCAAAACCAACACATAAATACCAATTTTGTCATTTACAATGCCAATAACTCTAACTTTTCCAAAGGCGAAACCATTGCATTGTAAATGCTTGTTCTACTGGGAGGCTGCCAACGCGCCCCTGATTCAGTAGAGTTTGCCCCCTGGATATCTGCAACTGGATTTTGCAAACTGGAATGCACAATTACGTTTTTCGAGTTCTTTGCAATGAGCCTTCATTCATGCTAACCCAAGCATTTTAAACCGACTTCAAGCCCCAGCCGTAACAAGTGCCTGCACCGAGTCTGTGATGCCTGGACAACATCCTCTGAAGCCAGAGTCTGCGCCCCTTCACCTGGGATCAAGCCCACCTCGACCTGATGCCCTCATAGCTCAACTTGCTGCTCAACACTGTGTAGTCAGAGCTTTACAGCAATCAAATCACTTCAGTCCAGAGTTTCAAATGCCTTTGTTATTCAGTTTCACACTATGCAAATCAGCACTTTCAAAACATCCTTCAACGTCTTTCAGCCAGAGATCTACCGCTGCATATCATGTCTGCAGCTCTGGAGCCACTCTCCAGCAATTTGACACTGCTTCAACGGATCAGCCAGAGAGCCACTGACTTGAATTCAATCTGTACTTCAAACGGAACTCAAACTCCAGACTGGCTGGACTTTTTGGCCCTTTTTAGGTTGAACCTAGCGGCGTGCATATGCTGCTCTGCGGGGCTCTATGGGGCTTGAAGCACCACCCATGTTTTTTATTGGCTCCTGTTAGTGCATTTCATAAAGGGCTGCTTTTGTTTGGTCGATATCTTTAGTTAGTCCCACCTTTTGGTGTTTTCGACCTTCCGAGTCGACTGCCACCCTTACTGTGGTCTTACTCTTTTTTTTTATTTATTGTCCTTTGTGCACTCTTTTCATGTTTGCCTCGGCTGTGCAGAAGCATGACACCTGCTTCAGGGATGCTGCACTTTGTTTCGGATGTGTTGTTATATTAACTTGAGGCCTGGAGGCACTGCGGCGGTAATGGCGGCTTGACAAGGAGAGACAGCCTGCGTTGCAGAGAAGTGACAGCCCTCCTGTCTCTCTACGGAACCCCCACTGATGCACTTAGAGGAGCGGGAGCCTTCTTAGACGTGGAGGACGACCCGGGGTACCTGTACAGTGTGAAGAGCTGTGCGCCGCAATCGCCGACTGCTCAGCCTGGTGCCTGTCTCAGCTCCCCGGTGAGAGGCGGCTGCCGTTGGGGAAGGTCTGCGCGGCTGGGAGGCGATCGATATACTGCTCCCGCGCAGATAGGAGTGCTGCCTGGGCCAGCGGCGTACCGAAACATGAGGGGGCCCCCCTGCAAACTACATGGAGGGGGCCCCCCTCCCATCCTCCGTGCCAGTCTAGAGCTCTCAGGCCAGCGACCCGCCATACTGCAGGGGATGCGGGCGATTGTTACGCCACTGTCACCAATGCAGCCGTTATAAGTAAAACTGGATGGTGGAGTCAAACGTTGGGCTTAGACTGCCAGCTGGCTACCATAGGTGGTGGTCCATTCATTACAGGGTCCCTGCCATCAGTAGGCTTGGGAAGTTTGCCCAATTTTAGGTGGGTTTCCTGATGCAGACTCCTGTCATGATATACAACATCGTTTAGTTTTGACAAAAGTGCATCCACTGCTCCTTCCCGTTTCCGTTTTAAAACATTGGACAATGCTTCAATGCAGTATTTCAAAGGCAGATGTTACTACAAAGAGTACATTTTGATAATACATTTTTATTTTTATTAGACAATAGCAATCTTAAGAGGCATTGCATAGCTTCATACACACTTTGACCCCAATTCCATCACAGTCTCTCTCTCTCTCTGTCAGTCAGTATCTCTCTTTCAGTCAGTCAGTCTATCTCTCTCTGTCATTCAGTCTCTCTTAGTCAGTCACTCTCTGTCAGTCAGTCTCTCTCTCTCTCTCTCTCTCTCTGTCTCTCTCTGTCAGTCAGTCAGTCCCTCTCTGTCAGTCAGTCTCTCTCTCTGTCAGTCAGTCTATCACTCTCTGTCATTCAGTCTCTCTCAGTCAGTCTCTCTCAGTCAATCAGTCAGTCTCTCGCTCTCTCTCTGTCTGTCAGTCAGCCTCTCTCTGTCAGTCTCTCTCAGTCAGTCTCTCTCAGCCAGTCTCTCTTAGTCAGTCTCTCTCTCAGTCAGTCAGTCTCTATCTCTCTCTCTGTCAGTTTCAGTCTCTCTCTCTTAGTCAGTCCCTCTCTCAGTCAGTCAGACTCTCTCTCTGTCAGTCAGTCTCTCTCTCTGTCAGTCAGTCTCTCTCTGTGAGTCTCTCTCTCTCAGTCAGTCTCTGTCAGTCAGTCTCTCTCTCTCTGTTAGTCAGTCTCTCTTTCTTTGTCAGTCTCTCAGTCTCTTTCTCTCTCTGTCAGTCTTTGTCAGTCAGTCTCTCTCTCAGTCAGTCAATCTCTGTCAGTCAGTCTCTCTCTCTGTCAGTCAGTCTATCACTCTCTGTCATTCAGTCTCTCTCAGTCAGTCTCTCTCAGTCAATCAGTCAGTCTCTCGCTCTCTCTCTGTCTGTCAGTCAGCCTCTCTCTGTCAGTCTCTCTCAGTCAGTCTCTCTCAGCCAGTCTCTCTTAGTCAGTCTCTCTCTCAGTCAGTCAGTCTCTATCTCTCTCTCTGTCAGTTTCAGTCTCTCTCTCTTAGTCAGTCCCTCTCTCAGTCAGTCAGACTCTCTCTCAGTCAGTCAGTCTCTCTCTCTCCCAGTCAGTCAGTCTCTCTCAGTCAGTCATTCTCTCTTTACCCCAGTCAGTCAGTCTCTCTCTCTCTCTCTCTCTCTCTGTCAGTCAGTCTCTGTCAGTCAAACTCTCTCACTCAGTCAGTCTCTCTCTCTCTCTCTCTCTCTCTCTCAGTCAGTCTCTCTCTGTCAGTCTCTCTCTCAGTCAGTCTCTCTCCAAGTCAGTCTCTCTCTGTCAGTCTCTCTGTCAGTCAGTCTCTCTCACAGTCAATCAGTCTATCTCTCTGTCAGTCAGTCTCTGCCTCTCTCTCTCAGTCTCTCTTTCTCAGTCAGTTTCTCTCTACCTTAGTCAGTCTCTGTCAGTCAGTCAGTCTCACTCTCAATCAGTCTCTCTCTCTCTCTGTCAGTCAGTCACTCTCTCTCTCTCAGTCAGTTTCTCAGTCAGTCGGTCTCTCGTCAGTCAGTATTCAGTCTCTGAGTCAGTCAGTCAGTCTCTACTCTCTCTCAACTCTGTCCACTCTATCTCTACTGTCTCTCTCTCTACGGTCTCTCCTCTGTCTCTCTCTCCACTTTCTCTCTCCACTCTCTCACTATCTCTCTCTCTCCACTGTCTCCCTCCGCTGACTCCCTCCACTGTCTCCGTCCGCTGTCTCCCTCCACTGTCTCCCTCCACTGTCTCCCTCCACTCTCACTCTCTCCACCCTCTCTCCCTTCTCTCTCTCTCTACTCTCTCTCCACTCTCTCTCTCTCCACTCTCTCTCTCCACTCTCTCTCTCCACTCTCTCCCCACTCACTCTCTCTCCACTCACTCTCTCTGCTGTCTCCCTCCACTGTCTCTCTCTCCACTGTCTCTCTCTCCACTGTCTCTCTCTACTCTCCACTCTCTCTCCACTCTCCACTCTCTCTCTCTCTCCACACTCTCTCTCTCCACTCTCTCTCTCTCTCCACTCTCTCTCTCCACTCTCTCTCCACTCTCTCTCTCCACTCTCTCCAGTGTCTCTCCATGCTCTCTCCACTCTCTTTCTCTCCACTGTCTATCTCTACTCTCTCACCACTGTCTACTCTCTCTCCACTGTCTCTCTCCACTCTCTCTCTCTCTAGCCACTCTCTCTCCACTGTTTCTCTCCACTGTTTCTCTCCACTCTCTCTCTCTCCACTCTCTCCCACTCTCCCTCACAAAGTAATGTGCGTTCCATGGGTGTCTGCAGAAATGTTTCCAGGGGGGGCACATTTTTAACTTCATCACCATCCCCCTTGCACCCTTCTCCCCTCTGCCTTGCACCCTTCTTGCCCTCCCTCTTGCACCTTTCCCCTCCCCTTGCACCCTTCTCCTCTTCCCCTTGTACCTCCACCTTGCACCCTTTTCTACCTTGCACCATTCTCCCTCTGCCTTGCACCCTTCTCCCCTCTGCCTTGCACTCTTCTCCCCTCTGCCTTGCACCCTTCTCCCCTCTGCCTTGCACCCTTCTCCCCTCTGCCTTGAACCCTACTCCCCTCTGCCTTGCACCCTTCTCCTCTCTGTCTTGCACCCTATTCCACCCTCCGCCTTGCACTCTTCTCTACCTTTCACCCTTCTCCTCTCTGCCTTGCACCCCTTCCCCTCTCTGCCTTGCACCCTTCTCCCCTCTGCCTTGCACCCTTCTCCCCTCTGCCTTGCACCCTTCTCCCCCTCCGACTTGCACCCTTCTCTCCCTCCGCCTTGCACCCTTCTCTACCTTGCATCCTTTTCCTCTCTGCCTTGCACCCTTCTCCCCCTCCGCCTTGCACCCTTCTCCCCTCTGCCTTGCACCCTTCTCCCCTCTGCCTTGCACCCTTCTGCCCCCTCCACCTTGCACCCTTCTCTACCTTGCACCCTTCTCCTCTCTTCCTTGCACCCTTCTCCCCTCTGCCTTGTACCCTTCTCCCCTCTGCCATGCACCCTTCTCCCCCTCCGCCTTGCACCCTTCTCTACCTTGCACCCTTCTCCTCTCTTCCTTGCACCCTTCTCCTCTCTGCCTTGCACCCTTCTACCCTCTGCCTTGCACCCTTCTCCCCTCTGCCTTGCACCCTTCTCCCCTCCGCCTTGCACCCTTCTCCCCTCCGCCTTGCACCCTTCTCCCCTCATCCCCTCTGCCTTGCACCCTTCTCCCCTCCGCCTTGCACCCTTCTCCTCTCCGCCTTGCACCCTTCTCCCCTTTGCCTTGCACCCTTCTTCCCTTTGCCTTGCACCCTCCTCCCCTTTGCCTTGCACCCTTCTCCTCTCTGCCTTGCACCCTTCTCCCTCTGCCATGCACCCTTCTCCCCCTCCGGCCTTGCACCCTTCTCTACCTTGCACCCTTCTCCTCTCTTCCTTGCACCCTTCTCCCCTCTGCCTTGCACCCTTCTCCCCTCTGCCTTGCACCCTTCTCCTTCCTTCCTTGCACCCTTCTCCCCTCTGCCTTGCACCCTTCTCCCCTCTGCCTTGCACCATTCTCCCCTCTGCCTTGCACCCTTCTCCCCTCTGCCTTGCACCCTTCTCCCCTCCGCCTTGCACCCTTCTCCCCTCCGCCTTTCACCCTTCTCCCCTCTGCCTTGCACCCTTCTCCTCTCTGCCTTGCACCCTTCTCCTCTCTGCCTTGCACCCTTCTCCTCTCTGCCTTGCACCCTTCTCCCCTCTACCTTGCACCCTTCTCCCCCTCCGCCTTGCACCCTTCTCTACCTTGCACCCTTCTCCTCTCTTCCTTGCACCCTTCTCCCCCTTGCCTTGCACCCTTCTCTTCTCTGCCTTGCACACTTCTCCCCTCTGCCTTGCACCCTTCTCCCCTCCGCCTTGCACCCTTCTCCCCTCTGCCTTGCACCCTTCTCTCCTCTGCCTTGCACCCTTCTCCCCTCCGCCTTGCACCCTTCTCTACCTTGCATCCTTCTCCCCCTCTGCCTTGCACCCTTCTCCCCCTCTGCCTTGCACCCTTCTCCCCCTCCGCCTTGCACCCTTCTCTACCTTGCACCCTTCTCCTCTCTTCCTTGCACCCTTCTCCTCTTTGCCTTGCACCCTTCTCTTCTCTGCCTTGCACACTTCTCCCCTCTGCCTTGCACCCTTCTCCCCTCCGCCTTGCACCCTTCTCCCCTCTGCCTTGCACCCTTCTCTCCTCTGCCTTGCACCCTTCTCCCCTCCGCCTTGCACCCTTCTCTACCTTGCATCCTTCTCCCCCTCTGCCTTGCACCCTTCTCCCCCTCTGCCTTGCACCCTTCTTGGCCCCCTTTCCTTCTCCCTGCGGACGCCCATGGTGTGTTCTAACAAGAGTGCTTACCTGAGGGCACCATTTTGCTGCCTCGTCCCTTCTCATGTGAGCTTTGCCCTGGAGAATGCTCTCTCTGGAGGCCCCCACTCCCACCCTTGTCAGGGTCCCGAGCACTGCTCTGTGCTGTCTCCTGCTCTTGCTCTCTGAGGCCCCCACCCCATCCTTGTCCCTGTCTATTCTCTTCTCTTGTGGGGTGGGCTTTGCTTATGGAGAGGAGAGAGTGGGGCCGGGCTCTGAGCTGCCTCAGAGGAGCATTGGAGAGTGCTGTCTCTGGGGCCTCCACCCCACCCCATCCTTGTCCCTGTCTCTTCTCTTCTCTTGTGGGGTGGGGCCCCCACCCCATCCTTGTCCCTGTCTCTTCTCGGGTGGGGGCCTGTCCCTGTCTCTTCTCTTGTGGGATGGGGCCCCCACCCCATCCTTGTCCCTGTCTCTTCTCAGGGGGGGGCTGTCCCTGTCTCTTCTCTTCTCTTGTGGAGTGGGCCCCCCACCCCATCCTTGTCCCTGTCTCTTCTCTTCTCTTGTGGGGTGGGGCCCCCACCCAATCCTTGTCCCTGTCTCTTCTCGGGTGGGGGCCTGTCCCTGTCTCTTCTCTTCTCTTCTCTTGTGGGATGGGGCCCCCACCCAATCCTTGTCCCTGTCTCTTCTCTTCTCTTGTGGAGTGGGGCCCTCACCCCATCCTTGTCCCTGTCTCTTCTCTTCTCTTGTGGGGTGGGGCCCCCACCCCATCCGTGTCCCTGTCTCTTCTCTTGTGGGGTGGGCTTTGCTTATCGAGAGGAGAGAGTGAGGGGGCCGGGCTCTGTGCTGCCTCAGAGGAGCAGTGGAGACTGCTGTCTCTGGGGCCCCGTCCTTGTCCGGGGCCTGCCCTCTGGCTCTGACTGAAGAGAAACAATGTTGATACTTTGTTTCTCTTTAGTCAGAGGGAGGGGGGCGAGGGGCTCGGAGCAGGATGCACCTGCTTCAGACACAGAGGGAGAGAGGCTTTGCTTCAGCGCCGGCCTCTCTCACAGCCCTCAGAAGAGCTGAGGGGGCGGGGGCCCCCTGGGGGCCCCCTTCATTAACTGTAGAGAGTGAGGCCCCCCGCACCGCGGGGGCTGCGGGGGCATTTGTTACGCCCCTGGCCTGGGCAAACACTGCAGATGGCACCCGCAGGGTGGCAAGGTGCTGACAGTGTGGTCTGGCCTGGGAAGGCGGGCCGAGTGTGTTTAAATCTGGACTTGTCCCCTGGTCTGGAGGAGGAAGGCGCGTGAGGGCTCCTATGGGATACATTAGGGTTACTAACTGGCAGGGTGCAAATTCAGGACGGTCAGTGTAAAAATTCAGGACAAAGGGTCAAAATTCAGGACAAAAATTCAGGACAGAAGGTCTAAATTCAGGACAAAAATTTGGGACAAAACATAAGTTTTACACATATATCAGAGGAGGTGGCACAATAATATATATATATATATATATATATATATATATATATATATATATATATATATATATATATATATATATATATATATATATATATATATATATATATATATATATATAAATAAGTAAATAGACAACCAAAATAAGTTTATATAAGGGTGAGCCAATCGTGCATTTCACAGTTTTTCAGTATGCGCGCAACTTTGCAAAGCGACATTGGGCCCTTTCTGCAATCAAGATTTGTGCTAGTAACAATAAACATTAATAAATAGTATTTTTTATTTGTATGTTGAAATCTGTCTTTTAAATGTACAGTGAAAACGGTGTTAGTTATTTTATTTTTATTTTCTCCAGCATGGCGCCAAAATAACAGGGGCTAAAAGGAAAAGAGCTGCAGCGAAACCTATTAGCACCAAGAGAAAACAGCCTTCTCTCCCTAACTTACAACCCACAGCCTTGAGCTCCTGGATACCTGCGGGGTCCATTGTCACAATAACTGACACTATCGACTATTGACACTATCGACCCTACTGTTGATCTAACCGTATCAGAAGCCACAGCCCACTCTCTGTCCACTCTGTCTACACCCAAACCGAGCATACAATAGCTCCAACCACTCGGATTAGACCTGGTGACATTTTAATTGACATTATAGCAGACTCGGTCTATGAACGTATGAAAAACTTGGTTGACAAGCATTTTAATGCCCTCTCGAAACACTTAGACCGGCTGGAGAATTTGATTAAGAAATCTGACACACAAAGAGGCCTACCTGGTGTAATTGGCAAAACTGGGGGTGTCTGCTTACAAAGTCACCGAGAACAGTCAACTCAAACACGTCTCAGCAGACCGTTGACCCTACGACCCCTCTTTGTAATACCGCCTGCGTAATGTGTGGCAATCTAAACAAATTAATTCTCCGGGACAGTTTGTCCCTGGACAATGCATCTCACATAACAAGGCTCCACTATATAAAAGCCACCTTCAGATATCTAGGGAGACAAGGTTTATTTTCTGATCTGTATGGCAATGGGAAAAAGATCTTGGCAGGGTTAAGCAGATCTTCTTCCCTAGGGTGGCAGCTGAATGGGAGGCTTCTGCTTTAAGCAAGCAGTCGATACGCAAGTACATAATGGTCAAATCTGTTAGTGGGATTGAGCGCTATCTCCTTTTAGAAATGCCCAACCATCATCATCTGTTGACTTATTGTAAATTGGGCATATTCCACCAGCTGTTGTTTCCAAAGGGGGTCTGGTACAAACCATATGATTTGCATCTGTGTACAAGCAACAATATATCAGTTTGTGACACCATGAACCTTGTGCTCATTTGACCCAGATTCATTTCCCTTCGCCATAAGGCCCCTTTTGCTGCCCCTGAATTTTAGACTGATCAGACCAGTCGTTAATTCGTAAAAAAAATATGTGCCAGGGCTCTCGTCAGGAGGCAGCTCACACCAGTCCATTTCTCGTGTTAGCACCACCTAAAACAGAACCAACTACTAACCATGAAGAAGGGGAGAGACTGTGGCATAATGGCCAGAGCTGCCGACTTCGGAGCTAGGCATCGGCTCAACATCTTGTGATTCTGGGCAAGTCAAGTAATCTCCCCGTACATGAATATGTCCTCAACTGGTGCTCATGAAAAGTGGTGGTGTTTATCACCGGAAACCACCGGCTCAAACTCAGCACTGGATCAGACCTGCTTTTTTATACTTGCAGCTTTTATTTACATCCTAATTGTGTTTTTTGTGTCATGGTTTCTGGCTGGTATTTTTAGGGCAAGTTCCTAGTTTTGTTTCCTTTTTCTCCACAGGTATTAATTCTTATTGATGTTCTATTGGTTATTTTATCTATGCATTAAGAACTTGATTTACCCATATTTATATATTTTGATGAGGTTTGTTTTTAAACTATGTATTGGCTTTAATTATAATCACATCAATGTTTGTGATGTATTACTAAAATGTACACTTGTATGATTTTTGTTTCAAAAATCGAAAAACGTTTCTGAACTGAATAATGAGTAAAAATGAGTGAAGCTGCATGGTTCTCGAAGATGGACCTCCACTGGCTACCACCAGTCGCATGTTGCATCCAGCCTCCTGAATCATAAGTACGTTTTCAACATTTGGGTCTCTGGAGCTACAAACAACTCAACTATGGGATATCAAGTGCAGCCAAAGTCATCCAGAACACCATACTGGAAGAGCTGGCCAGCCTCACTGGTGTCATAAATGTAAGAGGTGATATATTGGTGTATGCAATATAGTTAGAAGGATGGTACTACAGAGACTTAGAACCAACAGACAAATACTCCACAAAGAGAAATGTGAGTTCCTGAAAAATAGGAACAATTTATTTTGAAAATTAATAATCTGCAGAGAGTGAGGCTTGGATCGCGACAAGGTAAGGACGCCAAAGCTGCCCACGCCACATCATTTGTCAAGGAAGTTTACTGGGCATGGTGAACTACTGTAGATGCTTTATCAAAGACTTGACTATGCTCAAGCAACCATTGTGAGAATTCACAAAGGTCATCACCACTTGAACATGTGGGGAGCAGCAGGAGAAGGCATTTCAAAAGATGTCCTATCAGCAAGCATGACTCTGGCATATTCTGATCCACTGAAGGATAACAAGCTATTAAGTGATGTCAGTCACACTGGCCTCAATGCAGTATTATCTCAGCAACATGTTAGTTGAGAATGAACCCCAGTGGCCTACTCCAGTAAGCATTGACCCCCATGGAACAGCGCCGCTCACAAATTTAGAAGGAGACTATTGCGATTCATTTGGGCTGCAGTTACTTTCATCTTTACGTCTATGGGTACCCCTTCATTGTACATACTGATATCAAGTCTTTGGTGCCTTTATTTCTGGGGTCAGCATCAAAACCGCAGCGCCGTTTTGAGAAATGGGTGCTCCAGTTATAAGAGTATTCCTTTACAGTTGAATACAAAATGGAGTACCACAACCCCGCAGACCACCTGTCCTGGATCCCAGAGCAGCAACACCCTAAGAAAAGTGTGCGGCTTATGAGACTGAGGACTAAGTCATGGATGCAGTAGAGTGATCCTGACCAATCCCAATGAAACTCTATTACAATGTAACTCCATCTAAGACAATGACTGCCTACAGTTGCCCTCTGAGCAACCAACACAGAACAGTGGGACATCCTGAAGTCATATAGGGGGCATGGAACTCCATGAGCCGAGAGAATCCTGGAGGCACCTTAGAATGCATGTCATGAATTGGAAGAAAGCAGCAAAGGATTCCTGTTGAGGGACCACCAAATAGTTTTGGAACTAGGCCTGAGCAGAATTTCAGTTACGCTGGAGTATTTTTTGTAGTTCCGGATACTCTTTGACATGGAATTACCGTTAATAATGCAATTTCTCTTGCTTGTGTAATTAAGAGTAATATTGGCAGAAACAACCCTACTGCTCACTATTCGTGTTCTGCTGCCTTTAGCAATATTTCTGTGTTCAAAATGCATCCTGCGTCCATTTTAGACATAAGGGTTAAATACTGGGAGTAGGTTGGGGAAACATCCTACTCCAAGAGCACTTAGTGAGCATTAATGGCTACTCATGCTCGCTATTTGTCTTCTATTGCTTTTAGCACTATTTCTTAGTGCAAAATGCATTCTTGAGTCCATTTTGCATTTTTGCATTAAGAATTAACAACTAGCGCTAAACGCAGAATTACTCTTCTTGCATAATTCCATGTAATCCTGTGTGATTAAGCTACATGCAATGACGTGAGCTACACTCACCCCTACTCGTGACCCAGGCCATCCATATGGCACATGTGGATCATATAGGCATAGTGAAAATGAAGAATAGGTTATAGCAAAAGGTGTGGGTTCCACTGCTCGATGAGCTAGAAGAGAATACCATCTGGAGTTCCATTCCCTGCCAAGCTGTGGGAAGGCAGATCCATCAGCCCCTGTTGTCACTGATGAGGGGCCACAGCGCCCTTGGATGTGTGGCAGCTTGAACTTTGTGAGCTTACTAGATGTCAGATGCATGATGGGCATAATAGATAGCTACTCCAAATACTCTGAAAATGAACTAGTAGTTACAACGGCAGCCTGTGACATGATGCCCAAGTTGGAGAAATTACACATGGCATGATATAAGAAATACGAACTGACACAAGACCTCTGTTCCAAGATCAAGAGGTAACAGAATAGGTGAAATTCTGGGGCATAAACGATCGGAAGATTGCACCTCGGGCCCCAAACTAATGGGGCAGTAGAATGTTTTATGCGCACCATGAATAAACTAATACAATTGTCTCGCCATAAACAGCATCCACTAGAGTGAGGTATCTATTCTTTTCTATTAGACTAGCATCAAACACCTCACTCCACTGCTGGAATAGCTCCAAGCATAGTATGTACAGGGAGAATTGTTCAAGACAGCATTCCCTACCACCCCAGCTGAATGCCTAGGGTCATGGATGAATGGTTGCAATTCCACAGACGTAAGACGTCCATCAATGGATGCAGTGGCAAGAGAATGTCTTAAGCGGCTGATTTATAAGTAGGGGACATAGTATTGGCAGAAAGTTCCGAATGGCATTTGAGCCAGAACTCCGGTGACTATGGAAATGACAAGGCACTAGGATGACAGCCTGGAGACGGGGATATGGAAGTCTTGAGGAATATTTTATTTTTCAAGAGGTATTGAGGCTTTGGACTCACGGATGGGAGAATGCTCTGGGCTGTTTCTTCCAATTCAACTCTGGTCAATAGACTTTTGTAGTAGCCGGAGAGGAAGAGGGTTTAACAACAATTTAAATCTTATAGTACAGTGTGATAATTAGGAACACACAATAGAGGTCTGAGTTAATAACTTGATGTTAAAAGGTTTATTACAAACTCAAAGTCAGACTAATATAAATCCACCCAAGAGTTACCAAAACATCTTACAATGTTAGTCCTCAACAGCAGAGAACATATAAGCGACTACGTAACAGCGATACAAAAATAAGGAAAAGGATTTGATGACTTGTGAAATAGATTCAATCCTTCTCCTCATACATAGAAAAGATTTGGCGCATCAACTAAACCCTACGCTAACCTAAGGATAGGGAAAACCCTATTGAATCAAGGTACCAAGAAAGGTGTCAGCACTCTGTAGAAGTTCTATAAGCAAAGAATCATGTATAGCAGGAAGCCACACAATCAGAGATGTCAAGAGAGGTCTGTACCTCTCCAAGTCTAAAGGAAATATGACTAAACCAAAGGTGGGTTCACTAATTGAAATGCACCAAGAATATTCAAGAAAACATAACCTCATACACATTATAATCTGTTTTCCAGTTCCAGAAAATAACTTGGCACCTTGAACACTATTCCCATATTCCAGCATCTGCTTCCAAGCATCCTGAGCTCCTCCCTTTGGTTGATAGTACCAAGTGGTAATACTTCCTTTGTTCTTCATTAAAATCATTTAACCTTGACAGCTCTTCCTCGCCTCTTTATCTCTGAAATACAATGTGCTTTTCTCTAACTAACAAATGCCTTTGGTCTTCACCTGCAGAGGAGAAGAACATGCAGAATTTTTTTTAAACATTAGTATTAACTGTCTTGACTGTAAGCTTAAAGCCCGCAATCACGCTAACTTAACATTTATCTTTCAAAATGTTTTAGTCCTACAACCTACATATAATCCAATAAATGAAATCTTTAATAATGAATCAAATTATATTGTGCTGTACTCTGATATGTGCAAAAGAAACAATTGATGGACGGAATGCTGGACAATGTAAACATTTACCCCCTGTCAAAAGGATCTGGACTTAATCCATCATTCTTTTGCTCACCACACCACCGCAGTTTGGACTCAGCCATATGCAAATCAGTCTTGACCCTGTTACTTATGGGAACAATCCAGCCCGAACTGCCAAGCCAAATCCTTCCTGGACCGGAAACAAGCATCCTGCGACCGGCTTCAGGGCATCACCCTTCATTAACCAGGCTAGCTTGAATCTAGTAGTGTAGTGAGCACAGGACGTCTGGGCATACCCTTCCCACTTAGGCCGACATATGCAAAACAAACAACTGATGGGCGGAATACTGGACTATGCAAACATTCACCCCCAATCGCAAGGATCTGGGTTTAATCCATCATTCTTTTGCTCACCACACCACCCCAGTTTGGACCCAGCCATATGCAAATCAGTCTTGACCCTGTTACTTATGGGAACAATCCAGCATGAAGTGCCAAGCCAGGTCCTCCCCGGAACGGAAACAAGCATCCTGGGACCAGTTTTCAGGGCATCACCCTTCATCAACCAGGCTAGCTTTAATCTAGTGGTGTAGTGAGCACGGGAACCACGTTTGGGCATACCCTTCCCACTTAGGCTGACATATGCAAAAGAAAGAATTGATGGGCGGAATACTGGACTATGCAAACATTTACCCCCAGTCGCAACGATCTGGGTCTAATCCATCATTCTTTTGCTCATCACACCATTCCAGTTTGGACCCAGCCAAATGCAAATCAGTCTTGACCCTGTTCCTTATGGGAACAGTCCAGCCCAAACTGCCAAGCCAGGTCATCCCTGGACCGGAAACAAGCATCCTGGGACCAGTTTCAGCGCATCACCCTTCATCAACCAGGCAAGCTTGAATCCAGTGGTGTAGTGAGCATGGGACCCACATCTGGGCATACCTTTGCCACTTAGGGCGGCATATGACTGTTCCTATGAGGCACAGGGTCAAGATTGATTTGCATATGGCTGGGTCCGAACTGGGGTGGCATAGTGGGCAAAGGATCAATGGATTTAACCCGGATCTCTTGACTGGGGGAGAATGTTTGAATCATTCAGCATTCCGTCCATCATTTGTTGCAGTTACACAGTACTCTTATATGTCGCCCTAAGTGGGATGGGTATGCCCAGACGTGGGTCCCTTGCTCACTGTGCCACTGGATTCAAGCTAGCCTGGCTGATGAAGGGTGACATACCCCGAAACCCGTCCCAGGATGCTTGTTTCTGGTCCGGGGAGGACCTGTCTCGGCAGTTTGGCCTGAACTATTCTCATGAGGCACAGGGTCAAGACTAATTTGCATATGGCAGGGTCCATATTGGGGTGGCGTAGTGGGGAAAAGAATGATGGATTTAACCCAGATCTCTTTACTGGGGGAGAATGTTTAATCATTCTGCATTCCGTCCATCATTTGTTGCAGTTACACAGTACTCTTATATGTGGCAAAATAGCTAATACGTGTAATTTTAAGGAAACATTACAACTGGACGTGATTTGTAAAGAAAGCATTAAACAGACATATGATTTATTCTCACCAATCCCTGGAGAATGTACTGCATTAGATGCATTTTAGAGCACCACCTTACATCTAAACTTATAAAAGATTCATATCAACAATCCAGATGTTTCTGAAAGAAAAATGTTAATATGCACACACACACACACATATATATATATATATATATATATATATATATATATATATATATATATATATATATATATATATATATATATATATATATATATATATATATGTATATGTATATGTATATGTATATGTATATATATATATATATATATATATATATATATATCACGCTCCCAATATCACCCAGCTGCTGAACTCTTATTCGACTGGTGCTGCTGTCCGCCAGCGTGAGGGTGAAATCACGTAAATCATTACAACTACCAAAATGCGGAGTACTCCCAGGATGTTTTCGAAGGTATTTTATTCGAGCAAATGCATTTCAGCGTTTAGCCTTCCTCAGTGCTCATCACCTTAACTCCCAGCACAAAGCACATTCAAATACAACCACAAATGATTTAATTGGGGTAGCAATTTATCATGGCCAGTGACGAAGGACTAATTCAGTTCATGGTATAATGTCAAACCTTCTGGCTGCCATGTTAGTGTGTACTTTAATGCTTACAGCCTTATGGTGAATACCTCATTACGTTTAAAAGGCTGCATTTCCTCTCGAATGAAAAGAAAGTCATGTTATTTAAATGTCACTTACACACAACATGATTACTGCTGTCCTTCGTGATACCAGCCTCTGTGCCTCTTTTTTATTGCTGGTGCCTTATTAACATCCCTCGCTGTGCCAAGGTTTCAAAAATGTTGCACATTCCTGTATGTTAAAGTATGGATTACTTCGATCCTTCCCTTAGATAAAAGACAGCATAGCATGTTCCAGCTGGCAGGATGCTTTTTATTTCTTTCTGCCTTGGCGATTCAAGCAGAAATTACCATCATTTACTAGGCGACGCTAAGATGCATTAACGCATGTTAGTAGCCGGTTTCCTAAGGGCTTGCCTCGTATGTCCAATGAGTTGCAATGTAGGCGTTCTCAGTAGCAAGGTAGGTGTTTCTATGACAATATAAAAAGGAAGAGGGAGGTATGACAACAGCGTTGTATTTACAAGGCGGCCCTGGATTTGAGGACCGATAGTAAAACTCTCTGTAATTGCGGTGTATGTCGGATCCTAACATCTGTTCTGAAGTAGACTTAAGTATGTTTAATATGCGAGGTGGATTGATACGTTAAGTCCACAGTCTTATTCACAAGCTTTTTACTTGCGAACATGAATTTTCGCTGTATTTCTCGCAATATTGTGGGCATATTTACAAGGACTGCGTTAAAATTATTGTCGCTTTAGCGTTGAGAAAGTGCAGTTGAAGCGGCCAGAATGGGCTTAATAATAGGCTTTTGCGAATTCGTGAGAATTCCAATGAAGCCCAGGTTTACACTAATATGCAGCCCCCTGTGGGGAAAGGCATTCTGCTTTGCATTTTAAAAGAAAGAGTATGTTTTTGTGTTCTCTCCTTCAAAATGCAAACCAAGTTTGCTACGGCAGGGCAAGAGCCTCGGCTCTTACCCTGCCATAGCAAACAGCAGTGTTGATAAAATCTTCCGGTAAGATAACAAAGGATTTTGAAGTCAATTTTCGCCGTTTTAGTTGTAGTTTGCTGCCGTTAAAGCGGTGATAATTTTAATGCCGTCTTTGTAAATATGCCCCTTAGTTTTGTAATGTCGACAATCCCGTCTCTCATTTAAATAGGCATGAAGTATTTAGTGAAGTGCATTGTGAATCGTGAAGCAACACGGTCTAATTGTGATCGATAAAGAATTCGAAGAGTTATGTACTTCTTTTGCTCGTAATGTACATAGGGGCAGATTTACAAGTCCCTCGTGCCACTGTTGCGTCACTTTCAACATGGGAAAAGTGACGTGAAAGTGGCGCAAGGGGCTTGTAAATCTGCTACACAGTGTTCTGTTGTCTTAGTTTGCTTTCTTCTCTGTCATGTAGAGGATCCTGGGTAAATATAACGGTTTCTGTATAGCCAGTACCTTTCAACCCTACCCCCAAGCTGCTTACTGCCAGTTATCATAGTAACGGTTCATGGAACACTTAAGTGAGCACACAGGTCACAAGTTCACCACACAATGTTGCTAATCCAAACAGTTATTGTGCTGGAGTTTTTAAAATTTTACATAGGAACCGTTAATCGCAGCTACAGACTCTGGTAAAGAGCTGGTAAAGAGTTAGCCTCAGTATTATACTTCTAGTTATAGACATCATTTCTATTTTAATTGTTAAATCTTTTCTAAGCATATGATTATCACACTAAATAATAGTGAAGGGTTGTCAGAAAAAGAAAACGTATACACTTTTTTAAAAATTAACTTTTATTACAACAAAAATAAAGAACTAGAAACGTAACTTTAACATACTAATATAATAAACAAAATGTGAGATGGACTCCAATGGATGGAGGGTAGGTAACCTGCAAAACAAAAATGAAAATAAGTTTTTAAAATTAGATCGATGTGACTGAATGAGGTCAAAGATCACACATTAACATAACACCTGCCAATATTTGGTTATTTGCACATCTGCAGTGTGCCTGATGCACCCACCCCTCTCATAGGCCCGCGTTGAAGAGGTGTCTGTAGGGAAGTGCCTACTGCGTCAGATTTACAGTATGGACCAGCTTGTCTTTAAAATGATTCAGAGATGAGACAGAATTAGGTGAGAGATCATGTCATTATGCAGGACATTATCGTTTATTTCCAACGCATTTAATTGGAGGCATTGTGTATCTAGGCCGCTCTGCTTACCTTTTGTAAACACTGTGTTAAACAGAGCTCACAACTTGAGTTCTGCTTTGTTTCTACACTGCAGACTGTATAAAATTCAGTCTTGATTTATTTATCTACAGAGTGGACAGCAGCATCCATAACTTTAAAAGAGAAACAATGTGAGAGAGAGAAAGAGAGAATGACATTGAAAGTGTGAGAGAGAGAAGGTAATGGATGGAGCAGGAGAGGTAGTGTTAATACTGGAGAAAATCTTCATAGCTCGGCGGGTCTCGGGCTAAAAAATTCCACGGACTCGACAATTCTCGCTCCGGTGCCTACTCAACTCACGGGGTCACACTCTGCGACTCTGGGCAATAGCTTGCTTAATCTCCACTACGGCCCCTCGCGGCGGGATGCCTGACTTTCACCTTGTGAATACCCTGCCGGGGTATCTCACAGGGGAATACCAGGACGGGTTCCCTAAGCAAGCGCCTTGAGACCCCTGGGTGATTAGTGCACTATATAAATCGAAATACATTTACATTTACATTTACATTTTTGCCTCCGGTGTGTGTCCAAGCACCTGCTGGTTCATAGTGCACCCTCAAGTTTAGTGATCTGAAAGATAGTATAGAGTTAGTAATAGCAGAGTACATACAACTGCACAAGTATATTTCTGCTTTATGCCTTTGGACATTCAGGATACTGTATTACATCAACTTCCACTGCAAGGTGGTGTCTGTGCACTCTTTTTCTCCCAGAGTACTATACCCCATGCACTCCCTCTGCATAGTGGTGAGTTCTCATTACTGCGTACCCAGACTGTTGCACCCCATTGACTCCCAGAGTCCGGAGGTGAGTGCCTTTTCTTGCACACTCAGACTGTTCCAACCTATCCATACTCACTGCCCGGGGGTAATTGTACATTCCTACGCAATCAAGCTGCAGCACACTACCCACTCTCTCCTCACACAGATGACTTCTTGTTGCTTCGGAAACAAGGTTCTTTGCTCACCTTGTTCCATTGGCGTGATTCAAAGAGGGTGCACCACTTGTCGAAGCAGCCTTCTCAGGCGTTGCTTCGATGGCCACGCATCATCGCAGAATCCTCAAATGTTGAGCTTTGGAGGTGTTGGAGGGGGACTTCAATTTGTGAAACTTGGCGAGCAAGCAAGCCGGGCCGACGACGGCTGAAATGCCAGAAACCGGTCCCCGGAAGCTTGTTTCCTTCCCAGTGTAAGAATTGGCTTGGTAGTTTGGTTTGCCCTGTTCCCATCATGCACTGGGACAGGAACAGACTAATTTGCATATAGCCAGGTTCTGAACTGGGATGGTGCAGTGAGCTAAAAAACGGTGTTGGATCTAGCCCTGATCTCTTGACTGGGTGAGAGTATTCTGCTTAATTCAGAAACTCTGTCCATCACCACCCCTTGTTGTTAAATAATTTGTGAAACACAACCTGTTAGATAAAAAGGAAGATAAGATTGTGCGTCATTTGTTTATCAAAGGAGAGACGACGTGAGAGAGTAACTGAAAAAAATATTTGCAGCTCACCTTTCTGTCACCGGTGAGTCTTCCACCACGTGCAGGACATACTGCACCCTGAAGCTCCACATCTAAAAGATAGTAAAAGAATGATGTTATGATTGTGTGACGGGGCGCCCGTCCGAGGGACTGGATCATATACCCGACTGGTGGTCAGTGGCCCCCCTTTCACCTGCTTCTGTCCCCTCTCTATAGCACCCTGCTCCATACTCCCAGGAGGAGTGACACGTAAGGGACACCGATCCCCTATGGAATTGCGAGGAGTTTATGAAGTACGGTCCCTTTAACTGGGAGTGTCGATTCGATGAGACCCCTCCTATGTTGGACGTCACCGCGCCGGCCCGTCAAATGGGGGAGGAACCCAGGCAGCAACGGACGACGTTTCCCAGGAGGACGAAGAACGAGAAGGAGAACGAAGGAAGTGGACGAGACCAAAGAGCGAGGAGGAAGAGGACGAGACGGACCCGACTCAGAAGACCAGAGGGGACCCCGAGAAGCCAGGAGGCCACCGTCTTCACGAGTCGCCCCGCCACGCTCCAGCGGGAGGAGCGTGGCTCCAACAGGTACGGAGCAAAGTAGCGGGTTGGGTGAGACGGCATGTCCAACCTACGGACTAATAACCTGCGTGTAAATACTTGTAAAGCCCTTGTAAAGTCTCCAGAAACCCTCCCGTCCTCAAGAGCACTTTTGGAAGCACTACTACCGTTTCTGTAAATATCACGTACCACGTACCACTTGGTTTCCCTCACTCCCTGTCCTTGTCTCCCCAGAGCTCGAACGAGTATCTAACCCCCTCCCTCTGTCTTTCCTTTTCTCCTACGGCTGCCGAACCGGACGGAGGACCGACCTACCACCCCTGGCCCACCCTGAATCCTCTTAAGAAACCAGCCACGGACCCTGCAGCATTTGCCCGAGAGAGGATAACAAGTCGGAGAAAGAAGTCTTACACCAAAATAAAGCCATCTCTTAAATCACTATTCAAAGTCTCTGACTCAGTCACTCCCTCCCCTTCCACCCCGTTACAAGTGGTGTCAGAAGTGGGATTTCCACCACAGCCCATCTGCGATATTGAGATGGACGCCCTGATTCAGCACATGATAAAAGGGCAAGAAAAACTCGAGTGGGCAGTCGAGTGGCAACTGTCCTCAGCCCAGGCAGACCGAGAACTTTTTAAGACCACCATTACTGCCCACATCGAAAGCCTACAGAAAAATGTGACGCCTCCAACCGTATCTACTCCCAGAGAAGGCAGGATCCATGTACCCAATCCATCAGGCATTGCTCTACAAAAGTATGTGTCGGGCGAAGATCCCGACGCCTTTATGACAAACTTTGAACGGGCGGCCAGAGCCTTGGGATGGCCAGAAGACAAATGGCCCTTCTTCCTGGCCCCTTTACGGACTGGTGAGGCACAGTTTGCCTATCAGGTGGCTAACCCATTAGGCAACACTCCCTATCAGATAATTAAAGAGGTGATACTAGACCACCTCGAACTTGACCAGGAAGCCTACCGAGTGCGGTTTAGAAAGGAAAGAGGGGTCCCCGGCAAAAACCCCAAAACCCTCGTTTTCCACCTAAAAATGGCCACCGACAAATGGCTGAAACCCGAGTCTAGTAGCAAGGAAGGAGTGATGAATAGAATATACTTGGAACAGTTTCTGGAAGCTCTCCCCTATGCCTCCCAGAGGTGGCTCAGACAGCATTCTGGACTCACCATAGACCAAGCCATTAAAATGGCCGCCAATTATGCAAGGGCTCAACCCCGGAACATGGGCTGGGAAAACGAGAAGGCCAGTAAGAATGCCCCAACGCCAAAAATAGAAAGGAAACCCAAGCCTATGGTGGATCATGTACGACCTAGACAGCATGGAATGGTGTCTCCCCTTCTAAAAGGGCAACAGTGCTTCGAATGTGGCGAATGGGGCCACATTGCTCGGTTATGTCCCAGAAAACGGCCTACAGAGGAACCTATGGAAGTGGGGTACCTTCCCAAAGCTGTTCTCTACTCCGCCGAAATGGGTACTTCTTTTTATGTGAGTATGAGGATGAATGGCTATACAGTAAGAGCCCTTCTAGATTCGTGGTGTAGACAATCGGTAGTACAAGAACGCTTTGTCCTCCCCAACCAGTATGTCCCAGAAACAGTGGTACACATACGCTGCGTCCATGGGGATGTTAAGCCTTACCCCCTCGCGTAGATAACCCTAACTTCTGTAGGCAAGGGGCCTTGTACCGTCAAAGTTGGGGTGGTAGACTCTCTCCCAGAAGATGTCATCCTAGGGGTAGACAACCCTGAGTTCCTCTCCCTTTTTAAGAACACCCTTAACCAGCCAGTACACAGGGTAGATGGGCCTATCCCTGCACTCCTAACTCCTGAACCCTGGGTCATAGACCGAAGTTTCAGATTTGCCCAAGTAGATGACAGAACCCTGTATAATGCCTGGGAAAGCGCTCACGCGTCTCAAGATATGCTACAGCAGGTTTATCCCAGGTTCATCATCAAAAATGACTTGCTATACAGACAATCCAATGAAGGAAACAGCTTCCAATTATTGGTACCCCTGTCCTTCCGGGAACAGGTATTGTTCTTCGCTCACGCATACCTTACTGCTGGTCATGCCGGGAAGGAAAAAACCACGGAGAGCATACTACGTCATTTTTTTTGGCCTGGCATATACAAAGACGTGCAGGAATATTGTGCTAAGTGTGAAATTTGTCAGAGACGGAATACTCACAGACCACAAGCAGCCCCCTTGCAACCCTTGCCCATTATTGGGGTCCCTTTCGAGCGGGTGGGCATGGACTTGATCGGTCCCCTGCCAAAATCCTCCAAAGGGCACCTATACGCCCTTGTTATCGTGGGCTATGCCACAAGGTTCATAGAAGCGTTCCCTTTAAGGACTCCCACCACTTCTAATATTGCTGACAAATTCGTAGAACTGTTCGCAAGAGTCGGATTCTCTAAAGAAATCCTATCCGACCAGGGTACACCTTTTACGTCTCGACTTATGAAAGAGGTATGCAAAATGCTGGATATACGTCATATAAAAACTTCGGTGTACCATCCCCAAACGGATGGACTGGTTGAACGGTATAACCAGACCCTCAAGACCACACTGAAAAAGATGTTGACCTCAGAGGGGCCTGACTGGGTTCGGCTGCTACCACTGGCCCTATACGTGCTGCATGCACAGAAGCAGAGCAGTCTAGGATGCTCGGCTTTTGAGCTCCTGTATGGTAATCTTCCTAGGTCACTGTTGGAGATGACGAAGGATGCATGGGAGTCTGAAGAAGAACAAGAACAAAGATCCTTTCTGGAATACACCCTTCAACTGAAATCTAAGCTTGGCAAACTACGACACCTTGCCTATTCCAATCTGGAGCAAAAACGGTTCCAACAAAAAAAGTCCTATGATAAGGGAAAGAAACTAATACGTCTTAAGGTCGGCAACTGGGCCTTAGTCCTCTTACCTTCCATCAGCAGTAAGAGCAAGAATTAGTGGCAGAGGCCATATCAGATAATTGATACGATTGGGGATACTACCTACAGATTACAGCTCTCATCCTCCAAGAAACAGTGCTATCACATCAACCTTCTGAAGGAATGGCTAGGTCCGGCTCCCAAGGGAACACACCTGGCTGTACCTACTGAACAGACAGGGAGGTCTACGTTGGAGCATCTTGTAGTTAATGACGATCTGTCTGACCTAATGAGGGAAGACTTAAGGACCATCTTGTGCCCCTTTTCAGATATCTTCCGGATCTGCCGGGAAAGACAAACCTGGTCGAACACCATATCGAAACTCAGCCTGGAAAGATCATAAAACAACGACCATATCGAATCCCTGCCGCTAGGCGAGAGGCCGTGAGAAAAGAGGTCCGAGACAAGCTGAAACTCGGAGTGATTCGTCCTTCAAATAGCCACTGGTCCTCTCCGATCATGATGATTCCGAAACCCGACGGCTCCAAACGTTTCTGTATGGACTTCAGGGCCCTGAATGATATATCCACTTTCGATGCGTACCCAATACCAAGGGTTGATGAACTGATTGAAAAAATAGGAGACGCCGTGTACATCACCACCCTGGACCTCACAAAGGGGTATTGACAGGTGCCCCTCCGTGAGGAAGACCAAAAAAAGACCGCTTTTATCAAGGATGAAGGACTGTATGAAGTCACGGTCCTTCCATTTGGTCTACACGGAGCATTATCTTACAACCATATCCTTCCTTTAGTTCGGCCTATTTGGACGATATAGTGATATATAGCAGCACCTGGGAGGAGCACCTACGTCATCTACAGATAATCCTGACCGCCTTAAAACAAGCGGGGCTGCATGTAAACGCAAAAAAATCAAGAGCGGCGTTTACCAGTGTCAATTACTTGGGATATGTCTTGGGAGACGGTACAATCGCACCACAAAGTGAAAAATTGAAGGCCATAGAAAAGACCACTTTTCCATCAAACAAGAGAGATCTAAGAGCCTTCCTAGGGCTGATTGGCTACTACCTGAGGTTCATTCCTAGATTTCCTGAAGTAGCCGCACCCCTGACGAACCTCCTGCGAAAAGACGTAAAACCCCGAGAGATAAACCAACCCTCCCAGTAGGCGTTGAACGCTTTTGAGGACCTAAAGCAAACCATGACTACAGCTCCTGTCCTGGTGTCGCCAGATTTCACCAAACCGTTCATACTCGCCACTGACGCATCTAACGTAGGGATTGGGGCTGTTCTGTCGCAAGTGGGGGAGGATGGGCTAGAACACCCAATACTGTATGCTAGTAGAAAACTCTACCCTAGGGAGTGTAGATATTCCACTGTAGAACGGGAGTGCCTAGCGATAAAGTGGGCCATTGACAAGTTGCAGTATTATCTCGAAGGCAGGCCATTCATCCTCCATACTGACCATGCCCCGTTGAGGTGGATGTACAAAAACCAGAGCCACAATCCCAGGGTGCTCAGGTGGTCCCTATCCCTCCAGCCCTACTCCTTTACGGTATCCCATAAAAAAGGTTCTGAGAATGGGAATGCTGACTTTCTCTCCAGGGTCTTTCCTCTCCCCGATCGGGAGAATCCAGGAGGGGAGGTGTGACGGGGCGGGTCGCCCGTCCGAGGGACTGGATCATATACCCGACTGGTGGTCAGGGGCACCCCTTTCACCTGCTTCTGTCCCCTCTCTACAGGACCCTGCTCCATACTCCCAGGAGGAGTGGCACGTAAGGGACACCGATCCCCTATGGAATTGCGAGGAGTTTACGAAGTACGGTCCCTTTAACTGGGAGTGTCGATCCGATGAGACCCCTCCTATGTTGAACGTCACCACGCCGGCTCCGTCAAAAGGGGGAGGAACCCAGGAAGCAACGGACGACGTTTCCCAGGAGGACGAAGAACAAGAAGGAGAACGAAGGATGTGGACGAGACCAAAGAGCGAGGAGGAAGAGGACGAGACGGACCCGACTCAGAAGACCAGAGGGGACCCCGAGAAGCCAGGAGGCCACCGTCTTCACGAGTCGCCCCGCCCCGTTCCCGCGGGAGGAGCGTGGCTCCAACAGGTACGGGGCAAAGTAGCGGGTTGGGTGGGACGGCGTGTCCAACCTACGGACTAATAACCTGCGTGTAAATATTTGTAAAGCCCTTGTAAAGTCTCCAGAAAACCTCCCCTCCTCACGAGCACTTTTGGAAGCACTACTACAGTTTCTGTAAATATCACGTACCACTTGGTTTCCCTCACTCCCGGTCCTTGTCTCCCCAGAGCTCGAACGAGTATCTAACCCCCTCCCTCTGTCTTTCCTTTTCTCCTACGGCTGCCGAACCGGACGGAGGACCGACCTACCACCCCTGGCCCACCCTGGATCCTCTTAAGAAACCAGCCACGGACCCTGCAGCATTTGCCCGAGAGAGGATAACAAGTCGGATAAGGAAGTCTTACACCAAAATAAAGCCATCTCTTAAATCACTATTCAAAGTCTCTGACTCTATCACTCCCTCCCCTTCCACACCGCTACAGATTTGTAATTGCCACTATCTTAATGTGGAGTAGAATAACATCGCTCTTTCACACACCTTCCCTTCTGCATTAAAAATACAACTATTTGTGCAGTTCCAATTTGTTTAATGGGCTTCAATTTATGAAACATTAGTACAGTAATGTTTTCCATCCAGTTTTGAAAACAAGTGGTGTGCAGTGATACACGTGGTTTAATCATCACAAGCGATAGACTTTTGACTGACTATAAAAACGTTCCTGCTATAGGAAAAAAAATACAAATGCAATAAGATAAGGTATATAGGACTGCCTACGCCTAAATTGCTGCGTCGCCTTTTTGTATCCAGTCTGCTGCACCCCATCTACTCCGTCCGCTGCGCACTCAGGCCTCACTGCTCACCTTTTTGCGGACAGGGTACGTTCTACATCATGCAGTCCTGCTCTGCCACCAAGAAGTCTCATATTTGGTTGTTAGTCTTGATATTGCTCTGGCAAAGGACATACTTGTGCACCCATCTTCATGGCAGGTTCCTCACCCGCCCAGTCCTTGCGGAACCACTAACTCAGTGACCAAAGAGGCCACGCACGTGGTAGTGGGCCCTCCTGTTCGGTAGCTCAGGCCTACATGAGGCGTCGAACCACTAGGACGGGCCATCCCAGCTCTTGTGATGGGAGCAACTCTAAAATGGCGTAGAGCACGTGCGCCCCGTCATTTTTATTGGTAGGGTCACGCGTGTAGTGACGCATGTGCTGGATGGGTGTGGTGTGGGTGTATACCAGGCATAAGGGAGTGTGTGTGAGCCGTTCTGACAACTAGACCTGAAAGTAAGAAATCAGTACAATGGAAATCTGGGCCATGTAGCGTTGTTGTGTTTTCCTGGTAGCGTAAGCCGAGTGGGCTGGACTGATATATGCCAGTGCTGCGCGAGGCTGTGAACGATGACTCCGGAGCTATGGGCGTGGTTCCGTCGTGAGGTATATGAGATATCAACTAATTTGGGTGTCCGTGTTGTAGGGCTGCAGTCACCCGGGTCTTAAACGCAAATGTGCCAGTATGTCTGTAAAGTCCCACAACATGACAACATGGAAGGTACGGGGTATCATTGAACCTATAATCCTCCATAGTTGTACACATAAAAGGTGGTGGACAAGCTTTAGGTTGCAGTTTTTGGCACATGAAGGGCAGTTAATGTATATATGCATGTGGTCATTCAGGTATACTGTTGAACTTGGTGCTGCAAATCAGTGTTGGAGGCGCGTCCACATCCTGTTATTGTAGAGAAATGACGTAATCTACGCATGCCTGAAAATTTACTGTAAATATGGTGCTCATGTAAATTGCTGATATAGTTTCGGGTCGACTTCCGGCTATATAAATATGCTAAAAAAAACTAGAAATAGCACACTCTTATAAATTTACTATATACTTTCTTTGCGGTATTGTAATGATCCAGTTTTTTTGTTCGTATTTGTAGAATGAGCGAGAGAAGGTTGTATAATTGAAGTTTTTGTTACTGGCACAGGTAAGATGGTTGCATACGCTGTTTACAGTGCAATATAATGTGGTAGGGCGCAGGAGCAACATTTTACAAACATAATAAATACTCAAACACAGATAGATAGTGGAAGTAGGTACGGGCATGTGTGCTCGACTCCCTTTTATTACGTTTTTGTTGGTAACAAGTAGAATAGTGATCATGATATCATACACAGATATTCAATCATAAACGGTTTATGACTTCTGCTGTACAAAGGTAGGAGCACTATATGTGTATGTGAAATAATACACAGAAGATTCTATCGTAAAGGGTTCATGAGTTGTGGTGCCATACGGTAGGGTTGGTTTGTGTGGAACCTGCGATAATGCGTGGTTCAGGCAGACCGCACTTGTAAGAATGTCTTTTGGCTACTGAATTTTGCCTTAATAAGGCCAGGTGGCGATTATTTATGATGCACTGATTTAGTGGTATGTATCGTGCTCAGCGTGTTGCCTACTGGACTGCATCATCTGACATCACGATTGAAATAAAAGATGAAACATGTATTGAATACATTGTCGAAATATGTATGTTTCAGGGACATTATAGTTCAAGTTGTTACCTGTGCTGTCTGCAGTGTAGTTACAAAAAACAAAAGAGGGACCCTGAACCTAAAGAAGATACGGGAAGGGGGAACAACCCACCAGGGAAGCAAATATGTATAACAACATGAAAAGGCAGTTCCCAATAATATAAAGGACCAATAGGTTCCAATAGTAACAATTGCCCACAGAACAGCTGGGTATATTTAAATCATTTTATTGTCATTTATATTTATAAAAAATTGCATAGAAGAGATTCATACTTAAGTGAGTAGAACAACATATATAATTCATTTAGCGTCAGCCCAGAGCTACAAGGAACAGTAAAAACATTTTTCATATATCAGTCATTCATACAATCAAGTACCATTGATGGTTATCAATTCTTCAGCAACAAAATATTCCGAATAAGATGATTCTGCTAGTGGTGTAGCCATTTTCTCCAAAAAATAAATTTAGTTTTCCAATGAAGAAAAAGTGAGGTTCAAATTGTGACCTATGCTGTCCACAGTGTAGACTGTCATTAAGTGTGCCTTTGCACTTGCAGCATGAATTTTATTATTCAACTAAATCTATACGTGATATAAAAGAAGTTCTTAAAGGAAGCATACTAAAGGGATATTGTATAGGGTTTGATAAATGTTATACTTAGTTTGGTATTGTATTCTGTAAATAATGAATCAACTGTCTAATTAATTGAGAGCTCTGATGACCGCAGTGTAGGCAGGGGCAGCGGTTAGGAAGAGCCCACGGCCACGTGGCGTTGAGTAGAGCTGCACAGTATTTGTAATTTAGTGTGTGTGCAGCCAGCGATGATAAGTGGTACACAGAGTTGGTGGCACCTGAAGCAACAAGGTTCTGTGCAGCCTGCGATGATGTGTGGTCCGAGCAGGACGCACTGGTAGCAAAGTCTTTAAAATCAAGTTTTCTTATAAATACTGGTTGTCCTTTTACAGGAGTAAGTTGCAGTAGATCTCCAAAAACTATGATATGTTTTCTTCCAAATAAGACATCTGACTCAATACGGTCATGTGGCGATGAATTATGGTGCACTGAGTTAGTAGTACCTTTGGCACTGAGCGTGTACGTAACCTGCGATGATGCGTGGTCTGGGCAGGCCGCACTGGGAGCAATGTTTTTTGCCTAGTGAATTCTGCCTTAATAGGGCCACGGGGAGATGACTTGTGGTGAAGTGAGTTAGTGGTACCTGAAGAACTCAGAGTGTGTGCACCCTGCGGTGATTCGTGGTTTGGGCGGGTTGCACTGGTACAATGTCTCTTGCCTACTGGAATGGGTCATGTGCAGTCACCATTCCACCTGAATCGTGAGCCCTCACAATGTAGATCGAAGGCAGTAGACATCACAGACATCAAGAAATTATTTTTGTCGTATCCTTTAACAAAATCTGAGGACATAAAGTACAATTATCTCTACCTTAAAAAAATCAAGGCTAAATGTCATGCTGTTTGTAGTATAGATTCAAAGCTGAATTGAAGTTGTGAACCCTGCTATCCGCACTGTAGATCGAAGGCAGTAGTCAGCAGAGATATTGATGAATGACTTTTGTCACTTATTTGATCAAAATCAGAACACATACAGTACAATTGTCTCTGCATTAAATAAATCAAGGTTGAATTCCCTACTGTCCGTAGTGTACATGCAAAGCTGAATTCAAGTTGTGAACCCTGCTGTCCGCACTGTAGATGGAAAGCAGTAGTCAGCACAGATATCGACGAATGATTTTTGTCACTTATTTTAACAAAATCTAAATATATACAGTACAATTGTCTCTGCCTTAAATAAATCAAGGCTGAATTTCCTACTGTCCGTAGTGTAGATGCAAACCTGAATTCAAGTTGTGAACCCTGCTGTCCGCATTGTAGATCGAAGGCAGTAGTTGACACAGACATCGAGGAATGCTTTTTGTCACATACTTTAAGAATATCTGAGGACTGAGTACAATTGTCTCTGCCTTAAATAAATAGAGACTGTATTCAATGTTGTCTGTAGTGCTGATGCGCTCCTGGTATTAGGTGGTAAGCTCTGTTGATTGCAGTGTACATTTGAAGGCAGTACTCAGTACAGACATTGATGAACGTTTTTTGTCACATCCTTTAACAAAATTGTCTCTGCCTTACATAAATCAAGGCTAACTTCAATGCTGTCCGTAGTGTAGATGCAAAGCTGAATTCAAGTTGTGAACCCAGCTGTCCGCAGTGTAGATGTAAGGCAGTACTCGACACAAACATCTAGGAATGCTTTTTGTCACATACTTAAAGAAAATCTGAGGACTGAGTACAATTGTCTCTGCCTTAAATAAATTGAGACTGAATTCAATGTTGTCTATAATGCTTATGCCAAACTGGTATCAAGTTGTAAACTCTACTGACCTCACTGTAGATCAAGGCAGTAGTCAGCACAGATATCCACAAATAAATTGTGTCACTTATTTTAAAAAAGTCTGAGGACATAGAGTACAATTGTCTCTGCCTTACATAAATCAAGGCTAACTTCAATGCTGTGCGTAGTGTAGATCTAAAGTTGAATTCAAGTTGTGAACCTTGCTGTCCGCACTGTAGATCGAAGGCAGTAGTCTATACAGACATAAGTCTGCGGTGCTGTGGCGCTGAGTTCGCAATGGGCCTGTTTCGAGGAGGCACGTGGTCATGGTGGCAGCCATGTGGCAGAGTGAGGACCTTCGCTGTGGCAGAGTCTCTTCTCTTAGCAGAAGTGAACCACGCCCAAGGCGTAGGCTAATTATTTATAGTCTTACGCTGGAGTTGCGTACGTTGGACCAGCCCACTCCACTTCTGCTTCAAGGGGGGGGAGACAACACAGCTACATGACCGAGATATTCCCCAGTGTCTGAGATAATATGGTTGCGTCCACTGTGCAATACACTACACATATCAATAGTATATCTAGACACTGAAAAGTTTTTGGTTTGTATAGTGAGTTGTGTATAGCATATCACCGGTAGTGTTAGCATTGTGTACATTATTGTTGATGTGCGAGTTCCTTCCCTTGTACATAGTTGATTGCCACATCTCTGAACATTGAGCTAGTGTGCTGTTGAGGGGATATATTATTTTGGGAAGGTACGTTGTCCTGTTTTGTGCTGCCTCTGAGGTAGTAGAGGGGGAGGGGTCAGGAGGGGTGGTTGTAGTGGTAGTGGCACTAGGTCTTGTGATTTTGTTGGGTGTTGGAAGTGCATACTTAGTACCTGCATTACATATTTGTCTTTAGATATGGGTGTGAGTTAGATGTAATTCACGCAGTACATAGTCCGCGTCCTTACACTAGGTAAAAGTTTATATTAATTTGTTAGTGGTAAGTGAAACTATCGCCTGATTTTTTAGGTAGCATTGCAGATTTGGCTTGTTGTTGAAAATATGGGGAAGTGGTATTTTTTTGTTTTTTTACAAAGGGAACGACTAGTTTGTACATCATTAATGTTAGTTGTGGTTCTGGTTTGAGGCGATTTTCTTGGAGGAAGGAATAATTTGAAGAATGGTAATATTTGCAGTTTTTACGACGTTGAGAACGGGATGATAATTAAAAAAGATAGCAAAAACAGATATGCTTAATGAACATTATAATTAGAAACTTTCATTTAAATAACCTTTGAAATTCCCTAAAAAAACATAGGTTTCAAGCAGGTTATAGTTAGGAATTATCATTTAAAAAACCATAGAAATTCATTGAAAAAACCATAGGTTTCAAGGGTGTTATACTTAGCTGGACATTTCACTCATACAAAACCATTGAAATTCCTCCGTTATAGTTAGTTGTACTACTGGTGATGATGTCACATATTACATCATTCATGACATGGGCAGTGACATCACTGATGACATCTCAAATGACATCACTGATGACATCAGCCATTCTATGCTGCACTGAGTCAGATGCAGATGTCCTCGCTGCCTTCTCGCAAGTAATCGCTACGGCGGCACCCCCCAGAGGCTCCCCTGTTTGCACAGTGTAGGTGATTGCTACGGCGGGACCCCCCAGATATACACACCGGCTGGTGTTTGGGACAAAGCACTAAAAAGCATAAAGGAATCATCCCCTGCAAGAATACCTCTCGAGACTGTCTGCTGATACTCTCACCAACACCACCCCCCTTGAAGGACCCACTGAAGAAAGTATATATCCATTCAGGCTGTCCTAATTCCCCCCGTTTTTGAGTCCTGATGAAGAACCGCCACTGATGCCTTCAAGTCTGCACCAACACATAGGGTCGAAACGTCGACGTTCTTTACGTGTATCGGTCCACACAAAGTCTCAACACAAGCAAAGGAATAATTCTGACAGTTGTGACAATTGTATTCTAAAGTGGACACTTTTGATTTAATGTTTTGTTTATTTGTATGATAATGTGTCATTTGTTTCAGTTTTTGTATAGCACTGTGACACCAGTCACGACTTGATCACTTAATGTATATAGAGTCTATATGGCTTCTTGTTTTGGACAGCTATTCCCCTGAAAATAGTGTTGATTCTTTCCCCCAACCAAGGTTTACACTAAAAAGATTTACCTTTTGAACCATATCCTGTAGTGTGTGCCTCCTTATATCCTTCACGTGATATATTCTTTGCTTGTGTATTAATTACAGGTTGTTCAAATTATTTGCTTATGTATTAATTACAGGTTGTTCAAATTATTTGTGATACCCAACAGAACCATTGTTGTTGTTCCGCTGAAGTATAAGTGTAGCATTGCCGAACTTCTAACATTCAACAAACACCACCAACCTTTGAGAGAAAAAGGTCTAATTCTAGTCAGTTATGCAAAACCATAGACTTTATTGCAATCATCTCAGTATTTACAAGTAACAATGATTTTGCGCTGCAGTAGAATGGGTAGCACCAGAATCAAGAAAATAGAATACATCGTAGCTATTTACCTCAGCATCTATAAATGGTCCACTGTGGTGTACCTCCAAGACTGCGCCAAACGAGCAATCTACCTCCCCCTCAGACACCATCAGGAGGACTGATTGATGCCAAGATTTTCACTCATCTCAAACATTGGAAAATTGTTGGTAAGGATTATTATTCTGGAAAACATTCTATTTCAAATTTGGGACCTGGTTTGAAGAAAATCTGGGTACATTTACAGCTTGATGTGGCATCGGCGGTTGAACAACCTGCATCACTAGGGATTGTGGCACATACAAATTCTGAGATCTAGATCTGGGTACATTATGTTGCGTGGAATTACTGTTCTGAGGTGGTACAAACCTTGGATTTTAACCCTGATAAGCAGGATTATAACAACATTCTTGCTTCCAATGCCACAGCCTAATGCAGTAGTGGCACGGATTAGACTTCTTCAATGTTGGTACATCAATTCCAGTACGTGGATCAAAAGGGACACCCCACCTCTACTTTGTTACTTGACTCCACATCCACCCTGCATTTCCAGACTTCCCTGCTGACACATTCCATGCATTGGAGGTGCTTTTCTCACAAATAGATTTTGAATTCCTCTATGAGCAGCCAATCAATCAATGTCTCCTTCAACTTTTTATACCTTATTTCAATCTCATTGTTGCAGTATTTGGCATATTGCAAAATCTCATCAACCATCTTTATCTGCCAAAATATCAGGTGCTATTGAATCATCATACTAATCTCAGGTCTCAATCCTGTCATAAACCTGGATTCAAAATGTCTCATATCTTTAGGCTCCTGTGTTTCCATTCTGCTATACTGTTTAAATGACTGTAACAGTCTCTCATAATATGCAAGAATTGTCTCCATTGATTCTAGGGTTGTTTGATCAGTCTTGACCCAGTCAATATCTTGGGGTGCACCTTAGACTTCAACCATCTTTAACATCGCTCCATCAACCTCTTCTATCACCAACTTTCAATCTATAATGAACTTCATTAGCGACTGAATGAATGCTAACCAACTTAAACTAAATCCAGATAAAACAGAGTTGATTCTTACTGGCGGCGCGGCTAACCCGTGGAACTCCAGCTTCTGGCCTCTACCTTTAGGGAGTTCCCCAGCTCCGGTCTCGTCAATAAAAAGTCTGGGAATTATGATCAGTAATGATCTTACCATGAAGGTTCAAGTTAGCTTGGTGGTCTCAGTCTGCTTCTTCCATAAGCGCAGAATCCGGAAAATCAGCAGATTCCTTTCCATCGAAGCCTTGACCCAAGTGGTTCTCACCCTGGTTATCTCGGGTATTGATTACGCCAATTCCCTGTACGTAGGCATTCCTGCATACCAAGCACATTGCTTACAATGGGTCCAGAATCAAGCAGCTAGACTCATTCTTGGACAGCCTAAGCACTCCCACGTGAAACCACTGCTGAAAAGCCTTCATTGGCTCCCTATTGCTCAATGCTGCCTGTTCAAACTGGGCTGCACCATCCACAAAGCCCTGTCAGGACGGGGTCCTGCTTTTATCGCTCTAAACACTCAGTGGTATCTCCCTTCTCGTGATCTACGTTCTTCCAAAAAGAACTTGCTGGTTTCCCACTCTTTCAAATGGAAGAAACACGGTGGCTTCAGATACACGACCCTGGCCCCCCAATTCTGGAACACCCTCCCTCCCCACTTGCGCACGGCGGACTCCTATACTCAATTTAGGAAATTACTTAAAACTTGGTTCTTCTCCCACGCTTACAATTCACATCCACTTCCTGTCTGGTACGTTGACCGTTCCTGCCCATAGCGCCAAGAAACTGTTTGGTGAAAGCGCGCTTTAGAAATGATTTTTTACATAACATAACATAACAACCATGTCATCACCTGATCATACTTCCTCATCACTATAGCTGAAGGACCATTAGCCATATGGTCTCTTGCTGGTTCTCTCTCTGGCCACTCTCTGGGTTTTTTACACACCATCTACAAATCACTTGGGACCACATTGTCAAACAAGGTATTCAGATCAATCCACTAAACCTATAAAGTTTTTTACAAACCACTCAACTTATTTGGACCACTCCACAGGCTTCTCTTTTAATTTAAGAAATTAATTTGTTAATGACACAAGATCACTCCTACTCCAGGGTAACATATATATAACCTCCACTAGATACTTCCCGTAAAGAAAAGCTTGTAGCTCATGCACCCCCACCTCCACCTCCAGGAGGAGGTGGCTCTTCTGTTGTTTTCTGAGGAGTCATTCTTTTTGACCAGATAACCTCCCATTTCTCTAATTCACTCCAAATTCGGATGCTGTGGATTAATTTCGGAATTTGCATCTTCATTCCTGGTATTCTCATATGTTCGATGTCCTGATCACTGAAAGCGAGACAGTGGCTCTTCTGTAAAACCTTTGTCTGCTCTAAATCTATCTCATATTTCGGAGCCAATCCAGATAATTTGTCATGTGCTTGTCTTGCTCGCCCAGTAACCTCTTTTCTCTTGAACAAAAGTTGACTCTGCTTATAAGCCAATGCAAGACAACCACTTACTATTTCATTCAATGCAAACTTCAATTTTCCACATCCACCATGTTTACTTTCAAAGTGAACTGAAGAGTTTCCGGACTCACTTCCGTACTCCCACTCTCATTCAACATAGCATTAAGGGCTTTCAAAAAGCCTTCCAATTCCTGGACGGGGATTAAGAACGGGATGTTCCTTAAAAGCTTTAGATACTTCAGGTGTACTGCTATGCATTTTTAAAGGCCATTCCTAGGCATGTGAACCCAGATCTGATAACCCTCGAAATTACCTTAAAGGTCCAAATCCGGTTTGATGCACAGATGGGTCTGCAGTTGCACCGCATGGAAAACTTGCATTCATTGGACTTATAGGAACAAACTCCCCTGTTCTCTGACTCATAGGTTTGATTTCTGATGCCTGTTGTTGAGAAGTAACAGCTGGGTTTTGAATTCCGTTTCCTGTGGAACAAGGCTTATATGGTCCAATGGTAATAGGAACTGTAAGTGCATCTGGGACTGTACAACTAGTGGAGGTCCCAGGAAAGCAAGACCCTGAATTTCCTCATATCATGTTTTTGATTCACTGTAATAGTCCCCATCATCTTGGATGAGCCACATGCTACCAAGCGTTAAGTGCTATGAATTGTGTAGGTCTAGGTTGTGGTTTAATCTCATGTAAAATTCTCCTTAATTTTTCAATAACACCAGTGCACCTTCCCCATCAGTGATGTTGTGCCATAGTTCTAGTCAAATACATGTGTGTAACCCTACATTTATTGCCATATAATGACTTGCAGAGTCTTCGGGCGGGCCTTCTACATCCTCAAGAGGTATCTGAACATCTCTTCTAAACAAATCTTGTACAACTTTAAAACATTACATTTTCAATTCGAATAACATTGTGGCAGCTTCACACCAACCGACCTATTCCAGAGCGGCACATTGTGACAACAATCTCACTCCTTGCAGCAGCCCACCGTCCTTTACAATTTTCACAACTGCACTCTTTTCGGCAGCCCACTTGCAACTAAATACAATGCAATGACAACAAATAGCAAATATCTGTTTTACTAAAGGATCAGCAGAAACCAATCATACTAAAGCAACACAAACACACATTCAAATGAAACCTCATCCTGCAGGGAATCACTATGATTAGCGCAGCTTTCCTCTGCACAAAAGGTCAGCCACACTAATCATACCTCACTTTCAAACAAGAGATACATGTCCCTATCTCAATTGGGCAGTCAACACCATCCTTTTACAAGCCCTACAAAACCTCAGCAGACAATTACAGTACAGTGTCTTGTAACACTTATTAATATCATCCGAGGACCATAGGCCACGCAAAATCCAATAACAACTTCTTCACAATATGCGCTACACTTGCACAACCATCGCACAATCTCTGCGAGACACTACAAAATTGCAACAAACACCACAAGCTAAGCATAAGCCATGTTCACACAACCCTATTGATACTCCTCCGCTGTTACAATTTGCTCTCGAACGACTGGAACATCACTGACACTGATTTTTAAGGTCAAAACATGGGCACTAGGGACTGCGATTTGATATAGACTAATCTAAAGTCGCAGTTTTCCAACCCCTCTACTTTAGGTACTCACTATCCTCAATATGCTACCATCTGAGAATGCTCTGGTCTGTTTCTTCCAATTCAACTCTGGTCAATAGGCCTTTGCAGTAGCTGGAGAGAAAGAGAGGTTAACAACAATTTAAATCTTACGGTACAGTGTGATCATTAGGACCACACAATATAAGTTTGAGTCATCAGTAATTAAACGTTAAAAGGTTTATTACCAACTCAAGGCCAGACTAATATGTCAATCTCAAAAACATAGCATAAAAGTATAAAATAACCATAGAGTCTTACAATATTTGTCCTCAACAGCAAAGAACACATTAGGATCTCAGTATAAGGAATAGGGAAAAGGATTTGATGGCTTTTCAAACAGTGTTGATCTCTGTCCATATACATGGAACAGATCTGCAGCATCTAATAAACCATACACTAACCTAAGGATAGGGAAAATCCTATTGAATCAAGGTAGCAACAAAGGTGTCAGCATCGGAACCTCTGTACAAGTTCTATAACTAAAGAATCATGTATAGAATGAAGTCACACAATCAGAGATGTCAAAGTCTAAAGGGAATCTGACTGAACCCAAGGTGGGTGCACTAATTAAATGCACAAAGAACATCTGAAAAAGCATGCCCTCATACACATCATAAGATATTTTCCAGTTCCTAGAAAATAACTTGGCGCCTTGAACATTACTCTCATATTCTAGTCTTTGCTTCCAAAGCGTCCTTGGTTCCTCCCTTCATCTATTAGTACTAACTGGTAGCACTCCCTTTGTTCTTCATTAAAATCACTTGACCTTGTCAGCTCTTCTTTGCCTCTCTTTCTCTGAAATAAAATTATGTGCTTTGCACTAACTAATGGATGAATTTGGGCTGCACCTGCAGGGGAGAAAAACATGCAGAAAAACAACTTTCACATTAGCATCAACTGTAAGCTTAAGGCCCACAATCACAATACCTTAACATTTCTTTTTAAATACATATTAGTTCTACAACATACATATAATTTAATAAATGAAATCTTTAATAATGAATCAAACTATATTGAGCTGTATTCTTATATGTGGTACAAGAACAAATACAAGTAATTTTAAGTAAAAGCAACAACTGGTCAAAATGTATAAGCAAAGTATTAAACAGACATAATTTATTCTCACTTATCCCTGGCAAATGCACTACATTGGATGCATTTTAGCACACCACCTTATAATCTAAACCTATAAAAGATTAATATCAGGAATCCGAATGTTTCTGAAATGAAAAATGTTAATATGCACACACACACACACACGTATGGCTGGGGTAGAATGTGTGAATCATTCAGCATTCCGTCCATCATTTGTTGCCATTACACTTTTCGACCTAAGTGGGACGGGTATGCCCAGACGTGGGTCCCTTGCTCACTGTGCCACTGGGTTCAAGCTTGTCTGAGTTCGAAACGCGCAGGTGGAGAGAGAAGATCTGAATAAAGAAATTTCAAACTTGCCAAGGAAGAGAGCGGTGTAAAGAATATTTTTTGCTGGGAAAAAAATAAAAATAAATATATATATATATATATATGTGAACAAGCTCCTTCTAGGAGTGAAACGCGTCATGGACGACACCATGTCTTTTAATTTCATTTGTGTGAAATAAACATCCTGCTTTCACTGGAGAGAGTTTTCGCTGCCTTCTCTTGTTTATTCTGACAAAGTCACGTTTAAGAGGTCCTTACCTGGTTTTTCTCACCGTGGAGTGGTGAGCAGGAACATTGTTACATATATATATATATATATATATATATATATATATATATATATATATATATATATATCCATCACCCCCTCCAATGACGAGAGTGAAGAGGCCAACACAGGGGAGCGGGTGGAGACAGCATTTATTCCATTCTAGCAGGTAGGAGACTATCGCATCACCCGCTGTTAGGCAAATGCATTTCGGCTTAGGATTAGCCTTCGTCAGCGCCACGGGTGTGAATGCTTCAGGTGGCGGCAATTTTCACTGATATAAATATCACGCCCCACCTGTTTAGTCCAGCGCTGCTCCGCCCCTTCCTGGCACAAATACCAATCGCAAATGTCCTTGGTATGTCGCATCATGTACCGCGACTACCAGTCCCAGAATGCAGTTCTCATGTTCATTGCTGGTAATGGTTGCGTGGGGATGGGAAAGCGCTGTGATGATAGAAAACAGACTCCACACTCTGCTGCCGTAGAACAAACCGTCCCCTCCTGACCCCAACCGTCTCAACCTCCATATGTCCGGTGTCCAATGGGCGGGGGCATGGATGTAATGCATATCCTGCCCAGCGTGAAGCCAAATGACTCCAACACCGCTACAATTTCTCCCAGACCAGGAGGTGGGCTCTGGCAAATCCCGGTACCCCAGGTAATTCCCAACGCCACCGAAGCAGCAGCCAGCAGGTCAGAGCCAGCTTGGTGAGACGGGGGCCTCTTTGCGTGGTACTGGAACCCGCGCTGTAATATAGATTCGTCACCCCCTCCAACGACGAGAGTGAAGAGGCCAACACAGGTGAGCGGGTGGAGACAGCATTTATTCCATTCTAGCAGGTAGGAGACTATCGCATCACCCGTTGTTAGGCGAATGCATTTCGGCTTAGGATTAGCCTTCGTCAGCGCCACGGGTGTGAATGCTTCAGGTGGCCGCAATTTTCACTGATATAAATATCACGCCCCACCGGTTTAGTCCAGCGCTGCTCCGCCCCATCCTGGCACAAATACCATTTGCAAATGTCCCATGTATGTCGTATCATGTACCGCGACTACCTATATATATATATATATCACAACACACAATAGACGCACTTTCTATACCTTTGGTGCACCTTATCTCATTGGTATTATTGCGTCACACGAGTGCATGAGGCTAAGTGTAAATATATAGATGGCTTAGCAAACGTAAAAGTATGGAGCCAAACTACGCTGCTCAGCTAATGCAATCAAGTGAAGTGTCTGACGAAGTAGAGAGAGCACAGGGAGATATGTAGAGTTCAGTGTCCCTGTCTACTACAGTTAATTCAGAGCAGAACAGGAGCGCAGAACAGCCGGCTGGAGTGGGATCCGCCGAGCTTGTTTCGTCCCCAAACCAAAAGGACGTGAAAATGCCCATCCGAGAGTCTCCCAGAGATTAGAGGTCTCTCTATGAATTGAGGCGTAATCGGGCGCAATTGAGCCAGCTCCAAGACTTTGAAGTATAAATTTGGGGACATCCAAATAAAAGCCCTGTGTTGTGAATATGCTGGGGAAAGGAGTTGTTGAGTATGTTATGATGGCGTTTTTGATTTATTGTGAGTTGGGAAAGAATGTAATATTGTCGCCTACTCTTGGAGTAAAGATAGTGGAGTACACTAATAGGGGTGTTTTGATCAGTATCTCCTGTTGAGGGCCTTTATGGTATGAATGGAAAGTGACGTCTGTGGTATTTGGGCCCTAGGCCCTCATACTAATGTAAATGAGGTGACGCAGACACAGGGATGATAGTTCGTTAACTGGCCATGAGCACGTGCGTTCAGCCCCTTTTATTTGCAGGGTCATCTGACTGATGACGCCTGTGGTGGGTTGGTGTTCAGAGTGTGATACAACATGCTGGAACACTAGAACGTATCCCACGATACTACATCCCTCCCAAACTTTAATGAAGGTCCAAACAAAATGAAGTCCGAACCAGTGGGAGAGAATACAAAATTGCAAACCAAAACATAACTCAACGTGGACGACTTCCACATAGTCTCTTCACTGCTGGTTGTCTGCCGGCGAGGGTGTCCTTGCAGCCGGGACCATTAGTTCTCCTTGGCACAATGTTCTGGTGCTCTGTAGCGTGCTCCTTTGTGTACTTGCGCCATGGAAGTGCGCTTTCCAGTTCCTTTCTTCCGACACCGCAGGTGGTGAAAAAGTGCAGATGGAATGATGGTGGATCATTGGCGTTCTGCTGTCCACTGTATACTCCTGGTTGAGGTGTTTTCTCTAACTGGTGGCTGTCTCTGACAGGATCTGCAGTTGCAGGATATCACTCTCACTGATACCCCTCTCTCATGGGTGTCCCCTCCCACTGAATGACCCGGAGTCTCGAACTGCATGATCGGGATGCCTTCACCCGCCTTGGTGATGTTCTTTAGACCGGCCTGGTCTCGCGGTGTTGATGCATCTGGAGCTGTGGTGAAATCCACTTTGGATTAGGAGACGGTCTCTGTGAGTGAGGCTTTCCTGGACTCGTCTGCCATCGGAGCCTCTTGGATGGCCTTCCTTGCTGGCTGTCATGGGACCATGTGGACCGTGCGGGGCTTCGCGTGAGCCGCGCAAAGGCATCGATGAGGAACTGCCAACGGATTCACAGCTAAGTCGCTCATGTAGCCCCTGAGGGTGATGTCGTTGTCTGGGCGTCGTCGCCGTCTGGACTCGGATTCTGCACCTCCTATGGCAGTCTTGTGGGTGACCAGTCTTCAACCGTAACCTCTATGCTTCCCGCGCCTGACGTGGAGCTACGGCCGACACATGTCTCCTACTCGGGCCCCCTTCGCACGGGAACTCCGTTGAGGCCCTTGTCCCCTGGACTGCCACGTGACCGCGTGGGCTGTGCGGGCCTTTGTGTAGGCCGCGCTTAGGGGTCGCTGCGGAACTCCCAACAGGGCCACGGCCAAGTCTTGTGTGGTCCCCAAGGGCGGATCTTCCAATGGCCGGGTGTGCTCGACTTCGGCAGGCTGTAGGTTCACGGGGGTGCACAGAAGGTTCCTGGGTGATTCGCCTCTTTGACCTCTGGTTGATGCGGCGTGTATGGATTCACTCGGTGGTGAGATGCTCCTTGGCGATGATGCACCCGGATAGTGATAGCAGAATGTTGGTTTTCTTCAGTAGGCAAACAGGTGGTGATCTTCTGTCGGGATGACCTTCGGGTTTGCACGTAGATGTGTACTCCCAGTGGTGCTGATGCTTTCCAGGTACTGTATTCGGATGTCCATGCATCTTTCCACCCTCCCCTTCGGGTGCATGTTGTGGTGTTCTGTCATGCACACTTCTTTGCTTTTCTCTTTTCCTCTCTTCTTCCTTCGTCGTGGCGTAGTGTCACTCAGGATTGGTCTTCTTTCTTCCTTCGCGACTTGGTCTCGTCTTCTATCTGGTTGTTTGCTCTAACCAGGCTTCTCCGTGTAGCGTGCACTCCACACGTTTCCCTCTGGTCTTGTCCAAGCATTCGGACACTGTCTTCACCTCGATCTGTGACTGGACCTGTCGTCGCGACCTTCTCTCACTCGATTACTTCTGACATTTAGTTGATTCCGTTAGACTTGGCTTCAGTCTCCTTCCCGGTCCTCTTTGTGGACATCACCTCGGACATTCTCTTCATAGATATCTTTTCGTTTTTCTTGCTGGATGTCTTTGGTAGATCTCTTCGCTCACTGACGTCTTGCAGGTCAGCATCATCCTTGCAACCAAACTGGTGGGTCGGCTTCTTCCTCCTTGCGACCAACTGGGTGATCGGCTTCTTCTCCCTTGCGACCAGACTGGGTGGTCGGCTTCTTCCCTTGCGACCAGACTGGGTGGTCGGCTTCTTCCTCCTTGCGACCAACTGGGTGATCGGCTTCTTCTCCCTTGTGACCAGACTAGGTGGTCGGCTTCTTCTCCCTTGCGACCAACTGGGTGGTCGGCTTCAGGCGGTCTGTTTAACCATTCCTTCGCCTTTCCGCAATCGCAGTTCTTTGGCGCGCTTCTGACTGCGGTCTTCTGCCTCTTCAGTGACTTGCTGATTTGGGCGGTTGTCTTGTGGTCTTGCCTCTACGGTGATTACCTGTGGCCACTAGGCATCACCGCAACCTCAATCTTTGGCCCTGGCAGTCTCTGTTCAGCTGTGCGATAGCCTTCTCTCTTCCATTGGTTATCCCCGGGCGTCTTCGGTTTTCCTTTGCCGAAGGGGTTGCTTGCTTACTTTTTTCTCGCTGGAATGACAATGTCGTAGTGGTCTGATGGTCCCTTCAGTCAATTAATGTTCGCGACCATTACTTGCTTTGGGTAGTTTGCACACAACTGTCTCTGTGCGGAGTTCCTGCACTCCTGGCACGTTCCTGTGCCGTCCCTTAGCAGTGGTTTGTTCCTCAAAGGCTGTGTGGTGACTTGGCGCCACTCGGGTGTGGCAGTTTTCTTGCGCATCCTCCATGCACCCACTGTTCAGTGTTGCCTTTATTTTCTTCCCCTGGTGATCTGTGTCCTTTAATCACGTGCTGCACCAGTCGGTTCTGTTCTGTTGCTCCTCCTGTTCTCTCGGTGCTTGGACTGCAGGCGCCGTTACACCATTTGGCCATTGGGTGGCAGTGTTGCTTTACCTGTGTGTCTCTGTCTCTGCCGAGCTTTCATGCCTCGTGGTCTTGTGCTTGGGGAATGGTGCTGCCTGCATCTAGTCTGCAGGGACTCAGGCATCGGGATTGACCTATGCCCTCAGCTGTTCCTCTGGTGGCCATCCTCCTGTCATGTACGCAGTCCGGGTGAGTGTTTCATTTGGTCATGGTCAGTTCACCCGCAACTTATCCAATACTGCTAGCAGTGCTATTCTTAGCTTCGCACTGCTTCGGTTTTCCGGCCTCCATACTCCTGCCGTCCACCTTGTGTGCGGGTCAAGCGCTCTCTTCCACGTGGGGGATGGGTACCGCTTCCCCTTCTGGATGTCTGACCTCAAACGCTTCAGCGGCGCTGGCCGCACATAGTCTAATTAAGTTCTCCGCCCCCGCAGCAGCCTCAAACATTTCCACGCTGTATGGGGGGCCCGGAGCTGCCGCTGGGGAACTCTCTCTCCCTCAGGCTGTGCGGGACACTCGTGTCGGAGGGTGCTCTCCTGCCCCTACGGAAACGGCGCTTCTCACCTCGGCCAGCTGCAGCCACATGCACCACCGCAACTCAGGGCACACGCAGGCAGTCAGGCACCATCGGAGGACTCCGCTTCACCACGGTGAGTCTCTTTTGTTCTTAGATCCTTCCCGCCCCTCTTCACGGGCCGCACAGGGGGGGGGTTGCTGGCGCCGCTCCGGTCAGCCACGGGCCAGACGCTGCCCTGTCACACCTCCGCTGCAGCCCCACACTGCACACGCTGCGCGGGGGTGGGGAGAGGTCAGCGAGGCTCCCGGAGACTACTGACCTCACTACGGGCAGTGTTCACCGTTCTTCCCAGGTGGGCTCCACTTGTGCCCGCACCCGAGGCATTTGCCGCAGCCTCTCATACTCGCCGTGCTGGGGCGTGGGCTGGCTCTGAGGGCGGCCAGCCCTCTCGGACACCAGTCACTCTTGCTCGCGGGGGGTCACTCCCGCGTGGGTGGGCTCCGCTTGGCCTCATAGCGCCCAGGGTCACTTCCTTTTGTCCACAGCCCCACGCTCACTCACCGGGCTCGCCGCCAGCCTGGCGGGTCATCGCGGCCGATGCGGGTGGGCTCTGACCGTCCCGCATTTCTCACGGTGGGGTTACTCCATCGGGGCCGACGCGGGTGGGCTCCGGTCGGTCCGCTCCTCACTCCAGGACACCCCCACGGCAGGGCGGCTCACAGCGGGGTCAAAAAGTGCGGGGTAGGCTCCCGGTCACCTCCTCATATGCATATGGGCCCGGGGCTCGTCACACGCCCCGCGGGCCTCTCGGCGCGCCGCGCCGCGCCATCTCACAGGGGGTGCCCTCTAGGCGGTCAGCTCTCTCCCCCTTTTCCAAGATTTTCAACTGTTGCACGCAGGGGCACAGCTTCCGCCTCGTCGCCAAAATGGTATTTGGGCCCTAGGCCCTCATACTAATGTAATGAGATGACGCAGACACAGGGATGATAGTTTATTAACTTGCCATGAGCACGTGCGCTCAGCCCCTTTTATTTGCAGGGTCATCTGACTGATGACGCCTGTGGTGGGTGGGTGTTCAGTGTGTGATACAACATGCTGGAACACTAGAACTTATCCCACGATACTACAACGTCCAGGGCAAAATAAATAGATCTGCCAAGTTCCAGGACGCAGGTGACTGTTAGATATGTGCACTGAGGCCTGGGACCAAGCCGAACATTCATGCATATCAGCACACATGATTCAGATGGGAGACTCCTGATTTTTTAAGCAATAAAATGCTTATTATAGATTTCTCCTGCCTGAAATTACCCCCATTTCGACACAAGTTAATGGGGGAAATTAAATCCCCTTATTTATTTTCTAAAACCTCCCTCTTCCTAACTTACAAATGTTGGCATTTATGAACATTACCCAACTTTAAATGGAACAGCGCTAGGTGGTAAGACAGCAACAAGAAGAACTACGTTATTAGGAAACATTATTTCAAAAAGAATGCGAGTGCTTTTAAACCACTTTGCAAAAACGTCATATGTGAATTATTAACGTGAAGGCAGAAGAAAAAAACAGGCTTGATTCTAAAACAATCGGACGTTCTTTGAGCCGAGAGAAAAACAAGCCCGGTTTGCCAATGGCGCGGCCGTGCCTACGACTCTAAATGCATTGATGGTGAGCTGAATTGTGCTCACAATGTGAACCATCCACGCCCGGAGCAGTGAGAAGGCAGTACCAGCCGGTCATGCCCAGAGGAAAGGCAGCCAGTCACCCGAAACCGCTGCGAACTGCACGCACTCGGCTGGCAGCCTCCAGCGACCTTCAAGCTGACTTTGAATCGCAGTTAATGAATTGTGGCCCGTGCATTATTGTATTAGCTGTTCGTAATGAAAAACAACAAATGCACATGTAATGCCGTTAATGGTTCCCTGAAAGCGTGTTAAGTGTCAATTAGAACAAGTGTTAACGGTGAGGTCACGTGGTTTGTGGCCATAATTACCACATAAAATTGAGGGTCTCCCTGAGGGCTATTTTTTCATTACAACATAATTACAATTTGCTAATTACATCCAAAAGCTTAATGATGTTAAAGTGCAAGAAGGCAAACCCACGACCAAACAACAATAACAATTAAATACGGAGTTTAGAGCGAAGCAGAGGGTGGCGCCATATCAAAGGTAGATCTTTTTTTCATTTCTGTTGGCCGGCAAAAGCCTGCTTGGTACAATGACCTTGACGTCTCTCTTTTCACTGGCTCCGCTCCCTCCCGCTCCGTCGCCTTTAGTCTGCAGCTTACTGCAAACATTCCTATCAGTTATTTCTTGTCGCTTTTACTTTATTCAGCTTTGTTCCTGACAGCAGGTTTTACCCTAGTTTCAACTCACTCTTGGTTGAGGTTTTTTACTTGGCAAGTTATGCAGTTTAAGAGAACTTATGCACATCACAAGCAGTGTTTGTAAGTTTGGTGTGTGCAGAGATAGTTTCTTAGATGATGTTTTTGAGGGACAGTCACTTAACTGGTTAAAGATACTGGGGCTTATTTATGAGCCCTTGCGTCACTTTTGCGCTAGTGGTGCATCACTTTTTGTGACGCCCCAGCAGCGTCAGCAATGCACCATGTTGCGTCATATTTACAAGGTGACGCATCTAGGTAGATGCGTCACTTTGTAAACCCCTGCACCACATTATACCTGCGCCAGGTATAATGTATGCAGGGTGGGCGTTCTGACGCAAGTAAGCCTCGTGGAAGTTACGCAGTGAAATCTATGAGATTTCACTGCGTCACTTCTAGGACGCAAATGCGTCAATATCTTACGACTGCCTCACAGCAGGCGTAAGACTGACACAGGAACATTTGAAATGGGACTTGCCCATGTGAAAATGTCCCGTTGATGGAGTTGCGTCACATTTGTGACACACTCCAGCAATGCATCATTTTTGCGCCCACTGATAACTCAGAAATGCTGACGTATCTGTAACTCCTTGCGACATGATGCGTCATACTGTAAATATGACGCATCCAGCATGTCGAAAGGAGGGCCCAATGAAAAGTGATGCATCGCTTTTTTCACGCAGCGATGCGTCACTTCATAAATGAGACCCACTATTTTGTGTGTAACATTTGATAAAAAATTCGCTTTTTTGTTAGCAAACAACTCATTGCATGCAGCGTTTTTGAACCCCTTACTAATGATGTTAAAATCAAAACTACAAGCCCCAGAATGCAATGTGCTGTTGGCTAAATAATCAGGATTGGCTGGTGGTTTTGTATATGACATACAAGTGACTTGGCATGTCCTCATTCACCACAAATTCCAGTATGGGTCTTTGTATGTAGACATCATTGTTTTAGGATTAGTTGGAAAAAACTATGAATACAACCTCAAAATGCATTAAGTTGTTACAAGAAAACGCTGGATGGAATACATGGGCCCTGGTAGCATGCAGAAAAGCAATCACTTTACATTTTAGGCAAATTCTGTCCAGAGGCAGGAATCTGATGCACCATTCCTGACACCAAACACTGACACATCTTTTCTTTGAGGGGCACTTATAATGATGAGGGCATGGTATCCTTTGTGGCAGCATACTCTAGAACTTGACAGAGCTGCAATCGTTCAAAGCATCCTTGAAAGATTTTTAGGTAAATGTTCAATTTCCCAGTGGCCACGGAGGATACCCCAGCTTGGTTCAAAATATAAAATCTGAGCATGTTTTGAAAAAATACCGGAATAATATGGTAGCAATGTCATGTTTGGCACAAAGCAACTTCATTCCATGATACCCCATCTTTACGGTTTGTATATCTGTGGGTTTCCTGTCTGTCTCAGTGCTTAGTTCTGGCAGACAAACAGTTATTGACCTTTAGAGGGTTGGCAGTGAAATGAATTGCTTTACTGGCTTCTAATTTCTTATAAAGACCTGTTATTCATTTGCCAGTGCCTTCTTGGGGCCCACTGTGGGTGCTTTAAACCTTGATGTGAGAAATTGGGTGGTGGTTGACTGGGGTGGGAGCCCTGCAAAAGCAACAGCCACAATGCCTTGCAGGGTGAACCACAAAAAGTTACTAAATGAACCTGCGCTTAACCCTGGAAAGCTTCTGCACAAAAAGCAGGCTTAACTTAGAAGCAATGTGTAGAGTATTTAGAGTATTTATGCAGCATACAAAGTGTAATGAAGTGAGAACACAACATAATACAAATCTGAAACTAATTTGGAATAATAGAGTGCATTTTAATAAATTATTTGACATCAAAACAACAAAAATCCAATAAGTAGAACCGTAGTAATGAATTTTTTATGTTTTCAGTAAAAACTAGCACTTAAAAGATCAAAGCACCAACTGCAGACTTCTAATCGCACAAGACTGGGACGGAGTCGAAAGTTAAGGTCAACCACGCTGGAGCGCAGATAGGATACTTAAAGTGGAATGGGCCCTCAGCATTTACCCTCAGACTTAGAAAAATTACTGAGAAGGTAAATTTCATCAGGGCTGCAGGAGGTGTCCGAGGAGGGAGTGTTGTCATTGGATGGCCTTGAGTCGAAGCCTTTGTGAAGATTTCTATTTTCAGACTTAGTCTCCGTAATGGAGGTCGAAAAACTCCAGTGGGACGAAGCGAGGGCTGTAGCCGAAGACAGTTCCATGAACTCGGATACCCCTTTGGCGAAGGACTGCTGAAACAGATTTGCTGCTGTGGAGAAGAACATAGCAGGAGAAGCCGCAAAGTCAATCCGACTGGCGATGGACCTCGGGTGGATAGGCGAGGATGTTGGTCCCAGTCTCCTCCTAATTCTCAGAACTCTTTGGCTAAATGATGTCTTCCGTTTTGGGAACTGGCCACCTGGGCTCATTCATGCGGGGTCCAGGTGCAGATTCAAGATGTTGGGAGCCTTTTATGTCCCTGTGGCTCTAAACAGAAGGCCAGCAAACAAGGCCAGTCATGAACTGAAGAGTGGGTCTGAAGGTTCTATTTTTATACCATTGCACCCTTCTTCTTTAATATGGGAGAAGCTTTTGGAAAGGTTCTTTGAAGAGCATGGAATTGTCTCAATACTCTGCCCTGGCTACAAGCTGGCTGCAGTGACAAAACAGATGTGTTAGGCCCTTAGTGTGACGGCAGAGCATAGGCTATTCAAGTGTAAGTGGGGCTGTGCTCAGCTTCGTCCCCATCTTGCGAGCAGATGGCCCATTCAGACACATCTAATTCCTCTATTGTTGGCTGTCTGGGAGGGATTCAAAAAGGTATAACTGTCAGCTGCACCCAGTCATGTGATCCAAAACAGGCTGCATGTTAGAATGGGAGAGGACAGGAAAATGCTAACTTTCTAAAAGTGGCATTTTTAAAATTGTAATGAAAATTCTTACTTTACCATTAAAGTGGGTTTATCGTTACTATTTCATAGGTACCAAACTTGATATATCTACCTACTCCCACTTAGGAATTACAGCATATTAAATGTAATAAGGAATCCTTAATGTTAACCTATGAAAGGGGTAGGCCTCACAGTAGTGAAAAACACATTTGGGGTGTTTCCACTACCAGAACATGTTAAACTTACAACTACATGTCCTACATTTTTAAATACACATCACCCTGCCCTATGGGCTACCTAGGGCCTACCTTATGGGTGACTTGTATGGAATGAAAGGGGAGTTTAAGGCTTGGCATCAGGTTTTACATTTCAAGTGAGCATGGCAGTGTAAACTGCACACACAGGCTCTGCAGTGGCACGGCTGAGAGATTTTTAAAGGGCTACTTAAGTTAGTGTCACAATCAGTGCTACATGCAGACTAGTAGCATTTAATTTACAGGCCGTGGGCACAGGTAGTGCACTTTACTATTGACTTATAAGTAAATTAAATATGCCAATTGGGTATCAACCAATATTACCATGTTTAGAGGAGAGAGCACATGCACTTTAGCACTGGTTAGCAGTGGTAAAGAGTTCAGATTCCTGAGGCCAACAACAACATTTTCAGAAAAAGAGGAGAAGGAAGGCAATACGTTTCTGGGGACTCTTCAGAGAGGGCCATTTTCCAACATGAGCCTCCTCCAACCTATAGCTAAGGTAGACTAAATAATACCTTGTTGGACTTCCCTGGTTAGGGCGATAGAACATGGAAAATCGCCCATTATGTAGGGGCCCTTGCTAGTTCTACGCCTTTCGGAATCCAGTTGGATTCCTCTGTCTATACTACCTGGGGTCACTGAGCTAAGCCATTGGGAATCCTTCTCCTTACCGGTGGACTCCATCTGTGCAGTACCTAACATTAACTTGCTCACAGATGTATCCCAGTTGGTAGATAGTACCACCATGGCCAACAAAGTGATGTAGCCCATTCCGCCCCTTGGATCTGACTTCTGTCCCCAACCCAAGGAAAGCTCTGTCTATAAGGATAGCAACCAACAGAGGCTACTGACAACTGTCAGTGTCAGTGGCCAGACCCCAGACCATCCAGGGGCCTCTGTCCTCTGTGTTTTCTCAGAGTGGGGGGGGGGCAGTAGCAACAGGTGTCTTGCACCTTTGTTCTGCTCCACCTCCTACCATTCCAGGAGTGGTATCCTGAAACTGGTACTTCAATCCAGGGTCTGTACTCTTGGGTTGAACAGGAATCAGGGGTGAGTCTTTCCTCTGCTTCGCCCTCCATCTGGGCCTCTGTACCCTCAGTTTGGGAATGGTATCCCCCGAAAACTGAACTGTCAGGGCATCCCTGGTGGCTGCACCTCCCAGTTCCCCTTACACTGGGGACAACTAATTCCCCAGAATAAGTCAATTTGCATCTGGGGAATAACTATGACCCTTCTCTGAGTCACCTCCCCACCCCACCCCACTCTAGGGACATCAGGGCCATGGGGCGGAAAAAGTCCTGCTCCTGGGCCGGAGTCCCCCTACACACCTGGCTTGTGTACTGCTCTCTGGAGACTAGCCTTTCCACCACCATGGTCTGGCAACCCCTGGAATCCCACAGAGCAGTGACTGGGCCCTTATTCACTTTCACCTGGCGGAAGTGATGACTCCCACTCTCGGGTATCACCAACTCACCCAATGAGTCTATCTTCCAGCTGAGGGAGATCATGGCATGGTCTATGACCTGCTATTAGGGACAACTCTCCCCTAAGGCCACATTGGCCAGTCCTGTAGAGTTCCCACCAGTGGGTGGTTTCTTTGGACAGACAGAGTCCCCCTGCTTGTGTTCTAACTGGGAACAATCAAAGCAGCAGGGTTGTAAATTGGTTGGCCTGGGACATTGCCAATCAGAACCTCAATCATTCTTTTCAGAAAGGATATGGCTACCCTTTTGTTCTCACTCAACCTGAGACTTGTCTGAGTCTCCTGTGACCTCCCCCTCACTCTATTGGGGGACCTGAACCACCCATCTTGGAGACACCCCCAGGTAAATATTTGGACACTCTGGTGCTGATCCAGATGTCCGCCTCCTCAGCAAGCTTCCTGGGATTGATCCGCATTCTATCAACCAGGTGTTGGAACATAACTAACATGTACTCCTTCAAAATCAACTTGCACAGCCTAGAATAGGCATTGTGCCCCTCACCCAGCCCTTTAGTGCCTTGCTAGCATTGTCAAGAAAGTCAACCCATGTTTGTATAGAGAGTTTGTGGCTGCACCTGAACCTCTGTCTATACCTCTCAGGGGTCAACCCAAATTTACTAACAAGTATGGCCTTCATGGTGGTGTACTGTGTTTGATCCTCTACTTCTAGTGTCAGAAGTGTGTCCCTTCCCACCGTGAGCATATATCTCCACTAGCTACCCCCCCCCCAGGACTCCTCAGAAACCTTGTGTGCACTTAGAACCACCTCATAGGCAGAGAACCATTTGTCAATGTCATCACCTACAACAAAACTGGGTACCAAATCCTTTGGGATGCAACTCTCCCTTCTCTAGAGGACACTGCAGGTATGCTTCCACCACTATTGCTGGACTCCACTTGCATGGCTCTAATGTCCCGCTGTCTAAGGCTTAGCTCATGGGCCATTCTCCTTTACTCAATGGCCAGCCTCTTCTCTTCTAGGGTGTGCTCTGTCTACAATTTGGCAGGCTTTTACTCTTTCTCTAGTTTTGGAAGCTGTAGCTTAAGCTTCCTCTCCTTTCTCCTGTCCTCCAGATTCTCTGGGGACAGGTTTCGAGGTGACACAATGCTCCCTGCAGATGGATGGACTTCCAGTCCTGGGAGGATGTTACCTCCCTCCCCAACAGGTTGCATGTCAATACCCTGCTTCAGGTCTTGTTCTAATTCTTCCTCATATCCTGATCATTTCTCCTCAATATTTGTGGTTCTGGTGGGCTGCTGCCCATGCTCTCAAAGCTGTTTGAGGCTATGCTTTCTTAGCACTTCCTTTGGTAAACAACCTCTTCTCTTGGCAGAATCCCTTGAGCTGGGCCACAGTGAAGTACTGTAGGTTGGTCAGCTGAAACTCAATCCTGCCAGAGGTAAGGTCACAGACACAAAAGAGAAAAAATGGGAATAGGGAATTATTTGGAAAAACAAAAATGTCAATTAGAGACAACTGTCTTAAATTGGTCTCAATATGGAGTAGTAGGGTACAACGAGTCACTGTATGGCACTGCACAAACATAAGTCCTATCCTCACCGATGATCACCTATGTAAGAAATTGGGTTTATGGTTAGCAGAGTCATGCACCCTGTCCAAGAAGGAACCCCAATCCTAGTCAGGGAAAGTCAGATATGCACCATGTATTAACTGGTATTCACCCTCTGGGAACTTGGCACAGAGCAGGCAGTCCTAACTTAAGAGACAATATGTAAAGCATTTGTGCAACACTTCAAACAGCAACATAGAGAAAACACCACAAAAAGACTCCACACCAGTTTAGAAAAATAGATTATGATTTATAAATTAAACAAGGCTAAAAAGACAAAAATCCAATAAGAAGTCAAGATATTAATTTTTAAAGATTAAAAGTGAAAAATAGCGCTTAAAAGCAATAAGCCCCTATAGGGTTATCTGGATGCCCTGGACCGGGGCAAATCCAAAGTTCAGGTCGACCACAATGGAGCAGGGACAGTGTACAGGAGCCACGCAAGGCACTTTGAACAAAAGTACCTTGACCCTGGTTGCAACAGCTGGATGTGGGGTGCTGCTGAGCGATGCATCGGTGTCAATACCTGCAGCCGAGTTGATGCGTCAATTTTCTCCACTCGACAATAGGGATGCTCCAGTTCTGAAGACGAAGCACCGTTCCCAGAATAGAAAATCGCAATGGACCGCACACCGCTAGCCCCTCCTCCGGATCGCCCCTCGGGAATCTGGTACATGGAGTTCTTGAGTGGTTCACCCAGGTGGGTGCAAGTAGGTACTTGTTGGACTGATGATCTCTAGACCCGATACATGTCCCGGGTTTTCGGATATCGCCCGGGACATGGCTCGGGTTTCGGGATAACTTCCCTCATCAGTAGAGAAAATAGTTAGGGGTGGAAGAGAAGGCCGCCAAACAACCGTCAAAGGCCTCGATGCCCAAACCGGCACGCAGGTGCGTCGTCCAGGAGCCCGTCGGCTCAAAGCTCAAGGGAGCCAATTTGTAGAAAATCGCAATGGACCGCACACCGCTAGCCCCTCCTCCGGATCGCCCCTCGGGAATCTGGTACATGGAGTTCTTGAGTGGTTCACCCAGGTGGGTGCAAGTAGGTACTTGTTGGACTGATGATCTCTAGAGCCGATACATGTCCCGGGTTTTGGTTGTACCGTTCCCAGAATACTTTAGTTCCGAGTGTGATGTGGTGTGTTTCTCCACGCAGTTGAGGGAATACGTTAATCGTCTCTCAATGCAGTGACGATGATGCAGTGGTTCCGATGCGTCGGTCTGAAGGCGATGCACTGATTCCGAGTGCGACGCACCGGTTCTGTTCCCGCAACAGTGTTGATGCATCAATTCTGCTTCATGCAGCAGAGGATGCATCCATTCCACTGGAGCAAGCACCTGGATCCACTTCCAAAGGACTAGGCACAGGAGCAGAGTGTAAGACGTTGGTTCCCGGAGTCGTAAAACAGGAGGCAAGCCAGCATGCCCTTGGATATCACTCTGGGTTCAAGGCAAAGAGCCCAATTCTTCCGCCTCAAGGTAGAGTGTAGGAGGCAGCAGAGCAACACAGCAGAAAAACTATTTTTCCAGAGCAGCAGTCCAGCAGAGTGGCAGTCCTTGTAGCAGTGCAGCAGTCCTTCCTCCTGGGAGAGTTTCTTCACAGGTCCAGTAGTATCTGATTTGGTGGGGTCAGCAACTCAGTACTTATACCCAATTGTGCCTTTGAATTGGAGCTGACTTCAAAGAGGTGCTTTGAATTGCAGAGAGGTCCTCCCTTCCAGCTCTGGCTCCAGACTCACTACAGACGGGTATGCAACCATTTGTGTGGGGATAAGACATATCCTATTCAGGTGTAAGTGTCAGATCCTCCCTCTCATCCTGCCCAGGATGCCCATCAGGATGTGAATAATCACTCATTCACACCTAAGCTCCCTTTGTGTGTGTGTGAATGTCTAGAGGGAATGCACAAAGTCCTGCTGTCTCCCACCCAAGACCTGTATTGGAGATAGTTTGCAGGCACACAGGGCTAAGAGCAGAAAAAGCCATCTTTCTAAAATGAAATTAAACTATAAAAGTAAAGAGGATTTATCATTACCATTTGAGTTATATGAACCATGACAAAGCAACTCCTTCTCAATTAGGAATTACATTGTGTATGTGTAATAAGGAATTCACAATTTTAACGTATGGAAGGGGTAGGCCTCACAGAGGTAAACACTGATTTGGGAGTTTTTTACCACCAGGACATGTAAAACTTAAAAGTACATGTTCTACCGTTTAATTACACAGAACCCTGCCCTATGGGCTACCTAGGGCCTACCTTAGTGGTGATATATATGCAATAAAAGGGGAGTTTAAGGCTTGCAAATGGATTTTAAATGCCAAGTTGGCATGGCAGTGTAAACTGTGCACACTGACTCTGCAGTTGCAGGCCTGAGGCATGTTTAAAAAGCTACTTAAGTGGGTGGCACAATCACTGCTGCAGGCACACTAGTTGCATTTAATTTACAGGCCCAGGCCACAGGTAGTGCACTTTACTATGGACTTATAAGTAAATTAAATATGCCAATTGGGTATAAACCAATAGTACCATTTTTAGGGGAGAGCGCAAATGCCCTTTAGCACTGGTTAGCAGTGATAAAGTGTTTAAAGTCCTAAAGCCAATAGAAAGGTTGTCAGAAAAAGAGGAGGAGGAAGGCAAAATGTTTGGGGTGACCGTTCAGAGAGGGCCATTTTGCAACAATACTGTATTTCGATTTGCAGACCGCAGAGACCCATATTCGAAGTGGGTTATCTATTTGTAGGATAAAATAATAGACTTGACCAGCGCCTTAGAATTTTTTTTATTAGCACAGCCTTGAAAAAGCCCTTGGCTTGCATGCCCTATTAGGGTGAAACATGTGTTGGCATATTTGAGATACCGGCATAATTTGAGACACCTCTCTGTTCCCAAATATTCGATAAAAGGAAAATTAAGGAATCTATTCTGGAAGCCTTGATGGAATTAATTCATTTGTAACTAGGCTTTGAAATGTTTTGACTCAAAAGGTTTTTCTAATTTCTGGAGAAGGGGGGGTGTTAAAAGAAAGAAAAGGGGGAGAAAAAAAGAAAAAGAGAAACAGATTTACCTACTAGGCGGCGTCTTTCTTCTGTCCTCTTCGTCCACAAGTTGAGCCGGAACAGGAAGCACCCGGGCTCCACATAGCCATTCACAATGCTACAGTGCAGCCTGGTGATTTGCTCCTCTAAGCGAATCACAATGCTGCAATGCAGCGTTGTGATTGGTCTGAGTGCAGTGGATCAATGCTCAGATGGGTACTGGAGGCCTGGGCATGTTCCCCACCAGGCTGTGTAATGCAGACTGGTGGGAATATGCAAAGTGCACATGACTGTTTGGCCGGGCCAAGATGTCCGGCCAAGAAGTCATGTTCACTTTAGAGTGTGCAAACCACTCCTCACCCTGCGGCTGTAACAGCCCCCTCACCTTTCCAGCACCAGAGAATAGTAAAAAAAAAAAAAAAATGATAATACCATTGTTATTATCATTGTATTTTTCTTATCGGCCAACGCTCCTCCGCCTTAGCGGAGGAGCCACCCCTGTTTCTAAGGTGTCCTAATTCGTGTTGCATTGACACCCCTGAGCTGTAAAAGGCTATATTAGCTAAGTAGCCTACAGTAGAATGTAACAGAATGGCCAACATAATTTGCCTCCCCCTGCATAATATGTTGCATTTCTTACTACATAGTTCCCTCAAACTACATGCATACAATGGGCAAGTGTTGCAGCAAAATTTATTCCAGACCCCGCTGATATATGAAACCTGCAAACATAGATAAATGCACGAATTGTTCAATTTAGGGTAAGAAGTAAATTGAAAAATGTTTATGCATGGCATCTTAGATGACCAAACAGTTGCATGCTGATTATAAATAAAATGTGATCAAACCGTGTAGTTTAGGCATTCTTACACCAATCCTTTAAAAGGCTGTATATTAAAAAAAATACTCATACAAGGAAAATTGCATTAGGCATTAGATTCAAAATAAAAAATAAAAACTGAAATGAAAGAACCAAAGTACTCCATATTTGCATAAATGTACACAACCAAAAAGAACACATTTATGATCTCCATTGTAAAGGATGGAGCAAAATCAACTTCTTTCTCATAAATGTAGTTTACTACTTTGTTGTTATTTGCACGGTACCTGTAGCCAGCAACATCACTTTAGGGTGCAGATACTTCCTCGGGCAAATAACAAGTTTATTTATTGTGAATGTAAATGAGCAGTGCTGTGCCAACATCTTCCACAGCAAAAAGGCGGGAGGGAGGAGAAATACTTTGCGCACCTTTCAAGACGCAATTTAGTCACCTCATTAGTCTTTAATTGGAATTAGAGGCTCGCATCAGAATACTCAGTCACAAATCTGTTAACCCTAGCAGTGCACATTTTCCTCACCGGAGTGTTGACATTTGAGGGAAATATTGTAAGCCACTTCCAAGACTCCACATATAATGCATTATTAATAAGGCAAACTCTTTCATGTACTATAGAAACTCGATTACCCAGTCTAATCAGCAGGGCCTTTGGTATTGGCTAAACTCACAGATTTTAACGCAGATTCGAGAACTAAGAGCTACTTTAATAATTCGAAGTAAAATATATCATTGTGTTTTGATGGACCCAGATACACCGCGCTTGGACATTTGTCAAGCTTATATGGACAATGATACTGAAATCCAAATAGTGTAAGTTAATATGACACAGTCAACCAAGATCATTATACAATATGCTAATGCATCAGTGTTACTCCTGGGGGAGATAGGTGGGTAGTTTACAACTGAGATGGCATTGGTATTTTGAATGGCAAGGTTTCTGTTTGATAGAGACAACCCGAAATCTATACAGGTGTACGTACCGAAAAGAATATATAAAGTGAAACAAAAACAAATTAGAAGGAAAGGGCAAATCGTGTTTAGGAAATAATCCACAAATGCTGAAAGAGTACTTTTTTAAAGGCAGCAATATAAAAGGCGTGCAAGTGATCATCCTCACTTTGTACATCACCACAAAATGTGAAGGCTAGTTCACTGTTAGCATTTCAAACCCCTGATATCGAATGGCAAGATTGAGGGGGATATGTACAAAAACTGCCGCTAACTAATGCTAATGCTAGTTAGCGGCAGTTTTCTTAACGCGGCCTATCACCAAAAACTATCGCCCTGTTAGCGATGTATTTACAATACGTCGCTACACGGCGATAGTTCCAGGTAGCTGCGGTGAAAATTGCCATTAACACTAGCGTGAAGGCAATACAAATTCTGATGTTAGCGGGCGAAAACTGATGAAAGGCCAATTTTTTGGCAAAAAACTAACGTTAGTCAGCCTAACGTGAGGTTTTTTGCCTCTAGAGGCAAAAATAGCCTATAAGTCCACCCCCAATGAACAATTGGAAACAAAACCAATGGAATGCAGATTGGAGCAGCCAGGGCCAAGTGCAGCAAAGATCAACAACCCCACCAAGCCCCCCAACAGCCAGGATGACCAGCCAGCATCCCAGGGGAAGAGGAAATCCAGGGCTGCAATCATGAAAAGAGGTGCATTGCTGAACAAAACCAGTGATGCATCACTTATCATTGCACACTCCTTGCAACACCATGGCATCCAAAACCTTGAAAGCGTGGACAGTCCCCTGGGCCTAAAGGCCTCCTGGGCCTGCGTCTGGGCCCAGAGTGGGATGCGGGGGTGCTGTGGAGTTGCTGGCACGTGGTGGTAGACATTGATGCATTGGCGATCACCCTTACCTGGAGGTGAAGTCTGCCAGGTCGCATAGAGACACGTTGCTGACCTGTGTGAGAAGACCACCTGGTGCCCCTTGGAGCGGTGAACAGTAGAGGCACTCCTGGGCACCAACGTTGGGAGGTCTGCGTCGCATACCACACACCACCACTACACTGGGGTGCACGGAGGAGCTAACCAATGATAGGCCACGCCTCTCTGCATCACAGGCTGGAGGATGTTACTCTGGCCTGACGCTGTGGAGGGTGAGGCCCCTGAGCTGCGCTGAACTTGTGTGGTGTAGCACTGCAACTTCACGTCTAAGGGGGGCCTGTTGCATCACCTGCATCCAGAGGTTCCCCAGCAGACTTGGTGTCGACTGCTGTGCCCTAGCTTGTGAAATCCCACCTGGCTGAGGCTCCTGCTGGCTGAGTCACAGAGAGCGCAGCAGATTGTACAACAGTGTCAATGCCCAGGTGAGGAGAAGGTGGGACGCGTAGCAGAGGAAGCCTGGGGGTCGAGTCAGGCCCAGGCCTAGCACCTGTGGGGGACACACCTCCGGAGTGGCTCATCTGCTGTGGCGGAAGAGCGTCGCCCCACTGCTTTCAAGCAGTGCAAGAAGAGGAAACATAACATGATGATAACTTACTGCTGTACTTATGCTATGTTTCCTTTGCGGGAAGGGGTGGGTGGGGCTGCACTACCCATGGAGGAAGGCAGGGGCAGAGTGGTATGCCCACTCAAGTGTGCAATGACTGGTCGGCCCTCTCAGTTATGCGCACCTCCCTGTTCGCAATGAAAGTTGCATTACAGTCTGCACGGAGAACATGCCCATCCCTCCAGCCCCTGGCTGAATGCCTCGGCACAGCACTCAAGAAAAATCACAATGTCGCATTGCGGGGTTTTGATTGGCTTTGGGGGAGGGAGCCTAGCTGCCTGCTTCCTGTTCCTGGAAGCAGACTCAGGAGAGCAGGAGTACAGAAGACTTGGGACCCGTGCTCAAAGTAAGAATTAAAAACTATGTATATTTACAATCCCCGCTCCCCCTGCGTCCCTGCCCCATCCAGGGTCCTTTCCAGCGTTTTCCGCCTCCCAACTATCCAGTCCCCCATGCAGCACTACATAATGGCAGCCAATGTGCAGCCATGCGCAGCAAGGTTACCACTGGTGCGCCAAAGGCAAGCCCCTCTGTGTCTGTCCGCCCCTGGACCACCCCCAGCTCCATGGACCCTTCCTCTCAGACATTCCATCCCTACGACGCCAGCACCCTCCTCCCCATCATTCCTGAATGCCCCACTCCCTGCCATCTAGTAACACAGTAGAATTCTCTTGCACCCTGCACCTGTCGAAACTGAAAATGCACCTTCTGGGACACCAGTACACCAGCGCCTTCTGCCAGCCAGCCGACCAACACCGCACCCAGCTCAACTGCATCCTCCTCAATGTGCGGTCCCTCCACAAACATGCAACAGAAATCTGGGACCTCCTCTATGCCACCTCTTCATATATCGCCTTCTTCACTGAAACCTGGACCAACCTCTGCTCTGGACCGGACATCTCCATCACCATCCATGACCGCTACAAATTCACTCGTACGGACCACCCAGACGGCCAGGAGGAGGCATTGCCATTGTCTAGAAAAGGCACACTCCAACTGGCCAGGCACTTTAATGACCCGATGGTGATCCTGGAACACCTCCACTTCCAGATCCAGACCAACTCCAACCTCCACGGCACCCTCATCTACAGGCCCCTCTAGGCCATGAGCCCCCATTCACCAATGCCATGGTAGACCTAATCGCACCCCAACATCTCCCATTCACCGACTACACCTACTTCTAGACCTTAAGTTCCACCTGGACAACCCCAGTGACCAGAACACCACCTGGGGAACCTCACCAACATCTGACTCTAGCAGGTAGTCAACACAGTAAACCACATAGCCTGACACACATTCAAGCACGTCTTCTCCACCAGGGGGAACTTCAACTACAGCCTCACCACAGGACTCTCCTGTACCGACCATCATTGTTTAGATCGTGCCATCAATACGTCCACCGAACACCATCACCATCATTGCCTCCCCCCCCGTCGGGGCTGGTTCAAGGCCCCCGACGAACTTCCCGTCAACTCGCTCAGCACCACCACTCCGCCAAGGCTTACAGATGCCAACACCGCAGCGCGCAACCTCCACAGATGGATCTCCAACTGCGCCAACACCCTGGCACCCCTCAAGAAAAGACCATGCAAACAACACTCCAAGAAGGCCAACTGGTTCACTCCCACCCTCCACCAGTCCAGCCCCACCTGCAGACGTCTCGAGAAGAGATGGAGCCACAACATCAATCAACTTCACAACACAGTTAGATGTGCACCATTGCGCAAAGGTGGCTGTGTTGGTATATGGCAGCCATTGTGCGCCAGCTTAGGGGATAAAGACAGGGGGGCTTATTCATGAGCCCCTTCTGACAGTTTCACCCCGCTGGTGTGTCATTTCCTTGAAGTACTTGCAGCATGATTCTTGCACCACATTTGCAAATTGACACATCTAGACATATGCGTGACCTTGTGAAGCCCAGTGCCACATTTTACGTGCATCAGGTATGATGTATGCAGCAGGGAGGGCGTTCCCACGCAACAAAGCCTCATAGGAGGGGCGCAATGAAATCCATCAGATTTTACTGAAACAATTGTAGGACGCCACTGTGTCAGTGTGACGCAGTGCCACAGGGAAAGGCTAGCCCCATGCATTGCTGGAGTTGCATCATGCTTGTGCCACAACTGCAGCAATGCGTGACTTTTGTGCTGACAGATATGACAGGATTCCAGACGAATCTGTCATTAATTGAGACATGGAGTGCTGTACAGTAAATACAGTGCATCTATGCTGTCGCAAGAAGGGCGTAGTGAAAAGTATTGCAACGCTGTTTTGTCGCAGTGATGCAACACTTTTCATGAATGAGGCCCAGGAATTATTGATGGTGCCCATTCCTGCCCTGTAGTTTTGTCGCAGGGCAGCGCAGCAACACTCCTTGCAGCGCTGTCCAGCACCAAAACCTTCTGAAATGAGGCCCCAAGTGTTTGCACCATTTTTAAGACCGGCTATTTTCTGGTCTTAAAAAACTGCCTCTAACTGCAGTTAGAGGCAGTTTTTTTGGTTTTGCATCATACAAAGAATTCCTTGTAAATATCGCGAAGAGGGGTTAGTGGCATTTTTTACACGGGAACGCCTACCTTGCATCTCATTTTCGTTAACTCTCGCTAACAGAAGTAGCGATCTTAAAAATTTATGTTACATCCAGAAAACTGCTGCTAACTGAGGTTAGCGGCAACTTGTAAATAAGGCGATAAAAAAGCCACTGAAACATCAAAAAATTGACGCTACTGCAGCTTTAACTCCTTGTACATATGCCCCTGAGTCTTTCGACTTCACAAGATGTGTAACCCTAAGAACCTCTAAAATAGTTCCTTCTTAAAATAGCAACTCTTGAATCAAGATATATATGGACACATTTCAGGCCCTTTCTGAACTTTATTTCTTAGTATCAGCTGGAAAACTCTGGTAAACCGTAGTTATGGGTTCTTAGTTAGATTGCAAACTAACTTGTTAGAAACCACATACAAATCCCTCTAAAAACAACAATGAAAGGGACATTATGTTTACGTCTCAAATCTTAAAACACATATATTTGCCATTTACACGAGGTTCGTAATCATAACTTTCCCAATAGACTGCTCTTGAACAGGGGCATCTTAAGGATTTCGGGAGCCCGAACTGTGTTTACATCTAATATTCAGGGATAGTGACAATATTGTAACACAGCAGCAGCTCACTAATACTACTGCAAATAATCTCTGTGACACCCTCCCATTTCTCATAGGAGAGGTCCCGTTTTGATCTAAAAGAATGTTTTTTTATGGATGTAGCATAAAACATAAACACAACATTTCTCAGCAAAATGTCTGTAATAGACTTTCACACAGCACCCACATTAAAAATAAATTAAAGGAAACAGTATTTAAAACAATTGTTTTAAGAATTATTCAAGGTCATCTGGGAAAGACTCTGTAGAAGAGGATTGGCTCTATCAGTGGGTCGACATAACAGAAACATAGACAAAATTCGGAGGTGGTCAAGGTGGTGTAGTAGAGGACTGGGAAGGTTCCTGTTTCATATTCTGCAAATTGAATATTATGTCCTCTTTCAATGCATAGAGAGCCTGTGTCTTCCTGTCACTAACTGAGCTCTAAACTGGGTACAGGCCTTCCCATCTCTCTGGGGCCCAGCGTATGTTTAGCCTCTGACAGAAGAGTCTGGACCAGGCGCTGTCTGCCGTTCCATTGAAAAATGAGCCCAAAAGGTTATGTCCATTGATATTTGAGCCCCTGCTCACCTGGTTTTTTCGTGGCCGGCCTGAAACCTCCCCATTTTTTGAGTATTAGAGGAGAAAGGTCCTGGAAAATGTGTATTGTGTGACCTTGAAAAACAAGATCCGCCTTTCTCCTGGCCACCTTCAGGATGGCCTCTTTCTCCTGAAAGAAGTGGACTCTGGCTAGGATGTCTGGGACGTTGTCTGAGTGGCCAGCAATGGCTGCAATGTGATTTGCTCTACCCAACAGTAAAAGGCTTGGAGGAGGTCCCCGGTAAAGGCCAAGATACCATCTCCTTCTGCACCTCTGTGAAACCACCATGTGCAGATGTTGTTTTTGTGACTGCGGTTTTCCAAGTCCTTTTTCTTGGCCCAGAGTTGTTGATCCCTCAGGGCAGCCACACAATGCCAAATAATCTCCTGATCCTCCGAGTGGGAGTCCATAGTGAGCTCAAGATCGTCCACACGTGTGCCCACCTCAGTGATGTCTCTGTGAAGGTCCTGCAGGCAGCTTTTGAAGTCAGTCTTGAGGGATCCGATTGCAAGCCTAATGTCATTCAAGAATTTCTCCATGTACTCCTGGGTGATGAGCTGGGCACTGGCTGCCGTGGGAGCCTATAAGGTTGAGTCATCCTGGGTGTTCAAGTCCGTCTATGAGGGTTTGGACCACAGAGAGATGACAGAAGTGTCCTTCGATGCTTTACCCTGTGGCACAGTGTGGGGGGGGGGGGGAGCGGGGAAGTCTCTATTGACACAGAGGGGGCAGATCCCTTGCGAGATGGGTGCGTCTGAGTCGTGAAGGGTGTCAGTCCACTAGTGTTGGTCGCAAGGCAGTGAGGAGACAGGCAGACCAACCAGGGAACGGGCTCTGCACGGGGTGGATGGCAAGTCTTTAGTAATGAGCCTTCATGGATGCCTTCCATGGAGGTAGGAATGCAACAGCCAGCGGCCCTTGGTGTAGCCTCCTTGATCTAAGGGGGTCCCTGGAAAACTTCACCCCAGTGAAGCAGCACTGGGATAATTCACTGGATTGGGGGGCTAATTGCAGGGTGGGGCCCACTACACTGCTTTCTTATGGAGGGCAACGCGCAGTCCCCGACTCCAAACACGGTCAATGCTCACCCTGCCGGCGCAACCACTGGGCAAGTCTCAGTCGTAAGTTTGGCAGTCCCTGTATCAGGTCACAGTGCTCTCAACCATGTGCCAACGTTAAGGGCCTTGCAGGCATGGGCCACCTCATCAGCAAGGCAGCAGTGATTTCCTGCAATTCTTTGAGGTGCTCCGCCCCAGGGGGGGACCGGCATTCGTATCTCGATTTTGCAACTGTTACCTATGCCCAAGGGGGTACCCCAGCCTTCAGTATTGTCTACTGCGCTTTATTCCCCGGGCCCATCTGCCTATATTGTCAATCTAACCTGTTTTTTTTTTTATGGGTTCCCAGCTCACAGATCAGGGGGACAACTATCTTGGTGGGGGTCGGTGGGGCCAAGGGATCAACACCCCAAGGGTCCACTGCTCGCCATTGCTGTCCCGGAGAATGAGGCAGACCAAGTACAAAATGGAGGACCACCCCCTGAGGGGCCCATCAGAGCTCTCAGTGACTGGGTTTTGGCATCTCATTTGGTGGATACTGCCTCTGAGGGCCCTCTGGCGTGCTTGAAAAGGTGATTCGGGTGTCTTCCCACTTAGACGGCAGAGATGTGTGTCCTTCTAGAGCGGTGGTACTCATAGTACGGCCCGCGGACCATTTGCGGCCCGCCAGACCTTCCCTTGCGGCCCCCATGGAATACAACAGCAGTCAGGGACTCTGCGCCATTACTGCTGTTGTGATTCCTCGGGGCCGCATTTGCAGAGAAGAGGTCAAAGGGGCATGCGCAGACAAGTAGTGTCTCGCATGTTCACCTGCCGCCCTCGCCCTCATCTGCCCCTGTGAGGTCATAGGCTTGGGTCACGGCAGGTGAGGATTTTAAAAGAAGGCACGCAAGTTGCTGCCTTTCTTTATCTGCCCTTATTTATTGCGAGTGGTTTTGCATGGTAATGCGACAGTAGATGGCGCTGTTGTGACCAAGTGTGAGTTAATCATCAGCTAAATGTACTTTTTAATGCGAGTTTGTTCTCACGGAGTTAACTGGCAGGGCTTTTAGTGGGCCAGGTGCTTCAAAGCAGATGCTGAGAAGGGTAGCCATGGGGGGCTCCATTTTTGCCTTCAGGGTGGAAAAAAAATATATATATTAACTCGGTAGCAGCACTACTGCTCAGAAAGCCTTTGTCAATTCAAATCGACAAGTTTTCATTCTTTCAGTCTCGTCATTTCAGACCTGAAGCATTTTTAATATTATATACAACAAAGCCATAGTTGTATTTATCTCATGCAACAGGAAGATAGGAATGTGGGGTTATGTAGCCCATTTTCCTCACCCTGTGCTCCCCTGAATGGTAAAGATCAGCCATGTCACTATATTCCAGGCTGTTAGCATTGGTCGTTTTTGAACCGAAACACTCAGTGGTAAAATCTTCATTGGGGAGCTTTTCATCACTGTGTCTGTCCTGCCTGGTTGCTTATCCACAAACCCTGCAGGAGTCGTCTTCGCTAAGCCATACACACTGTAAGACCGATTAATCCATGGTCCTTGTTCCAACATGAAATATTAGAAGCACCAACACACTTTGCCAGTAGCTAACACAGTGCCAAAGGCCATGCAGATTTCAGCGTGTCACACTTAAAGAGTACTAAACACAAATGAGATGCGTGACTTGGACTGCTTACAGAACTCATGCATCTATCGGAGTTCCAATGCTTCTGGGCAGCCCCCTTCTTATCCAACTCCATTGGTCACATTAGATACCCCTCTTACCTAAATTACTACAGAGCACCCTAGAATACACTACCACGTTCCTAAATAACTTGCATGCTTCGTTGCATTGGGCAGAGGCAACCACTTCCTTTTAAAAATGGAGAAAAACACGCCCTCCGGTTCTCCTCACCACACAAAATATTCTTTGAGGAGAGAACTATTAACTGAAAATAAATGTCCTAATTTGCAGTTCACTGATATTACTTCCGGATGGACTGAGTGAACTCGAGTGATGAAGTAGAGGTGGGCGCGCCTCAAATTAACAGGGAGAGCGGAGATAAGAGTGGGCTCTGGCTTTAAGAGCCTATGCAAGGAGTCTTGAAAATATATGGCTTGCAAATAATGCAACAAGCATCAATTTAGACTATTATAAGGTGTCTTCAAAATTCAAAAATGGCGCTGTTGTGACCATTTTTGCCTTCAGGGTGAAATTTATATACAACAAAGCCGTAGTTGTTGCTTATTTATCTCATGCAATTAACAACTATTAGAAAAGCCAATAGTCCTGACTTGTTGCAGATATAATGTTACTGGTTGTATCTGATTTATCTGGATCCAATGACAAACAGCAACATACCAGTAGAGTGGCACACTATGCTAAACAAAGATTTTTGTTTACATGTTTTTAAGCCAACCCCTTAATTTTATCGGTCATGGCCCTTTGAGAGAACCCTCTGGTTTTTCATCCCACTAAAAGCCCTGTAACCAGGCAATCCATGTCAGTTATGTGTTAATATCGCCGTAGTTCGATCTAAAAATCTATTTTTAGATTCTGTTGCGTGTCTGTTAACAGTAGAGAAATACTCCTATTTAAAGAGAGAGAGAGACTGACTGACTGACTATGAGAGAGACTGACTGAGAGAGAGTCTGACTGAGAGCGAGAGACCAACAGAGAAAGAGAGAGACTGGCTCAGGGAGAGAGACTGACTGACAGAGAGAGAGACTGACAGAGAGAGTGACTGATTGACAGAGAGAGAGACTGACAGAGAGAGCGACTGACTGACAGAGCTACTTACTGAGAGAGAGAGAGACTGACTGAGAGAGAGAGACTGACTGAGAGAGGAGACTGACTGACAGAGAGACTTACTGGTTGAGAGAGAGAGACTGACTGAGAGAGAGAGACTGACTGACTGACGGAGAGATTTACTGGCTGAGAGAGACACTGACTGAGAGAGAGAGAGACTGGTGGAATTGGGGTTAAAGTGTGTATGGAGCTATGCAATGCCTCTTAAGATTGCTATTGTCTGCTAATAAAAATATTTTGTCAAAATGTGCTCTTTGTAGTTACATCTGCTTTTGAAATATAGCATTGTCACATTGTCTAATGTTTTAAAACAGTTTTTTTTTTACTCTAGCCCCCCCACTGACCCTGCCCCCATTGACCCCACCCCCGCCCCTACTGGTGTGGCCTTCGGCCACTACCCACGCTGTAATTTAGGCCCCCGAAGAAAGTTTGTGAGTACCCATGTTCTAGAGCAGCGTTTCCCAAACTGTGGTCCGTTGACCCCCAGGGGTCCGTGACACATTCCCAGGGGGTCCGCAGGACTTGAGTGCCTGACGTCATTGTAAAAGACAAAATGCCCATGCGCCTTCACAGCTCACAAGAGATGTGAATGTTAGTGCAGGGGCGGCAAAACCACAATATAATTTGGCTCAGCTTTAGGTGCGAGCTGAAGGGTGATTGGCCTCATTTTATTATTTGATTCTGCCCTTCACCCGACGTCGCGCTCGCACAGCAGTGCATGTGTTTCCTCTTGTGTTTTCTGCCAGCCCCAGGGCATTTTGCTATCATGTGTCCCTTTAGAAGAGCATTCAAGAACCTCAAATTGGCAGGAGGGCTCTTCTCTGGACCTGCATGTGAGTGTTTTGTAAGTGTACCCTTTTACAGTAAAAGCGTGTGCATAACGTGTTTCCTTTTTATGTCATCAGCACCTCATGTAAAATAGCTGCCAATGTTTCAGATTGCCTATGTGTGATATTTTCATATGTGTGAGTGTCTGTTTTTTTTACAGAGCTTTTTCTTAACTAGTGTCTCAAAAGGAAAGCTAGTAAAGCAGTGCTTTTAGAGAGCCCACGCCTGTCACTTCTCAGCTGCTGAGGGTGGCAGAGGTGACCTGACATCGAGTGGATTCCAGGTGTAATATGACACTAAATAGTAGACCTTACGTTAAGAGTGCCACATTATTGGTAATTGGCAAAAACAAAGGTAGGGTGTTACATGGCGAACCTGAGGAAGAGAATATGGTGGCGTAAATGATGGGGTGAGGTGAAAGCACAATGGGTTGGGGGCAGTTTGTAATTGGGTTGTGGTGAACAACAGAAGAAAATGGCCTTTGGAATTTATGGGCGGCCATGAAGGACGGAGCCGACTTTGATCACATAAGACCGCACTGCGCTGGGCAGGAATGAAAGTGTTTATGTCAGCAGTGAACCGGCACAATGAAAGTGCAATGTTAGGCAGTAGGGTTAATACTAGGGATTGAGAGGTAAAAAGTTGGCAAGAGAAATTAAAAAAACACAGATCTTGAGGTGCCGGTCATAGAAGCATAGGAGGTTAGAAGAAAAGCAGGGGGATGGAATGCTGCACGAAGGAGTAGGCCAGAGCATCAGAAACTGAGCAGAAAAGGGAAGAGACTGACGAAATACTGCATTGTCTTTCCTCTGACATTTGGTGTGACCTTGAAATTGTGAGCTTAAATTATCGAACAGAAGCTTTACCTGCCACCCTCCAGAGAAGGGTAAGTGAGAACTGTTATATTGAGCAGTAGTTACACCTGTTATTTCCAGCGCTTTGAAACTGCAAGAGTGTGGCATGGAGCTCTTTTGAAAATAAGTTATTAGGATTACTAATCATAAAGAACTCTAGTGAGGTATGTGTGTGGCAATACTGGGAAGAGAATGGTACAGTGAGGAAGCAAGGGACTGGTATTAAGCAGGTTATGGAGGTACAGAACGACATGAAGAATGTTAGGGGGGGACAGGAATTGGGGAGGGGTCAACCAGAGGCAGCAGTGCAGAAATACTAGAGAGGCCAAGCGAAACAGGCTAGCATAAACCTATACCTCATTTCTGCAAACCAGGTCCAGTGTGGGCAGTGAGAGCAGGGCTTTTAATAGCCCAAACTCAGCAGCAGACCTCACTTGGGGGTAGAGAGGAAAAAGCATACAGTGTTTTATGCAAACTGTTACCGTTTCCTGGGCCTTCCACAATCTCAAATCCACAGAAATATCTAAAATGTTTCTCTGAGGAAGGGGGCATCCCTTCCGGCAAATGTTCAAATAAGACAGGGTATCAAATGGATGCTCACAATCATGAGTAGAACCAATGAACAGGCACCAATGAACAGGTACACAGTAGTGGGTGTGATTAATGCTTCTGAAACATGAGGTGTAGTTTCAGGGCAAGCTTCTCTCCCTCAAAGAATAGGTACAGCACATCACCAACAGTGCAAGCGTCACTCACAGTGCAAACACAAAGTGGCATTAGCAGTGCAAGCTTTCCTCTCTCGCAGAACAGCTACACAAGGTGCATCAGTTGACAAGTTTCCCAGGTTCATACCACACAATCCCTCACATAACAGGCACAGCTCAGCATCACCATTGCAGGCTTCAATTCCTCATAGAAAGGATACGGCAAGGGCATGGGTGCAAGCTTCCCTCCTTTGCAGAACAGGCACAGCATGGTAACAGCAGTGGAAGCTTTACTCTGTGACAGAAAACCTTTATAACAGTATTTTTTTTTTAAAAACTGTTTATTGATGACTGCTTCAGATATTGCATCAGGCCTTCTACATCACTTATACAGACTTTTCTGTTTCTCTCCCCCCAACAATTGGAAACATCTGACTCAATGCCCTCATAATATGTAGTCTATACAAATCGTCCACATCAGCCCGGGCATCTCTATATACAAGTGGTACTTCTTTACAAGTGAATTCGAGCTGTGGATGCTCAATCACTTCTCAGTGTGTATACATCCATGACTTCATAAGTAAAGGCGTCGCCAGTCTCTATCTCTCCCCACCCCCCACCCCGTTTCGTACGTCTCCTGACCTCTCTGCACAGGCCATGGCATCTCCCCGGGCCTAGTGGTCTCAGAGACCTGACTTATCTAAATAAGTGTGATCATCATCCTCTTCTCTGGCCATCCAGTGCGCACCCCGGGCCATTCTCTATTTGTGGACCCACCCCCTTGTCCAGTCATTCCTATGACACAGTCCCCGTCTGGGGGGGCATCAAGTCCATGTCTTCCAGCTCCAACAGTATCTGTTCCCACTCCTGTGCTATTGGGTGTTTTCGTAGCCCTCGTTCCTTCTTCCTCCTGAGTATTGTACCTTCAGCCCTACCCCACTTCAGTAATTCGGACCGCCAGGCCTCTACAGTCGGGGGTCGTGCAGATTTCCACCTCATAGTCAGTGTCCTGACCGCCAGTAGTAATGCTAAGTCCATGAACTTCAGTGGGGCCCTACGACCTTTAGGTCTTTTCCTGTGTCCCAGCAAGCACGGCAGCGCCCCCTCTGGTATCTGCATGCCCGTGGCAGTGTATAGGATGTGTCGTACCTGACCCCAATAGCCTTCTATACGCGGGCAGGACCATAACATGTGGAGAAGGCCACCCTCCTCCGCTTGACACCGGGGAGAGCAATGGGAAGAGGCAGGAAACATCCTGTGCAGCCTTTGTGGGGTAAGGTATGCCCAATGTAGTAACATGGCTTGGATAAATTTAAACTTCACATTTCTGGGTGTTCCGTGATAACCTTCCATGCCCCATCTGTCATGTCCTCCCCCGTGTCTAACGTCCAGGTGTTCCTGAGGGGAGTGAGGGACATAGCAGCGTGTTCCCTAATGCCATGGTATACCCACCTCACAAGGTGACCCCCAGTACCCATGTAATATAGTAGGTACACTAGCTCATGTTGTTCCGGTCTGCTACGCTGTGGGGCCCACGTGGTACGTACGTAGTGTGTGACCGTGGCATGTAGGAGGTACAGTCGTGGAGGGGCTCCCGTGGCTTGCACAAAGGAGGCGTGGTCTAACAGCGCGCCATCTCCAAACAAGTCGCCCACTCTGTCTACCCCCGCATCCGTCCAAGGCCGTAATCTACTGTGTGTCAACCGACCCTGTGGTGTTGGGATTCCCAAGAGGGGGATGTTGTCGGCGTACGGTGGGGCCGATGACGTGTATGCCAAAGCTTTCCGCCAACATATCAGGGCGGTATGCAAAAGAGGGTGGCAGTCTCTGGGCACTTTGGCCCCGGGAAGTAGTAAGGAGTGCAGTTCACCACGTGCCAGCCGCACACCGGTAAAGCCGATTTCGTGCAAATGTCTACCCGCCACCCATCTTGATAGCCATTGTAATTGGCTCGCGTAACCTTTATAATAGTATATCAGTACAGATTTCCTACAGTCACAGAACAAGTAAAGCTTAGGAATTATCAGTAAAGCTGCCTCTCTCACGTAACGGGTGCAGCACAGTCTGCAACAGCAGTGAAAACACACTTGCCTATTTGATGCATATGTTTTAGTATGATTGTGTGGATTGTTAGGTCCTTTGATGGTTGAGCAAGTAAACACCCCCACCCCATATTTATGTGAAAAGGCTTTCTCAAATCTTATGTACCTAAAAAATAGGTACAGACATCGCTTGGTAAATATAGAATCTGACCTGAGGATTCAAAAACGAAACATTGAAAAGTTGTCGCCAAGATGCAGCACCATCCTTCCCATTAAAATGTTTTGATTTTTACATATTTTTCAATATAAAATATTAAAAGCTTTAGTAAGGTAAGTATTTGTTTAGAGTGTACTTGTATGTGTATTTTTTGTGAATTACTGTTTTAATGCTTTAAAATTTAAATTGTACAAATTGTTTGGGGGTCCCCGGCTTCCAGTAGGGGTCCTCAGGAGTCAAACGTTTGGGAACCGCTGTGCTCGAGGAAGGCTCCTGGCCGTTAGCGGTACGTTCTTCTCTGTGTTCTCCCCAAGGCTTCAAGCACTCACTGCCACTTTTACCCGCAACCACTCCTTACTGCATGTCCTGGGGTGGCTTCAGCTGTCTGTCACCCCATTTTGGACTAATAGATGCATTCGGGGCGCAAGTGATGGGTCGCTGCACTCGAGGATTGGCGCTCGTCCGCGCGGCCTGGGATCACCAGGGAGTTACAGGGCTTGATGGAGGCTCGCTCTCCCATGGGCCCACCGGTGTGCGCGTCTTTCAGGGATCACCTTGAGGCCAGTGCACTCCATGGCCCACGGAGCGACTTCTCGCTGGCAGTGAGGAGATTTGATGCTGTGTGCTCTCGAGCTCAGTCGAGTCGGACACCGCTGCCTCCACAGGTGCTGCTCCGCAAGGAGTTCCGGGTCAAAGGATCAGGCCATGCAACTCCCTCCAATGGGAGGCCTGGCTTGATTTTCGGGACCTCCCAGGTGTAGGTCTCCCAGAGGTAAGTGGAACCACATAGGAGAGACTATTTGAGGCCACTTTGCAGGCTATAGGTATACTGAAGGGCCCAGGTGACTTCGGATCGGCAGCATCCTACTCCATTCCCGGCCAGGTTGCGACCCCTGGCTACCTTTCTGCAAGAATGACTAACTATCGCCGAATCAGAACTCTCTGCTCCTCTGATGCCGGGCAGGGCCTGGTACTGAGAGTCAAGTGGAAAAAGCAGGATGGTTCGTCTTTTTCCAGTTTTGCTTCACTGGTTTGGAGGAAGACTGTTTTACATTTAGAACACGATTATGACAGGGTTCAGATAAAGCAAATCCTTTAGCGCTGAGACACTCTTAGAGTAGCTGTGTGCTCTATAAATTCCTGACTAATTGATTGATTGATAAGTATTACTTGGAGGACAGTATCTACAGCTACCAGATATCATGAGCCGTCAAGCACTAGATAGGATTTTGCTCCTCACTGAATCCCTTCATTTAAAGCAACTTTTGAATCAATACTTTCTCAGATGGCGGACGAAAAACTGTTATCTGAGGGCTGCTTGTGTCCTGTCATCCACATTCTATTGATTGAAAGCTCTGCCCCCCCATATAATGTAGGGAAGTAGACAATGGATTCAGCAAACACCCTTTGTGGGTATGGAACACGGACATCCAACTCAATATGAAACAGCTTTCAACATCCTGTCATATTCACTAGGCTATAAACCATTTTTACCCAAAGGATCTGAGAGAGGATTGTATATTTGAAAACAAAGGATGCAAATGTTAAGATCATCATTCATAAATAAAGCAGTCATTCTAAATGTAAATCAGGCTCATTGTGACTCATGCCTACATATATGTGTGCTATGTGATTTTCTAGGGCACTGCATATGACCGAGGTACCTCCAGATGTTCAAAACACAAAGTAATCTGTCCCCTCTATTAAACCATCAATTAGCAGACAGATGTCTCAAATATGGAGGTATTGGGGGTACTTGACTTTGGCTCTCAATACTTGTGGGGATTGTGCCACGTGCCTTCCTCCTGGACAGTAACTTTTATTATTTCAAAATGCTTTTTGATGCTATCTCCAACACACTTATTGGAAGTTGCTTCAAACTACTAATCCACATTACTGGAATAGATTTTTAGGTCGAGCCTAGGCAGCGCCCATGAGCTGCCTGCAAGACCTGCTGTAGTCAATAAAGGACTTTGCTTCTGCCTGCTACCTTCCCATTGGTGCAGTGCAGTGTCGCTCTTCGATGCTGCTTCCTAACTGGTTAACTGTTTTGTTAAAGAGGAACACCGTCCAAGTTCACTTTTCTTCCGCTTCCAATCTTCACTTGTTGTTTCAGAGAACTCTATTTTCTAATTGTTGCAGCGTGGCATAGCGAGCTTTATTTTGAAATATGACAGCTGAGCCTTTCTTTTGTTCTGCACGCGCCACTCGCCTTGGCACATACATGAACTCTGAGCGCTGCACTTGAGAAACGGGTGCCACGCTTTATCTTTTACTTGCAGCTCTAGTTTAACCTGTGGTGATTAATAGAAAAGAACAGACACGGTGTGCTGCAGGCAGTCGCATTCAAGCATGTGCAGATTGGGAGGCTCATAGCAAGGCATGGCTCACCTTGGAAAATACTTTAACTGTGAGTGCTTTTCACGTGCACTCGAAGGGCAGTGCACTTTACAAACTGTGCTTGTAAAATGGGCACCACGCTTTATCTTTTACTTGCAGCTCACGTTTAAATTGTGGTGATAAATAAAAATGAATGGACATGGTGTGCTGCATTCCTACATGTGCGGATTGGGAGGTTGACAGCACAGCATGACTCGCCTCGGAACATACTTTTAACTGTGAGTGCTTTTCATGTGCACTGGAAGGGTAGTGGACTGTACAAACTGTGCCCGGGGGCAGTAATCCCTCTAAACCCTCGAACACACACTCGTAAATGGTGCCTGGGCAGGGCTACCCACTTAAGAGGCGGGCAGTACTCCTTGCACGCAAACTCTGTGCCTGCCCGAGGCCACCCTGTGGCCATCAGGAGGGCGGGCCCTTAGTCGCGGAGGGCTGCCCCCGTCCCGTAATATGGTCAGCCACTCCCCCCCAGGGCAGGCGTTGCCCGGTGGGATGTGGGCGGGTCAGGTGACGCGCGTCCGGGGCGGCAGGCAGGGAGAGGGGGGTATATCTCTCCCCCTCGCCATTGCTCAGGCCTCTTTGCCGCTCCGGACGGCGTGCGCTCTACGTCGGGGACACTCTTGGCTCTTGGGCTGTGTGGGGTTGAGGGTCAGTACTCGCGAGCCTGGGCAAAACCGCATTTAGGGGTTCATTTCCGAGGGCTCTCCCATCTGGGCAACATTGCGGGCACCGTGGGTTTCACACCTCCTCTGTGGGGACCTCATCTCCGAATTCTAGGCGTACCTTCCTAGTACGGCATAGGTGATGCCCCCCGTGACTGGTCTCCAGACCTGGGGCTCTATGAAATTTGGGATTTATTTTGATCCGGAACGTACCAATTTGGCTAAAGCAGCGTTGGCACCTTAGGCTGCGTCAATTGGGCCTGAGAAAATGTTTTGGCGTTCTCCATTTGGCATGGCGTTTTGCCAAATTTTGCAGCTCCAGGGCATTGTCATCGAGTTCCAAAGTACACTATGCACTCATATATCGGTTTATGATTTAATGTAATGACACTCCTATATCGGTTTATGATTTAATGTAATGAATTAATGTTAATCAACAGGAAGTCCTTAGTACCGTTCCGTGAGCACTTGGGTGGTTTAATATGCTCTGCGCTAATGTGTCGAGACCGAGGGCAGAATTCTTGGAAGTGGTAATACCGGTTTGCTGAAAACTTTTCCTGGTTATTGTTCCCATGTACCTGTGTTTTGAAAATGACAAGCAATTTTAAAGAAAGGCACAATACGATTTTGAGTGAGGGACGACAGAGCGCTACTGATGCTGATTGGGAGGGTCAGCTGTGACAGTGTTAACCTTAATATCTGTCACTCCTTAGTACTCTCACCCCATAACGGTTGTGCCTCCCTTTCAAGTCTCCAGGAACAGGCGTGGGTGCACGAGCCTTAAAACGTTATCGAGTTAGCAGAACGGTTACACTGTCTGCGATGAAGGGTGCGAGTGGTTCATTATAGACTTATACATTGAAAGCGATCCTTTTCTTTTGATCCCTGCTTCTAGTTCGAATAATTTAATACTTTCAGTCTCTATGACCTATCCTGTACCCTGAATATTTTGCATACCCTCCAGCTTTACAGAGTATGAGTTTGATCCCATTATTACGAGCCCTTGTCTTAAGGAGCGCACTAGCACGGCTCACTTGCATACCATAGATATAGTCCTCCAATGTTGTACCGCATATAGGTTTGTCGATGGCATCATATTTTCGGCAAGTATTGCGCATCTGTAGCATAGTGTCAATTTAGAAATGGGTATTATAATCTTGGTTGGTATCCTCATCTTTTTATATGTACACAAGTAATTCCTATTTTAAAGTGTGTTTGAGGTCGCTGAGGTATGATAGGCCCAGCGCTCCTGTATGGAAAAATACTTTTGGTGACCATCAGTAAACGTGGCGGATTACAGCCCCAGCAAGAGAATTACACCTGAGTTCTCTTGACGGCTGTGAATCACTTCGTGAGCAATTTTGTATTGTCAGTCTTTTAGGGATCTACTTCGTCAGGTATTTTATTAGCAGTCCAGGCTCAGGTTGCAACAGTTCCTCCACTTGTATGTGAAATAAGTTTAACATTGCAGGCTGTAGACCCTACATGCGACTGGGTGGCAGCACGTGCTCCTAAACAGAATGCACATTCTTCCTATAGGTTAGTTAACAATAGTGCAGGTCCCGGGCTTGTTCATATAACAAGATTTCACCTGCACCTCTTGGTTAAGGCACCTGGAGATTGATATGCGCTTGGGGTTATTTTGGATCCTATTAGCAAAGGGCAAGACCTATAATTTGCTTAATTATCCTAATTTTAGCACAGCCTAGATGAAGCCATACAGTTAATCCTTCGCCATTGACAGCACGGTCAAGCTAATAACCAATATAACGAGTTACTACAGAATAGCTACCTTAGCTAACTGGGCTAGGCTGCACCAGGGAGTATCGCAGTAGTGGCGGGATATAGCTTAGCGCGCATGCCCCCGTTTACTTGTTTAGAAGGAGTCTTATGCATATGAGTTGCTAATTTTCCCAAACGCATTTCCTGGTAGGCTCCACTTGTGCATCCAAGGCGTCGGCCACTTTTCTCTCCTCACTTCGCCAGCCTTTAAGCAGTGCTTCAGCTTTCTCCTGAGTCTCCGCCTTTGAGCATTAAACATTTGATAGGTATCAAACCCATCTTTGGATGAGCCCAGTGAGAACAGCCTTTTGGCTGGTTTACACGTGTTGTTGGCCGGGAATGTGGGCCACCTCTGCAGAGGTTCCGGGGCCATGGGTGGTACCAATCCTACCTGCTTGTAGACAGGCCTACCCAGGAGCGTATGGTTACGCAGGCGTTAGTGTCACTGGTGCTGGTCTGGTAACCAATCGTTGCTTTGTAGCACTTAGCGGTTTCAAGAGGTTAGCAATAAGTGTATGTCACTTCGAGTTATTACACTGGTAGAAGATCACTTGACAAGTTGTCAGACTCTCTCACAACAAGATCTCACTGGGAAGACACTTCCACACCCGAGGCAAGTAGAATTACTAGAAATGTAAGTAAAGGGGAAGATCTTGTTAAGGGGAGATCTTGTTGGTTGGTTTGTAGGCCTACGCCTTCACTTTACTTATGCAGCAGGCGCTGTAGGCTCGCAAGCCCTTGCCACATTATACTGAAAAAGTGGGCACATAGAAAACTCTCTGTATTATATTGTGCAAGAAGTGAAGTGGCAGCTGTTATGGAAATCCAGAATGTCTATCGGGTATTCCAACCCCCCCTTTTGTTCGTTTTCACGATTTTGGGTGGTGTCTGTGTACGATGGGCTTCATCAGGATTTGGACACACAGCTTCTGTTCAGGGTTAGTGTGGTTGTGCTCTCCTGGTTTACATTGGAACAGCTTCGTGATGGACCTGTGTATCCTTTAGTTTCCTCGTGCACCTCCCAAGGTGAGAAGTTGACCCGAGGTTTTATATTGCCAATATTGGGAGCTCCTTGTTCCAACTTATTATCCCATATGCGCGGGGGGTTAGGCAACTTTTATAGCTAAGCTATTCTTGAAGTAACATGGTCTAAGCGGCCCTTGGTTACTAGGGGGCATGTGTTACCAGCTGTTTACCTTTGCAATCCTTTATATAAAATGGAAGTGCACCACGCAAGTTTCTAAATTGCACTGTAATAGCCATCAGTACTTTGCTTGTATGAGTAGCTCCAGCGTACACTAAGCACAGTAGTCAGTTGAAGTTTGAGTACTGCACCTCTGCAGAAGTTGTACATTTCTGGGTGCAGTCTGCTGATGCCTTGCGTAAAGATGAGTGTTGGGTCTCAGTGGCATGCGCTGGTTCTCCTATGGTATAGATTAGGGAGCGATAGCAGCAGGGGGGGGCCCTCCTCATCTCTTGGGCCCTTTCCAAGGTTTTGACCTCACGCACTTGGGATAGTCTACACTATTGCTGTAGAGGGATTCTTACCGGGGGTATATGCTGATTAGTTCAGAGGGGGAACTCCTTGGTTCAGCTTATTATCCCTTATGGCGGGGGTCGTAAGTTAACTGCTATAGGCAAGCTATTATTGTTGGTAGCAGGGTCTAAGCAGTCTCCGGCTTCCAGGGGGAATGGGTTATCAGCTGTTAACCTTGTAACCCTGTATTTAAATACAAGTCCACCACTCAAGTTATACTTTTTGCACCGAGCACTTAAAATAGCCCTCTGTACTTTGCTTGAGGATAGTTGCTCAAGTGTACACAAAGCACAGTTTACAGTTGTATTTTGTGAACGGCATTTCAGCAGAAGATGTACATTACTGGGTGTAGTCTGCTGATGCTTTGTGCGAAGGTGTGTGGTGGGTCTCAGTGTCATGCGCTGGTTCTACTATTGTTTTGATTAGGGAACGTTATAAGCAGGGGAGGCCCCCTCATCTCTTGGGCACTTTCCAGGGGTATGACCTGTAGAACCTGGGATAATCTACACTATTGCTGTAGAGGGGTTTGTTCCCGGGAGTATTTGCTGACTAGTTTCAGTGGGGCTTTTGGTGTCAGTGGGCGTGTCATGTTGCAGGTCGGGATCTTAAGGGGGCACTTGGTTTCTGTCCCAGCAATCCCTTTGTGGGGGTCGTAAGTCATTCTTACAGACAAGCTATCTGCAGGTAGCATGGCCTAAGCTGCTTCCAGACTAAACCCGAGAGGGCAGATGATGCCTGCTGGTAATACCTGTTCAATCCTGTATTGGCATATGCAAAGCCATCGCCCAAGTTATATAGTATAATATGTATTTATCCCCTTAATGCCCCTGTGCTCTTTTGAGTATAGCTGCACAAGCTCGTCGTAAGCCTCTTTCGCTATGTAATGCGGAGAACGGCGTTACAGCAGTAGTTGTAACTTAGCTGGGTATAGCCTGCTGACGCTTGTTGTGAAGGGTGTGGTTGAGTTTCAGGGCATGTGCTGGAATGCCTATCGTTCGTTACGAAGCGCCTTCAGCAGTAGGGGCCCCTCCTCATCGCTTTGTCATTTACCTGGAAGTATGACTTTATGTATCCGCGATGGTTCACTAGCGTTGTAGAGGAATAAAGAGACCCGGGGTATCTGCAGATTAGTGGCAGAGGGGCCTGGGTTTCTTCAGGCATGTAATGTTCTTGTCAGGATCAGGTCTCTTCGAGGTGGAAAGGGTCCACCGCTCACCTGTTGTTTTGGTCTTGTTCCTTTGGACTGACAAAATGCTCGGCGGAGCAGGGGTTGCAGGTTTCCATAAGAAGCGAAGTGGTGGGGGGCCCGGACGGCGACGGTGGCCGCCGGCCAGGCTGTGGCGGAGTTACAGGGCGATCCGGAAGCAGAGAGGTGCAACAATGTACTTCAGCGGGCACATAGGGGTGCCAGAGCCTAACCTGGAACCTCATGGGAGGTCCAGGAACTCGTGTCGGCGCCCCAGTAGTCCTTCGGGCGGTTGTGGGCCTGTGCAACCGGGGGTTTGCCTAGATACGCCCCGCAAGGGGCGTGTGTAATTTTATTACCATAATGGTGCAGCCGTTGGGTGGTTCGCCACTGTGCTGATTGGCTCAACAGGCGGGCAGGTGGTGAGAATGCGGCCTGCCCTTGGATCGTCCGTAAGATAACCCACCATGATTACATAATGTTGTATGTAATAATAAACCTGCAGCAATTTTTTCCCAATCTTAACACCTGTGTCTGTGTGTTATTTGCGGGATATTGTATATGTTGGGGCGGGGGGGGTCCTGTGGCCCTGAAGTGACTATGTGCCTTCCCGAGGCCACCCTGTGGCCATCAGGAGGGCGGGCCCTTAGTCGCGGAGGGCTGCCCCCGTCCCGTAATATGGTCAGCCACTCCCCCCCAGGGCAGGCGTTGCCCGGTGGGATGTGGGCGGGTCAGGTGACGCGCGTCCGGGGCGGCAGGCAGGGAGATGGGGGTATATCTCTCCCCCTCGCCATTGCTCAGGCCTCTTTGCCGCTCCGGACGTCGCGCGCTCTACGTCGGGGACACTCTTTTCCCTCCCTACCTCTAACCCAGAGTGTCAGCTTGGTGGAGGCGCTCATAAGGGAGTTTTTAATGTGTTCCTTTTTCATTGCAGGCGGAGTTACAGGGCGATCCGGAAGCAGAGAGGTGCAACAATGTACTTCAGCGGGCACATAGGGGTGCCAGAGCCTAACCTGGAACCTCATGGGAGGTCCAGGAACTCGTGTCGGCGCCCCAGTAGTCCTTCTGGCGGTTGTGGGCCTGTGCAACCGGGGGTTTGCCTAGATACACCCCGCAAGGGGCGTGTATAATTTTATTACCATAATGGTGCAGCAGTTGGGTGGTTCGCCACTGTGCTGATTGGCTCAACAGGCGGGCAGGTGGCGAGAATGCGGCCTGCCCTTGGATCGTCCGTAAGATAACCCACCATGATTACATAATGTTGTATGTAATATTAAACCTGCAGCAAATTTTTCCCAATCTTAACACTTGTGTCTGTGTGTTATTTGCGGGATATTGTATATGTTGGGGCGGGGGGTCCTGTGGCCCTGAAGTGACTATTGGCCGTACCCCCTCCCCCAATGCACACACTGCACGGGCAACCACACAGAGGACCTGAACACCATTCGACACCCAGTTCCTGGGCAGCACACCTTAAACAAGCTGCCTGGGCAACGTCCCCCATATACTGGGCAAACACCAGCACTCCATACACGTAGTGCTCGGGCAGTAACTCTGTACCCTCACCAAACCCACAAACGCACTGTGCATTCAAACACACTGTAGTCCTGGCAGCAGTTTCCACACACGGGGCATGTCAAGCGGTTCACACATTACATGTTCAACACTATCTACAAAGTGTACAAGCACAATTACACACACCTTTTACACACTCCATTCTCCACACATGCACATGTCCCTAATATTGAACCTGCTTTAACGACCATGTGTAGAGACTTCGCCATGCCCAATCATTTGTACATGCACAATTGCCCACATGTATTGCCTTTGCATTTATATGGATATAGCACCTTTCATGCAGATATCGCTACTATGAATAAGCCACTCTGTACAAAATGCACACTGATTCTCACACACTGTCTATGTACCATGTTAAAAATATTCTACCTGCAGACATGCCCACACATTTTACCTGTACCATGCTCCGCACATTGTACATGCACACCAGTCCTCAGCTATTGTATGTGACACATGCCACACACACTGCAAACCCACCAGTCCTTTGCATGTTGCAGTAGTTCCTAGCACACACTGATAGTTGCCACATATGGCAGCTTCGTTCCCTACAAAATTGTTGGGCACTATTTAGTTTTTAGCGTTCACCATGGCCCATGTATTGTAGAGTGCGTGCATCACTTTATTTAACAGTTTTATATAGCGTGCGCTCGACTCGAAGATATTGGAGCGCTTTATGTGAGCAACAGTTCCAGTCCAGATGTGGCCACAGAGGAGAGGGAGTGAACAAGTTAACTCCCACGGGGAGAGCTGAGGAGCCATCACGCTGTATTGATTACGCCGCCACCGAGCCAAGAGTCACTCACCTGGTTGCTCCCTTGCTGGGAGAACGCCGCCACCGAGCCAAGAGTCACTCACCTGGTTGCTCCCTTGCTGGGAGAACGCCGCCACCGAGCCAAGAGTCAATTCCTGGGGAAATAGCGCCGCCGCTCCGGGACTACAGTTCCCGGCAGGCAACGCGGCGGCGCGCAACAGTGACGTCGCGCCAGGAGGCGCTTCATAACTGCGTCAGAGCCAGCTACGCGGGACGCGAGCGGGACGCCCGGGGCGAAGCCCGGGCAAAGGGCGGGCCCTCTTAGGCCCTCAGAGGCCCGAGGAGCCTGGCCTGGGCCAGATACCCTGCCCGTTTGTAATTAGCCAAAGGACATCGAGACTGCAAAAGCGTAAGTTGGCTAAATCTTGCTATTACATACCCATGTGAGTCCTTGAGTCCCTTCCTGCACCGCGATTAGTACTGGGTATTGGGCGTAAGCATTATCTCTTGTATAGTGGGTTATTTAGCGGACTTGTCATGAACCATCCAGAGACCAGAAGCATGGCAGCCGCTGGGGCAAAGAAACTAACTGGTACCTTGGACGATTTCATAGTACGCACAAATGCGCTCATTGATGAAGGGATCGTACTGATGGACAGAAGGGTGTCCCAAGATTTAGCCAGGGCAAAGCGTTCTTCTCTGGGCCACATTGCACATGCTCGCACACCTAACAGCGCATCCGATCCAAAAACAATTGTAATGGTACATAAGGACCAGGGTTGTGACTTACCAGCATCGCAGGAAGGCTTGGAGGCAACCCCAAATCTTTCCTTGTTGCTGGAAAACGGGCTGACCGTAATTGAGAATGAGCATACAGTTAGTACCCTAATTGAAAGGGGGAGGAAGGAGGGGGCTATCCCTAAACAAAAGATTACTAAACAACAGCCCATTAAAATGACTACCCGAAATGGGAAAAAAGCCCAGCCTAGCAAAATTCATGCCCCTATTCAGTTGCCTCCAACTCCTTTGAATGTGAGCACCAACCTAGATGCTCACCCCATCATTAATGACACCGTAGGTGGGCCACGTGTAAGTGTGGGTATAACCCTAAGTCTGCCAGATGATACCATCTTGGATAGTAGCTTAGAGGAGATCCTGGAACAAAGCGGGGTAGTTGATAATCAAGCTGAAGGGGATGAGGACAGTAGTAGCCTAAGCATGGATAATAATAACATCTATGCTATGCTAAAAACTCTTTTGGAACCTATCGAGGTGAGGCTACGCTGTCTGGAAAGAATTTTGTCTAACATTCATAAAGATATTAGTGCACCTAGCTTTAACTTGAACAATAAAGTTCTACAAAAAAACCCAACTATGAATAAACCACCCATAGTTGCTAAAAGCGATGGTACCACTAATCCACCTCCAAAATCCATCACTAATCCGCCCCCAATACCTACACCATCATCTAAAAACTCAACCTCAACCGACAAAGCAGTGCCACCCACGCAAACCCCCAAGGCTAAAGTTAATGTTGAAAAAAGGGAGACACGCAGAAACATACATTTACCGCCAGAAGCCTCACCATATGTTGTGGTCCTTACTGGAGTCCCCCAACTTGACAATAAATTAAATGAAAATAATGGGGGACTTGTAAATAAAACAATACATTGGCTAAATGATAATTACCCTCTCCCACCAGCCTTTAAAAGTAACATTCTTATGGTCGAAAGGGCTCCTTGGGTGGGATATAATAATAATAAAAAAAGGAGGTTTGATGACTGCGTGGTGATAACATTTGATAATCCCCGCACTGCAGAATTTATTACATCGAGGCCCCCAAAAAATTATGGGCTGTCTATTGTGGCTAGGTCATTATCCTACTTTTACCCTGAGGGTGAACAACCAGATAACAGGTGGAGCTGGACCAGGGACAAACGACACCTTGGTGGTAATACTGGTCAGGCTTCGGCTAATAACTACCGCAACACACAGTGGAATGGGAGGCATGAAGATGGTTGGAACACGGTGAAACATAAGGGGAGGGCGCCCTATTTTTATCCCCAAGGTTATGACCCAGGGTGGACAGGCAAAATGCAATTTCCACCGTTTTTCCCCTGTTACAACCGGTTTGATTGCTTGGAAGCAGTGGACTGACTCCCTAAGTTTAAGGAAGATGACCGGCTGCTTAACAATCCTGTGGGATTGGGTTCTATAAGTTGTCCGGGGTTTGAGGAAATTAGGTTCAAGGAAGATGAGCGGCCGTTTAACAATCCTGTGGGTTTGGGTTCTTTAAGTTGTCCGGGGTTTGAGGAAACCCCAGAAATACAGGTGGGGGCTGAGTCTATACAAGGGAGCCCGGTCAGTAGACTAGGGAATACTGTAGATATCTCACCTGTAGGAAATGATTACTGTAAGGTGCTCTTTTGGAATGTGGCCGGTTTAAAACAAAAGATTACCAACCCAACCTGGGGTGAGGCCATTACTGACGTGGGAATATTGGCCCTTCAAGAAACTTGGGCCACCAGGCCGATACATCTTAATGGCTATAAAACTTACTTTACCCCGGCGGTGGGTGGGGCACACGGGAGACCGAAGGGGGGCTTGATTGTATACATATCTAATCTTTTGAAATACGATAAAATCTCCTTTTCTCCTGGATCCAATTACTATCAAAAAATAGTGATATACTCAAGGAAGGGTCCTAAGGTGGTTCTTTTCAATTTTTATAATAACTGTCCAGATAGCATGATTAAGGATGTACTTGATACTCTAACTTCAGAAATGCAAGAGGAATTCGATAAGAGCAAGAGGGCCGAAGTTATGTTATTATGGGGGGGTGATTTTAATTGTACTCTCTGCAAAAAGGGCCATAAGGGTATTTGTGGTTTAATGCTGGAACAAGATGTTAACCTGACGCATTTTGAACATACCCTACTAGGCGACTCATTAAATGAGATGATTTTTAACTTCAATTTTGGATTTTCCAATGAGTTAGCACACCAGACTACGACATTCGTCCCAACCTTTGTTGGGCGGGGTGCCTCATCTATCATTGATTTTAGTTTATGTACACTTAACTCTGCGAGCAGATTGATTAGTGCAAACATCATGGACTTACCACTGAGTGATCATCTGCCACAAGTATTAAAAATGGAGAACCTATTTGTTGGAGAGGACATTAGAGAATGCCCGAGCCAAATGGTCCAGGACGTGAGGTTGGGTGCCCAAAATGGCTACAACCTTAAATGGAGCAGACTGGTCCCGGATGATTTCCAGCATAAAATATTGAGTAAATGCATGAGTAGTTTCTCGATCTGCCTAGATGAACATGCAGAGAACCGTGATATATTAACACATTTTAATATCATCTCTAGTACAATTAAGGAAGCTTTGTGGGTTAAAAGAAAAAATTCCCTAAAGTCCAATAGGAAATGGTTTGATAGGAATTGCACCAGAGCCTTAACAAAGCTCAGACATGCAATTCATAAAAGACCACGGGACGTAATCCTAATTAGAACTGCAAGGAAGAACTATAATTCAGTATTGAAGGATAGGAAGGCCTCGATAAAAAGAGAGGCTTGGGACAATCTATGCGCTGCCTCTAATTCAAAGGATCCGGCGGCTTTTTGGAGGGTTATTAATACCCCCCTTTTACATGAACAAAAAGCACGCATGGAAATTGCCATCACAGAAGATGAGTGGGTGGCTCATTTTTCCTCCCTTTATAAGGTTGTGGAACCCACCCCTGAAATAGGTCAGGATGTGGGGTTGCTAAATTCAGATACATCGAGAACTCTAATTGTAACCCTTCCTGAAGTTATAGCAAGCCTGAAGGCGACCAAGGGGGGCAAGGCAGCAGGACCAGACGGTATACCAGCCGACCTCTACAAGGCTAACACCGAGTTATGGGGGCCACTGTTGGTTCAGCTTTTTAATGCCGCTCTGGAAAATAGCCTAATTCCTACCTGGTTTACTTCGGTAATAGTCCCAATCTTCAAGAAAGGGGATAGGCTTAGTTGTACTTGCTATAGGCCAATTTCCTTATTGGACTCTTCTATAAAAATTTTGGGGAGAGTGATTTTAGCCAAATTGCAAAGCTGGGCTGAGGATAATGGGGTTTTAAGTGATTTCCAATTTGGGTTTCAAAAAGGTTTAGGGACCATAGAGCAAGGTTTGAACTTATTCACCTTGCAACAGAAGTATATAAAGGTTAAAAAACAACGTCTATACCTCACCTTTGTCGATTTAACATCAGCCTTCGACTGTGTGTCCCACACTAAATTATGGTCAATTATGGCCGAACTGGGGGTAGACAATGCCATTATATGCTTCTTGAGAGAGCTCTATTCCGGGGCCACTGCTAGTGTTAGATACGGGAACAATGGCGAATGCAGCCGACAATTTGGGATTGGTCGGGGTGTGCGCCAAGGGTGCGTCCTAGCCCCCTTCCTATTTTTACTATATATAAATGGAATGGAGAAACACCTCGTGCGGGAGGGCAGAGACATGCCTATGGTGAGAGGTAGGCCTGTCCCTGCACTGATGTACGCCGATGATGCGGTTCTGATGGCGCGCACCCCAAGGGCTTTACAAACTTTGGTTACAGCTTTTAACACTTTTATGCTTGGTTTGGATTTGAAAATTAACTGTTCTAAAACATTATCCATGTATTGTGGGTCTAGAACAAACAAGCACCTGAAGCCAATCTTTGTAAACTCCAACCCCTTAGAAAGGACCCCTACTTTCCCGTACTTGGGGATTCTGTTCCATGAAAGTGGCTCATGGACTACAGCAATCCATGCTAGATCTTTGTTATTTTCTAAGACCATTATGGCCCTAAAATGCTTTATGAAAAAATTAGGTAAAAAACCCATAAAGGAGATTTTAACTGTTTACAATGCGACCTGTATATCTGTTGTAACCTATGGTGCAGGATTATGGGGGTATTCAAATACTAGTGCAATTCAGATCATGGAAAATAAGTTTTTATGCCACATTCTGTCCGTACCCCAAAGTACCGCAACGATGATATGCCATGCTGAATTGGGTACACCTTATGTTACCGATATTATTAAAATTCAGCCAGTCCTTCTTTGGCATAGGGTCTGGACAAATGATGAATGTGTTGTCAATCGGGCTATTTTAGAGGACATCATGGTATTGGACAATATCTGTGATTTTAAATGGATAGGCTACGTTAGAAACTTTCTTGAAAAAATATGTTGCCTCCAATATTTCGAGGACCCACAATCAATGGAACATATCTCCAGAAGAGATTTGAAAAATCTGTGTATGGCGTACCTCAGGGAAAATAGACTTATTGAAGAGGCAAGAAAAAAGACTGTTTTCGTCCACCAGGGGACTCTATGTGGTGAAAAATTGCAGCCATATCTTTCATTGCACATGTCCAATCATGAACGTTACCTTTTGACTCGTTTTAGATTGAGTATTGTTTTTAGGACATTATCGTTTCCCGTGATGAATTGTTGGTCGAAGAATTTATGTCTTTGTCCATGTGATGATGTATCCCAACAATCCGATATACACATTTTATTTTTTTGTAAATTTTATACCCTTCCACGAAAGAAACTTATCATCCCTATCCTCAAGGATTTAAATGTATATAGATGTCGCCTAGCGTTTACAGAGTGCCAGAAAATGGAAACTGTTTTTATGGTTGCCTCAATTGCAGAATTTTTAAAATTAGTTTTTAAATGTCGTAAATTAATTTATATAGATTGATTGTTTTTGTATATATGAATTTAACTTTGCTGTTTTCTTCTTTTTGTGATTTTAAAAATAAGCATACTCGACCACTTGTAAATTGTACCTTTCATGCTACTTTCATGGTTATTTTGTTTTTAACCGAATAAAGTAATTTTGAATCTTGAATCTTGAACTCCCACGTCATTCTGTCCTACAGCTCATACTCCCCCACCCGCTCCAATCTACTAAATCAGCTAACACTGTGCTCACATCACCACTATACTCCGTAAGATGCTAAACAAACACCAACCAACAGAATACAACGACAAGAATTTTAACATACATTTTACATGGACCACATACATCATGTAGCCATCTTTCATATTGTTGACCAGCAGTAGCTACCAAAAGGCACAACACAAAACATTGTTCCCCATATTACATAAGATATATTTGGCCAGTATCACATGAAAATGAATCGCAATGGCATAACTCACGGTCAAAGCATAGAGCATCTCTGTTTCAGGTCCCAGACTCAATACCTCTTATAGACTCATATTTTGTCATTGTTTTTGGCTTTTTGAGCCCATTGCAGGGCCAAGTTAGGTGGATTTAGTGAAGTATACAAAAACTGATGGCTGCAGAGTGCCATGCCGAACTTTATCTTAAATAATGGCGGCTGCGCCTTTCTTTTTTTCTGCATGGCGTGGCACCTCTTGTAAACATACTTTAACCCTCATCGTGGCACCCATTTCATGAGCGCCAATTAATGTTGCATTCCCTATGAGTGTTTGCTTTTTCCAGGATGTTATTACTTTTATTTTTTCAGGCAGCATATTACTCTTGTCTTCCCTCCCTCACAACCTATTTCCCATTTTCTGGTTCTCCAGTGAAACAACATCATACCAATGGCAATAGCGCTATGCAAATGTAATCCCTCCACTGCAGATAAAACAAGCATTTGCAATGCAATAGGTCTCGCATTATAAAAGTTTGAGCTGTTGGCATTGCTATTAATAATGCCACACTAGCAGCTTAAATATTAAGTAATGTGAGACATGTTGCACGCAATTTTTTTTTGTATATATCACAAACTACACACACAACCACACACATAAGCACACTAAGCATTGGCATAGGCAATAAGTATTGCTTTTGGGACCTTGTAAGTATTTATTTATGCAGCATAATATCCTTTGTGCAACTACATTAACTGTTGCGTGGCTAACCACTTATAAGGTCCTAAATGCGAAACCTATTGGCTATGCCAATGTTTGTTGTGGTTGTGTGTGTTGTTGTGTGTGTGTGTGGTTATGTGTGTGGTTGTGTGTGGGTGGTTGTGTGTGTGTGGTTGTGTGTGTGTGGTTGTGTGTGTGGTTGTGTGTGTGGGTGCAGTTGTGGGTGTGGGTGTAGGTGTGGGTGTGTGTGGATGTGTTTATGGGTGTGCTTGGGTGTGGGTGGGTGTGGTTGTGTGTGTGGTCTTGTGTGTGTGGTTTTGTGTGTGGTTGTGTGTTGTGTGTTTGGTTGTTTGAGTGGTTATATGTGTGGTTGTGGTTGTGTGTGGTTTTTTGGTTGTGCGTGGTTGTGTGTTGGTGCTTGTGTGTGAGGTTGTGTGTGTTGTTGTGTCTGTTTGTGTGATTGTGTGTGTGTGTGTGTGTGTGTTTGTGTGTGTGGTTGTGTGTGTGTGTGGTTGTTTGTGTGTGTTGTGTGTGTCGTTGTGTGTGTGTTTCTTTGGTTGTGTGTGGTTGTGTGGGTGGTTGAGTGTGTGTTTGTGTGTGTGTGTGTGTGTGTGTGTGGGTGGGAGGACGCAACTACAAGCTGACAACAACAAAGAGAGACAGGTTAGGAAAGAGAGAGTTATGGTAACAAATGTTAAAAATGTACATCCAAATAAAATAAAATATTTGTTTTCCACCTTTAAAAACGGAACACTTGACATTGCTCAATCGGTGGCAGTAAATGTGAGGACGAAAGTAAACGTGGCCAGTTTATGCTTCAGTTTGTAGAGCGTATGTGTATGAAGCTTAGCAACATGATTTAAAGTAAGTGAAGGAGATGCTTGTCAAGCTGATGTTATTGGTAATGCTGCATGTAATTGAATTTTTTAACAAAGCGCTTAACTGCGGTCCTAATCTGCGCGTGCGTGTGTATATTAACCGTTTGAGTTGATTAGTAGAACGAATGAAGGTGTGAAGTGGGGTATATCGTAAGATCTGTTTTGTGTTTGTTTTGTGTGACAAGAGCATTTTTATGAAAGAAAGAGTTTACCTTTATAACAGCTAAGTGTAAACGAGTTAAGACAGCGGCCGTGTTTGCAAAAAAAATTCAAATTAAATGCCGGGACTGAAGAAGCTCCCTCTGACCCGGACGAACAGTGATTCATTTAACAGAAAGTTAAATTAAATGCGAGGTGGGAAAAAAGAGAGTGAAGACAGCGGCCAGGCAAACGGTGGTGCGAGGGGGGAGCATTATATAGTGTGAACTGGACCTGATGGCATTAAAGTGCTTAACACGCGGACTAGTTTAAAATGCAGCATTTTTTGTTATTGTACGTGACGCAAAGTAAACGTGGCCAGTGGGCGGGTGTGTTCCGTGTTTTTTTAAAATCAAAATTTAAAAGCGCTAGCATTTACATTGCACCATCTGAACCTGAAGGCATTGAAGCGCTTTAAACGTGTACCAGTTTATAATGCAGCTATACGTAGTAATGTATTTGCTGCAGAGATGGACAGATAGAAGGCAGTACTTTTGTTTTTCCTGTAGGCTACGCCGCGTGTGTTTGTAAACTTTAAAAATATAAAGCACGAACTTTGATATAGTGTGAACTGGACCTGATGGCATTAAAGCGCTTTACACTCGCACTAGTTTAAAATGCAGCATTTTTGTTATTGTACATGCTGCAGAGATGCCTCAGTATGTCCCGGCAAATGTGCAATTGTATCGTTTTTACCCTGCTGAATAAAGTTACGAATAATTGAATGTGAAGCGGAGGAACCGACCAGAGTAGACACATTTTAATTTTTATACTGCAGTTTGTGGAGCGTATGTGTATGAAGCTTAGCAACATGATTTGAAGTAAGTGAAGGAGATGCTGCATGTAATTAATTTTTTTAACGAAGCGCTTAACTGCGGTCCTAATCTGCGCGTGCGTGTGTATATCAACAGTTTGAGTTGATTCGTAGAATGAATAGAGATGTGAAGAGGGGTATATCGTAAGAGCTGTTTTGTGTTCGTTTTGTGTGACGAGAGCATTTTTATGAAAAAAAGAGTTTACCTTTATAACAGGTAAGTGTAAATGAGTTAAGACAGCGGCCTTGTTTTCAAAAAAGTTAAATTAAATGCCTGGACTGAAGAAGCTCCCTCTGACCCGGAAGAACAGTGATTCATTTAACAGAAAGTTAAATTAAGTGCGAGGTGAGAAGAAAAGAGTGAAGACAGCAGCCAGGCAAACGGGGGTGCGAGGGGGGAGCGATATATAGTGTGAACTGGACCCGATGGCATTAAAGCGCTTTACACGCGCACTAGTTTAAAATGCAGCATTTTTTGTTATTGTACGTGCTGCAGAGATGCCTTAGTGTGTCCCGGGAAATATGCAATTGTATCGTTTTTACCCTGCTAAATAAAGTTACGAATAATTGAATGTGAAGCGGAGAAACCGACCAGAGTACACACATTTTAATGTTAGTGGCGAAGCTGCAAGTAATTTTTTTTTAACAAAGCGCCTAACTGCGGTCCTAATCTGCGCATGCGTGTGTATTAGCGGCTGTGTTTGCAAAAAAGTTAAATTAAATGCCGGGACTGAAGAAGCTCCCTCTGACCCGGACGAACAGTGATTCATTTAACCAAAAGTTAAATTAAATGCGAGGTGAGAAAAAAGAGAGTTAAGACAGCGGCCAGGCAAATGGTGGTGCGAGGGGGGAGCGATATAAGACAGCGTCCGTGTGCACAAAAAAGTCAAATTAAATTCCGGGACTAAAGGAGGACAATGAAAACAGCGGAGGAGAGTTCCTCCGCCGAAAGACAGTGAAGACAGCGGTCAGGCTAAAAATTGAAACTAAATACAAAGTCAGAACAAATTGAGTGAAGACAGCAGCCAACAGCAGCCAGGCTAAAAAGTGAAGCTAAATGCGAAGTCAGAAGAAATAGAGTGAAGACAGCAGGCAGGCAAACGGGCGGGGGAGTGAAACTAAATGCGAAGTCAGAAAAAATAGAGTGAAGACAGCGGGCAGGCAAACGGGCGGGGGAGCGAGGGGGGAGCGCATGAAGAAAACAAATAGCAGTTGTGCACGTCATGCGCGCGTTTGTGCGCGTTCTGGCAAGCTGGTGGCCGGGAAGTAGCAGTTTTCTAAGTAGTTACTTAATGTCTCTTCAGAGCAGCACATGAGCCGGCTCAGGCGAGACCTAAAAATGAAAGTAAAAAAAATTTTAAATTTCAACACCAACAGCTCTAACTTTAACAAAGGTGAGACTGATTGCATTGCAAATGCATGTTAACTCACGTAAGCACAAGAGCAAGTGATAAAGAGAGCGCCAGAAGAGGTTACCAAGAGCCTAGGATATACAGAATCCCTGACCTCAGGTAGGGTTGCATATCTTTCCTTTTTAGATCACCAGTCCTGATAGAATAAGAGGTCTTGCCAGGCCAGCGGATAGCTGATTCACCTTCATCTAATGTGAGGAGTCAGTCAGGGCAAAAAGAGAGAATTACCCCCTCATTCTCACATTGGGTAAGAGCTTTTGCTGGTTACAAATGCATAGTTCCTGAACTACAGAGGTAACCAGGCCTTGACATCATGTGCCACGATGCCATGATTGGGAAGTTAGTAGGAAGAGATACTAGGATGAATTAATGAATTGTGTGCATGAATATCAGGATGCCCAATTCCCAAACAAATAACTGAGTAGCTTTTATGATTTTCACATACGTTTTTCTGGGATTCAAAAACATGTCATAGTCTACCAAACACTGAAATTTACATAATTCTTGGGTTGCTATGCATGTAACAAATTCTTAACCAATGGTTTGTCCTTTGCAATATCTGACAATTTACAGTTAGAAACGTTGTTTCTTTCTTTCTTCCCCACATAAAACAGTTGTTTTCTATGTGAAAAGATCACGTCTCACATACAATCTAAACCTTGAGGCAATTTGAGGATTTGTAGCAAACAATTCCCATTTTTTTACATATTCTGAAATGCCAGCTCCAACTCCTTCCATGGGAACGCCCTTGTTTCCACCCCACCCTAAAAGCACAACAGTGAAAATTCTAATATGCTAGTGTTTTTCCATGGTCTTAAATGGGATATAGGTTTGGAAATGTCTCTAATCTCTGAATCAAGATTTGTTAATTGCGATCTTTTTACCAAAGTGTTGCAGCTACAAATAACATTTCTGACCTCAACAAGGCTGACAATGAAGGAATCTCAACTAGCCTTCATGTAAATATAATGGCCAACTCGCATGAAATGTTAAAATAAAAGAAATATATTTAGGGAAAGTCGAACTTGGCCATTGACTATTCACATGCTACAGTACTTATTATTATGGGCATACATCTTTAATATTGTGTAACAGTGTTTGCAAATACTGTCATTGGATGTCGGACACGTTTGTATGAATGTAATTGAACTGGGTTTTTAAAAAGTTATGATGCTATTTGTTACAGATTCACCAAAAGATGGATGACACTGCCCTTATTCCTATATTCCAGTGGTTCTCAAACTGTGTCCACGAAGCCTACTCAGGGATTCCGTGACTGCTTAGAAAATTAAATAATACTAACAGAGTAATAAAGTGTATATAAATAAAGAAGCAACATGTAAAATTGAACATTTTAAAACGTTCTGTAAATGTAAAGACACTTGAAACGTCACGATAAAAAATAATTTGGTATCAACAGAAGGATTTGTGGGACAGTGCAAGTGCATCAACTAGATTATAGTATAGAAGAGGAGTTGCCCTAATTTAGAAAACTTCTAAAGTTCCTATAAAAATAAAAAAATTAAATACATTGTATTTGTTTGTGGTTTAAATAAAATATTTTATCATTTGTGTATTGTATTGTAGTTCAAATCATCGAAATTGCTTAGGCCGGGGTTCCCAGGTTCCAATAATTATTCAGTGGGGGCCCTCAGATTCCAGTAATGATTACGTGGGGGCGAAAGAAGCCAAAAGGCTAAGAACCACTGCTGTATTCAGTTAGTCTCTGCCACTGAAGTGCTACAAGGCAACTACAAATTGGCATTTCTAAAATTCTAACTAATTATGAATGATTCGCAGGAATGCTATTTGCATTGCCAACGTATGTTATTGATTACCCGCTTATGGCACAGGTTACAAACTGAATTGTCATTTATTACTAATATTGTGCTTTTCAGATAACTACTAGGTGATGTCTATACTTGATAAATCTTGGAGGACGGAAGTGTGTTTCAATTCTCTACGAATATCCAACTGTGTCTTTTCTGTCTTTGCGCTAAGTTTATTAGCCGGCTCAGCAGTATAACAGGCTTCGTTTTACCTGCCTAATTCTGCTATAGTTTCAAGTTCTTATAATGTTGCCCCCTGCTTCTCAGTTCAGTGTAGTCTCAGGTGTTTACAAAAGAAATCATTAAAAAATCCAATCTGCAACAGCGGCACAAGGTCGATGGAAGATGGCAAGATTTTGTAGATCAGTGTTTAGAATATAAACACATTTGAACATCAAGCTGAGCTTAAAATTACATTGGTTACAGTTATCTCATGCCATCAGAGAAAGCATTTGTCGCAGCGAAAGGTGACATCTGTTTGACAGTGTGCGCTGTGTTTTAATAACGTAAACTGAACCAGACAAATGATGTAATAAGTGTGCTTGTGTGATCTTATGTGCGAGAGGCTGGCTTAGTATATAGTGCTCACTTATGTAAGTGTAGCACCCTACACTACTAATCCAGACAACCCTTATGGTGATTTTAGTGGTCTTAGACAATCTTAGAAAGCTCTCTAAGTGTTAGCCATGGAGAGCAGCCTTCAGGCTCAGTACAGAAGGAGTGTAAATCAGCTTGTTTTAACAGTGCTTAATCTTATGGTATAGGTTAAGTGAAAAAGAATCACACAGTGTAGCTAATAAAATATTATTACAAACACTCACTAACAAAATTGTACTATCTCCTACCTGGAGATAGAAACACAATACACACAATACTTAGGAAATAGAGCAAGTAAGATGCACACATCCACAGTGGTCTCAAGGGGGAGGCCATACCATATTCTAAAAAAACGGAATGCGAACCACGACTCAAGTCAAAAGTGGACCCAGAAGACGTAGAATTGTTGGGGACCCATAGAACCACCCAAGGTAAGTACCCAGGAACCCCACGTAGGCCATGTGCAGAGTGGAAACACAACTGCGTGATCAACACACGTCAATGGGTAAGTCGCAATTGCAGTTTTAAAGAGAAAGGACCCTTCACAGCAGACCCTGAAGAAACCCCATGGAAGGTTGGAGAGTCACCCAACCTGTGGATACTCCAGCAACCAGGATAGCTACACCAGGGAAGCCAGGTGCATAGGTGTCAAGTAAAGTCGGAAATCGCCATAGACCACAATGGAGGACTTCAGGAAAGATGCAGCTGTAGAAGGAGACGAAGGAGTCCAGTGGAACCCAAAGCTGGATTCAAGATGAGCGGTACCTGTAAGCAGAAGGGGCAGAGTCTATGCCACTCAGGAGTGACCAGGAGGCACAGAAGACGAATGCCCACCAATGTTGGAGACGTAGGAGAGGTTGCCGGTGCCCTTGAAGTTGCAGCTGTACGGACCAGGCGACGCAGTGGCAGACCAGGAGCCATTTACAAGCTGTCCCACATAGGATGTCGAGGGCCAAGGGGTCACTGAGTGGGCACAGAACCTGGTTTATGTCTGGACCTTTCTTTCTTAAAAAAATATATTTATTGTATCTCCGTATCGACCCCAGACCTTTGAATCTGGGGAGGATCTGAGAATCTTCTATACATCCTCAAATTCCCAGAGAATCTGCAAATACACATGGGAGGACTGTGCTGGAATCCACTGATCCAGTTGCTTGATGGTAAATCCCATGATGTTCAAAAATTGCCCTTGCTACAGGGTCTGTACAGATTTCTGCCTTCTGTTGCTAAACCTGTATTTTGTTGTCCAGAGGACTATGCACACTTTACCCCTTATAATCATTGGAAAAGTGATTGTGCTCTCCCTTTTAAACATGTAAAAGTTCCCTACACCTGATTGGCACTTTTCATAAACTTATAGGTTCCTAGAATATGGTACTATCTGTAGCTAGGGCCTAGTAAATGCTACTGGGGGTCAGCAGCACTAATTGTGTCACACACTTAAGAAGCACTGTAAGACATGTCTACAGACTTCCACTTTCACCCTGTGTGTGCCGTTCTAAACTGCCATTCTGACATGGCAAAATATACCCTTTGTCAAGGCCACACCTCGTTTTTTAATAATTTCACGCCACCCCTAAAGTAGACCTTAAAATCCTATTGTGCAGGGTGAATGGTAAGTAAAAAGTGGGACATGTATTTTTAAGGTTTTATATGCCCTAGTAGTGAAAAATCTCCAAAGCCTCTTTTGCTACAGTAAGACTGGCTGTTCCATAGAAAAGCATTGAGTTAAATTGTAACTCCCTATAATGTATATCTTCAGTTTGGGACTAGCTAGAAAAATGGTTCAAGGACTCAATTTAGACGTAATTCCAAATCCAACCTAATGGTCAAGTCGGATTTTGAATTGCTAGTCTGAAAATGCCCCGTTTAGAAGGTTTTCATTTTCCTACCTAAGCCAAATGTGCCTTTCTGCTAGTGTCATGAGTCATCTGCCTGTTAATGACTCTTGCTTGTTGTGTGATGTGTATTTCCCCAGGCAATGGACAAAGAACCTGGGGTGAAAGGTGTGGGACTTCCTGACAGGATGGCTGGGGAAAGTAGTGCCCTTGACCTGATTGCTTTTCAGTGAGTAGCCTGGGGGCTATACCCAGCCCTTCCTGACTGTAGAAGAAGCTTGCACTTTCACCTTTGCTTCACTAGCCAGGCTGGAGACAAACCAAGGGCAAGGGAACAAACGGACCAGAAACACTTTTAGAATTAGAAAAAGGGGTGTTTCCTAACCACAGGCCGGCACGAGGCATAGGAGTGGCATTCACAGAACCTGAAGCCAGAACACTCCTGGACCTGTGTGGATCAGAAGGACTGCCCTGTTGTCAAAGAATATGAAGGAAGACTGGGTCTGCTTGTCTTGAACCCAGACCTCAGAAGTGACTCCAAGGGTCAGTTGGCTCACCTCCTGTTTCAGCTACAAAGATACAAGTTCCAGAGGCCTTTCCTTCTTCGCAGACGAACAGACCCAATTGGACCTGATGAGGTTTCCCCTTCTGGCCTCTGTGGAAGTGTGTCCTGACCTCCAACTGCTGTCTGTAAGGTCCCAGACCCTTGGCCGGAGTGAGTGCGCACTTCTCCCTACTTAACTGAAGCTTACAATGGATCTGGCACAGAGCCGTGCAGCTCCTAACCATAGGCTTCACTGGATCCAATGCCGAGCGACACAGACCCGTGCCGCACTGCCCACGCAATGAAGAAGGGTAGATATCCAACAGGACAAACCTGATACTGTCCCAGGCCCACGCTCCATTGCGGTTGGCCTGAAATTGTGACTTTGTCTCGGTCTGGCGCAAATATATATTGCACTTGGAGCTTTGTACTTTTTGGAACTACTTTGAACCTTAAACCTTAAAAAGATTCTCTATTATCTAAAAGTGATTTCGGATTTTCCTGGTTTTGTGTTTTCACTTTATTGCTGTTTGAGTACTGCATAATTACTTTACACATTGCCTCTAAGTTAAACCCAACTCCTTTTGTACCAAGCTTCTAGAGTGTTAAGCACAGGCTTATTTAGTGACTTTTATGGTTCACTCTGACCAGGATTGTCATTATTATTGCAGTTGGGTTTTCACCTCCCTCAACTACACTCCCAATTTTTACTCATGAGAAAAACAATTGTTTTTATTTTTAAATGGGGCAGGGGGTTGTTTCTTTGGATGCTCCACCATGTGGGCGTATCCTTTGCCCTCATGTGACCTTTCAAAATGTTTTATAGGAATTGCGGAGCGAGTGCCCAAGTCCTTTAAAAGTGGCCACAGCATTTTCTCTTAGGTTGAGCCCAGCCAATCAGATCCTTTTGAATAAGCTTCCTTGGCCAATAGATTTGACTATTTCTTTTTATTCTTGGTTTTAACGATACCTGCAGATCCCTAATATCCCAGATATCACTACAAGTTTTTAAACCTGTCTTTGTCCTCTTCATGCCCAACTTGAATGCCTCTTTAAATGCAAATCTTTGAATGGATTTAATTTATACCAAACCAAAAAAAATACTTCCTTGAGTAAAATTCTGATTGTGTGCCAAATTTGAAGTAATTCAGTGTAGCTGTTTTCTCTGTATTGAAGAAAAAATCTTCCTCTGCATATAAATGGGAAATGGCACTTTTGGGGTCCCACCTTTTTTTTGAGTCCCACTTACAGGATCTGCATGCAACTTGAATCAAGGACCCTAAGCTGATTGACCCTAACTTGTTTGAAAAGGCTTGCGCAGATTCCTCGAACGACACAAAAGTTATTTAGAAAACAAATAATGCCTTTTATGTAGTAATCACAGAATACTCACACATGTTATTCGTCTTTCAGCTACACAGTCATGCCTGTTAGAAACAAATTCTTTCAACTCAAGAGAATTCATATGTGTGAAGTGAAATGTAGTCACACTATCAAAAGCAGAAGCAGGTCGTTTAATATTAATTACGGACTGCATCATATTATTCTTTAGTTTTACAAAGCTCGAAATTTCAAGAACAAACAGAGATGGTTATATAGAGATACACACAGTATATTTTAACTTTAGGGCCAGATGCTCTGCTTAACAAACAGACTAATAAAATTATCTTATTTACCTTAGTTGCTCACCTTGACCTGCAGACGTCTGTGCCCAGCAGAGGTACGAGTCAGAGTAGTGATATCCAGTGTCTCTGTTTTTTCTCTTCTCCCATTTCCCTTTATGAGTTTTTATTATTAGCTTACATATTCTGCATGGGGTTTGGTGCTGGATTCGTTGAGGGGTAGAAGACTGCAACACTCCAGTGGGATCCAGAACCCAGCCCTCTTGTGTACAATATGGAGTGTTGCAGATCTTGTAGGAATGGGGCCCTCTGGGACTTCTGCTAACTAGTTCTGAATGTGGGGGCCCTAGGAGAGCGGTGGTGGACACATACGTGTGGTGCAGGTTGCCAGGGTGCCTTGTTGCTTGGGAGTGCAGGCAGTAAGAGTAGGCCACTTTGAGGGACGTGGGCTACTGCAGGAAGACTACAGGCTGAGAAACTACCTAGTGCTGAATTTGAGGACAAGTTCAGGCTCTTACCGACTGCTGCTGTGGAGAAGGAAGCAGCAGTGCCCAGGGTCTGTTATACGCATCTTTATATTAGCAGCCTGAGAGCTATGCAAAAGTTTAAAAACCAGGAGGCCCTAAAGTGACACTCTGGTGTTTGAAGTGCCCCACCTTGTGATCGAACAGGGTCTGACAGAAGTCTTCAGTTCATACAACGAGGCTTAAGGCTTTATCAAAAACACTTTATTTAAGCTTTGAACATCTTGAAATTAAAGTATTTTCTTTTCCTTATATTGGTTTATTTCTGTTGTCTTTCTCTCTAGATTTATCTTGACAGATTTTAGGGTCTTTCTTCTGATGGACCAGAAAGCTCGGAAAGAACAGACAACAGTGACCGGCATTTGGTCTTTTTTCCATATTTCTGTTTATTTTACAGACTGTCCTCCTCTTTTCCCCTTTTTCTCTTTACTTCCTTTTGTCTTTTGGTTTTCTCCGGCTGGCAGCACTGACATAAATGCCTGTACCTGACCATGTAAAGTCATAGAAGAGGTGCAGGTATGCCTCAGATTGATCTGATGACATCACATTGTGTGTTCTGCTGACCCCGTGCGTAGCTGTACGTGACCCTGTGAGGTCACATAGGAGGCAGCGTGGAGGAGGCAAGGCCATATTGCTTGTGGAAATTTATTGGCGCATTCATGACTAGCAGTTCACCAGCTAGAAAAGAGGTGCATCGGCGCATTCCAGGCACATCAGCTCTCATTGACATACCTGCACATTCCAAGTGGCTGTGATCGAAGGCTTTAAAGACTATGGGGTAAGTAATACCGGTACTCTCACCTGGGAAAGCGCTGAACTTTGGCGAATGATTTGCTGTCTCTGTTTGCATCGTTATAATCTCCGATATGTTTAGTTTCCATTTTATTATTATTATTTTTTTAAACATCTGTTTATTGAGTTTTGTTGCAATTACAAACTATTATTCGTGCATTATCCAACAGTATTAAAGAAGGTTAGCATTATTGTCCAAGTATAGTTGATTTGTTGAATGCATATATTACAACTGCCACAGCCTTTTCGACATTTTGGCATTCCATCAAGCTTACAATGGCTAGAGTTGAATCTAACTTGGTTGTTTGCACATATTGAAGTCATTGAACAGATGACTGTTACAGCAGGTTTTAACACAAACAACAGTAACTTCTGAGCATTCAACAATGACTTCGCATCAGGCAACAGTTTCTCTCCACATTACCTTACATTTTATGGGATAGCTATAGCGCGCAGTTCCACCCCCGAGTTTCTCAATCAATTAATCAGGGGATTGAAAGCGCACCTACTCACCCGAAAGGGTCTCAAGGCGCTGAGGTGAGACGGTGCAACCCCTGGACGCTCACAGTGGTTCGTCAAAGAGCCAAGTTTTGAGGTCCTTTAGGAACTTGGATAGTGTTGGTGTTTGCGGGAGGTGGAGAGGGAGGGTGTTCCATGCATTGGCCCCGAGGAGGGAGAAGGAGTGTCCTCCTGTTCTGGTCTCCTTGATGCGTGGTACCGTTGCAAGAGAGGTCTGGGCAGAGAGGAGGGATCTTTGGAGTGCGTGGAACGAGTGGCGGTGGCTCATGTAGGCGGTCCGGTGTTGTGGAGGGCTTTATGGCTTGGGTGAGAAGTCTGAAGGTGATTCTCTTCTCAACGGGGAGCCAGTGTAGTGTCCGTAGGTGTTCCCTTATGTGGCAGTAGCATGGTAGGTTGAGGACTAGTCTGGCAGCAGTGTTCTGGAGGTTCTGGAGTTTGCCGGTGAGGTTCTTGTTGATCCCGGCGTAGAGTGTGTGGCCGCCGTCCAGTCTGCTGCTGATGAGGGTGTGGTTGACTGTTTTCCTGTGTTCAAGGGGAATCCAGTTGAAGATCTTTTGAAGTAGGAAGAGGAAGTGGTAGCAGGAGGAGGATTAGATACTCCACTCCAAAATGGCCGCGTGAATCGATGGGCATATGGCTGTTGCTTCTTGAAACACTTGACAAGAACGTCGGAGGTTGGACCATGTCCATTTACAAGGGATATTAATTCTACATGATTCGTTCTAACCTTCTTAACTAATAAATAAAAAAAACTTTGTTTATTTTCAATAATGTTATATTATTGTGCAAATAATAGATATGAGATCATATCTGCATCCTATTTTAATTATAATTTATATTGGTTTTATATTAAAAAGTATCATATTAAATTTAATCAATTGACATGTAGATATTTTAGGTGTCCACACATAATATTAATCGTGTCTATATAGGAGTAGAAACTCCATTCCAAAATGGACGCCATAAAACAACGTACATATGGCTTGTATCTTTCAAAACATGTGACAGGGTCTGACAGAAGTCTTCAGTTCATACAACGAGGCTTTATCAAAAAACCTTTATTTAAGCTTTGAACGTCTTTAAAGTATTTTCCTTTCCTTATATTGGTTTATTTCTGTTATCTTTCTCTCTAGATTTATCTTGACAGATTTGAGGGTCTTTCTTCTGATGGACCAGATAGCTCAGAAAGAACAAACAGTGACCGTCATTTGGTCTTTTTTCCACATTTCTGTTTATTTTACAGATTGTCCTCCTCTTTTCTCCTTTTTCTCTTTACTTCCTTTTGTCTTTTGGTTTTCTCCGGCTGGCAGCACTGTCATAAATGCCTGTACTTGCCCATGTAAAGTCATAGAAGAGGTGCAGGTATGCCTCTGGTTGATCTGATGACATCACATTGTGTGTTCTGCTGACCCCCGTGCGTAGCTGTACGTGACCCTGTGAGGTCACATAGGAGGCGGCGTGGAGGAGGCAAGGCCATATTGCTTGTGGACATTTATTGACGCATTCACGACTAGCAGTTCACCAGCTAGGAAAGAGGTGCATCGGCGCATTCCAGGCACGCCACCTCTCATTGACATACCTGCACATTACAAGTGGCTTTAAAGACTATGGGGTAATCAATACCGGTACTATCACCTGGGAAAGCGCTGAACTTTGATGAATGATTTGCTGTCCCTGTTTGCATCGTTATAATGTTTAATATCTTTAGTTTCCATATTATTATTATTTTTTAAACATCTGTTTATTGAGTTTTGTTGCAATTACAAACCATTATGCGTGCATTATCCAACAGCATTAAAGAAGGTTAGCATTATTGTCCTCGTATAGTAGATTTGTTGAATGGATATCTTACAACTGCCACAGCCTTTTCGACATTTTGGCATTCCCTCAAGCTTACAATGGCTATAGTTGAATTCAAATTGGTTGTTTGCACATATTGAAGTCATTGAACAGATGACTGTTACAGCAGGTTTTAACACAAACAACAGTAACTTCTGAGCATTCTACAATGACTTCGCATCAGGCAACAGTTTCTCTCCACATTACCTTACATTTTATGGGATAGCTATAGCGCTCAGTTCCACCCCCGAGTTTCTCAATCAATTAATCAGGGGATTGAAAGCGCACCTACTCACCCGAAAGGGTCTCAAGGCGCTGAGGTGAGATGGTGCAGCCCCTGGACGCTCACAGTGGTTCGTCAAAGAGCCAAGTTTTGAGGTCCTTTAGGAACTTGGATAGTGTTGGTGTTTGCGGGAGGTGGAGAGGGAGGGTGTTCCATGCATTGGCCCCGAGGAGGGAGAAGGAGTGTCCTCCTGTTCTGGTCTTCTTGATGCGTGGTACCGTTGCAAGAGAGGTCTGGGCAGAGAGGAGGGATCTTTGGAGTGCGTGGAACGAGTGGCGGTGGCTCATGTAGGCGGGTCCGGTGTTGTGGAGGGCTTTATGGCTTGGGTGAGAAGTCTGAAGGTGATTCTCTTCTCAACGGGGAGTCAGTGTAGTGTCCGTAGGTGTTCCCTTATGTGGCAGTAGCATGGTAGGTTGAGGACTAGTCTGGCAGCAGTGTTCTGGAGGTTCTGGAGTTTGCGGGTGAGGTTCTTGTTGATCCCGGCGTAGAGTGTGTGGCCGCCGTCCAGTCTGCTGCTGATGAGGGTGTGGTTGACTGTTTTCCTGTGTTCAAGGGGAATCCAGTTGAAGATCTTTTGAAGTAGGAAGAGGAAGTGGTAGCAGGAGGAGGATTAGATACTCCACTCCAAAATGGCCGCGTGAATCGATGGGCATATGGCTGTTGCTTCTTGAAACACTTGACAAGAACGTCGGAGGTTGGACCATGTCCATTTACAAGGGATATTAATTCTACATGATTCGTTCTAACCTTCTTAACTAATAAATAAAAAAACTTTGTTTATTTTCAATAATGTTATATTATTGTGCAAATAATAGATATGAGATCATATCTGCATCCTATTTTAATTATAATTTATATTGGTTTTATATTAAAAAGTATCATATTAAATTTAATCAATTGACATGTAGACATTTTAGGTGTCCACACATAATAATAATCGTGTCTATATAGGAGTAGAAACTCCATTCCAAAATGGACGCCATAAAACAACGTACATATGGCTTGTATCTTTCAAAACATGTGACAGGTACTTAGGGAGTTGTCCACCCACAGCAGGATATTTAAACCCAGCACACAACCAGTGCGTGATCTACAACACTAGCTAATCAGAAGCATGGAGGCTGAAGGACTGGAAAAGACTACAGTTGAGGGTATGCGGCACTGCCCTGACCATTACACAATTTGCGAAATAGGGAATTTTGGTAGCAACCCCTAGTGACCCTAAATATATATCTTATATTGTTTATCGAGGATCTAAATGCTTTCAGGAGATTATTGGTCCCACGGTTTGAGATCCTGGAATATCCACTCATAAGGAGGGACAATGTAAACAGATTGACATGGAATCCTTGGGCAAAATATAGGTACGGTATAGTGTGATTCATGCTCAGTTTTCTTCTTAGTAGTCAAACGACAATGATTGCAATGTGATGTTTCTTGGGGTAATCGTCAAGGAACATATTGCGGTGAGCTTACAGCTGCGCACACTTTGTAAACTTTGTATTTAATACAAACTGTAATTCTACCAATTAGGTAACAGTCCAGACACGGAAGGTCGGGGGGAGCTAATATATTTCCCTATCGTTTATATATTTCTTAAAAATATAGAAAATTCACAATGGGATTTTTCAATTGGAATAATGGTATCCCTATAGTAAACAGTGGACCCTTTTCCCTACAAGGACTTTAGGACACTCGCCACAGTTGCTTGGGTTAGTTGCAATCTCGATATATAAAATAGAATACTGTTAGTGAGCTGGTATATATGTATGAAGGAGTGGGCTTAAGGCATAATTAGGTTGGTTAAATTGACCAGTGTGGGGGACATAACGGCTATGTGAGGCGTCAATAACAGACAAACATGTATGAGAGCGATCACATTTTGGTGATTTGGTGTCTGCATCATTTATATTTGTTAGTGCCATAACACACTGCTTTGGCAATGTGACAATTCACGGTATCTTTATGTATCTTCAGTGTGGGAGTTCCTAGCATTGAGAGAAATTAAGGAACTGATAGCTTTAGTGCTATGTGTATAGCTAGTAATGACTGTTTATTTTTACATAGGTATTTGTTTGAAGATTCTAAAAGGAGAGGCACATTATCTTTGTCTTGATAAAGGTGGCCATTACTCTGCGAACACTACCGCAACACGTCGACGCTTGGGATAAACTAAATCCAGTGTGATAAAAACACTTGGACTGCATACATGTCTGGCATTTGAGTTTTTTACCTGGATTAATCTACGAACCACTAATAAGTGCACTGTTGTATTTGCTGTCTGTCTCTCTCTCTTCTTCTTTTGTTTTATCTTTCTTTTAGACGATACATTTGTAATTGTTTTTAATATGTGTATATAGTGGATGTACTATTTGTAGGATTTATATGTCATATAATATTTGCTTTTGATACTTGATGAATTTTTGCATCTCCCTCTTGATTAATTGATATGCTGTCTATGTAATACATGAAATTATATAATGATATACGTTTTATATAATATGAAGATTTATGAATTCTGTTTAATGAATTTTTTTTAACTACTCCAACATTTCTTCAATAAAATATAGGTGGAATTCCATTATTAGTCAGTGTTTGTCTTGTGGCATTGCAAATATAGGTATATGGGTTTTTTGTATGATTGATTTGAATGGTTTGCGGTATATTTGAGATGATTAGTTGAACAATTATTTTATTTGGTTACCGAAGAGAATATATCTTCTTCTTTGACTCAGCAGGAGAAAGTGACAGCGTTGATTTGGCGGTCCATTTTGATTTCGGAGTCCAGGATGATTTCGAGGTTGCTATGCTATGCTAAGGGCATTTATAATGCGCGCAGCTGCTTCAGCAAAGGAGCGTCCCGGCGCAGAACAAGATAGAGCACAGCAACACTAAAAGCAAAACCGCAGGGGGGATAACTGGAGGGAGAAAAATTTAAAACAGAAGAGTTTTTATGGCTTTACGAAAGAACGAAAGGTCCTCCAGCAGGCGGACCTCAACCGGTAAAGAGTTCCAGATGGTCGCAGCCCTCACTCGAAAAGAACGACCCCCGGCCCGGCAAAGTTTGAACCGGGGAACCACGGCGAGAGCCTGGCCAGCGGATCTGAGAGAACGTGACGGGACATAGGGAAACAAAAGATTGGTGAGAATCTGGGGGGCAGAGCCTTTCAAGATTTTAAAGGCCAGACATAACACCTTAAAGTGAATTCTCATCTTGACCGGCAGCCAGTGCAAGGAGCGTAGAGTGTTAGAGACGGGGAAAAACCTGGCCAAGCCAACTATCGCTCTGGCTGCAGCATTTTGGACGCGCTGCAGGCGGGTGATATCAGCCTGATTGGCCCGACCAGGAGGGAACTGACATAGTCAAGCCGGGACAACACCGTCGCCTGAATCACCAGCTGCCTGGTCGGGGCATCAAAAAATTTGAGGACAGGTCTTAGTCCCCGAAGGACACCAAAACAGCAGGCCGCAGTTCTCTTTGTGTGGCCAGCAAAATTAAGGGAGGGGTCCAGCCAAACTTCCAGGTTTCTCACTTCCGCGACCGGAGTTGGAAGTGGCCCCAATTCAGGAGGCCACCACCTGTCCCCCCAAAGCTCCGCTCTCTTACCAACAATCATGATTTCAGTTTTCAGTTGCGTGCTTGGTCCGTGGGGGAAGGACGGTTGCCGAGGGTGAGGGGCCACCAGGCGTCATTCCAGGTGTCGGGGTGGGGGCCCATGATGAGTACTTCGGTTTTGTCCTTGTTGAGTTGTAGGCAGCTGTTCTTCAGCCACCTGGCAACTTCTTTAATTCTGAGTGTTATATGAGCTGAGTAGGTGTTGTGTGCAACATAGTATGCATGCTTATCTGTTAACAGGCATCTTCTAAGAAGTCTGTGGCATGGGGTGAGTGATGCACAATAACTATGTTTGGCGGATAGCAGACAGCCAATTCAACATCTTTACTATAGGAATGTATACTGAACTCGGCATGTTATGAGTGCCTTCTACAATTTGCAAGCGAGTTCAGTACCACCTATGCTGCAGTAGTGTGCAAGGAAGATCCACAGAGGGTGCAGGGGGAAATGAGCCACGTGAACTGCCCGTTGAATAATATCGCTTCTCAGCCTCCTCACCTAAACAAATAGGTACGTAAGGGGAGGCCAGAGAGGGGGCCCACGTGCCCCCTGAAATTCTTGTATTATAGCCTCCTAATGTGCTGTGATAGGCTCTTTGCGGAGACCCAGGATATTTTCAGGTTGGAGTGTCATGCCCTCGGCCCTGGCCCATGCTAGAAGTGATTGACTCCAAGCCATCAATGCAGGGGGATCAGATTTCTTACATCTTTTTGTGATCATTCGCTTAGCTGTCAGCATGCCTAAATCTAGGAAGCAAGAAATGACCTTCAGCTTCTTACATCTGGGGTAGAGGTGCATTATGCACTCCTCCCATGTACACTCTGGATTACTGCCTGTGGATGCTGCCAGGACGCTACTAACTTGGTGCCAGCAGGTGCATAGTGATGGGAAGGCCCACAACACATGTAGTAGGTCAGCATCTGGGGTACGACACGCCTGTCCTATTATAGAACGTGTTGATTTTTGCTGGAGTGAGGTAGGCCCCCTGGATTATATAATGTTGGATGAGCCTAAAGCGTGAGTTTCGCTGGATATATAAGCAGTATCTCTGTCCACTCCTTATCCACAGAAGGGTGCCCCCTGTCCACCTACCACCTCTGTCTAACAGATGCCAGAAACACCTCTGTGTGTGTGAAGATGCAGCTAATCTGTAAACCATTTGTTGAGGTGCCTACCTTTGCCTCTAACGTGTAAGTACTGTATGGTTAAGTACGTGGGCTGTTCCGTGTTTATGTCGCCCCATCTGTCCCTGTGGGCCGCTAATAGAGAGTCATATTGTAGAAACTGACCAGGTGGTAGGTCGGTCAGGTCCGCCAGCTCCTTGTATGGTACCCCTTCCTGGTAAATATCTCCCTGTGTTTGTTCTCCAGCGGTCAGCCAGGACATCAACACTGTAGCAGTCACTGTGCAGCCTCTGCAAGGCATACCCTGTAGCAGCAGTGGCAGAGCATACAGGATTGTTGTGCGGGTAAGCTTCTACGATAAGCTTTGTGTGCGACTTTAAGAAGTAGTTGGTCAGGTTGTTTGCATCTGGTGCATGGGTGGAATGTACGATGAATGCCTGCCAGGGACCAGGGTGGGACCTCCGTGGCGGTGTCTGACTGTTGCATCCCTGCCAACCAATTTTCCACCCATTGTAGTTGCGATACGAGATAGTATTGTTCCATATTAGGAACCCCAGACCACCTTTATCTGTTGGGAGGTAACGTTTTGTAAGGGCTTTGCGACATCGGGATTCATTCCAGGTGAATTCCCTCATCACATATTCAAATCTACCGAAATGAAATGGCGCCCAGTAGGTGGGAAGTTTTGTAAAATAATACAGTATCCTGGGAAGTACCACCATCTTCATTAGAACTATCCTGCCCGCAACTGACAAGGGAAGTGTGCGCCAGAAGGACATCTGCGAGGGCAAGACAGTGGTCGCTCTCCCTAGGTTACCCACCAGGATGTCCTCTTGTCAGTGTTAAATACGGATTCCTAGGTAGTGGAAGGTGTCAGGTTGCCAGTTAATGTGTTCTTCATTAATGCGGAGTGCTGGGTCTGGTGTCCATGGCTGAAAGGGGATAGACAGGATTTGCTCTAGGTGACGGGCAGCCCAGTAAGGGCTGCAAATGTCGTGAGCGTGTGGGTTAGTGTAGGCGGGAGAGAGCATGTCTTTGAGGTAAACCAAAATATCATCCGCGTAGAGCAACACTGCATGTATGCTGTCTTCCAGGGGGATTCCCCATTCTTTGCCATGCTCTTTGAGCACTGCCACTAGTGGCTCCATTGCCAGGGCAAATAACAATGGGGATAGCGGGCACCACTGCCGGGTGCCACAGCAGATCGGTATGGGTTCAGAGATGTAACAGCCAGTCTTCACTCTCACTAACGGCTGTGAGAATAATAGTCGGGCCAGACGGAGTGATCGACCCGCAATTCCATATTTGGTAAGGACCACAATAAGGTAGTCCAATTCCAAAGAATCAAAGGCCTTCTCTAGGTCTTAGACCAGGCACCCAGAGTGTGGCCATTGCTGGAGGGAGTTAGTGAAAACCCTGAAGAAGCACCAGAGATTCAGTGACATGTTGTGGGATGGGAGAAAGTAATTCTGATTTAGACCCACCAGTGCTGGCACCAGTAGGGTCAGGTGATCTGCTAGCACCTTAGCCAGTATTTTCTAGTCCATGTTTAGTAAGGCCAATGGACAATATGATCCAGGTTCGGTAGGGTCTTTCTCAGGTGAGGGCAGTGAGACAAGTAGCGCCTCCCGCATTGAAGGAGGAAGGGAGCCAGGGTCAAGTGCTGCGTTGTATAACAGCTGTAGGCGCGGTGTTACTGTATGTGCGTGTGCTTTGTAATAGTCAATGGGGAGACCGTCGGTGCCCAGAGTTTTGCCTGTGGCTAAGGCCCATATCGCCACCCCAATTTCCATGGGGGTGATGGGATCCTCCAGCTCTAGACGCTGTACCTGATCCAGCACTGGGAGTGTGATTTGAGAAAGAAGGGCAGTAAACTGTGTATCACTGTTTGCAGTTCAGATGTACACAGAGCCCTATAGCAGCAGGTCAATTCTGAACATATTTCAGCTTGCACATAGAGCATATGACCAACCTCATCTCTAAGGGCATGTATGGGGTGTGGCAACTGGTCTTGCCAAATGATCCATGTCAGGAGGCGGCCCGCACGGTCCGAATGTGCATGTACTCTGGCAGAGTGTGCTGCATAATTTAGACATTGAAGGCATTCCAATAGGTCTTCCAATTCACCATGTTTTGTTTCTATACATGCCACGTTATCTGGATGGGTCACCTAGTTCACCTCTAATTGCATGAGTTCTCTCTCCACCTTCCCCACAGCCTCATCTAGGTGCTTGCAGATATTCCAGTTAATGCCCAAGCATTTACCCCTGATGTTAACTTTGAACGACTCCCATTTTGTTATTTGTTCCCTACCAACCCCTCATTAAGTTGACCTTGGGGTACACGTGGTAGGCTGACTTGCAAGGTCATATGATGTGGTCAGCTGATTGTGGTGTCAACTCTGGTGCCGTCGGTGTGTATGACTCTGACATGTGTCCGACTATAGAGTCTTCTTCGCTAGTGGATTTTGCTGTATCTTTATCTGGATCCAAGGCACAGCTCTCTATGTGTAATGTTGCAGCCGTGCGTAGGGCACTCCTCCACTCTGAAATCATTTGTTCTAAGTTAGGCACTGCCACCGGCTGTCCAGGACGGGTAGCCCATCCACACCTTCCACTGTTTCGTCTTCTCACTCTTTCAAAAGCTTTCTTTGCAATGGTGAGACTCGTTGCAGCTGTCGTATGACCCGCCGAATCCATCCAATCCCATGCTTCTTCTGGTGTATTAAAAAAACAAGTGTTTCCATTGTCCAGCACTCTAAGGCATGCAGGGAAGAGCAGTGAGTAATGTATGTTCAGCTCACGTGGGCGCTGTTTAACAGCCAGAAAGCAGTGTCAGTGTTTCTGAACTGTCATTGTGTAATCTGGAAACAACATTAATACGGCGTTGTTTACTTTAATCTCCTGTAATCTGTGCTACATGGCGTATACTGTTGCGCGCCCTATAGTTAAGCAGATGATACAGGTCCTCGGTGGCGGTCTCGGTGGCGGTCTCTGTCCTTCCGTTCCCTCTGGCAGTGTAATTATGCGTATGTTGTTGCGACGCTATCTACCTTCAGCATCCTCCACTCTGTCTTCTAAAGCCGTATGAGTCCCAGGAGCATTTGCAAGGTAGTTGTGTTTTCTTGAGTGACTGGTTGCAATTCTTCCAATTGTAGTTTGGTTGTGCGCTCTTTATCCGCAAGTTTACGCTGGTCAGCGCGCTGTTTATTGAAGTCTATCGTTATTTTGCTTTCAAGCGATGTCCTCGTGTTTTGTAGGGATGCACTGATTTTCCCCATTGCAGATAACACATTGTCTAGCTTGTCATTTAGCATCATATTTGTGTGCATTGTCCTCATCTGTATGTCTCCCTCTGGATATTTCTCCGATGATAGGGCCGGCTCCAACGCAGTGGGTAGGGGTTTAGAGCGGAGGCGTCCCATAATCAGTTGTTGAGCTGTGGGCATCTGCCGAACCACAGGGACTTCCTAGTGGTCGTGACTGCGACATATATGTGGTGGCTGAGTCCGATGTCCCAACGTCAGAGGGTCCAACAGAGCTGGTTGTTGCCACTACATTGTCTGCCAACTCAGTGGAGATGTATGGTAGGTTTACAGGCAGTGAGTATTGTCCCCCAATTACACCGGTGTGCCCATTACCACACCTTTCTCAGTGTGCCTCCAGTTTATCCCAGAGGGGGGAAAGCCGATCCCCGATGTGCCTCCCCAGTACCCGTTCCCATTAATGTGACAGAGCAGGAGGCCAGCGCTGAGCAGAGGCAGGCACCAGGTGTCCTCACCAGCCACCCAAAGGCGCCCGTCCACAGCCCCACCCAACCTCACCCCACCCCACTATGTTGCTAACTCTTGCTAGGAGGGAAATTTGACCCTCAGTGTCCACGCCCGGCCACGAGGCACAGGCGGAAAGGCTGTGTTGGACAAGGACACCAAAGGGACACCCACAGGGCAGCACATAGATTGACATACTTTGCTTCTCTTTTTCACAGCCCATATAGTTTTCAGTTACCCGCTCCACCCTTCCTTGGATGCTGTTTCCAATCTGTACACTTAGATGTTTATAGTGCTAGCCACTTTCACACAGGAATGACCAACTTATATAGTGCTTGTGTACGTGAAGGCAAGGTGTTGCGTGCAGAGTTAGATATGGTGCCTTCAGTTGCTATTGGGCAGGGTGGCCTCTCTTATGTTTTTCCCCTTCTCTTTCACAACCCCCCACTTCAGTGTTCGTCAGCGACTGCCCTCTTGCTGCTATTACTGCTTGGCTTAGTACCCGATGAGACCTTCGCTCCTTTTCCAGAAGTTAATGATTCACTCTCCCTAGGTTCGCGAGCGTGACTTTGAGTGGGACCACTATGTCTGCTAATACTGCTCAGCCCGATCTGGCCCTCGGCCACCGCTGAGTTTTGCTGCAGTGGTAACGGGAGATTAGGGTGCTACGTCTTTATCGGGTGTGCCCTTCCACAGCCGGGGAGGTCACTGGTATGGGTTCTCTTCTGGGACTCTGTAGGGTCAGTGTAGCCCACACATGTCAGTATGGCATGGTTCTTGCAGCTAGGGTGGCATATAATGATGTCTGGGGGCCAGTTCCGCTTTTCCTCTGTGCTGGATCGCAGGTCGCCCAGAACGAGAGCGTTTGACCACTGAGTAAGGCCAAGACCCCAGTGATCAAAGATCCTGGCCCCAGCAGATGGTGCTTGGCCAAGGCCTTTTGTGGTCCTTTAATGGTATTTTAAGTGGCAGATGAAGGGGCACACTCAAGTCTTGCTCCGCTGTTGTCCTGGACCTGCTTCTTTGCTTGCAATTACTGGTTGGCGGATAATTGTCGCACTTTCCCCTGCCCGCACCCCGCGACCTAGGCCTGATTCAGCCCCTGGGTCCACTTGTCAGCGGTTTCTCAGGGGGAGGAGGGGGCTCCCAATAGGCCAATGGTAGATAACTTTCTCTCTTCCCCCACCCTCGTGACCTGGGCCCGATCTGACCCCTGGGTCCACTCGACTGCGGTTACTCAGAGGGGGAGTCCAACAGGTGGATGATCAATGGGTGCGCCACCTCCCCTCCCATGCGCCTCGTGGCCTGGGCCCGATCTGACCCCTGGGTCCACTCGGCTGCAGTCACACCCGAGGGAGGGCAGCTGTTAATTGGAGGGGGAGAGTTATTGGGCAGCACCCACCACTAAGTTGACTCTCCCACCGGTGCAGCTACCTCACCTCAGTGCAGGAATGCAGAAATCGCACACTTTGACATCGTACATCATGTCGCCAGTGCTGTACAGTGTGTTGGTAGCGGACGCCCGGTGGAACAAATATCAGCTGTTGGCAGGAGGATCGCTCAGGCAGCGGGCTTCACATCCGGACCCAGCTAGCTCAGCGGGAAGCGCAGACGGCTGAGCCCTCCTCTGCAGGACCAACAGGTCAGAACTTCTTGCTTAAGGTCTCCGATGGGTGCGCGGTCTCATGTCCGAATCCAGGTGTCAAGGCCGTGGACCGGGGTGAAGGTGCTGTTTCTGGGCAGTGCTCGTAGGGCCGCGACTGTCCCCTGGTGGCGTGACATTCTCGGTGCAGACACTGGCCATGAATCGCACCCGCTACAGAAGTCTAATATTGTGGATTCAATATTGTCAATCTGCCGCCCCACAGTACTCCGTACAGCGCGGGCCCTGGTCTGGTCCTTTTCTGGCCCTGTTGGGTGCAACTGCGTGCCACACCACACATCGGATAGTCAGTGGGGGTCTCTGGGGGGTCGAGGCATTACTCAGGTGACAGGATGGCGCCGTAGAGTCACTGCAGGCCAGGATGCATGCCGGATGGAGGGCCAGGGATTCGGAGCCTCAAGCAAAAGGGTCCGCCATCTTACCCCGCTGGCCACGCCCCCAATTTAGTTTCCATATTCTTGTGTATTTTCTGTTAACATAACCCATAATGCCATTTGTCATAAGTATTCTTGTTACAGTATGTGGGAGTTTTTGAGAGTAGAAATGCAGAAAATGTTGTCAAATTTTGGTACTACTGTGCCATGTTGAAAGTGTGGCTATGATTCAGCTCCAAGTAATTGGAATTTAGAGACATTTCGGGTTAGAGACCACTCACTGGGGACTTTAGGGGTTATTCCTGGATATATTCTGTGCAATCTTCAGTGTGTTTATAATGTCATGCCACTTTATCTCTGAGTGCTATTCTTAATTTGCTGCTGGGTTTTTGATTAATGCCATGCTTAATTTTGTACCTTAATGCATTTTGTTTTATCTAAGTCTGGATTTGCTGCACATAAATATTTTTAGAATCCTCAGTATGTTGGTGTATCAGTGGCCATTCTGATTGTGCTGTGTGGGTGTATTGTAATTTATGCCATGCTGAATTTGCTGCCTAAGTGTATATTAATTGCTGTTCTGAATTTGCTGCATGCCTATATTTTTTAGAATGATCAGTGTTGGAAGTGGAGGTCCCTGTCGCTTACCGCCGCCACCAAATGCTGGAGGCGTGCGTCCCCGACCCCTCGCTTCAACGTTAGACTAAGTAAGGGCACCATCTGAGATAGCCCTATTCACCTCCATAGTAGTCTGGCACGAGCAGCCAGGCTGATCTCCAAGGCACGAGTGTTCAGTATGTGCAACAAAGCTCATAGTAACCCCATGATGTCCTCACAAATAGACTCCACACGAGTATTGATAAAATGAGTATAATCTTTATATAAGCAATTATACAATACGACCACATGATACAAATTCAACATATAAGAATGGGTAGTATTCTTTCTGGTGGGTTGGTAGGTTCTAATCCTAACCACCGCTTCTAACCAACAGTTAAGCTCACTTCTAACCGTTTCCCTTTTCCCCAGTACTGCCCCGTCTTGGGTCAGCATGTGCCAGGATCCGAGCCGAAGCGGGAGGCCGAGAGAGTGTCCCTCCGGACCCGCACTCCACCCCAGGTGTTGATCCACGTTACCTGGGTGGGTGCAATCCCACTCTCCTCCCTGGCGACTTGGGCCTTGATTCAGAACTCCGTCATGGGCTGCTGCAGACTCAGCCGGCAGCTCAGTTCTTCCCTAGCTGCCAGTCCAGGCCACTGCTGATCGACTCCGAGGGCCCCAATGACTTGGCCCTCACTCCTCCGGTCTCAGTCCACACCAAGACCCGCCCTCAGTACTGTGGAGACTTTACTTCAATTTGGTGCACACTCTAAACATGCACTCCTCACCAGCACCTCAGGTTACACTTCGACACGCACACCGCAGGTCCGAGACTCACCTCTTCTCTGGTGCTCACGAAGATCCGGTGCTCTTCACCAACGCTCCGCTTGCACCTCAACATGCATCCTGCGCGTTCAAGTCTGTCCTCTTCTCCCGTTGCACACGATGTCCAGGCGCTCTTCACCAACGCCCTGGCTGCACGACGAAACGCACTCTTGCGCATCCGAGTCTCGCCTCTTCTCCCGGTGCACACGATGTCCAGGTGCTCTTCCCTCATGCCCTGGCTGTACCATGGCACGCACTCTTGCACGTCGAAGACTCACTTCTTCTTTTGGTGCCTACGGGGCCCCGAAGCTCTTCACCAACACCCGGACTGCATCACGACACGCACCCAGCACATCCGAGACTCACTTCTTCCGTGGGTGCTCACGATGCCCAGGTGCTCCTCACCAACGCCCTGGCTACACCACGACATGCACACTGCGCGTCTGAGTCTCGCTTCTTCCTTTGGTGCACACGAGGCCCAGGCGCTCTTCACCAACACCCGGGCTGCATCACGACATGCACCTTTGCACCTCAGAGCCACGCCTCGTCTCCTCGTGTACACCACGACCAGATGCTCCTCACCAATGCCTTGGCCTGCACCACGTCATGCTCTCTGCGGACTGAGATTTAGCTTGCTCCTGCGTGCCCACGATCACAATTCACAACTTCTGAGTGTCTCAAGCGGCAAAAAACATGCGGACACCATTTTGCTTGGGACTTCTCAGAAACTTTTATGATTCTGTATTTCCAAACAGGAAGCCAGCTCACCTCGGGCCCTTGGGTTACAAGACACATCACAAAGCACAGTCTTCTTCAAGCAAGGGGACCCAACACCTCCAAGCACAGTCCCAACAGCCTCTTCCTTAGTTAGAACAGCAAACTACAGACCAGCCCCAGAACACGAAGCAAGGATTGGTCAATCCACAGCAGTCTCTTCAGTTGTTCCTTCTTTAGCAGAGGTTCCTCTTGACCACAGAATGGGTCCAAGCCTTTTCATTCTCAATCCATATCTGTTTCATCCCAGAGTTCAGCCCTTAATGTCTTTGAAGTTTGTATGTGCTCAGAGGTCGCTGACCCCTCCCTAAATCAGTTCTGTGTGTCTCCCTCCCAGTGTCACCTCTCTCCCTTTGATACTGGGGGTCTGGATCCTTAATCACTCAGCAGGAGATTTGGTCAATTGGTTTATAGCACCAGCCCAGGCCTTTTCACCTCCCAGGCTTCTCCTACCCCTACTCTCCAGAAGCAGGGCAGCCTGGTGCCATCTCAACCCCTCCCTGGGTCAAGACGTCTCCCAGCTCCTCTCATCTTTCAGATCCAGACAGACAATCCACATTTCAGCAGCGACACACAGAAATGCCTAGAGCACAAAACTCAGCCACTTTCTAAAAGAGTGGTTCTGAACACACAGTGACAAAACCACGTTCACAGAAAGATGTTTTATGACACTGTGAGTTCATACATACTAAACTTCACCTCTCCAATATACACTTACAGGAAACTAGGATAACAAACACAACACCCAGCCTTGCCTATTCTGTCCTAGGGGCAGATGGCCTTTCAGCAGAGAAAAACGAAATAGAGAGTTTTTCACTGTCAGAACGTAACACACACCTCAGTTTATGTTCTGCCTTTTACCTACACTGCACCCTGCCCAGGGGTTACCTGGTACCTACCACAGGGGTTCCCCATGTGTATGTAAAAGGAAAAGTCAGGCCTAACAAGTGGTTGCACTTGTCAGGACTACATGGTAACTTAGCATTCTGAGTTCCCTTCTCTGCGCGCCCTTGTATTACTAACCCTTGCACACACAGTGCACATCACTAGGGACTTTTACTAGTAAGCCAACATACCAATCATGGCCAACCAATCACCATTACATTTTACAAAGGGAACTCCTGTCCTTTGACACTGATCAGCAGTGGCAAGGTACCCAAAGTATCTAAATTGGCATCTCTAGGTCAGGAACATGGTCTAGGGGGAAAGCAAAAGATTTAAGGAACTTTAACCAAAAAGGCCAATTCCTACAATCAGTATTTGTCTAAGTGTTTTTTGGATGCTAATCTTAGTTTGCTGCCTACGTTTATTATGCCATGCTTAATTTAGGGTCTATGTTTTTTACCCCTTATCATGTGTGATGCAGAATGGTGTTGAGTATTAAGGGTAGTGATGGAGCAGGATTTTGCTTGAAGAAGCCTGCTCGAATGAATACCCCCATAATGCGCACTAACAGTAAGTAGTAATAGAAAACTAACGTGCACCTTACTTAAACACAAGGGAAATAGCTTTGCGCATGCATGAACTAACACTAAATAATATATGAAAGAGTTAAAACTGTAATAACATTGTGGTTTGGAAAGAAACAAAAAATAATGCATGACTAGGCTGCATGTGCATTTCGTAGATTGCATGTTGCATCTTGCTTTTGAATAATAAATAACCACTTTTACTTAAAGCTCATGCTAGGTAACTCTAATAAAGAATAATACAAGGTGGGTGGTAGACAGTGAAAAGTGCATTATCATATAATTAATAAACGTCTGTATTCCCTTTTGCTATATAGAGCTGGATGAAACTCCATTTTTCTTAAATTGGCCATAGAAGGGAGGGGTCAGAAAGAGGAGTGAAAATATCATGTCAGTGCAGTCAGAAGTGCTGAGTGCTGCAAAGAAACAAACACAAGTTAAAGGCTAATGTGATGATCGTTTGCCAAGAGACATGCCTGACTGTGGGACAAGAAGAACTCTTCCGCGACCACTGTTAAAAGTCATGTGTATTCGAAACATGTAATAAAATGTGCGAATGGAACTATTATAATTTGTGGGAACGGTGTATAACAATGAATGTGCCTAAAGTTTTAATGAAGTCACTATGGTGTGACAACAACATCTCCCAAACACACCAATTGCCTGTCAAGTTACCAGAAATGTTGCAACAAATGTGGGATGGACATGTAGGTTTTAGGGTATAACTGGGGTGCCTTTAGGGGTGTGGTTTACGCTTAGGCTGGCCGGAGAGAGGGGAGATGCTTCGCTGTCCGTCGGTTTACAGAAAGGCCTAGTTGTTCCTGACCTGTAATGTTCCTGTCCTTTTAATCTTTGTTCCCTGATTCTATTTCGAAAAACCCCCACCATCACCTAGGTCGAGGGGGTGGTTTTCTACAGACCGTTAGGTTTGTATTAGCCTGACTCGTTCTTGCAAATTTACTTGCAAATGTATTTTGTCTCTGAAACTTTTGTCTCTTTACCTATCCACTCCGTCTTAGGTACATTGATACGTATTATTTAGATCAAACTATTGTCTCTCCATCTCTCCCCTCCTTTAGCTGTATTTTGTTTCGCATTTGAATTTTGCTGAAACTTTTGTCTCTTAAATTATCCACTCCTTTAAGCATAATGTCATTGCCGGTATGATGAGTTTGTATTCATTTGAATTGCTGATGTTTCTCTCCCTTTGTGGATTCATTATTTGCATGGGAAACGGTATGCATTGAGCCTTTTGAAAATTATTAAGATAAAGCTTTATTAACTCTACAGAGAGTCTGTGATTATTTAGCAGACTGAATAGTTTGTTAGATTGTATTATCATTACCATCAACTATTCAACGAATTGGTCCATCCACCAGAAGGAAGGAAAGTTGATGTAAAGGTGAGATATATGTCAAAGGGATGTCACATTTGAACCTATGAAAGAAAGAAATTGAACGTACATATAAATTGACCCCAGTGCATCAGGGATTCTGGGTGAATGTATAGGGGCCATTATATTATGATGTTATTGAGTATTGATCCCTGATCAATTGGTGATGTCCAGCTGGATCAGTAGTGTTATGTTGTGGAGTCTTGTACCCTAATGTTGAGGGTCGTATGATGAGCTTTTGGGGTCGTGGAACCCTGGTGTTATGAATGAATGATGTAGATCTTATCATGCGCAAACTTAGCCCAATGGGCGTCAAGGCGCCTAAAACAAATAGTGCAGCTAGCGAATCAACCCAGCAATCCATCATTGATAAGCCTTGATGAAGTACCACGTCTTCAGGGCTTTTTTAAACAAATCAATTGAGGGAAGTGATTTAACCTCAGTTGGAAGAGTGTTCCAGAGCTTAGGGGCCACTACAGAAAAGGCTCTTGCTCCCCATGTGGCTAGCCGTATACGCGGCACTACCAATTGGGAAAGACCAGCAGATCGTAAGGATCTAGTTGGAATATAATGAGAGAGCAGAGACCCGAGTGAATCATCTGGACCTGCCCTGTGCGCTCTATATGTAAGACATAAAATCTTAAAAGAGACTCTGTACTGAACAGGGAGCCAGTGAAGGTCTCTCCTGGCATTCGTGGCAGAGGATGCTAAGGGAAGGGCCAACACAAAACGTGCTGCCGCATTCTGCACTATTTGCAGTCGATGAATAAGACCCTTGTTGGACTCCGCATACAGAGAATTGCAATAATCAAGCCTTGAGCCAACAAGGGCGACTGCAATCTGCTTGCGGGCCTGGAGAGAGAGACAGTGACGGATCCTTTTCAGAATCCTAATCACACCCCAGCAAGTGGCCACCGTCCTATTCACTTGGAGCTTCATGGAGAGTGAGGTGTCAAAAACCACACCGAGATTTCTGGCTGATTGGGAGGGAGTGGGGCAGATGCCAAGAGACAGAGGCCACCACTCACTCGACCAAGCATCTTGGTCCTTCCCAAAAACCAAGACCTCTGTCTTATCGCCATTTAGCTTTAGAGAGTTGATGATCATCCAGTCAGCTACATGCTGCATGCATGACCTAAAGCTAATGGCAGATAAACGATCAGAGGAATGGGCCAGAGACACCATGATCTGGGTGTCATCGGCATAGGATACCACCTCCATCCCCTGCGATCTTACTAGTCTAGCAAGGGGGGCCACGTAGATGTTAAACAGGGTCGGGCTAAGAGCCGACCCCTGTGGCACCCCACATTGCAACGACTTAGCAGGGGAAAGGAAGTCTCCAAGTTTTACTCTCTGTTCTCTACCAGTGAGAAAGGAGTTAAGAAGATTCAAAGCCGGCCCAGAGACCCCTGCCTCCCTAAGCCGAGATGTTAGAATGGCGGGAGATAGGGTATCGAAGGCGGCTGTGAGATCTAATAGGACAAGTATGGTAGTTTGGCCTCTGTCCACTTTCCGGCGGATGTTATCTGCAACAACAGTGAGAGCGGATTCAGTACTGTGACATTTCCTGAATCCGTGCTGAGTGCAATCCAGGTACTCACTGGTCTCCAGAAAAGTGGAGAGATGTAGAGTTGTGTACTCTAGTACTGGGTCCTGTACCCTGGTGTTACGTTGTAGAGTTGTGTACTCTAGCATGGGTCATTTCATGTTAGAGTTGTGTTCTCTGGGTAGGGTAATGTACCTTAGTGTTGCGATGTGTCTGCCCTAAGGTGTTGGGGATAAGTGTAGAGTTTGTATGTTGCACCCCAGTGATGCATCTCCTTGTTATAGTGTGTTGCAGAAGGGGATGAGTGTGGGGTTTGCATCCCAGTGATGCAAATGTTTCACCTCAGAGTTATAGTGTGCTGCAGAACGGGGTGTGTTAGGGTGTTGCACCTCAGTGATGTGAATGTCTTTCGGGGGGGTTATTAGTTACCTAAATCCAGCAGAGGATTACATGATATGAATATTACTGTATCTGATGTTATAGGACTGTTTGATCATTTATTTCCATCTTGAGTCCTTTTTAATTATTGATTGGTTAGATTGAATTTGTACTTTCATCTGTGGTCCTTACTTTAAAGCACAATGTTATTTCCATTGTACTTGGTTTGATATTTTCTATTGTTTCTCCAAGGACAGGAGATGTGTTGTGACTTGAATTGTTGCTATGCATCCTGCCCTTGGTTACCAGTTCCCTGCTGCTCAACCAGCGTGAGTGTGAAGTAATGGAATTCTGATGAGTGGCTGGTGTGGATTGATGTTTGTTGGAGAGAGTTTGCTGAGCAGCAAGGATACTGCTCCTGGTGGGGCTTCGATTTACCATCTTACTTATATTACCACTAACTAAGACTTATTTTAAAGAAAAAACCTTCTTAAAACCTACATTCCTGGCTACCTGGATACTTGCCTACCAGTGCCTATCTTCAGGTTTCAAGCACTCCTATAGCAATGCAGTGCTCCCATGCATTCTCTGACTTCTTACAGATTATAAGGCAATCTGGTATGAAGGTAGAAACAAAAATCTCATTAAGCATTATTCACTTTGTGCTCTTTTGTTATGAAAAATGTCAAAGGCAAGAAATGTAGCTTGGTAAAAAAAAGGAATGCAAATGTTTGCAACAAATTCCTGAAATGTTCATTCATATGAAATGTCTGTTGCATATCATTGAATGTAAGATGGACCTGTTTGATGAATCCAGTGGACCTGATTTTTTATCAACGCATAGCACATGTTTGTTGTAGGCACATATCGGGCTATTGTGTTTTTTTCGGGTTTCGATTCTGTGGTGTGCAAACTGTTTATTGCGCCTCCGGTTCAGGGGTTCTAGTTTCACATTTAGAGGGTTATTTGGTTTCTGTAACCTTTCCTAATTATGGAGACGACATACATTGCAAAGACCTTTAGTTGATGATCCTGCTGTTATTTCCACCTTGTATATATTTGGAATTGTGTGCGTAGTATCTAGTTTCATCTGTAGTTTAATACTTTCCTTTTTAAAAGAAAAACACTAACTTGTCATTGTTACAGTCGGTCCCAGTAACCCACATTGCTCGCAGTGAGCAAAATGCAGAACGAACAATGGGAGGCAACAAAACTTACTGAGTGTGCACTGCTCCTGCCTTAAGGGTAAGCAAGCAACATGACTTGCCTCCTTAATGCCCTATATATGCGATAAGTGGTAGATGTAACGAACAATGACCCCATATCGAACAGACGGAAGTAACGTAATTATCTCATGGCATATTTCATAAGCAGTGGTAATTATTACCCACCCAGTGGTACTTATTTGATCAACCACAAAAGAATCAAAGATCGATTTATCTCTGGAGGGAATCAAAGCGGTGTCTATATTTACGCACAGGTATTTGTAGGGGGTGTGCGGCCCACTGGGCTGTGAAAGGGCGAGATTTGATCGATACCTTATATCTATTGATCCAAACCTCGATCTGGTCGACTGGACCTTTGTTGCCTGTCTTGGAGGAAGTAAGTGCCCCTCTCTGCAAGTTAGTTCACCCAATAAAGGACTCTGCTCCCAAAGATCACAAACAACTTCTAGCTTTCAAAAGTTTATTGTAAAGATATGATAAGCTGCAAATACAGGCATCTCAGAATGAGATTCACGAGATACACAGGTCCAATTACATACATGTGCTCTCGGAAAGCCCTCAGACGAGCAACGGAAATCACTAACACAAGTTCTAAGAATAATAAAGCTATCAGCATTGACGCATATCTCTCCTTCATTTAGGTTGGAGGAAAACGCACAGGTTAGGCTGTCCCTACCCTGCTCTAGATGGTATCCCTACTTAACCAAAACCCAACCTAACAAAGGTGTCAGCAGTGAATGACCCCCAAGGGAAGTCACTCACTCTAAGTCTCTTGGTGAAAACCTATAGTTCTCCAGTCATGACCCCTCTCTGCCTACCCATCAGCTCTCTAAAGGGTCCTCAGGCATCTGCTCTAACTCCACCCAGGGGTGCTGTCCCTAATACAAAACAGTCAACAACATTTGAGACGCCCCTTGCGAGACGCCCCTCACGTGGTGTAGCTTCTGGCTTTTTCCATGATGCCTTGTATTGGGCCTCATACGTTAGAGTTGACCTTGCTTCTCAGACTCTTCTCCGGCCCGCTGATACCCCTTAAACATTCCGGAACCCTCCTCCATGTCTGGGCCGCCTACTGAACAGACCTCTATTCATTCATTTATAATTGGATCCCCCCTTTCCTTGCAGACAGATATCTGCAGCCAAGAACCCAACTCTCATAGACTTCCAAAAAGGCCTGCAACATTTCTTGGCCCAGACATGTACGTGTAAATCAATGTTAAAATAATTCAGGCCTATAATATTTCTCATCATGATTATAACATTCAACTTCTTCATTAATTAAAGCATGTTAATACTCTTATTCTATTATTCAGTAAACATCTCTATAAATCATGGCCCATTTAATGCAATGACCAAAACATTAATACAATCTGTGTCGTGAAAAGAAACATCTTCCCTTTTAGCTCTGGCCCTGAGGCCTACCACATTCTGCGTTTAACCACATACCATCTTACATTTTAACAGCTACACGACATGGATTCAGAAATAATCACATCTACTAAAATCATATAGTGTCAACATTTCTGTATTAGTTCCACTTCTATTTAAATCTCTACATTAGCTATACATTCAGAATCTAATTATAGATACTATTAGCACTCATGGCATTTCTCCTCATGATTTGTGCTTACTACAGGTAAGTGTGATGTACTCATACATTTAAGTCAGTTTGCGCTCTCTCAGTTCCCCCCTTTGATGACCTCTCGGGGTCATCACTAACATTTAAACTGCAGTTATTGCTGGCATTACTTGTCTCTGCGCTTCCAGAGCCCTCAGACTCCTGTACTGATTATCTTGTATGGCAGCCAATCTCTGCAGCTGTTCTCTTTGGGCCCTTTCTGACCTTCTTGCTCTGTACCATTTGTATACCCTCACCAATCCCCACAATATAATCCCACAGATCAATATTATGATGATAGGTTTTAGTATATACCACACAAAGCTTTTGCCTAAGGTGGAAATCCACCCTCCAACTTCACTCATTCCGTGGCCCACCTTTTCCCAGACATTTTCTCTACTCAAGTCTTCGATCTCCTTGTGAATATTAGTTATGTTCCTAATAACCTTTTCAAGGGGTTTTGAATTGTCTGGAATGTAAGTGCAGCATTCCTGGACCTTCAAAGCCTTACAGACTCCGCCCTCTTTTGCTAGTAGGACATCTAACGCAAGACGGTTCTGAAGAACCATAGCCCTTATCGATTGCATCTCTCCTTCTACCAGCATTAAGGACTGAGCAGTGCTGGCAGACAACCTGTCGACAACTGTTGCCAGTCGTCTAATTTTAACATCATTAAGGATTACTCCCAAAAGAGGGAACATAGCTCCAAAGACATCTCCAACCATTTCTGCATCTCCTATATCTCTCCTTCCCCTCGATGATGTCTTGCCCTCAATGATCACTAAGTCTTGTGCATGATATATTTTGGGGAAGACAATTGCTAAGTAACATGATCCATACCAGTTGTCAGGTAGTCTCACGTAGGCATTTCTTCCACATACAAAATACACATTTGGAATCACTTGCATTCCCTTCAGGAAATCCTTAGTATAGTACTCTATATTGAAAGCATGCTCACAGTCTACTTCTCCCACGTATACATTTTCATAATACGTTTTGGCTCGGTGAAGACATAGCTTTCCTCTCTGCGTCTTATCTAAAGCTATTGGACCACTACTACCCTTTCTCTTGTGTGCCTTCTCTTCCTCGGTCCAATCTGTTTTCCATTGTCCTGATTTTTTCAAAATCTTTTGTCTCCTGTAACGATCATCCACCTGCCCTATGAACTTCTTCTCGACTTCTGACACCTTGCATGTCAGGTTATTCCTACGGGCATGTGAAGTATCTAAGGTAATCCAAGGAATGAAGAACTTGGCCAATCTGTCTTCACTCTTCCAGTAGTCCCATTTGTTCATCTGCTTATAATTTGGGACTTCTGGCAACACTGAATCATAATTAGAGAAATAGTATTCAAAACTATCTCTCTCATAAAATATACTAAGCAATAAGCTACATGTAATGCCATATGTCAGCGGGAGGTGATGATATCGGATGCCTTCATCTACAGACGCCGGCAACTGCATGCAGACGTAACAATCCTTAACCTCCATGGCATCCACGTATTCATATAAGAGTTTAGCATAAGCATTTGACCTAAAGTCTCCTTGGGACTCATCTACGTGTAACCTACGGGCTTCTGCAGCTAATAACGCTTTCTCTTGAGTGTTTTCCCTTTTCTCACCAGCAACAGTAGGTGTAAGCGTTTTTACAGAATTCACATCAGTTACCTTTGCCTCTTCCTCATGTCCCTTTACATAAGAAATTGTTACCACTAAAGCTATTAATATTATCACTCCTACTATTAGTGTACCTATTATACATTTAGCTCTGCGGTTCTGGGTGCCGGCCTCCATTTCGTCAGACAATATGGCTCTCTCTTATCTTAGCAAAAAGTTCTTTTCCTCTTTTTCCTTTACAGTCTCTTTTTAATCCTTTTGTCTTTAGAATCCACACAACTGGAAGCTGACAACCTTCTTCGCAAAAGTCCTTTAACAGTTCAATAAAGACAACCCTAGCCCTTCTCCATCAACTCAAGGGAAGTTCCCTAAAATTCTCTGCTTCCTGGGCGCTAGGTAATCTTCTTTTTTCTGTTCACTTTATTTACAAAGTCCTTTAACAGTCTACTATCAAGCCTGTGCCTGCAGCTTCAATAGCATAGTTCAGTATTTCTAAACGAAGATTGTGCTCTTCATGTGCTGTTATCGTTGTACCAAAGTCGGGGAATTGCAATTCTGAAAGGAACATGTGTTTTAACTTGCTGAGGCGGGGAGGTCTGGGGAGCATGAATGTTAGTGACCCTTCTTGTTCGACTCCGGGTACCAACAGTCGTATTTCCACGGTGATAATGGGCTCAGAACTGGACACCACCACCGCTCGGATCCTCCCTGTCTCCGGTTTCACAGACATTTGTCGCCAGATATGTCCACTCAGGTGTGGAGTATCTTCTGTTAGGCACACGCACTCTTCTTGACCTTCTTCGGTCGGGTGCTTCAGCGCCCTGAGCACCTTCTTCTGGGTCTGAGTCTTCTGATATCGGAGGAAGGGTTACCTCTGGAGTTGACCTCAGGCTAGAGCTCCTTCTTTGCGGCCAATTAGCTTCTCCACGTGCCCTTCTACTCCTTCTCCTTCTTGTCTGTTCTCGCTCTCTGTCAGACCTGTCAGTGTCTGACTCGTATTCCCAGCTACTTTCCCCTTCTGTAGCGTCTTCCGTTTCGCTGTTGTACTGACCGTCCTCAGCTTGGTCAGACTCGTTCCCTGCTTCCGCTGGCACCTCTACAGCTTGGCTAGCCCCCTCTATGGCTTCTCGGTCCTCTTCTGGACGTCTATCCGAGAGAGGAGCTGTTTCTTCCCGAGGTGCTGGAACCCTTCGCGTATGTGACGCGTGGATCCAATTGGGCAGGCCTCCCACCTTCACAGCTGTGTTCGTGATCAGGATGATCTGGAAGGGCCCACGCCAACGAATATCCAAGCAGCTTCTTCTCACATGTTTTTTCACCAGGACCCAGTCCCCAGGGTACAGGTCATGGCACGGGCCCTGGCACGCTGGAACCTCGGCAGCCTGCACCTGAAGGGACACAGAACGAATGGCGTCAGACAGCCCCTTACAATAGTCCAGGATCATATCATCTGTGATATTTAACAGTGCAGTAGTTGGGACAGATGGCAGCCTCATTGCTCTCCCCATTAACACCTCATGTGGTGATAACCCCGTTCTTCTGTCTGGGGTACTACGAAGGCTCATGAGAACCAATGGCAGGGCGTCAGGCCAACTCAGGGTCGTTGAGGAACAAACTTTGGCTATTCTGGCCTTGATCGTGCCATTGATCTGCTCCACAATTCCTGAGGCTTCTGGTCGGTAACTGCAATGCAACTTCTGATCAATATTCAGAGCTGCGCAAATCATTTTCACAAGCTCGCTGTTAAAATGGGTTCCCCTATCTGATTCCAAAAAGGCCGGCACCCCGAAGCGCGGAATGAGTTCCCTGAGCAGTAACTTAGCCACTGTGAGGGTGTCGCACCTACGTGTAGGGTATGCCTCAACCCATCTGGAGAACACACAAACAACCACCAGGACATAGCGGAGGCGGTTGCACCTTGGCATTTCAATGAAATCTATCTGCATTCGATTGAATGGACCTCCAGACCTTCCTATGTGGCTCAGCGCAACTGGTGTTCTTTTTCCTACGTTCAGCTGCTGGCAGGTTACACAACGCTGGCACACTGCTTCTGCTGCTATTCTAAACTTAGGATTGTACCAAGTCTGTCTAAACACTCTCAGCATAGCATCTCTCCCTAAGTGTACGGGACCATGTATGAGTCTAGCCATTGGACTCACCATCTCATTGGGCAACACTGCTCTGCCGTCTGCTGAGACCCAAAAATGGGACTCACCCATTACACATCCTGTCTTTTCCCATGTTTCTTTTTCAGAATCAGGAGCATTTTCTTGCATGTTTGACAGTTCATCCCAAGTATCAACAGTTTCCAGTATCATGGCTAATTCAGTCCTTACATTTATTCCACCCACTTCCACCTCTGTGAAAGAGTACCCTTGTTCTGCGCAATACCGCGCAACTTCATCAGCATATCTATTGCCTTTCGAAACAAAGTCCTCATTTCTGGTATGTGCGGTGCACTTTACAACTGCGATACCTGCTGGGCATTGCAACGCCTCTAACAACAGGCGCACAAACTCTCCATTGCGAATGGGAGAGCCTGAAGAGGTCATGAAGCCTCTTTGAGACCATAACTGCCCGTAATCATGAACTACCCCATAACCATATTGGCTGTCGGTGTATATGGTGACTCGAATTTGATTGCTTGCCAAACAAGCACGTGTCAAGGCAATAATTTCAGCTACCTGAGCGGAGTGTACTCCTTCCAGGCACCCAGCTTCCACAACTCCAGTAATTGTACAAACAGCATAAGCTGCTCTCAACTGCCCAACTTCGTCTCTTACACATGAGCCATCGACAAAGAAAATTTCGTCTGGGTCGGTCAGTGGCTCATCTACGATGTCGGGTCTGGGTTTGGTGCATAGTTCAGTCACATCAAGGCAGTCATGGTCTGTACATTCATCATCATCCTCGATATCATTTGGAAGTGGCATCAAGGTAGCAGGGTTCAAAACAGAGCATCTCTTGAGGGTCACATTCTCTGCAGCAAGAATAACTTGCTCATATCGCGTGAGCCTGCTGTTGGTCAGATGCTGTGTTTTGGTCCTGGTCATCAACAGTTCAACAGAATGGGGTACGCACACCTCTAACGGGTGCCCCATGACGATATTTTCACATCTCTCAATGCTGACACCCGTTGCAGCAACGGATTTGAGACATCCGGGCAACGCTGCGGCTACTGGGTCTAAAGTAGCCGAGAAATAAGCAACTGGTCTACGGGCATTCCCATGGATTTGGACTAACACAGACAACGCGCAACCTTCTCTCTCACAACAGTAAAGAAAAAATTGTTTATTGTAATCAGGCATTCCCAATGCCGGAGCACGACACAGGTCCTCTCGCAGCTGTAGGAATGCCATCAAACAGTCTTTGTCCCATGGTACCGGATCGCTCACCTCCTTGTGTGTCAGTTTTTGCAAGGGCTTTGCTTTCAGTGAAAAGTTCACGATCCACTGTCGGCAATAACCCACCATCCCTAGGAACATCCTGACCTCCCTCTGTGTCTTAGGCGCATTCATTTTCATGATCGCCTCTATCCTGTCTGGTGACACCTTTCGTTTGCCTTTTTCTATTCTGTGTCCCAAGTACTGTACTTCTGTCAGGCAGTACTGCAACTTTCCCGGGGACACCTTGTGCCCATTGGCAGCTAGGTGATTTAACAAAGCAATGGAGTCCTCCCTGCAAGCTTCTTCTGTTTCTGACGCCACAAGGAGGTCGTCTATGTACTGGACCAGAACTGACTTCTGGGGCAGTACTAGACTTTCAAGATTTTTCTTCAAAAGCTGGTTAAAGATCGATGGGCTCTCTGTATACCCCTGAGGGATACGACACCATGTTAGGACGCGATTTTCCAGCTTAAATGCGAAAAGAAAATGGCTTTCTTCGTCCAGAGGGATCGAAAAGAAAGCCTGACAAAGATCGATCACAGTGAACCACTCAGCTTGGAATGGAATCTGAAACAGTATCACTGATGGATTCGGTACCACTGGACAACACGAAACGACTATGTTATTAATCTTTCGAAGGTCCTGTACTATCCGAAATTTCCCATTTGGTTTCTGCAGACCCATAATCGGGGAGTTGCATGGACTACCCACGATTTCTTTCAGTATTCCCTGTTTAATCATGGACTCAATCACGGGTTTTATGCCTGCAATCGTTTCTGGAGTCAATTTATATTGGGGTGTTCTTGGGAACTCAGCATGCGGTTTCACTACAATTTTCACTGGGTCCACCCCTTTTACCAATCCTATCTCTTCCCCAGTGAAATCCCATACTTCTGGTGCCACTGTCTCTCTCAAGTCCCAGGGGAGCTCATCTACTGTTAAAGTAGGATACAGCTCCACGCATATTCTTGAGTTTGCAACTTTGAAGTCTGCATCATCATCATTGGTCAATACCTCCACTCCCTGAGGTGTACAGTATATAGTACAATTCAATTTACACAACAGGTCTCTTCCTAGCAGACACACAGGACTTGAATCGCAAACCACAAACTGGTGCTCATCGCTGTACTTCCCTATTTTCACCTGTACCGGTTCTGTCAATTGGCTGGTTATTCTCCTGTTTGCGACCCCTACCACTTGTATGGTCTCTCCAGACATGGGCAGGTCTGGAACTGCAGCTGATCTGATCGTGGATCTAGTGGCTCCTGTGTCCACCAGAAATGTCGTAGGGCACCCTGCTACTTCTGCTTCCACATAGGGTCCCCTCTGGTCTACCTCCAATGCTGCCCCGAGGGTGCAGTCTTCTCTTTCCACTCTCTGTCCGGTTAATGGGTCCACATAATAGCACTCTTCCCCTTCTACAAACAGGGGCATTTGTCTATAGGTCTTACCCATAGACCCTACTCGAGGAGGTTGCGGGAACTGGGCTCGGGGAGGAGCCCCCCCCCCTTTGAGCACCTTTCCTTGGTATGGCGTCACCCCTCTTGTAGGCGCGCTCTGGACCTCTTCCTCCTCTATCTCTTGTTCTCCTATCTCTACATTGTAGGGGCACTCGCGTTTCCAATGCCCCACCTCGTTACACTGGTGGCACCTAGTCGTTTTCTTCAAGGCAGCTATATCTAATCTGGGTCTAAAGGTGGAACTCTCCTCATTGCCCTTGTTCTGACTGTACTGCTTCTTTCCTCCTGTACCTGTTCCTTGCTGCTGTTGCTGTTGTCCCCCCTTCCCTGCTGCCTGCATCTGTACCACCATCAACTTTTCTTTTAATTTCTTAGCCTTGGAGTCTATCTCATCACAGCAGTACCTGGCATATCTCAGTATTTCGTCTAGGGGTTTACTTTGCCAACAAATCGAGTGTTGCTGAATCATTAAACTAATATCCGGTCTCAGTCCCAGGACGAACTTGGACACAAATTGCCCTATGTCTTTTGGATCCATTACATCCAAGCCGCTATACTGTTTAAACGCCTTCAGCAATCTCTCGTAATATTCGTGGACTGTCTCTTTGGGTTCCTGTCTTGTTCGGTCTATTCTGACCCAATCTATGTCTTGCATTGGCACTTTCTCTTTCAGCCAAGTCATCACTCTCTCGAATTTTGCCATCACAGTCTCAGACGGCCCATTAGTCTTAGCATCTCTCTCTGGCTCCGTTGTGGGCCACTCAGCGCTAACCTTGCATGCGGTCCACAGATCTCCTGGTACTACAATGTCAAACAGCGTGTTCAGATCTATCCATAGGACCTTTGAGATTTTTACAAATCTCTCCACTTGCTTGTACCACTCCACTGGGTTTTCCCGTAATTTGGGGAAGGAGGTGGTAAAAGCAGCTAAATCTCCCCTACTCCAAGGGACATGTACATAGTTCCCATTTGCGACTTCACGCAAAGGGTAAGCTGCTATTCCCTGCTGTCCTCCTGGTGTCATACCAAGCGTGCTTCTCCTGCCGGTCCCTTTCTTGGACCACCTCTCTTCCCACTTATCTAGTGCCCTCCATGTCCTTATTCCAGTGATCAGTTCCCTTATGTGCGTTTTCAGCCCAATCGTTCTCCTCTCATCTAGGTCCCGATCTGTATAATGTAGCCTGTGGTTACCCTGTAATGCTTTGGTTCTTGACAAGTCCACCATATATTTGCCTGCTAGTTCGACTAACCTCTCATGGACTGCTCTCGCTTTTCGAGTAATGTCCTTTGCCATATACAGTATTTCATCCTGTTCATACATTTCCATCCTTTCTAAAGGCAGGGTACCATCTACCATATCATCCAGGTCTGACCTTAAACTGGCGACATCGAGTCTCTTGGCTTTTATCTCAGCTCGCAATACGTCTTTCGAAGGGGGCTCACTGGTCTCCCTACCATCCCAACTTCGAGCTCTACGTTTGGGCTCGGGAGAGTTAAAGGGTGCCCTCCCTTGCTCCCATCTCTCCAGGTCCCATGCTCGGCCATCCGATCTTGGAAGGTGATGGAACACGGGCCTGTTACCCCTACTCTTGCTCTGCCCACTCTCTTCTTCTTCTCTCCTCTCACCGCACACCTCTCTGTTATTTTCCCTCTGGTCGCTACTCTCTCTTTGCCTAGTATCGCTCAGTATCCGATACGATCCTTCCTGGTTCCCCATATTCCCTGGGCTGCGCTCATTTCCGTCATCACAGGGACTATGGTGCGACCTCTCACAACTCCCATTCAGTTCTCTGGTGCCGGGCACACAGTGTGGACACTTAAAGCTGTTTCTGTACTCTTGCGCTCTCCTCTCCTCTTCACTGAGTATTGGGCGCGCCACCCCTCCACTCCCGGGGCCCCCGTTTTCCAGGTCTGTTCTATCTCCCCTCCGGGCCCAATGGGTGACTCCCCTACTCTCTCTCTCTCTACAGTCCCACTCCGGGCTGCTCTCCCCAGCCCCGCAGTGAGTCCGAGCTCGGCTGTCCTGACTTTCCCTTTCAGCTTCCGCAGCTATGATGCTCTTTTGAGCCTTCACTGCCTCATCCCACTGCTTCATGTACTCATTTAGCTCTTGAAAGGATTTTCGTCCAGATCCCCTCAGATCCATTGGCCATCTAGGGCCCCCAGGATCTCCTCCTGGGTCCCCTGCTGTGTGCATCGGGGTGCTCCACTCTCTCGGTATCGGCATCTGACTTGGGGAATTGATCGTATCGTTCCTTCTTGCCTTCTCTGCTCTTTCTCTGTCCTTCCGTACCCGTTCTTCCCCTCTTGCTCTCTCTTGGTCATATATCGATATTATAGGACCTATGGTAACAGGTACCTGTAGTGCATCTGGTAATGCGTAGGATGTGGCGCTTTCCGTTTCCGGCGCTCTTTGTACCACAAACCTCCCGACTACCTGTTGCACCTGACTAGGCTGGGACAGTTCTTTCTTTGCCTCAGGATCCCACTCTGAACTGGGAAGCGGTCTATGCTCTCCTGTATTGCCCCCCTTTTCTCCTTCTGTATGCTCGACCTCTCCCCCTGCTCTATTATACGGGGGTGGCCTGTCTGTCAGTAATCTGTTTATCAGGCTGTCCTCTGTTTCGCTCTCATCATCTTCTTCTAGGGGGCTTTTATTTACGGGTACCTCTAACACTGGGTACAGTTTATTTACTTCCAGGTTATGCACTCTCCATCTTTTAGCATCCGCATCCCACCTGGCATCCTGCACTGCCCTTACCGATCGTTTCACCCTTTCTTGTCGTCTGTTCATATTCTTTTCATGCGCTGCCCTAACCCATGCTTCAAGAGCTTCAAACTGGGTCGGTCTAGGCAAGGGTCTCATTGAGGTCATGACTGATTTTAATCGATGTAACACCTCTAATCTGAACGTCCCGTACTTCGGGAACGTCAGTTCCTCATTTCCTTCAGTAATCTTACTCCACTCTGATATCCAAAGGATCGTATGCAGCCCAACATTCACTGCCATATAACGAGCTGGCGTACCCTCCGGCGGGGCTTCTTCCCCTTCATACGATCCCCGCTTCTCTTTTTTAAACACCGCTTTCAGCCATTTAAAACACTTCATAATTATGCGCACAATATCCAGCCTCGCTACTCTGTTTACTTCCTGATGACAATCCACCAATCCTGTCGCGGCTTTGCTAGCTTGGCCTATCGCAGCGCGGTCTTTCTCCGGTCGGCCAATCACGTCGCGACCCTGTCTGACGTCTTTGCTAGCTGGCCTATCACAGCGCGGTCTTTCTCCGGTCGGCCAATCACGTCGCGACACTTTCTGACGTCACTTTTCTCCGCTTCGCAGCAGCACCCCTCCTTTCTCAACTCGTCTCCCGGTTATGCATGCGTCCCATTCATACACCGAAAAATGACTACTTCCGACCAAGCGGTCACTTCTCTCGACTGTACGTCCACAGTCTATATGTAATTGTCAACACAACTGACGAAATGTCTATCGTCTCTCTGATAGGTTGCTTACACACACAGTAACTTCCGACCAGCGTCCGTTACTCACGCACTCACCCTTACGTTCCCCCTATCTCGGTCTTTCGGGTGATCAATGGTACCTCATGACCCCCTTCACACTAGTTGACAATTACTCTGGGTGTCCGATACACCCGAACCACTTAAGCTCTCCTTGAACTTAAGATTTCCACCGGTTGCGCGCGCTCACAACCTGTTCCACAGTCACTCTACAGACATTCAACTCCGCCAGACATTACAACATAGATACAATACAAAACACCGCAATCTAACACGCATAACCCTTTATACTCACTCTCGACCGATACTGCTGCTTTTTCTGTCTCACGTCATCCGGATCTTCTTCGGCGGGCGGTTCTTCCGATCATCGATCTCTAGGGGCCTTGGGGTAAGCTAACCTGGCCTAGGTCACCGTCCTCAAGAAGGCAACCATCCTCTATAGCTACCAACTGAAAGGGCAAGATTTGATCGATACCTTATATCTATTGATCCAAACCTCGATCTGGTCGACTGGACCTTTGTTGCCTGTCTTGGAGGAAGTAAGTGCCCCTCTCTGCAAGTTAGTTCACCCAATAAAGGACTCTGCTCCCAAAGATCACAAACAACTTCTAGCTTTCAAAAGTTTATTGTAAAGATATGATAAGCTGCAAATACAGGCATCTCAGAATGAGATTCACGAGATACACAGGTCCAATTACATACATGTGCTCTCGGAAAGCCCTCAGACGAGCAACGGAAATCACTAACACAAGTTCTAAGAATAATAAAGCTATCAGCATTGACGCATATCTCTCCTTCATTTAGGTTGGAGGAAAACGCACAGGTTAGGCTGTCCCTACCCTGCTCTAGATGGTATCCCTACTTAACCAAAACCCAACCTAACAAAGGTGTCAGCAGTGAATGACCCCCAAGGGAAGTCACTCACTCTAAGTCTCTTGGTGAAAACCTATAGTTCTCCAGTCATGACCCCTCTCTGCCTACCCATCAGCTCTCTAAAGGGTCCTCAGGCATCTGCTCTAACTCCACCCAGGGGTGCTGTCCCTAATACAAAACAGTCAACAACATTTGAGACGCCCCTTGCGAGACGCCCCTCACGTGGTGTAGCTTCTGGCTTTTTCCATGATGCCTTGTATTGGGCCTCATACGTTAGAGTTGACCTTGCTTCTCAGACTCTTCTCCGGCCCGCTGATACCCCTTAAACATTCCGGAACCCTCCTCCATGTCTGGGCCGCCTACTGAACAGACCTCTATTCATTCATTTATAATTGGATCCCCCCTTTCCTTGCAGACAGATATCTGCAGCCAAGAACCCAACTCTCATAGACTTCCAAAAAGGCCTGCAACATTTCTTGGCCCAGACATGTACGTGTAAATCAATGTTAAAATAATTCAGGCCTATAATATTTCTCATCATGATTATAACATTCAACTTCTTCATTAATTAAAGCATGTTAATACTCTTATTCTATTATTCAGTAAACATCTCTATAAATCATGGCCCATTTAATGCAATGACCAAAACATTAATACAATCTGTGTCGTGAAAAGAAACATCTTCCCTTTTAGCTCTGGCCCTGAGGCCTACCACATTCTGCGTTTAACCACATACCATCTTACATTTTAACAGCTACACGACATGGATTCAGAAATAATCACATCTACTAAAATCATATAGTGTCAACATTTCTGTATTAGTTCCACTTCTATTTAAATCTCTACATTAGCTATACATTCAGAATCTAATTATAGATACTATTAGCACTCATGGCATTTCTCCTCATGATTTGTGCTTACTACAGGTAAGTGTGATGTACTCATACATTTAAGTCAGTTTGCGCTCTCTCAGTTGTCTCACCAAAAATAGAACCTATCACCTGAATCTCTGCAACAGATGCATGAACCCTCCAAACAGTTTTCTAGGATTCAAACCTGTGGCTTGCAAATGACACCGCAGCAGGCACATGAACTAGCTGAGCTCTTCTGCCGGTACTGGAGGCTGAGAGCAGCCGAATACACATTTCTACTGCAGCAGCTGCTTTAACTCTCCGCACTATCTTACTCAACGAAACCTCTGTCTAGAAGGCAAATAAATATTGACTTGTTTTTCTTTAATTCCCGTCTCTGTATAGCAGGTCTACCACGCTGCTACCCTAGCGCCTTTTAATCAGGAGTTATTATTTCCCAGTGTACAGAACTCAGTTTCCCATCCTCAGACAATGGAGGTAGAGGCAGTCTTGGCTGGTTTGAACGTGTGGTCTGAGGATGACAGGAGCAAGCTCTAACTCGCTGAGCAAGCTTGATGGTTAAAGAAACATCTCTTTCAGGGGATTATTGTTCCCAGTGCGATTTTGACAACTTTAAACATGACACGTGTAAAGCCTCTTGAGTCAGTAGAGCTTTCGGCGTTTTATGAGTAATTATTGAACGCGCACCACTAACATGCGAAATGAAGACATAATATTTACAGTGCTGCCTAATAACGAAAGTTTGGCAAGAATCCAAACGTGTCATGTGTGCACTAATGCATACACATGTATTGTGTTTGCCAATGGGGTTGCCATATGTTGCACATGTAGCATTTTTAATGTCAGAGTTTGCTGAAAATGAAGTTGAGAATCAAGTAGTAAATATTATATTGCATTTAAAGCATTGTTGCTAATGACCCCGGATAAGAGTGCTAGATACATTGCTCAATATCTCGTTGCCCCTTGACTTCATTCATTCTCTCTGTAAATGCAGGTTCTCTCATCATGAATGTGTTGAGCATAGGATTCGAGTTTACCTGTTTTATACCAGACTCTCATTAAAGTAGGCCACGCCTCTTATAAGATATAAGTGACGCTTGATAGATGAACCCCCCTTTTGGTGCAGACAGGCCCCACCCTTTCATCCCAATTTAATCACTGTTGTTACCGATTAGTCTGGTTTGGAACAGACTTGCTTCCGGCTGCACAGCTGCATTTAGTATTAATATCCATTGACGGACAGTGACAAAGACACTTTTATTTGCAAATTGCTAAATGTACAGTAGTTAATGAAACCATAGGAACTATGGGCCAAATGTACAAATATGTGCCTCCAAAATACTGATCGCCAACTGCAACCGATACTATTGCGCCCAGTAAAGAGTTTTAAGAAGTAATTTATGTACTGATAGGTCAGTTTTCAAAAATCAGAAGTGTAGTAAGTCAAAATCAGACTTATCTCATGAATATTAATGAAGTAGGTGGCAAAGGTGCAACTCATTACTATTGAAGGTAAACTTTTTTTTGTTTTAGATTTTGCAGCGGCTCCATGAACCACTGCCTACTCCCAAAGTTGTTTTTAACATTCACAAATGGGAAGGGCTCCCCAAGGGACCCTTTCCCTTTTGCAATGGGTTACCACCTCAACTTTGGTGTCTGTAACTTTTCAATAATTTACAAGCACTATTCCTCTCCTAAACCATTCATGCATACAGATAGGAATCACTATTTGGAAAAAAAGATGCCTACAACATGCCCTTTCTGATGACCAAATCCTGGTCCATTTCTAAACCCAAGTTAGGAGTCAGTAAAAAGTTACTGAGTCCTAAAATACATTTAGTACATGGCTAAAAGCAGTTTTTTGGTCACAAATTAAAAATCGGAGCATTTTTGACCAAGAAACTGCTTTGCATATCTTGCCCCAAGTATTACAAAACACCACACAAAACGTACTGTGTGGGGCAAAGTCTTCGAGCTGTGCCTCACTGCCTGCACAGCAGAGGTAAATCATTGGTGGCACTGAAGCACCTGTGTTAAACATTACACCCTCGTTAATACCTTACACCGGAGCAGGCCGAGGCCATGAAAGTGCTGCCTGGCCGGCCGAGACATGGCAAGCTCTGAAGGGCATTGTTTGCCTCAGTAATCCGAATTAGATGACAATATTTTAAAGTGCGTTTATTACTATAATGAAAGGCATTACTGGGCAGGAGTTAGACCATCAGGATCCCATTTCACTTAATTAAATTGGTAAATATAACAGTTACCAGGCTGAGCCTTAGGCGACGCTTTAGAAGCAGGTGAGCGAGCTCCATTAAACTATGGTGCTGCAGAAAGGCCCTGTTTCATTTTTTCATACAGGTGGCCCTTTTCCACATCAGTGAATCAGCGCTCGTGAGCCTACTTTGTATCACCAGAAATAGTTGATAATTTCTCCAGCAGCCTGCTTTATTTTAGTAGCACGACCAACATGTGCGGTTTGGAGAGAAAGCAGGAGCCCAACCATCAAAAGATGTAAATCAAACAACCAATGTCATGAAAAAATGAAAAAGACTCAAAAATGATAACAAATATAGTTTTCTACATTACTCAGTGTCTCAGTTAATTGAGTGAGATTGACTGTATGTAATCTTTTATTATTTGAAACATTAAAAAATACTTCTATGCTCTAATAATGTTGCACAAGTTACACAAAATGAGCCCGTTTGGAAGTGTGTTAAGGTAAAAAATGAATCTGTGCACTTGGCTTTTATTGATTTATCAAGTGCCTTTAATCTTGGGAATCGCACTAAGTTATGGGAAATAATGGGTTGGATGGGAGAAGAGATGGAACTCCTTACACTTCTGCGATTAAATCAAGATCTCATCTCACATTAATGGTGCCTTATGGCCCCCTGGGTGAATGCTCTCCCCACATTAGTTCTTTCTATGCTGGTGCTAAACAGGGGTGTATTTTGGCCCCTTTCCTTTTCCTGCTCTGTACAAACAAGATCAACAATTATTTGATAGAAAGTGGAAAGGATGTCCCCACAGATAGGGAATAAGTCCATCCCCCTTTAGACGTATTCCTAGCATAGATATGAAAGTCCTAGACCTTCAAGTAATTACTCAAATCCTATATCATGACTTGTGGTAATCGAAGCACTAAATCAAAACTTTTTAAAAAGGGGAATTGCAACTTAGTAGAGGTGAAGAATTTTAATCGGTTACTTAGCTGGATATCACTTTTAAAATTAAGACTTCAGACCTCTAGTAGGAACATCAAGGCCCTATTTAGATTTGCCCAAAAGTTAAAAAATAAACCAATTCTATGAATGCTGAGTTTATATGGGAGCAAGTGTATTTTAGTGGTAATATAGTGGTAATATTTAGCTCCCAAAAATCATTTTAACAGCTGTGTGCCAGGAGCTACAGTAAAAGTGGTATTCCTCAGAGAGCTAAAAATCGTTTTACTTGCAGACTACTATCAGTAGAGGGAGGCACAGCAGCAGCGGGCGCTGTAGGCAAAAGCGGTGGGGCCAGGTGAGGGGGGATTTTGAGAGACGACCACAAGGCAAAAGTAAATAAATAATTAATTTTCCCACGTGGTCGTCTCTCGAAATCCTCCCTCACCTGGCACCACCAGTCTTACCAGCAGCGGCCGCTGCTGAGGCACAGCTACTTTAATATGCAATGAGGTACTCCGGATAACATACCTGGGTGCATATTTACAAGGAGCCATCACGGAATTAACTGCAATTTTTTGCAGCCAAAGTCGTGATAAATTTACCCCACCATTCACAAGCTGGTGCTAACAGCCCACATCACCACTTTTCCCGCGATAGCAGCTAAAAAAAACATCGCCACAGAGGACCCCCGCAACTATCGCTAATGAGATGCAGAGTAGGCGTACCTGTGACAAAAGCCGCAACAACACCATACCACAACATTCACAAGGACCAGACAGAGCGGCGATAAGAACACAAAACACGCAATAAGGCGCGTTAGCAGCAGGAATTATACATCTGCTCTGACCTGGTGTAAAGTCAGACGGCAGCCTGCATCACAATAGGGAGCCCTGCCCAGGGTGTCATCGGAAAGGCAATAGATGGCATGGAGCAACTGAACATGAAGCACGGACACTCAAGGAGGCCACAACACCCACCCAGCACCCCCTCCCCCCCCACCCCGGACCACCACAGGGGCAGAGCATACAATTACAGTGGCCCCCCAAGAAACACACCTGCCTTACAGGCACAACATCTGACAATGTCACTGTCCACCACAGGCTGAAAGGGACAACCATCCTACGTATCCTGGCCATCATCGCCTAACAGACCTACGGCACCAACACAGCGGACAACCAACATCCCACCCCACACCAAGCTGCTGGCCGTGCACCACCTGTTGGCCCCTGGCACACCCCAAACAACATCCGCCAGAGTCAGCGGAGTCTCACAGCCAGCCACATCCAAGATACCCACACCTGTCCAGGACATCACCATCATCCTGGCACCCCAGTCTCTGTATGGCCAACACAATGTGCAAGGACCGCTGGTGACCAACCAAGGACCATATGCCATGGCCGGATGCACGCACATGTAGGGGGCAATCCACTGCACACATGTCCCACCTGTGCCCCCGGGTGACACAGCACACAATCAGTGCAACAGGAAGCACACATCACACATCAATGTGCAGGCAACATCCGAACACCATGTGACCCTCACCAATGTCGCCTCCAAATACACAGCCAGTGTGGATAATCCCTTCACCCTCCGACAGTCCAACAGCAACCAGCCATCCCAAGAGCGCACAAAGGGAAATGCACAGCCCCTTGAACTTCCCAATTACCACCCCACTCACCTCAACTCCACAACCATGCAATCCACAACTCCGGCAATGCACATGTCAGAAAATCACAACCAACATGCACAACAACATGCCCACCCACCAGACACAACAGAACAACTCACAATGGTAACCTGGCCAAGCCGTGAACATGAGCCATCAACAGCATGGCACCTCAGCCACACAATAGCCGAATATGGGGAGAGGTGTCAACCAGGCATGTGTGAAGGATGCAGTAGAACCATGATTGGGAGAGTACACAATGTCAAGAGTACCGAACAAACCGCAGTATGCAGAATACACCCATATCCACGGCGAGTGTAGTGGACAGTGGACACAACCATGTCACCCCAGCCAGTGGGGGTCCTTGTGGAAATGTTGCCTGTTTCCCCACACCCGTAAGCATGAGCAGACTGTGATGGGCCGGCGTACGCCAGGCCAGGTTAGGGGTGTGAATAAAAAGCACGTAGCCCTGGGCGTTGTCCTCTTCCGTAAAGCCCAACGTCTCTGCCAGGGCGGCACCTCTGACCCCGCCACGAGGCCGGCGCCGTCCTCATTAGTGGAGTTGCCTGAGATCCTGTGCACCTGCCATACCCCGGCCCGCTGGACCACAAACCCGTCAGGGAGGGCCGACCCTACGCAGCCAGGCCACACTAATCTGTATCCGACACTGGCATATGTCATGGAGGGCCCATCACGTGCCAGTGTAAGCTCCAAGCCCGAGGCCCGCGATCTGGCCAGCCTTTCAGACCACCGCTGTCCCCCCGACGCTGGCCCACATTACTCCATTCTCGTGTACATATTCTACAGGTGACCTCTGCGGCCCAGTGGGTCCCTTATGTGAGACTGTTTCATGACTCCTCAATGGCAGTGACCCCAAATCCATGACAGCGTCCACAGCACCAGACTCCCTTTGATCCATGAGGCATAGTGCCATACGTACATCTTGCGACACACCCTGCCACAAACCCTGCCCAACGTCATCCGGCGAGCCGTGCTGCCACAATCCCTGTCCAACGCCGTCCGGCGAACCGTAGATGAGGGACCAGGACAACCTTGCGGACCAGTAGGTTTCACATCCAGCACCTAGTCGCGAATCATGAATGGCTGGAACCACACCAGTGGATGCACGGAGAGTAGTAAGAGGAAGATGCAGCTCAGTCTGGACGAAAGCCGGGTCACAGTCACGGAGGTGACCGAACACGTGGTGCCACTGAACCTGAACTACGAAGGCCGGTGTGGCTACCAACCTATGCCGGCGACACTCGGTGAATGGCCGTGCTGTCCGCTGCCTCCGGCCTACACTGCTCTCGGCCTAGGCTGTGCTCGAGTAGGCCACAGATTTGGAACACTAACTCTGTCCTGGTCGATTCCGGGACCTCTTCTCTGGAGACATAGGCTGGCCCCAGAGGCATGGGCCTTGGGCTCATCAATGGCATGACTCTGAGGCCTTGCGCTGTATGCAACCTCCGGGCACAAATGCGTCCCACCAGGGTTCACACACCAAAGCGAGTCCAGACCGGCTCGGACGACGCATCACTGCAGGAGGCACACGCCAACACTGCAAGTACCACCTCCAAACGCCATTTGCCAGAGTTGAAGCGGTGGTCCAGGCAGACTTCGTGGTTGCCATCATCACCCTGTTACCCTGCTCAGCACTCCAGGTGCCAATGACTCAGTGCACCGCAGGTCATTGTCCGTAGCTGATTGTGTTTTGTGCTGTGGAGCGGTTGCGCAGGTATGTCACCTCAAACAGTGTGTGGGCCCTGAGATGTTGATGGTGAATATGATGCACGTCTGACACACCCCACTGCATCTGCATCAGGAATATATCGAACGGACACAATCCAAGACTTTTTCTGCACATGAGCACTTTCATCTCTAGTGTCCACAGCCCAGTGCACTGCGACTCGCGGACACTTCTGTTTGCATGTTAGCTGTTCTCTGGACTTTATCTGGATCACCCCATGTTGCTCATCAGTTGACTCTGTATTGCATGTTTTTTCTGTTTCCGTTGCTCTAGTGTCCAATTTCCAAGTGGGTGCCAACACCAGACATTCCGTGCGGAATGGCTTACACTCACCCCACACACATACAGCACAGGCGTCACTGTACAAGTGGCCCAGCCAATAAAGGGGTCGGGCGCACGTGCCTGAAGCCAGTTCAACATGATCTCTGCATGTGTCCCTGTGGTCTTGTAGTATGCATGTGGGCCCTGGGCCCTATGACTTTACATTGTGCGGTGTACCACAGATGCAGACATGTCAACGGAGGCAGCGGGTTGAGGCTTGGACATGTAGCTTTGTCGTCACCCACTCCGTTCGTGAGGGGAGTGGCCAGGGCCGTCGTGCGCACAGCCAACATGGGTATGTGCTAATTGCGCACCCCAAGGCGTGGTTCTGTGCTGTGCATGTGCATCTGCATATGTCTCTATGTCAGCGTGGGTCTCCTTTGTGGGGTGTGGGTGGGCCCTGTAGGGTGATAGACCCCTACGTATGTGTCCTGTTTGCATTCCATCGGTTCGATCCCATCCAACACCCGTTGGGCCACCTCCTATTGGAGTGCTGACACATGCCATTGGGGTGCCATGTGTGGGTGGGTGAAGTGCTGTGAGCCAGCTGTGCCTGCTGGTGCTTCCTGCTGTGTGGTCTGTTGCAGGCTCGGTGTTCCGCCACTGGATTCAAGCAAGCCTGGCTGAAGACGGCTGGAATGCCAGAAACCGGTCCTAGGAAGCTTGTTTCCGGTCAAGGGAAGGCATGGCTTGGCAGTTCGGGCTGGACTGTGCCCATGAGGCACAGGGTCAGACTGATTTGCATATAGCCATGTCTGAACTGGGGTGGCAGAGTGGGCTAAAGAACGGTGACTGGGGGTGAGTGTTTGATTTGTTCCAACGCTCCGTCCATCATCCCCTTTTGTATCACTTTGTTCGCCCTAAGTGTGGCAGGGTATGCTCAGACGTGAGTCCCTTGCTCACTTTGTCACTGGATTCAAGCAAGCCTGGCTGAAGACGGCTGGAATGCCAGAAACCGGTCCTAGAAAGCTTATTTCCAGTCCAGGGAAGGCATGGCTTGGAAGTTCGGACTGGACTGTTCCCATGAGGCACAGGGTCAGACTGATTTGCATATGGCCATGTCTGAACTGGGGTGGCAGAGTGGGCTAAAGAACGGTTGTAGGAAGGTGGATATCTGACTATGGTTACCCCCAAACTTTTTGCCTGGTGTTTAGCTGGTTTTTGACATAGTTGGCCTGGGATCCTGCTATTCAGGGCCCCAGGCTAATTGCTCTCTCCTTAAAATGGACTCCATGTACCTTAGGTACATACACAATTGGAACTGGTTCACCTTATTGGCCCCTGTAACAGTGTACCCAGGTACCCAGGGCATAGGTGCTTCCAAGGCCTACCAGGGGCTGCAGCATGTATTGTGCCACCCCTGGCCTGGCCTCCATATTTGACACAACTGGCTGATCACTCAGCTGGGGTAAGTCGGTGTAACCACCCCTTACTTAGGTGTATTATGCCTATACCTAACCTAAAATGGACACATATGTTCCTATCAGTCACTCCTATGGAAGGCCTCATCAATCCTGGAGGCAGAGTGCTTGGAAATATGTGAGATGGTGCTCTGGCATGAGCTGAGCCTGTCTGCAGCTTTCGGAACCATGTCCTTTAGCTGTTTCATGATATTGCCATACCATATACTCTTAAGTGCATTATGAACCTCGCGGTTAAATGCTATCTTGGGTTTGGCTTTATCAAAACATGTCGAGTAAGGTGTCATACGAATTGGAATACTACCCCCTCGCCAGTTCTGGTGACGGGGGTAGCATTCCACCCTTCTAGAGGGACACGACATGTACCTAGCCTGAACCCCGGTTAAAGTTAAACAGAGCCTTAGCATCTCAAAATGGATGCTGTCACCACAGACACAAGTCTGACCTCCTGCTGCTGGGAGTCCTTCCAGCGAGGGCAGCTTGGACAAAGGGTTCCTGCCTGGGGAGGTGCTAGCACCACTCCAGACAGGATTTTGTGTATTGGGTAGGACAGGGCTGAATAGAATCAGACATGCCTGGGGCACACAAGGTGTCCCTGTGCATAGGCCAGTTCAATCCGGTGCTGGGGGTTTCCAGCCCCAGTCCTGGCGCGAAACTGGACAAAGGAAAGGGGGTGTAACCACCCCGCTTCCTGGTTCCACCCAGAGGAGGGACCTAGTAGGTGATCCGGCCCCCCAGATTCGAATAAGAGTGGGAGCTGTGTCCTGAGACTTCAGATCATCCTGAATCAACTTGAAATACAGAAGAAGACTGGACTTCGACATTCTGCTGCACAGAAGACGGAAGAGAATCTCCCTTGTGGCCAAGGAGTGACCACCCTGTGAATACAGGCACCAACCAGCAACTCGACGTCTGCTTTGCTGCCGCCTCCCGCCGGAGCCCGAGCCCAGAGCCTGATAAGACCCAGACTCCCAGACTTCTCACCGCCCGATCCACAGTCCCTGCAAAGAAGGGACCCGTGGAGTCACCGAGAGACGTGGGACCGGACCTCTTGGAAGACCCCCGAAACGCTGACTGCGCAGCATCAGAGGCACCCTCGACGCTGTGCTTTGGGGTTTGAGAAGCCCCAACCTCGAGCAGCCCTTGCACCGAAGATCAGCCCCCCAGCATCTCCACGATCTGCGTGGAGCCCTTTTGCATCGTGCCACTCGACGCGCCATCCCGGCCACTTGCCACGTGGCTAGCGGCCATCTTGGCAACGAAACCTTCAACTTACACTGCAGGTCTGGTTGCTCCAGACCTGCCCTTGCTCCTGTAAAAAGGAGCACCTGCTCTGACCTTGCTGTTCCGAGTAACAAGCCTTTTTCGATTCCTGCGTGGCTTGCATTACCCAAGGCCTGTTTGCTCCAATCAAGTTGCCGACACCGCCAACAGCGAGAAGCCTGCGTGGGACAGCTCGTGACTGACTCCTGGACGTCTTCGACCCCTCGTGTCCACGTGGCTGCAGAGAGAAGCTACACAACATCACCTGTTTGCACCCGACATTGCCTGGTTCCACTCTGGTTCCACGGTAGTCACTGGCTAGTGACTTTGAACATTGTCCCCTCTGCTTTCAGGTCTTCACCTCTTCAGATCCACCCTTGGATCCACCGGAACTCTTCACATCGAGTCGCCTGCAGCATCTTCAGCTCCAAGCACCATCGACCTGCGTGACGAAACCCGACACTACTTCGACCCTATGCACCCCCTTCCTGTGGGTGAGGTAACTCAGCTCCGCCGGTTTTCCCACACTGGTACACACCTCTAGTGTCTGTGTCTAAAGTTTCATCCTTCTAGGTCACTCGGAAGGTTCCTTTTTAACTAACTTTGTAACTTTTACGCACCATTTACATTGCATTGGTAAAGCGTGCACTTTCCGCACTGCACCCGAGTCCCGCGGGCCTTTCCCGACTTCTTCACTGCTAGTCCCGAACAGCTCCAGCGATTCCCCAGGCCCTAGGCCTCTTCACTTTCCCCATAGTGGTTCTTATACCACTATTTTAGTATATGGTTTAGGTGGCCCCTAGGGCTCATCCATAATTGTGCAACTTTTGTGTATTTAAACTGTGTTTTGTTTTAACGCATTTGCTTCTGTGCTCATAAAGAGTATCAAGGTTATTTGTAGAAATAAATCTATATATATTTTCAATATATATCTGTGTGGTGTCCTTTCATTTGGTATTCAAGGGATTGTGTATGGTAAAACAGCTTGCTTCACATGCCTTTACAGAGTTTAGCCTAAGACTGCTTAGTCCATGCTACCCCTAGGATAGCTTGTCTATAAGGTTGACTTTACAACCTGCACCATAAGGGTTTGCTTGGCATGGTACAAGGTGATCACTAGAACTAGTGAGCATCATTTACCCGGCCAACTTCTCACATTGGTGAGCAGCGGATTGGGATTTGAGCTTGCTGTTGTTTTACCATTACAATCTTTGAAAATATCATTTGAAAGATCATACAGGTACCTGATAGGTACACTAAAACAAGACTAGATATACTTAAGTTCTACTGAACTTAGTTGTTGTAGAGGATAGGGAGTAGCACACCCTGACTACAACTACTAGATAGGTTTTGTAGGAAAACACAAGTGTAGGTAGATTGCAACACATCCACCACACTATAGCAATGTCTGGAGCAGAGGGATCCCCTGGAACCACCTCTGTTGAGAGTGACCCTCCAAGGGCACCATCCAAATTTGCTATCTTTCTATTTAAGGAACTGAGGCAACTGTGTTCCATGAGAGGAATCAAAACAGGTCCTACTCCTACAGCAGGACACCTCAGAGAGCTATTAGACCAGTCTGAAGCTCTAAAGAACTCCAAGCCAGGCACCCCAGGGACTGGTGAGGAAGTTTCTCCTTCTGAAGATGATAACCCTGATGCCCCTGCCCCTGTCATCCAGATAGATGAGGAAGACCAGACCCCTGGGAATTCTCAGCCTGAGGAAGAAGAAGAGGGGGAGGAGGTAGAAGAAAGTGAGTCTGATGATGATAGAGATAGCCAGGTGTTAGTCAGCAGGCTTAACCAGGCTAACCTAAGCTTATTTGGGACTGAAGGTGGGTCCAACCCATTCAGACCCCCAAATGGACTTAACCAGGAGCATAGGAGGAGGAGGAATCACTCAGGTGAGTCCAATACTTCCCATGTTTCTAAAGGTTCTCGTGGTAACTCCAGAAGGGAGTTCACTAGCCCTCAGAGAAGGGAACATGAGGCCAAAATGAGAGAGGCTGAACTTAGGATCCAGAGACAAGAATTAGAAGTTGCCCTGGCCAAAGAGAAACTTGCTAGAGCAAGGCAGCCTAGAGAGAGTGGATTAGGTTCCACTGGTGGCAGCACTATCCATAAGGATAAAGACAGGTCCTATGACAATAGAAACCTGAGTAAGATTGTGCCCCCCTACAAAGCTGGGGATGATATCCACAAGTGGATGACTGCACTTGAGAGAGCTTGCAAAGTACAGCAGGTTCCTCAGGAGCAGTGGGCAGCAATCTTGTGGCTCTCCTTTGAAGGTAGAGGCCGAGACAGACTCCTCACAGTTAGTGATGGGGAGTCTAGAAACGACCTGGTCCTGAAGAGTGCTCTGATTGATGGGTTAGGCTTAACCACTGAACAGTACAGGTTAATGTTCAGAGACACCCAGAAGACACAGACTCAGGACTGGTCTGAATTTGTTGAATGTGCCACTAAGGCTCTGGAGGGCTGGTTGCTGGGAAGTAAGGTTACAGACTATACAGGATTGTATAATTTAATTATGAGAGAGCAAATCTTAAGTAATTGTCAAAATCAGCTTCTACATCAGCACCTGGTTGACTCTGATCTGACCTCCCCACAAGAATTGGGTAGGAGGGCAGACAAATGGGTCAGAACCAGGATCAGGCCTAAGAACCAGGGTGGTGACCAAAAGAAAGAGACTACCAAGCCTCAAGAGAAGGGTGGGGATAAAAGTAAGGAAAAGACTTCCCCAGGGCCCCAAAACTCCAAGGATGGGGGTGGGTCCCAAGACACTTCTTCAACCCAGAAAAAGCCTTATTGTCATGTCTGTAAACAGGTTGGGCATTACAAAACAGACAGCTGTTGTCCCAAGAATGGCAATAAAGAGAATATACCTCCAAAGCCAGCTCCAACACCTCCTGTTACTGTCAGCAGTAATCCCCCAGGAAGTGGGAGCACACCCAGGAATCTGGGTGGGTTCACTTTTGGAGGACAGGTGGATTCTGGCCTAACCAGGTCCCCTACCTCAGATACTCTTGTCTATGAGACTGGCATGGGGTTTGCCAATTTCACTGCTTGCCCAAACACTTTGAGCAAGTATAGACAGGAGCCCCTCATCAATGGCTTGACAGTTGAGGCCTTTAGAGACACAGGGGCTAGCATCACCATGTTGGCTGAATGTCTAGTCCCCTCAAGGCAACTTTTACCTGATGCCACATATCAGGTGACCAACATTGATGGAATAGAAACCAATCACCCCATGGCAGTAGTAAATCTTAGCTGGGGAGGTGTCACTGGCCCAAAGAGAGTGGCAGTGTCATCAAACTTGCCTGTAGATTGTCTACTGGGGAATGATTTAGAAATCTCAGCCTGGGCTGAGGTGGAACAAGAAACCCATTCTAAAATGGTAAATCTCCATGGAAAGGTTAGTGGGGCCGTGATGGCTACAGCCCCAATCCAAGATGTCCTTCCTGAAAATGTTGATAGGGCTGAGCAAACCTCAGCCCCATCTTTAGCTAACTTCCCTCCTGAAGAGATTAGCAGGGCTGTGATGGTAACAGCCCATACCCAAACTGAGTCTCCTCCTGAAAAGGATGGTGGGGCTGTGATGGCCACAGCCCAAACTCAAACTGATACATGTGTTGTGAAGCCTGAAAAGATGGATCACTCCACACAAACAGAGAGCATTGAGGAGGAAGAGAAATCTCCCTCCCACCAGACTTTAGGAAAGGATCAGCCTCCTCAGGGAACTGATCTTACCCCTGATGAAGGAACTGTCCCAGAGGTTGTTAGGCCTGGCCTGACAGAGCCTCTGATGACAGTGGACCCTCAGGTGGGAACCAGTCTGGAGCAGGTATCCTGCCCCTCTCTACCTTGCCTTGCTCAGCCCAGGGCTGCAGAGGACAAGAAGGACAGTGAGCCCCAAAGGGCCCCCTGTCAAATAAAGCACCCCCATCAACAGATTAGGGTCACCGAAACTAGTAGCCCTAGTGAGGTGAAAACTTTAAAAACTCCTGAGGGAGCCCCCTTAAAAGTAGTTAGGGACCTCCCACAGATGGATTCTGTTGGGCACAGCCAAACCTGGGACCCCAAGGCCCCAAACCTGACCTGTCCCTCCAGTAAGCCAACAAGAGGGACCCAGCCTCCAGCTTTAGGTAGCCTGAGGTTGACCCTGAGAGCACAGTGCAACTCAGTCAAAGAAAGAAAGGCACACATGGTGGAGAGTGATTGGAGGAAGCTGAGACCTACAGAGGGATCTCACTTCAGTACTCCATCCCAACACCAGCCTTTAACTTTGCAAAGACACACCACAGGTAGAGATTCCCTATGGTGGAGACCCTCAGATACCCTTAGGGTGAGGGATTGCTTAGTGGACCATGAGACAGGGGGTAACCAAGCCAGAGCTGGTACTTCCTTATATGGCCACTTAGGCAATATAGGCTTACCTGGTCAAGGATAGCCTTATCTCCTTTCGTTTGGGGGGGGGTTATGTAGGAAGGTGGATATCTGACTATGGTTACCCCCAAACTTTTTGCCTGGTGTTTAGCTGGTTTTTGACATAGTTGGCCAGGGATCCTGCTATTCAGGGCCCCAGGCTAATTGCTCTCTCCTTAAAATGGACTCCATGTACCTTAGGTACATACACAATTGGAACTGGTTCACCTTATTGGCCCCTGTAACAGTGTACCCAGGTACCCAGGGCATAGGTGCTTCCAAGGCCTACCAGGGGCTGCAGCATGTATTGTGCCACCCCTGGCCTGGCCTCCATATTTGACACAACTGGCTGATCACTCAGCTGGGGTAAGTCGGTGTAACCACCCCTTACTTAGGTGTATTATGCCTATACCTAACCTAAAATGGACACATATGTTCCTATCAGTCACTCCTATGGAAGGCCTCATCAATCCTGGAGGCAGAGTGCTTGGAAATATGTGAGATGGTGCTCTGGCATGAGCTGAGCCTGTCTGCAGCTTTCGGAACCATGTCCTTTAGCTTTTTCATGATATTGCCATACCATATACTCTTAAGTGCATTATGAACCTCGCGGTTAAATGCTATCTTGGGTTTGGCTTTATCAAAACATGTCGAGTAAGGTGTCATACGAATTGGAATACTACCCCCTCGCCAGTTCTGGTGACGGGGGTAGCATTCCACCCTTCTAGAGGGACACGACATGTACCTAGCCTGAACCCTGGTTAAAGTTAAACAGAGCCTTAGCATCTCAAAATGGATGCTGCCACCACAGACACAAGTCTGACCTCCTGCTGCTGGGAGTCCTTCCAGCGAGGGCAGCTTGGACAAAGGGTTCCTGCCTGGGGAGGTGCTAGCACCACTCCAGACAGGATTTTGTGTATTGGGTAGGACAGGGCTGAATAGAATCAGACATGCCTGGGGCACACAAGGTGTCCCTGTGCATAGGCCAGTTCAAACCGGTGCTGGGGCTTTCCAGCCCCAGTCCTGGCGCGAAACTGGACAAAGGAAAGGGGGTGTAACCACCCCCCTTCCTGGTTCCACCCAGAGGAGGGACCTAGTAGGTGATCCGGCCCCCCAGATTCGAATAAGAGTGGGAGCTGTGTCCTGAGACTTCAGATCATCCTGAATCAACTTGAAATACAGAAGAAGACTGGAATTCGACATTCTGCTGCACAGAAGACGGAAGAGAATCTCCCTTGTGGCCAAGGAGTGACCACCCTGTGAATACAGGCACCAACCAGCAACTCGACGTCTGCTTTGCCGCCGCCTCCCGCCGGAGCCCGAGCCCAGAGCCTGACAAGACCCAGACTCCCAGACTTCTCACTGCCCGATCCACAGTCCCTGCAAAGAAGGGACCCGTGGAGGCACCGAGAGACGTGGGACCGGACCTCTTGGAAGCCCCCCGAAACGCTGACTGCGCAGCATCAGAGGCACCCTCGACGCTGTGCTTTGGGGTTTGAGAAGCCCCAACCTCGAGCAGCCCTTGCACTGAAGATCAGCCCCCCAGCATCTCCACGATCTGCGTGGAGCCCTTTTGCATCGTGCCACTCGACGCGCCATCCCGGCCACTTGCCACGTGGCTAGCGGCCATCTTGGCGATGAAACCTTCAACTTACACTGCGGGTCTGATTGCTCCAGACTTGCCCTTGCTCCTGTAAAAAGGAGTACCTGCTCTGACCTTGCTGTTCCGAGTAACAAGCCTTTTTCGATTCCTGCGTGGCTTGCATTAGCCAAGGCCTGTTTGCTCCAATCAAGTTGCCGACACCGCCAACAGCGAGAAGCCTGCGTGGGACAGCTCGTGACCGACTCCTGGACGTCTTCGACCCCTCGTGTCCACGTGGCTGCAGAGAGAAGCTACACAACATCACCTGTTTGCACCCGACATTGCCTGGTTCCACTCTGGTTCCACGGTAGTCACTGGCTAGTGACTTTGAACATTGTCCCCTCTGCTTTCAGGTCTTCACCTCTTCAGATCCACCCTTGGATCCACCGGAACTCTTCACATCGAGTCGCCTGCAGCATCTTCAGCTCCAAGCACCATCGACCTGCGTGATGAAACCCGACACTACTTCGACCCTATGCACCCGCTTCCTGTGGGTGAGGTAACTCAGCTCCGCCGGTGTTCCCACACTGGTACACACCTCTAGTGTCTGTGTCTAAAGTTTCATCCTTCTAGGTCACTCGGAAGGTTCCTTTTTAACTAACTGTAACTTTTACGCACCATTTACATTGCATTGGTAAAGCGTGCACTTTCCGCACTGCACCCGAGTCCCGCGGGCCTTTCCCGACTTCTTCACTGCTAGTCCCGAACAGCTCCAGCGATTCCCCAGGCCCTAGGCCTCTTCACTTTCCCCATAGTGGTTCTTATACCACTATTTTAGTATATGGTTTAGGTGGCCCCTAGGGCTCATCCATAATTGTGCAACTTTTGTGTATTTAAACTGTGTTTTGTTTTAACGCATTTGCTTCTGTGCTCATAAAGAGTATCAAGGTTATTTGTAGAAATAAATCTATATATATTTTCAATATATATCTGTGTGGTGTCCTTTCATTTGGTATTCAAGGGATTGTGTATGGTAAAACAGCTTGCTTCACATGCCTTTACAGAGTTTAGCCTAAGACTGCTTAGTCCATGCTACCCCTAGGATAGCTTGTCTATAAGGTTGACTTTACAACCTGCACCATAAGGGTTGCTTGGCATGGTACAAGGTGATCACTAGAACTAGTGAGCATCATTTACCAGGCCAACTTCTCACAACGGTGATGGATTAAACCCAGATCTATTGACTGGGTGTGAGTGTTTGATTGGTTTAAATGCTCCGTCCATCACCACCCCCTTTTGTACCGCTTTTTTCACTATAAGTTGGCAGGGTATGCTCAGACGTGAGTCCCTTGCTCACTTTGTAACTGGATTCAAGCAAGCCTGGCTAAAGACGGCTGGAATGCCAGAAATCGGTCCTAGGAAGCTTGTTTCCGGTCCATGGAAGACATGGCTTGGCAGTTCGGGCTGGACTGTTCCCATGAGGCACAGGGTCAGACTGATTTGCATTTGGCCATGTCTGAACCGGGGTGGCAGAGTGGGGTAAAGAACTGTGATGGATTAAACCCAGATCTGTTGACTGGGTGTGAGTGTTTGATTGGTTCAGATGCTCCGTCCATCACCACCCCCTTTGTACCGCCTTGGTTTGCCATAAGTTGGCAGGGTATGCTCAGATGTGAGTCCCTTGCTCACTTTGCCACTGGATTCAAGCAAGCCTGGCGGAAGACAGCTGGAATGCCAGAAACCGGTCCTAGGAAGCTTGTTTTCGGTCCAGGGAAGGCATGGCTTGGCAGTTCGAGCTGCACTGTTCCCATGAGGCACAGGGTCAGACTGATTTGCATATGGCCATGTCTGAACTGGGGTGGCAGAGTGGGCTAAAGAACGGTGATGGATTAAACCCAGATCTGTTAACTGGTGTGAGTGTTTGATTGGTTCAGATGCTCCGTCCATCACCACCCCCTATTGTACCGCAGGCTCGGTGTCCTCCTCTGGGTTTCTTGGCTGTCCGGGTCCTGGTGGGGGGTTGCGTGGGATATCCATGGGATGTTGTAGGGCGCCGGTGTTGACAGTGTGGTGGTCCTCTCCGGCATCACTGATGCGTTGTATTATGTGCTCTGCTGCAGCTGTTGTGTGCCCCTCTGCAATGTGAAGGAGAGGTGCGCGCTGCCTTTGTGTTGGCATATATGTTGGCGCAATGTGCTAGTTTGCATGCAGACTGTATGGCGGTGTACATTGTGCCTGTTTGGCGGGTGCTGGATTCCTCTGCTTCTGGGTCAGTTGCTGGTAGTGTTCTGTCACCTTTGTAACGTTGGTCTTGTTTTCCTGCGGTCTGTACCCCGTCTTCCTCTCCCTCTTTCCCTTGGCCTTCCCCGACCTCGTTGTTCCTTGCTGGTAGTCTGTGGGGGTTGTGGGGTTTGTGTTGGGCTCTGCGCTGGGTCAGGGTGCATCCATGTTGCTGCATGCTTTGGCTTGTCTCTGGTGTAGTTTTACCGGGGTTTTTATGGTGCATTGTCCCGCCAGACGCGTGGGATTTGCAGGCCTGTGGCAGGTTTTCGCTACTTTTTGTACCGTGGTTGGCCTCATCGCATGCTATTTTGCGTTCGCGTATCGCATTTTTGCGATGTGGCGTTGATTTTCACGTGGACATTTGCGGCATTTTCTGGTGTCTATCTCATGCTACCGCCTTGTTGTGAATTTCACGTTGACAATGGGTTATTTTTCCTGGCTGGGCTGCGACGTTGAAAGTTGTGTTACGTGAATTGGGCTAGAACATAAGTTACATGTCAAAGAACTCTACCTGGAACACTGCATGAACACTCATCTAGAAAAGGCCCAGACAAAAGATAAAATTGTCAAATATGGCCAAATCTCAACAACTCACAGTATACAGCCTTATTTAGGGTGGATCCTGAAATCCACGCATCGTTATTGGCTAACTCTATTTAAACTTTGCAATTTGCACTTTAAATTTGCTTTTACCATGTCAGGTTCCTGGAAACAGGATGTACCGCCATGCATGTGCAATAATTCCTCAATGCAATGCACTCGTCACTTACTTTGTTCTGTACTCTGTATTCAGGGCCGAGACGTTCTTTCCTGGCTCCATTATTGTATAATTCAAACCTGAGAAACAATAATGAAGGGCTAATACGTCTACAGTTTTTAGGATCTCCAGAAATCTGATATACATAATTACATTTTATGAAATTAGCCTTCTGCATTTGGAAAAGATACAAATCTCAATAACATATAATTTATTGGATGATTTTTAAATGATATATATGCATCATTTTACATCTTCTTTTATGGTTAAAATGACATTAGTTTCGATTCCTAGTGTTATCAAAGAAGGTTTTGAAACTATTTCTGAGAATTATGTTTAAAAGTATATCATGATTTAAACTGTTTTATACTGTCACATGGAGAGCAATGTTGACATTTTTTTTAATGTATCGTATGATTTTTGCTGTGCTTTTATGGCTTTGGCCGAATAAAGATTTCTTCGACTGACTGAGTCAGTTTGCCATGTTCTCTGTTTATATAAACCAGTAGTTATGAAACTGTAGTCCGAAGACCCCAGGGGGTCCGTGGTGCCTGCTTAGGGGGTCCGTGACAGTTTCGAAAATTAAATAATATTAACAGATTAATAAAGTATATGTACATAAAATGCAAAACCGAAATTTGAAAGTTTTAAAACATTCTGTAAAGATAAGGAATTAAGCTGAAAATTAAGTTGGCACGCGTATCCTATATCTGTGATTTATTTTTTAGTGTTTCACAGACACTGAAGAGCAAACCTAGCAATAGAACATGTCTGTCTGAAATCTTGCTTCACTTGGCAAGCATCTGCTTGAAGAGCAGTATTCTGAGGGGGCTCTGACACCTCTTCGTTTTTGATAATTATTTAATTGCAGTCATTGAGGTGTTGCGTTCCTCCTAAAATCCTTAGTTTTCTTAAGTTAACATTAAGTGAACAAGCATTGGGAAAGCCAATAGGTTTCACATTTGAAATCTAGCGGTTTTGTCATTGGTTTTTAGCAATGCTGTGTAGCATAGATATATAAGAAAAAACTTCTGACATGGCAGGCCGAGTTATTCTGTAAGTGCTCGCAGCACATATATGTGTGCCTACAAAATGAGACAGGGTATGCTCAGACGTGAGTCCCTTGCTCACTTTGCCACTGGATTCAAGCAAGCCGGGCTGAAGACGGCTGCAATGCCAGAAACCGGTCCTCGGAAGCTTGTTTCCGGTCCAGGGAAGGCATGGCTTGGCAGTCCGGGCTGGACTGTTCCAATGAGGCACAGGGTCAGACTGATTTGCATATGGCCATGTCTGAACTGGGGTGGCAGAGTGGGCTAAAGAACGGTGATGGATTAAACCCAGATCTGTTGACTGGGTGTGAGTGTTTGATTGGTTCAGATGCTCCGTCCATCACCACCCCATTTTGTACTACAAAATGAGACAGACATTTTTTTTCTTTTATTTGCTGATTCAAGTTGAATTGTCAAGAAAAAAGAAGAAAATATGGGAAAGCTTTCTTTTGAAGTGTGGGGCGGGGGAGCAACATAGAGGGCAGGGGCTGGGGGAGCAATATGGAGGGCATGAGTTTGTCAACATCGAGTGCGTGGGTGGGGAGGAAAATCATCAGAAGACAGAGTAAGGGGCAACAGGTGGGCTGAAGCAACATTGAGGTCGGGGTGGGAGCAATACAGAGGGTGGGAATGGGGAGGAGTAGCATCAGGCGATAGAGCAACGAGAAGCAGGTGGGGGAGAAGCACGTGGGTGACAAGTCAACAAGGTAGGACACAATACCAAGCTCAACTTGGAGAAGGGTGGGGAGCAGCACACCAGCGACAGTGAGCAACACCGAGTGCAGGAGAAGACAGACAAGTCCATGAGGGAGACTGTTGGAAAGCACATGCACCCTTGTGGAGTGCTTAAGCAAAATAAAAAATGTAGTTCTTGGAAAGCAAGCAGTAGAAGCATAGAAGCCAGCCAATCAAAAGATATGGTAAAGCTGCTACTCTCCATGGAGGGGCAAACACAAGATTGACATGCCGGGATACGAATAAGGAGCAGGCAATGGGAATGACAGGAAAGCCAACCACTGTTTAGCAATGGGGGCTCCAAGCCCACAATATGTCTGTCTCTACCAAACGGTTGTACTGTCTGATAGGCTTTAATTTAAAAGAGCATCTCCTGCCTTCCCTTATTTTGCTGGCTTGAAGGATTGACAAACAGAATGATTTTAGGAGAGGCTCAAAGCCTCAAGAACCACAATAAAATAATCTACAAAACAAAGTGCCCTTGCAGCCCCTCATATATTTTGCTTCTCTGAGTACAGCACTTCAAAGAGACCCCACGACTTCCTTCCCATGGTTCCTACGACCATGTTTGGAGATTGCAGGCAGTGACATTTCTATTTACAAGGTAGCTCTTTCAACTTAACTCAAGCACACCTTTCCAACTAAAAAACTTCTAATTTGCCATTATCCTGCTAGGAGGACTTGAGAAGGTAACCTGATCACTCCTCAAAATACGGTCTTGGCACCTTTTCCTTGTCTAGAAATGCCATTGATTACTGTTAATATCAAAATTAATAATGGTATTACATTTAATGGAAAGCTAATAATGGCATACCTATTATATAGTTATATATGACATAGCTATTAGTAGTATCAATCATATACATATTAACAGTATTGCCATCGATGTGTTGTGTCTCTAGACATGAAGCCTCTGTGAGCTATTTTAGGATTACCTACTGTGCCACCTTGATAGAAGACACATAAAGATATCTGTTCGTCGGAAGACTCAGTGATTGGCATGATTTAAGAAAACTAGAAGGATCATGAGCATAACATAATAAAGCTATTTCCAGAAATTAAACTGATATTAGATTAAGATCTTGGTAGGTATTTCTCATGGTTGATATCCCATTACAGTTGACAGATTTAGAAAAAAATATACTTGGCTCTAAAGCCATGATCTCCAAAGCAAAGGGGACATATGGATTGTAAGTCAACATTATGAAGAAGACCCCCAAGAGGTTAGCTTATGCTCCTACCCCATTGTATATGTATATTCTTGAAGAGCATCATATACCTGACATCAGAGGCATAATGTAGGCCCCTGTAGCACAAAGGGGCCCCATCATTTTTCGTATAAGCATGACATCTGGAAAGTAGCCGTAACTCTTTATGCTATTTAAAACTTTGGTCCCGATACCATGGTTACTGTCACTGACTTTCAAGGTTATGACTTCCAATTCAATTATTTTCCCCCAAAATAATTAACGGGAATACAGTTACATATAGAAGACAATAAAACCTTCACCATTACACAATTAGGGGTTCAAAAGAAGTGTGTATGTACCATGAATGGTGGTGTTCCTACATGCCTATGAACGAGGGCTCTGTCAACTTTTCACAAGCCCTTTGAACCACTAGGAAAGCCTGTATGTGCGACCAGCTCATGAGGGAATCCGCTCTTCATCGTAGTTGACACACTGAAACAAGTTGCCAATTGGAACAACGTATCAAACACCTAGCGGCTCAATACCAGCAGAATCTGCCAAAGGATAATTCTCGAAGCCTAGCACAAACCAAAGAGCTCTATTCCATATTCACTTCACTGGCAGAGAAAGCACTAGGATGAATAAAAAGCTGGTATCATGAGTTTGGAGTAAAAGCTGACCACCTCCTAGCTCAGCAACTGCAACTCTAGGAGGAGGCCAACCATTCCATTCCAGCCATTAGTACACTCACAAATCTGGTACAAATTGCAGAGGAGTTTGCATCATTTTACAGGAGGCTATACACATTAGCAACTGATAATATGACGACTGAGGTAGAATCTTCATTTTTTGATTGACTCACTGTTCCTAACCTCATGGAGGACTTGGCTGTCTAACTAGAGAGCCATATGACTGAGTACGAGATCTAAGATGCCATAAAAAACATGCAGAGCAAAAAAGACTCATGAGGAGGAGGGCCTCTATAGTGAATAACATGAAACAAATGAGCAGAATGAAATCCCTTTACTAGCCAAGTCTTTAAGGGAATGCGTGATTCAGTTTCTATATGCCTGGAATTTAACAGAGCAAATATTGTTCTTCTCTCTTTGCTCAACAAAGATCTTCCTCGCTGTGGCAACTATCGCCCAATCTCTCTTAATAATTCAGACCTTAAAATACTAGCGAAGGTACTGGCCACTTGCTTGAGAAAGTATATCCCTTCCTTAATACACAGGTCACAGGTGGGCTTCATACCTCCGAGCTCATCTTTCAACCACATGGTCTTCTTTTGCATATTACATGGCTGGTCACCAAAAACCAGGAAAAGAAAATGTCAATTTTTCTGGCCGTCTAGAAAGTATTTGACAGGGTCGAATGGTCTGACCTGTTTCAAACTTTATAGAGAGCAGGTTTCAAGGAATGCTTTGTCCAAAACATTAACCTTCTTGACCACTTTCTGATGGCAAATATTACTTCCAATGGAATATATAACGCTATAACGCATACATTTACAATGCATGCCTTTACAACGCAGTTTTTACATTGCAACATCCTTTACAGCGCATTCTTTTACATCGCATGCCATTACATCACATTTTTAGAAACTACCTTTACAACACCTTCCATTACATTACATCGCATTATACCATTACAACGCATACCATTACAATGCATACCATTACATCGCATTAAGGTAAGTGTTGGATAGTATAGGGGTAATAATTTCTATTCTAACTCGAGTGAGTGCAACAGAAGAGTAAGTGTTGGATAGTGTAGAGGTAAAAATTACTATTCTAACTCCAGTGAGTGCAACAGTAGGGTAAGTGTTGGATAGTGTAGGAGTAAAAATTACTATTCTAAGTCCAGTGAGTGCAACAGTAGGGTAAGTGTCGGAGAGTGTAAGGGTACTATGCATAGTAATGGTATGCGTTGTAATGCCTTGTGATGTAATGCCTGCATTGTAGTGACATGCATTGCAATGACATGCGTTGTAGTGACAATTCAATGTAATGGCTGTGTTGTAATGACATGTGACATGAATGATATTGCGATGTAATGACTGCTATGTAAAGGTAGTGCGATTTAATGACTGCCTTGTAAAGGTTGTTTCCCCTTCCAATGGTTTCCATATCCTACAGTTTATAGTAGTAAGGTGTACTCAGCAAGGCTGCCCCCTGTCTCTGCTTCTTTCCTCTTGATGCTCAAACCCCTAGCAGCAAAGCTGTGTGCATCCACCGCCATTTCAGGCATTAACAGGGAGGGCACGGAAGTGAAGCTCCACTTATACGCAGATGACATTCTACTTTTATGTGCCAACCCGGAAATCTCCTGACCGCATTTGCTAAATACAATCCCCATGTTTGGTCATTTCTCTGACTACAATCTCAATTGGGTTGAAAATGAGGCTCTGTACTCTCAACGAATACAATTTTTTGGGTCGAAGCTTTAGATTGTTTTAAACAATAAAGGTTCCAGCGCAGGTGCCTTTCCTAAACCCTGAGAAGGCTTTTGACCTGATCTGTTGGAAGAGCCTCTTTTTTATTTTAGAGAAGTTTGGTTTTTACTATAAATTTTATTCAGGCCATTTCTAAGATCTATGAGGGGGCAAGGGCGCAATTAATTATAAACTCTGATGATATCGGCACATGCAAAGTTAATCAGGGCACCAGATAGGGTGTCCTCTTTCACCGATTTTATTTGCAATTTTTATAGAATTTTTAGTGATTGCAATTAGAAATGAAGAATTTGTAGAACCCCCTCAGGGTGGAATGGCACAAATGAAGTTATACACCATTGACATGGCATTTTTTTTTAAACCCAATGTGGTCACCCAAAAGAGGGTTTTGGATATTTTATTGGGAATTTCAGTCTGTGGGCGGTTATAAAATGAATAGGTTGAAAACTGAGATTCTCTTACGCAATTGTACGACTGATTCTTTACCCCCAGAGTTCCGCCTGTTGGTGAATTCCAAGCCCAAGAGATATCTGGACATTTAAACCCAGAGTTCCGCCTGTTGGTGAATTCCAAGCCCAAGAGATATCTGGGCATTTACACTATGGTAGATGTTGATGATTTATTTACATTTAATTAGCTACCTCCAATAAAGAAGAATAAGGTACTCTTCCCTATGTGGACAGGTACCGGTATGCCAATATCTTTGATAAGGTGGGTAGTCCTGATCTGCATGTCTGTACTGCCACTGTTTAATTTTTTATTAGCCGCCTTGTCCTGTGCACTGCAGATAACGTTTTTTAAGGAAATTGAGTTACAGTTTTCTACTTTTATTTGGGGAAATAAAACACGCAGATTGCAATGAACACATTATACAGGCCAACAATAGCGGGTGGCCTGACATTGCCGAACTTAAAAGAATATTATTTAGCACACTTTTCATTTTGTTTTTTTACCCCCAGGTCCTGGTAAACGAATTGATAATTTATGTTTATATTAAATCACGCAGGAATGCAAAATTAAGGATTTTTTACCCTGGACCAAATCACCGAAAAACGTTTGTCATAAACATCTGCAATGGCTTCTAAAACGTAAAGAGTAACTTATTTTAACATACCAATTATCAAGGGCCCCAATCGAGTCACTGATATTTTTAAAAGATCACATGCCATACTTGACAGAAGTGCTGCCCATAAAAGGGAGACACATGGCTTTCACAATATTGAGTATTTTTGTAAGAATAGATACTTGGAAAGAGTGGCGAGATATGGAACTGCATAATAGATACCGGAAGACATCTCTCTGCTGGTCCTTTATTCGAATTAGATATCTGCTAAAAGAATTGGATCTGGCAAAAGACAAGACCAGCTCCTAGTTAGTCAAAGAACCGAATGAATCTAGTACTCGTAGACCCGTTAAATATGTGTTAGCCACATTAAAAAATTTAAGAGGGGGATTTGCTCAATAAAGCTAGACAGAAATGGTAGTCAAGAGAGGGAGTGCTAATTTTGCCCGAGATTTGGTATAAGATTAATGGGTTCAATTTCTCTTTATTAAAAGACGCTATTGCTGGATGCAATTTTACACGAAGTGACTCCTATATAGAACATCTGGTTTTCTGTGTAGGATTAACCCCCAAATACGGGTGAAAAGTTTTAGAAATGTAAAAGAAGGTGAGAAGAACTGGAATCATAACATATGCTATTGTCCAAAAAGTGTGGGATACTGGGCCTCTCTCAATGAATATTGAATACATGTATTGAACATTGATTTTGCTCAGAATGTGCAAGCTATCCTATTGGGGTTTTCCTCAGATGTTAGTTTTTCAGAAGGAAAATAAAATGAAGTTGTTCGTTATCACCTTGATAGCTAGTTCAATAACTTTACAAGATTTGAAGTCTAAGGTACCCCTTTGAATACTGGTTGGCTAAAATGTTGATGACTAAGGGTTTATAATGTTGCTATGCATTCCAGTCAGACTTGTATACCACATTTCTTAAACTTTGCGAGGGGCTATAAGCTTATACAGTGAGTTGAGATGGGATATCACTGCATCTTTTGGGTTTTATAGGACACAGGGGGAGATTGGGTGACCAAAGTGGTCTATCTATTGTATCTTAATGTACTTTGTGCGTTTTCTATGGATATATGATGTATTTATGTGAACTCTTCAAATAAAAAAATGAATACATAAATAAAGAAATGAGGCTCTGCCTCTCAACCGGGTTACACCAACATTACTACTGGAGGGATTTTAATGCAAGTGGTCTGCAACCACCTTATATACCTGGGCATCTTGATTGGCAATGATTTAGCAAATTCTGCACAGGAAAACATGGAAACCTTGCTAACCAAAACTGCAATTGACTTACAAAAATGGGCAGTCTTGCAACTCCCACCGTGGGGTCATATCCAAACAGGGAAAATGGTGACAGTAATTCACTTTAAATATATTTGGGGATGACCCCGAACAATATCCTGAAATATCTGCTCTATAAACTTTGCATACATAGCAAAGGCTAAGTAAGGAATGGTCAGAACCTGCGACTCAAACTCAACAAGTTACAAGAGAATATTGGAGCGGGAGGCATTTAGTTACTGGATATGTCACTTTATTACAAAGCACATCATTTGGCACACTTGGCTAAAGACCTGGAAGATTCCGACTGAGTGCTGATGGAGCGACACCCCCTCAAAAGAGCAACCATCCGCAATGTACCTTACAATGCTCTCACAATAAAGACAGGGAAGGCGATCCCAATTCTTAGAGAATCAGTCCACACTTAGGAGGCCACACATCTGCTACAAAAGATCCATGCCTACTTTCGAGATAAAGCCCCTGTCAGAACAATAAATCCATTGAAAATGACTGACAAACAATACTGTGGAAGGATTGGCTGATTCACGGCATTCATACAGTGGGGCACTTAGGGTACAAAGATGGCATACAGCCCTTTGAAGACCTGCGAGAGGAATTCCACCTGGAGGAGCGACAACTATGGAAATATCTACAACTGAAACCCTATTTGCATAGTGCCAATTTGCCTTTGGATGCCTCGCTACCTGAAACAGTTGTTCGTGACTATCTACGAAAATGGAACTCCTTCACAGGTGTAATCTCCAGATTGTAAAAAGCACTACAAGACGACCTTCACCCTTCCTCTTCAGAAATCCCTGTGCGACAAATGGCATGGACGGCTTGGTAAAGAATACTCTGATACAGAATGTTTTGAGCTCTTGGGCCACATGACTTGGTCCTTGGTGAGGCACGGCTTAAGCTTAGTTATTTCAGACTGCTTTACATTTGGCACCATCCCCAGATAGACTGCAGGCAGGTAATCTGGCTCTCTATGGTGTCCTGCTGGAGATGTGATCAACCGGTTGGTTGCATTCTACCTTTGATAAGGTCTTGCCCCTCTTTACAAACATTTCATCAGAAGCAGGATATGGGTACTATGAACTCTTGCAAAAACCTCAATCTATAGCCGTCGACTGTGCTGACTTTTCTACATGACCTGCTGCAAGTAGCAGATCTTGTCAAACATACAAACAGTGTTTGCACATGGTGCTTGCGGTGGTTGTGATGGCTTTCCTCCATCAATGGAAGCAGAGGGTGCCCCTTTCCAACAGGGACGGACACTGCATGACATGGCGGAGGAGGCCTCACATGAACAAATCATTTATCCTTTCTTTTTGAGCATATTTGGTCCCCTTTAATTCCGATGGTGGACCACCTTCTTATGTGCGAGGAGCGCATACTATTTTTTCTTTGCCTAATTTTTGCCTTTCCATTTCCTTACTACTGCCTCTCTTGCCATGATGCCAAACTAGTTAGGTGTTTGTGTGAATTGTTGTTTGTATACTCGATTTTGTAGACCTCTTATGTAGGTTATACCATGGAGTGTAAAGGAGTATATGCTGAGTTGATTATACTGATCTCTATACCAATTGTCGATGTATGACCGTGTATGATCATCTTCTGGATCTTGCATAGTGATTAAAAAAACAAAACAATAAATATTGCAGAACAAATGAATAGTGGGGTTTCCTTATTTTGGATCACCAAGCATTCACGGGAATGCAAAGTAAGCCCTCTTTATTATTTTATAGAGTTTGCTAACGCTTTTAATTTCATTGATACGAGTATTCTCTAGGCTAAATTACAAAAATTAGGAATCCCAGGCCCTTTAATTAATATTCTGACAAATATACATTTAAATACATGAACTTATCCATTGTCGCTAGAACGTGAAGCTATAGCACCTAAGATGCTAATTCTCAACGTTCGTAAGAGAGATCAGCATTGTCACCCACACTTTTCAACATATACATCAGTGATCTTAACACATTCTTACTCCATACACACGTTTTTCCTTTAACAGTTGGATTGCTAAACATCAGTGCCTTATACTGTGCTGATGATATCTGGTTGTGTCACAGAACCCAGTTGGGACTTCAATGCATGCTGATGGTGTTATCTAGATACGCCCACTGTAATGCACTGATAGTGTAGAAAACTAAAGCAAGATCATGATATATCTGAAGGATCAGTTGCGGGCACTATGGTACCTTGACAGATGTCCTGTGGAAAAAGTGAACATCTACAAATACCTAGACATTGCTTTGGCACCACCCTACAGTAAAAAGTGTAAGAATGTAGGTTATTAATTGAGGTGAAAGTGAGTCCACCACAAGAAGTAAGACCACCAACTTGTCAGGGCAAAACACAGTTTCAGTAATTTAAACCTAGGTTCATCTCCATGGTAGCTATGGCACTGAGCAGACAGGATTAATTTAGGAAATGTGTAAAGTGTTTATTTGCAACAAGTCAGTTAAAACGTCAAAACACAACACAATAAAACCTCCCACAACTATTTAGAAAAATAGAGAAAAGTTTCATGAGCAAAATGACACCAAAACAACACAAATCCAAGTGGAACTGGTGAGTTCACCAATTGAGCTCTGCACTTCGGGCAAAAAGGCCTTTCTCAGCTAGTTGTGCTACCCAATATTCACACAGGAGGTCAGAGGACTGACCCTTGGAGTCCATGTCTTTGGTACAAGTGAAAAGATAAAGAAACTTTAGCTTGTCCCTGATTTGAAGCTTATCAACTGACCTGATCTCGTTTGCATATTGATGTGTTCTGGTCTCTTTGCTCCAGTACGGTTTGCAGTTTCCTCTTCCCCTCTTAGACCACCTTTGATTGGTGGAGAGTGAGCTAGAGTCCATGGTGGGGGCAGTAGGCCTATCTCTGACATTCTTGCCAAGGTTTGGGGTATAATGGGGCCAAGTAGACATGCAGTCCATAAGACCCGCACAAACAGAAGACCCATTATGGAACTATAAGGTCCAGATTAAGGGGCTACCCTCATTTCTGACTTAGGAAAACCAAAATAAACCTCATTAGCTTATGGTGAGAATAAGTGATGTAAGTAGTAAATGTACTTCTATAATCAGCTTCTGGCCAGATACACGGTCTATCGTGAACATTTTTGAGAAGTTATAATATGTATAACGTCTTTCTTTGAGTAAGACACTTCTGTGTTTTGCACATAATGCAATTGTCATAGTGGCTGCCCTTAACAGGGCTGTTTTAAAGACGATGTCTTCTTTATCATCACATACAAGGGACCGGAGGGAATGATATCCGCTAATGAGCTAACATTCGCCTCTGATGCATGAAGCCTGCAGTCCTCATCAAGTACCATTCACAAAGCCTAAAGCCCAGATAATATTTTGTTATAATATTCCCATCTATGATCAGTATAAATGTGACCTTCAAAACTAGCCCTAATCAGCCAGCTTGTGGTGTTTGTATAGTGAAAAGATTGTAACAATTGACACTAACTGCACAGTACAGGTGCACTTTAACCACCAGAAGCTCCCACATGCACACAAGGAACAAGCACAGCACAGGCTGCAGAAACCCTAAAGTTGCCACACACACATGCACACACACAAGCTCAGTGCAAGGTTCACTCACAGGGTACTGGACACATTAAACAACAGCAAGTAAATTACAAGTTTAGTTCTATGATGGAGCGCAATGGTGCTCTTTCATTTGTATGGTTGCATCATATTCACGAGTGGTCTGCACCTACATTTATTCCTTTGTCGTGGTAACATTTGGTCATCAGAATGTACTTGGTAATAACGTGAAAGTGAAATGCTAGAATTATTATGTGCCATGTAAAGAAATAACGTGGCAGTTGTGGTTTGAATAATGTAATCTTTAGCTTTTGTCTGTAATCGATTAATGAAGTTGCTCATTTATAATGTAATGTATACATTTAAACGGGCACCAGATTAAAGTTGCCCATGGATGTGGCAACTCGAGTTTAAATGTGTAGAAATCATAGGCTGCTTACAATGATTTGTGCTTTTGATGTGTTTATGTAACATGCTGGTTTAGAAATGCTTAAGTAAACTGTTCATTTATATGCATTTTATTAGGGCCTAAGTGCTTCATTCTTATTTTGGCCGACTTCTGTAGGCCTGAAATGTATTCTCCCTGGCAGCTCTTGCAGAGGGGTGAGAAAAGCCAACATTCATGTGCACGTTGAGTTGTTCTCACATTCCTGTTGCAGGTGGAGAAAGTCATATTTGTTAGTTAGAATAATGCCTTTTTGTTTTAGGAGTTAGGCTCAGGGAGGAGAAGATACTTTTCAGCACGGAATGCTGATAAATGGGCGACAACGTTCTTTCTCCCTGAGGGAGGCCTGGGAATCAAGGTAATCGAGTCATTAGCTGGAAGTATCAAAACTAAATAGAAAATGACCTATGAGAAGTGCCCAGCAGTGATGGATTTAATATTTCCTCTGTCCTGTATTATTCTCTATGCTATGTTAGTTCGCCGTGTGTGGCTATATTGCACACACTGAAGTTCGTGTTTGTGGTACATTATAACTCGTATAAAGCAAAAAGGCCTGTTTGACTAGAGCACCTCCATCTTGGATTTTGCAATCACCACCAGTTTGCATTTTGCTTCATGTTAGGCCTAGTAATGAAATTGCTTGCCTCAGCAGAACCGTTCATTTTGTTATATTTTTGTTTATATTTTCCTCTGCTGTGTCCAAGGTTGCATCTGCACTTGCTAATGAGAAGTACAATCGTTTTTCATTCCTAAAGATACACTTCATGATGTTCTCACATAAGGAAGACGCTGGGATTTGGCTCAGCGGCCTTGGGCCGCTGATAACACAACCCACTGGCAGGTGCAGACCCGTCTCTCTGTGTCTCCTTTGTTCGTGTCTGGCTCGGGCTGGTAGTTTTCCATTGTGGGCGTGCCTGAAGTCCCTCCAGGGGTTCATCCTGTATTACCGAATGTTGGGGAGTCAGTCCTATGAATGCTCTCTTTTGTGTGAGGTTCTGATGGGGCTCCTCTATAGAGATACATGCCAATAAATGTTTGTTGTATCTTTTCCACTGTCTGACTGACTCTTCATTAGGAAGGCATAGTAGGTGGTGATTACCCGGTGTTTTTAGAATTGCCATGTCCTTCAAATGGCGCCCGAACCTGGACTCTGCTATTAGGGCCCCCTTATCTGTAATCAGATCGTAGGGGCCGCGGTGGTACTTGGTTAGACAGGCGGATCGGGGTCTCCCATGTACAAGACCGATTTTGGATCTTACTGCTTCTCCGCCTTCCTGATCAGGCGGATCCCCGGCAAGTGGCCCTTGGCCGGAGTCCTCAAAGCGAAACCCTGGAGCTGACCGTTTGGTCCAGAGAGTCGGCAGTGGAGAACGACTTGTGACCTGTGTGCACCAGGTGAGTGATTTGATTTGTGGAAGAATGGCGTCATTGAATGGTGGGTCAGTGAGCCCTTGAGGAACTCAGAGAATGTGTGAGCAGTTCACTGGGTCAATTGAAATCGGTTCTTTTTGTTAAAGGGTCCTGGAATGCTCACCGGTAATCTGCCAGATCTTTGGTGAGTTTATTGGAGACTTTTGGTAAAAGACGCTGTGTGAGCAAACTGCCGGACAGTCTTTGGAGAGGTCCGAGACAGGCTCCAGAAAGCTCTGGGAAAGGTCTAGAGCAACACTAGCCGGAAGGGTCCCAGATGAGGTCCGGGGAGTGTGTCGGAATGATCTGAAGAAGGTCTGTGGTGAAAGCCTGTTTTTTGGTCTCTGGAGCAGTCTACAGACTGGCTCATTTTGGTGCTTTGTTGGTCTGGGGCTGAGGCCAGTCCTCTGGTATAGACATGAGTCAACAGGCTATGTCTGGTATATGTTGAAGACACGTGTTCTGTAATGTATAGACACTAGCCACACTAGCCGATGGGCTGTGCCTGACACCTGTGACGGTGTTGAAAAACTGATCTTGGTCTTGTAGGCATTGTCTTCTTGAGTATGATGTGATATCATCAGGAATTACTGAGATATTGTTATGGTGGAGAGTGGTGTGGTCAGGATTGATGCTGACGACGATGGATGAAAAGAGTGCATGTGTGGGCAGTGATTGAGCATCTGAACGGATAGCTTGCTTGCGAAAATATTTCATTGTTTTCTTACCTATCTTTCTTTCTGCCTTTTATTGTGTTGTAAATTGAAAACTGTTGCCCGCAAGAACATGGTGTATGTGTGTGAGGTGTCTGGGATTTCCGGACAGTTAATTCTGGTCTGAAAATAGTTGTGGTTGCTTTATTCAAATTTATAATTGTATGTGCTGTCTATATGGTATAGAATGCCTTGTTGTAGTAAGCTTAGATGTTTTGTAAGCTGCTGTTGTGCTACGGACGCGCGGTTGGAAGAGAGCCAGCCGCGCCTCCGGGGGGCACTCCGAGTTTCGATATTTATGTCAAACATGGAATTGCTCCAATTATGTTTAATACGTTGTGGCTTAAGTATACTAAAGACAATGTTGAATTGCAGTGGCAGCTTACTGGTTCTTTTGAAGAACAGAAAATAAATGACTTGCAAGAGAAATTGTTTTCTAGGTGGGGTTGGCAGGCTATGTTTGACTCCTTGCGGGTGTGGCAGAAAGAGGTGTAGCAACGACGCTTGAGAGAGGAGAAGGCGGCTTGGTGAAAAGACATGCAAACCGTTACACAAAAGGCACTCGCTTATGACAGGGCAAAGACAGAGAAAGTAATAGAATGTGAAGATAGGAGGTTCCAGTTGCAGGAATATAAAAGTTATGTTTCTAAAGGAGAAAGGGATGAACTTATTGAGGATGTTTTAGACTCCCGTTCGCCACCGCCATATGCCCCACAGCTAATATACCCTACGGTCCCTGTCTCCGCTGCCCCAGAAGGAGGGGCTGTTTTTCTAGATCCACCCCCTCCGCAACAGGGACTGTTACCGCTTTGCCCACGTCTTCTTTGCTTACGCTTCCCATCCTGGAACATTATACGGGGGAGCCTAGCCTTGTTTTTGCTTCATCCTCTGCAACCGCTTCACCACAGTCAGTGACACAGACTCCAGCGCGTGGGCATGTAGATAATGACCGATCAGTAATACGAGAACCCGTAAGGAAAGTGTTGATGTGGTCAGCAGTAGGTTCGGAGGAGAGACAGGTTGTGGCAAACCAGGCAACTCAGTGGGTTGGGCACCCGATTTACAATGTAGAAGATATCTGGAGTGCGATGAAAGATTATGAGCCCTTCATACAGCAACTTGCTTTGAAACACATGCCAAACACTCTGATTGCATTGTGGGAGCAATGTTTTCAGGGAACGGCGCCGCAGAATATACGATTTACGAGACATGTCTCCGAATGAAGAATTTAGTAATGTAACTACACTAGTGGGTTATAGGGGTCAATTACATCAGAGGGTCCAGACACTGGGGACCCAGAACCCTATAAGAGAGAGGCACCCCATCTATCATCCTGAAATACCGGAATTGCTCGACAGCACGAATACAGTAATTAGACAGCGAGTTGATGCTTGGTTTCAAGAGCAGTGGGTTTATACTCCTTGGAAGAGGAGTGAGGTTCTTTCATTGAAGAGTCAGTTGACAGATCCGGGGAAGAATCCGACGGTGTACTATAAGGAGTTGACGGAAGCAGCCTCTTCCACTCTGATGACGTTGGCAGACATAGAGTTATTTTTTGGATTGTTGATACCCGTTGATGTCTGGAGACAAGTACATGAGCAGTGGATTGGAATAAGTTGATGGCATGTCGACAGAAGAAGGATGAGAGTGCCTCAGATTTTTTCACAAGGTTTGAAGGTGTATTTTTCAACTTTACAACTTTAGCTGCCAAGATTTGGCATAGGAAGGGGGGTTAGATTATTCGTTAATAGATTTGTCACCAATTTACTACCAGAGATTGCTGCTCAATTACAAATGGCAGAGGGTACATGGAGGACGTCCACCCCATCAGTGATTTTGAGTATGGCTCAGTACTATGAACATAGTGAGAATGAGAATAAGGAGAAAGTCGAGAAAAAAGGAAAGGATTTGAAGACAGGAGTATTGTTACAGCAGGTTGCAAGAGGAGATGGTAGAGGATGTGGTTCAGATTTTGGCCCGCGAGGCCTGGTAGAGGTGGTGCCTCGAGAGCGCCTCTGGGAAGAAACCAGTGCGCTAATTGTAGAAAGGAGGGACACGAGAGACGAGTGTCCGGAACAGCAGTCGAGTGGAGAGCATAAAGCTGTCAGAGGTTCTAGAGTTAGGGGTCATGGAGGATTAGGACAAGGGGACATGTGCTGGGAAATTGCAGAAGGAAATAGACAGAGTAGAAAGTATTTTGATGGCACAGGGTACGCCAGTACTATCACAAAGACTATGACATGGATGGTGTGACTGGATTTTCACACAACAAGGACAGCCAGGTAGAGAGCACGGGACCAGTATCCGTGCCTGTAGATTAGCTTGGACCGTATGTTACTGCCGATCTGCAAGGTTCCACTGAGAATTGTTTAGTTGATACAGGCGCTATGAATAGCTCTGTTTCCCACTCCCTGGTCCCAGGGGCGGCTCTATCTGGCCAGAACAATGTTTTGGTAGGTTCCTCAGGTGTACCGGTTGTTAGCCCCATCTCCAAGCCCCTTGCCCTGACGATTGGACCATACACTGTGGACTCGCCGTTTTTGTTAATGTCACATTGTGGTGAGAGTTTGCTGGGATTGGATTTGTTAAAGAGGTTGCATGTGACTATATTTTGTTCTCCAGATGGTGTGTATCTTACTGTAGGCCCACGAGTTGCACCTGCCACACAAAGCATTGCGAAGGACGATCCTCTTCCCCCTGAGTTTTGAGAGGTACCATGAGAACTGTGGGCCACTGGTGACACAGATGTAGGATTACTAAACATTTCCCCTATCTCTATCAAGGTAAAGCCTGATGCCGGGCTGCCCCGGACTCCTCAGTTTAAAATATTGCCGGCAGGAGAAAAGGCCTTGTTACAGATAATACAGGATTTAATACAGACGGGAGTGGTTGAGGAGATGTCCTAGAATGTATGCAACAGCCTTATTCTTCCGATTCTTAAAAAGGCTCCAACTGATTGTTCTGACACAGGTTTATATGTTTACAGGTTCGTATTCGACTTGAGAGAGGTTAATAAAGGGGTGATTCCCCAAGTATCCTGTCGTCTCAGACATCACCACAATATTAACGATGATCCTGCCCATGGCTAAGTTCTTCTCTGTTGTGGATCTGAAGAATGCCCTCTTCAGTATTCCTATTAATCCAGATAGCCGTCATCTTTTTGGCTTCGCTTTAGCAGGCCGCAGTTTCAGATTCTGTTATGCTCCACAGGGGTATTCTGAAAGTCCCCATATTTACAGTCAGGCTTTAAAGGCACAATTGGACTCCCTAATACTTCTCCCAGGTAATGTGTTACTGCAGTACGTGGATGATTTATTGGTGGCTTCGGATACAAATGAGGGTTGTAGGGAAGCTACAGTTAAATTATTGTTACACCTGGCACATAACGGACATAAGGTGTCCCTTTCAAAATGTCAGTACTGTCGACAGGAGGTCACATATTTAGGTCACCTACTGTTGAAGGAGGGTCGCCGACTAACACCTGATCATAAGGCTGCTATTGCTAACATGTCTGTTCCCAAAACCCAACTCGAGGTATGTGCGTTTCTGGGTATAACCTTGTATTGTCATCAGTGGATTCCCAACTTTTCCTTATTCACGAAACCCCTTGTTTACCTTACCACTAAGGATGTGCATGAACCTTTGCCTTGCCAAAAGCACCTGCATGCCAAAAAGCTTTTGATCAATTGAAGACTGCGCTTTGCTCTGCACTTGTAATTGGTACTCCTGATTACCAGAAGCCTTTTGTGCTTTAAGTACATGAGGCGGAAGGTTGTGCACTTTCAGTATTAACACAGGGTTTTGGAGATACGCAGAGACCCTGTGCTTATTTTTCTGCTATGCTAGACAATGTTGCCAGAGCACTCCCGAGCTGTCTAAGACCTGCAGCGGCTGTTGCAGTATCTATCAGACAATCGGCATGGCTCGTCCTTGATACTGACCTCACAGTGATAGTACAGCATGTTGTGGATACATTATTGAATGAGGCAAAGACACATCACCTCACCAGTGCACGTCTCACTGGTTACGAATTGACTCTATTTGCCACACATGTCACCATAAAATGATGCGCCAATCAGAATCCAGCCACATTACTACCCCTCCCTTCGGATGAAAAGGACAATGATGTCCATGATTGTTTGTTTCGGATTGTGGAAGAAACAAAGGGACTGATAGACCTAACTTATGTTCCCTTATCGGACCCCCAAGGGGAACTATACGTCGATGGCTCGTGTTTCAGATTGTCGGATGGCACACCACTGCGGCATATATGATCACTACATTGCACACTGTAGTTGAGACATCCAGGGTCCCCTATCAGTCAGTGCAGGCAGCGGAGTTGGTTGCTCTTCTTCGAGCTTGTGAGTTAAGTGAGGGATTGTCGGTTAACATCTATACGGACAGCCAGTTCGCTTTCGGTCTGGCGCATAACTTTGGGCGCCTGTGGGCAGAGAGAGGGTTTTTCACCTCGCACGGGCAGAAGATACAGCATGGTCCATTGATAGTTAGGCTGTTATCGGCACTGATACTACCTGAAAAACTGGCTATCATTAAGTGTAGTGCACACAAAGCTATAGTGGATGATGTAGGCAGAGTAAATGCGTTTGCAGACCAGACAGCCAAAGAGACAGCAAGACTGAAAATGAACAAACTGTTCATGGCAGGCCCAGCTAGATGGGTGACAGACAATGATGGGATGTTTGAGAATACAATTGAAAGTGCAAAAGACATACAGAGTGAAGCGACTGCAGACAAACTGATCACATGGAAGGAAAAGACGGGACGCATTAACGAAAATGCTTGTTGGACTGACTTATCTGACAAACGCAGGTGGTTACTACCTAATGCGTATGTCCTATCTGTGGTCTCCATGGCACACGGACCAGCAGGTATAAGTGCATTTGCAGACTACTAGACCCAGTTTGGCAGAATGATAACATTGCTAAAGTCGCTACACATTTGGTGAAACACTGTATAGTTTGCTTGAGACAAAATCCTGGGAAAGGTACCACTGTCCTGGCCGGAAATTTTGTCCCTCCTTCATGTCCCTTTGAGGTCATTCAGATGGATTACATTAAAATGGAATGTGTTAATGGTAGTTTGCGACTTCTGCAAGTGGGTGGAGGTCTATCCAACAAAAGAGAATACAGCCATATCTATAGCAAAGGTGTTCTTAAAAGAGTACTTCCCTCACTACGGATTGCCCTAGGTGGTCTGGAGTCACTTTAATGCTAAAGTAATCAAATTTGTATGCAAGGGTTTGCAGATAAACCAGAAATGTCATGCCGCAAATCCCCCCCAATCAGCAGGTCTTGTTGAGAAATACAATGGTACGCTTAAACTGAAGTTAGCAAAGATTCATGAAAGCACAGGATTAAAGTGGCCAGATGCTTTACCTCTGGCCGTGTTGTCCACGAGGGTGACAGCACCCTCACGGACTAGTCTGTCACCCTAAGAGGTGAATTTTGGGTGCCCTGCTAATGTATGGGGCATCCCGAGACCAAAGAAGTTTTCTGACTTTGAATATCCTCTGTTGATTGATTACTTGTATGCCTTGTCTAAAGATCTTCTTTTTGTTCATCCACAGCTGTCTGCTGCCCTACAACCATTGCCAGAGGGGCCCGGACATCGGATCCAGCCTGGAGATTTTGTCCTCGTCCAGAATTTCTAGCACAAATCCATCCTTGAGTCGAAGTGGCGTGAACCAGTGGTGGTCCTGTAAGCAACCAGAACAGCATTTAAAAGTCGATGGCCGGAAACACTGGGTGCATGTGTCCTATGTGAAGTACATGCCCCTGCCACTGTCATATGACTCTTGGGTGAAGGACGGGATCGCAGACCAGGAGGGACAACAGATTCCTCGGTATACCCCTTTTTCTGATGCCCGTTGAGCTGGATGCAGACCGACAAGGAAGGTAAAGAGGCTGTGTTAGAGGTGACCCCCCCATAAACAAGGGTTGCCTCAGACGCACTGAGTTCTGAGCATCAAGCCCCTGAGTACCTGTCCCGAATTGAAAGTGAGCCCACACTTCTGTTTGCTGATTAGGAGGTGCCTGGGCATGATAGGTACAATCTGCTGCCCCGACGAAAGGACAGTGCGCCAGCAGGGCAATACAGGTGTTAGGGAAGGACTTGAGTTTAGGGTACAGGTGCTGTGTCTCTGGTACCTGTTAGATTAGAATGACAAATTCTGGTGCACTTCCTGAGAACCTGGACAGGATCGTTGAGGGTATTTGCCCCGGAGGGTGGGTGCCCAATCCTGAGATTAAGATTTTGGGCCGTGATTGTCTGCTTGAATTGCAAGCTGGGCAGCTCCACCGCGGGAAAGGAATATTTTGATGGACTATAGGAGCCTGCCTGTGAGGCTCTGAAGGACACAGGGAGGAGACTCCCCTCTGGCTGGTTGCACAGTGGATTTGATTTTTGTTAAATACTTTTTAGCAATGTACCCTTTTGTTCGTCCCATTCTCGTGGAGGAGCAGCCTTTTGCAGATCCTCGCCCAAACTCCCAAGGCCCTGTGTGGTCCTCTTGGCCACCTAAAACCAGGATCAATTTTGTAACCATAATTGTGATTGCCTTAATGGTTGTTCTTTGCATATTAATATTTCAGGAAGAAAAGTACCCTGTGCATACCCTGAGATGGACCACTCTAACCCCTCCTGAGCATATTATTGGTACCCTTTCACCTCACAAGGAAGAACATCGAAAAGTTTACAGAGACAAAGTGTTTATCCAGATTTTACACTAAACACATGCTGTTTATAATACAACGAACTGATGAATGTGTGGCCTATTACCTTCGTCTACGCATGTAAACGCATAAAAGCGAAAAATTATTACCTGTACCATTGCCCTTTGGCAGCAGTTGTGAAGGCTGGTTTACCCTGATTAGTTTAGTCCTATTTTTCTCCCAACCTAATAATCTGGATTATAAAGGTACAAGATCTCGGTCATCAATGACCATGCAGGTACGCCCCCAACACAGAATTCCATATGGTACTCTCTCTGGTGCCGAGCGCTTTAATCGCATTTTTGCAGCTTCCTGAAGCAAAATGATAAGTAGATAAGTAGAAGGATGAAGATAAATGAAACAGATATAGGCAGAGATAGATTTCGCCATTTTAATGCCTCTGAATATTATCATGATTTCCAAGTTCGTAACATTACCGAAGATAAACCTATACCTGTGGATGTTAGATCATCTTTTTGTGTCCAGGGCATTGGGAATATTGAAGTCTTAAACAGTAGTTGTAATACTACTTCAGTACTAAAGTTGCCTAAAAGCCCCTCACTGATCCCTCCTCCCAATGTTTATTTTGTTTGCGGAAATAATGGTTGTGTATGGCTACCTGAAGGGTGGTCTGGGCGATGCTACCTCTCCTACCTCCTTTGTTTAGTGTATGTGGCCCCCCTGATTATCGCAAAATACACCGACTCCAGTGTAGGCAAGTTTTTGTCCAGATTAAGAGCGTTATCAATGCAGAGGATATTGATCAGACTGATACCTCCCTGCAGCAATTCACTGATATTATGAAAGGGCTAACATCCTTCTAGGGCCCCATATTCAATAGTCGAAACATACGTCGTCTGGCCAGGGTGGTGGAGGGATTCATCAATACCACCGCTGATATACTTCCCAATGTTATTTATATTTATTTGTTTATATAGCACTAGAATCGACCCCCGAAGGGGTATCTCTGCGCTTAAACAGACTAAGAAAGAGGCAGTGGCTCTTTAGAAAAATTAGACATCACAAAACAAGAAAGTTTTTAACAGTTTCCTAAATGAAAAGGTGTTCAGAACACTGTCTGATGGGGAGCGGGAGGTCATTCCATAGGTGAGGGACCAGATGGGAGAAGGCTTTTCCTCCTAGCCTGGCTTTTTTTACAGAGGGAACTTCCAGGAGATATTTACTACTAGAGCGGAGGGATCTAGACGGAACGTAGGGTACACGTTTCTCTGCCAGGTATAGGGGGCCTAAATTGTGTAGTGCTTTGTGAATAGTACAGCAGGTCTTAAACTTGATTCGCTGACAAATCGGAAGCCAATGGGACTTTACAAGAAGAGGATATGAAGAGGTCCTTGGAGGGGCGTTCAGGACCAGGTGTGCTGCCGTATTTTGGACCACCTGCAATCTATTTACGGTTGAGCTTCAGGCGACGAGGTTTGTTTCTCTTCAGAACGGATGGTTTTAGATGTCATCCTTGCTGACAGGGGAGGAGCATGTTGCGTCATCTGGAGCAGCTGCTGTGTTTACATACCAGACGCTGCCCTGACTGTCAATCTAGCAATTCAAAAATTGCATAGACTAGCGCCAAAAATACATGAGGACAATGGGTTATGGTCCTGGACGGGATGGCTCTGGGGTCTGTTAGTATCATGCGGCTGGAAGATCCTTCTGATTTTGATAGGGATTGCAGGTGTTATTTTTTCATGTTGCCTTTGTATTCACTGCCTTCCAATGTGCTGCACATATTGCCTAAGTTAACTAACTCCTACTGTTCAATTGTCTAAACCTGACCAGAAGCGTTCACACATGATGATGCCAGAAATACAGTCACTTATGCTAATAGATGAAGGTATATGTGAATACTGAATGTAATGTTTATTGTTTTCCTATTGTTTTCCTGCTCTTTACTTTGCCAGATAATTAGTTTATGATACTAACAATACTTTAGTCATTTTTTAGAATGGAAAGACCCTGCCTAATAGCTAATAAAGGCTTCGCTTAAGTTAGCCACATCGGCTAAAAGGAGGGTCTGATGGTTTTAAAATGTCCTCTGTCCTGTATTATGCACTATGCTAGGTTAGTTAGCCATATGTGGCTATATTGCATGCACTGAAGTTCGTGTTTGCGGTCCATTATAACCCGTATACAGCAGAAAGGCCTGTTTGACTAGAGCACTTCCATCTTGGATTTTGTAATCACCGCCACTTTGCATTTTGCTTCATGTTAGCCCTAGTAATGAAATTGCTTGCCTCAGCAGAACCGTTCATTTTGTTATATTTTCCTCTGCCGTGTCCAAGGTTGCATCTGCACTTGCTAATGAGAAGTACAATTGTTTTTCATTCCTAAGGATACACGTCATGATGTTCTCACATAAGGAAGACGCTGGGATTTGGCTCAGTGGCCATGGGCCGCTGATAACACGACCCACTGGCAGGTGCAAACCTATCTCTCTGTGCCTCCTTTGTTCGTTTCCGGCTCAGGCTGGTAGTTTTCCATTGTGGGCATGGCCGAAGTCCCTCGAGGGGTTTATCCTGTACTACCGAATGTTGGAGAGTCAGTCCTCTCAATGCTCTCCTTTGGCTGAGGTTCTGATGGGGCTCCTCTATAGAAATACATGCCAATAAACGTTTGTTGTATCTTCTCCACTGTCTGACTGACTCTTCATTGGGAAGGCATAGTTGGTGGTGATTACCCGCATGGTTTTAGAATTGCCACGTCCTTCAGCAGGATGAGGTGATCCTGATGCAAGCAGTGGGTGTTTTTCATGTTCTGTGTTTTGAATTAGGGACAGTACCCCGGGCTTGAGTCAGGAGAGGAGGTGAGGAGATCGAGCGAGAGGGAAGGAGAATCTTAGAATGAACTCTGTAGCTTTGGCTACTTGACCCATACAACGTAAGTGTACTTCTTAGGAAGTCTTTACGTGCTGACACCTTTTCCTGATCTTGCTTGGGGAAAGCTAAGTAGGGATGTCACGCTAGTAATAGTGTAGGGATAGACTAATGCATTTCACTTACCAATCCCAAATGAATACTGATCTTGATGTGGGGGCAATCATTGCCTGCATGTTGGTTCTGGAATTTGTCATTCTTTTCATGATACAGTGTTTCCATCTTGCCTGTAGGTTTGGATTTGTACTAGTTTCAAATTATTTTTACAACCTCGTCTTGAGGTGTCTGTATGTCCAATTATTTATGGCTTGGCAATAAACCCACTAACTTGGAATTTGGAGTCTGTGATCTTTCCGAGTCATGGTTCTTTAAAGTTGTTAAGTTTGCCTTAATGAATTATTTCTTGGCTCTAAACCTCTCAGCAAGCAACAAAGATTTATTGACTAAGGGTTCCAGAGTAAATTGGTAGAGAGGAACCCGGCCCAATCACTACATATTGTAAGGTACTCAATTCATCAGTATCACAAGGATGAAACAGTGTATATATAGTTGGACATATATGAACAGCTCTGGTCTGAGAAACACAGTGTGAACAGATCCCCACCTGGGCATCTCTATACAGCACGAGAGTCTACGGACCTTTGCACAACCACAAAAACCCGACCTTGCTACGTAGGTGACTGCAGTGGAGCAACTACTGCCCCCCAAACCCGCCTCACTCATGGGAAAGAAGTCCCCTGATGCATTACTCAAGTTTCGTTCAATATTTACTTTGATAGTGCAGTGACAGTGCTACTTCTTATAATTTCCGTTTTAGTCCAAATTCTTTTTTTTATTCATAAAGATGAACCTTCAATGCCCCAAGTTTATAATTGTTGCCATGTACCTTGTAGTAAATCTTCACCTAAACAAAACACTGACGATAGCATTGAATGATTTCTTAACCATGATCTGACCGCGTGGCAGAGATAGGAATGGCCTCTGAAGTGCTACGAAATAATCACCCACAAGGGATAGCGGTCGCACATGGTAGCACCACAAGCAATGGGGACATAATTAGTAACACATAATAAAGGAGGTGTTGTACACGGACTACGGAGGAGAGAAAATATATTTTCCCAAATGTATGGTCGGAATCACTGACAATTGTGCAATGGGATTAAAATAAAAAATGCTTCATTAAAAAACATGCTGTGCCATATGTGAATAGGGTCCTAAAACCTACTAAATGTTAGCAGTTTTGCAAAATCGTCACACTTTATTTCCTACTCTGAAGATTTCCCTATCAGTCATAAACATGTGCTTTGAACTGACATCAATAAAGCAACTCCATTACACATGTGGTGGCTACCTGAATGGTTTGTTTGGACTAGCCCCACAAGAAGCCCTATGTTTGTAGCAGAGTCTGAAAATATGAGATAGTGCCTTCTGGACATTACAGACGGTGGCTCCTCACCAATCAATGTGTTGACAATGACAGTACAGGGCTGAAGAAAATAGAGCATGTTGGCTAGGAAGCAAAACAAACAAGCGCTGTTTACGTTTTACAGGAAAGCACTGGTAGATCTGTCAGAGATGAGGGTCACAATGCAGCCTTCCACTCTCTAACATAACACTGCACGCTTGCCTAACCAGCCAATGTTGCATAATGTTAGGCATTTTTATTAAAACACACACACATAAACGTGGCTGTGATTCTTCAAAGTCACGGTTCTTTCAAGTGGTTAATTTGCCTTAATGAATTATTTATCTCCCTTACACTTCTCAGCAGGTAACAAAGATTTATTGACCAAGGGTTCTAGAGTAGAGAGGAACCCGGCCCTATCAGTTTGTAGCAAGAGGATGGTTGCCTCTGCAGTGAGGGGAAGAAGTTAAGAAATGTTAGTCATAGAGCTCCAAAGAGCCCAAAGGATTAAAGTCCAAAGGATCGAGAGCGGAGGACAACTGAATTTGGCAGAGACCGATGGAGAGAGATGGTGTGGCGGGAACAGCGGTTTACAGTGGAGTGACTATGAATAGGGATGTGTGTGTTAGATTGCAGTGATGACTTGATTGTGTAATGTCTTGCGGAGTTGAGATGAGAGCTGAATGATTGTGGTTTCTGGCCAAACGCGCACAGCCCATGTGATTTGTTTTGGTTTTGATGTCAAGCTCGAAGAGTAGCCTAAGAACCCGGGGTACGGTTGTGGTGTAGAAGAAACCAGCACTGTAATTGTCTGACCAGTGATTGTGGGGTACATGAAGCGCTATCGACAACCCACCGGTGATAGGGAAACATGTGTGAGAGAGCTTGATAGAGTCGGGAAGGAAGTTAGTGTACATGGGCGGACCACAGCGATTTGAGTGGCTGATGCAGGTTGTGGGTCACTATGTGTGAATGATTTTGAACGATTGGATCCTATTGATTAATTTATGACCGTTTTCGTTTCATGGGCAGATGGTCTGAGGTAACTGTCCAGTCATTTCGCATACTGAGAGTCGCTAGTGGTGAGGCAGACAATTACTTGTGAGACTGTCCAGTCGTTCCGTGGACAGACAGTCGGATATGTGACTGTCTGGTCATTTGGTGGACAGACAGTTACTTGTTTCTATGAATGAGGTGCGTGAATGTGTAAGGTAGAGATTGTGAAGGAGGGTGAATTGCTGTGCGAGGAGGAAGAAGTGATGTCCGAGAGTGCAGCGCTGTGATAAGTTGGTTGGTATAAAGCCGCGCTGGGATTGGTGGATGGTCATCAAGAAGTAGAAATAAAATCATCTTGTGGTTAAAAGAATTTGATTCATTCATGCAAAGCTTTAGGGTATTACAAGATCGGTGTAGGAGAGATAGAGGGGTGGTAACTTGTGTGGGTGAGGAAGCACACCCAAGGATACACCAGCTCATTACATGGTTACAAATGTAGGACTTCACACCAGAGTGTGACTACAAAATGTGTATAAGATTACCAAAAAGGAGGGAGATTTGGCTTTCCCATGTTATGGTTCATTTAGACTAGAGGTGTTGTATCAGCTAAGGGCAGTGATGGCTTCATTGCGACCTCTGCCTAGACCAACACAGTTTGAGGCATTAGATGCATGGATGAGAGCAGCACAGGCAAAGAGGAGGAAGCGAAGTCAAGGAAGGATGAAAAAGGCGATGAAGGCATATCAGGATGCGCGTTGGGATGCACAGTTGAAGAAGTGGAGAGTAGAAACCATTGAGGGAGAGAGACTATTCCCACTGTTAGTGAAAACAGGAGACGCTCAGAAGAGGAAGGAAGAGAACGATAGTGACACTGATGACAGCTTGTTAGATAGGTTGCTAGCAGAGCGTCATGCCTCCATACAATCCAAGTTCAGAGGAGGGAAGGCGAGCACTTATAGAGGGAATAGGAGAACCACATGTGAGTCTTAGTGCAAGAGTAGTGGGAAAGATTTCGACAGGAATTGAAGGAATAGGGATGCAAGCATTAAGGAGCGCAGAGATGAGTGGAGTGCATACTGCTACACGGTTATCAGATGCCCTTATGGTGCAGGTCACCATTGGTCCCATAGTGTCAGTGTATGACTCAAGTCAGGAAAAAAATTAGTAGTCAAACACAGTCAGCAGTAGGAGAAGGTACTAGTTCTGGAGGAACTGCTGCTGTGAGCTACGGTGGTCCCTTTTTGAGACCTGTAGAAGCTAGTACTCCATTGCCAGCCACTGCAGACTCTTCTAGAGGGCACATTGAATTGAGAGTGCTAAGATCAGTGTCGTTAGCAGATTCATGTTCTAATTTGAGGATGTGGGAAGCCCCAGTTAGGGGTCCGATGGGTAGGATAACAGGAGGAGTTGATCAGGGAGTGTGTGGGAGTCAAAATGTCCCACGCAATATAGCTGAAGGGAATCACCGTGGAAATCAGAGCAGTGGAGGTGGAGAGTTGAGTAGTGCATTAAACCAGAGAACTCCACTGGTTACCCATTGCTAAAAGGATTGAATTGTAGGCGCTGATGTTGGGCTTTCTGAGCCATCCATGGCAACTGCCCCAGCTCCCTGAAACTAAGACTATTTGGTTATAAGCAGATGACGAGGTCGCTAAGGTCTAACTCAAACAGCCTGCTCTGCATACCACTTTTTAACAAGGCCCACCTAGGAGGTAGATCCTTCACGGTCGGAGCAGCGAAATTGTGGAACTCCCTACCAGACGACTTACACATCATAGAGGCAGAGCCTCTTTTTGGGAAAAAAGTTAAGACCTGGCTTTTTGGCACAGAATAATGGGCCTGTGGCTTGCTTACTGGTTTGCCATCTGCATACTGTTGATCGCTTAGCACCAGGACACCTCTGCTTGAGGTAGCTGTTGCTCTTTATAAGTGTCTGTATTAGTATTATTATTATTATAGGGGCAAAAGTGCTACATGTCGTAAGTCTAAAGGCAGAAGCAGATGAGATAATAAGTGGAAACCTGCATCTGGAAAGGATTCAACTTTACGAGCAAGGTGAGCTGTTGTTTATGGCAAACGACGTGACCCGAAAGGCAAGAAAGGCTCATGAGAAGTTAACAGAATTAGCACAGAGGTATGATGTAGATTTGTCCAAAACGAAAATGTTACAGGGAGGCCACAGACTAAATTACAATGATTAAGAAATTTGGAAGATAAAAGAGTCATAGAATTGAAGACCCACATTCGAGAATTGATTGTAGGGATATGTGCATGGAGTGTGCTTGACAAGTGGGAGGAAAGGTGATCCAAGAAAAAGAGTTCCAAAAAGGTATAGGAGATTCGCCCCCTCCAGGAGGGGGAACAGCTGGAGCAGAGGCTTACCTGTTGCAAGAGGTCCTTAGTGAAGGGTATGTGCATGTGCCTTGGAGCAAGGGTGATTTAGCAGCGTTTACAAATAATTGCCCTCGGGTCAGGGAAAAGCCTGTTGAGTGGTACAAGCAAGATGATCGCTTTGTCAAGATTTCAAAATAATTGTGGATTGATTTGAATACTTTGTTTGACATCGTAGTACCAAATGATTTGCGGTCTGCTTGTAAAAATGCTATTGAATGGCCAACTTCAGAGCCTGAACTTGATCCCATAACGCATGGTCCTTCACCCATAGTCATGAAAAAGTTTGAGCAGTTAATTACATGGTTACAGTCCAAGATTTTGTCACAAGATATTGATTGGGTTAAAATAGATTGAACTACCCAAGAACCTAAGGAATCAGTTCATGCTTATTACAAAAGGCTCTTGCAAGCCTTTAAGCAGTACAGTGGATTGGACTCCCTGGATTCAAAGGACATGGGACAGTTCATTTCCAAATTTATTTTGGACTAAGGCCAGAGATTACCTTTATAATCCAACAGCATTTGATCTATTGGTAGAACAAATCTGTGAATGAGATACTGCGGTATATAGCAGTGATGAAGTGGACTCAAAAGCAGAGGAAGCTCAAGGATAAGCCAATGCTAGTCCAGATGAGAAATGCGGATAGGGTGGACCAAGCACAGCTGAATAGGCGAAGGCAAGAAAATAATTACGGAGGAGCTCAGACTGCGTCAGGTCCGGGAAGAGGGAAATGCGGACACCCCAAACTGGGGGTAGACTTTGGTACTCTGAAGAAAACCACTGCATGTCATTATTGTCACAAAATCGGGCATTGGAAGCGCGGGTGTAGGTCAAATCCAGCCAATCAGATCCAAGAAAAGGAAGTAGTGCAGGTGCTTGAGGGTGAAAATACCATAGCAAGGCCCAGATCTGTACAAGGAGGGGGTTTTAGTCCACAAGCGCAAGTTCCCCAACCTCCAAGAATCCCACAAGGAATTCGAACATTCCAGCAGATGCCCTTCATCAAGACATTCGATGAATTGGATTTAGACCCCTTGCAATGATGGTGCCTGAGTGGAGCAGTCTTGGAGGTAGACCAGAGAGGATCATATGTTTAGGCAGATGTTGACGGTCATCCCATGACATTTTTGATAGTTACTAATGCTACCCATTCTACTGTGAGATCTGTAGTAGTCCCAAACCTACCCCTCTTGGGACAATCAATCCAAGTTGTAAGAGTTGCAAATAAGTGAATGACCAATCCATTGACAGATGAGATACCTGTGAGGATAGGAACTTTCCATGATCGACACCAATTGGTGGTGTGCGATTCGAGTCCAGTCTGCTTGTAGGGTCGTGATCTCTTGTGTAAATTGAATTGTACCATCTATTGCACACCTAAGGGAGTGACGTTGCAGACTAACAATGATGGCATTGCATTGAAACTGGCGAATCATAATCTCTGCCTAGAGATGTATCCTGTGTTTAAGTGGAACAACTACCACTCGACTTCAGAGACTCAGTGTCTCTCGAGGTATGGAACTTCACAGGGGAAGAGATAGAATTGATCAAAGGGGTTGAGCCAGTTAAGATTCAGATCAAGCCAAACACTAAGTTCCTGAGAACGTCCAGTACAATCTGACGCCGGAAACAGTGGTAGGAATCAAGCCTGTAATTGAGTCCATGGTCGAGTAGGGAATTCTAAAATGGATAATAGCGAACCCATGCAATTCCCCTATTATGGGACTGCAGAAGCCGAGTGGGAAGCTCAGGATCGTGCAAGACCTGCAAAAGATCAACACAATTGTAGTCCCATGTTGTCCTTTGGTACCGAATCCATCAATGATCTAATTTCAAATCCCATGCTAAGCTGAATGGTTTACCATGATTGACTTGTGTCAGGCATTCTTTTTGACACCCCCCCCATGAGGAAAGTCAATTTTTATTCACTTTCCATCTGGAAAACCATTTGTTAATGTGGTGTTGTATCCCACAAGGGTATACAGAGAGTCTATCAATCTTTAACCAGATTTTGAAAAAGAATCTTGAGTGTTGGACAGGCCGCATGTTCGAGCTGTCCCCCCTCCCCGCAATGGGACCAGGACCCTGGCTCTCCCTGCATCCCCAGCCAGAGTCCACAAACGACCACCCGAAGTACCCTGCAATCCCTCCACTACAAGACACCAGCTCCGGACCCAGCTGGCCCGGGTCACCATCTACCCCACGACATCGACCCGGCCGCCATCTTGGGGCACTGCAGCACGAGGCCGCGTGGCCTCAACTCGACCCTAACCCCGGGCCCGGCCGGTCCCGACATCGAGGCCCCACCATCCTCCCAGGAGGCAGAGTGATCACTTGGCGAGTCAATGGGAGAAGGAATCGTCAACGGCTCTCCTCCGCCAGGTGTCGATCACCCCAGGCCGCCTGGGCGCTGGCTCCACCCCCCTGCTGGGTGTCTGGACTCCCTCATCCCGGACCTCCCGGCCCCCAGGCGCGAGGGTCCGGACATCAAAGGGGACCAGACCTATAACTGGGGCAGGGCCAGACCAGGAAGGCAGTTGTATCCTGGAGTCGAGAGACCCGAGAAGAACTCATCCGTGACTTGGCCTGCTGGCGCTGCCGCGGCCCTCTGCCTCGTGAAACCATCGTCTTGGCCTGCTGGCGCTGCCGCGGCCCTCTGCCTCGTGAAACCATCGTCTTGGCCTGCTGGCGCTGCCGCGGCCCTCTGCCTCGTGAAACCATCGTCTTGGCCTGCTGGCGCTGCCGCGGCCCTCTGCCTCGTGAAACCATCGTCTTGGCCTGCTGGCGCTGCCGCGGCCCTCTGCCTCGTGAAACCATCGTCTTGGCCTGCTGGCGCTGCCGCGGCCCTCTGCTTTATGAGACTATCACCTTGGCCTGCTGGCGCTGCCGCGGCCCGATCCACAGACCCTCCAGCTCGAGGATTGTGAGCTCGCCTTTTACCACAACCTGTACCGATCCGGTACCAAGACTGTCCCGCTACCCCCTTTCCCTACAGAGACTAGAAGTGAGAGGACCCCCGGGTCCAAGTTATCCTGTATCGCTGATATCCTTGCCTTAAGAACCTTATATAAAGCCTTGAACTCGACTTGGTGTGGTGCCTGTTTGTGGGGAGGGAGGGTACTTGTCTGTACGATCGCCGGAGACGGTCCCCCTCGGGGATCTCTCCCTCGGTATCCGGCCGACCCTCAGGGTCCCCGTCTAACATTGGTGGCCAGCGACGGGATCCGAACCTACGCATAATCGTACAGAAAGTCACTCGCCCCACCACACACAACAACCATGTCAATAGAGAGCGGAACAACGGAAAAATTTCAGATGGAAAAATTGGAAGACTACAACCACCGGGAACTGAAGCAATATTGCATAGAACTTGGACTTCCAACCACAGGTCTTAGCACAAAGGAAGACTTCAAACGAGCCCTAGAAGCTTGGGCAGAAACGGGTACGGCCGTACCCCGAACACAAACAACCGAAACGAGCCCCGCACCAACTAAAGAAAGAGCGGATCTCTCCCTGGAAGAGATCCGAGAAAGAGAAAAAACCAGACTCCACGAATTAGAACTTGCCCGACTTCGCTTGGATGGGGAACTCAAGCTGGCAGAACAAAAAATAACCCTGGAACACTTACGGCTCAGGGAAGAGCGGGAAGACAAGCAAAGACAGAGGGAGCTAGAGGAAAAGAGACTAGAGTACGAACATGAGCGCAATCTCAAAGCACTGGAGATTCAGAAACAGAATAAAGACCTCGGGCTCCCCGAACGACCGACCCCGTCTGCCTCGACCGAGCCCAAGGTTCACATCCCCAAAGATGTCATCCGGGAATACCACAAGAACGATGATATCCAGCAGTGGTTTAAAGCCTATGAGGTGGCAATGACCTCCCACCGGATTCCCCGAAGCGATTGGGGAGCCGGATTATGGGGGAGGTTTGTCAACGAAGGGCGGGACGCCCTGCTGCAACTCCCGGACCAGCTAATGACCTCCTACGACCACATGAAGGCCGCCCTCCTCACTCGATACGGGCTCACACCTGAGATGTACCGCCAACGGTTCCGCGACTGCAAACGGATTCCGGGTACAACTTGGGTGGAGTACGTGAACTTTTTTAGCCGAGCCTTCGAGGGGTGGATCAAGGGCAACAAAGTAACCACCTACGAACAACTCTTTGACCTTATCGTATGGGAACACCTGTCGAACAACTGCTTCGTGGAGCTCCGGCAACACCTCCTGGACAGCAAGCTAACCGACCCTCGACAACTCGCCGCCGAAGCCGACCGGTGGGAAAGCACCCGAGTTGGCCGGAGCGCACCCAGCGAAGTATCCAGATCGTATCGCCCCCGAGGGGGAGGAGGAAGTCAGGGTCGGGGGAGAGACCCCGGCCCCTCGTCACCCCCCAGAAACCCCTCGACCCCGGTTGGCCGGGGAAGCCCTGCCGTCCGGGCCGGTTTCCGGGCCAACATTACGTGCCACAGGTGCCAGCGACCCGGCCACTACGCCAGTGATCCCAACTGCCCAAAGAATCCGAACACGACTCCCCGCCAAGTTGCAGCGGCGGCCCTAGGGGAAGAAATAATCCCGGAAGACCAAGAGGAGTACGAGACCGATCCCTCGGAATGGGCACCCGCCGCCATGGCACTGGTCTGCTTAGGGGAGAGAGACATGATTCCGCGGGCCCCCCTTCCCGCCAACACACAGAAGTACGGTCAATGGGTTAACATCAATGGTCGCCGGGCGGAAGCCCTCCGCGACACCGGGGCCAGTGTAACGGCGGTCCGACGCCACCTCGTCACTCCAGACCAAATCTTGCCGAACATTCTTTGCCCTGTTCGATCAGCCGACAACTCCGAAAGCCTATGCCACATGGCCTGCGTCCCCTTCAAGTGGGGAGGAGTAACAGGGATGTTAAAAGTAACTGTCCGCGATGATGCCCCCGTGGACTGCCTCCTAGGAAACGACCTTGAAAGCTCTCCCTGGGCAGCTGTCGAACGGAGGGAGCACCTGGGGATGCTTGGCCTCCCCGAATGGGTCTGCGTCACGACCCGGTCCATGACCGCCCGCGCGGTCCCCAGCCCAGAAGAGCCCGAGTGGCCAGAACCTCCTCCCGCGCTCCTCCCAGAGGAGGCCGCCCCAGAAGCCATTCCCTTGACCCAAACCGAAGAAGGACCCGACCAGCTTCGGGACGTCCCTGACCTGGCACAATGGCGGCAGGAGGGAGGCCCCACGCAGGAACAATTCCGGGCCGAGCAAAAAACCTGTCCTTCTCTCGAAGGACTCCGGCAGCAAGCCCTGGCCCAGAGCACCGGGGATACCTCGGGGGCCCACTGGATCTACTGGGACCAAGACCTGCTCTACAGCGAGCAGAAAATTGCAGAACTAGGGGCCAGTCGGGTGCTGGTGGTGCCCCTTCGCTTCCGAGACTTCCTCCTGAACTTAGCCCACGATGTCCCCCTTGCCGGACACCTGGGGCAGGATAAAACCTACGACCGCCTGGTGACCCATTTTTTCTGGCCCCACATGCGGAAGGATGTCACCAACCACTGCAAGGCCTGCCCCACCTGCCAGGCCAGCGGAAAAAGTGGCCGAAAAATCAAAGCACCATTACAACCCTTTCCTGTCGTCACCACCCCGTTTGAACGAGTGGGAATAGACATTGTGGGGCCCCTCGACCCTCGAACAGCCCAAGGACACCGGTTCATCCTGGTCCTCGTAGACCACGCCACCCGCTATCCCGAGGCCATCCCTCTTCGGACTGTGACGGCCCCCGTGGTGGGCCGGGCCCTGATGGGGATCTTCTCCCGGGTGGGGTTCCCCCGGGAGGTCGTCAGTGACAGGGGCACGAACTTTATCTCCAGATATATGAAGTCCCTCTGGCAGCAATGCGGGGTCACCTACAAATTCACGACCCCCTATCACCCGCAAGGAAACGGACTGGTCGAGAGATTCAACCGCACCCTCAAGGGGATGATTATGGGTCTAGAAGAACCCCTTCGACGCCAGTGGGACGTACTGCTTCCATGCCTCCTGTTTGCCTATCGGGAGGTCCCGCAGAAGTCCCTCGGCTTCAGCCCCTTTGAACTACTGTACGGGCACCCCGTCCGGGGCCCCCTCAGCCTAGTCAAGGAAGGTTGGGAGCAGCCTCCCCAGAAAACTCCCCCGGACATCTACCGGTATCTCCTGGCTCTCCGCAACCAGACCCGGCGGTTCCGAGACACCGCCAAAGCCAACCTCGAGGCCAGTCAGGAGGACATGAAGAGGTGGTACGATCAGCACACGTCCTCCATTGAGTTCGAACCTGGACAACAGGTCTGGGTGATGTCCCCGGTTGAGCCCTGTGCCCTCCAAGACAGATGGTCCGGGCCCTTCAAGGTAATCGAACGCAAGGGGCCCGTCACCTATTTAATCGACATGGAGACTGCCCGGAACGCCCTACGGGTCCTCCATGCCAACAGGCTCAAACCCCATTTTGTGCGATCCGAACTCAGCCTCCTGATGGCTACCGATACTGGGACAGAAGAAGACTCCGAACCCCTTCCGGACTTACTGAGGGCCCTCGAGCAGGATGGCTCAGTGGAAGGGGTCCAGCTCTCCGAGGCCCTGTCCCCGGAGCAACGCCAAGACTGCCAAACGCTCCTGAGGCAGTTCGCCTCCCTGTTCTCCCTCACCCCCGGAGTCACCCCCTGGTGCCTCCACGATGTGGACACCGGGGACAGCCCTCCTATTCGACACCGAGCATACCGCGTACCAGACCGGGTACGAGCCTGCATCCAGACCGAGGTGTCCAAGATGCTGACCCTAGGAGTGATCGAACCCTCAGACAGTCCCTGGGCGAGCCCAGTCGTCCTGGTTCCCAAGGCAGCTGCCCCGGGCGTTGCCCCTGAGCTCCGGTTCTGCGTGGACTATCGAGGGCTGAATGCAGTTACCCGGACCGACGCTCATCCCATCCCCCGGGCAGACGAGCTAATTGACCGGATGGGGGCCGCCCGCTACCTGAGCATCTACGACCTAACAGCGGGCTACTGGCAGATCGGCCTCACCCCTAGGGCCCAAGAACGATCCGCCTTCTCTACCCCAGACGGGCACTACCACTTTAAAGTCATGCCCTTCGGCATGAAAAACGCCCCGGCAACGTTCCAACGGCTGGTAAACCAGGTACTGGCGGGCCTGGAAGACTTCAGCGCCGCCTACCTGGACGACATTGCTGTGTACAGCCACCAGTGGACCGACCACCTCCGCCACCTGCGGGAGGTTCTACACGCCCTCCAGCAAGCCGGGCTCACCATCAAGGCCAGCAAGTGCCAAGTTGGCCAAGGGTCCGTGACCTACCTGGGACACCAAGTGGGAAGCGGGCTGGTGGCCCCTCTCCAACTCAAGATTGCTGCCATCCAGGCCTGGCAACCCCCTACGAGCCAAACGGAGGTCCGGGCCTTCCTGGGACTCACCGGATACTACCGGCGGTTCGTGAAGGACTATGGCAGCATCGTGGGGTCCCTCACAGAGCTCACCTCCAAAAAGAGCCCCAAAACCGTCAACTGGACCCCGGACTGCCAATCAGCCTTCGAGAAGCTAAAGACCGCCATGTGCACAGCCCCCGTGCTCCAGGCTCCCGACTACAGCCGGGAATTCATTGTGCAGACGGACGCCTCCGATCATGGTGTGGGGGCCGTCCTCTCCCAACTCAACACCGAAGGGGTCGACCATCCGGTGGTCTTCATCAGCAGACGCCTCTTGCCCCGAGAACAGCGCTGGAGCACCATTGAGAGGGAGGCCTTCGCCGTAGTCTGGGCACTCAAGAAGCTCCGGCCATACCTCTTCGGCACCCACTTCCGGGTGCAAACAGACCACCGACCCCTGCAATGGCTGATGCAAATGCGGGGGGAGAACCCGAAGCTGTTGCGCTGGTCCATCTCCCTGCAGGGGATGGACTTCACGGTGGAACATCGTCCAGGCCAGGACCACGCCAACGCCGACGGCCTGTCACGCTTTTTCCGCCTCAGCGAGGAGAGTCCCCAGGAAGATGGCTGACTCTCCCCGCCTTCAGCTGGGGGGGACGCATGTTGGACAGGCCGCATGTTCGAGCTGTCCCCCCTCCCCGCAATGGGACCAGGACCCTGGCTCTCCCTGCATCCCCAGCCAGAGTCCACAAACGACCACCCGAAGTACCCTGCAATCCCTCCACTACAAGACACCAGCTCCGGACCCAGCTGGCCCGGGTCACCATCTACCCCACGACATCGACCCGGCCGCCATCTTGGGGCACTGCAGCACGAGGCCGCGTGGCCTCAACTCGACCCTAACCCCGGGCCCGGCCGGTCCCGACATCGAGGCCCCACCATCCTCCCAGGAGGCAGAGTGATCACTTGGCGAGTCAATGGGAGAAGGAATCGTCAACGGCTCTCCTCCGCCAGGTGTCGATCACCCCAGGCCGCCTGGGCGCTGGCTCCACCCCCCTGCTGGGTGTCTGGACTCCCTCATCCCGGACCTCCCGGCCCCCAGGCGCGAGGGTCCGGACATCAAAGGGGACCAGACCTATAACTGGGGCAGGGCCAGACCAGGAAGGCAGTTGTATCCTGGAGTCGAGAGACCCGAGAAGAACTCATCCGTGACTTGGCCTGCTGGCGCTGCCGCGGCCCTCTGCCTCGTGAAACCATCGTCTTGGCCTGCTGGCGCTGCCGCGGCCCTCTGCCTCGTGAAACCATCGTCTTGGCCTGCTGGCGCTGCCGCGGCCCTCTGCCTCGTGAAACCATCGTCTTGGCCTGCTGGCGCTGCCGCGGCCCTCTGCTTTATGAGACTATCACCTTGGCCTGCTGGCGCTGCCGCGGCCCGATCCACAGACCCTCCAGCTCGAGGATTGTGAGCTCGCCTTTTACCACAACCTGTACCGATCCGGTACCAAGACTGTCCCGCTACCCCCTTTCCCTACAGAGACTAGAAGTGAGAGGACCCCCGGGTCCAAGTTATCCTGTATCGCTGATATCCTTGCCTTAAGAACCTTATATAAAGCCTTGAACTCGACTTGGTGTGGTGCCTGTTTGTGGGGAGGGAGGGTACTTGTCTGTACGATCGCCGGAGACGGTCCCCCTCGGGGATCTCTCCCTCGGTATCCGGCCGACCCTCAGGGTCCCCGTCTAACATTGAGAATCTGGTACTGCCAGAAAATTCAGTTCTTGTACAGTACATTGATAACCTTTTGATTGCGTCCGAAACAGACGCTTGCAGGATTGATACTGTTGCCTTGTGAAATCACCTGGTAGAGAATGGACACAAGGTGTCTCCAAGCAAGCTAAAGTTTTGTTTGAATGAGGTTCAGTATTTGGGTCCAACATTGAGAAAGGCAAGAGGAAGGTGTCACCAGACCACATTGAGGCAATCATGAACATGACTGCTCCTACCACACGAAAGGAAGTCATGATGTTTTTGAGAATGGCTAGATACTGTCATCAGTGAATCTCCAATTTCTCGCTGAAGGCAAAACCTCTGCAGAGGTTGACACACAAGGATGTGAGTCATCAGGTACCCTGGGAAGAAGACTGTTTGATTGCATTCATGGAGCTGAGAAAAAGCTTGTGTCATGCTCCGGCTCTAGGAATGCCTAATTACAACAAATCCTTCTCACTATTTTGCTGTGAGCTAGAGAGTTGCGCACTGTCAGTACTCACACAGACTCATGGAGGTGCCCGTAGACCAGTTGCCTACTTATCAGCTACCCTAGATCCGGTAGCTACAGCGTTGTCCGGCTGTCTCAAAGATGTGAAAGAATTGTGATGGGTCATCCTCTTACTTTTTATGTTCCACACTCAGTTGAGCTTCTGATGACGAGAACCAAGATACAACATTTGACAGATAACATACTCACACGCTATGAGCAGGTCATACTTGCCTCAAATAATGTGACTCTGAAAAGATGTTCTGTGTTGAATCCTGCTACTTTGATGCCTCTTCCAAATGTTGATGGTGAAGATTGTGTGGAACATGACTGTCTTGATGTGACTGAACTTTGCACCAAACCGAGACCTGATATTGTCGATGAACCTCTGCCTGAATTTGATGAAATCTTTGTACATGGTTCATGCTTAAGGGGCAATGTGGGTCATCTGAGAACAGCGTTTACTGTATGTACCATTTCTGGAAATGTGGAAGCTGCTTTTTTACAGGGAGTATACTCCCCTGAAGTGGCTGAAATCATTGTCTTGACATGTGCATGCCTGGTTGCTGATCAAATCTGAGACACCATTTAAGCCAATAGCTAATAAAGGTTCGGTGTGGTTCATGACTTCGGACAGCTATGGTGACAGAGGGGGTTCCTAACATCATCAGGATGTATCATCAGGAATGGGGAATGCATAAGACAGCTATTGGAGGCTTTGCAACGTCCAAAGGAAATAGCTGTGGTGAAGTGTGGTGCCCATGGGAAGGGAAATGACTTTGTGACTCTAGCAATAGGTATGCCAATGAGGTTGAATGTTTCTATGCTAAACAAAGATGCATTTTTACTGGGGTATATACTCGAGAGAACACAGAAAGAACTGAGCTCAGCATGATGGTAGCCATAGTGGAAACTTGGGATGAGATCAGGTGTTTGCAGGGAGAAGGGTCAGGACAGGAAGAAGCTGGTTGGGTTAAAGCAGGTTGTGAGATAAGAGATGATGGTATTTGGGTTTCAGCTGATGGTCGAGCAGTGTTACTAGATGATTTTTTGAGCCTTGTGGTGAGGCAGATTCATGGAGCAGTTCACCTTGGAAGGGATGCCATGGTGCGAGTGTTAAGACAGACGTGCTTTAATCCGCGGTTCCATGAGTTTGCTGAAGCAGTGTGTCACAGATGTGTTACATGTCAGTAAATGAATGCTGGAAAGAAAATGTTGGTTGCATTGAGTCACATTCGGAGATTTGGGGAACCCTTTAACAGGATCCAGCTTGATTTCATCAAGATGACCAGGTGCCACGGATTGAGGTACATTCTGGTCGTGGTGTGTGTTTTCTCACAGTGGGTAGAAGCTTACCCAACGAGGAGGTGTGATAATCTCACAGTAGCAAAGTTGTTCCTTAGAGAGCTTATTCCTCGGTTTGGGTTTCCAACCTCATTGGAGTCTGAAAGAGGAACACATTTCCATAGCGAGATCATGAAGCTGCTTTGCTCTGCCCTACAAGTTGATCAGAGACTACATTGTAGCTACAGACCTGAGGCATCTGGCATTGTTGAGCAGACTAATGGAACTCTCAAGATGGGAATGGGAAAGTTGTGCTCGTCTACATCTTTGAAATGGCCTGATGTATTGGCCCTCGTGCTGATGAGTATTCGTAGTATCCCCGATAGGAGGATAGGTCTCTATTCCCATGAGATCCTGATGGGGAGGGCGATGCGCTTGCCAGCAGTGCCGTCTACAGCCTTGATAAATATCAAAGATGATTTGATCCTTGATTATTGCAAGGGACTGGCTGACGTTGTCTGTTCTGTCTCCCACCAGGTTGAAGCTGCGACTGCACCGACATCGAAGGACCTGTGCCACGACTTGTGCCTGTGTGACTGGGTGCTCGATCACAAGCATGTGAGGAAGAGCTGCCTTGATGCTCACTGGAGAGGTCCGTATCAAGTGATTCTGGTGATAAATACAGCTGTGAAGTGCGGAGGCTTGGCGAACTGAATTCATGCATCCCATACCCGCAGAGTTTCAGGACCCTCAAAAGAAACAGATCCTCTCCCAGAAGGGAATCCAGCTGTGGTTGTAAGGCCACATGAGAGGATGAGCCAAGCTGGGGGAGTTGCTAATGAAGCTGGTTGCCCTCCAGAACAAGCTGAGGGGGGTCACACTACACAAGGCCCAGGTATTGACTGAGGGAGACAGTAACGTTGTGAGCGGTACAGAGTCAGACTCAGCCGAAGGAACTGGTGTGCAGGTTGGTTGGGTACAGAGAAGAAGAGCAGAGCTTGCAAGTGAACAGAGGAGACTAAATTTGAGATTGGCATCTGAAAGAGATCTTGCTCCAGTGTCTGAAACGTCTGAATCGGAGCTAAGTGACACAGAACAAGCACAAGAGAGTCTGAGGAGGTCGAGAAGAGTAAGAGTGCCCTGCCAGAGATACGCTGCCCCAGGGTGGACTTATTTGATCACAGATGCCGGGAGCAGTGAGGACCGGGAGATTGAGGTCTTCATGATTGGTCAACAGAATCCCAGAACTGAAAATGTATATTGACCTAGTAGTCCCTGGACTCGAAATAGAGGGGGTGCTGACAGTGACTGTACCAAGACCTCCAATTTGAGCACAGTGAGAGTTTTGATTCTGCAGGATTTATCCTTTCGAATGTTTGGCTATCAGCCACCAGCACAGGAGATTGCAGCTGTTTGTCCAGAGATTCTACAAGGGGAACAGCAATTACAACGCAGTTTTTATCACACGTTGCTTTAACATCGCAAGCATTACAACGCATGCGATGTTACAACGCATGGTAAAAACCACGCACACAATTACATCGCATGCGCTTTTACAACGCATGCGATGTAATGAGTAATGGCTGCGGCTGCGTCTATCCATATGGTTGTGAGGAAACTTAGGCTATTTCCTCACAACAACGTGCACCAAGCAGGAAGGAAGAAGCAGGAACCGGGAGCAGAGACGGCAACGCTGGAGAGGAGAGAGGTAAGGGTGTTTGAGCTTGGGGTGGGGGGTTACTTTTGTAGGGTTTAGTGTAGTGTAAAAGTAGTGTTGTAATGTTTGTGTTGTGTGTTTTTTTTTTATTTTTTATTGGAAAACCTTATATATGTTGCTGCAAAGAAATACAGACATGGGCCTACAACCCCTAGGGCCGGCCGCTAGACAGAATCAAAACCTTGCAAAGCAAAAATGAACACAGTCCAGCATCACTCGGTCCGAAGACATAGTAAATCGTAACAGCAGGGTGTACATTGAAGCGTGTCCACGAAATATCAGGATTGAAGAGGATTCCATTTTATAATATGGGAATAAGGATCCAATGACAAACAGTCTAGCAAAGTCATACTCGGAGCAAATCGTGCAGTCGGATATTCGCTTTCAGTATAAGCATGATTAAGAAGTTAGTGGAGAGCGTGAAAATCAGAATACGCAAGCATACAATAACCATGCGCTAACTCGGTATCCTACCCGTAGGGTCAACAAAAACTGTGAGAAACATAAGCGCACATTGCAAGATTCTCCCAATTCTTCCAAAAAGAACAAGACGTGACCCCCCACCCGAACCAAGGTATATAAGAAATAAAGAAAGAGAATACGAGCAGAAAAAGAGAAAAAAAAAGGGAGCATAGAAACAAAAGAGAACCGAAAACAAACCCCATCCCCATCCCCCCACCCCGCATACCAGCAGAAGGCTACGGCCCACCCCCCCCTATAGGCATGCCTGTCGCCCCAACAACTGAAACCCCAAGTAAGGAAAAAAGGGGGAGGAGGACCCTCGCACCCACCCCCAACCCCCCCCCCCCCCCTGCCCCCCCCCCCACCGCATCCCAGAGGAACACGGAAGCTCCCCAAAAGGGAAGCGGCCATCTTCATAAGTCCATCTCACGTCCCCCACAATTACAATAACGAGCCGAGTCCTGCATAAGCACCGGAATCACCGACACAGTAAAAAATCTGTCAATATTCATCCTTGGCCAGTTCGAGCTGGAATAAGCCAAGTCCCCAGCCCAACAGTTCCTTGGGCAGGCGAGCCTGGCGACCAAACCTGCTTCTCATAAGCCACCCGAGAGCTCTGCGGAGGCCGCAGAACACTGACGACACCTCCTCTCCAGTAGTCGCTTTCCAATATTAAAAGTACCCAGTGTTGTTGTTTGGTGGCTAACACAGGAGTCGGAAGAACCAAAAGAATGTCAGTTGTGCAAATCCGGCCGGCGAACTCACTGTCCTCAAAATCCAGCACTTTGCAACCCAGGGAGTCCTCGGTGTCCAATGGCCGAGCGTAGCCGTGTACCCGACATACCATACTCCCATCCATGCCCACCGGCCCCAGTTCAGGAGCAATAGACGCCAGCGAGTCATGGAGAGTCAACAGACTACGGCTCATGAAGGAGTGAACTTCAATAATAGCCAGGAGGACATCTCCTAGTGTGTACTCCCTTCCTCCGCTGTCGGCGGTCACAACGCTCCTCGCCCCCGGGGGGCCCCCGGACAGGACAGTGCACATCATAGCAGGCATCCGGGGTCCCAGTGTCTCTGAGTAGTATGCGTTGGGGTCGGAGCGGAGCACTTCAAAGCCCTTAGTATTACAGTACCATCAACATCCTACAAACTATGCCCAGGAAAAGAAAGAAGGGGGTCCATAGTCCGACATTTGCCGCGGCCGGCGGACGGTCACACTGAGGGGCAGGCCACCCCGGGCAGTCCACCAGATAAAGTCCGACGCGGGCGGCAGAGCTGTCTTCGGCGCCCGGGTCGCTCACTATGGGGAGATCAGCCAAATGCGTGTTGTGAGGCTCGGGGCACGGGCATCATGCTCCGTCTGCGTCCGCTGGAAAAATCGGCATGCTGCAATGACCGCCGGGGTCCATTGGTCCCTCCCGTCCGGCCGCGGCCGCTGTTGTTCGACTCCCCTCTGGCCACGTCACAACTCGAGGTCCCGGATTACTACCAGCACAAGCCACAATCTTCGCGTCGACGTTTCTCGGCCACCCGAGGCGACCGCGAACTCGGAGTTGCACGATCGGGTACCGCACCACTTCAGCTATGCGGGGGCACAGTGGAGATGCAGGATAAATGTCAGGATGTCAGGGAGGGAGAGGGCGAGCGGCGGAGCCGGGCTCCTAGGCTGCCATTTTGGACTCCGACTTGGCTCCTCCCCCCTTGTGTGGGTTTTTTATAATGTTTTAGTGTGTTTTTTTGGTAGTGTAGTGTAGTGTAATGTTGAAGTGATTGTTTAGTGTAGTGTATTAGGGTTTAGGGTAGTGTAGTAGTGTATGTGTAGTGATTTGTGTTTTAGTGTAGTGTAGTAGCGTTTGTGTAGTGTAGTGTTTTAGGGTTTAGTGTAGTGTAGTGTTTTAGGGTTATGGGTAGTGTTGTAGTGTTTGTGTAGTGTAGCGTTTTAGGGTTTAGGGTAGTGTAGTGTTTTTGGGTTTAGGGTAGTGTAGTAGTGTTTATGTAGTGTTTTAGGTTTTAGGGTAGTGTAGTAGTGTTTGTGTAGTGTTTTTGGGTTTAGGGTAGCGTAGTAGTGTTTGTGTAGTGTTTTAGGGTTTAGGGTAGTGTAGTGTTTTAGGGTTTAGGGTAGCGTACTAGAGTTTGTGTAGTGTAGTGTTTTAGGGTTTAGGGTAGTGTTGTAGTATTTGTGTAGTGTAGTGTTTTAGGGTTTCGGGTACTATAGTGTTTTAGGGTTTAGGGTAGTGTAGTAGTGTTTGTGTAGTGTAGTGTTTTAGGGTTCATGGTAGTGTTGTAGTGTTTGTGTAGTGTAGTGTTTTAGGGTTTAGGGTAGTGTTGTAGCCTTTGTGTAGTGTAGTGTTTTAGGGTTTAGGGTAGTGTAGTAGTGTTTGTGTAGTGTTTTAGGGTTTAGGGTATTGTAGTGTTTTAGTGTTTAAGGTAGTGTAGTAGAGTTTGTGAAGTATAGTGTTTTAGGGTTTAGGGTAGTGTTGTAGTGTTTGTATAGTGTAGTGTTTTAGGGTTACTTAGTATGTTTTACGTTAAGGGTCATTATGAATACTATTTCTCCAATTATGATGTAGTGCTTTCCGAGGTTTCAGCCTACAAGCACTTGAATAAGTATGATTACTATAAGCAGGAAAATAGACTGGGAGTGTATTTCATACCTACCATTACATTAGATACAGCTATGTACATTGTCATAATTTGAAGTGCATACTACCAGATATAGAAAATAAGTTTATAGATCAAGTGGAAGATAGACATAGACAACTAATAGTAAAGTTTAACAGTAGAGGAGGAAAATTTGAATGGACCAAGGAAGAGCTGGCACACAAGGCAAGGGGGAGTTATGGTCCAATACCTTTAGAATTTGAACAGTGAGGGAAGCTTTGTATTCGACAGGTAAAGACGTACAATGATAAGGTCTTTGTGGGACAGAGAGTTTGTGATCACATTTTCACGATTGAAGCCACTGCGAAAAAGTTCTTACAAGATGCAATACACGTGGGGCCAAATCTGTATTTTGCGTGCGGGAAAAATGCCTATGTGAGATTGCCTCTGAATTGGTATGGTACGTGTTACGTGGCTGTTGTGTTCCCCAAGATATATCGTGTAGAGGATTTGGGACCCTTAGAAGGTGGACTACATCATAGAGAAAAGCGAGGCGCCAATGGAGGTGAATAGTTGGGGATGTATTTGGAGCAATGATACCAAGCCTTGCCGCAGTTCTGAATGATATAAAGATTAGAAGGTTATCAACTATTGCGGATAAGTTGTCAGCGAATACAACTCAGTCTTTGCTGTTTTTTGATGAAGGGACGGTGTCGATAAGGGCTATGGTGATCAGAACCGCCTTGCTTTAGATGTTTTGTTAGCAAAAGAGGGTGGAGTCTGTAAAATGTTCAGGGTTCAACAGTGCTGTACTTATATACCGGAGAACAGCAAGGATCTGAAGAAGTATACAAGTAACATAACTGAGATTCACCATGAGGTGCATGATTTACCCACAGAGAGTGTTTGGAACAAGGTTGGGAAAGGGTTTGGAAAGATCGGAAGTTGGTTTGCCAACCTTGGTAAAGGAATACTTGGTTACATCTTGAAGCCCATCATTATTGTGGTGGTTTGTGTGATTATCTTGTTGGGACTAGTAAAAGCTTACAAGTGGCACAAGGCAGGACAGGCTGAGAGATCACTCAGGGAACATGAGAGGAGGATGGAGAGACTGCAGGACAGTCACTATGAGAATCTCAAAAGCCTATAAAAAGTTTCAACAGGGAAGACTAGCTACGACTTCTCTTTAGGTCGGTTCTTTCTACAGGGAGCTGCAATTGGTTGTGATGACACTTTTCATCAGAGGGGGACTGATGAAGCATGATGGTGCTCTTTTATTTGTAGGGGTGCATCATATTCACAAGTGGTCTGCACCTACATTTATTCCTTTGTCGTGGTAAAATGTGGTCATTAGAATGTACTTTTTAATAACATGTGAAAGTGAAAAGCTAGAATTATTACGGGCTATGCAAATAAATAACGTGGCAGTTGTGTTTTGAATAATGTAATCTTTGGCATTTATTTGTAATTGATTAATGAAGTTGCTCATTTATAATGCAATGTATAGATTTAAACGTGCTCCAGATTAAAGTTGCACATGGATGTTGCAACTCTAGTTTAAATGTGTAGAAATCATAGGCTGCTTACAATGATTTGCACACCATGCTTAGTTAGAAATGCTTAAGTAAACTGTTCATTTATATGCATTTTCTTAGGGCCTATGTACTTCATTTTTATGTTGGCCGATTTCTGTAGGCCTGAAATGTATTCTCCCTGTCAGTTCTCATAGAGGGGTGAGAAAAGCTAAAATTCATGTGCACATTGAGTTGTTCTGTTCTCACATTTCTGTTGCAGGTGGAGAAAGACATCTTTGTTAGTTAGAATAATGCCTTTTTTTTAGGAGTTAGGCTCAGGGAGGAGAAGATACTTTTGTGCAAGGAATGGTGATAATTGGGACACACTGTTCTTTCTCACTGAAGGAGACCTGGGAATCAAGGTCCAGGAGTATAGAAACTAAATAGAAAATCACCTTCCAGAAGTCCCCAGCAGGATGAGCTGATCCAGATGCAAGCAGTGGGTGTGTCTGATGTTTTGAGTTTTGAATTAGGGACAGGGCCCCGGGGGTTGAGTCAGGAGAGGAGGTGAGCAGATTGATGGTAAGGGAAGGCGCGTCTTTGAACGAGCTCTGTATCTTTGGCTACATGACCCATACAAGGTAAGCGTACTTCTTAGGAAGTCTTCACCTGCTGACACCTTTTCCTGATCTTGCTTGTGGAAAGCTAAGTAGGGATGTCACGGTAGAAGTAGTGTAGGGATAGACTAATGCATTTCACTTACCGATCCCAAATAAAGACTGATCTTGACATGGGGGTTAATCATTGCCTGCATGTTGGTTCAGGAATTTGTCATTCTTTTCATGATACAGAGTTTTCATCTTGCCCGTGGGTTTGGATTTGTACTAGTTCCAATGTATTTTTACAACCTCGTCTTGAGGTGTCTGTATGTACAGTTATTTTCCAGTTATTTTTGGCTTTGTAATAAACCCACTAACTTGGAATTCAGAGCCTGTGATTCTTCAGAGTCATGGTTCTTTAAAGTTGTTAAGTTTGCCTTAATGAATTATTTCTCCCCTCTACACTTCTCAGCAGGCAACAAAGATTTAAAGACCAAGGAGCCCAGAGTTAATTGGTAGAGAGGATCCCGGCCCTTTCACTATATATTGTAAGATACTCAATTCATCAGTATCGCAAGGATGACACAATGTATATATAGTTGGACTTATATGACCAGCTTTGGTCTGAGAAACACAGTGTGAACAGATCCCCACATGGGCATCTCTATACATCACAAGAGTCTACGGACCTTTGCACAACCACAAAGCCCAACCTTGCTACGTAGGTGACTGCAGTGGAGCAATTACTGCCCCCAAAACATTCCACACTCATGGGAAAGAAGTCCCCTGATGCTTTACTCAAGTTTCATTCAATATTTACTTTGATAGTGCGGTGACTGTGCTATTTTTTATAATTTCCGTTTTCTTCCAAATTCTTTTTTTTATTCATAAAGATGAACCTTCAATGCCCCAAGTATATAATTGTTGCCATGTACCTTGTAGTAAATCTTCACCTGAACAAAACACTGAAGATAGCATTGAATGATTTCTTTTCCGTGATTTGACCGCGTGGCAGAGATAGCAATGGCCTCTGAAGTGTTATGAAATAATCACCCACAAGGGATAGCGGTCGCACATGGTAGCACCACAAGCAATGGGGACATAATTAGTAACACATAATAAAGGAGGTGTTGTACACGGACTACAGAGGAGAGAAAATATATTTTCCCAGATGTATGGTCGTAATCACTGACAATTGTGCAATGGGATTACAATAAAAAATGCTTCATTAAAAAATGTGCTGTGCCATATGTGAATAGGGTCCTAAAACCTACTAAATGTTAGCAGTTTTGCAAAATGGTCACACTTTATTTCCTGCTCTGAAGATATCGCTATCAGTCATAAACATGTGCATTAAACTGACGTCAATAAAGCAACTCCATTACACATGTGGTGGCTACCTGAATCGTTTGTTTGGACTGGCCCCTCAAGAAGCCCTATGTCTGTAACATAGTCTGAAAATATGAGATTGTGCCTTCTGGACATTACAGAAGGTGGCTCCTCACCAATCAATGTGATGAGGCTGACAATACAGGGTTAAAGTAAACAGAGCATGTGGGCTAGGAAGCAAAACACACAAGCGCTGTTTACGCTTGACAGGAAAGCACTGGTAGATCTGTCAGAGATGAGGGTCCCAATGCAGTCTTCCGCTTTCCAACATAACACTGCACGATGACCCCACCAACCGATGATGCATAATGTTATCCATTTTTTGTAAAACACACCCAAATAAACGTAACTTACAGTCCTGGCCTTTACTCTGGACCAATCATTGTGTAGTTTACTGGAAGCCATGTGTGACCAGTCACTGTACAGCTTACTGAAAGCCATGTTTTACTTGCCCTTATATTGCACAAACACTACATTCTTTAAACAAAACAACATGATTGGGGCCATCTCCCTTAAGGTTTTCGACTTAATTTACAAAGGAAGTCAGTAAGCAGCTCCCACTTGTTGTGGCTAGGCCTCTAAAAATATAGATCTTGCCGCTAGTAACCAGTGTTTGGTCATAAGAAAGACTTTATTGTGTCAAGTTATTCAAAACCATCACAATATAAAAAGAGCAGTCTGGCTAAAACAGATACCGCAAATCTAAAAACATGGGGCCTCATTTATGAAAAGTGACGCATCGCTGCGTGAAAACAGCGATGCGTCACTTTTCATTGCGCCCTCCTTGCGACACCAATGATGCGTCATATTTACAGTATGACACATCATGTCGCAAGGAGTTACAGATACGTCAGTATTTCTGACGTATCTGTAAGCGCAAAAGTCACGCATTGCTGGAATGTGTCACAAAAGTGACGCAACTTCAGCAATGCGTCCTTTCACATGGGGAAAGCCCCATGTGAAAGGGCTTGCATCAGTCTTACGCCTGCTGTGAGGCAGGCGCAAGATTTTGACGCAACAGCATCGTAAAAGTGAAAAATAGATTTCACTGCGTCACTATTAAGAGGCTTTTTGCGGGGGAACGCCCTCTCTGCATACATTATACCTGACACAGGTATAATGTAGCGCAGGGGGTTACAAAGTGAGGCATCTGCTTAGATGCGTCACTTTGTAAATGTGGTGCAACCAGGTGCATTTTTTTACTCCACTGGTGCGTCACTAGAAGTGACGCACCAGCGGCGTAAAAGTGACGCAAGGGCTCATAAATGAGGCCCAAAGTACAGTACAATCAATCAATGTGTCAAGCATCACTTAACTCCCTTGCGAACCTAGCCTGCTGAAGTGCAAAGTGCAGTATTGACCTCCTAGATTTACAAAAAGCACCCATCAAATTAGGCCAACATAGCAACCTACTCCTTGTACATGAAGCTTATGCCATTCCAACAATTCTGTGAAAAAATAAAGTCAATCAATAAATTTGTTATTAGTGAAGTGCATTGTGAAGATTCGTAAAAAAGGAACACTCTTCATTTTTGTCCGAGGCCTACAAATCAAATTCAGTGCTGGAGCAACAACAGCCTCCCCCACTAGTTATACTTTATACAATAACAGATGCAATGAGATCTCAAATGAAGTGCTGGTGCTGCTCTAAAATCCCTATGCTAGTCCGTAATTTAGATAAGAACAGATGCACACATAATGTTTAAGGGCCGAATATGATCAATCTAAAATGGCTAAAAGGGATAAGCAGCTACCAACGGGTAGGACAGGTAAAAACTATCCAATGATACTATTACACCACAGACTCAGCAGTTCTTTTTTGACAGCCAGTTTCAAATAAGAGGCTAAGTACACTGTTTTTACTGGCTCGTGATACAAAAACTCACATAAACTAGTGTGTGCTTTTCGAGACAATTCTTGTTTGTCAACAATTCCCGATTGGATCTTTGCCATTTTTACCAACAATTTTGCAGTGAGCTTCGGGGATAAGTTCTGCTCAAAGCTTCCATTGCTTCACTCAAGTAAGATTACCACATACATTTGTTGTCTTAGATACCTCGCTTTATAATTTCTTTCAGTTGGTACCGCTCTGAGTTTTGTGAAATATCCCAAAAAGCGGGACTTCCACATTATAGATTGTTTATGAATACCAAATTCCAGCTGTATCTGTGAGAATGGTGCTGCATTCCTGCAATTTAATAAGTGTCTGTAACATCTTGTTTGCACTTTGTCCAGTCAGACTGAGATATTGGGCCCGATTCACAAAAGAATTCTGAGACAAAATCCTAATTTTATGACTTTCGGTATTCACGAAGGGCATTAAGGAGAATTAGAACATTGGAATGTTGGGAGCTCCATTGAAAACAATGGAGTGCTCTGGGCTTATAATGGCTGGTATAAGCCTGGAGCACCAACATTCCAATGTTTCTTTGTTCACAGCTCTGGCTGTGAACAAAGGCTTCAGGGAACCTAAGGGGATTCCAATCCCCTCACTCTCCCAAAAGGCTTTGGTTTTTTTGTTACAACATTCTGTCCTCTAGTGACAGAATGTTCTATTAGCCTTATAGCCCTTCGCAGATGGGCTATACCGCTATTAAAGTCCCTCTCCATTGTTAAAGGCACTCGCCTTCGGCTCGGGGTCTTTAACGCTGGAGAGCGCCTTTAATAGCCGGTATAGCCCTCTACGGCGGGCTATAAGGCTATAGTAAAGTTCGGATTTTGTCTCAGTTAAACTTAAGTTTTGGTCTTAACTTAAGACCAAAACTTAAGTTTAACTGAGTTAAAATTCTAACTTTACTACTCCTAAATGCCCTTTGTGAATACCGAAAGTCATAAAGTTAAGATTTTGTCTCAGATTACTTTTGTGAATCAGGCCCAATATCTTTAAAAATCAACAGGCCATACGAGAACATGGGGATAAGTTTGGCATTAACTACATCGGCCGCTCAACCTGGAAATCAATTTTTTAAAACTCATTGTCATTGACAATGCTGAGTCCTTTAAGTAGCAAAAATATGTAACATGGGAGACACAGTTGTTAAAATCTATGCCCAGATATTTAAGGCTTGTCACTTGTTCCAGAACCACATTATTCATTGAACAATTGAATTTGGCAGCATATCTGTTTTTTAACTCCACAAGCCAAGATTTTTGTTTAGGTATAATTGACGTTAAGTTTGCTTTCGTCAAAATAATGGGCAAGGGCTGCCAAGAATCGCTGCAGCCCTACCAAGCTGTGATCGAATAATAAAGTATCATCTGCATACTGGTGGCGTGTATGTGGCAGCCAGCAAATTTGGGAGGAAAAGCACGTGGAGACCCCAGCAGTCATAAGGTGTTAAAGGTGGTGCTGCACCATTGAGTTTAAGGATAGAGGGATCTGTGGGGTTCTCCCATCTTCCAGCTCTCCAAATGAGGAGCACTAAACAATAGTTTGTTGAGTTTGTAGGATTTTATGGTTCCTCAAACAGAGGCTAAAAGCAAACAAGCTTTTTCCAAAGCATTGGATTTAAGACCTATCATCTTAACATTTTAAAATCTTGCACCAGCACTTTAGAGGACTCTCCCCAGTTCCCAACTCCTGGGTCAGTTGGAAGAGACTATCAACTGATGAGTTGAGTCTTACCTCCTTTCAAGTGTGTGGTAAAACAAAAGCAGTCGCTAATGTGCCACTACTTATCAGAGTGATCCTCTGAATGAAGGTTCACAAAATTCTAAATCTGCTTTTGTCAGACTGCCCCTCCATCCTCTTGAGTTGCCTTGCGTGATCCCTGTGTCCCAGGCTCATGGTAAGAGGTTGTCTACTGCCTGGCTGGATCTTCCTTCCAACCTTTTGTGCTGTGTAAGAAAACTGTGTGCTGATGAAGTGTGGCTGCAGCAGGGCAGTGCCATTGTGTTCTTTGGGCTATGGGCATCAGGATGTGCTACAGTGTCTAGCTTGATTGTAGAGTCACGTAAGGTCACTGCTGCTGAACTCAGACATGAAATGCAAAGGTGAGAAGGAGATAATGACGAAAGTGTGTGAGTGACTTAACAATTTCTATTGTTGAAAAAGACCCCCATTCATTTTTCAGTTGACCCTGCATAGTGTTTATTGTAAAGCAATAATTAATACTTTGTGAATCACTAAAAACCTTCAACAAGAGGATTCCCTCAATTCGTCAATACTAGCCAGAAGCCCTTATATGGATTGTTGCACAGACCACAACTTAATAACCGGACGCAATGTTTGGTTCTGACGTAAAGTCTCTAAGGTCCAACTCCATCTTGGTTCATGGAGACCAACACCCTTGTTAACTTAGACAATTAATATTGCCATATTCCCTGATTTATGTGGAGTCATTGTCATGTCTGCCTTTAGACGCAGATTTCGCCCGATCTTATCTTTCTAGGAACTGTGATATCATCCAGCTCTTCGGTTAATGACATAGATACAACATTTAAGGCGGAATTTGTCTGGGTGGCAGACTCACCACCTATTAAGATATTGTAGCAGAACTTGGGCAAGCAAGGAAGAAGTGGAAACTGAGGGCCCTCCTTCGATGTTACTAAACCTAAAGCAGGGGTACAAGGTAGTGCATTTTTCAGAGAGACAAAGGCTAGCTCTATTTCTCCAGACCAGTGTGAAGGTAGAAGAGGATATTTTTTTACAACATTTTTAAAGGGCGTCTCAATCGTAGCATATTCCAAACTTCACTGAAGACAACAATCAGACATTCCTTTAAGGGAGTGTGCATGACAGACAGCCACAGGTCAGAGTAACTTACGAGCAGCTTCAATGTGATCAGTGGACAGGAATAGCCCTTCCTGAGATGTCACGACGTAGAATAGAATAGAAGGTTACTTATACAGCGCAAAGCTCATCCGTATGGCAGATTGGTATTAAGAAAATAACTGATAAACAAAGATCAAGCAAGAATCCAGGTAACAGAAATGGAAGGCTTTTTTAAGCTTTTCTCAGGGTGCTGGGAAATGGTTTTTAGCCTTAGAAGAAGTAAATTCCCTTTCTGTTTCCTGTGCTCAGAAAAAGATCTTACACCTATCCAGATATAAATATTAAAAGAGCAGAGGAGGTAAGGGTGAACTCTGAAGAATGCCACAGAAAATGCTTTGGGCTTGGGGGTGAAAGTGTGGAGGGAAGAGCAACCACCTGGTACCTTTTAGCCAGGCAGAAAACAAACCAATCAAGTATGTGTCCTCTCAAGCTTGCCTCTTTCAAACATGCTATGAAGATGGCATGGCCAATGGCGTCAAACCCCGCAGACAGGCCTAGTAAGAGGAGAGCAGCAGCAATGCCATGGTCAGCCAAGACAATAGCCAGGATGAAAGTTCAATTGACAAGGAGCCAAAATGAAGTCATCTTCCAGATGACACACCAGTTGCCTAGCTTTAAATGTTATTTACCAAGGATTCACAGTAGAATAATAGGTCAATAATTGACAACATTACTGCTCACTAGATGACCGGTCCTATTTTCTGTACATTAGGACGTGCATCCATCTTAAACAACAGATTGATAATCTCGACCAGTGCAAACAAGATCACAGGAGACCAGGTTTCTAGTAAAACCACAGAATAGGGCTCACAAGGGATGACCGATTTACCTCTCTTAAACAAGACAGTCACCTCTTCTAACTCAACGGAGCAGAAAGAGGACCAAATAGTTCTTCATAGGTAGCGGTTTTGTAGATGCTAACAGTGGAATCAAAACAGTTAGCTTTAACAAAACATTACTAACTGGGCAGATTTCTGCTTCTGTCTCAGGACATAGGGCATATTGTCACATCCAGTGAATTCATTGGATCAACCCAATCTTGACAGAGTCTGCAGTTAAAACACACTATATATGACTAGTATGGGAAGACCATAAAGATAAAGGAACATGCGCTAAAACATCAGGGGCCAGATGCATCAAGCAGTTTTTGCCTTCGCAAACGACCGATTCGCAGAATCGGCTTTTAGCGAACGCAAAAAAAAAATGCCATTATGATGCAGGAAACCCTATTTTGAGATTTGATAACCTGTTACCTAATCGCAAAATGAGTTTGTGATTTGCTATTAGGAAGGGGCGTGTTTAGGGCGTCCCTTCCTAATACTGAATCGCCTTGGTATGCATGAATGTTTTGAGACTGAAATGCAGTCGCAAAAGATTCGCATTTTACCGAAGGGCTCCCAAAGGGACCCTTTTCCCTTTGTGAATGTCTGTAAATGCATTTTCTAAGAGCAGGCAGTGGTCCCACAGACCACTGCCTGCTCTTGGAAAATGAAAGGAAAAGTTTTCATTTTCTCTTTTGTGAAGCATCCCATTTTCCTTTAAGGAAAACGGGCTGCTTTACAAAAATAAAGATTATTTTATTAAAAAGCAATCACGGACATGGTGGTGTGCTGACCCCAGCAGGCCACCATCCCCTTGATTTTTGCGATTCCTAGGGGTCGCAAATTGCAACCTACCTCATTAATATTCGTGAGGTAGCCTATTTGCAATCCCCTAGGAATCACAGAAAGTGTTAAACACACTTTCACGCATTCCGTTTTGTGATTTTCTAATTGCGAATCAACTAGTTTGAACCGTGTAACAAGTGGTTTTTAAGCAATGACTTTGCTACACATAGTAGTTTATGAATAACAATCGCTTTGTAACATTCCTAGATATGAAACTCGAGCGCTAACAAACACTTAGCTTCAGAGTGTTTTGCCCTTTGATTCACAGTTTAATAATGGTTTTTTATATTCACTGATGTATTAACCTGGTGATGGTCACAATTTTAGTAATTGATACGGATTAGTACAACCAAGTTTATCATTTTTTTAACAGATTACCCCTGATGAAGGCAAATGCCGAAATGCATTGGGATTGAGTAACTGACGCGTGGTATCTTGGATACATTGTATATATTGAAGTCACTTCACCTAAGAGTCAAGAAAATATATAACTCTTATGGAACGGAATAATCAACATTAAAATTACCTTATACATATGGAATTTTTTGGTTATTGAATTTATTGAAAATTATGCTGTTATGTAACAGTCCACAATCATCAGTGCCCTAGGAGACACCCACACACCCGTGTCGGTGCAACCTTTATGCTTCCTTCATATTTCCTCATTATACTTTTCCTCTGGTGCCTTGTAATTACTGCATCCAGATCTGTGTGGAGGTATAGAGAGGTGTCAGGGACCTCCTGAACCAGCTGAGTGCAGCAGCCAGACTCTGATGCTTAGGATCACCCAATTTGGTTAAGTGGGCTTTGAGCAGTTAAGACACTTGATGGACATATATATTTTTCTTACTGCCCTATTTTACTCTGAAAGTAAAGAAAAATTGTCTCCCTTTCTTGGCACAAGAGATTATAGCATGGGTAGCAGGCAGGTGCTTTATGATGGCATTGCTCATTTTGAGCTCATAAGTGCAAAAGGATTCCAAACTTAACCAGAGCCAGGCAGTTGGCTTGAGCTCTCAATGGCTCTCCCACCTCTATCTCTCAAATGCACAGATTGAAATTCTGTGCAATATTAGTATGGTTTCCCTTTAAGAATGGCTATAAAAAATGTGCTTTCTGTTAATTTATTATCGAAATGTTGCTTAAAAATGCACACATTTACATCACTTTTAAAAAAAGTTCTCAGGGGGAAGCACCCTGCAAACTTTTCTGGAAAATGTCCAGCTCACTCGCATGTGTTCCAAAGTTTATTAATTGCTCTGTACCTATTGACCCAGGTTCAGGAATGAAGGCTTTAACAGTGAAGAAAATTATTCCTTGTCACATCTGTCACAGGGTTGAGCATTGAAAGAGGGAGTGTAGGTTTAATCCTGATAATGCAAATGGAAATGTACCTTTGCAGAGGAGAGTCCAGATGCAAAATACGCTAGTACAGCAGATGCAGGTGCCAATGCAAAAACAAGTGCCGACAATGCAGATCCCACAGACTCAAATGGTCCCACAAAATATGTGAAACCCAAAATTCAGTGTGAGCCAGGTGCCAAAAAGCAAACATAAATTCCTGCAAGAATATAAATCAAAATATGTTTCACCAGTTCCCTGGCTCCTACACCTCTCAATAATGGGGCTTGAGAGAGGAGGAAGATTGAGTACTTGAAGCAGTCTTGGAGGTAGATCAGAGTGGTCCATTTGTAGATGGTTAAGTAAATGGCAACCTCATATAATTTATGATAGATACTGCTGCTACCAGATCTGCTATAAGAACTATGAGAGTCCAAGATCTACCACTCTTAGGAAAAAAGATCCAAGTTGTAGGAGTTTCAAATAAACAGATTACCAATCCAATTCAGAGAAGGTCCCTGTAAAAATAGTCTCTTTTGAAGAAAATCAACAATTTGTTGTTCGTGGCACAAATCCTCTAAATGTATTAGGGAGGGATCTGTTATGCAAGTAATTTACCTTCGGTAGTGATGTAACTGGTAGAGACATATGTTAGTTGTAGATTCCTTACCTTAAAATTTCCCCCAGGCATCAGGCTGGATCCGGACATTTTTTCTTCAGCACTACCCCTGTGTGTCATTAGGTGGTGCCGGTCAGCTCCCTGTCCGTCATTGGCGTTGTGGGTGCCAGGATGATGCCATCAGAGCTACAGAGATGCCACCCATGTACTCTGACATCAGTTCTTAACGTGACTTTCCATGCCAGAAGGGCAGAGCTATGAAAGACACGGACCACTGGTGTGTCAAAAGTAGGGTCTTTTAGGGGAGTCTCTATCCCTAGAAATCAGTCCTCAGAGTGGGGAGAATGGGTGGTGCGGTTACAAATCTACAGCTATCCTATGTCTCTACCAGATATATCATTAATGAAGGTAAGTAACTTGTTCATCTGATAGAGACTGTTAGTTGTAGATTCCTTACCTTAGAAAAGATACCCCAGTAATACCATCCCTGGAGAAGGGTCTGCAAACCAGGATCCAATCAGAAGGTCCTGGAGAAGCAAACGGGCAGAGTACCCGTCCCTCCAGATTTGGGTATTAAGGCAGTAGTGTCTGGTAAACTTGTACAGGGATACCTACATTGCTGACTGACAGATGTCAAGGACTGGAACTCCAAGTGCTAATGTAAATGTGGGATTCTTGTAAAGGTCACTGTTACTCTACCCGAGTGTCCTGGCGCTGTAGACCGCTGGGGAACCCGTCCTGGTTTTCCCTGTGAGATTGTCCCTTTCTGGTTATCTCCAGGGTGAAAACAGGCATCCCCAGCGTCTGTGGGGGGCCGTTGTAGAGATGAGGCAAGCTTAATGCCCAGAGTTGCCGAGTGTGTTCCCACGTTAGAGTAGGCACTGAGGCGAGAAGTATCGAGTCCGTTGACCCTGGTTCAAGACCCTGCCGCGTCGGGAATTGAACCCTGGTCCCGGGCCGTTCTCTGCTTACAGGTCTGCCGCCTCTAACCAGTGAGCCACACCACTCCACTTACTAATGCTGTGGTTGCCGCCGTTGCTCAGGTGGAATGATCACGCAACCCCACAGGAGGGTCCTTTTTCACCAAAGCATAGCATATTTTGATGCAACAGGAGATGGTCCATTTTTTAACAGCCTGACCTTTCTTGGCACCCACATAGCCAATGAAGAGTTGATCATCCACTTTGAAGTCTTTTGTGTGATCAAGATAAAAAGACAATGCATGTTTTGGGTTCAGACGCCAGAGTCTCTGCTCCTCCTTGGAGGGATGTGGGGGTGGATAGAAGGTGGGCAGAGATCGCCCCACATGAAAAGGTGTGACGACCTTAGGAAGGAATGAAGGCTTGGTCTGAGCACCACTTTATCCAGACAGATGTATGTCATTACGACACCGTGTTTACACCGCGCTACCATTACAACGCAGTTATCAAAACTCAAGTCATTACAATGACTTGCATTGGAGGGCGCTGGATTGTGGATTATTTCAATTTTCTATTCCAACTCCAGCCCACGTAACAGTAGGGAAGGTGTTGGAATAGAAAATTAAACTATTCCTTGAGCAAGAGCGCCATCCAGCGCAAGTTGTAGTAATGACTTGCATTGTGATGGCTGCGTCGTAAAGGCTCTGCGGTGGAAACACCACGTTGTCAAGGATGTTTCCCATCCAGACAGACAGATAGAAAAGGGGGCTTAGAAGAGAACGTCTACGGCTCTCTCACCATGCGTGATGGCAACAAGAAAGGCAGTTTTGAGAGTTAGCAACCAGAGGGGACAGTTGTGAAGAGGCTTGAAGGAAGCACACATAAGAAAGGTGAGAACCATATTTAAATCCCATTGGGGCATTACAAAAGGAGATGGAGGAAACAGATGAGTAAGGCCCTCGAAGAATCTGTTAACAATAGGAGATTTTAATAAAGACGGGTGATCTGGCAGACAAAGAAAAGCAGAGATGGCTCAGATATTCTTTAAGAGCGCCCAAGGCAGAATCCTGCTGGGCCAATGAAAGTATATAAAAGAGAACCTCTGAAAGAGGAGCAGAAAAGGAGGAGCCTTTTCTGTGCACTATGCCACAAATTTGTTCCATCTACAGGTGTATACCGTTTTAGTGGAGGGATGCCTGGCTGCCAAGATAACATCACAGACTTCGGGTGAAAAGTCAACAGCTGTCAACTGCCACTGCTAAATCTCCATGCAAGGAGGTGGAGGCTGGACAGGTTTGGGTGAAGAACTCTCCTTGCGACAGAAGATCCTTGAGCCCAGTCTCGCGTGATCTTCTTGAGCACTCTGGGCAGAAGTGGTACAAGCGGAAAGGCTTACAAGACTCACTTCTCAGAAGGATAGGCCGTAAACTGCACTGTGTCCAGAAACGCCCCGATTAGAGGGATTCAGGTGTTTCTTCGGCACGTTGATAGTGAACCAGCGAATGCAGGAGGTCCGCCGTAGTTTGGATGTGGGAGACGACAGCCTGGGGCAAGATAGGGGAAGACTGGAACCCCTGATCTGTGCATATGAGCTGCGCCCACCACCATACCCTTTGTGAAAACCCGAGGGGCACTGGTAAAGCCAAAGGGGAACACAGTGAACTGAAAGTGGGTGTGGCCCACTGTAAACCAAAGGCAATATCTGTGGGCTAGCAGGACGGGGATATGAAAATAAGCATCCTACAAGTCCAGAGCCACCAGCCAGTCTCCTGTGTCATGTGCAGACATAATTTGGGCTAGGGCGAGCATTTTGAACTACTCCTTCCAGAGGAAGAAGTTGAGGACCTTGAGGTCTAAGATAGGACGCAGGCCTTTGTCTTCCAGAAAGTAGCAGGAATAACAACCACGACCTACTTCTGGCATAGGGACCTTCTCTATAGCTCCCTTAGCCAAGAGAGCCGATAATTTCTGGTGCAGAAGTGCCAAATGATCCTCCATCATGCGATCATAAGAAGGTGCCATGGAGGAAGGAATAGTCTTGTTGGGGAGGTTTGGACTATTTGCAGAACCCACCCGTTCGATGTGATGGATTGCCAGTGGAGGAGGTGATGGAGGATCCTGCCACCAACTGTCCAGTGATGGGCCTGAAATGTCAGACTAGGAATGTTTGGAGGCTGCAACAAGGGGGAAAGGGTGAACCGGCCTGCCTGCTGGCTCCCTTACTCACGAGGACACTGGGTCCCACATCTGCAGCCACGCAGAAGCGGGCTGTTTGCATGACTCTGTGGCTGGGCGGGACAGGATGTGGCTGCCCGCCCCTTCCGTAGCCACTAAAGGGACAAAAGGCAGACTGAGATGGACGTGAGGTAGCTGAGAAACCCAAGGATGTGGCCGTAGCTTGAAAATCCTTGAAGCACTCAAGCACTGAGTCTGCCCTGTCGCCAGAAAAGCAAGTGCCATCAAAGGACATGCCCATCAAAGAAGACTTGACATCCTGTGAGAAGTCAGAAGTCCTCAACCAAGCATAGCGTCTAACAGCTGCCGACATGGCAATCATTCTGCCCAGTGAGTCAGTGGTATCCAGTCCACATCATATTATGAATTTGGCTGTGTCTCTACCGAATGCCACTGCTTCAGAGAGAACAGCCTGGGACTCCTCCAGGCACTGAGGCAGCACCTGCGTGACCACATTCCAGATAGTATGGGAGTAGCGGCCCAAGAGGCATGCAGCATTCACCAACCGCAATGCCAAGCTGGAGGAAGACAACAATTTCTTCCCAAGGTGGTCCAGCTTCTTGGATTCACTATCTGGCGGAGCAGAAAGGAATGCACCTTTTAATGGTGAAGCTTGAACTACCAAGCTCTCAGAGGAGGGGTGTTTAGTCATGAATGCTGGGTTACCTGGAGCAGGGTTGTGCCAGTGGGCAATCGTCCTATCCACAGGAGATCCTGTGCTGGGCTAGGACCAAGTGTCTAGGAGGACCTCTGTGGGGGCTTCATTGAATGGCAAAAGGAGTTCAGAAGAGGAAGCTGTAGGCCGAAGCACCTCTGTCAGGAGGTTAGTCCTGACAGCCACCATAGGGAGCTCGAGGCCGAGGACCCCCGCTGCCCCCCTCCCCACCACAGCATAGGAAGCTCCCTCATCCGTAGCCACGATAGGGGAAGAAAGCAGGCCAGTGTCAGGGGAAGTGTCCAGACCACTTACATCAACCAGGTCCATTCTCAGTCCGGTTCCTCAATCTGGTCAGTTAAATGTTCCACACTTTCTGGCCCAGAAGGATCACCAGGAATGAACACAGGGACAGAAGTCCCTTCCGGCATGGGAATCAAAGTCGATTGACATCGGTCCGGCTTCATGTCCACTTCGGGAATGAGGGTCAGCACTAACTGGGGGCATGGTTGATGCGGGGAAGGTCGAGTAAGATCAATCGGCATCGATCCGGATCCAGGCCTAGAGCCATGGGCACCCTCCATAGACGGGCCGGAGCTGCCGGAGCCACCAGCGTTGAAGTCCCAGGGCCCCCAACCAAGTCTGTGGCGCCTGAAGGCACATCGGCGGAGCTGGGCTGCCAAAATATGAGGGTCAAGGCCTTATAGAACTTCTAAATTTGGGCATGCACCAGCTTCCAGAAAAAGAGTTTGGCGCGGAGCTGTCTCAGTAGTAGGCTCTGGAAATGGAGCCTTCAAGCGACGATGCTCGGGATCCCACGTCGCCTATGCTTCTTCAACTTCTTCTTGTGTTCCCCTGACTTACCTGAAGATTGAGTACAAAAAGTGTGGGCTCTGTGACTGTTCTTGAGGCCTTCCCATTGAACGAGAATGCATCCGACGCGGAAGCGATCGCCAGGCCTCCAGCAGCATTCGGGACTGCTCCCGCAAAGCCTTTGGGTTCATGGCCTGGCACTCAGAGCACGACTTTGGGTCATGGTTGTGCTCCAGACAACAAAGGCACACAAGGTGCAGATCCATCACTGACATCATCCGGTGGCAGGACCTGCAGGGCTTGAAGTGGGTCCTTCGCTGGGACATCCTCAATGCACGAGGAGTCTACAACTCAAAAAGATATCGACAAAAGGCGAACAAAGTTAGCCAAAAAGGGTTAGCTCTCTCTGGATATGTGCTAGGCTAGTGTGGAAAAAGAAGAACTGATGTCAGCACACATGGGAGGCATCTATGTAGGTCCTGTGACATCCTCCCAGTATCTACGATGCCGATGACAGACGCAGACCCGCCCAACGCCACCTAACGACGCGCAGGAGTACTGCTGGAGAAAAGTCACCAGATCCAGACTGATGCTTGGGGCAAATTCTAAGGTGAGGAATTTACAACTAATTGTCTATATCAGGTAAATTGTACAATTTACAGCACACCACATGGTGTGGAATTACAGACACATGATGAAAATGTAGAATTTGAAATAAATCAACAAAAGACAGCTTTAAGCTTGTTTCTATTAACAACTGAAGAATTACCTGCTGACTTGAGAGAAACCGTGAAACCAGAGGTTTAGGATCTCACAATAAAAGATACTGGATTTATTAAAGGAGTAGAACCTGTCAAGATTACCATAAAGGCAAGTGTGGTGTTTCCAAGAACACCACCATACCATCTGCAGGAATGACACCTGTAATAGAAGATATGATATCGAAAGTAATTTTGAGGGAACTGATTGGGAGTCCATGTACTTCTCCAATCATGGGTTTGCAGATTCCCAAAAGAAAATATTGGATTGCGCAGGACCTGAGGAAAACTAATGAGATCGAGGTCCCATGTTGTTTTGGGGAAATTAATCCAGGCACTATTTATTTCAAATTCCTTGTACTGCAAAATGTTTACAGTCATTGATTTCTGCTATTTCCCTTAAATGAAGCCAGTTCCTTTTTTCATTTATATTTCAGCAGGGAGTTTTGGCATGAGGCAGTTTCACAAAGTTAGATCAACAGAGAGTTCATCAATTTTTAACCAGATCTTGAAAAAGAATCTGGAGTCATTAAAAATACCCTACAGATCAGTACTTGTGCATTATATTGATGACCTACTTATGGCATTAGAGACACGAGAAGCTCGTAAATACGATACCACTGCCTTATTAAATCACCTGGCTGAGAACGGACATAAAGTCTCTCCAGGTAAACTGTAGTACTGCCAGAAAGAAGTCTATCTGGGACACATAATTGATAAGGGAGCTAAAAAGGTGTCACCAGAGAGAGTGGAAGCAATTCTTCATATTAATCCACTCTGAACACAGATGCAAGTCAGAATGTTTCTGGAAATGGCTGGCTACTGTGGGCAGCTGATACCAAACTTTTTCCTAGTTGTCAAGCCTTTACTGAGGTTGGCACACAGGCAGCCGCGGCATGTGCAGGTTAGAGTGGTGGGGTGGGGTTGGGGAGGATTCGACAGACGACCATGAGGTAAAATTAAATAAATAAATAATACATTTTCCCTAGTCGTCTGTCAAAACACCCCCCACCCAGACCCACCACTCTTACCTGCATGGGCCACGGCTGTACACAGGGATGTGTCTGATCCACTTCCAAGGGATCGCGTATGCTTGAAAGCTTTCTTAGAGCTGAAAGAAAATCTTTGTTGTGCCCCTGCAGTAGGGATGTCAGATTACAGTAAATATTATTTTTTTCTATTTTGCACTGATAGGGAGGGCTGTGCTTTCTCAGTGCTAACACAGATGCACAATGGAAACCTGCAGCTTATGTTTTTTTACCACTGTTAACCCTGTTGCTGCAGGCCTGCCCGGCTGTCTTAAAAGTGTTGTGGCAGTGATCACTAGTCTAGAACAGAGTGAGATCATAGTGATGGGATATCCAGTAACTGTAATGGTCCCTCATTCTGTGTAGCTTCTATTGACAATAACAAAAAGGCAGCACATGATCTATAATTGTCTGACAAAATATGAGCAGAGGATATTGTCCTCAGAGAAGGTTGTAATTTATAGGTGTCAGATTTTGAATCCTGCTACTTTGTTTCCAGTAAATGATGATGTTTGTGATGAAATTGAACGATTGCCTAGATGCCACGGATTTATGCACAAAGCCTAGACCCGATATTAAGGATGAACCCATGACTAGATCTGATTATGTTATTTTTGTAGATGGCTCATGCTTGATAAACAACGAAGATACCCAGAGAGAAACTTATGCCGTATGTACAATAAATGATGTTGTTGAAGCTTAATGGCTTGAAGGGGTTACCTCAGCACAAGTTGCAGAATTGATTGCCCTCATTAGAATCCAGTTAAACTGATCAAATGAGAGTGACTATATTCTCCGATAGTCAGTATGGATTTGACGTTGTCCATGATTTTGTGAAAATATGGTCACAAAGAGGTTTCATTACCTCCTCAGGAGCCCCAATTAGAAACGGGGTGCAAGTGAAAGATTTGCTCCATTCTCTTCAGTTGACAGTTGAAATTGTAGTTGTTAAATGTGCAGCTCATCAGAGGGGGAATGGCTACATAGCTATGGGAAATAGGTGTGCTGATTCAAAAGCATGGTCTTGTGCTTTGTTGGCCTGCTCTTTTAATGGAACTTTCACATGTGGGTCTAAAGAAGACACTTAATTTTCTATGCTAATGAAAGTTACATTGGCCCTGCCCCTCTTAGATATTTAGAGTTTTCCCTAGGGGTGACATATATGTATTAAAAAGGAACATTTGGGCCTGTCAAAAGACTACTACTTTGCCAGGTCGAGATGGCACTTTAAAATTGCACACACAGACTGCAGTGGCAGGCCTGGACATGTTGAAAAAGGGCTACATAAGCGAGTGACATAATAATCAGTGCATGTGTCAAAAAAATCCGAAGTATCAGAAAAAGATAATAATCAGTGCTGCAGGCCCACTAGTAGCATTTAATCTGTAGCAGCAGTTTACTAGGGTCTTAGAAGTAAATTACATTTGCCAATTGGTAGAAAGCCATTGTTACAATGTTTAAAAGAGAGAGCACACTCACTTTAGCACTGGCTAGCAGAGGAAAATTGCACAGAGTCCTAAGGCCAACAATAATGAGATCAGCAAAAATGGAGACGTACGACAAAGGTTTGCGGGTAGACCACCCTAAGGCTGATAGGCCTAACAGTATACTTACCAGGAACCTAGGATAGCTTCTGGCTCGATTCTCAGAATGTGGTTTGTGACGTTTGAAATCTAGCGAGAAAATATGAGAGCTCAACAGTCATGTGGTCATGGCAGCCATCTTGCTCAGGCGCGGGTGTTTAATCCATGCTCTAGTCAGAAGGCCCTGCTTGGCTTCAAGCCCACTCTCATTTCCACCTGGAACGTGAGTCTCCTGCTTTCCGTCTGGAACTCGAATCTCCCATTTGGAACCTGAATCCTCCAAACTTGACATCATCATGGTCCGGATTGTCTGAACTGCATCAGATCCACATCTAAACCTCCAAAAAGGAAAGAACAAGACGTGTTAAAGGTTAGTGCAGTAATGCTAAATGCACAAAAGCTTAGCACAAGAATTTCCACCCTACCTGGAACTTTTGGAAACTTGGTTGCTGTTTATTGAGGACTCACATTGAGACATTGTTACACCCATGAGGAGAAACTGACAAAAGTTTCCTTATAAACACTGTAACTGTAATGCTTATGAAGAGAGACTGAGGAAAGTCTCAATTGCAACTTTGTTACACTCCTGAGGAGAGAGAGTGCTGACAGGCTATCCAGCAATAATGTAGTACCTGAATGTGTGCTATAATTTATTTACAATTCTTCCTGAAATCAAGGGGTAATTGGAAAACTGTTAGTGATTTTGAACCTAATGCATATTTGAAATCTGTGAGATACCAGCATGCAATGTTACATTGTCAAGTTACTCAAATTCTCTGTTAGTTGTGTAGTGTAGTTCCTATCTTCCCAATAGGCTCTGCGCATTGGAATAATACCTATGGCCAGGCCAGACGTTAACTAGGTCTACTACTGTCGATACTAGACTTAAGTTTTGGGTTTGCCAGCGTAGCTCAGAGTTCGCTAGAAACTTTCTCGAATGTTCAGGAAAGAATTAACTCCCCTGATTAGACAAGAAGGGATTTAGTTTCTGACAACCATAGAACATGACAACTTTGCTCTCCCCTAATCAAGAGTGTATCTCCAGAGTCGTGTGAGCACAAGGCAATTATTTTACTCAGTCAGTACGTGCATTCTTAGTCTCATCAGATTGTAGAGAAAAGGAAGAGATGGGCGTGTTCAATAAAAAGGTGTTATTTATTGATCAGTCTCTTTTCTCGTACAAGAGAAATGGATCGATATTATTGCAATACTTATAGTTAAGTAAAGTGCATACATTAAAAGCAATAGTATAAAATAATACTGTAGAAACATTGATATGGTTTCTGAGCCATATGATGTTTAAAATGATTAAAATATATTTACATACACATATACATTTGACTAAACGTACTCAACTGGTGTTTCTAAATACGCCTACCCCGTGTACCTGACCTAAGTCTAATGCGTGGGCGGGAATAGAAAGTTACAGTTTAAGTTAAGTTTGTTTTTGCCAAGTGAATAACTAAAGAATTCTCTGTGAGGGGTTATTCAGTTCTGTACCTGGAAGTTAGGATGAATGAGGAATGGTATCTCTTTCTCTGCTCTCGATATTCCAGGCTGCCTGCGAGGGCTGCCCAGAAACGCCGGTGCTGGATTCTCGGCAGGAGAAAGCAGCGCGTCTCTCAGCGCGTCAGGAAGGCGGGGCTGCTGCCAGCGGGGTCTGCTCTGCTTCTGGGCTTCGGCAAGTATGGCTGCTCCGTCTCGTCACCACGCGTGTGTTTGCATAGGGCAAGATCGGCAATATTTATACCTTAAAGGTGCCGAGATTGACGTAAGGATGGACATAGATACGTCAATAAAGATGTCATACGACTTGCTCGTTAGCACATTCTTTTACTGAAGTTCTCTGTGAAATCAAAACAATGGCCGCACGGATTTTCCAGGTTGTCATAGGTTTGATTTGTTATGAGAACGTCGTATGCCTTATCAGGGACTGGAGGAATGTCGCTTGTCTAATTAGATCTCAAGCGTTATGACCTAATCAGATAACACGTTCCTGTGCCGTAGTGTGACTGCGTCAGATAACGGTATCTGCATCATGGGGGCTTTTCTTGCCTCATGGGCTGACTGTTAGTTAACTTGATAGTTAGTTTAACCAGAATAGGGTCAGGAATAGGGGGATCGATTCAGAACCTATAGGAATACATGACACCCACTCCACGCTAACTATGGTCATATTTACTAATCTATGCATAGTATAACATAGTACAACATACTATAGAGTATAGTGTATACCTCACCACCCCAAAATACATAAATGCATTTTGAAATTTTCAAATATACTGAAAAATTGCAGTCATATATATTGTATGCACTTAAGCTATGAATTAAACGCTAAAGTAAACACGCATTTGTAGACATTATTGCTTATTTGGTATATGAGAAATACACATGAAATGGCTCTTAATATGGCTATACAGAAAGAAAGTTCGAGACCATTTCATCACATAATAAAATATTTGTGAACATACCATCGGGCAACTAAAGTTTATAAAGTATCTAAAAATAGAAATCTTAGTTCTCTAGGAATAGTTTCTTACTTTAAGCAGAAGATAAGTGTCCCGAAAATTTTGTAAAAAATAATTTGGGGCTGCTAAAAAATTGCTGTCCGTGAACTGGTGGGAAAAATTGTTCATGTGACTTTATTTTTAAAGTTGAAGGCCGAATTCAGGGAACGCCGTGTGCGAGCTTGCTCAAAAGTCTCTATTTCTGTTCTGGAGAGAACATCATATCATTAAGGCTTTCGAAAAAACTGTCAACAGCTTCATGGGAAAGTTCCACTAAGTCGGAAATAGGTGTAACCATGCATTCGTGCGCATGATTGTCTCCATTGACATTCTGATTCGCATTGCTGACAGAAGGTCGTACCTGATCAATGCTGCTTTCATCTTGAACTTCACTACTCTTCAATCGTAGTGGTGAAGATTCCACGAATGCCGTCATCAGGATTGGCAGCCTTTGAGGGCAGCACAAAGCGTGAACCTTGGTAGGAACCAAAAATGTATCTGCATCCACTGGCGCATCCGATTGTAGCGTCAGACAGGTGTCTAACACGCATTCTTCTCCGCATAGCAGACACCTCAATACAGGTAAAACACATCTTTGCCACATTGGTCGAAATGATAGAAACCAAGTCATGTTCAGGTCTCTAAGCCGGGAGAGTCCCAGGATTTTTGATATCCGGTCCCGGTATCCAATGGCTAGGATTGTTTCTTCCATTGTCGCGAGAGTTTGATCTGTGACATGGGTTGCCATAACGAAAAATAAGGACTAAGAATAGGATTCCTGCAATTAGTCCCAGGATCAGGGGAAGTCCGCCAAAAATCGAATGGACGAAATCTGGAAAAATACCCAGTATGGCTTTGAATGGTGTTAATGCCATCGAAAATACTGTCTTAAATACCTTTGAGACCCCAGTGGTATCAGAAATATTTAAGATTTCGCTCAGGATTTCCGCGAAATGTACGGGGGAATTAGTTGATAATAATGTATGTATCTCTGCAGTCGTCCTTGCGACTTGTAGATCATACGTTTCTTTTGATGACGTGAGCCTTGTAGGCATCTGAAGAAGCACTGTTTTCATTCTGCTTAAAGTATCTATTCGAATAGAAGTAATTTTCAAATTGGGCCATGCCCTTGCCTCCCTGTCTGGAAAGGAGCTGGGGAACAAAGAACGTCCACAGCACTTGACCTTCGCAGTCGTAGTGACTAGATAAGGAGTCCCGGGCATAAGACTACAACATTTGCGGTCTACAATAAGAATGTAACTCCCATTATAGAGTCTTTGAAAGAATGGTTCTATTTCAGTTGCAGGTGCGCCTTGCTGGTGACATGAAAGGTTGTATGAATTCCCTTCACAGGCTCCATGCAAACTAATTCCGTTACACAGAAGCGTGCCGCTTAGTGACATAGCACAATTGTTGCCACCAAGAAACACTTTCTGTCCTTTATTACTGACACATGCATGTGAATAGGGCAGGTTCCAAGTTGTTTTAAGGTACCCCTTCCCCAATTTCTCGTACATGCCAGCCTGTATATATTTTTGGCAGTATTGAAACCTGAAGGTTGAGATTGGAATATTTATGATTCCGTGGATTCTCCATTCACTGACAGGTCGTTCTGACATTGTCATTGGTAATCTTTCTAGTTTTTCAATGCTCAAGATTGTATAATCAGCACCCTTTTGCGCCATACCGATTTGTCTATCAGTAAGGTTAAAGATTTGGAATAGTGACGTTGTGTTGATTAAACGCCAAGGCACATAGCCTGAACGCAGATTTTGTAACGTCCAGCCAAGCTGTACAATAGAACGCAATTGTGACTGACCATGTTGTAATAACAGTAAGTCTTGCGATAATATATCGATTGCTGAAGACACAATGCTGTCCAAAGAAAAAATTCTGGAGGACAGAGTCATTAACCCATTGTCCACTACAGAAAGTGATTTTTCCAAATTAATACGGTCAATTTCCCGTATTCTCTCTGCTGTTTCAATTTGATTAACCTTCCAGGCCTCATTGTATGCTGCATATACAGAGGCTGCTATGAAACGCTTTTGACGCTGTTTGCGTGGTCCCATTATGAAATCACGCAAGTCAGCACCATCAGTAAGTAAAGTTAGGTGTTGCTTAATTTCTGCCAGTGTGGAAGTTTGTAGCCATTGAAGGCATAATTTGCCCACACTGTAGGTGGTTATTATCCCTGGGTGATGTCTTTGAGGATATCTAGGGTCTGGCCAGGTCATTTTGAACCCCTGTGTTTTGTTCAGGAATCTGTCTTGACAGTTATTAGTATCTGTGGGCCAGATCAACCTCTGTTTCCAATCAGGATGTGTTCTGTTTTTGTTTAATATATGGTTTACGTCTATCTCTTCATCCGTATCAGAGCTATTGCTAAACATTGTTGGCTTTGGAATAGACGGTTTATTTAAATCTTTGATTTTGGCTAGGCCAAGACAGGTGGTTTGTTGAACAGTGTCATTTAAAAATATCATTTGTTCTGGGATCATGCAAGCTCTAAACAAAGCTTCTAAACCCTGTATTTGCCATTCTTTTGTACCCCAAACACTTTTCAAATCAACATTTTTGTCCCAATAATCAAATCCAAAAGTATTCATTTCTTCGAAGAATGAATCTGAATATATCAACTTTGTGTTGGTTATCATGGTTTTCATCCCTGTCTTGTTTGATAATTTAAAATAAAATGTTTCAGCATTACTTGTGTTAAAACCTGAAAAATATGAATATTTGTCGTAAACGGTTCTTGAGCTCCCTTTTGGAGGTGTTGCACAATGTTTCCATTGATTATAATTTAAAACATTTCTAGGTTGTGCAGATTTATGTAAAAAATGGTTACCATAGTGGTTATAGCAATACATACTATCATAATTTGTAGAACCTTGCAAATAATCATGTTTTGTAAATTTAGCAGACATTACTAAGTCAGACATCATGTTATTAATGCTTTTGAAGTCCCAATCATCAGCAAATGAGTTTGGTTTTGCAAAGTCACTCAAGGAGATCTTGATTTGGTGTGGATATTTCAGGATCTCGACCGGACCATAAATTTCATAGTCAGTGTTGTCCCAGGCTACCCCACCAGGTATAGGATTGGCTGTGAAGTTGGCTGAAGAAAGTTCTCTTTTCTCGACGTGTGAAGATGTGTGTGGTTTGAGGACCAAGTTGATGTTCTGACTTGCTGTGTCCATTTTAGCATATTTTCCCTCAATGAAGCGTCCCAAAGTTAATACCATGATGAGCCAAAGTATGAGGATAAATGCACCAAAACCCACCCAAAATTCAATCCATGGAGAAATCAGATATGTTTCTTTCAGTTGGTTCAAAAGTTCCTTAGCTTTGTCTTTAAAGGATTTTGATGATGGCTGTGTCTTTGATTCACTGAGGCTTTCAGAGGAATCATCGAAGTTGATGAAGTAGCCGGATGCAGTTCTGTCAATTGTTCCAATTGGTTCAGGATTTTTGTTTCTTGCATTTTCACTTGGTACTTCATTGTAGATTGGTGTGTCTCTGCTAAATGTTTTTATTTGGGTTTTCAGAGGTCTGAGTTCTATTGCATCGTTGCATAGTCCTTGTTGTTCTTCTGTAGGCGTTTCGAATGTGATGAGCCTCTTTGTTAGGACCTCTGTACTGGTAGCAAACCTTGGTGTTCTGCTACTTATTGGGAGTCCACTTGGCCTACTGTTATCGGCCACATGTTGTGGTTTTACCAGGTCGATGGATACAACTCGGTTCTCCTTTTTACCAGCAAGTGGCGGTAGTACAACTGATCTTGTCCCGTTGACAGACAAGACAGGAACTGCTTTTCTGTAAGAAGGCCCAAATTCCTTCTTTACCGCGATCTTCTCCCTGACTAGATCCCCGACTTTTGGAATCCAGACAGGTCTTGCTGGGACAGGTGGTGATTCTTCAGTGGTTGTTGGCTGTTGTTTCAACTGTATGTTGCTCAGGTCTTTTCTTGTTTTGTTTAAGTCCTGCAAAATAGCCAAACGGTCTTTGACATCAAAGCTTTTTTCTTTAACCACTGAAGTCTGACTGTCGAAGTCAGAGATAATCATTCTAGTTCCAAATAATAATTCGTACGGACTGAATCCCTTCAGAGAATTTCTTGGCAAGTTATTTAGACTACGTTGGACACTTATTAGATGTTTGACCCACCCAGCTCCCGAACCTAATATCCTTTCCATTATAGATTGCTTTCTGCCTTGGTTTTTTCTTTACACCATCCCGTACCCTCAGGAAGGAAGTGAGAAGATTCCCGCTGGACTGTGCTCATTCGGCCATGTTTCCCCCCAGGCTGGTGGGCTTGAGTGAAAACAGTGGTCGGACGTAGCATGCTCTTAGCGTATATGCCATTTAGACTCGCAAATCTTTGTATAACAGTCCGGACGTCAGCCGAGTGCTGGTGATCTACATTATAAGTGGAAACTAGCCTGTATATGTTAATCGCAAGCCCTGCTTTTTATTGGTCATATTATCTGCCTTGATACGACGAGGTATTAAACTGTTTCTCTCCCCACTGCGATCTCTGTTGCAGTTTGGGCAGTTTTTTACAAACATGGTGTAATGCAGGCTCATGCCTGGCCACCAGTACCGTGATTGTAATTCTTCCAGAGAATCTTTCAGTTTGAGGTGTCTGAGACCCTCGCCCAATGTGCGTCTGCGATTAACAAGCTTCTCCTGTCCATGTTTGGAATCACTCTATCCCCCACTCCAGGGATTCGAGCAAAAGGGACGGAGTTTGCATCGATTATGTATGTATAATTGAGTGGATAGTTGATCGGTAACGCTGAGCAGTCGCCTTTTGATGACGTTTTCACCGCCAGCACTGTTTCACCGTCAATGTATTTTAATGTACGCTTTTTTCGAACTACGGGAGCCGATTTAGTGGCTGCCGCTGCGGCTGTTTCAGCCAATGAATTCCCTACAACGTGAACGCCATCACGCTGATGACTCAGTGAGTGTGTCACGTGAGTCCTTGGTAGTTCTTTTTGTAAAAGAGCTATTTGTTCCCAGAGCAATTTCTGCTTTATTGGAGCATCTGTGTCATCTTTGTAACCGTTCTGAATCCATGTCAGCAAATCCTTGTTATAGGATTTGACGCAGTAATATGAATCTGACACTATAAGTGTCGGGAATTCGCGATCCGCATTATCTAGCGCCATTTTCAATGCTATTATTTCAGTTTGTTGTTCTGAATTAGTTTCTACTGAGTGTGTTTTTGTTAATAGAGGTCTTAGTTTACCTCCGCGCCACACTTCTTTTGTAATCTCACATGTGGGGTTGTATGCATGTTCTCCCCAAACGGAGGGTTGAGCATGTCCGTCTGTATAGATTACACAGGCGTAATGTCGTAGAGGCAGAATGTCGATTGGCAGAGGATACGTCTTTTCATATTTTAGATTTTTTAATTCTTCTAGATCTGGATCAAAGTAGTAGTATACTTTGTCCGTTGTGATTGAATTCACCCATTGTATCCATTCCGGATTCAATGTTATTGTTGGTAAATTACACGGTGTTGTTAGTGCCTCAAAGGCTGATTCTGCTGTTCTGACTGTGATATGTCTACCGTCAGCTATGTCTTTTTCTCTAGCTATTGCGGTTTGAACTGCACGAATGATTTTTTCTGTATTACTGAATTTCTGTTCAGCTTCTGTGTACAAGTGTGATTTGAATGCAATTGGTACCTTTTCTCCCTCATTAGAGGTTAGGTATGTGAATCCGCATCTCCCTGGGATGACTCGAATCACAAGATTGCGTGTGTTATCACGTGTTTCTAATTTTGTTTTAATTAGCATGTCTGTTTGTAAGGATCTCAAAATTTCTGTGTGTGTTTGAGTCCAATTGGATCTTTTAAAGTCTGGTTTAATTAGATCATAAAGGGGTTTGACCCTTTCTGCGTAATTTGCAATGTATGTTCTTCCGAAATTTAGGAAACCTAGAATTGACTGTAGGTTTTTTAGTGTTTTAGGAGCTTGGATTACGGCACATTTCTCTAGGAAATTGTCTGCCAGGCTTTTACCTTCACTTGATAACTCATATCCTAAGAATAGGACTGTCAGATGGGCAATTCTGGATTTTTTAAAGTTGAATTTGTAACCCTCTGCTGCGAACCCAAGTATTATGGTGTTCACTCTTTTCAAGTGAGTATCCAAGTCATCGTCTGTTAAGTAAATGTCATCGACATAAGATAATGCCTCATCATCATATAGTTGCAGTAATTCTGTTACTCTCGCTGAGAATACCCCCGGGCTGTTCTTGTACCCCTGGGCTAACCGACAGAATTGCTTTTGAGTGCCATTTACTGAGAATGCAGTTAAATATCTGCTCTCTGGTGCTATGTTTTGACAAAAGAATCCATTGGAGATGTCCAAGGTTGTTTTGTATTTTTTGCGCACTATGTTATTCATTAGTGCAGCACTGTGTGAGTTTTGCACTGCAAAGGTTTTGCAACATGTGTTAAGGTGTCGGTAATCCAAAACTAGACGATATGAGTTGTCTGGTTTGGAGACCGGAAACAAAGGATTGTTCATTTGTGAGGTGCAAGTTTCAATCACCCCCTGGTATTCTAGCTGATCTAGTATTTCATTTACCTGTTTTTTAGCTTCTTGCTTAATTGGGTACTGCCTTTGTGCAGTAGGTTGTGATTTTAACTGGATTTTGTGAGGAGGAGAATCCTCATCCCATCCTACATGATTTTTATATAAAGCAGGTGCTAAGGCCACTGCCCACTTTCTAGCAAGTGTGTATTTTTTATGAATCGGGATTTGATTCGAGAAGGCAGGCATAATTACTTCTTCGCCATGAGGGCACTCCCTGACAAACTCTGGTGGCCAGTCTTTTTCAGCTAGAAGGATGTCATAACCCTTGGAGAGGTTATCCCAAAATATTCCCCTTATTTTCCTAGTCTTATCTCCCTCTATACGTAATGTTATCTCGTATATCTTGTGGGGTTTGCTAACTCTGGTGTCTGCAGTTTCCACTTGAAGATATTCATTCGTGTCCACTGTCTCCAGATGATTCATAAGGACTTTGCGAGCTATGCTCACTTCTGCTGCGCTGTCTAGCATTGTCTGAGCCCACTCTCCGTTTTTCAGTTGTGTCCTCAGTATTCTCGGCATTGTTAACTACCTTGATACTGGCTACCTTCTTTTTTGGAAATTGTAATTTCTTTTTTTGTTGAGCAGGTTCCTTGTCTTTGGACTTGGCGTGCTCTTCTCTTTGTTCTGATCGTCCTCTTCTTTCCGATTTCTGCGAGGAAGTCTGAAAAGATTGAGAGGGACGTGTATCAATGTCTTGATATCTATCAGGTTTTTTAATATTATCCCTATTTCTAAGGTTATATCTTTTCCCAGAGGGGTCACTCTGGGGTGACCTGTGTCTCTGGTTCGGAGATTTCTCCCTTCGCCTAGGAGACCTTCCTCGGGACTGGAATTTCTTTTCTTTTGGATTGGATTGTTTGTTTCCATCCCAGTTCTTTTTTGGTGAATTATTATTAAAAAATATTTTTTCTGGACTTTCAGTCAGTTGCGGTTTTACTGGTATTCCACCTAAACTATCTCTACCTAGTTCTTCATAGGATTTTTCTATGATTCTGGCAATTTCAGCTGGTTGGTCTGCTATATCTGTCTCTTTTAACCTCTGGCGGATCGCCACGTTTGCTGCTTCACCTTTTATATTGGCTAATAATATAGCCGAGACCTGCTTGAAGTCTTTCAGTAATTTCATACCAAGAGTTAAAGCTGGTTCTGGACCGTATTCATCTTGAATTTGTTTTAGCACATCTGGTATTACCGAAATGGATGGAACACCGTGCGTTTTTGTGTAGATTGAAGCAAAGACTGTACCCCAAGTGTCACAGTCCTCTATGTGTGGTGCAATTCCCATTGGGAGACATATAGTCAGAATCCTGTGTTTTTCTAGCGGGGTGGTGTCAGGAAACACCGCCTCTATTTGGGTGATTTTCTGTGCCAACCAGAATGGTATCTGTTCCCGTTTAGCCGGAACTTTACCTAGGCAGGATTGGATGTTCTGTGGTGTGAATTTATTTGTGTTCCCCTGGTGAGGGGTCAGCTGTGGAAGTTTAATCGCTGGCTGAATTGTTGAAGTCCGCATTACATACTGGACTAATTGTCTATGAATTTTTAGTAATTGTTTTAGCTGTATTAACAGCTCTCCTGTAGACATTCCTTCGATGTCTGGGTGTGGTGTGTATCCGGCTAAGACCGGCCACGTTGCTCCTGGTCTACCTAAAGGACCGAGCCTGGTGATGTGATTATTATGTATTAGGGCGCCATCAAATAAGAGCAAATGCTCTTGGAATTTGAGTGGTACTTCCACCTCCTCGAAAGGAGTGTAAATGTCGGGTGGAACCTCTATTTTGTAATAGTGGAAGTACTTTGTTACAGCATTTGCTGCTGGAAAATGTATCCATGTATAGTATACCTCTGTCTGCCGATATTCGTGTGCCTCAATTACGAATATGACTGTGCCACCTCTAGGTGTCAGTCCATTTTCTATAAGTTTTAAGGTTATAGATTTCCTTTTGGCGACCGGGATGAGTATTATATCCCCGTCCGCATCTAGTGCTGCAGTATCAGCTGCTGCTATTTCAGCTGCTAATCTAACTGCCTCTCTTTCTTCATCACTGTCTCCCATTTTACCGACAGGATGGTATTATGTTTGTTTGCAGATCAGGTTTCTTATGGAACAAAGATTAGATGCACAATATTTTGGAACAGTGTATCCTTCAACGTTGACTATACCAAGAACCTTACATAGGAGTTCCCTCCTGCGAGGTTTTGGAGGATATTACCTTTCACCCACTCCAGACGTCTTTGGAGTATTTGGGAAAAGGGGTCTGAGTGAGAAAGCACGACTGAGTTACTCTAAATGTCTTACGTTAGTTTTATCGCCCTTTACAAACGCGTTGGGCGCCATGTAGTGTAGTTCCTATCTTCCCAATAGGCTCTGCGCATTGGAATAATACCTACAGCAGTAAAGGCCTAGGCCAGACGTTAACTAGGTCTACTACTGTCGATACTAGACTTAAGTTTTGGGTTTGCCAGCGTAGCTCAGAGTTCGCTAGAAACTTTCTCGAATGTTCAGGAAAGAATTAACTCCCCTGATTAGACAAGAAGGGATTTAGTTTCTGACAACCATAGAACATGACAACTTTGCTCTCCCCTAATCAAGAGTGTATCTCCAGAGTCGTGTGAGCACAAGGCAATTATTTTACTCAGTCAGTACGTGCATTCTTAGTCTCATCAGATTGTAGAGAAAAGGAAGAGACGGGCGTGTTCAATAAAAAGGTGTTATTTATTGATCAGTCTCTTTTCTCGTACAAGAGAAATGGATCGATATTATTGCAATACTTATAGTTAAGTAAAGTGCATACATTAAAAGCAATAGTATAAAATAATACTGTAGAAACATTGATATGGTTTCTGAGCCATATGATGTTTAAAATGATTAAAATATATTTACATACACATATACATTTGACTAAACGTACTCAACTGGTGTTTCTAAATACGCCTACCCCGTGTACCTGACCTAAGTCTAATGCGTGGGCGGGAATAGAAAGTTACAGTTTAAGTTAAGTTTGTTTTTGCCAAGTGAATAACTAAAGAATTCTCTGTGAGGGGTTATTCAGTTCTGTACCTGGAAGTTAGGATGAATGAGGAATGGTATCTCTTTCTCTGCTCTCGATATTCCAGGCTGCCTGTGAGGGCTGCCCAGAAACGCCGGTGCTGGATTCTCGGCAGGAGAAAGCAGCGCGTCTCTCAGCGCGTCAGGAAGGCGGGGCTGCTGCCAGCGGGGTCTGCTCTGCTTCTGGGCTTCGGCAAGTATGGCTGCTCCGTCTCGTCACCACGCGTGTGTTTGCATAGGGCAAGATCGGCAATATTTATACCTTAAAGGTGCCGAGATTGACGTAAGGATGGACATAGATACGTCAATAACGATGTCATACGACTTGCTCGTTAGCACATTCTTTTACTGAAGTTCTCTGTGAAATCAAAACAATGGCCGCACGGATTTTCCAGGTTGTCATAGGTTTGATTTGTTATGAGAACGTCGTATGCCTTATCAGGGACTGGAGGAATGTCGCTTGTCTAATTAGATCTCAAGCGTTATGACCTAATCAGATAACACGTTCCTGTGCCGTAGTGTGACTGCGTCAGATAACGGTATCTGCATCATGGGGGCTTTTCTTGCCTCATGGGCTGACTGTTAGTTAACTTGATAGTTAGTTTAACCAGAATAGGGTCAGGAATAGGGGGATCGATTCAGAACCTATAGGAATACATGACAGTTGCTTGCATAAGTACACTATGCATCATGATCGAATGAAGCATGAAACCCATGTGGTGTGAAGGAAGATCTGCTGCATATCAAAGAATAAGAAGAAAGCCCACATCATGAGGTCGCAACATCTCTTTCACTCTCTTCATCCATTCCCACTTCCCGTTCTGAAGCTATCATCGACAGCGGCGGGAAGTTATTCATGGTTCTGGTTAGCATTGCAAGTGAGAGGTGAATCAGCATCATCCCTGTGGAAGAGCAAAGGTTCCAGTTGAGTGAGCCTTAACAGAAAGCCATGCCTACTGTCTGGATGATATGGATCCACACAATCAGATAGACAAGCACAATTTAGCACAGTCTTTGAGTGAGGAGCTCCTTAGTGCATTGGACATGGCCCGAGCCTTAGTAATGGTTCAAAGTGAACTTCAATCTTCACGGCTAGAAAATCTAAATTTAAAAGAGGAATTACATAAGTATAGGCCTTTTATACCTCTTGGTTAAGTGATTTAAGAGCTGCACCCAAGGAAATATATCCGGTTACTGACCCTACTAGGTTTGGCGGGCGAGACCAGAAACATATGACGTTACTAATTCATGGGGGTTCTCAGCCAGTGAACATTGCCGCTACAACTCCAACCCCGGTGCCTTTGGCTCCACCTAACCTTTTTTATTTGAACAATATGAATTTGATGTGTTTGTGAATCAATATAATTGCTATTTTTGTGTAAACCAGACGGTTTTCTAATAGATTCCCCTAAAGCAGCCTTCATATTTTCTTACTTGGGCAGCAGAAACTAAGTGGTCAATTTCCCTTATTGAACTAATAACCCACTTCTATTCAATTTCCACAGTTCAAAGCAAACTTCAATCTTCACGGCTAGAAAATCTAAATTTAAAAGAGGAATTACATAAGTATAGGCCTTTTATACCTCTTGGTTAAGTGATTTAAGAGCTGCACCCAAGGAAATATATCCGGTTACTGACCCTACTAGGTTTGGCGGGCGAGACCAGAAACATATGACGTTACTAATTCATGGGGGTTCTCAGCCAGTGAACGTTGCCGCTACAACTCCAACCCCGGTGCCTTTGGCTCCACCTAACCTTTTTTATTTGAAACAATATGAATTTGATGTGTTTGTGAATCAATATAATTGCTATTTTTGTGTAAACCAGACGGTTTTCTAATAGATTCCCCTAAAGCAGCCTTCATATTTTCTTACTTGGGCAGCAGAAACTAAGTGGTCAATTTCCCTTATTGAACTAATAACCCACTTCTATTCAATTTCCACAGATTCAAAGAGGCAATGCAAAAAGTGTTCGCAAAATGAACATTTGTTCAAGCTAGTGACAATGAACTCTTAAATCTACTCCAAGTCAATAAAGATTTACTGACGTACACAATTACTTTCTGTAGCCTGGTCACAAAGATCCATAGGCCTGAGGAGAAGAGGACATCCTTCTATAGAGGCCTTTGAGATGGTCTTAAGGGCTCTCTTTCTCATATTGATGACCCCCAGATGATTGTTCTAAGTTCATTGACTTAGTGGTCAAGTTAGACCATCGCCTAACTGAAAGAACATGAGAGCATCCTTCTGCGACTCTACATTCCTATTCGTAAAACCATAAAAGAAGCAAGTTAAGAATAAGGACCTACATCCTTCTGAACCAATCCAGAATGGGGGGCTTGGATTTTATTTATCGGTTGACTAAAAAGAAAGGGAATGAAAACAAAACCTCTGTTTATATTTCGGTAAGGCAGGGCATTTTGCTTGTGACTGCTTGGCAAACCCAAACAGCCCTCGTGAGGCCAAAGCAACCATTGGCGATAAGGTTAATGAAAACTCGACCACTCATCAAGGGTTGAGGTAAGGCTCTAGATGAAACCTCACATTTTAGCTGACTCAATAGGTATAATTATGTGCAATTTGGCAATCCTAGTTACCTTGATTTTGTCACCCTAACAAAGAAAGGTTCTCCACATGTTGAGAGACTCTGAGCCCCCCAGAAATTTCCTAGGCATAACTTTGGCAACCTCTTTGGAAATACCACAAATTAAATAAAAGACACTGGAGCCAGTACGAGCAGTAAATGCCCTTGAGCTGTCTTCAGGCCTGATTCAACATCAAATTGTTCATTTGCCCTTGGTATGTTAGAACATCCCTACTGGGGACTTAGGGCCAAATGTACAACCCTTTCATTTAGCGCCTCGCAATTTGCAACTCATTGCATGCTAAATGACATGTACAACAGTGTTATTGCACTGTTTTGCGATTCCCAATGGGGGCGCAAATTGCAAGATTCATTAATATTAATGAGCCTCTTGCAATTTGCGAGCCCATTGGGAATGCCAGCCCTCCCAGGGATGGTGGCCTGATGGGGTTAGCAGGCCACCATGTCTGGGACTGTTTTTTTAACAAAGCAGATAAATGCAGCCCATTTCCCTTAAAGGAAAATGGGATGCATTAAAAAAAATTAAACTTTTCAGTTTCATTTTTTAAGGGCAGGCAGTGGTCTCTGAGACTCGCAAAATAAATGCTGTTACCCTTTTTTGCTGCTGCAAAAAAGGGTCATACATCTGGCCCTTAGCCTTTGACTTGATTGATACCACTAATTTTGCAGCTATTCTTGGGATACCCTGGCTGCAGCTCCAAAATCCGCAGATGGATTTGGCATTGTGTTTAATAACCTTAGACTCTCCTCTATGCTATCCAATTATGCAAGATTCCATACTACTGTTAACTTGTGCTATTACTTAAACAGACTTGATACCAGAACTCTGAAAGGCGTACCAAGTGTTCAAGGATGTTTTTGATATTAAAAAAGGGTACACAGTGACTAGACCATTGGGAGTTCTTCTTATCAGTCTCCCATGCAATACAATCTATGCACTATCAGAAGCCAAGAGGCAACACCTGGAGAACTATCTTTTTTAGATATTTAATCTAAGATTTACTCATCCCTCATCAACTAATGTATCTTCTCCTTTGTTCTTCGTCTCTCATAAACAAAATGAGGAACTGTATGCGTGCATAGATCACCAGGCTCTGAACAAGGATGCCTTAAAAAATTGTTACCCTCCACCCCTCATACCAGTTCTGCTAGAAAATCCACCATTTACTCAAAATTTAAACACCGGGCACCCACCCTCTCATCAGAGTTAAGGAGAGTGATGAGTGGAAAAACCACCATCCATACCAAGCTTGGTCTTTCTCAATGCACCATCAAGCCATAGTAATGAAACGGCACTAACCCACATTGTAGATGACACCCTGACATCCCTTGACCAAAATGTCCCTTGTCTCCTGATCCTTCTGGACCTGTCTTCTGCCTTTGATACCTTCAAACATGAGAACCTGACTGATCTTCTTCAACATAGGATGGGTCTCTCGGGCCTGGTCCTAAATTGGTTCATCTCCCTACTTCAAAACCACACACAAAGGATCAAAATCAACCAGTTCTTGGCTTCCAGTACCCCTGTAACGATAGGAGCACCTCAAGGATCCACTCTCTGGCTCACTCTCGACAACCTTTTTATGGAACCACTTTCTGTCATTCTGAACCTTTCTAACATTCATTACCACAAGTATGTGGATGACACGCAACTGTGCATGTAGATCTCCTCTCAGGAGGACATAAAAACGCTGAATGCTGCACTTGCACAAACCCAACTATGGTCAGCTCGGAACCATTTGCTGTTGAATATTATCAAAATGGAATTCCTTTTTGATTTCCCCCAATCACTCGGCTCCTACCCTGGATTGGCTTAAACAACTCATCGCTCTGAACTGAACCCCTCATGTCGTACACTCTGCCAAATCTCTTGGCATCACCTTGAATAAACACTTAAACATGCAAGTGCACATCAGTGCAGCTAATAGTGGAGCCAACTTTCAACTTAACACCCTAAAGAAAATCATACCTTTCCTACCCCCCGAAGACATTAAGCCAGCGGTTCAATCCTTGGTTATCTCTAGGTTGGAATATGGTCTGGTGACCCTAGATGGACTTCCCAAATCTAGCTTGGCCCCACTCCAAGCTATCCTGAACGCATCGTCTAGACTCATCACAGGCTCTAGAAAGCATGACCATATCACCCCTGACCTTCTGCAACTAAATTGGGAATTAAGAATCCATTTCAAGGTAGCTTGTCTGACCCATAAAGCCATACATTATAACACTCAGATCTACCTGGAAAATAAGCTTGAACTCTTGGGCTTTGGCCAGAACCTTAGAAGTACGTCCACCCTACTCTTGAAACCTCCACGATTCAAAAAGAAAATATCTTACAATTGTACTGGCTCCAAGAATCTGGAACTCCCTGCCTCCTGAGATCAGATCCAATCCCTCCACAATGTCTTTCAAGAAACTTGTCAAACATCTACTCTTGAGTGAAATTTAACAACATCAACTGACTCTCATGCTCTTGACTTATTATTTGGATTCTTAATGTTATACATGATTGCGCTTTATTGTATACTGGTATTTCAATCTGTTTTCATGCGCTAGGATAACTAGGATACCCCCTACTCGTAGTAACCTCACTTACTGTCCCTTTGAATATGTTACCCTCGTTTTTGCCATTTCTGTACAGCACTCTGATACCTGTATGGGTCTTGTTTGCGCTTTATAATACTTTTCAAATAAAATAAAAATAAATGCCCTTTGGACTCTGTAACACCCTGGCAGTGCTCCAATGTTATATCAATGACGTTCTGAGAGACTTCTCGGATAGTCATTGTATATATTGATGACACACTTATTTGTTCCCAGAACTTGGCCAAATATGTCTCTCACATTAAGGACATTTTGCAAAGCCTGCTGGAGAATAGTTTATTCATGACATTAGACAAATGCACTTTCCTAGGTACAACAATAGAATTCCTAGGGTACTAGGTTAAGGTAATTCTAGATTGGCCAGCTCCAACCTCTGTGAAAGAAGTGCAGAGCCTTCTGGGATTGTCAACTTCAATAGGATGTTTATTACACATTTTTCTGAACTTATGACTCTCCATTTGTACATCCTAAAGAAAGAGATAGTTTTCCGATGCATGGAAGAGGCTGACCAAGCCTTTCACTACCTTAAGACCTGACATACTTCAGCTCCAGTTCTCAAACATCCAGATCCCACACAACAGTTTTTCGTCAAGCCCAATGCTTCACAGGTAGCTGTTAGGATGGTCATTTCACAGCAGGACAACAACATGGGACACCTATATCCAATTGCTTATATTTTTTTAAACTGTAACTTCCTGAAAAAAATTACACGGTAGCAGAGAGATTGTTTTTAGCCATTAAATTGAGATTCAAAGAATGGGACACTAACTCTTAGGAGCTAGGTACACTGTGACAATTTACATGGTCCATAAAAGCTTACTTACAACTTCCTAAATCCCTGAAAGCATTACTACCACGTCAAATCCATTGGTAACTGTTTTTTAGCGAATTTGACTTCAGGGTCATCTATAGAGCAGGATTCCAACAAATTAAGGTAGATACCTTTCTCCGACTGGGGTATTCTTCCCTGGAAACAAAAGTCAATACTCACAAAACACAATTCCCTCAGAGAAAGTGATGTTCAGAGGTGGCAAAAATGATCCTAATTTTCTGGGTAGGCTGCAAAAAGAAAGGTTTAAGATAAACTAAGACTATAAGAAGTGTGGCGCCGCGGCCAGGGCGACTGACGTTGGAATCTGGGGACCACGGTTCGATCCCCGGCTCCGGCGGCAGGTTAGCCCAGCACCATGTGACTCTGGGCAATAGCTCGCTTAATCTTCCCGACGGCCCCCAGCGCCTAGAAACCCTAACGGGTGATTGTGCGCTTTACAAATGTGGACTTTACTTTACTTTAGGTTAAAGGATAACCTTTTTAGGATAAAAACCCAAAAGTGCACAATAAAAGTTGTTTCTCCCCATACAAGATATGATACAGGACTTTTTGCAATGGTGTCATGACACATTTCTAGTGGGTCATCTAGAAATTTTTAAAAACTTAACAGATTGTAAGTGGTTCTGGTGGCCCACTTTGTCAAAGGATGTGCTAGTCTATGTCCTGACCTATCTTTTGTGTATAAAGAATAAGGTTTCTCATTCCACTCCCTTTGGTTTGTTGCACTATCTCCCAGTACCGCCTCATCCCCGGCACAATATTAGCATGGACTTTATTGTAGATCTCCCTAAGTCCGAAGGGTATACCACTATTTGGGTGGGTCTGAATCTTTTTTTCAAAAATGGTACACTTCATTCCCTTAAAACATCTCCCCACAGCCAAAGATCTAACAGAACTTTTTATTTAACAAGTCATCAGGATTCATGGGCTCCCCCCGCTCATAGTTTCTGACAGAAGACCACAGTTTGAGTTAAGTTCTGGCAAGAATTATGCACCTCCTTGCACAGTGACACCAGACTCTCCTCTCCCTATCATCCTCAAACTGATTGGCAGACACGCGACTAAGACAATCCTCTGAACAAATCCTATGGTGTCTTCTCTCAACTCTGTTTAGTGAATGTGAAGTTTTTTTACACTTGGGGGAATTCACTTACAACAATTTTGATCAGACTGCTACGGGTTGTTCTCCCTTTTATTGTTTAATTGGAAGACATTCCAGGGCTCTACCAAATTAATTTCCTTCAATAGCAAGCATTGTACCCTCTATTATTGAGTACATAAGACTCTCTTACAACTGCAGAAAACTATGACACAACATTTACAGGGTAGCAAAGAGCAAATGAAACAACAAGCAAACAAAACCTGTAATCGGCAACCCACACATCACAAAGGGGATCTATTGTGGCTGTCCATTAAAATCTCAGGTTGGTCAGACCTATGAAGTTACAACCCAGAGTTTTGGGGCTGTTTTCTGATACAACATGCCATTAACCCAGATAGCTATCAAATCAAAATTACCAGAAAATTCACCTATACATCAGGGCTTTCATGTTTCCTTACTTCTTCAACACAATCCGAACACCCCATACCAACAAACCTCCCCCTCCAGTGACAGTAGAGCAACACCTGGAATTTGAAGCTCAATGTATAGAAGATGCTAAAAGAGTCTAAGTTTTTTTTCTTTTATTTAATAGACTGGAAGGGATATGGCCAGAGGACCAATCCTGGAAACCTGCCGCCCATATCTACCCCCCCCATCCGATCGGTGCAATTATTTCATGCCTGCTATCCTGCTGAACTACTCCCTGTGGTATAGCCTTTATGGGGGAACTGTTAGAAACTCCCACACTTCTTGTAACTTATGTGTCCTCATTGCAGGTCTTAATTGTAAACTTCCCCCATACTTATGCTCGTCCATTGTTGGCTGCAATACCCCCCACCTTGAAGTGTATAATTTGTATTCACAGTATGCTTCCCAGGATCGCTTCTGGATACCTTCTGGCTTGATTCTCAAGGTGTAGTCTGTGACACTCAACCCTCATTGGAAAACACAAGAGTTCAGCAGTCACATGGTCATGGCAACCATCTTGCTTAGGCAAGGATATTTAAATTGCGCCAAAGTCACGTGGAACTGCTTGGCTTCTCATTCGCTGGGAGAGAGGATCTCCCCTTCCTGCCTTCTGCCTGGAACCTGAGTCTCCTGCCTCCAGCCTGGAGCCCAAGTCTCCTGCCTCCTGTCTGGAATACAAATCTTCCACCTCTTGCATGGAACCTAATGCCACCCCGCCAGGGAACATAACTTACCTCCAAAATTGGCAATGTCATAGTGAGGATTCTCCAAGCTCTACCAGCTCCACATCTTGAACCTGCACAAACAAAAGAAAAAGATGTGCTAAAGGCTAGTGCTCTAATGCTTAAACCTTAAACGCTTAGCACTTTGGTTCCCACCCTTCCTGGAACTTTTGGAACTTGGGTAATGTTTGAGGGCTCACATTGAGTCATTGTTACACCCATGAGGAGAGAGTGATGAAAGTCTCACTATAAGCATTGTCCTAGTAAAGCTAATGAGGAGCGACTGATAATAGGTTCAATTGCAACTTTGTTACTTCCCCGAGGAGAGAATGCTGACAGGTTAACCAGCAATATTGTAGCAACTGGACATTCGCTACAATTTATTTCCAATACTTCCTAAAGTCAAGGGGTAGTTGGAAAATTATTAGTGATTTTGAACCTAATTCATATTTGACATCTGTGTGATACCAACATGTGATGTTACATTGTCATATTACTCAAACTCTCTGTTACTTGCTTGCATAAGTACACTCCACATCATTATTGAATGAAGCAGGAAACCCATGCGGTGTGGAGGAAGATACGCTGCATATCAAAGAATAAGCAAGAGACCTCACGTCATGGCTTAGCAGCATCTCTCTCTCTCTCTCCACCCATCCCCCAGTACCCTTCTGAAGGTCTCATCAATAGAGAGGTAAATAATCCATAGTCAGTGGTTAGGTTTGGAAGCGAGAGGTGGATAAGCAACTTCCCAGTGCAAGAGCATAGGTTCCTGATAAGAGGGCCTTGACAGAAAATGAGGGAGAAAGAGAACCTACAAGATTGAGATGAAGAAGCGGGTAGTGTCTGGTAGTGGATTAGGGAGGCTGGAGGTGGAATCAAGGCTATGCAGGCTTTATATTCAGCACCCTGACCTTAGGTAGCACCGGCTGTGATCCTCTGTGCCAAACTTTGGGCCAGAGTACTTATTCTTTTATTAATCAAGCACTGCTGATTCTGATCTCCTGTGTCCTGCACAGGAAAAGCCTGAATGTTGAAAATATTCAACTGAAAACTTGACTTCATTGCCCTCAATAGACATAAACATTGTATGCCAGAGTAGATGGTAATGTTTGTTGATCTGTGAGTAAAGTGTGCTCAAAACTGATAGTAGAGAAGTGGCTGACCCCAAAGATAAAGCCAATAACCTAATGCTCTGCACTGACAAATGCCATTGTCATTCAAACCCATTGGCCATTAGTTTCCCATGTATTCTGTTAATTTATTTGAGTAGTATTGACTATTAAGTGTGATTAAATTGCATTGAATTCTGATTGTCTAGCAAACATCTCCCCCTGAGTAAACCTTACACACTCTACTTAGATGTCTTGAATACCTAGTGTTAAAGGGGTGTAATTGGTGCTCAGTTTTGGGTCCAATTGCAAAATGGACAATAGACATCAAAAGTAAAAGGCACCAGTTGACACAACAGTTGTCAAGTAATCCCTAGCTGAACTGTGATCTCCCTGCTCCCACAACCAGTTCATACAGTTACATATAAGCAAAACCAAAGGGGATGATGGACAGAGTGTTTAACATTGCAAGCACTCACCCCCAGTCAACTGATCTGGGTTTAATCCATCATCATTCTTCAGCTCACTCCTCCACCCCAGTTCAGATATGGCCATATGCAAATCAGTCTGACCCTGTGCCTCATGGGAACGTGCCAGCCCGAACTGCCAAGCCATGTCTTCCCTGGACCGGAAATAAGCATCCTGGGACCGGTTTCTGACTAATCAGCCATCATCAGCCAGGCTAGCTTGAATCCAGTGGCAAAGTGAGCAAGGGACCCACGTCTGGGCATACCCAGCCGACTTAGGGCGAAAAAAGCAAAACCAAAGGGGATGATGGACGGAGTGTTGAACATTGCAAGCACTCACCCCCAGTCAACTGATCTTGGTTTAATCCATCATCATTCTTTAGCTAACTCCGCCACCCCAGTTCAGACATGGCCATATGCAAATCAGTCTGACCCTGTGCCTCATGGGAATAGCCCAGCCCGAACTGCCAAGTCATGTCTTTCCTGGACCGGAAACAAGCATCCTGGAACCAGTTTCCGGCTAATCAGCCGTCATCAACCGGGCTAAATTGAATCCAGTGGCAAAGTGAGCAAGGGACCCACGTCTGGGCATACCCAGCCAACTTAGGGCGAACAAAGCAAACCCAAAGGGAATGATGCACAGGGTTTTGAACATTGCAAGCACTCACCCCCAGTCAACAGATCTGGGTTTAATCCATCATCATTCTTTAGCTCACTCCGCCACCCCAGTTCAGACATGGCCATATGCAAATCAGTCTGTCCCTGTGCCTCATGGGAACAGTCCAGCCCGAACTGCCAAGCCATGTCTTCAAGCCATTTCTTCCCTGGACCGGAAACAAGCATCCTAGGACCGGTTTCTGGCTAATCCACCGTCATCTGCCAGGATAGCTTGAATCCAGTAGCAAAGTGAGCAAGGGACCCACGTCTGGGCATACCCAGCCAACAGAGGGCGAACAAAGCAAAACCAAAGGGGATGATGGACGGAGTGTTGTACATTGCAAGCACTCACCCCCAGTCAACTGATCTGGGTTTAATCCATCATCATTATTCAGCTCACTCCTCCACCCCAGTTCAGACATGGCCATATGCAAATCAGTCTGACCCTGTGCCTCATGGGAACATGCCAGCCCGAACTGCCAAGCCATGTCTTCCCTGGACCGGAAACAAGCATCCTGGGACCGGTTTCCGGCTAATCAGCCATCACCAACCAGGCTAGCTTGAATCCAGTGGCAAAGTGAGCAAGAGACCCATGTCTGGGCATACCCAGCCAACTTAGGCCAAACAAAGCAAAAACAAAGGGGATGATGGACGGAGTGTTGAACATTGCAGGCACTCACCCCCAGTCAACTGATCTAGGTTTAATCCATCATCATTCTTTAGCTCACTCCGCCACCCCAGTTCAGACATGGCCATATGCAAATCTGTCTGACCCTGTGCCTCATGGAAACAGTCCAGCCTGAACTGCCAAGTCATGTCTTCCCCGTGCCGGAAACAAGCATCCTGGAACCGATTTCTGGCAAATCTGCCGTCATCAGCCAGGCTAGCTTGAATCCAGTGGCAAAGTGAGCAACATTCCGTCTATCATCTTGTGTGTTTTGCTGTTCACCCTATGTGGGAAGGGTATGTCCAGACGTGGGTCCCGTGCTCACTACGCCACTGGAGTCAAGCTATCCTGGCTGATGACAGCTGATAGTCAGAAACCAGTCCTAAGATGCTTGATTCCGGTCTAGGGAAGATATGACTTGGCAGTTCGGGCTTGACTGTTCCCATGAGGCAGAGGGTCAAGACTGATTTGCATATGGCCATGTCTGAACTGGGGTGGTTTGGTGAGCAAAATATTGATGGATTAAACCCAGATCTGTGACTGGGGTGAATGTTTTGCCATTGTGCAACATTCCGTCCATCATCTTGTGTGTTTTGCTGTTCACCCTATGTGGGAAGGGTGTGCCCAAACGTGGGTCCTGTGCTCACTACGCCATTGGAGTCAAGCTATCCTGGCTGATGACGGCTGATAGCCAGAAACTGGTCCTAGGATGCTGGATTCCGGTCCAGGGAAGACATGGCTTGGCAGTTCGGGCTGAACCGTTCCCATGAGGTAGAGGGTAAAGACTGATTTGCATACGGCCATGTCTGAACTGAGGTGGCTTGGTGAGCAAAATAACAGTGGATTAAGCCCAGATCTGTGACTGGGGGTGAATGTTTGCCTTTGTGCAACATTCCATCCATCATCTTGTGTGTTTTGACATATATACTTAGTTCAGGAACTAAAGTCTGAGACAAGAAACAGAAGTGTTGAAAACACAACACGGACTGCGCACCAACATTACCAATATTATCACAGACTTTGAGGCACCACTCACCCTTGATGTTAGCAATCACATCCTCCTCAGAGACCTGAACTTCCACCTGGAAGGCCACGCCGACCACAACCTAAAAGCACTTATTAAAGACATGAGAAGCCTGGACCTCACCCAACAAGTACTACCTATCCATGTTGCCAGGCACCACCTGGAAACTATGGGGCTGGTTACAATGGCGGGGAGACCACCACCGACAGGCTGTCGATGTTGGTCTCCCCACCCTCTTAACCAACTTTTCCCCACCATAATATGATGATGGGTGGACGTGTGGTGGTCGTCAAGACTGACCCCCATGCATCCGCCAGGCTCCTTAAGCCCGCCAGTGCGACGGAGGGGTTTGTAGTCCCTACAGTGTCTGATAGGCACTGCCTTTGGGATTACAATGCCCCTTTCTGCCTGCCGTTTCATAGTGGGTTACCCGTCATGAAAAGGCTGTCGGAAAGGGACATTATGGGCCTATAGAAGGCCCCCTTCTCCCCTGGCCTTTGGTTTTGGGTGTTCGGGGGCATTAACCCTGTACCAAGTGGCAGGCACCGCATGGTGCCTGCCACGTAGTCCAGGGATATGTGCAGGGTCCCGTCGAACGGCCGTAGTGGCGGTCACAGTGTAAAAGCTTACTATGGGTCTGAAGGCATGTCAGGCGGTCCCAATCCCTGATATGATGATGGACGGACTGTCCGCCATCATAATCAACCTCTATATTTTTACCACCTTCAACAGCATAAGTCATCGAGCTAACACCATTCCCCTGCACAGACCACGTCTTTGACAAGTTTAGCAACTGCTTCCTGTTCCAATGCACATGCACCACTGCCAGATCAGCCCGCTGAACCTGGAACAGCATGACTGACAAGGACTGGGGCACCGCTCTCAACACCTACTGACCCGAACATACCAACCATCTACCCAACGCCAATGAAGATTTCAACAATTGGATCACCCCATGTGACAACTCTCTGTCACACCTCAAACACAGCAATACAACAATATACAGACCCCAGGCCAGCTGGTACATTAAGGAACCAGGAGTGCTGAAAAACCACTGCAACAATTGGTGTGCAAATGGAGAATGAGCCTGGACAATGCAGACCACCAAATGATCCGGATGACCAAACGCATCACTCACATCAATGCCAACACCACCAGAAGCAAATAAATCTTTGGTATTGTGAAAGACTTCACTTCACAAGCGGCCACCTTATAACTTGATCACCCCCTCAAAGGACTTCTGTAATAATCTTTCTCAACACTTCAGTAACAAAATCACCACCATTTACAGGAAATTCAACCAGCAACCAGACCCGACAGACCTCACCAAATGCCTCCTGATCTAAGCCAAAGAATCAATGCTAAGCACATGGCCCATCATCATGCCAGAAAAAAACACCACCACCATGAATTCTACCAACTCAGGGGCCCAATTGGACCCCTGCCCCCATCACTTCTACTTTAGAGGACTGCAGCCCATCAGAACCACGCTCAACCCATTACGAATGCCTAAACCTCTTCCACAACCATATCAGATGCTTGGAAACACACAAATGTCATCCCTGTGCTGAGGAAACCCTCTGCGGATCCTTTAATGCTCTCCAATTACAGACTGATCTCCCTGCTACCATTCCTAAGGTCTTAGAGAAAATCATCAACAGATACCTCACTGAACATCTCAATGACCACCATCTCCTCAACATCACTAAGTCTGGTTTCAGACCAAACCACAGTCCAGAAACTGTCCTTATTACCCTCACAGATGGCCTCCACATAACTCTGGATTGAGGAGACACGGCGGCCCTCATAATCTTCGACTCTCCACAGTACCTGACCCAGTTTCTCACCTCATCCTCACCCAACGTATAAACATCAGAACCAGAGGACACACACTCTGGTTGATCTTCTCCTTTCTGACTGGAAGGACCCTGTCAGTCAACCTTGCACTGTACAACTTGTACGCCCATGACCTCATCTATGGAGTATCGTATATCTCCTCCCTGAACCCGACCCTCTTCAATGCATACATGTTCCCCCTCTCCAGCATTATCCGCTCTCATGACATCAAAGTCCTCTCCATGACTGAAATCATCCACTGGATGAAGACCAACTGTCTAAATCCGAACATCAACAAGACCGAATTTGTGATCTTTGGGAATAGCACATCACTGGGTGACTTCACCTGGTGGCCAACAGAGCTTGGACTGACACCCGCCCCCGCCTACCACGCCAAGAACGTTGAGATCATCAGTGACAGCAAACTTGACATGCTAGCCAAAGTCGATTCAGTCCCTGCATCATTCTTCCATTTCCTGAAAATGTTGAGGAAGATTTTCAAATGAGTCCCAATCAGCAGCCTGAAAACTGTCATGCACACCCTGAGCAAAAGCAAGCGGAACTACGGGAACACCCTCTATGCCCCGATCAACAAAAAACTCACCTGAAGATACAGACCATTGAGAGTTCAGCAACCAGAATCGTCCTCAACCTCCGACATCACACCCACATCACAATGCACCTGAAGTTGCTCCACTGGCTCTGAATTCCCAAACAAGCACAATTCAAACTCCTCACCAATGCTTTCAAGGCACAACATACTTCAGCAATTGCATCTGCTTTCACAAACCTTCCAGACACTCCGCTCATCCGGACTCCTACTTGCATACATCCCACGCGTTTGATAAACCATAACTGACGGTCGGGCCTTAACTCACATCCCTCCTAAAGAGTGTAACGACCTGCCACTACACAAGGGAGCCTGCTCCTCACTTCTTAAATTCCTCAAGAAGCTTAAAACCTGGTTGTTCGAGTAGAACACCAGGCCCTAGGTGTAGGTAGACTCACATTTGCTCAGTACAAGTATACTCTTCAGGGTGATAGTGCTTTACATAAATCTGCATAACATAATTATGACACAACCAAATAGTTCGTAGTGAAAAGACACACAAGATTTGTCTGCCAATTTAGACTGCCGCTGGGGCTTAAACAATAACAAACAAAACTGGCATAGGTTACAGGAGCTTTAATGTTCAAGAAATAGCAAATAGGAATTAACATTCAATTGCTGAAATACGCTGTTGTTTATTTTCCATGGTTGCCACGTCTCTTATTTTTCTACACTCTCACTTATGCATGTTTCACCTAACATCCGAAATCACCTCACACATTTTATTCATCTGCAATCCCTGTTCACCACAAATGAGTTTTCTCTGTCCTCCATTTGCCATCGCCACCGAGGTGCAGCCCGAGGGTGTCCCTCGGCATGTACGGATAATTAATTGCTCTGCTAATTAGAATGTAAACTCTGATCATTTGTCCTGTGGATATTCTCCATATCCTGTTCTTCCTGTCCCCAACCTCATGGCACCAATTGGGCTGTTTAATGGGTTGTACTCAAAGTTCACTGGGGAATACCTTGTGATGACGTCAAACATTTCTACCGACACCAAGCTAGGGAAACTCCCCTGAGATGACCAGCACTGTTACTACTTGCCAGCGAGGTTAGTTAAACAAGCCTTTGCGTGTAAGTAAACAATCTCAGGGGTCTTTGCTGTTATGAGTTTAACGTGTTTTTAATTTAACTCTGAACATTGTAATACATAACGCATTTAAATCTGAAAAAAGTTTTTTTAAAGTGGTGTCAACACAGTATGCGATTTTTGAATATTAACAAACAGGTTTCGTTCCATAAAATAGTACTCTGTCTGCAGACTAATTCCAAACGCTTTCTCTCATGTGTTAGATGGATGCTAGTGGACCATATAAGGGATAGGTGAATTGTGGGTGCCATGCAAAACCTGGTTATTGATATTTATATACGTGTTCCGGTGGTTTCACCCATGGTTGCAGCGCTATATTTTATCAGACTCTGGTGGGAACAAAAAACCTTCCATTCCTTCCAATAGGCGCAGACTGTGAATATCGTTTAAACCATTTATATATGTTGTTGTTTTTTCTATTTTAGAGGGTTAACAAGATAGCTAAATAAAGAGCGCTATATTCTCCATGTCTTTCCTGACACTTTTAGCTGCTAGAATATATTGTTTTAGGTTTGATTAATTAAAGCTGCTTGAATCATTTTTTAAATTTATTTTTTAGTTTTGTTTAGCGCGAACTAGATCTGAAGGCAACAGAGAGCGCTTTACATTAGCACAAGTTGCATTCCAGACGGAGACATTCTTTTTGTTAGGCACGGGGAGATTTAGGCGGATATTCACAAGGACTCATCTCCGATTTATTTACACCTTAACGCATCAAAAGTGGAGATAGATTTAACACCCCATTCACAAGCAGGTGCAAACTGCAAACATCGCCAGTAATCCCGTGAAAATGCCCCCAAAATGTATCTCCAGGGTGGACACCACCAACTAACTCTAATGAGATGCAGAGTAGGTGTTCCCGTGCAAAAACTCACAAAAAACACAACACCACTTTCACAACAAACTGCCAGATCTGCGATGCGAACCAAAAACAGTCGATAAACCACGGTAGCAGCAGGGAATTAACACCTGCCTTTTGCTGTTGTTAAGCAGGACGACTACCTGCAGCATAAAAGGGAGCCCAACCAAGAGCCACTCCTGAAGAGCCTCAGATGCCATGAAGACAATGATCATGCAACTCAGATACCCATGAGGGCCACAAGACCCACCGCAACCACCCCAGGCCCACCATCACCCCAGGACCCGTCCTCCCCTCCCATCCCCCAGGAACACCACAGAGGCAGCATACACAGAGACAACAGACCCACCTGAAATGCACCTGCCACCCAGACCCAACGCCAGAGGAGGACATTGCCCACTACATGTCCAAAACCATCTCCCGCATCCTGACCCACCTGCTGGCGGTCCAAACCCAGCCGATAACCAACATCACTCCGCAGACAAAGCTGCCGGCTGCTCAACACATGCCGGCCTCTGGTACCATCCAACCCGCAACGGCCAGGGTCAGAGGAGTCGCACAGCCAGACCCATCCAAGGTCATCACACCTGTGCTGGATGCCAACATCAGTCTGGTACCCCAGTACACCCACATCACCCACACTGCGCAGGAGAAGCTGGACACCAAGCAAGGTCCCTATGCCATAGCTGGATTCCCTCGCGTGTCAGGCACAATCAACTGCACACATGTACCCTTCGTGCCCCCTGCCCTAACTGCACACAACTACTACAACAGAAAGCACAAGCATAACATGAATGTGCAGGCAATAGTGGACCGCCCGGGACTCCTCAACAATGTTGTGGCCAACTCCCCAGGCAGAGTGCATGATACCCACATCTTCCGACAGTCCATCATCTCCCAGCTCTCCTAGGATGGAAAACATGGAAATGCAGTACCCGTTGGTATGTCCACAATAAACACACCACACACCTCCAGCACACAGTCATGGAATTCACGACACTGGCAATTGGCACGCAGAACAACTACATTCAACATGACACACAACATACCAATCGACCAGACAGGACAACACAACTCCATTGGGAATCTGGCCTTGCCATGCCCACAACCCAGCCATGGCATGGCACCACAGACACAAATTATCAGGATGTGAGGAGAGGCAAGGAGCAGGCATGTGCAAGAGCAGCAAGTGACTAAGGAATGTGAACCTACCCAATGCCAGGTGTGGTGTGGAGGTGCCGGACAGATCACAGAGTGTAAACCATGGAAAAGGCCATGTGGAGATCAACTGCTGGTGCATGGAGTGTAGGGCCAGTGGACGCTACCATGTCCCTACAGGCTGTGGGTCAGAACGCGGAATTGTCACATGTATGCACATGCACGTGCATAGTTGGTTGGACCTGTATACACCATGCCTGCGTAGGGGTGTGAACAAAAAGCCAGTCACACTGGTCGTGGTTCTCATTCGGAATGGAAAATGCATCTGCCAGGGCGGCACCTCTCAGTCCTCCACAAGTCCTGCGCTAAGCGCGGCGGGCCTGCATCTCTTTGCGCCTGCTGCACCCCGGGCCACTGGTCACCAGACCCGTCATGCCTGCCCCAGCGCACCAACAAGTCTCTGCTCACCTGTCTACACCGGCGTGTGTCAAAGAGGGCCCATCACGTGCCAGTGCAAGCTCCAAGCACCAGTCCTGCAATCTCTGCAGCCTTCGTAAACCATCGCTGCACCCCGATGCTGGTCCCACATGTGGAACTGTATCCTGAACCCTGAATGGCAGTGAACCCAAGCCCGTGGCGGTGGCCACAGCTCCAAACTCCCTTCGATCTGTGAGGCGTGACTCCATATTGCAGGCCTGCAACACGTGGTGCCACTAACCCTGTTTAACACTAGCCAGCAACAAGTGTATGATGGCTCAGGCCTACCCTGCAGACCAGTGGGTCCCACATCCAGCACTTAGTCGCGAATCATGAATGGCAGAGTCCACACCAGTTAAAGCATGGGGAGGAGTAAGAGGAAGATGTGGCTCAGTTATGTTATGTTATGTTATGTAATGTTATGCTAAATGAATTTGTTACACGCATGGCTACTCATGAGTGTCCCGGCACAAGACCAGCGGGGTGCGACAGTGGACTTCAAGTGAATAGGTGTGTTTTAAAATTTTTGGGGAATGCAACTAGATCCTGGATTCTATGCAAGGCCAGCGGAAGAGCATTACAAGCAGCCACTGCTTTAACTGAAAAGGAGCTATCCCCATCCTCTGCTGCTTGAAACGTGTGACTCGGGCAAGGTAGAGGAACGAGGAGCGAAAGGAGCGTGCAGGGGCATAAAAGGAAACCCGCCTCTGCAAATAAAGAGGACCACATCCATGGCGCGCGCGATGGGCCATGATCAATAGTTTGAATTTCACTCTGGCTGCTAAGGGCAGCCAGTGATATAGGCGCAGCTGGTTATGGGCACTGTCCCTGGCTGAAAGACCCGACAACAATCTGGCTGCGATGTTCTGGACCACCTGTAACTTCTTCAACAGGTAGCCCGGGGTGCCAGCGAAAAGAGCATTGACATAATCCAGCCAGGACATGATCAGCACACACGTGATAGTTTCTCTCGCTGCAGCTGGTAGAAGAGGAAAAAAAGTTTTAATCGAGTTAAGCTGGCCGAAGCAGCCACCGGCCAACTTCTTAATGTGTACCGCAAAAGAAAGCTCTTCGTCAAACCAAACTCCAAGATTTTTTGCTGGCTTCCCAGTGGAGGCCGGGCATGGGTAATTGGAAGGCCAGAGATGCTCTCTGAAATTCGAGGGAAATGTGCCAACAGCAGAATCTCCGATTTCCCTTCATTGTATTTGAGCTGTGCATCTGCCATCCAATTAAAAATTGAGGCGATGCAATGTTGGGCCTGAAGTACGGAGCCCGCCCCTTTAGCCCAGGTGAAGAGTAATTGGGTGTCATCCGCATCCGCCATCACCTTAGCCCCCAACTCCTCTGCTAGATATATCAGAGGAGTCATATAGATGGCGGCCACAGCACCAGACTCCCTTCGATCAGTGAGGCATGATTCCATATGGCAGGCCTGCGACACGTGGTGCCACTAATCCTGTTCAACGCAAGCCGGCGACAAGTGGATGAGGCCTACCCTGCGGACCAGTAGGTCCCACATCCAGCACTTAGTCAGAAATCAGGAATAGCAGAGTCCACACCAGTGAACGCATGGAGAGGAGTAAGAGGAAAATGCTACTTAGTCCCTACAAACGTCGGATCAGAGTCACAGAGGTGATCGGACACTATCCACAACTGACCTGGTGCCATCAACTCTGTTCACCGCAAGTCTGCGGCCCGTGGCGTTGGCCCGTGCAGGATGCTGTGCATCCGGGGCCACTAACTCTGTGAAACACAAGTCATGGGGCCTTTATGGTTGATTGGTTGTGTCCTTTACGCTGTACACTGTTGTCGATTTCTGACTGCACCAAGCAGCCCTTGCCGGCTGGTGTGCACACACCCCACACACATTCAACACAGGTGTCACTCGGTATGTGTGCCTGCTATTAAATGTGGCCGTGCGCATGTGCCCATAGCCATCCACACCATCTGAGCAAGTGTGTCCGTGTGGTCATTCTGTCAGCATGAAGGGCAGGGGCCCTGCAACATCACAGTGTGCTGTCTTCAGTGGACGTTACCATGTCACAACAGCGTTAGCAGTGACCCTGGACATGTAGCTTTGAGCTCACCCCCCTGCATGCACAAGCAGCATGTGCTGATCCAGCAGGGGGAGCAGGGCGTGGCTCAGACCTGTCCTTAGGCAGGGAGTGCAATAAGTGTGTCTCTGTGTTGGGGTATAATCACCACCAGGGCCACAGTAGTCAATGTTGCAATGTAGCATGCACCAGGACGACGGGCCCACATGTACGGGGACATGTAGGAGCGCAAGACTGCTCGGGGTCTTGGCATATGAATGCCAAGTGTTATGTGTATCAGTCCTGTGGATGCATGAGTCAGTTGCCTGGCCTCATTCGCAGCGCGATCACAGCCAGCCATGGGCTGTACACCTGTTTCTGCCCTGTACGGACACTTGACCTACACTCACATGGTCGCACACCTTCAAAGGCCAGCGTTACGGTGTTGTTGGCATGCCGCAGGACATGCGCGGACAGGCATTACAATGGAGTGCCGTAGGAGTGCACGTGATACAACTTTGCAGTGCACACAAGTGTGGGGGCTCGTGGGAGGGAGAAGCAGTTGTATGGCAACGTAAAACACAGTGAGGCCGCACTTGTGCCACGTGCTGGGCATATCCTCCATGATTCCCAGGGTCGCAGACATCCCACCACACCCATGACTGGCCTCTGTACATCTCCTTCATGCATGCAGATGGTGAAGTTACTGTAGGGATGAAAGACCTGCTCATCTTCAGAAAACTCCTCAAGACCTGGCTCTTTGAGCAGTAGCAGCAACCCCTCCCCCCAGCACCTTGAGACCCCTACGGGTAAGTAGCGCGCTCTATAAATTCAATGATTGATTGATTGTCTGAACTATCAGGCGGTAGCACATCTGCAGTTCCAAGCAGGAACTTGCATGTGGCCAGCACCCCCTGACAGATACATTAGCAATTGCTTGCGACTCCCACAGTACTCACTGCATGATGTGAGAGCAATGTGTGCACATCCCACTTACAGGAGTACTTGGTTGTAGTTAGCATGCGTGAAACAGCCTTCACACATACTCCCACCCCACCCCAGGCCTGCACCCGTTGCACACAGACACTGCTCATTGCACCGAACGGTGCCATTTCATCCACAGGACTGGCGCAGGGCAAGCCAGTGCCACTTCAAGTAGAGCCACTGACGCAATGGCAGACCATCCCGGACACATGCTCGACTCCAGTCTCGTGGACATGTACCATGCACTTCTGCTGCATGTACCAGGGGCACTGCCATTGGCAGTGCTGCAGATCAGTTACCGACTGAGCTTCTGCCTTGCAGACGTCACCTGCGTTCCGCCTGTGTTGCATTGTCGCTAGTGCATATTCGAGTGGTCCATGGATGGCTGCCTCTCCAACGTAACGGTAGCTGACCTGAATTTCGACGAGTGTGTGCACCCCCTGTTGGCCCACGACCAGGAGTGTCACCGTGATGCCCGTTTATGGCATGCATGGATTTTGGCATGCAGGCTGGAAACTGGACTGGGGAGATTGCACCAGTCATTGTGTGCGGTGAGCACAGTGAGCCACTACCCGATTAGGCTTTGGTGCACATTGGGTCCAGTGGTTGGAGTCAGCACATCTGTCCAGGTCAGCTGATGGATTACATCGATGACATGTCAGATGTGGTGGACAACGATCGCTCATTGGAGATGTTGGCCTACGCTGCTACACTCGTGGTCATGGACGAGTGACAAGGTACCTGCAGCCACAACTGGATGTGACCCATTGCACGTGTCCTGATGCCTGGTTGCATGTTGGGAATCTGGTCACATGTCCCAAGACGACAGGGGACATGGTTGCATTGGCCTGGACTCATGATCCAGGCGCGGACAACCAACTCGGGTTGGCACTGACTTGTATTGGTGATGGACTCCCCCAAAGGTGGACATGGGTGCTTTCCTACTTTCCTCATTCAGGCATGCTGCTGCATTGGTCTGCATATCAAGGCACTTCTCTTGGCCGTACTGACACGCACTTTTTGATAAAGTTTCTGCACTTTCACTTGTCTCCAACTGTGTTGTGTCTTGTTTTGTATGCCAATGTGTGTGTCACAGACTCTCTGACTTCCTGTCATATGTGCATTGCTACCCCATCAGTACTGTGGGTTTGTACATTATTATGTCCCTGTTTCGTGCTTTGCTCTGGAAAGAGGTGTGGTGCTGTGGCCAGGGCGACTGACACCGGACGCTGGGGCTCACGGTTTGGTCCCCGGCTCCAGTGGCAGGGGTCTGCCCAGCATCATGTGACTCAGGGCAATAGCTCGCTTAATCTTCCCACGGCCCCCAGCGCCTGGATGCCACCGGATAGCTGTGCTCTTTACAAATACTGGATTTACATTTTTGGATTTACTTTGACAGATGCACATGGCCGTTTATTGGCCACAGGCGGGTGCACTTGTTTCCTGTGTTCGGTTGTGAAAATGTTGGTGTTTGTACCACATTGTGTTTGATTTGGGGTGCTCTGCTTCCTGTGTGTGTGTGCTGCATTGTGTTTGAGATGTCCCTTCAGCTCTGATTTGGCTCACCCTTCTCCCTTTCAGGCAGTGTGGTCTTCACTTCTGTGCTTGTTCAGTGGTGTGAAATTGCCGGGTTGTGTGACTTGTGCTCTTGGTTGGTTGTTGGACTAGGCCCTCTCCGCAAGGGTCATCCCTGATCTTTTTGCCTTCCTCCAGTATTCTCTCTGGCCTGCTTTTGTTGGTTTAATGACTCTGGGCACTTTACCACTGCTGACCAGTGCTAAAGTGCATATGCTCTCCCTACGGTAAAGTAATGTATATATTGGGAGACGCAGCGCCAGGTGCGGGGGCGAGCAGCAGGACCGGACCACAGGCCCCTGGAGCCATTGGGGGCACAGTGTGACGCCGCAGCCCTCCCTTTCCGCCCGCAGCTTGGCAAAAGTAAACAGTCACTTCCGTCCCGCGGGATGCGCGGGGACGTGCGCCGGGCTAAGCCCGGGCAAAGGGCGGGCTATCTGGGGCCAGAAGAGGCCGGGCCAGGCCACCCCCCCTAAAAAACCCATATTGCAGTCAAGTCTTCATATTTCTGTGAGTAATTACACGGTATCGTGAACAGTGTTAATACCAGAAAGGCACGCTCTATAGACACCTTTGGAACTTGATACGCGTGGTTACTCATTATGAAACGGAATAACCTTCTGATGACTTAATGCACGAACTAAAAGTCAATATTATGTGTAAGAATTTTATTGCAGCTGTAACAGCGGTTTTTCTTTTAGTCTTTTATTTTTAAATACAGCAACTGTATTCATTTGTCATCAAGGTACAATTTTGTGTATTTATAACTCATTTTAGGATTGAGGTGATGTATTGACCAGTTGGTGCTGCTGCGAGTTATAACACACCTTAGGTCTTTATTCCTCACTGAACTAGGCTTGTTTACTGCTATAAGTAATTAAGCATTGGGTCATTTTTAAACTGATAGTGTCTCGTAATGGTAAGACGGAAAGTTGGAGGTGGCCCGGGGATGGCTGGGACTCTAGACGCTTATCTTACTAGGGCAGAGTCAGTCATTAACAAGGAAATTATAATGACAGAGCGTAGGCTATCCCTGGACCCCACTTACAGCAGGTTATCTGCTACTCCAGCCCTCACAGATACCCAGAACCAAATAACCCCTCCCTCTGGTCAAGAAAGGGCCCCTCAGACAGACAATGTTAAATCCTTACTAAATGGTAGTATGCTCTCCCCCCCGGAATTGATATCCAGCCCGGTTAAGTATAAATTACGGGGAAGAGCACAGAAAGAAAAGTTAGTTTCTACCCGTCCAAAAAAAAACAGTGTCATCCCAAAAAAAAACAGGGTAACCAAACAGGGACATACAAGCACAGGAAGTAAAGGGGTGACAACGGTGGAATACATGACACGGGAAAAGAGGACCAGAGAGATTCTATCAATAATGCCCAGAGTGATGGAGGAATATTGAACACTGGGAATGGTGAGGGAGATTTCTGGGGGAAACTAGAGGGTATGGTAAAAACCTTGCTGGAACCCATCGTATCAAAATTGTGTGGGGTAGAATCCTGGCTACTGCTTCTGGAGTCTTCACTGGCTAACTTCTTGAACGCAACAGGCACAGTAGACACACAGAATACTAATACTCTACCCCCAAGTACGACGGATAAAATAGCTGGCAACAATGACAAGGTGGCTGAACCAGTGCTGATCAGTACTAGTAATCCCACTGGAAACTCGAGAGAAAAAACACCCCTAACACAACCCTTATGCACCAGGAGGAAATCTCCTACTCCTGATTTAATTCAGAGGTCAGATGAGGGACCTAGTGTAGCTCGAAGACCTACGGGTATTGACCTCCCACCAGAAGCCACCCCATATGTGGTCATACTGAGCCATGCCCCTGCCCTCCCACCAAGTGAGATTGAAAGCTATGAACAACTGCTGAACAAGACAGTGTTTTGGCTTAGCCAGAATACTCATGATGGAGTGAATATCACTAACAATATAATAATGGTACGCAGGGTTAACTGGATTGGTAGATCTAACAAGACAGGGAGTGGGGACTGTATCATTATTAATTTTGATAATCCTCATACTGCGGGTCGCTTATTATCAAGAGGCCTATGCCAACAGTGGACGATGGCCACTGCAATTAAACTATTACCCTTAGGGTTTTTCTACAGGCCACTACCATGGAGGGACCCGGTAAGATCTAACCGGGAGGAAAGTTGGCGGATGGGAGACTGGTCTAGGGTGAGATTCTTCTCTGACCATGCTCCCCCCTTGTTACCTCAGATCACACACAGCAATTTAAATACTACCGGGCGCAGACTTCCAGTCCACAACAGGTACCAAATCCTGTCTGGCCTGGAAGCCTGTGATTGACTCAAAGAAACTGGTGATTTGGGAGGAGGGAGGAAGAATAATATAGGAACTGTAGCGGATAGATTACACAGGGGGAGTTTAAACAATTTTATCTCTTGGAACATTGCAAGGTTAGCTGCCAAGATAGTGAACCCTAGTTGGATTGCTTATATTAAGCAATTTTTGATAATTTGCAAGAAACATGGTCGGTTGATTGTGATCTCCTTCTGGAAGGATACAAGGCATACTTTGTTCCAGCAATTGTCTCCAACAGGGGGAGATCAAAGGGGGGATTGGTTATTTATGTCTCTGTAGCTTTGTCATGCAAAGTACGTACAGTTCCTACCTCTAATCCGGGTATTCTTGCTTTAACTGTAAAAGGAGGGAATTGTATGGTAGGTCTGGTAAATTTTTATAACTCACTTTCTTCATGTTTGAATCACAGTAACATGTTTGCTCTGAATGCTTTTATCAATAAGTCTATGAGTCATAGTCTTCACAATCTTATGGTTATGGGTGATTTTAATATACATCCTTGTGGTAACCCCCTACTTACATTTATTTCTGAGTTGAGCTGTTCTCGAATTCATGTATTTCACTTTGAGCGCTCGTCTGAAGGGGAGTTGCTTAATGATATGATGAATGATCTTGATATGACACCCACCATGGCTCTGACGGACCCTCACACCAGATTATGGGTACCCACTTTTAAGGGCCATGGGAAGGGGAAATTCATTGATTCTGTGCTGATTTCATCCCCAATGCAGACATTTGTAGATTCTTTTTTAATTGAGGAGAGTGAATTCAGTGATCACAACTCTCTCTCATTACACTTAACAGGACCCTGGGTTTCAAAAATAGGGTCAAACCTCAAACAGGGAGAATTGAGCACAACTGATGGAAAGCGCAGACTCAGATGGACCCAAGGTACCCCTGAGCTGTTTTATAACGATATCAAAGCTGCCTGTGCAGATGAAATCATCACCTGCACACAGGGAGGGCAACAATACACAAAGGTGTTCGTAGCTTTCCAGACTATCTCAGATAGGTTCACAGAGCTGTTGTCTGTACCAGTTAAGAAACAGACTAATGAGGGCCCTAAATGGTTTGATCAGCACTGCTCAAAAAGAGCAAGAAGTCTAAGGGCAGCCTTGGCTTCTAAACCTAGCGTCCAAGCTGACGTAATAGTTTGTTGCAGGGACTTTAGCGTTAGCCAAACATAAGGAGACCTTAAGGAATGAGGCATGGAATGAGTTATTGGATCCTGAAACTTTCAAGAACAGTTCCAAGTTTTGGGGTACATTAAAAAAAGACATTTCTTGTCCAGGATACAGGAGGTGGTCTTGAATGTCATATATCCAAGGAGGATTGGGAGGCTCATTTCGAGCAAATGTATGCTTGCCCCCTGGAAGAGAATGACAGACTGGTACCTGCTTTTAATGGCAATAAAATTATAATTGGCAGGGGTGAAATATTTGAAGGAATTTTAGGCTTAACAGCCGGGAAAGAACCTGGACCAGACGGGATTCCCCCAGACTTATTTAAGTCTGACCCTTCTTTTTGGGCTCCAATTTTGGAATCTGTTTTTAACGCCGTGGTTCAATGTGGATGCCCACAGTCTTGGGGGGTTTCTACTATTGTACCTGTCTTTAAAAAAGGGGATAAATGCAGCCCGCACTGCTAAAGACCCATATCACTCATAGACTCCATGGTGAAGGTAATGGGAAGGGTTCTCCTGCAGAGACTCATTACATGGGTTGAAGACAATAACATCATGTCCGCCTCCCAGTATGGTTTCTGTAGGGGACACTCCACGACCACCCAATGCCTTAACCTATTCTTGATATTAAGTAAGTACACAGTGGCATACAAGGGGACCATCCACCTTGCCTTCATGGATCTGTCCTCAGATTCTGACTGTGTGAACAGGCAGAAGCTGTGGCGGTTCATGAGGGCAAAGGGGGTTGACGGTGGTATCGTAGACTTTCTAGAAGATTTACATAGACATACCATAGCAAATGTTAGATTTTCTCAAGATCTGAGTGTGACGAAGGATTTTAACATTAAAAGGGGAGTCCTACAAGGATGTATTCTGGCTCCCTTTTCGTTTAATTTTTATATCAATGACCTAGATATCGATTTACAGGAGATGGGGGCTGACTGCCCCAGAGTTGGACGTCGGGGTATTCCGGTCCTATTATATGCGGTCCTTATATCTAGGACCGAAAGAGGCCTCCAAGCTCTTTTAACTGCTTTCAAGTCCTTCATGACAGACAGGGATTTAACAATAAATAACTCCAAATCGTTTATCATGCAGGTAGGCCAGCCACCAACAAGGAATTTCCAATTTAACGTGGGAGATGGAATAATTACCATATCTAGCACGTTCTCCTATCTTGGAGTCCTCTTCGACAACAAGCTAAACTGGGGCCCGCACGTTTCAAAAAAGAAAGGGGACGTTGCTAGGGTGAATGCATCAACATTTAATTTTGCATCCAAACAGGGAAAAAAGCCTACCGGCGACATGATGCAACTATATAATGCCAAATCAGTGGCCACAGCCACATTTGGCAGCGAAATTTGAGGTATATTCGGGGGGAGCAACTTCAGACTGTGAAGAACACTTTCTTGAAACGTTTACTGTGTCTCCCGAAAGGTACATCTAACCTAGCTGTCCACGAAGAACTGGACGTCCAGTATGCCAGTGATATCTTTTCCCTGCACCCACTGTCCTGCTGGTTAAAATTGGGGCTAAACCCTGATATCCCCCTTACTCATATTATTCTAAGAGACTGTCTGTCAATGGACAACTCATCTGCTATACCCTGGCTGAAATATTTGAAGACAAGCTTTCTAAGCCTAGGGCGTGGTGAGTTATTTGAAACTCCTGATTGTATCACTAAGAGGGATGTGGAGGCAAAAAAAATGGCTTTCCTCATGGAAAGGAAAATGATAAGGGAAGCTGTAGAGGTTCAGAAACTGAGTGTCAGGACATATGTCATGTTAAAAACGACTCCATACATTGAGCCTTATTTAATGGGCTCTCTGACCTCATATGAGAAATTTTTATTAACTAGATTTCGGCTGAATCAATTTTATTACCTGCTTGTCAGGCCACAAAAATCTATTTTTAGTAAAGAAGCAGCTCCCTGCGGCTGCGACGGAAAGTCTCTGCAGGACATGCTGCATTTTATGTTTTTATGTAAATTATATGAATTTCCCCGGAAACGCTATCTGGTGCCACTTTTAAAGAAACTTAATTTTTGCCAGATCAGACCATCTATGATGTGTTTACAATTATTACATAGTGATAGTATCCTTTTTGTATTAGAATTTTTAAAATCAATTGTAAAGTATAGAAACTGTTTGGATTTGTAAAAGAGTTTTATTAAAACCTTTTTGCACCTGTATCTAATGCATTTTAGCAAAATGTGTACTGTTATAAATTGCTGCTAACTGTGTATTTCTGTATCTTGATGATGGCTTCCTTTTAATAATGCATTTTGTACCGCTGTATTTTGCACTTTTATGGTGGAATACCAAACCGAAATAAAGTTTTTATTGATTGATTGGATTCCATGATTGGCTTATTTGGTTTACTGTCAGACCCCAGTAAAGGGCACCAGGAGTGCCAGGGCTTGTAAATCCAAATGCTGCTAGTGGGCTCGCGGTCAGGCTGTGTTGATGCTAACACCCGCGCAGATGTGGAGTCGAGGATACTTTTCATCTGGAGGAGCGGAAACCAAGCCATAACGGTGTGCCAGATTGGAAAGCCCCGGATGCCCTAATGAATGGCCATGCCTGAGGAACCGAAATAGGTCCACTAACATGAGGTCACTGAACGGCCCGTTTTTAAGCGCTCCATGTACTCTTGTCCTGAAGAAGACCCCAGTATGAGGCTTCAATCAACCCTTGCTCCTTAGGGGTCGAAACGTAGACCGCATTGTTTCCATTTACTTAACATAGGAAGTAACCCGTTGATACAGACAAAACCTATGTTAGAGTTGTTGTACGGAACTAATGAACAAAATTAGTCTGGAAAGGTTGCATTAACCACTGTGATTGTTACATGGTCACAACATCCTTTACCCAGTCCCCACCACCACCCAATCACACCCATCCCTCTCAAACTGTCTCCTCTCTCTTTCACTTTGAGCGCTATTTTCATTGTATTATTATGTGTGAATTTCTAATATGGTTGTATGAATCCACAAGGACTATGTTGAAACAGTTGTGTTGAGCCTTTTGTCTGGCTTACTTTGTTTGATTTAATGAAGAAATTGTTTGCCTGAATGAGGCATAACTTGTGGGATTCCGGTAAATACATTACCATGTATATTAATTTTTGAAAAATTGGAATAAATCCCTTGTACTACACCTAAGTAATTTTCTAAGAAGTTTGTGATGTAAAGATTGCTCATGATGAATTCTTGATCCATAACTAAATAGACACTGACCAATATATACATACCTACCTTACTGACCCAGGTCAGGTTGTCTTAGGGTTCACCCCGTTGTGAACTTACTACGCTAGTGGGCCTGCAGCACTGGTTGTGCCACCAACAGAAGCAGCCTTGTAAAATGTACTTAAGGTCTGCCATTGCAGAACCTGCGTGCAGTCTGATTCTGTCATGCTGACTGGGCAAGTGCACCCACTTGCCAGTTCCTAAACCTTCCCTTAACTCCATATTAGTCACCCCTATGGTAGGCCCAAGGGCAGGGTGCATTGTAAGTATAAGGTAGGACAAGCCCTGATGTGTGTGGCATGTCCTAATAGTGAATTACAGCCATTTTCATTTTTCACTATTGTAAGGCTACCTGTTCTCATAGGCCAGAATGGGCTGTTGGAATTGTTACACTCTATCCTAACAGACTCAGGGAACACGGTGGAAATTCAAGTTTAGTATGCCTGAACTCAGAATAATAAAATACATCTTTTAGTAAAGTTTATTTTAATGTTCTGTGTTTGCAAATACCACTATTAGAAAGTTGGTATTTGCTTGCCTAACTATTTCAGCCCGCCTCTGCTCTGATGTGTATCTGCTGTCTGGTTTCTGTGTGTGACAGGGCTGGGGAATTCCATGAGACAGGCTGGGGCTGCCAGGTGGTGACTAGAAAGATTACACCAGGATGGGTGGAAGGAGTGTCCCTTGACTCTGAATAGGGCTGTGCCCTGCCACCTCAATGCTGGCTCCACCCCCTGGGGAGCGTCTGATGTCTCTGCCCTGCACATTGAAAGAAAAAGCCAGAGTCTCCAAAACAAAGTGCTCAGGAACTGGACTGCGATTAGGCAAAGGCCCCCCTGGCCTGAAAGAACAAAAAATAACCTCTGCCCGACTAGAAGGACCTGGAGAAGCTGAAGGAGGAGTACTGTCCCTGACCTGGGGGACTGGCCTGCAGTGGGTGCGTTGCTGAGAAAGGAGAGGAAAAGACTTGAAAAGACTTTGCAGAACTTGTCCTTCAACAATCTCCAAGGGCTTGTGGGTGAGCTTGCACCTGAACGGAGTGCCAGGATTAGTGGTCTTCTCCTGCCTTCACTGTCTGCTGCTGACCTTTGGCCTTCCTTATCGCTGGAAGCTGCGATCCCCAGTGCGCCTTGCCCCCTCCCTGCCGAGCCGCTCCTTGCACGTCTAGCTGTGCCGCCCACACTCTGCCTTACTTTACCCTTACGAGCCTCACTGCTCGCACCGCACTTGCAGATGGCCGTGCCACACGGAGAGAGCCGGCCTGTACGATTCGTACCGGCTGCCTCGTGCCGCACCTCCCGCCTTTCCCCAGCAGTCCACGACCCGAAGGTACGGCTCGAAAGCTGCACCGCATTGTGACCCCCCCCGGATCTTCCGCCTCGCCGCTCCATGGCCCCGCTTTACACCTCGCCCAGAAGATGCCGCGACCAGCCGAGATTACCGCACTGAGAAGCCGACAAGTCCGACGCCCCAAGTCCACCGTCACATCCCGTGCACCACATCCGAGCCGTACTCCACGGTCCAGATGTAGGAGTCTAAATATCGGTCGGTAACGGCCGATTTCGGCCGTTACCGACCGGTATTTAAGATTTGGCATGTAGGGGCATTTATTTTACCGAATCAGTAAATTTACCGAATCAGTAAATTTACCGATTCTGTAAAATACCGAATCGGTAATTTTACCGATTCGGTAAATCCAAATGTAGGTGGGACTCTTCTGAGTCCCAAAGGCAATACAGATTCTGTATTTTACCACCCAATTCAATTGGATGGTAAAATCCCGAATCCAGGTGTGCATGCACATGTGTGCATGCACACCTATGCCATGTGACAGACAGACATGCCCTTATGGCATGTCTGTGTGCCACATGGCACACATGCCTGTATTTGGGGTGCAAGAGGGTGTCAAAGTGACACCCCCTGCACCCTTGCAGAATTCGGTATTTACCGATTCGGTAATTACCAAATCGGTATTTCCCATTGATTCCTATGGGCTTCACAGCCCATAGGAATCAATGGGAAATACCGATTCGGTATTTACCGAATCGGTAAATACCGAATATTACCGAATCGGTATTTCAACATCTGGAAATACCTACATCTCCCTCCTTCATATTTACCGATTCATAAATACCGAATCGGTAAAATTCAGTATTTATGAATCGGTAAATACCATTTACCTACATCTAGCCCCACATTTCTAAAGGTACTGTACTTCGGCACGCATCCCTGAGTGTGCGCCTCGGACCGGTGAGTCCGCAACGCCTGGGCAGTCCCGTTAGACAGTATCGTACCTTGTGAGAGTGGGACAAGAGTGCACAATGTGCACAAACAAGAGAACTAGGCACTTTCTAAGAACACTTTGCCTGAAAAGTCTGCTTGTGAAATATATAAAGAAGCCTATTTTTGATATAAAACTAGACGGGTGTCCATTTGTGATGTGTCTTCTAATTACTGTATGTGGTCATAAATGCTTAACCCATAATGCTCTCAAGTTTAGCCTTGTCTGCTCGCACCACGCAACCTAGAGGGTGAGCAGGGGTTATTTTAAAGAGTAAGTCCCTTGCCCTGACTAGAGGAGAGGGTCCCTGCTTGTCACAACAAGTACTTACCTGTGCCAACCAGAGACCCCCAATTCTAAAATTGCTGTTGTTATTCTTGGGCATGGTTTGTCTGCAGTTGTGCTGTGCTTAATTGTACATGTGTGCCATTGTGCCCATCTCCCTCGGTGCCCCCGGTCCCTGCTGGTTCCTCTCTCTGTTGCTATTGTGTCTGTTGTTTTGGGCAGTTTCCTTTCCCCAAGTCCTGCCACCATCTTCAGACTGATGTGGTGGACACCGTTTCCTCCATGTCATCCAGCTCCTGGTGTGGCACTGGACTCCCACCTCCGGTGTGCATTGCTACCTTCTTCTTGTTGGCGTGTTTCTGCTTGTTTGTGCGTTTCGCATCATTCCGGAGGTTCTGGCTTTCTTCCATTATCCTCCTCCGCTCTCAGGCTGCATTCACCTTGTCCAAGATGGCCTGCCATGTACCATGTTTTGTTGCCAAGGGGGCTTGTGGGGTTGTATACTGGCTCGGGTTGCCTCCATTGTGCTTGGCTGTTGTTTTCTGTTTGGTTTGTCTTTCGTTTTCAGGCTTTTGTTGTGCTTATTCCAGCCTGCCATGCGCGCCTGGCGGTGCTTATCCCTGCTTCCCTCATTGCGAATGGCCACATCGCACGTTTTTTTGTGTGATGGTTTGTGTTTTTATCTCCATCGAGGTGGTTGTATTGCAGACATTGGCTACGGTTTTGGCAGACTATCGCATGGTACCGCCTTGTTGTGAATTCCACGTTGACACAGGGTTATTTTCCCATGATAGGCTGTGAATGAATATACTTTTATTTGATTTCATTAAAAAAATCATAAAAGGGTGGGAAAACCACCATGAGTAAAACTTACAAAGATGTACATTGTTTTTAATATTATTTAAAAAAAAATTAAAAGGCAATATTTAAATTTTTTTAACATGTAAACAAAGCTGTCGGAGGATTCGGAGCCAGGTGATCTAACACTGCATGAGTTGATTAACGGATTCTGCATTGACCAGTTCTCTTGCAGCGATTTTTAGAAAGTTTATAGCTCTGCAGGACAGTGGGATGGATTAGCCCCTGAGACATTGAATTATTGCTGCTCTGCAAGTTCTTATTTGTTCCTTCCTGAGGACCTCCCTAAGGCAAATGCATAATAGATGCAGAAAGGGCTCATCCCAAGCTCTGCACAGGCGGCATTCCTTTGATTGCCATGCATATTTCCATTTCGGGGTGAGGTCCTTTGATGGATAGGACCCAAGCCTTAATAGCGTTAAACAGTGTTTTTTCTGATGCAGAACATTATCTAGCAAGTAGGAGTGAGGTTGCAACCTTTGGTATGTCTGTATCACGGTCCAGGCGTGTTTTTCTTTTTGCTAGGGGAGTTTTGTCTAAACGTAAAGAGTGCTTTTTTATACCCAACATTGGTGGGCAAGTGTGTTTTCCTCTGCATCCCGCATCCTCCAATAGAACTTGACTAGTGCGCCTTGTCTGTCGGGGATCTGATTTCTTAGACTATACTCTAATTGAATTTGAGCTTGCGAAATATGGCGGGGAATTGTAAACAGTTTCTTGAAGAGAATTGATTGTTCCAAGTTCAGGCCTGTACCTTCCTTGCCGTTCAAGATTTCTGTGCCATATGAAATGGAAGGCAGGAATTTTGTTGCTATAACCTTTATTTGGTGACCAATGGAGCCGCCCGCAAGCTTGTTTTTTAAAAGTTTGAAGGCAAACTGCAGCTGTTTAGATTTTGTACAACCTTTGGACAGATGAATCTTGAAGGTAAGTTTGCGATCAATTTGAAAGTCTAAGTATTTGTATGAGTCCACCTTGGTCAAAGGTCGCTTGTCCAAGGTCCAAGTGAATTTGTGATCGGCTTGGTGATGTTTGTTAAAGCGCATCCCATTTGTTTTTTGGTAATTGCTGGTTAGTTGGACCGAGGTGGTATAAGCCCCAAGTTCAGTAATTAGTCGTTGCAAACCAATTGGCATTTGCACTAGTAAAACGATGTCATCCACATATTGAAAGCTGGGTGTGTGCTTTGCGCCAAGTTTCGGAGGGTCGGATTGAATTGACCGAAGCTGCTCATCCAGATCAGCTGTGAAAATGTTGAAGAGGCAGGGTGCCAACACGCACCCTTGTTTTAGCCCGTTGAATGTGTAGATCTTCTTAGTAATGCTGAGCCCATCTCCTTTCCTGATCTGGACCCAGGTCTGAGAGTACAGGTTGATTATGACCTCCAGCAACTTAGCTGGGGCCCCCCATTTGTGCATTTTTGCCCATAGCTTGGCTCTAGTAACTTTCTCAAAGGCCGCTTTAAGGTCGATGAAGCATGCGTAAAGTGCCCTTGATTTTGCGGGGGCTTGATTGGCTAAAAGGGTTACAGCGGAAATGTTCATCAAGGTGCCCATCCCGGCCCTAAATCTGGTTTGCGTGTGAGGGATGAGGTTTGTTCGCGCTGCCCAGTCCTCTCAGTCTGCCAGCAGGTTTGATGCATAGATTTTAGCCTCCAGATCTATTAACACGATCAATCTGTAGTTTGAAGGGTCGGAACGAGAACTCGATTTGTGTATTGGGCCTAAAATGCTTCCTCTCCAAGTGTCAGGGATCGTGTTGGAGGTTAAAATATCCTTAAATAGAGGAGACAAGTAGTCTGCCCAGAATGATGGGTTGTGCCGAAACGAGGCGTTTGGGATGCAGTTGGGCCCAAGGATACCCTCGGATCTTAATTTTTTTAATTGAATTTACGACTTGTTCTTTAGGGAACTGCGGAAGGAAATCTGGATCGGAGGGGGGGGGTCATTTTTTACTAGGTCTCTGACAATAGCTCCGTTACTTGATTGGAAACCACAGTCGACGATGCCTGGGGGTAACATTTCGTTATATAGTGATTCAATGTGGGCTCTCCATGTTTCCTCCATAATATCCGAGTTATGGTGTCGGTTCCTGCCATTTGTTAACTGGTTGATGATTTCCCAGAATTGCCTAGGGTCTCTTTGTTTGCAGGAGTAATGGAGTTTTGCCCAGAGGGGTTCCCGGAATACTTTCTTGGCAACCATGATGTCTCTTTTAAGGTCTTTTCTGGCTTTGGAGATTAGAAGCAATTGGTCTTGGGTGGCAGGTGAGCCCTGACTTCTTAGTTGTCATAAATGTTTGTTCAGTTGTTATTGAGATCTAAGGCTTTTGGTGAACCATGCTGCCCCCAACGATCTTCCTGCTTTTCTGCCAGTTACAAGTTTAGACCATTTTTGATTTAACTCTAAGGTCCGAATGCTAGAAGGTTCAATTTTGGATTTCTCTAGGATACTGATGCATGTTTCCATAAAGTCACGTATATTATCCTTTTTTCAAATTGGATTTATCTTGTTACTTAAGAGTGTAAAGGATTGCGGTTGATGGTCGCGCTCTGCTCTGTCTAAGATTTGAAAGTTCGTGATCTGGAAACAAGGTTGTGGTCCGTGAAAGAGTAGTCAATAATTGAGGCTGACTTTTGAGTGACCCTCGTGTAAGCTGCTGGGGTATCTGTCGGGATGTGACCATTAAGCATTCACATTGAAAGATTGAACAGGTGAGCTGTGCATTTCTTGCCAAAGGTGTCATTTAGAGTTTTGGCCTGAGTGTGCCCCCTGGTGCCGTTCGTTTCTTGCAGTAAGGTCATATTGAAGTCCCCTGCCATAATGATGTTGGTGTCAGGGTAGGCAAGTTTTAGAGTGGCAAGTGAGGCTAATAAATGGTCAATACTTGCCCGTTTTTGTTTGAGTGCAGGGTGAATGTAAATGTTCATGATCCAAAGACTGGTGAAAGGCGGGATGTCAAATTTGACACATAGCAACCAGGGGGAATCAAGGTCTATGGCAACGGCGAGCCCGATAATGTCGGTTGAAATAAAGGTGGAGACGCCCCACTTTGCTCTCCCTTGGTTAGACCCCTTTATGGCATGGTTCTGGAATTCCTTGTAACCTACTAGGGGGATGGATTTTGTTAGCCAAGTTTCCTGGAAGAGGAGTATATTATGCTTCGTATTAAACTCCATGAAGTCCGGGTCTTCTAGTTTCACGCCAAGGCCAAACACGTTCCAGGAGCAGATTTTCTAGCCTTTGGGTGAACTTGTGGCAACATGTGGGTTTTTTCATGCCTCGGCTTGGGAAATTCCAGGCATGTTTGAGTGCCGGGATCCAGTGGACTGACTGGCTTCAGGGTGAGGAAAGGTGATTGTAATTGTTCTGGCCTTGGAATCTTTGCCTGCAAGAGGACTTCGGTTATCTGGGCCTTTAGCGCCTTGTAACAAACCAGGTGGATGTGTAGGCATGTGTAATGGGCTGGGGTAATGTGGGGGCTCGATATTTTTAACTCAATGCCCCATTTTTCAAAGGGGACCCTCTGCTGCCAGATTTGCTCATTAAGGAGGGAGTCAGGGAACGTGGCAGTGGTTGATTCTTGGAAGTCCACGGAATGCTGGTTCTGATGGAACTCTATACTTTCAATGTCCCCCGAGCTGACGTGGCTCAAAAAAGGGAGCGCCTTGAGTAGTTCTAACAGAACGCTTCTGTTGAGGAAGTCATGGTTGCCCCTTGAGACATAATGGGGAATAAATTCCAGTTTTATATTGTTTGGAAAAGTCTCATGCTGCGGCGCATAATCAGCACCTATTTCTTTGAAATTGCTCCCCCTGTGAACCCTAAGAACATCAAGGCCAAGTGCAGAGATACGTTAGTATTGTTTTGTGTGGGAATTTTGTTGACCTTTATGTTGGTGGTAACGTTGCATCCTGGACTTGGCTTGTTGATTTTTTTTTCTGGGTTGCAGCAGTCTTTCCAGGGATTGTCCTTTAGCATATTGACCTCTCTGGGGCATGGTGTGGTTAAATCTTTCATTTCAATCCTGGACGGAGATCCAGGTTTTGCTATTTGCTTAACCAAGGTATTAGGGTGTTGGTTCTCTTTCCTGGTTGGAGGTTTAAATAGACTGTACAGATTGTCTGGCAACGTTCCTTTTGTTTTGATGTGGTTTGGGCTGCTTAGTATAGTGAGGGAGTCAAGTGGGGTGGTTAGGGATTCCTTGTTGCTTATTGCTTCTAAAGTATTTGGGACCTCGTCTTTTATGCTTTGTTTCCTTCCCTGATCAGGTTGGACAGTAGTTGCGTTAATTGACTAACTTGGTAGTTTGCTATTTCTTGCTTTTCTGAGGCGTTTTTTCTCCCTCTTAGTTAATGGCTTAACCGCTTTGGTCGGCTTTCCTGGAGACTGTTCGTAGTTGTCGAAGGATTAGGAGGCCGAAGTATTAGGATTGTCATGGGTGTTTGTAGTCATAGGTGCAGATGTGTTTTCAATGATTGAAGTTGGGGAAGTGCCCATGCTGTCCTTCCGTAAGCCTGAGGTTTGCCGTATCCTTTTCCCGTGGGGCCTCTTGAACATTCCCTGCCTTGAGAGATTTGTTTGAAAGGACTTCCCTGGTGGTGCCCAGGAGGTCTGTCAGTAAGATTGGAACCGCGGCTAGTTTGTCAATGATTTGAGTGCAATGGCAATCGGACGATTGGTATGTTGTTTCTTGGTCTCGCTGTACCTTCGCGATCATCTCATTGAAGCCATGTACTTTTTGTTCTATCACGTGAGTGGCTAGAATATTTAGCAGATCTATTTGGGTTTCAAGCTTGTCTGTGTGGAGGGTCATAGCTTTGCTGATTGTGTCTAAAGTGTTGAGCAGGAGTGGCCAGACAAAAGATGTGGGGGAACCGTTGGATTTTCCAGTGGGAGCCTGCGCGCGATGTTCCATATTGCCGGTAAGGGCTGGGAGCAGATCGCTCTGACTCTGGGTTCTAGGGGGCGTACAAAGTAAGTCCCTTATACTTGTGTCCTTTGTTTGAAGGAGTGGCAGCGCTAAGGTGGAGTTGTATGTTTCGAATTGAAAGAACAACTCCTCCAGTGATTCAGATTGGCTGAGGTGTTGGTTTTTATGTTGTGTAGCTTCCAGCTGATGCGTGGATTGTGCGAGCCTGTCTCTGCTGTTTGTGTTAAGATTGGCAGGCATTTTTGCATTGAGGTGGCAGCCTACTGATAGCATGATCAAATTGCCAAATGGACTCATAGGGGGTCATTAGGATGGTAGGCGGACTTTGCCCGCCCGCCATCCTCCCGGGGGGGTATTAGGATGCGCCCGCCACAGTGGTGGGCACATCCTGCATTTTTAACATTGTGGTGAGCGGTGCACTCAGCACCGCCCACCACAATGCCAAAAATGCATGTATGCATTTGCATACACAAAGCGGCAGGCACCGCGCGGTGCCTGCCGCTTTGTGTATGCAAATGCTGGGGGGTACCACAGGTACCCCGCATGTGCATCCCCCACCTCACCTTCACTCCGGGGGCCCGAAGGGCCAGCCTGGCAGGGGCAATCTGCCCACCATCCTAATGGGCCCATAGAGTTTGAGGTTGATTGAAGAGTGGTGGCACCATCATTGAGGCTTTTGGGGTCATGGAAGCCAAATAAGAGTAAGGGTGAGGGTGGTGGCTGCAAGCAGGGGGGTGCAGAGAGAGACTGAAAAGGCTGAAAGTGATGATGAATTTGTGCCTCAATTACTACAGGGTTTGGCCTTTGGTGCAGGTCCGGGAAATTAACTGCTTTCGATGATAGAGTTTGAAGGCTTGGGAGTACGGTGGTTGTTTTGGGTGTGGCTACCCAGCTGTTGGTCTGACAGCTGCTCCTGTTGTCCTCACTTCTTTTGGTGGTTCCGTCACATGAGGAGCCCGTAGGGGGCTCACTTGTAGGGGTTGTGGTAGATTGAGTTAGTTTATTTGCATTCAGAGTCTTGTGGTCATTGAGATGTCGATTTTCTGAGGTAGTTTTGTTAGCGATTTTTAAAAAGTCAGTAATGATGGTCCATTTGCTACTGTTTTGGCCCAAGTGGGGCCTAGTATGAGACATACGAGAAGCTGTGGTGCCTCTTTCTCAATTGGCATCCGAGGCTGATGCTATGGATTTACTCGGAGTTGCTGTTACCTCAACACTTGCCTCAGATTGGGTTGTGCTGGCTGAGGCTGTTAAGAGTTTCAAAGAAGCTGGCTCACCCAGTAGGTCCAGATCTCTACTGCGAGGTGAGTCGGATGCTGACGATGGTCTGCTAAGGAGGGCTGTGGTGGATGCAGTAAGTTCCTCTTTAGCCTTATGCTTTGATTTGGGTGGAGGTACTCTCTAGTGTTTCCTGAATGCATTTCCGGATGCTGAGTTGTGGTGCTTGGTGCTTGATGCTTTACTTTGCTTGTTTATTGCTATGCTTGCTGTGTGTTTTGTTAGGCTTTCCTTTGCCTTGCTTTCCTTTGCCTTGGCTTGTCTTTCTTTGCTTTGTTTGCTCTGGTTGCTTGGCTTTTGCCTCTGGCCCTATTACAAGCCACACGTGTGGTCTCTTGAGGCCCGCCAGGCGGAGTGATCTTACGAAATCTATGGAGATAAGATGCAACCAGGCAGTCAGGCAGTGGAGACGGTTCGAATGCCCTGAGGTCGGTTACCGGCGATGTGATGTGGTTGAATTGTAATTTAAATCGTGGTGTTGTTGGTTCCTGCCGGCTCCGTACGCTTTGATTTGGTTCACGCGGTCGATTTGGCACTTGGGGCTAGGTGTAAGGGTGCGTAAATGCGAGGAAACCAGCAATGTCAGAGCCTCAGGAGGGAGAAGCATTAAGCAAGAAGGGATTGAGGGAGCGGGGAAAATAGTGCTCGACCCAACCCAACCCTGCTCTATTTAGCGCTGCTCTGCTTGCTCAACTGACAGTACCTCTGGCCGACAGATCTTCCCCTCTGGTTGATCTGCACTGCTCTGCGCTGCTCCACTGACTACCTGCAGACTATGGGAAGCACCTCAGAAAGCACCTCCACTGGATTGGTCACACACGGGAACACACAGGAGCAACAGGGGGGGGCAGGGAAGCAACAGCAGTGAAGCGACGGTCGAGTGAGCCGCTTTGACTTCAGCTTCAGGCGCTATGAAGGCTTTTTGCAGAGGGTGCGCCCGCACCTGCGAAGGAAAACGCTGTGAAAAGCGAGGACGCAGAAACTGACCACAGCCCGCCAGCCCCTGACCCTCGGCTTGGTCGTCGCCTGTGTTGGAGTTGGGGGCCAGAACCGGGGCCGTAGGCTGTGGGCCGAGGAATAAACAGTTTTTCGGGATTGCCTCCTCGCAGCCCTTCTGCTGCTGCTGCTGCTGCGGTACGATCGGAGACACAGTAACTGGATTCACCCTGTGGTGGCTGCACCTTCTTACTGACGATAGGCTGTGATGTGTAAAGTTGCTCTCACATTTTTTGGTGATGCTTAGCACACGTTCTTGTGAATATCTCCCTTAGTGATTTCCCAGAATCACAGGATGTTGTGACTCCCGAGGTCGAACGCTCTGGCCGTTAGCTCACATCCTGTGAAGCAGTAAGAAGAGACTGGGCGTGCTAAGTAGAATTGTAAGTTCTGTGTTTGGAGCAGCAAGAGAAGTTTGAAAGTGTTATGCATAATGTGTGGAGTTGGACTGTGATGTCTTGTTATATTTTGATTAGTAAGGATGTTAAAAAATAAGGCCTGATTTCACGAAAAACATTTTGGACCCAGGAATTTGCTATTGTAAACTGTGTGTATTAGTACCTTACCTGGTTATTAAAAGTCTTCAAATTAAAAATGGCTCTTACAGAAAAACATTTGTACATTCAGGGAAATATAAATTCAGACACTATCAAAAAGTTTGAGATATGAGTAAAGTGAAATAATTTGCAGTGCAATGTTGCTCTTTTCATTTGTGGTATTGCAAAATGCCAATGGCAGCCACCTTTATGTTCTGAAACCAAGACAACAAATTTGAGCGAAGTTATCAAAGTCATAATCATCACAAAACAGCCAACCAGGTAGTTCTAACTACATAAAGTAATTGCTGCTGGCGTTTGGCGTGACTTGCCAGTCACAAGTTTGAAGCACAGGAAGAACAGGTCAGGCTTTTATAAAGAAACAAGAAGAAAGAAGCATTGGCTTTGTCAATGTCTTTTAGCCATGTTATTCAGCAGCCCAATCTTTTTAAATGGGGCAGGAAATGTTAGCTAAAGGCTAAGGTTGCTGGTCAAAAACAAATCCAGCATTAATAATAAAAATAAATGATAACTGCAATAACTACAATCCATAAACGGGTGTAAGGGGTGGGTGGTTAGGAGGCGGCAGTGGTAGGGTTGGTGGTAGGGTGGTGCTACACATACTGGTGCAAGAAAGGGGATGGGGGGACAAGCTGAAACACGGGCCATGGGAAAGAAGAAAGAAAAAAAAGTACCACAATCCCAGGACAATGAAGCGGAAGAACACTAATCAAAAAGAAGCAATCAGTACTTGGTCAATGTTTCACAGAAGAAACAAAGGACCAAAACTGGCACACGCTGACCAATCAGGAGCCAACAAATAAGAGTGCCAAGGAGGCCAACCAATGGTAAGCAACTGGAGGGCTCCTACGCTCTTTTTACTAAACAAAATGTCTCACAAGCAGCAGACGTGCGGTGTCTGAAGTAAGACCTAAAAATTTGAAAAATTAAATTAGGTAATTGGGTAACAGTTTTTATTTACAGTGCTAATAAGTTTGAATAGGGTTTTAAGCAATATATAAAAACACATTATTACAGAGATTCTTGAGTAGAGATTGAGATCCACAAAATTGATGTCTGCATAATGCAGCACAAATAAAGCTGGAGTATTTCTTTGTGTGCATGGCCGCCTCTATTTGTTGGTCTGGATGAAAATATGTCTATAGGTGTGTGCTAAGTGAGTATGCCCTTAAGCACTTATTGCTATCGATATCTCTATCCATGTGTCTGCCCCACTCAAGTGCCTTTGCATGTTTTATCTGCGACTGCTTAAATATTGTGTGTAACTACATGCATGCATTTCTGAGTGTAGATGTGCCTTCGTATGTTATCTGTGCATGTGAGTTCATGTATATGTATTGGAATGTGTGCATGGGTACCTGTTGCTGTGTCTGCGTAAATGCCTGTGTTTCTATTATGCATGGGTGTTTTATTGCGTTTGGCACATAGTACAAATTACTTCTTCAAGCATAGGCCAAGGCTTCAGGGGGTTCTGCTTTTCTATTCTGTTTCCATGCTTGCTCGTGGATTTATCTGCAGTGGTATTAAAGATAAGCCTGCCACAGCTAGACACCATTTTGTATGATCCACCCATTCAACATCCACCCTACCTTTTATGAGTCCATTCATCCCTCTCGATGTTCATCCATCCATAGGGCCACATGTGTGAGTGTCTAAATTATGTGACTATGGGGGTCATTATGATGGCGGATTTTCTGCATACTCCGGGCCGGCGGAAGCCACCGCCGGCCCGGAGTATGCGGGAAATCCGCCGAGGAGGCCTGAAAGACCCACCGCCAAATCAGGATGGCTGGTGGGTCTCACAATCTGTCCGCCGCTTTTCCGCCGCGGTCGGAAGGCGACCACGGCGGAAAAGCACTAACATGGCTGGCGGTGTCTATCAGACACCGCCAGGCCTATTAGGATGTTTGCAATTCTATGCTTTTCCACGGCGGCTTTTCCGCCGTGAAAAAGCATACGGACCTTCACTTCGGGGGCCCGTTGCGGGCCCCCTGGGTGAAGGGGTGGTGGGGGGTGCACAAGGGGGTACCTATGGTACCCCCCTGCATTTGCGTGCACAATGCAGCAGGCACCGCGCGGTGCCTGCCGCTTTGTGCACGCAAATGCTGTGCATGCATTTTTTACATTGGGGCGGGTGCAGCTTGAAGCTGCACCCGCCGCAATGTTAGAGATAGAGGATGTGACCGCCACCCTGGCGGTCACATCCTAATCAGATCGGAGGGAACGCCGCAGCCCATGCGGACGTTCCCTCCTCCTCAGGGGTCGCGGACGGACTCAAGTCCGTCCGCGATCCTAATCGACCCCTATATGTGTAAATGTATGTCTGTCCATGTGCATCTATACACATAGGCAGCTGTATGCGTGTCTTAGTGCCTATATATATGTTCGCCTTGGTTCTCCGTTGTTACCTGCGAATCTGTTTGTGTTAGTGCACGGGTGCCTGTATGGCTTTTCATCTGTGCATATGGGCACTTAAATGTCTATTCACCCGGTGCAGGAAGGAGATGTTGCTCAGTAACTAATTTGGTGATACCCGCAATCCAGAGAACTGCTCTCTCAACCTTGCTTTGCAAATGTAATGAAATGGTTTTTATTCTCTGCACATGATTTTATAGCCCTGTTGTGTTCCTCTGATTGCAAAGTTGTGCAATGTGAAAAAAATGTAAAGTGAAAATAACAGTTCTGTACATCATCCCAATCACGTTTTCTTCCTTTCACATCCTCGTTTCTGCAATCTTTGTTCACATGGCACGCGAACACTCCATCTCTTTCACACACACACTGCTGCTTAATGTTCTATGTTAAGCACCCTATGCAGACCACGTTTTAGGAGCTCCAGCTGAAATGCAAATGTACTATATGAAGTGTTGCTTGAAGCGAGTGTTCTCTGAAGCAAACCCAATAGGTCTGACTTTTCATAGATGTATGTGTTCGTTGTTGTATTGAGCATATGTTGATATGTGAGATGTTTGGATGCAGAAACAGAAGGAACACATACAGGGCCAGTTATTCACATGAATACACCTAGGTGCAAATATCAACACACAATAAGAAAATACACACAGGCAAGTGCTTAGATGCATGGCTGAATGGATTAATGACTGTGTGTTGTGCACAAGGATGAATATTTTGTTGTATGGTTATGGGTGCATACAGTGATGGGTGGGTTGGTGGATGACTGCAGTTGCATAGCTGAATGTATTCAAGTATGAATGGATGAATGTTTGATTGTGGGTTGATGGATGGACAGGCAGGTGTATATGTTCTTGGGTTAGGTAAGATGATTGGCACATGGGGATAGTCGCTGTATTTATAGGTATTGGTAGACGTGTGCAAGGGCAAATATGGGAATGGGAGGACAGAAGAGCGTATGAATAATCCTGCTTCAGTTTGACGTCAGGCAGATCATTTTAGGGCGCTGATGATATAAGTAGTCAAAAGCTAAAATGAAGTAGGAGGCATTGAGGCACACCTCTCAACGGATTTGTACCTATAGTACTAGTGAAGTTCTTTGCAGAGTCAGTTGTGTTGTTTGTTTTGGTGTAGCGTTTCTCATGTATACATTTTATGTATACTTGAACCTATGATTGTTGCACATCATATGCTCGGTGACTGATTATTGCCTTGCTCGATTCTGTTAAGTGCTCTTATACCTCCGAGTCTAGCTAGCACTATATAAAACCTTTAAATAACAATAATATATAAGGCCACAGTAGCGGCTCCTGGAGGGAGTGGTGCCGGATGGTGACGCAGGGTGGGGGTGGAGCAGGGTGGGGGGTAGTAAACTCCGGATTATGGCCTAACGGAGGTAAGTGTACAAATAAATAAATAAATAAAACAAATGTAATTGCGCGCGCTGCATCGTAATTGGCTCATTTATTGGGGTATTTGAGAGAAGCTTTGGATAGGGCAGAGGTGAATGGGTTAACTGAGGTGTGGTTACTCAAATCTGGGGTCTGATCTGAAATGAAGCTCTCATTGTTTTAGGTTTGATGGCCCTAATTAGATCACATGAGCAGCATGTAGGCTACTCTTTGAGAAGATGATTCAGTATGGAACAGTGACAATATGCAGCTGTGTAGCATCACTCAGTACAGAGATAAAGATGTCAGCTAGTAAGATGTCACATGTATAAGGTGTGGATTAGTATGACATCACATTTGATTGACATCCCATTGAGGTCCTAAATCAGTCTTGGTGCCACATGGCATGAGGGGGAAAAGCTTTTAGTAGCACAGATTTTATTTATATGCAAAAGAGCAGGTAGGTGCAAAATCACTTGGTGGTGTAAATTTTCCCTTGGTGCAAAGCAACGAGGGTTGAGGTACCACATTTAGATCCAGAAACTCATTTAACCCCTCCCATGTTCATGACGAGCTGAGCTCGTCATGAGCCACGGTCGCCGTGTGCTCATGACGAGCTGAGCTCGTCATAATGGTCACAACGCTCGCTCGCTGGGCTAATTACCCCGCTGTGCTGAGCGTTCTGAGGAAATGGGTGTGGCCGTGACGAGCTCAGCTCGTCATGAGCACAGCGCCACCGTGCTGCGTGACGAGCACCGGGGCGCGATGCGTGCCCCACACTCCCCCCAGCACAGCGGGGGAATCAGCCCTGCAGGCAAGGGATTAAGAGTAAAATAGCCCATGATGCATTCAAGTGCGCAAACATATTTGGGAAACATCCTTCACAATGTGGCCGTTACCATGCAATACCTTTACCACGCATCCTTTACAAAGCAAATGCTTTGCCACGCAACATTTTACAACACATATGCCTTTACCACACATGCCTTTAAAATTAAAATGTAGGTATTTCTCAGGTAGATGTATAATATGAAATAGGCAATAGGTAGTTATTGTTTGGACCAACTTTTCCCATAAACAAAGCGTTTTTTCATTTTGCTAATAACTTTTGCGTTGTTTGGCGAATCTTCACAACATTTTCAAAACTAGAATGCAAATTATTATAACTGCTGTCAGTAACGTTTTGTGTGGGATTTGTCAAGTGGGGGCAGAGAGAAAGGGGGGTCCCAAAGTGCTTTTTCCTGCATGCAATGTCTATGGAGATTTTGCCATCTTTAGACATGGCTACTGCCCGAATCGCTGAAGGGAATTACACCAAATTTGTCGGTAAGGCTAGACTTGGTCCAGAAAGAGTGCCGTTTTTTGGTGCAAATCAGTTCAGTAGTTTTGGGGTTATTAAAGTAAAGAAAATATATAGATATGCAGAAACCCAGATCACCCGCTGATCCACCTGTGCGGGAACCGCAGATCTGGGAGAAAAGCAAGGCCCTGGTTGACTGGCTGCAACCTGACAGGAAAGTTGCGGCCGCCATTTTCTGGATGTATAAGTGTATGAGTGGGTATGTGAATAGGTGTATTCACGTCTGAGTGAGTTTGTGAATACATACATGAGCCTGTGACAGTGACCAGCAAGTGTGTACAAATATATATATATATGTTGAGAGTGCGGAAAATCATGATAACGTTTTTCGAGGCAGTGTTCAGCAACCCACAAGAGACAAAATGTTATCATGATTCTTCGCACTCTCAACAGGCTCACATGAGTTTCACTAAGGGCACTACCAGGACCATAAAGCCAAGGGAATGGCTCCGCCCACTGGGGCAGGGTCCGTCGATAAAATAGATACCATTAACACTGCTGAGTGATTGCGAAAGGATTATCACTGATGAAGAGAACCCGGTTCTTGAAACGCGTATGGTGCGACCAAAAGACTCGATGGACATTGTTTTCCCTGTTGCCTGCCTGCAAGCTGCCACTAATAAAGCCAAGATTCACACGTAACTGTTGGCTACTCTCACTGGGGCTACCGCATTGTTCTTGATATAAATATACATACATATATATATATATATATATTTATAAATAATGTTTTATATATTTCCACTAATATTCGCAGTGTCCCCGCGATATTCGCTATGTTCCGGTGATGGTGTGAGGGGGCCCGCGCTGGCAATCGCGTAGTCATCACGAATATCGCACATGGTTAAAAAAATCAATTTCGGATACAGAACTTCTGTCACTAATACCCCCTTTACTCTAGGCCTGAGCGGTAAATTTCGTTCCGCTCGCGAAATTTGCGGAATTTGGGTAATTTCACGTTCCGCGGAGAACGCGAAATTTCCCAAAATTCTGTGGTCTGTGGTTTCGCGGAATTTTTTGTTTGTTCGTGTTCTCAAAATGCGTGTTCGTGAGATATTTCTCCACGAGCACGCAAACAGCGATCGGGTACAGGAAAAAAGCATCGCGAACAAGCAATTCCGCGTGTTTGCGGAATTTCTTCGTGTTCGCGGAGAGTTTTACCATTTCGCGGAACTTTGCATAGAGCGACTACGCAAATTCTGCCCACCCCTACTTTTCTCAACATAGGGTCAGAGTATCTCCACCCTTACCCCTTATCTTAGCTTTGACACACATTTTCAGCCATGAGCAATGCTCTCAGATGATAAAAGGGTGGCCACAACTTTCAGTTCAGGTTGCGTCCAGCTAATCAGAGCATTCCCGCTTGCGCGTTTTTGTGATTTACTTCAAACATGTTGCGATGTACCCACGATCGTCATGTTATCACCGCCACTTTCTGTTCAGGTTGCGTCCAGCCAATTAAAGCACTACCACGGGTGCATGCTTTCATGATTTACCTTAAACACATTGCAATTTAACCGCAACCACTGCAAAACTGCAGCAAAATATCTGTGCCAGCGATATGAATAAATTGTTTGGATTTAATTTCACAAAAATTTGGTGTAATCCCGTCCAACGGTTTGGTCTGTAGGTTTGACAACATGTTACTATGGGGATTAACATTACAAATGGACCCTTATTTCATGCCCCTATTTCTTGATCCCCACTGCACGGATCACCCCCAAACTTTCCATCACACACACTTTTTTGGAAACTAGACGCCAATATATATATATAAACATATAACCTACTGGCGATCACCAGTAGGTAGTTATAGTTAGGGTCTAGATTCCAAATGAAAAGTGTTTTTTGCTTTGCAAATAAGTTTGGAGCCATTCAATAAATCTTCACAATATTTTCAGAATTAGTATCATGCTCAGTTCAGCTGCTGTGTTGAGAGTTTCTGGGTGATTCGCCAAGCAGGGCCATGAAAAAAGGCAGCTCCCCGTAGGGATTTTGAACATGACTACAGCCCAAACTGCTGAACAGAATTACACCAAAAGTTGCAGATAGCTAGCTCTTGGTCCAGAAAGCATGCTGTCTGTAATTTGGTGTAAATTCATTCAGTAGTTTGAGAGGCATAAACTGAAAAAAGAAGTTGTATATCTAGGGATGCAGACTCTTCTAGGATCCACCCACAGTGAATCTGCGGCTCCACACGCCTAAGCAAGGCGTCTGTCTGCAACCTGAGAGAAAAGTTAAAGGCGCCATTTTATATCTCAGGGAATAGTCCCCGGGCTGAAAAATTGCTTGCATGCTAATTGAAAGGGTCTGGTGAGAGCTTTCCTGACCCCTTATGTATGTTATAAATGAAGTGAAGCAATATTTATTGGGCTGTAAAATGCACGAAAACATTTTTTTTTTGGTCACTCGCGAAATCGGTTGAGCCCAGCATGGCCCCTGTGGAAATCTGAAAAGTGGAACAATGGATTCATGAAAAAAACTAAATTGCTTCTTTGCAATAAACATGGAAAGGGTAAAAGAAATACAGATCATTTAGAAGAGGTATAACAAAAAAAGAAAGATGAAAGGAAGCCTGTGATTTGCTAGCTAGAGCAGCATAAGTAAGAGCACATGGTAAGGGGTATCCATTTTTCCTGCTGTTCTGCAGAGAGACAAGGTGGTTTTCAGGAGATTTGACAGGAGATTTCAAATGAAAATAAATGTTACCAAAGAAACAAAACTGATAGTACAGCAAAGAGCTTTGACGGGTATGTTAATTAGGTTGCATTACATAAAAGTATATTTAGAAATAGGGAGTGTATGTAAGGTGAAGGAAAACATGTAGCTTCTAGACAGTGTACTATAAAGGATATTAGAAGGCTACCTTGAAGAGAATATTAACAAAAAATGCAGTGAGCAAGAAAGGAGAAAGAGAAATTGCTATACTGAGTTTATATTCATTTTAATATGCTAGTATGAATTAATGCACTTGAAATTAGAGGTGGGTGTTTGCTTATAATATGTCATTTAATAATATATCATTTGCACACATTCGCACAGCCAGGGGAGGCCCTCGCAGACCTACTTACACTCTTACAAAAGCAGTTATTGTTGTGTAGTTCCTATATATCCTATACAGGATCTGCACGTTTAGGTAACATAAACTAAGGATTTGGTGGCAGAGTGGTTCCGAGCACCTCCACTGGATATGTTAGCCTGTTTGCATAAGCTAGCTCACAGTGCCACTAAAATCTCCTCTTATCGGGGAGAGAATAGTTTCTGGCAACTTCAGAACATGACAACTCTGATCCCTCAGAATCGTATAAACAATATACTACTTTTTGCTCAGTCACTCGTGCTCACTTAGTTCGTCTCAGATATTGACAGCATAACCAGTCTGGGCGTTTCAATAAGGATTTATTGAACAGTTGTTATTCTAGTGTTGAATAGATTCGCTGTAACAACCATTAGACAGTAGCAGAGATATATGATTAGCAGTACTACGAGAGTAAAGGGATGGTACAGTTCAACCAAGTTGCACTGATCATGAATATATACAAGTACATAAAAATCATGATAAGAAAGTGTGTACTCCTACAATGTCTCCCTAACTAGATGTACCTAAATGTACCTAACATCTGTGTAGATATTATACCTCTGTCTTTCAGAGCATAACATGATGTATATATACCCACAGGTATCCCCAGGGGTCCTACCTTGCTGTGTTACTGTGTTGGCATAAAGGATCACGTCGGGCTTGAACTTTAACATAGATATTATACAGGAGATGTTCATCCTGCGTTGAGTCCTGCTGTGCTTCCAAGAAGCATCATGCATAATTTATGAGTATTGAACCAGGTAAAAAAACGCATTATGAATTCAGTGTTGTATCTAGGTAAAAGGTTAGTCCCTATGAACTGTTATGTATGAAATGTAGGGAAGGATCTAGGTGAAAGGTTGCAGTGTTACTTGTGCCTATATAGGGTACTTATATGGAATATAACACCCACTCCTCTACCGACTGGACGACATATGTAACCTATAAGCATGCCACCATTCTAAATAGACATTGGTACGCATTAAAGTGTTAAAAACATTTCTTTAGTTAAAAAATGTTTAAAAACTTCTGAAAAATGTCTACAAATATTTAAAAACCATTAAAAGGAGATTTTTTGCAGGCCCTAGCTCTAAAAGTGTCTGTTGTTATAGTCCAAACCACTATAAGCATTAGAAAGCCATTTATGCCCAATAAACGAAAAGGAATGTCAATTTTGTATCTGAGTTTCAAATTGAGCTTGTTATTAAAAAAGGGCGAATTTCTTCCAGCACACAACAAGCCAAAATGAGTCAATTGTTTATGTGTCCTGGTTGGTAGACGCAACATTTTCGTTGCTAGCTTCCGCAGTAGATGGCCCCTCTAACACCTCACAGAGTACGTCAATTGAGCACAGATGATTTTCACGTTGTCCGCAGCCATTGCTGGGGCAGCCTGTGCGCCGTCCAAAGCCTGGGTGCCGGTGGAGGGGCCAATGTTCCTACCAAAAGGTATAGTTACAACCTGTGGTGGCTCAAGGAATGCCACCAACAACATTGGGATGCGTTGGGGACACTGCAGAACATGAGCTGTTATCGGGTCCAGTAGAGCATTCACGTCTGGTTGTGCACATGATGGAAGGTGTAACACGCATTCTTCTCCACAAAACAGCCATCAAAGGACAGGTAAGATGCAATCCATCCAGACTGGTCAAAATGACAGGAACTAAGATGCACTTAGTTCTCTCAGGCGAGGCATGCCTATGTATTGCACCATTCGGTCACGGTACTTCCGCTCGAGGAGCGCTTTTTTCCATCTCCTTGGTGACTGGGACATCCATTGCGTAGCAGATAGAAGATAATCAGGATACCTGCTATTAGAAACAGGATTAGTGGAAGTCCTCCAAAGATGCTTCCGAATACAGAGTGTATGAAGTTTGGCATAACTCCAAGAACTGTCTGAAAGGTGCTTAGAAGTCCAGAACCTATGCTCTTAAATAGGTGGACAATGCCAGTCATATCAGACATGTTAAAGATATGGTTCACCATTTCTACAAAATGGAAAGGGCAATTTGTATTAATAAGCGCCTGCATCTCGAGTTCAAATGTGTCTCGATTGGAGGTTAAAGGCACAGACTTCTGTAAAAGTATGGCTTTCATTCTGCCTAGAGTATCAAACCGTATTAAAGAAACATTCACTGAAGGCCATAACGGTGCTCCCTGACGGTATGTGTCAGGGGAAACAGTACTTGCATACAACAAGTAACCCTGGATCCCACGGTTACCAGATATGCGATGCCAGGGAGCATTCCGCAGCAGCCTTGACTATTCAGCATCAAGTAACTCCCATTTGAAAGTAGCCCAAATGCTGGAGTAATCACAGCAGACGGGGCACCTCTCAGATGACAGGACAAGTTAGCTAAAGAACCATTGCAAGCCCCGTGTAGTAGAATGTCCTGACATATGAGCGATCCACTTAAAGTGCTCTCACAGTTTGTACCACTGAGAAACACTTCTCGATCCCCACTCCGGCAGCGAAATCTGTATGGTAATTCCCATGATTCCTTAATGTATTACTTACCCATTTCTTTCATATTTGCCAGCCTGCTTTTGTTCAAGGCAATATTGAAACTGAAAAGTAGTGACTGGTAGAGTTATATGGCCATGGATTAGCCATTCTGTGTGCAGTGATTCTGCCACTGTGAATGGTAATCTATCCAGTTTTTCGATACCCAGCATTGTATATTTTGCTCCCCTTTGTGCCATTTCTATCTGTTTATCTATTAGATTGTATTTAGAAAATAGAGACACATTTTTGATAAAACGCCAAGGAACATAGCCTGCATGCAAAGATTGTAGCGTCCAGCTTAATAACCTAATAGAACGTAATTGAGATTGTCCGTGTTGTAATATGGCCAAATCCTGTTCCAGTATGTATATCGCAGGAGATACAATGTTGCCTATGGAATATATCCTGGAGGTCAAAGTTGTTAACCCATTGTCTACCACTGCTAGAGATTTCTCTAAGTTAATACGGTCTTTTTCCCGTATTCTTTCTGCGGCCTCTTGTTAGGATATTTTCCAAATTTCATTGTAGGCAGCGTAAATGCCAGCATATATGAAGCGTTTCTCACATGGCTTCCTGGGACCTTGTCGAGATATGTTGACGTAGACGTCTATATTTGGTCTAATTGCAACTTGAGTGTTATTTTGAGTTTCCTTTTGAAGTTGAATTTCAGGTTCAAGGGGAACGAGTTCCATAGCATTGTTGCATAGTCCTTCATTCCGAATAGGTGACTCTTCAAACTGGATGAGTCTTTCTGTTTGAACTTCTTGAATAGTAGCAAGACGAGGGCGTCTGCTACTTTGGAGTCCACGAGGCCTACTGCTTAGTATCGGCCACATAGTGTTGTTTGATTTGGTCGATTGAGACAAATCTTTTCTCCTTTTTTCCAGCAAGAGGCGTTAGAAGTACAGTTCTTGTTCCTTCAATAGCTAGGAGCGGTACAGGTTTTCTGTAGGATGACCCAAATTCTTTCTTGTCTGCTATTTTCTCTCTGACCAGACCCCCGACTTTTGGGATCCAGACAGGTCTTGCTGTGACTGATTTGTCTTTCCCAGTGGTGGTCTGCTTTGGGTGGGCATTACTTAGTTGGTTCCTGGATTCATTTAGATACTGAAAAACAGCCAAACGATCATTGATGTCAAAAGGATTTTCATCCGCCACTGCGCCTTCACAATCAAGATTAGGTACCCACATTCTTGTCCCAAATTGAACCTCATATGGAGAGACCCGCCTAGAGAACTTCTTGGCATATTATTAAGGGCCCGCTGGACTCTATAAAGATGTTTTACCCAACTTTCACCCATGCCTAATACTCTAGCAGTTAAAGATTGCTTTACGTCTCTGTTTTTTTCTCTCCACTACCGAATTTCCCTCGGGATGGTACGGAGATGAGTACCACAATGCTACACCCAAACTTCCCATGGCCTCCTTGTAAGCCCTAGAGCAAAACACAGGACCCTGGTCAGAATGTAATGTGCCAATTGCATATGTCCCTATGAAGACTTGCAAATCTTTTATAACAGTTCGAGCGTCAGCCGAGCGCTGGGGCCACACCCATAGGAATCTCGAGTAGGAATCCACTGCTACCATTACTTTGTAATGGGTCGCAGTAGTTCCGATAAACCCACGCGAATGGACAGTTTGATGCTGCCTAACAATGGTATCTACGCTGGACGTTCTACGGTGGACCTACTTTTCTATTGACAGATATCTCACTTTAAGACAAAGTCTTTGGGCTGCTTTATTAACCTTGGCCACCAGTAGAATTGTTTCAAAAAGGAAACAGTTGCTGAAACTCCAGCATGTGCAGAAACTATTCCCTCGTGTGCTGCTAGAATTAAACCTAACCTACGATCCATGTTTGGAATTACTCTATCCCCCACTCCAGGAATCTGAGCAAATGGAATGTTATTTGCATATAACTTATAGGAGTACTTGAGTGGAAATCCTTTTGATACTGCACCACTGTTTTAGATTGAAGCAATAACAGCCACCATAATCTCACCGTCTATTCTCGTTTTAGAATGAGTGCTTGCTGCTACGGAAGGCGTGCATACAGCCCCCTTTACAGCTTTATCAGCCAATGAATTCCCTTCAACGTGAACGCCATCACGTTGATGACTCAGGGTATGTATCACATGAGTCCTTGGTAGTTCGGATTTCAACTCCATTACCTGTTCCCATAGCATTTTATGCCTAACTGTGCCAGCTTTTGCATCTTTGTAGCCGTTTTGAACCCAATATTGCAAGTATTCATTATGTGACTGCACACAGTAAAAGGAATCGTACACAATTAGTGTGGGGAATTCTCGATCCGTATTTACGAGTGCCAGTATTAGTGCTTTTAATTCTGCCAACTGTGCCATGCAGTCTCCTAGAGATTGCGTTTTAGTGCAACTCAAATGGAACTTTCCATCCTGCATGGGATCTATAACGATTGCACATGCCGCGCTATAATGTTGCATACTTCCTATGGCTGGTTGAGCAGATCCGTCAGTGTAAATAATATGTTCATACTGATCAAGAGGCATTATTTCATTAGGTAGAGGATATTCTTGTTCGCATTGCAGGAATGCTTGTGTCGTTAACTTTGGGTCGTACCTGTATTCTACATATGTTGCAGTGAGAGAATTAGCCCATTGTATCCATCTCGTATGTAAGCTTCAGCGTTGGGGATGTTTGCCTTGGTCGCAGCCTCTAAGGCTGGAACCGGAGTTGCTCCTATTATTCATTTCCCTTGAGTCAGTGCTCTTTCTCTCACTACAGCAGTCTGTACCGCTGTCAGAATATTTTCTGTGGATGCAAGCACATCTCAGCATTTGTGTACAAATGTGATTTATATGCGATTGGTACTGTTTCACCTTCGTTATATGTTAGATAGGTATTCTCAGATTGACCCACAAATATACGGACCACCATGTTGCGTATGTTTACGTGTGTCTGTAAGTGTTTTGAAGCTATCATTTCAACTTGTAAGGAATGTAGTGTATCTGTGTGTTCCTGTGTTCAATTTCTTGCTGAGAAAATAGGTTTAATTAATTCGTAGAAAGGTTTTACTCTTTCTGCGTAATCCAAAATGTATGTTTGACCAAAATTTTGGAATCCCATTATTGATTGTAGATTTTTTTATTATTTTGGAGGTTGAAGCAGTGCACATTTTTCAGAAAAATTGTCCCTCCAGGCTTTTTCCTTTACTTGAAAGCCCATATCCTAAAAACATGAAACTGAGGTGGGCTATTTTTGTTTTTTTAAAGTTAAATTTCTAGCCCTCAGATGCAAATCCCAAAATATTGGTATTCACCCTTTTCAAGTGTTCATCTAGGTCATCGTTCATCAGATAAATATCATCCACATATGACAATGCCTCTTCATCCAATTTTTGAAGTAACTCAGTTACTCTGGCCGAAAACAACCCCGGGCTGTTCTAATATCCCTGGGGGAGTCGCTGAAATTGCCGCTGTGGCCCTATCACTGAGAATGCTGGTAAATACCTGCTTTCAGGCGCTATAATTTGGCAGAAAAATCCATTTGAGATATCAAGTGTTGCTTTGTATTTTTTCTGCACAATGTTATTCATTAATGCGGCTCTGTGTGCATTTTGGACTGCAAATTATGAAAACCACAATGCCACCCCTAGCTGATAGTCCATTCTCTAGCAATTTCAGGGTGACTGTATTTCTAAATTTCGGTTCAATTTTTATTGCATTTGCATCTTCCTCCTAGTCTGTGAGGGGCAAGGCTTGTTGTAGTTGGTCTAAGACCGGATTAGTCATTGTGTTTAGAACACAAACTAATATTTCAAGGAAACTATGACAAGGTGTTTTCGCACAATTTAGGAACACTGTATCCTACCAGCTTGAGTAACCAACAGCTAATAAATGTGATTTTTGCCTACTCAGCTGTGGCGGACAATTTGTGCCCTCCCACTCTAGATGTCTCTGGTATTGTGAGTAGGGGTCTCTGAGGATAGCACGATTGGACCACTCAGCTTCTACTGAAAAAAATGACCCAACCAACGTTGGTGGTGCCATGTTGTGTAGTTCCTATACATTCTATTCAGGATCTGGGCATTTAGGTAACATAAACTGTGGGTTTGGTGGCAGACTGGTTCGGAGCACCCCCACCAGATATGTTAGCCTGTTTGCATAAGCTACTCACAGTGCCACTAAAATCTCCTCTTATCGGAGAGAGAATAGTTTCTGGCAACCTCAGAACATGACAACCCTGATACCTCAGAATCGTGGAAAACATATACTACTTTTTGCTCAGTCACTCGTGCTCACTTAGTTCGTCTCAGAGAGACACAGAATAAACAGTCTGGGCGTTTCAATAAGGATTTATGGAACAGTTGTTTTTCTAGTGTAGAATAGATTGGCTGTAACAATCATTAGACAGTAGCAGAGATATATGATTAGCAGTACTACGAAAGTAAAGGGATAATACAGTTATAACATGTTGCAGTGATCATGAATATATACAAGTACATAAAACACGATAAGAAAGTGCGTACTCCTACGATGTCTCCCTAACTAGATGTACCTAGCATCTGTGTAGGTGTTTTGCGTTATGCCAAGAATCCCTCTAAGGTCCAGGCAACCCCATTTCCAGAGTAAGGAGAGAATATGGGATCCCGTTCTGGTCTCGAGTTGGACACCCAGCGAGGGATGTTAGACCACTGCTATCTGGAGCGTCTGCATGTAGGAACCTCAGCGTCTTTGGTCAGTGTGTCAGCTTGGAAGTCTCGGTCTCCTCAGTCTGTCTGATCAAGACATGATGTATATAAACCCTGAGGTCTCCCCAGGGGTGCTACCTTGCTGTGTTACTGTGTCGGCCTAAAGGATGATGCTAGGCTTGAACTTTAATATAGATATTATACAGGAAATTTTCATCTGTGAGTCCTCCTGTGCTTCCAAGAAGCCTCATGCATAATGTATGAGTATCAAACCAGAGAAAAATCTGCGTTCTGAATGCAGTGTCGTATCTAGGTAAAAGGTCAGTCCCTATGAACTGTTTTGTATATAACGTAGGGAAGGATATAGGTGAAAGTTTGCAGTGTTACCTGCTCCTATATAGGGTACCCATATGGAATATAACATTATGTATCAATAACTCATAAAGCCATATAGTGACAGACATACTCACTCACAAAACAAGAAGACCATTCACACATCCATTTACTCATATTTACATCCAAGTTTGTGTACTAGTTCACCCCTGGAGCCTGGGGGGACATCCGCAGAATGCAATCTGCATCACAAGAAGAGTTTGAAGAGGACTCCTTCAGCATTCTTGAAAAGGGGATACCCTGATTGTAGTTGACCTCAGAACCAGGGCCCCAAAGGGGAGTGTGTTTCAGAAGGAGGGAAAAGTGTGGTAGAGAAATTAGTGGGTAACATCTCCAGAGGAGAGAGGGGATCCCCCAGAGAGAGGCTTCTCTGTTGAATATGGTGCAGAAAGTACTATCTCCTCTCAAACCAGGTTCCCTGAGGACTGCAAGGACATACAGGCTGGGTGGGACCTGAGGCTGCAGCTGGCCCAGTTGGCTGCAGAGGAGGAAAAAGCTGATGCTAAGAGCCTAGGAAGAGAAAAAGGTCTTGCTGGCTGGAGTAGCAAGAAAGTGCACTTGATGGCCAAATAGCTGTTACAGTCTAGCCAAAATGGTGTGAGCACCACTTCTGTGTCCATTGCATAAGAAAGAGTTCATACATTCAGAGACTTGGTGCCTGACTTTAAGGAGGGCTTTGATATAGAGGCTCTCTGAGGAGGATTGTAGTGGTGCCTTTGGAGTCATATTCGTGGTGATTGCAGGGACAACATACTGGCTTTAGAGAATGGGAAGAGGTTGAGGTTGAGGTATCCTACTATAAAGGAGGTCCTTGTCAGTAAGTATGAATTAACCCCAAATGAGTTCAGGCTGAAATTCAGGGTTAGTCAGAAACAATGCCACTACTGCTGGGAAGATTGTGTGGGCTTCTTTTGAAATGTTTGTTAAAAGTACTGTTGTTTATTAAGAAGGTGTTTCAAACAGTTTTATCCTTGTTCTTTTTTTTCAAAGTGAACTAAGAAGCAACTTGAAAAAACATTTCTCCAGCCACTCATTGGAGTTCTTTTAGCCTGTTTCATGTTACAGGTCAATGACATCCTTCTCAGCTCTTTTGAATGTAGTGGATGGATACTGCAATGCTCATATATTTCTTCGGGTACACTTCTATCCACTTTCCTAAACTGTCTACTTGAAGAAAACATTTCTTCCTCCATACAACTTCCATGTTAGACAATAGCTACACGTGTATAATATACATTATTGTCTTTAACATATAATGTAGCTTTCTTCACCTTATTTACAACCACTAGTTCCTGCCAGATTTTTTTGTTTCTTCACTTGCACGCCATTCACTAGAATAACAAGTATTTCTTTGAAATCGCTCTCTAAACTCACAGTATCAATATTGTGTTTGACATCTATAGGAAAACACACAATTGTACCTTTTCTGAAGTTTAATGGATGATACCTTTCATGTTAGAGTTGGATTCTCTCTTAAAGTAATGTAAGTGATCCCATGGATATTCTGTACAACTCAGGGTTAGAAAACAAGTTACTGTTCCTAAATTCTCGAACATGCACTTAAAGCTCAACATGACGACATTACTAGTACTCAATCGTCCCAATATGTGCAGAGGTAAAGTCAATGGATAGCAGCACTGCAGGTGGTTGTGTGGGATCCTACTGTATCAATGTATTTCTTGCAAATAATGCACTACTACTACACTCCCATTTATACACAGGGCTATGTCTATGCCTTCCTTGTACCTCTTCACCTATCTCTTCCTATGCATTTCTAGGAATCACCTCTTCTTTTGCAAATGTACTACTGTTTTTTATTTCATTTCATAACATTGACCACTTGTTTCAACTGCATACACTAATTCATTCTCCTGTAAGTAGCTTTCCTCATTTAAATAAGGTTCAGTAGTAGACATACCCTTACATTCTCCTTTGAACATTTTGCAAAAGTTACTTTTATTAAAAAGCCTTTTCTTAAAAACAATTTCCTCATAGACAACACTGTTTTATTTAGTGTTTTCATTCTGTTTCATATCAAAATAAATAGTTTGCACTTCAGAGGAAATACTTTATCAACAACACTCCTAATATAATATTTTTGCCTGAGTGCTCCTTTTCCCATCTTATTGTTCCTCATTTTCTAAATTCTGTATTACTCTCTTTCTAAACATTTGTATTCAAATTTCCTTAAATTGTTTCCACCTGTTTGATCAAATTACGTGTTTTTATAACGTTTCTTACTTTTAATCTGACTTATTCTCGTTCTGTTACAAATTTAGAGAGGTAAAGTAAATAGACAGCAGCAGTGTAAGAGTATGGGTGAGTTCCTACAGTAGTTAATCAAACGTTTGCATTTCAGTATGTTTCTGTATTTGTATAAAGTTAAATAAGTTATGTTATGTTTGATGGTTGTTTGGTTTAAATTGTATTCTAATATGTTAGCAACATGTACTTGTAAAGTCATAAATATATTTATTCTTAATTTAAGTTAAGATTCACAAACACACCCATACAGGTACTCTTACATGTACTCACACACCAATACAGTCCTTTACAGAGATACTGATATATGCACACTCTATCACACATCCACTCAAACCCCCGTACAGTCACTAACAGATCTATTTAAAGATGCAAACATCTACTTACATACACATAGTGCAGTTTTTGTTTTCGCAACTGATCAATGATCATTATTTCAGTATTACATTCTTTGTGGTGTATGAGTATACAACCTGAGAACAGTAGAATGGAAAATGGACCCACAAAACACATTTTTACAGTGACAAACATGTGGCATTTTACATAATGAGTAGCCATCTCACTCAAATCTTCACAGGCTGCTGGTATTATTATGACTACAGCTGATGAAGGTTCTCGCAAGGGTTCTGTAAGGAGGAATATGCAGTTCATTTATTTTATTTATTTTGAAAGTTTTATATAGCGCTAGCTCCACCCGAGGGTATCAGAGTGCTTTACATTTGCATGGTTATAAACAAGAAAGCAACAATTGTTATGAGCTAAAAAAATTATACAAGGTGGTCTGACAGAGTAAAAAGAATAATTTAGAGTACGTAGTGAGGTGAGGGAGTAGAAGATAAACAAAAACCAATTCAAAGAGCAAGAATGTCGTCATTGATAACAATTTTACAGTATACCAAGTAGGGCTCGGCAGACATAGTAGGGTGTGGGGGAAATATAAGAAGGTGAAGAGTGGAGGGATTGAGAAAAGAATGGGCTGGTAATGGAGGGGAGAGGAGTGTGGAGGGTGTTGGGGGTGAGTGCGAGAGGTAGGCGGAGTTGCCTTAGTAAGGAGGAAGGAAAGTAGTCAGAACGGAGAGCAAATAATTAATTTCCCCAATATTTTAGTGAGAAAGTGTATTTTAAGGTTTCTTTTGAAGCTGGCATAGGAGGGGTTACATCGAAGGTCTTTGGGGAGGGCGTTCCAGATGTTTGGGGCCTTGCCAGAGAAGGAGCTGAATTGGGAGCATTTTTTTGAGTAGTGTTGGTATGAGAAGAAGTGAGTTGGTGCTTCTTAATCTTCGGGCGCAGCTAGCTTTATTGAGTTTGGTTGAGAGGTAGATTGGAGTATTTTGATAGAGGGCTTTGTGTGTAATACAGGCAATTTTTTCGGATCTGCCATTGATGGGGAGCCATTTGAGGCCCTTGAGGGCAGGTGAGATGCGGACAAAATGTTTACAGTTTGTTGTTAGTCTGGCTGCAAGGTTGAGGACAGATTTGACGGGGGCAAGGTGAATTTTGGGAGTACCAGAGAGAAGGGCATTTCCGTAGCCGATTTTTGATAGGACAAGAGATTGGATAACTAATTTGAAGTCTTCAGCCGGGATAAAAGATTTGATTTTTTTGAGATGCCGGAGTGTGAAAAGTGCACCTTTTGCTGAGGTCTCTATATGGGAATTTAGCGTGAGTTTATTGTTGATGGTGATGTTGAGTGATTTGACAGATTCGGCGAGGGAGAGAGAGCAGTTTAGGGCATTAAGGTCAGCTATCCAAGTTTGAATGGGGAGAGAGTTGTTTTGGGAGAGAAGATGATGATGTCAGTTTATTTAGGGTTGAGTTTGAGATGGTTGTTGAGGATCCAGGTTTGGATCTTGGTTGGTAAAGAGTTAAGGTGCAGGATATCAGAATGGGATTTTATTTTTTTATACAGTTGGGTGTCGTCAGCGTACAGGTGATAGTTGATTCTGTCCTGTTTAAGTATGAGGGTAAAGGGTTCCATAAAGAGGTTGAAAAGAGTGGGAGAGAGGATAGATCCTTGAGGGACACCTAGGGAGATTGATGTTGGGCTAGAGAGGCAGTTTTGAATTTTAATTTGTTGAGTTCTATGTTGGAAGTAGGAGGTGAATCAGTTTAGGACAGTGCCATTAAGTCTGAAGCGATCATTGAGTGCATTGAATAAGGTTGGGTGGTTAACTGTGTCCAATGCAGCGGTAAGGTCAAGAAGGATCAGTAGGTAGGTTTCGCCCTTGTCCAGGGCAAGATGGATGTCATCGACTATGTTGAGCAGTGCAGTTTCAGTGCTACAACATTGGCGGAAGCCAGATTGAAGGGGGTCTAGTAGGTTCAACATGTCAATGTGTTTGTCCAATTGAAGTTGGGGACATTTTTCAAGGGATTTGGAGAGGAGGGGGAGGTTGGAGATAGGGCAGAGGTTGTTTGGGTCATTAGGGTCAGCCTTGGGGTTTTCCGGGATGGGAGTGATTTGTCCGAGTTGAAGGGAGATGAGAACACTCACTCCCTGTTGAGAGGGAGGCCTTAATGATGTTGGTCCAGTATGGGACAATGACGTCTTTGAGATCTTGGACGAGTGTGGATGGGAGAGGGTCTTTAGTGTGAGAGGATGGTTTGAGTTTGGATAGGATGTTGAAGACATCCAGTTCAGAAACGGAGTGGAAATTATGCCATGAGGCATTGTTTTTAAGCGGTGGGATAGTGAGGTAGGGTTCAGGAGGGGTATGCAATGGAAGGAGGGGTGAGGGGGTCAGGGGTGGTTTCAAGGGGAGGGGTGGTAAAGGTGTAGTATCCAGGGGATATTGAGGGGTGAGCGAGGGTTAAGTTCCAGGAAAGCACAATCAATTTTGGCAATTTTTTCAGTGAAAAAGTTAGCAATTTCTTCACATTTGTCAGTGGAGGCCACCGGGTTGAGGTGTGCAGGGGAGGTTTGATTTCTAATAATGTTGAACAGTTCTCTAGGTCTGTTTTTGGCACTGGAGAGTTGCAGATGAAAGAGAGATGCTTTTTCCAAAAATATGTGTTTTTTGTATAAGGATGTTGCGATTTTAGGGAGAGCAAGATGGGAGGGGGAAGGGTGTTGTCCCCATGTACTTTCAGCCAGTCTAAGTGAGCGTCTTTCCTTGTTAAGGTCTAAGGTAAACCATGATTTAGAGGGGAAATTTTTTAGCATTTTAATTTTGGGAGGGGCAAGTTTATCTAAAACCTCAGAGACAGTTTTGTTAAAGTGCTCAGTGAGTTCATACGCATTTGAAGAGGTGGGGTGAGACGGAGTTGGGTTTGGAGTTTATGTTCCAGTTCGCCAGGGGGAATTTGCTTAAGATTTCTGGTCACAATCATGGTTTTATTGTTTTTCACAGGGGCGGGTGGGCTGGAGGGGAGATCATGAACAGAATGAGATGGTGGTCAGACCAGTCGATAGGGATGATGTTGGAGAGGGATGCCAAATCAGAGTTGGAGATGATGGCGTCTAGAAAAGCTCCTTTGGTGTGAGTAGGGGAGTTGCAAAGTTGCTTGAGGTCGCTAGTCTCAAAAAGATTATGGAGAAGGTTGATTGTAGGATCAACTGGTTAATTCCAGGGCAGGTTAAGATCTCCTAGGAAGAGATTATTAGAGTTGGAAAGTAACGATTTAGTTAAAAGGTCTCATAGTTCTTCGGCAAAGGGAAGGGGCTCACCAGGAGGGTGGTAGATGTTATGAAGTCATATTTGGGGAGAGCTTTTCATTTAAAGTAAGTATGGGCGAAATTTGCGGATTTTTTTATTTTTGCGTGTTCGCGGGGTTTTTTTCAGCGCGGCGACCACGAAGTTACCCATGCGGTCGTACATGGGCGCGGCCATCTTGTTTTCAGTGTTCGCGTTGCGTATTTCCGTTTCCAAGCGCCAGTTGCATGCTCGCGTTGTGCAATTCCTACGTGCGGGCCGCAATTACATGTTCGCGTCCGTTTTTGCGTGCTCGCGGGGAAAATATCACGCAAACTTACCCATGTGGTCGCAATGGGTGTGGCCATCTTGTTTTTCATTCATTTCTATGGTTCTGGGCATGCTTTTTCAATCCTCCCTTAATCTTTGCAATCCTTTGTTTCTTTGAACTTTGTTTTAATTTTTTTTACTCATTACCTATCTCTTTATTTTTCTACATCTATATTTTGTGTTTTTTTCTACTTTTGGTTACTTAAAACTACTTTTTTTGACTCTTTTTTATTAATTACTTTTTCCCTATTCTTTCTTTCCTATTTTATTTTCCTTTCCTGTCCAGGACAATGGCAAACGGAGCCGGGAAGAACATGAATGGGAAGGGTCCCGCACCCCGTACCCGGCTCCCTTGTGGGCGCTTAAGGGGGGAGGCAGTAGTAGCCCGGGAGGCCTTCAGCGCAGTGGAGGTGGCTGCACAGATTTTCTTCATCCAGCACCACCTCCCCAAGACCGTCGTGGCAGTCCCGGTGCCGGGTACGGGCTCCGGGAGCGTCGCCAGCTATGGGGGAAGGTGTGCCGGGCCATGTATCGGGAGTCTGGGGTCCAGCGTACCTACAACCAGGCGACGCACTGGTGGTCCGACATCCTGGACCGGGAACATGACCTGCTCGACCTGCTTGGCATGGAGATCCCTGGGCTTTGTGAGTAGTAGTAGCTATTTAATCACTACGTTGTTTTCTCCTGCTCTGTGTTATTATGATATTGCAAATATTTGTTTTTTCCGAAGAGCAAGAATGCTGTCGATTACATTGCAGGTAAATTATGTTTCTAAAGCTGTGATTGCAGGTGCTCACCTGCTCACTGGCGGTGCTACTATGCTTACTTGTTTTCAAATTTGTGCTCATTTGGCCTGGGTGATTATGTATGAGTGTACTTTACACTGTTTACAGAAGTGAGTAATGCTAGAGACTAGAGATTACATTGCAGGTAAATTATGTTTCAAAAGCTTCTGTGATTGCAGGTGCTCGCCTGCTAACTAGCGATGCTACTATGCTTACTTGTTTTCAATTTTGTGCTCATTTGGCTTGGGTGATTATGTATGAGTGTACTTTACAGAACTGCGTAATGCTACTAGAGACTCAAGTCCAGTCCTTCCTTTGTACTGCTGCCACTAAGAAGAGATAGTGATGGTGGATTGATAGTTTGAGTATATAAAGTTATTTAGTAGGAAACTTTAGTGATCAGCAATCATGACGGACTGTGTCTGTCTCTTCGCGTGCTGCGGATTGCTGCCTGCCAGTCCTAGTAGAACCTTTTTGTAGTTTGTTTAGTGAGTTACATAACTTTCCAAGTAGATGGTCCGCGAATCCAGCAATACTAATATCCTAGTAGACCACATCAGATAAGTCAATAAATGTACTTAGTGCAATTGTTGTCTATTTCCCCGTAATAATGTTGTTTTTTTTTTAAAATGTTTGATTTGGTTGACAACAATCATCCATGTTTGTATCTTTCTTTCATATTGTACATCAGCTTCCCCCAGGGGCAAGAGGACAGAGGAGGAGGTAGCGGCGGCAGCGGAGCAGGAACAACAACAGGAAGGAAGGCCAGGATAGGTCCGCCGAGGGCTCTTCTGCTGGCCCCAGTAAGTTTTTCAGTTAATATTATTAATTATACTTCCCTATCTTTTACAGCACCTATTTATTCCAAACGTTGCTCATAATTCTATTTTTTCCTAAATCGTCTTTGATCTTCTTGTAGACTGTTTCTAAATTCTTATCCTGCCTCTACTATGACTCTCTGCGCTGCTACTATTTATTATTATTAGTCTGTCTATGTAGCTAGCTAAGCTTGCACAGTTGGCAAAAGGTGTTAAACAAAACTCCTATTCAGCAATAGCTCTAGGCACAGAGTGCAGTCTTCTGGGTTGTCTATAATGTCTATTGAAGTCTTCTTAATGTTTATGCTTTGACAATTCCCAAACAATAAAATGTCAATGGCCACCAAGATTAAGATACCTTTTTACTTTTTGATTGGTTAGGAGGACATACTACAACTGTTGCAGGGACTATTCTGCACATACAGAACTATGGACTAGAAATAGGGCATTGGTGATAATAGACGCAGTTAGACTTTCCGCATACCTCAGTCATAACAGAAGTTGAACCCCCAATCTCCTTACTGACTAATTAGTGTGTCAGAGAGTCATTATTTAACTCCCAAATGCAGCGATGATCCCCAATGATTATAGAACCCAGAACATAAGACTATGGAGACAGAGTCCCGACCTCTCAGAGTCACGGACTCATGCTTGCAAATTGCAAACCCTTTCGCTCACTCACTCATGAACAAAAACCACAGAGTCTATGTAAGTTTTAAAGCTTTATTAAAAGTAAAACAACTAGCTCAGTATGTACTCTGTACAAATTTAAATTGTACATTATATAAAAACATTTATTAAAATCAATGTCATAGATATACCAAACGAACGGAGAACGATGGCTGATTTCACACATTAATTGTGGGAGAGCCCTCACCTGGTTGGAACCTAAAGTCTTGGTGGAGATGAATCGTTGACGACTCTGACTGAGAAATGATGATGATCTTGCTCTTGCTCGTAGAAGGGAAGCTTCTGTCTGTTATGAGAAAAATGGTGCGTGTTAAAAAGCAAGCATTCATCAGTTGTGTCAAAAGTGTGGCATCACATGTTATGGCTAAGCATAAATAAAAAACACCCTTCCCTGAAGAAAGGGAAATTTTTAGTTTAGACTAGAGAGTCACAAATTATTAAATTTGTTTATGTAGTACTAATAACTTTTTTTCATTCCTAGACAAAATAGGGAGTGGTGTATATGGCATCTAAAAATATTAAATGTTTTTTCTAGGCATAACACCATCGGCACAGCCAACCACCAGTGCTGGGGCCAGCGCGGAGGTGGGCACTCCAGGGTCGGATGCGGTGCCACAGCCAGCAGGAACTGCTGTGAGGGATGCCACGATAGTTGCGGTCATTGGTAAGCTATTATATTCCTTACTTATTGAGATTGCAGAGAGGGCTCTCTGCACGGGTGTATATGTTGAACAGTACAAGTACACTTTACTGTTAAGAAGACTTACAAATTTAGAACTAAGTTTTTATCAACCAGGTAGAAGACAGTCACCCTTGACTTCGCATTAGCAATAGCATTAGCGGCAGGAGTTGACGAGTAACCAATGGCCTCCTCTAAATTTGACTTCAACTCAGCTGTGAAAGTTTAATCGAGAAGCCAAGTCAGATCAGAGATGTACTTGAAGGATGGGATGAACGAAAAGGGAAAGAAGGGTGGAAGGAAGGACGAGCAAGTTCAAATTAATGACTGGCAAAGAATGATACGTGTTTTTGAATGCTGCCTGAGGTGGCTGGGAATCTGATGCATGGCCGATTGAAGGCTGAAGCAAAGATGGATGGAATGAGAAAGGAAAGAGGACTGCCTGGGTGGGTGAAACAGAAACTGTATGTGTGCGCAATATATCCTTTGGTTCTAATTCAAATGCAAGTCAAGCACAGATGTATGGCTGGCGTTTTATAAAAAAAAAGACAAAGGTTGTTTTTCGGTGAGAAAAAGTAAGGATTGTCCAGTTGAGCGTCAGACATTAAGAAGAATGATTGACATTTACTTAGAATGGATGGATGCCTGCCTGCCTGGATGGTATCTTCCTCATAGTTAGCATAGGTGTATGTAGTAAGAGTAGACAGTCACTGGATAAAGAGTGTTACTTTGAAGAGCATGTAACACCGCACGTCCGTGCCAGAGTAGCAAAGCCGAGGAAAGTAGAAGTTGTAATTTTTCAGAATACTACCATGACTAGTAACAGTAGTTTGCAAGCACAGCATATATCTGGCAGTTAGTTACGGTGACCACTCACTCACTACCTCTGTTAATAATTGTTTTACAACTCTGTCATTCATGTGTAGCCTATTGGTGTTCACTCAATCAAAAACAAAGCAACTAAATGTCATCCCATATGTAAGCAAATATCCTGTGAAGGGATAGATCATTATATTATCTTCTTCATTTTCCTTTTGTTGTAGTAGTCAGGGGCAGGGCAGGGTGAAAGTTAAATTACTTAACACAGAGTATGGCCAGTGCCACCCTTAACAGAAAATGAAGAGCTTCACCACCTGCATGTACTGGACTGGTAACAGTAACGCAAGTCTGTGTCATCATGGCTTGCGTCTGTTTTTTTTCGGGTGCAAGTTGACTGCGCTGGCATTATGCCGGCATGCAAAAGTTTACATACCAATTTCGCTAAACAAGAGAGAAGAAGAAGACTGGTGTCCTGTCTGAGTCTAATGTAGTGAGTCCACATAGTGCTAGTAGAATTCCTGAAACTCCCACTAATGTTAGAGCAGAGGGCGACGAAGTGGAAGGTTAGATAGATACGTGCCACAAATGTTATGTACTGTGCTTGCAAGTTGCTAGTGCTACTGTGACACAACTTTCTGCTGAATTATTTTGTGTTAATCTTAAAGAGCATTGGTTACTGTATGTTTTTCTTTCTTCATATAGATGCTCCTTCCAAACTAACAAGGAAGGAGTTGGCTAGACGGGCCCGGCAACGGAAGCTTGAGGCAATTGTCGCTGAATATCGGCAGCTGATGGCCCAGGAGGAGGAGGACACGCAGTCGCAGTCGTCATAAACATCCACGACAGCTGCATCCTCCTCCGCCCACCCTGGGTCATCCAGTCAGCTCAAGCCTTTAGCAGTACGGAGCCGTGGTCCCGCAGCCACCCGCCAACGCTAAGCAGCAAAACAATCAGCTGCCCCCCACTGCACGTGCAAGGCTCGCCTGAACTGCTTGACCCTCGGAGTGTCCAACCTTGAGCAGGAGGTGGCGAGGCTGAAAACCCTGCTCAAGGACCTCCGCAGAGAGCACCGTGACCACCTGGTCAAAGGACACCGCCGGCGAAAGTAGAGGAGAGACTGTCCCTTGCCCCTTTTTTAAGGACTTTGGGAGGGTGGGAATTGGGCGTTGGGGTTTTTGGACTTTTGGGGACTGATTTGATTCATGGACATTGGTTGGGGTTAGGGAGGGGGGTGGGTTGGGTCTTCTTGTGGGATAGTTTATTTTTATTAGGGCTCCAATAATTATTTATTTCTCTACTTAAACATAGCATACGTGTTTTTTTTACTGTTTTGTGGGGGAGGCGGGGGGGGGGGGTTAACTGTACGTTTTTTTCCTGCAACTTAACTGGCTGGTTGATTCAAATTGGCTAATCGCCCAAATTTGTACAAAAGTACCACTGACAGAGTTAGTGAATTCAAGTGTCCTACTACTTTACTAGTACTACCGTCAGTCTCTCCTCGCCTCCTACTCCATTATTCTTCCTCCCCCAAAATGCTTATCTTACCTGTGATTCGTGTTTGAGAATAGGGCTAGGCACAGGGCTGGGTGCATGGCAAATGGCGATTAAGGTTGGCTATGGAATCCTGGACAGATGAAATGTCATCGTTGTAGTGGTGGTAGTAGTAGTGGTACACACCGGCAGTAGCAGCATATGACAAAAAAAGAAAATGAAACATTGAGTGGCCTGAGCGTAGCATTAGAACAGTACGATAGATAGTACAGTACAAAGTAAGAATATATCCTCAGATTGCTTCACCATCCTTGAATTTGATTTTCTGTTGCTTTGACCTTATCCTCCCCAGCAAGTATGTGGAATTATTGTTGTCATTTAGTCACACCTCAATGAAAACCACACAGCCCGGGGGAAGAGGGTTAGGGTTTGAAAATTGGATAGGAATGGGGGTTTTTGGGAAAGTTTTGTGGGGAGAGGAAAAAAAACCACAGCATGGACAAACAACAAATGAAGAAAAACAAATCTTTGGATACGAAGATATCCATAAATCTTTTAAGGGACATATAGGAAGTGCACTACTGCATGCATGAAGTTGTTTGCTAAATGGATGGTTAGGTTACTGAAAAGTAGTACTTACTACAACTTACTAACTATGAAGAAAAGAAACATTATTTGACAGTACAGGGCTGCAGTAATTAGGCAATTTCACTTGCCTATATGCCCTCAGAGAGAATAAACACTTATTAGTACATTAAATTAGTTTTAGAAATAGCAAAGAAACTTATCAAATAGCTGGAGGGATGAATTTGAAGCAGAGAGCAAACAAATGAACAGAGTCACACTCATAGAAGTTCACAACAATAACATTATTTAAAAGATAAGGAGAAGTGAAGAGGATACTGTAACTGGATGTTGTAGTTGTCCTGTTCAATTTGGGAAGTTGCATGCATCCAGCCATTCCTCTTATTTGCAGTGCTCCTCCATTCCATCTGACGCTCCGACGATCAATCTTGGTGACCAGACAGACACACTGTCCACTGCCTGCCTAGCGGATGCGGAATTGCGGATCGCTGACGGTAAGCCCGAGTTAATCATTTTTCCCATCGCACAGGGTAAAAGCCGGCCTGTAATTGTTTATGAAAAAACAGAAAGTGATATTAAAAACACCACAGAGAAAAGATATAAAGTACGGTGTGTCGTGCAAAAACAACACTTTCAGTTTCAGAGGCGATAGTATTACATACAAGCATCATTTCTAAAGTGCATACTCTGAGTCTCCTTTTCAAGGATAGTAATTAGCACACAGCAGGCCAGGGCCATGCAGACGGTCAAGGCAGGCACCACTGAGTGAAGCAACCTGAGGTAGCATGCTTCTTTGACACAGACAGACAAAGCATATATAATCGTATGCAGCAAGCCACATAGCCGCAATTTTACATGAACTGCTGTCTGGACTCTGGCATAACAACACTACACTGGCTTGACCACTCCATACCACAACTAGACAGACATGTAGTTCTGCTGTAGTTGTTGTTGACTGGTTTACCTGTTGGCCTCTCACGAAATAGACATAGTTCTTCCGTAAACCGACGGTGATGATCCATCCACCCCAATGAGTGACTGTAAAGAAAAAAGACATTTTGTAAGTTTGATCATCAAGACTCATCATCATCATGGTATATTGGCAAACTCAATGTTGTTCATGTAGTCGCAGTCTACAGACACTGTGAGTCCAAGGACATTTTGCATATAAAAAAATGCAACGTAGTGGCCCCTGCAGTAGAAGTACAATTTGAATTAAACAAGGTAAAAAAACAGAGTAGACTTGAGTTACATTTAGTGTGTAAAAGATTAAATAATAACAGAAGACATATGATTCATTTCATGCACAACAAACAAACAGTAATTGCTTTCATCAGAGCCAGACAGCCAGTGCTGTCCACGGCATGCCATCTCATTATTCATTACCTGTTCCACTTTTTGTCCGCATCTTGTTGTTCTTAAAGTGAAGGCCCACAGGGCAGCCTCTCGTGTCACTGTCAATTTCCGAAGTAACTGTCAGCAATCAGCATATAGTCAGTAATTCCAGTCCCACTTCTTTTGAGGGGACTCGTCTGCAAAGCGACAGTTTCTTCATTCTGCGTAATCCAGCCATCTGCCTTGAGGGAAATGGATAGGGGGAGTCTGGAGGATGAGGATAGAGGAGCGTGAATGTGTGAACTTCAGGATTGCAGACAGCGGCACCTTCAATAAGGAAATAAGACAAAGATAGTGCTGCTGATGGATTTGTTTTGATTAGAGTTTTGTTGTGGTAAAAGTTGCAAAACAAAGAAAGACACACAGGAGTAAATGTGAATAAGGAGTCAGGGCGAAAAAAAAGGAAGTCAGTTTCAGACCTAGGTGTCAGGGAAGTAGAGCTCGTCCTCAAACTCTGTGAACTGTGATGGGAGTAGGTCAGCTAACAGAGAATAACTTCCATCACCTAAGTCGGTGTCCTCTTCTTCCTGTATGGATTCACGTATTTTGTAATCTGGTGGTATGAAGTGCTGATTCATCTTGATCATTGTTAACCTCTCCACATTTTTGGGTGAGAGGTGGGTCCTTTTTGAAGTTACAATGGCACCAGCAGCACTGAAAACACGTTCAGAAGACACGCTTGTGAGTGGGCAAGACAAATAATTTAGAGCCAGCTTGGCGATCAGTGGCCATTGACCCCTTTTCCCAAACCAATACAGCAATGGGTTGTGATCAATGTAGACCTCTGTTGGGTCATCCAGATAGGCCTGCACCATCCACTCAAGGTCATCCAGGGCTGCTCCACTTTACATACCATCTGTGGCCTGTGCATCAGCACTGGAACGAGCAAACCCTTGATGAGTTATCCAATCCGCTTCCGACAATATTATGGCTGGGCCTGGTGCAGGTGAGGATGATGATACGGTTGCTGGGGTAGGTAACGGCTGTGAGGGAAAGTGACTGCCTTCGGCCACAGAAGTGGACCTTGACGCTGGTTGGCCTGCTGATGCAGTAGTACTTCTGCCGGTTCCTTCAATTTCCTGCAGCTCTTTTTCGAACCGAGTGGCTGACAGAGCTAGTCAATGTTTGTACTTTGAAACATCTGCTTTAGTAAAAGGAATGAATGCTATGCTGGCCAGTGCCTTTTTGTACCGTGGATCCAGAATAGTGGCACAAATTTAATGTTGTTCTGTATGTATTTTTTTAAGCCTTTCATTGTCAACTAGGCGGGTTAATAAGCTCTCCACCAACAGATATGCGTCTTGCTTGTCAGTATCATCTTTGAACCTTGAAGACACCGCCTTCAGTTGGTGCTCTAGCATGCACAACAATGGGATAGCTTTGCCCAAAGTACAGTCCTCTCTGCTGACTTCACGCGTGAAGACCTCAAAAGGACGAAGCATGTCTGTCAGGTTTTTAACTAGGTCCCATTCCTCCAACTCCAGCCTCATGTCTTTCATAGAAGAACCCAGTGCAAAGACATACTCATTGATTACCAAGCACTGCTCAGACAGACGCTCAAGCATGTAGAAGGTTGAGTTCCAACGTGTTACCACCTCCTGGATGAGTCCTCTGACTGGCACTCTACGGTCATGTTGAAGTTTCCTCAGCTGCTTCCGGGCCTTAAAAGAATGGCTAAAATGTGTGCAGATTCTTCGGCAGGTGGTCAGTAACTTGCTGACAGTGTTTTTTTTTTCAAGAAATCTTGAACAACAATGTTAATACTGTGAGCCAAACACGGCACTCTGAAATAGCCACCATCATTCATGGCCCTAACAATATTACTGCCATTATCAGTGGAAACATAACCAATCATGCGCTTTCTTGGATGCAGCCATTCAAAGACCTTTCTGTTAAACTCCTCCAAAATGTTTACTGCAGTATGAGATTTCTCCATGGCAAACATGGCTACTGTTGCATGTTTCCGATTAGCTTGAAAAATTGTAGCAGGGTAAACACCTGCAGACATCTTTTCTCTAACCCCTGCAAAAGAGTGTAGTGTAGTTCCTATATTCCCAATAGGCTCTGCGCATTAGAATAATATAAACAGCAGTGTAGACGTAGGACTGAGGTCGACTAGGTCTCTACTGACTATATTAGCCTTAATTAGTTTTGCCAGCTAGCTCAGAGGTCACAAGAAACTTTCTCAAATAAACAAGGAGGAGTTTAACTTCCCTGGATAGACAAGAAGGGATTAGCTTCTGACAACCATATAACATGACAACTTTGCTCCCTCAGAATAAGAGTGTATCTCTAGAGTCGTGTGAAAACAATAGACAGCTATTTTACTCAGTCAATCGTGCATACTTAGTTTCACCAGAGTGCAGAGAATAGAGAGACGGCGTTTTCAATAATAGGTGTTATTTATTGAGCAGTCTTCTTTCTCATGCAAGAGAAATGAATTGCCACAATTGCAATACTTAGCATAAAGTAAAGTGCGTACAGTAAAAGGAGTATTATAAAATAATACTGTAAAAGCATTGATATGGTTTCTTAGCCATATGATACTTTAAAATAGATAAAATATATACATACATATATACATTGACTAACGTACTCAACTGGTGCTTCTAAATACGCCTACACCGGTGTACCTGACCTAAGCCTAATATGTGGGAAGGAGTAAGTAAGTAGCAGTTTAAGTTAAGTTGGTTTTGCCAAGAATCTGAGTCAAGAATTCTCTTAAAGGGTTTAGTCAGCTCTGTACCTGGGTAATAGAAAGCAGGAGGTCTGGTATCTCTCTCTCAGGACTCGATATCCCAGCAACCCGCAAGGGTAGCTGAGAACACTGGAGCTGGATTTCTCGGCAGGAGAAAAGACAGCGTCTCTCTCAGTGCGTCAAAAGGGAGGGGCGGCATCCGTGGGCTCTCCACATCAGCTGGGCTCTCGGGCAAGTAGATAGCCGCTCTGCTCCAAACCACCGTGTGTTTGCTTAAGGCAACGTTGGTATATTTATACCTGAAAGGTGCCGGGTTTGACGTAAGGTTGGACATAAGACGTCAATAAAGATGTCACTAAGAACTGGCCGTTCTTACAGTGCTCACAGGAGTTCTAGGACAAATCAAAACAAAAGCCATGGGGAATTCCCAGGTTGGTTAGAGAACTTGTTGTACTCTCTAAGAGCCTGGGGAAGTAGCCTTGCTTAATTTGGACTGCATGGGCTATGACTAAATATGGATATGATTCTTTTGCCTTTATATGGATATTATCTATTATAACCACATAAGGGCATAAATCAGGAATATCGAATTAGGGTCCTATATAGAATTACAACACCCACTCCACGATCTAATGTCCCTCATTACTTAAAACTAAGCACTAGTAAACATATAATGGTGCATGTGTTTTCCAACCCACCCCAAAATACATAATTCGCATTTGAAATGGTATATGGTAAATACACGAAAATGAGTATTGGTACTGTACGCTTTCCAAGCAGAGGTATCATTCAGTTAAAAAAATGCATATATATATCAGCTGAATGATTTGCGAAAATTACACATGAAATGGCTCTTAATACAGAAGAGAAGGTCGAGACCATTCCATCACATAATAATACAAATGCTGTACATGTGCTAGAGACTGAGGTAAAATATTGTCTCTAGAGTTCCTAAAATAGAAGCTCAGTTCTCTAAGAATAGTTCTACTTTAAGCAGAGTACATGTGCCTGAAAAAGGTAAATATTTTGGAAGTGGAAAACAAAAATAATTTCGCTTTCAGGGGAAAAAAATAGTTCCAAATGTTTTCAGTAGCTTTTGTTTATCAAAGCTGAAGGCCGAATTCAGAGTTCAGGGAACGCTGTGTGCTCATTTGTTTTTAGAAAGTTATTCTTTCTGTTCAGGGGAGAACATAATTTCAGACAGACTCGCAAAAAATTGGTCTACGACATCAGGTGAAAGTTCGACCAAGTTTGAAAATGCCGCAACAGTGCAGTCGTGAGAATGATTGCTATCATCGATGTCAGGATCAGCAACGCTCACTCAAGGTTGTACCTGTGTGATGCTGCTCTCATCTCGTACTCCACTGCCACATACTCGTAGTGGTGAAGTCTCAACGAATGCCGTCATCAGAATGGGTAGCCGCTGGGGACCACACGATGCATGAGCCGTTACAGGACCTAGCAAGGTATCTGTATCCATTGGTACTGCTGATGGTAGTGTAAGACAGATGTCCAACACGCATTCTTCTCCGCATAGCATACATCGAAGCACAGGTAAGATGCAATTTTGCCATATTGGTCTGAATGAAGGGAAGACATGGCTTGGCAGTTCGGGCTGGACTGTTCCCACAAGGCACAGGGTCAGACTGATTTGCATATAGCCATGTCTGAACTGGGGTGGCTGAGTGAACTAAAGAATGGTGATGGATTAAACCCAGATCAGTTGACTGGGGGTGAGTGTTTCATTTGTTCAAACGCTCCGTCCATCATCCCCTTTTGTATTGCTTTGTTCGCCCTAAGTGTGGCAGGGTATGCTCAGACGTGAGTCCCTTGTTCACTTGGCCACTGGATTCAAGATAGCCTGGCTGATGAGGATTATGAATCCGAAACCGGTCCCAGGATGCTTGTTTCCGGTCCAGGGAAGACATGGCTTGGCAGTTCGGGCTGGACTGTTCCCACAAGGCACAGGGTCAGACTGATTTGCATATAGCCATGTCTGAACTGGGGTGGCTGAGTGAACTAAAGAATGGTGATGGATTAAACCCAGATCAGTTGACTGGGGGTGAGTGTTTGATTTGTTCAAACGCTCCGTCCATCATCCCCTTTTGTATCGCTTTGTTCGCCCTAAGTGTGGCAGGGTATGCTCAGACGTGAGTCCCTTGTTCACTTGGCCACTAGATTCAAGATAGCCTGGCTGATGCGGATTATGAATCCGAAACCGGTCCCAGGATGCTTGTTTCCGGTCCAGGGAAGACATGGCTTGGCAGTTCGGGCTGGACTGTTCCCACAAGGCACAGGGTCAGACTGATTTGCATATAGCCATGTCTGAACTGGGGTGGCTGAGTGAACTAAAGAATGGTGATGGATTAAACCCAGATCAGTTGACTGGGGGTGAGTGTTTGATTTGTTCAAACGCTCCGTCCATCATCCCCTTTTGTATCGGTATATATTCTTGGCAATATTTAAACTGGAAAGTTGTTATCGGAATTGTGATTATTCCGTGTATTATCCATTCAATGACAGGTCTTTCTGACATTGTCAATGGTAATCTCTCAAGTTTTTCAATGCTCAGAATCGTATAGTCTGCTCCTTTTTGTGCCAAACTGATTTGTTTATCAGTAAGGTTAAAGATAGAGAATAATGACGTTACGTTGATTAAACGCCATGGTACGTAGCCTGAACGCAGATTTTGCAACGTCCAGCCAAGCTGTACAATAGAACGCATTTGGGGCTGACCATGTTGTAACATTAGTAAGTCCTGCTCTATTATATCAATAGCAGATGATACGATGCTGTCCAGTGAATATATTCTGGAGGACAGAGTCGTTAGCCCATTGTCCACAACAGAAAGTGATTTTTCCAAATTAATACGATCAATTTCTCGTATTTTTTCTGCTGTTTCAATTTGCATTACTTTCCAAGCTTCGTTGTACGCAGCGTATATACCGGCCGCTATGAAACGTTTTTGACGCTGTTTGCGTGGTCCCAGAATGAAATCACGCAAGTCAGCACCGTCTTTAAGTAAAGTCAAGTGTTGCTTAATTTCAGCCAGTGTGGATTTCTGTAACCATTCGAGGCAGAGTTTCCCTACACTGTATGTTGTAACTATCCCTGGATGTTGTCTCTGGGAGTATCTTGGGTCTGGCCTGTTCAATTTGAACCCCTGTATTTTGTTCAGGAATCTATCTTGACAGTTATTTGTGTCTATGGGCCAGATCAACCATTTTTTCCAATCAGAATGTGTTCTGTTTTGGTATAAAATATGGGATACGTCTATTTCTATATCAGTAGTGCTATTACTATCAGGTATAGGCTTTGGAATAGACGGTTTGTTTAAGTCTTTAATTTTGGCTAGGCCAAGACAGGTAGTCTGTTGAATGGTGTCATTCAAGAATATTATTTGTTCTGGGATCATGCAGGCTCTAAACAATGCTTCTAGACCTTGGACCTGCCATTCTTTTGTACCCCAGATGTTTTTTGTTTCAATGTTGTTTTTCCAGAATTCAAAACCAAATGTAATCATTTTTTTCATAAAATGTTTCAGAATAGATCAATTTAGTATTTGGCAACATTGTTTTAATTCCTGTCTTATTTAACATTTTAAAATAAAACGATTCTGCATCACTTGTGTTAAAACCTGAGAAGTATGGGAATTTCTCATAGAATGTTTTCGAGCTGCTTTTAGGTGGTGTTGCACAATGTTCCCATTGATTATAACTAAAAACATTTCTAGGCTGGGCAGATTTATGCAAATAGTGATGACCAAAGTGATTATAGCAGTACATTTCTTCATAATTTGATGAACCCTGTAAATAATCATGTTCTGTGAATTTTGCTGATATTACTAAATCTGACATCATATTATTTATATTCTCAAAGTCCCAATCATCAGAGAAAGTACTTGGTGTTACAAAGTCACTTAATGAAACCTTGAACTGATGTGGATATTTCAAGAGCTCAATCGGGCCAAAAATGTCAAAGTCAGTTCTGTTACTTTATCTTTGAAAGTTTTTGTTGCTGGCGTTTCTTCAGGTTCGCTTGGATCTTCAGAAAAGTCATCGAAATTGATGAAGTAGCCAGATGCAGTTTTGCCAATTGTTGGAATTGTTTCCGAATTTTCATTTGCTTTTGGATTTTTCTTTGTTTCACTAGCATAGTCTGAGGCTACATCATTGTAGACTGGTGTTTCTTGACGAACTGTTGCAATTTGGGTTTCAAGAGGCACAAGTTCCATGGCATTGTTGCATAGTCCTTTTTTATTCACTGCAGGTTTATCGAATGTGATTAGTCTCTCAGTTTGAAACTCTTGTACTGTAGCAAATTTTGGTGTTCTGCTATTTCTTGGGAGTCCACTGGGCCTACTACTTATTATTGGCCACATGATTGTGGTTTTACCAGGTCGATGGATACAACTCGGTTCTCCTTTTTACCAGCAAGGGGCGGTAGTACAACTGATCTTGTCCTGCTGAGAGCTAAGACAGGTACTGCTTTTCTGTAAGAAGGCCCAAATTCCTTCTTCACCGCGATCTTCTCTCTGACCAGATCCCCAATCTTTGGAATCCAGACAGGTCTTGCTGGGACAGGTGATTTTTCTTCAGTGGCTGTTGGCTGTTGCTTTAACTTTACATTGCTCAGGTTTTGTCTTGTTTCAATTATGTCCTGTAACACAGCCAAACGGTCTTTGATATCAAAGCATTTTTCTTCTACCACTGAAGTTTGACTATCAAGGTCCTGGATATGCATCTTAGTACCGAACAATAGTTTGTACGGACTGAGACCTTTTAGAGAATTTCTTGGCAGATTATTAAGATTACGTTGGACACTTGTTAAATGTTGGACCCACCCATCACTCAAACCTAATACCCTTGCCGTTATAGATTGCTTTATGTCCCGTTTTTTTTCTTTCCACTACCGCATTTCCCTCAGGATGGAATGGGCAAGAGTACCGCAATGCAATGCCCATGCTGGTCATGGCCTCCTTATAAGCTCGAGAGCTAAAAGCAGGACCCTGGTCAGATTGTAGCATGCCAATTGCGTATGTGCCGATAAGGACACACAAATCTTTTATAACAGTTCTGGCGTCAGCCGAGCGCTGGTGTCTACATTTTAAGTGAATATAGTCTTGAACATAAATGGGACCCATTTCTCCTATTGGATTTCTGCGTATAGATAGCCTTATGCTTTCTAAAAGAAGGGTCCTGGCAATACTCCGGTCGGTTCGCCACTGCGATCTCTGTTGCAGTTTGGACAGCCCATTGCAAATTTGTAGTTTTGCAGGCTCATCCCCGGCCACCAGTATTCTGATTGTAATTCTTTCAGAGATTCCTTGATCTCTTGGTGCATTAGACCCTCTCCCAAATGTGCTTCTTGAATCAAGAAGACTCTCCTGTTCATGTTTGGAATTACTCTATCCCCCACTCCAGGGATTCGAGCAAAAGGAACAGAGTTTGCATCAATTATGTATGTATAATTGAGTGGATAGTTCACAGGTAATGCTGCACAGTCGCCTTGCAAAGACGTTTTCACCGCCAGCATTGTTTCCCCGTCTATGTATTTTTCTGAACGCTTTTTTGTGGCTACGGAAGCCGGGTGAGCCGCTTCCGCTGTGGCTCTGTGAGCCAATGAATTCCCTGCAACGTGAATGCCATCACGTTGATGACTCAGTGTATGTATCACGTTAGTCTTTTGTAGTTCTTTCTGTAACAGAACTACCTGTTCCCAAAGCTTTTTATGCTTTATTGTGGCACCTGTGTCATCTTTGTAATCGTTTTGAACCCAGTTCTGCAAGTCATTATTGTAAGATTTGACGCAGTAATGCGAATCGCACACTATTAGTGTGGGGAATTCGCGATCGGCATTTTCAAGCGCCATCTTAAAAGATCTTATTCAGCTCGCTGAGGTGAACAGTTTCTGAGTGATTCAGTTTTGGTAATTAACGGTCTGAATTTACCCAAGTGCCAGCGACCTTTAACAATCGCGCACGCTGCGTTGTAGGATTTTTTCTCTATATCGTAGTGTTGTGCAAATCTGTCCATGTAGATTACACATGTGTATTGTTCGAGAGGCAGAATTTCGATTGGCAGAGGATATTCTTCTTCATATTCTAGATTTTCTAGTTTTTTCATTTTCGGGTCAAAATAGTACTTCACGTCTTCTGCAGCAAGAGAATTTTTCCATTGTATCCATTTTGGATCTAATGCCACAGTAGTCAAATTGCGTGGGCTTGTTAATGCCTCAAGGGCTGATTCTGCTGTTAAAACAGTTATTCTTCTGCCTTGGGCTCTTTCTTTTGCTACAGCAGTTTGAACGGCTATTAGAATTTTTTCAGTAGAACTGAATTTCATTTCAGCTTGTGTGTACAAGTGTGATTTGTACGCTGTTGGTACCGTTTCTCCCTCATTAGAGGTCAGGTACGTGAATCCGCATCTTCCTGGGATGACTCGGATTACAAGGTTGCGTATGTTTTCGCGAGTTTGCAATTTTGTTTTAGCTAACATGTCTGTTTGCAATTATCTTAAAATTTCTGTGTGTTTCTGAGTCCAATTGATTGGTTTGAAATCAGGTTTTATTAATTCATAGAGAGGTTTAACCCTCTCTGCATAATTTAGAATGTATATTCTTCCGAAATTCAGGAAACCTAGTATTGATTGTAAGTTCTTCAGCGTTTTAGGTGCTTGGAGTACAGCGCACTTCTCTAAGAAGTTGTCTGCTGGGTTTTTGCCTTCACTTGATAATTCATATCCTAGAAATAGGACAGGTAGATGGGCAATTCTTGACTTTTTAAAGTTGAATTTGTAACCCTCAGCTGCGAAACCAAGTATTATGGTGTTCACTCTTTTCAAGTGAGTATCCAGGTCATCATCTGTGAGATAGATGTAATCGACATACGATAATGCTTCATCATCATATATTTGTAGTAACTCTGTTACTCTTGCTGGGAATAATCCTGGGCTATTCTTGAATCCCTGTGAGAGTCGACAGAAGTGTTTTTGCGACCCCATTATTGAGAACGCGGTCAAATACCTGCTCTCAGGTGCAATGTTTTTACAAAAGAATCCATTAGAGATGTCTAATGTCGTTTTGTATTTTTTGCGCACGATGTTATTCATTAGTGCTGCACTTTGTGAGTTTTGTAGTGCAAATGTTTTGCAACATGAGTTAAGGTGTCTGTAGTCCAAAACTAGACGATATGAATCGTCTGGCTTGGAGACAGGAAACAAAGGATTGTTCATTTGTGAGGTGCATGTTTCAATCACCCCCTGGTATTCAAGTTGATCTAAGATCTCCCTGACTTGCTTTTTAGCTTCTTGTTTAATTGGGTACTGCCTTTGTGCAGTGGGTTGACATTTTAACTGGATTTTGTGAGGAGGAGAGTCCTCATCCCATCCTACATGATTTTTATATAATGCAGGAGCTTGAGCTACTGCCCATTTTCTTGCATATGTATATTTTCTATGAAGTGGAATATGATTTGAGAAGGCAGGCATAATCATTTCTTCGCCATGAGGGCACTCCCTGACAAACTCTGGTGGCCAGTCTTTTTCAGCTAAAAGGATGTCATAGCCCTTTGAAAGGTTATCCCAAAAGAGACCCCTTACTTTCCTAGTCTTGTCCCCCTCTATACGCAATGTTATCTCGTATATTTTATGAGGTTTGCTAACTCTGGTATCTGCAGTTTCCACCTGAATGTATTAATTCGTGTCCACTGTCTCCAGAAGATTCATCAAGATCTTGCGAGCTATGGTCACTTCTGCTGCGCTGTTTAGCATTGTCTGGGCCCACTCTCCGTTTTTCAGTTGTGTCCTCAGTATCCTCGGCATGTTTAATTATTTTAATACTGGCTACCTTCTTTCTTGGAAATTGTAACTTTTTACTTTGATGAGCAGGTTCCTTGTCTTTGGACTTGACGTGCTCTTCCTTGTTTTCTGACCGTCCTTTTCTTTCCGATTTCTGTGAGGAAGTCTGAAAAGATCGAGAGGGACGTGTATCAATATCTTGATATCTATCAGGTTTTCTCAGATTATCCCTATTTCTAAGGTTGTATCTTTTCTCAGAGGGCTCTCTCTGGGGAGACTTGTGTCCTTGGTCCGGAGATCTTTCTCTCCGTTGAGGAGACCTTCCTCTGGACTGGAATCATTTTTCTCTGGGACTGGATTGCTTATTTCCATCCCAACTCTTTTTTGGAGTGTTTAGATTATTTTTAATAAATGTTTTTTCAGGATTTTCAATTAGTTGGGGTTTTACTGGTTTCCCACCCAAACTATCTCTACCTAGCTCTTCATAGGATTTTTCTATGATTCTGGCAAGTTCAAATGGTTGTTCTGCTATATCTGTTTAGTTTCTGGAGGTATGTTATATCCTCCATTGCCAATTGAACTAATTCTCTATATGCCTGTGTTAATTCTTTTATTTTAACTAAAAGTTCTTTACTTGACATTTTTCCAATGTCTGGATGTGGTGTGTAGCTGGCTAGAACCGGCCACCTTGCTCCTGGTCTACCTAGTGGACCGAGCCTGGTGATGGGATTTTTATGTTTTAGGGCGCCTTTAAACCAGAGCATGTGCTCTTGGTAATTTAATGGGATTTCAATCTCCTCGAAAGGAGTATATTCATCCCGAGGTTCCTCTATTTTATAATAGTGGAATTCTTTTGTTACAGCGTTTGCTGCTGGAAAATGTATCCATGAATAGAATACCTCTGTCTGCCGATATTCATGGGCCTCTACCACGAATATAACTGTACCACCTCGTGATGTCAGTCCGTTTTCTATAAGTTTAATAGTTATAGTTTTTCTTATGTTGACCGGAATGAATATAGCATTCGGGTCATTTACTTGGAGACTTGTGCCATTCGCTAGGAGTCGAGCTGCTATTGTAGCTGCCTCCCTTTCGTCTCCACTTTCCGTCATTTTTACTAACAGAAAGCTTTTTGTTGCAGATCAAGTTTCAAGGGAACCAAAGATTAGGTGCACAATATTTTGGAACACTGTATCCTTCAATGTTGACTAAACCAAAAACTATACGTAGGAATCTCTTCCTACTAAGTTCCGGCGGATTTTAACCTTTTACCCACTCCAGACGTCTATTGGAGTTTTTATGGGAAAAGGGTTCTGTGTGAAAAAGCACGACTAGGTTACTCTAATGTCTTGCGTTAGATTATTGCCTTACCAAACGTTGGGCGCCATGTAGTGTAGTTCCTATATTCCCAATAGGCTCTGCGCATTGGAATAATATAAACAGCAGTGTAGACGTAGGACTGAGGTCGACTAGGTCTCTACTGACTATATTAGACTTAATTAGTTTTGCCAGCTAGCTCAGAGGTCACTAGAAACTTTCTCGAATAAACAAGGAGGAGTTTAACTTCCCTGGATAGACAAGAAGGGATTAGCTTCTGACAACCATATAACATGACAACTTTGCTCCCTCAGAATAAGAGTGTATCTCTAGAGTCGTGTGAAAACAATAGACAGCTATTTTACTCAGTCAATCGTGCATACTTAGTTTCACCAGAGTGCAGAGAATAGAGAGACGGCGTTTTCAATAATAGGTGTTATTTATTGAGCAGTCTTCTTTCTCATGCAAGAGAAATGAATTGCCACAATTGCAATACTTAGCATAAAGTAAAGTGCGTACAGTAAAAGGAGTATTATAAAATAATACTGTAAAAGCATTGATATGGTTTCTTAGCCATATGATACTTTAAAATAGATAAAATATATACATACATATATACATTGACTAACGTACTCAACTGGTGCTTTTAAATACGCCTACCCCGGTGTACCTGACCTAAGCCTAATACGTGGGAAGGAGTAAGTAAGTAGCAGTTTAAGTTAAGTTGGTTTTGCCAAGAATCTGAGTCAAGAATTCTCTTAAAGGGTTTAGTCAGCTCCGTACCTGAGTAATAGAAAGCAGGAGGTCTGGTATCTCTCTCTCAGGACTCGATATCCCAGCAACCCGCAAAGGCGGCTGAGAACACCGGAGCTGGATTTCTCAGCAGGAAAAAAGACAGCGTCTCTCTCAGTGCGTCAAAAGGGAGGGGCAGCGTCCGTGGGCTCTCCGCATCAGCTGGGCTCTCGGGCAAGTAGATAGCCGCTCTGCTCCAAACCACCGTGTGTTTGCTTAAGGCCACATTGGTATATTTATACCTGAAAGGTGCCGTGTTAGACGTAAGGTTGGACATAAGACGTCAATAAAGATGTCACTAAGAACTGGCCATTCTTACAGTGATCACAGGAGTTCTAGGACAAATCAAAACAAAAGCCATGGGGAATTCCCAGGTTGCTGGAGGTTTGGTTTGTTTAGAGAACTCGTTGTACTCTCTAGGAGTCTGGGGAAGTAGCCTTGCTTAATTTGGACTGCATGGGCTATGACTAAATATGGATAGGATACTAGCAGCCCGCCCGACCTTGTCCGGGAGCAATCAGGCTTCCCCGACCCCCACCCGCCCCGACATAGCAGCCCGTCCTGAAATGAGTGTTTAGTGCCCCCCGTCCGCCCCGGCCCCCGCTCGCCCCCACCATGATTGTTCAGGGCCCCCGCCCGCCTCGGCCCCCGCCTGCCCCGACCCCCGCCTGACCCGACAATATCCCCGGAGCCTTACCTCAGCCGCCGCTCCTCCCCCGCGCTCCTCAGTTCACCGCTCCTTGCCGCTGGTCACCGCTCCGCCCCGCCTGTCCGCCGCTCCTCACCTCCTGACCGCCGCTCCTCCCCGCTTGTCCGCCGCTCCTCCCCGCGCCATGTCCGCCACTCCTCCTCGCGCTCCTGGACGCCGCTCCTCCCCGCGCTCCTGACGTCAGCACGCAGGTCGCACCCGGCGCTTCTTCCACGGGACTACTTTTTTTTCGCTAAATTTTTTAAATAACTTATATTTTTTAACTTTATATAGCCTATGTCCATCTGCACACCCTGACGATTACAACGATGTATCCGGTGTGTGGATTGGCGCTGTGGTTCCCGAGTTTACCCGCCTCAAAGGTTCAAAGTTCTTCCTTTATAATAGAAGTATAGATTATCTATTATAACCACATAAGGGCATAAATCAGGAATATCGAATTAGGGTCCTAGATAGAGTTACAACAAGAGACCCAGTGTGCAGTGATGCACATGTAATCAAGGGCTTGGCAACTGGTCCACTTGTTTGTTGTCAGGTAGATAGTGTGAACAGCACTCTTATGCAAAGCTGCCCCAATCACCTCCAGCACATCTTGATGTAGTGCTGGAACAGCAACTCTGGCAAAATAGGACCGGCTAGGACCCTTCCATTTAGGGCAGACTGTTGCCACAAATTGTCAAAAACCCACCCCTTCCACGAAAGAAAAAGGGAGAAGGTCCAGCGCTAACATTTTAGCCAGCATTGCATTATACAGACTTGCCGTTGGGTGGTTACGTTCAAATTGGGGCTCCGACCAAAACATGTTTTTAATGGTGGTATGGACCGTTTTCATATGTGATGAGGATGCATACCTCTTCAACCCAGTTAGGCTAGTTGATGTACTTTTTCGCATTGGTGTCTCTACCAGACTACTGTGCCTCCTTGATGTTGTTGGGGTAGAGGAGGGTGTGGGCGCTACCACTGCAGTGCTGCTGCCAGGGGTTCTGAGTGTACCAGAAGAAATGTCTCTCGGTTGTTCACCTCCCCCCTGCACGATCAGCTCCTCTTTGCCATCAGATGCAATATCAATTTCTACATTTGGATTTGTACTTTTGGCTTTCCGGATGTTACTTAGGTGCGCCTCCCACTGGATAATGTGGTGTTTTTGGAGATAACCTCTCTGGCCTCCGGTACCATAGTTGGTACCAAGTTTACCCGACTAACTACTTGTTTACAAATCGAACAAATGACTAGGTTTTCTGCCTTTTTGCTAATACTAAAGAAGTCCCAAACTGGGGACTGGAGATTTCTGGTGGTGGTGGAGGTGCTACTTTCAATGCCAGATGAAGTGGAGGATGGGCGTGGCTGAATGTGACTCTGTTGTGCACTTACAGCACCACTACTGGAGGTCAAGCTGGATGGAGGTCCCTGCAGGCCCTTCTGATGAGAAAATGTGGAAGCTGTAGGTCGTGTTGGTGTAGTAGTTACCTGTGTTGGTTCATCAGCAGCAGAATCAACCACTTCTACTTCTTGTTCGTCGTCATCACCCATAAGTGAAAGCCTTGCGGGAACCTTCCTTTTAGGCTTAGCTACCTTTGTCGGCTCATGGCGTGCCTCCCTCTCAGACTGCATTGGTGGGTTCCAATCAAGATCAAGATCATCAGAAGGAAGAAGAACTTGTACTAGCCCTCCTTGACCTTTTTCTTGCTGGGGATCTGGAAGACAATGGATCATCAGGAGGAGTGGCTTGCTTGGATGATACCTCCGCTTGAATCTCAATTTCCTGATGTGCCCTTACTTCTGGAGGAACAAGCATTGTGGGCAGTTGTGTCTCTCCATGCGCCTCTCCATGCACCTCTACTTGCACCTCTACTTGCGCCACTACTTGCGCCTCTACTTGCGCCACTCCTTGCGCCACTCCTTGCGCCACTCCTCGTGCCACTCCTTGCGCCTTTCCTTGCACCTCTCCTTGCGCCTCCCCTTGTTGCACCTGTGGTTGTCGTTGCAGCTGTGGTTGAACACTCGTCAGATAAATTACACCCTGCATTGATTGGATGCTACTTTCTTGCGATGAGTCAACGCCAACATCACTGGTCAATGGTGATTGAGCAATTAAAGTGGCTGCCTCTGCGGCACTCATGGCCTTGGGCCTAACTTGGCGTGGTGGCACTGAGACCAATGAAGCTGAGGTGCTGCTCCCAGGTTGGTCCCCGGCGGACATCGCTGCTGCAGTTTTTTTTTCCCAAAAGTAATCTTTCCAGCTCCAGATCCTTCTGCTCCTTCTTACTGGCAGTGGCACTGGCAACTTTCTTGGTAGAGGAGCTACGGCCACCTTTCTTTGGGCCCATCTTCTTCAGATGTCAGAACAGCAGGCCGCAGTTGCACGAGTTGAAGAGTTGTCTGTGGCCACACGTGATGTCACATGACGTTGTGCTGCACACACCGCAGCAGAACTTCTTCCTGGCACTGATGATGAACGATGAGTATGACTCGTGGTTCTCTTTGTGCACCTAAAGCAAAGGAAGCCAGAGGAACATCAGTTAAATAAATGTTGAATATGTCGTGCTTCAATTAATACTTGCAACTAGGCATTTATAAATTATTATTATTACAATACACCCAAAAACGGAAAGACCAAAAATACAAATTGCAATTATTTCTAATCAAAAATGGATGTTTTCATTAATAGAAGAGAGACCCCACAGAAAGCCTTGGTCCATGCACCACTGACTACCCCGGGGCATAATGAATGAAAGCAGGGCAGACTGGGTGCAGGCCTATGGCACAAAGCACACTGCCTGGCTTCAAATTGGCCCCTTGACCTCTATCCACATGGCCAGGCCCTGCCTGGACCAAATGGCCCCCACCCACATGGCCAGGCCCCAACAACATCCCAAAAAATCGAAAAAATACACACAAATCACCACAATCCAATGCCATACATGCCCTAAATGATGTTTAAATTCAAGAGACCCCACAGAAAGCCTTGGTCCATGCACCACTGACTACCCCTGGGCATAATGGATGAAAGCAGGGCAGACTGGGTGCAGGCCTATGGCACAAAGCACACTGCCTGGCTTCAAAATGGCCCTTATACCCCCACCCACATGGCCGGACCCTGCCTGGACCAGGCCTCAAAATGGCCCCCACCCACATGGCCAGGCCCCAACAACACCCCAAAAAATTGAAAAAACACACAAAAATCACCACAGTCCAATGCCATCCATGCCCTAAATGATGTTTAAATTTAAGAGACCACACAGAAAGCCTTGGTCCATGCATCCCTGAATACCCCTGGGCATAATGGATAAAAGCAGGGCAGACTGGGTGCAGGCCTATGGCACAAAGCACACTGCCTGGCTTCAAAATGGCCCCTTGACCCCCACCCACATGACCAGGCCCTGCCTGGACCAGGCCTCAAAATGGCCCTCACCCACATGGCCAGGCCCCAACAACACCCCAAAAATCGAAAAACCCCACAAAAATCACCACAATCCAATGCCATCCATGCCCTAAATGATGTTTAAATTCAAGAGACCCCACAGAAAGCCTTGGTCCATGCACCACTGACTACCCCTGGGCATAATGGATGAAAGCAGGGCAGACTGGGTGCAGGCCTATGGCACAAAGCACACTGCCTGGCTTCAAAATGGCCCCTTGCCCCACACCCCCATGGCGAGGCCCTGCCTGGACCAGGCCTCAAAATGCCCCCCATCCACATGGCCAGGCCCCAACAACACCACAAAAAATCAAAAAACACACAAAAATCACCACAATCCAATGCCATCCATGCCCTAAATGAGACCCTACAGAAAGCCTTGGTCCATGCACCACTGACTACCCCTGGACCTATTGGCTAGTGTGGCTTTACACGCACCCCAAAATTAAAAAAAAATTCACATATAACAGTGAGCTATTCAATTCCATTACATAAATGATATTTAAGTTCAACAAAACTCACAGAAACAGTTGGATAATGCACCCATGACTAACCCTGACCCTACTGGATACTGTGCCTACCCACAATATATATTTTTTAAAGTTATGAAAACGTTTAAAAATTGTAGTTGCAGAAACTGCAATGCCCCAAACAAACAACACCAATTTACTTGTAAAATCTCAAATCCAAAAGTAATCCAAAAGTGCTCCAAACAAAAAGTCCTCAAATACAAATATCCAGCAGCAGCCACTAAAAGTAATCCTTCCAGCTCCAGATCCAAATGAAAAGTGACCAGGGCATGGACAAAGCACTGGGAGGAGCCTACTGGACAGGAACAGGAAGTTGGAGACTCTAGGGCACTTCCTTCCTCCCCCCCCCCCAAAAATAGACTCCTTGCACAAAAAAGTGCAGCCAAATGTCAATCTGAGGAGTTATTCTGATCCAAATTATCAATTTCAGAAGGTTTATGCTGCCTGCGGTAGATTTCTTGTGCAGAATTGCAATTTTTGCAAGTTCGGGAAAGCGAGCTGTTCAAATCTCCCGCCGGAAGTCAGCTGCGCATTTGCAATTGTTTACTTCCGCGATGCGTGATCTCGGGCCCTTATGACGTAGCCGCGTTCTCAAATTCTCACAGTGCAAGATTGCGGGCCTCTATGACGTACTCGCGGTCGAAAAGTGAGTGGGGGAATGTTCGGATTGGGAAGGCTACAAATAGAGAACGGAGAAAGGCCATGGTTGGTGCCCAAGATGGTGCTAGGTGATAATGAGATAGGGGGAACAGTGGGTAGGGGTATGGGTTAAGAGGAGGTATGCAGGAGGGTTAAAATGAGATCAGATTCAGAGTTCGAATAGGCAGTAGTGTTCCTCTGTGAGTGAAGTATGGGGATACACTGTTTAGCAGAGTGGAGAGAGGAGTAATTGAATGAATAGGGAGGTGTGTGGAAATGCAGGTAATGCGAACATCAACAATTGTAGAAAGCATAAGATCGAAACAGGCAGCTTATGACGCATGCATGGTCCGATGAAATGGCAAATGGCTAAGAGGGGATGAGTGAGAGTTGTGAGAAACACAAAAAGATCAGAAAGCCATAGAATTGAGTAGGGTATAGGACCATTACAGGTGGATTATAGTGCATATGTCTATGGATCAGATTAGACAGTGAAGGTGAGTTGAATGACAGTGAGGGAAAGGAAAGAAGCAATAGTTTATAGGTCATAGAATCAATACATTCAATTTAAGGAACATGCAGATTTAATTTAGGTAACAATGAGGAAGTATGAGGAAAAAGAGAGCACACAGGGGAAGAAAAAGAAAAATGAGAGAGAAAGGGCAGGATTTCATGGGGTGAGATCAGAACAGGTAGTTAAAGTGCATGTAGGTAGGGTTGGATAGAACAGGGAGATTATTGGCAGAGAAGGATAGAGAAAGACAAGAATAGGCTGGGGCATAAGCTTAATAACAATGAGAAGATACGTAGAAGAGATCTAAATGGGAAGATTAGGTTTATTATGATACTACAGAATAAAGGAAACCGGAATAGTGTTTTTGGGGATGATTTAGGAACTCAAGCCAAGGATTGTCAGGCGCGGCTGGCGAGGTTTAGAATGGTCCGGATTCCTAAGAGATAGCGTAAGATTGTGTTCTTAGAGATCAGGTCCAGGGACTTACCAATGCAGACACTGACACACCCAGGCATACAGAAATGCAGACACTGACAAACCCAGCTAAACACGAATGCATCCAATAACACACCCAGGCAGACACTGATGCACACAGTTTGACGCCAAGAGACTTACCAATAAAGACAATGACACACCCAGGCTTACAGCAATGAAGACACAGACTCACCCAGCTAAACAGTAATGGACCCAATAACACACTCAGGCACACACTGATGCAAACACTGACATACCCAGGCTCACACCCTCAGGCACACACTTGGCCATACATTAACACACCCCGGCACACCCTCACATACACACTAACACACTCATGGGAACATTGTTGCATACACTAATACCCAGGCACACACTGAGGCATACACTAACACACCCAGGCACACACTGACATATACGCTGACATACCCAGGCACACCCTGATCCATTGACTGACACACCCAAGGACATACCAGTAAAGACACTGACACACCCAGGCTTAGAGCAATACAGGCACAGACATGCAGTGGCCTCTAAGATCACCCACTTCATGAGTCTCAATCATCATCTCAGCAAATTCTGTGAAGCACCACTCGAACTCTGACACAGCCCCGTGACATGTGTGCATTTCGAACAACACATCACTTTCAGCCCATCGGTTCGACTTTGATGTGGCAGAATAGACGCAGAGTGCTCTTCAATTTGATGCATCATCTACGCTGTGTCACCTTCAGCAATTGAGGACTTGCACCAGCAACCAATGCTTTACCTCTTCTGCACAACGCATCATCCCCTATAAAGCCTTCAGGAACCGACTGAGGCTAGGTGGCAAACTCTGCTCCGCCAGCTGAGTTTACAGGTTTACAGAGTTTTTGCCACTCTGCACTCCGCTTGGGAGCGGAGTTCTGTAAAAACTCCACAAGCCACAGCTTTGAAGAGTTTAGCACTGCACCACTTTAAACCTTGAACACACACACCAGACAAGCGATGTTCAAGCAATCAAAAAAACAGCTTGAAAAGCGGGATTTAAATAATAAATGTGTCAGCATTCAGAATGAGGCTTGAAACACAGCCTCAATCTGAATCCTGACTAAGGGTGGGCGTAGTGGGCGTAGTGGGGCTTCGCGAAGCTTCGTGAAGTGGTCAGGAAACTACGCCCCACTACGCGCAGGCCACCTCCCTCCCGCCCTCTTCTACGCCCGCGCATCCGCATTTTTTTGCGAGGAATGCGCATGCGCGGGCGCCCGCGCATGCGCATTAGGTTGGAAGAAGTCGGCGTGAAATAGAAGATGGAGCCCCGGAACGCCGCTTATCAGGTAAGTGCTTGTATTTTATTTTTATACTATTTTAAAACTAAATTAGGGATGTAGAAGAGGGCAGGAGGGAGGTGGGTGGCGGGCAACTTTGCTCCGTTCACCTAGTGTTGCCTACTATGCCTACTTTGCGAATCGCGAAGTAGGCAACACTACGTGCACTCCGTGGGCGGAGCGAAGAACTCTGCCCAGAGTTAATCCTGACACGTTTTTTATTTAATCCTGCTTCTCAAACCTCTTTTTAGATATGCACAGAAACGGGGCTTGGGAGGAACTCAACTGATTTAGATGACAGCACAGAACTCAGAGACGCTAGTCTAAAAAAAAACTAATCACAATCTGTACCCTGGAGACGTTGTACCTGGGGGTTTATTTTACCACTCCAAGGCACAGGTCTGCAGAGCCAGCTCAGAGCCGGTGTTCCATAATCCGCTGCCCCCTGTGTGGCAGTGCCCCCCCTGTTTTGCGCATGCGTACGCATGCGCACATTACGGCCGATGACGTGGTACCACGCCCACCATCATTCCATGTCATCATCATTGCGCATGCTCTGTTCGAACATGGCTCGCTTCTCGGGCAGACAGCGCCCGCGGGGTCCTTGTGCCGACACAGCCCGTCTCCGTACAAGCAGGACCCCCCACCTGCAGGCCGGTTTTGCCCCACATTAAAGCTGCTACATATTTATTTAAAATGTAAACCGTGTACCCGGGAAGCGTGTTAAACAAATTATTATACGAAAGATCACAGTGCATGTTGCGATGCTAAGCTGCCTGCATTACAACATCAGCGTGCCTCTTCCCAGACCCCTCTCCCTTTCCTGCTGTAATCAAATCTCCATCATAGATGGTGATTAACATGACATTCATTAACATGAATTTAGAACTGTTCCAGCCTCGTACACCGCCTCGGGCTGCTGGGGGCTCGAGGCTGTGAACAATGTTGGCACAAGGACCCCGCAGCGCTCTCTGCCCTTCTCCGCCCCGTGACGTAGGGGGTGCAGCCACACACGGGGATACAGTGAATATCGGAACACCGGCAGCATCCAGGCGCAGCAACAACTGCGAAGTAGCAAAGCAAAGCATTAGGAAAAGTTGCAAAGTGCAAGAGAGCCGGTCCGACGACTGCACTCACCCACGTTTAGGCAGAAGATGTCCAGGCAGATGATTGTGGAGCACCTACCTCCTTGCTGCTCATTTTGCGGTTCAATGCCGGAGTGCCCCCATTCCTGCTGTCCGGGACCATCACCTTGTTGTTTTTTGTGGTTGAGCTGCTGGAATGTAGATGCTGCTCCTGCACAAAATGCACCACGCCTGGAGGCAGCCGGCTCTTAAATGGCTCTGCAGACCTTGGCCTCGGAGTGGTAAAATAAACTCCTGAACACAAAGTTGCCAGTGTACAGATTGTGATTCTTTTTTTTAAGACTAGCATCTCCAAGTCCTGGGCTGGCTCCATAATCAGTTGAGTTCCTTCCAAGCCTCGATTATGTGCATATCTAGAGGCTTGAGACACAGAATTTAATAATAAATGTTTCAGGAGTCAGGAGTCAGGATTCAGAAAGTGGCTGCGTTTCAAACCTCATTCTGAATGTTGACACGTTTATTGTTTAAATCCCGCTTTACAAGCTGCTTTTTTTGATAGGTTGAATGTCGCTTGTCTGGTTGGTCTGATCAGGGTCTGGGGTGGCTTGCGGAGTTTTTGCAGAACTCCTCTCTCCAAGCGGAGTGCGGAGTGCCCAAAACTCCGTAAGTTCCGCCAGCGGAGCTGAATTTGCTGCCAAGCCTTAGTGTTAAGAAATTGTGGGCTATGAGGGTTGACATAAGGTTGTGAGTGAGGGGATTTTGGAAGGAGAAGTACGATTTTTAATGTGACAATGTATTGGAAAAGGGATGCTATCGCTAATAAGTATTTTTGTGTTGCTGCTGCTAGTGATATTACTTGATTGGGGGGGGGGGGTGTCGAGCAATATTCCGCCAGCTTGCTGAACTCCAAGGAATTTTACTGAGTTTTTTGCAGCTCTGTGAAATTCTCTGGGGTGAAACTCTGTGAACTCCGCCCTCCCCTAGAACCGATGCATTGCCTGCATCTGCGCCGCCTCACCTCCTCTTGGTGACACATCTTCTTTGATTTTTTACACATCCAAGATACTGTAAGGGGGTTTGCTTTACTCCTGTATCTGGCCCACACTCCATTGCGGTCGGACTGAACTTTTGGATTTGTCCCGGTCAATTGTGACCAGATAGTCCCTGAATTCTAAGCACTGCATTTTAATTTATTCTTTACAAATTCATATATTGACTTGTGTATGTTGGATTTTTGTCATTCTGGTCTTGTTTTACTCAGATAAAGATTTGGCTATTTTTCTAAACTGGGCTGGTGTACCTTTGAGGTGTTTCACTGTGTTAGAGTGTGTGTGTATATGTGTGTGTTTACACGTGTGTGGGTGTGTGTGTGTGTGTGTGTGTGTGTGTATACGTGCACAAATACCTTACACATTGCCTATTTAGTTTAGCCTGACTGTTCTCTGCCAACCTACTAAAAGGTGAGCACAGGTAAACTCTTAGGGGCATATTAACAAGCCTGTGTGCTGATGGAATGTCACTTTTTTTGACATTATGGCAGAGCAATGGGCTTACTTATAACTACGAAGCCACGTAAAGCCACCGTGCATGGCTTTTCATGGCCTGGTTTATATGGTGTGAGGCAATGCAGTGCAAGTCGCTGTATTGCCTTACACTGCAATAGGGAGGTGTGCCATGGTGGGTGTTCACATGTGAAACCCATGGCATTTGAAACATTCCCAGATTTACAAAATGCTGTAAACCTGGGAATGCGTCAAATGCCTATGCCTCCCCGGGGTGATGTAAGGGTTGTTTTTTTGAAGGAAGGTGTCCCTTCCTCCACAAAAATAACATGATTTCAAACCAGTCACCCTTGCGAGGGTGCCTGCATTGAAACATGGCAGCCATTTGTGCACCAGTGCTGTGAAAGAGGACAGGAATGGGCCTGTAAAAATACAGCACAACCCTGTCCTTTTCTTTTGATGTAAGGGCAGCAAAGCAGGAAGACTTGCAGAGCTGCCCTATGCCAAAAATATGTGAATGAATCCCTTGTGATACTACACTTACCTTGACTAGAGTGTGGCTCCCTACTAGGACATGGTGCATATCTCTACCAACTAAAGACCCCATTTATAACAGTGTATCAATGTGCAAAAGGTTTCCACGCTCTACGTATCCATGTGCCCCAGGCTTATTTCACTTTCTGTCAATGTGCATCAACCCCCCTATGTTGTCTTTCAATTAGACGGAAGATCATTGCATTATTTGTGGGAAACTCCTCCGCCTCACCATACATCCTAACCCTAATTTTTTTTAGTTTATGTGTCACAAGGTTCACTTTTTCATCAATATTTCCAAAACTACATGCATGTTCTGCCAAAGTGGCCTAGGTTTCGCGCTGTATGTAAGGAGGGGTCTTAGGATTCTCACACTGCGTGATGTCCACGTGCACCAGGCCCCCCTCAGCAGCCTTACATACGTCCCCTTGCCATCTGTCCAATTGTAGTAACTTCCCACACTGTGGAACTGTACCTGTTTTTTCACACTGTCCCTGTGTCCCACTGTTCGTCGTGTGGCACAAAGATCTCCACGTCTTCTGACTGTGGTGCCCACGCTCCTCACACTGCCTGTTCTCTTGCACCAGTCTTCTCGTGCTATTCGTTCCAGTGCCGCAGACTCCTTGCACTGTTGCTGTGCTAATGCTGTCCACAGTGCCTGTCAATGTGCTCTGCGCTGTGAAAGGACTGCAGAATGACTCCTGGTCACATAACCACATTTCCTTCACTTCCTTTACATAAGGCAAATCTTCTGTGATTTGGAGCCCACTTCTGCAACCTCCTAAGTTACCTTCTTAGTTCCTACAATGACTCGTTTTCGTAGGCGGAAGCAGGGTCATATTGATATTTTTGCGACCATGGCATGAATATGTAACTTTGCTACAAACCTACATGCTTGTTTCTAGTAGTGGGCAATGTTAGGTGGGTATAGCTCTTAGGGGCCTAACGCAGGCCCCTGCAGCCGCAAGGGTGGAGGGGTTGAAGGCACCAGCCCTTGGGGAGATGGGGGGGCTACCCTATAAGGGGGACCCCATTGAGCCGAAGGCCCAAAAATATCTGTGAGGTATGGGAGACTCAGTGGCCCTTCTTCACGTTCTGGGGGGGGGGGGAGGGGGAGGCTTCATTTTGTGTGAAGCCACTGGGTACTCTATCTGATTTAGTTACAGAATGTTCTATCTGGCACCATCCCTAAATTCTCAAACAGACGCGAGGGCATTGTATTTGTGGCAACTCTCCTGCCACTGTGCCACAGGGCACATGCTGACAACGATTAAGGTGAGTGTATTAGGGAGACGTCAGTACGCTGTGTCATTGTGCTGTTACTGTACATGCCGTTTTGTTTTCATCATAACCCGGCTGTACGCAGCACACATTCTCCTCGTGTGGACAACGTCCTCCAACCAACGATGAGCACCTGGGATGGCCCGACAGCGCCCGCGACTGCCGCTGGAAGATGTGATAATAAGGAAGGATGGTTTACGCTCTGGAGGCAAACGTGCTTTGAGAGGAGCACTCAGCGCTCATTCATGAGGGATTAAAATGGAAAACAAGAAGCGCAATCTCTTGGAGACCAGGCAGCGAAGAGTTGTTTCAGAGGAAGGGGATGCCATGGCTACATGTGATCGGGGAATACTGAGGTGTGCCGCAGAACAAAACACAAACATCCTTTCAGTGACGGAAAGGCATGGGAAATACTGAAGGAAGCACTATAGATCTTAATCGTGCGTTTTGTGAGGACTCTCTAAAAAATAGAACTATGTGATGAAATGTACATAGGATAGCATTTCAAATTTAAAAGCACGTAGGCATGTCATGAATCCATTAGCATCTGCTAAAAAATGCAGAATACAAAAAACAAGTACCTTTTTTCTACTTATCCGTTAAACCAGATATATTTCAGATCACTCATGGAGAACGCGGTGAGCATTAAACCCAAATGAGCACGTATGGACGAATCACAAAGCATCTTGAGTAGCTCCATTTTTACACTCTGCATAACGTGGTAAAATACCCCTGCATCAGCTCTTCATCTATTGAAGAACCCCGTCAGCCCAAAATGATGACAGAGCCCATAGTTCGAACGTCCAGTGTTTACTTTATGCGACACGGCCACACGGTCCCCACACGGGGGGCTTGGCGGGAGTGGCCGTCCGCAGGGAGGTCGTCCCCCCCCCCCCCCAGCAGTTTGGGAGGGGAGGGGGGGAGGGGGGTTGCTGGGCACAGGCCAGATATTTTGTTTTTTGGACTGGAAAAAATGATAGCCCAAAAGTAGCCCTATTGGAGCCCAACCATAAAAGGTTTGGGCTCCTGCTTCCAGCCACCATTTTGGGTTTGGGGACCTGGTGGCTGGGAGCTTAGGCGTAGTTTTTGTATTTTTAGTATAGTTAGTGTGGTTAGTGGGGTGTAGTTGTCACTGTTTTGCGGCTTGGCGAAGCGACAATGGCGCACAAGGACTACCGCGTTCTTGAAGCCCTCCGGCTCCTCTCTGAAGCAGGCTGGATGGACCTGGTGGTGGGGAAGTGGTGGGCCCGTAGCGGCCCGTGCGACAGACCTCCACAGGTGTGGCGGCGGCAGTGGCGGCCCGCAAGTCCCCCAGGAAAGTCCAGACTTCGCCGGTGAGTGAGCAAGCCGCCAGAGAGTCAAGAAGGGGGCCCCTGCTGTTGTGGTGCAAGCGGGGGCCGATGCGGTGTCTGGGGAAGCTGGCGGGTCGTGGCGCGGGGGCAGGAAGGCAGCGGATGTAGTGGGCAGCGTTGCCGGGCAATTTCTAGAGTCTCTCCGGCCTTCGGGCCTTCGAGGGAGGCCCGCTTCCAAACCTGTGGCACGGGGGGCCGGGTAATAGCACAAGCCAACAAGCGGCGCTTCCCCTCGCTGGCCTTTGAAGGCGAAAATTCCGACAGGGCAAAAGGGAGGCGGCGAAGCGGAGCGAGAGCGCTGGGGCGTGGTAGGGTCGGGAGTTGGCGGAGTGACGGTGGGGGAGGCACCCCCTCGCTGGAAGCCGCACACGTCCAGCTCGAAGCGGGCAGAGGTGGGGAGGGTTTAGGAGGCATGGTGGGGGGTTTTCTACAGGATGGCACAGGGGAATTGGCTGATATGGCTCCCCTTAGGCGTGCAGAATATCAGGAGCTTTCTTTGGAGGACATGGAGTACGCTAGGGAGGATGCAGCATATGGCCCCCTTCTTTTCTCCCCCACAGGGCAATAGTAGGGTGGGGGGGAGTTCCTTGGGGAGGGGGAATGGGCTCAGGTTGGTGGGTGGGGAGATGGGCTCGGGTTGGTCCGCGGCAGGGCCCATAGTCTGGACAGGTCCCCGGCTCGCTCCAGCGGTGGATGGGGGAGTGGCCCTGAACTCGGTATGAGTGGGGGGGCGACGGGAGAGAAGCAGGGGATGGGGTCTGGGGGATCCGTTCGGGGGCTTGTAGCCGGCTAGGGGAGCTCGGGCGTGGGAGGGGTTGGATGTTTTCCCCTCATGGGCAGATGGGGTCAGAGACAGCGGAGAGAGTGAGCCTTCGGCTGGGGGCAGCCCAATTTTCTGTCAGGCGGGAGCAAGCGTTTCCCCAGTGCAAAGTTGAGATGCCCGGGTGGGAGGTCTTGGGGCTGAGCGGGGGAGCAAGGACATGGGGGGTGCTTGGGTCGGTCTTGGGGCCCGGCATCGGTGATGGTCCAGGCCATGTTGGATTGGAGCGAGGATGAGGAGGTGGGGGACTCATCGCAGGGGGGACTCACCGGGGTTCTGGCTTAGTGGGGAGCAGGCCAGGGGTTGAGGGACCTGGGGGTGTTATGGAAGAAGGTGCGCTAGAGTGGAGTAAGGGGCCCAGCATGTCAGTCCAAACTTTTTCTTTGCAGGTCGGGGGGCGTCGCAACATGGCAGACTCGGTAGGGCGGGGTGCGGCCCACGTATGCCGACGAGAAGGGAGGGTAGAGCCCAGCACGGCGCAGCCTGTACCAGCGAGAGACCCCGTCGGTGCCAGCACACGAAGGCTCGGCACGGCTTTGCTGGCCCCCACGTCCAGGGGAACGCGATGGTCAACTTTAGCGGCGGATTGAGAATCACATGGAGGTCAACGCTTGGGGGGCACCGGCGTGTACAGTCGACTCCCTCGCAAGGGTGTCATGCAGGGGCCGTTAGAGCTGAAATGGGACAGACGGGGCCCGGTAAGGCCCGGGGTGTTGGTTTTGCAGCAGGGGCATGGTATGAGGAGGAGGCTTTTGTGCTTGACTACGATGAAGATGCCCCCGAAGAGGGGGAGCTGAGGGAGGATGATGAGGGAGGGCCCTCTCATGTTTCTCATAGTGTGTTGCAGGCTCCGGTGATCAGGAAGGCAGCGGCGGCTAGGTCTACGAGAGAACACGGCCCCGTGGTGAGGGCTTCTTGGCCAGCGGCTTATGTAGAGGAGGCGGCGAAGTGGTCGCCACCTGTCCGGGCACCCTCTTTGGAACCAGGTGAGGTGGATAGACCACGGGCCAAACCAAAAATGGTGTCTGTGGGGACGGGGTGTGAAGGGGGTGGGGGTGCCAGAAGGTAGGCTACACAAGGGTAGGTTTGTTAAAGACACAGGGGTGGGCCCTGAGGAGGGGGGGCAGGGCAGGTCAGGGTACTCAGGTGGAAAGTGGGACGAACACAGAGGCAGCGGGGGATAAGGACCCGTTACATAGCAAAGAGCTGAAGATAAAAAAGCTACCTTATATGGGGGTCACCAAACCTTTGGGGGCACACCTAATGTTGGCCACCAAAGAACGGATATGGAAGCGGGAATTTGTAGAGCTCTTGAAGCTTTTGCACAGGGAGGTGAAGGCTAAGGAGGGCTCGAAGGAGGAAGAATATGAGCTGGCTAAAAGGCCTAAGGTGCCGGTGACGATTGAGAATTGGATGGCGGCATTTTTAATATACGCCAGCGTGTATTGTGAGAAGTTTCCTGAGCGCTGCGTAGCCTTATTTAAATACATGGATGTCATAAGGAAGGCGCAGATCACGGAGGGTGGAAACTCTTGGGTGCAGTTTGACGAGGAATTTAGGGCACGTATTGCATGGGACCCGGAGGATAAATGGTGGGAACTGGACACAGATTTGTGGCAACATACCAAGGGGTCTGCCACAGGCAGCAAGACTGTGTTTACTGCTAGCAGGCTGCCGTTGGTGTACCAGCCCTTTCAGGGGAAGCCCACCCAGGGAGGGGTGGGAGGTTCAGGGTTATCACAAGCAGGGACAGGAGCGTGCTGGGACTTTAATAAAGGCCTATGCACAAGGGAATTTTGCAAGTTTAGGCACAAGTGTTAGTGTGGGAAGCACCACCTCCTCGTTAAGTGTTGGGGAGTCAAACCGCAGGGAAATCAGCAGTGTCAGCAGGTGAGTAGCAGCACTCCTGGGCCCTCGCAGCAATTCCAGAGCAATAGGGGGGCAAGGGACCACAAGGTGCCGGGCCCAAGAGCTCTACGCCAGTTAGGTTGGAGAAGCTGGTTGAGGATCTGCAGGGGTACGGGGACCAAGGGCAAGGAAGGTTCTGATTGATGGGTTTCAGTGGAGGTTCCATTTGGGGTATCGGGGTCCGCAGCAGAGAAGGTGGGCGGACAACTTGAAATCAGCGGCGGCACACAGGGTGGTGGTGCAGGAGAAAATGGACAAAGAAGTGCGAGAAGGGAGGATGGCAGGCCCTTTTGTGGAGTGGTCGACAGAAAATCTGATTATATCACCTATCGGGGTGGTACCCAAAAAGGAGGTGGGACGATACCGGCTGATTCAGTATCTTTCATGGCCGGAGGGGTCATCGGTTAATGACTTCATTGATGAGGAGGCGGCCTCAGTTTCTTATTCCTCAGTTGACGTGGCCATATCACTAGTTGTGACAGCGGGCGCGACTGCAGAGATAGCAAAGTGTGACATAAAGTCAGCTTTCCCAGTCCCAGTCATCTGGTTGCACCTGGATGACTGGGATCTTCTACGGATCCAGTTTGAGGGGAAATGGTATGTGGACAAAGCGCTGCCGATGGGTTGTTCCATGTCATGTGGTTTATTCGAATGCTTTAGCACCTTTCTGCAGTGATACTTCACGCGACGCACAGGGCAAACATTGGTGATGCACTACATTGATGACTTCTTCTTTGTTGGTACACCGGGCTCCACGGAGTGCCAGGCAGCCATGGACACGTTCCATGAGCTCATGGGCGACATGGGGGTGCCGGTGGCACCCGAGAAGACAATGGGTCCGTGCACGGTCATGTCTTTCTTAGGAATAGAGATTGACTCTGTGGCAATGCGGGCTCGCTTGCCCGATGACAAGAAAGTTAAACTGCTGCAATTGTTGGAAGGTATGCTGTCGAAACGGAAGGTGACTGTGAAGGAAGTACAGGTGCTCCTCGGGCATCTCAACTTTGCATGTAGGGTGGTCAGAGCAGGGAGGACATTTTGCAGGCGGTTGGGTAGGGCGTTGGCAGGTCTGCACTTACCGCACCACCATATTTGCCTGTCAGCAGGGGTGAAGGAGGACTTACGGATGTGGTCAGTTTTCCTGCAGTCTATCAATGGTGTGCCGTTGGCCAGAGAGGAGGACATCTAGTGGGATGTGCAAACCTTTTCAGATGCGGCAGGCGGTGAAGGATTTGGTGTTTACTGGCAGGGCAGGTGGTATGTGGAGCAGTGGAATGATGGTGGTAGGAGTATTGCTTTCCTGGAGCTTTTCCCGTTACTGGTGGCACTGTCCCTGTGGGGAGAGGAATTGGCGCATAAGAAGGTCTTGTTTAGGGTGGATAACATGGCAGTGGTGGAGGTCCTTAACAGACAGTCTGCAAGAGATAAACAGGTACTGAAGTTGCTGCAGGTTTTGTGCTTGGCTGCTTTTGTCATGAAATTGCTTTCAGGACGTTGCATATACCAGGTGTTGACAATGACATAGGGGATGCTTTGTCTCATTCACAGTGGGTGAGATTCTGTGGGCCTGCCAAGGAGGTGGACAGGACACCGACCCCAATGCCGGAGCATCTTTGGTATGTAGGAAACGTAGGGTGCTACAACTGGTGGTAGGCTCCCTCTCGGCTTCAACATGGGCGGCATACAAGCTGGCGTGGAGGGATTTCCTGGCATCTGGGGCACGTAAGGGGGCAGAGGTTTGGCAACGGTCAGAGGATGTAGTCCAGTTAATTTTAACACTCATTGACAGGGGCCTGACGAAGCTTACCATTGCGGGAAAGTTAGCGGGTATTGCCCTCATGGGGAAACTCCTGTGGGGGTACACTCCATCGGCGGGTGAAGTGGGAAGGACTATGTTGGATGGGTGGGCTAGGGTGAGGGGGGAGAGTGTGGCTCATCCCCCTCTCAACTGGTAGAAACTAGCTCGGATTTGGTTGGCATTGCTGGAGGTATGCAGGGATGACTTTGAGGCCTGTTTATTCTCCACACTTATGGTGTGGATGTTTTTTGGGGCGTTTTGGGTGTCTGAGCTCCTGGGTACTAGGCAGAAGATGGGGGTAAGGTGGGCAGATGTGGCCATAGGGGAGGAGGGGATACATATTTAGCTGGCTGGTTCAAAAATGGACCAGAGAGGTTTGGACAAAGGAGTGCGTTTGGAGGCGGCGGTGCCAGCTGCCATGTGCCCCTTAGGATGGGCTCGCCGTTTGCTTGCGATGTCTCAGGGAGTGGGGTCGGAGGCGGTTTTCCGGCATGCTGATGGGAAGAGGGTGACAGACTATCAGCTGCGCATGGTATTGAGGAAGGCGTTGTGCAGTGTGGGTTTGGATGGGGCAGAGTATGGGACACATTCTTTTTAGATTGGGGCAGCCATGGAGGCACATAACAGGGGTTGGTCACGGGGAGATATCATGAGGTTGGGGTGCTGGTGGTCAGGTTGTTACCAACGCTATATAAGTAGAGCGCGGAGGAGGCGCATGCGTCATTCTCTTTTGTTTGAATCTCAATTTGTTTTTCTCATTACAGTTTGGTGGTTGGGCCCCACTCAACGGAGCTGACAATATGGATTGTGGGCCATTCTTTTGTAAAATGGGCTCAGTTTCATGCATGCCGGCATTATTTTGGCAAAATGTTGAGGTTTAACGACCGAATGTATCGTATTGTTTGGAAGGGTAAGGGAGGGATGTTGTGGAAGGCATTGATCCTGTCCCTTAATAGATGGTTGGTAGGGGGCCAGTGCCCGGATGTGTTGCAGATTCATTTGGGTGAGAATGACCTGGTAGGTGTGAAGGGTGTGATGTTGATGAGGGCCATGAAAAAAGATTTGACTCATTTGAAGGAGCAGTGGGCTGGGTGCCACGTTTTATGGACGGAGTTGATGCCACGAAGAGTGTGGAGGGGTGCGTTGAACCCACGGGCCATTGACAGGGCCCGGAGGCAGGTGAACTCTGAGATTTCTCGGTTTTGTCGTCATCTTGGTTTCGGCAGGGAACTTAGGTTTGAGGCGGTTGAGGTTTTTTAGGGGCAATGGGGTGCATTTGTCCAGACTTGGTGTGGACCTCTATCTATTGGAGATTAGGGAGACGTTGACTCAGTGTTTGCAGGTTCAGGCGTGTTCCGGTTGAGGGGGAAATAATAGTCCTAGTTGGGTTGGGCAGAAAGGAGAGTAGATGTCTCCCCCCCCTTCTATCTGGGTGGCGGGGATGTCTGAATTTTGACAGGTTTAAAAGAAGTTTTGGTAATTGTGGAGTTGGATTATCGTCAGGGAATGGGTAGGCAAGTTTGTTATATCGAAGTTGTGCCGGTTTGGGGGTTGGACAGTGATAAAGAGGCAGGGGAAGTTGTTTAACAGAAGGTTGGTATTTGGGGGATGATATAATTTTGCATTGATGGGTAATGTTGTAATGTTGTAATGTATTGGGTGGGTTCAAGAAGATTTTAGGGGCGGGGTCAGGTATTTGGTTGTTTAGTGAGGTTTAGTTTTGTAAGGTGTTGCCAAGGATTTTATTACTTGATGTGCACCTGTTTCAATAAAACAGTCTTTTTCAGACATCACTGGGTTTGTGGTCTGCTCCTTCCCCCCACCCCTCCCTCCCAATTCTACGTCATTGGTGGCGCCGTAAATGGAAGGCATGATTCAGAAAATAGGCTATGCTCTGGCTTGGGAGAATATGTCCCACCGTCACTTTGGCTCCGAGTTTCTACACAAAAACCTATGTGAGGGGGATGCACGGTGCGGGGGTCTCCGTGGAAGGTCATTCTGGGTGAAGGGCAGGCTGCTCCAGAGAGAGATTATGTAAACTGAGCGCTTCACATTGAAGGTGCATGAGCACTGACTTTTTAAATAATTTAAGACTTATTTGCTATGTTTTAAAGGTTGTGTATTAAAGATTGTTCTAATTGCAAGATTTTTACTAATCATACAATGAATTTTACATACATGTGCACTGACTGCAGCACAGGTGTTTTATTACTGAGCGTCAGGTTACACAGCAGATGCTTGAGCTCAGATGACGGACCAAAGAGTCAGTTCTGGAAAACATGAAAACGTAGAGCCTCATAATGTAGAACATAAAGACTACGGTGGCTATGAAACAAAAATATTTCTTTTTTTTTTTAAATTAGCATGGTGAATCCAGATGGCAAGGATTTATTAATATAATCCACACATAGTCAATGCATGTTATTGCCTTACTATTTTTATGCAGAACTTAATATGTTATATGTAATGCTATTCAGCCTTTTGTCCGCACCATTGCCCCACTGCATACGAGCAAGCCTGAACTCAGACGTTTTCTTCAAGATCAATACTTCACTCCTCCATAAATTAAATATTAAATTCCTGGTTTACATTAGAGGTCTTTTGGTCACGAGGACTTTACGCGTTTGCGTCACAGTCTTATTGTTGGTAGTGTACATAAGTAAACGCCCCTTACTGTTATGAATTCAGGGCCACATCCGGAGAATGACTGGTGTAAAGTGTGCTTTTGATTAAAACGTGGGTTTCAAGCATGAGAGTGTCTGAGCTTCTTAGCTGGTGAGAGCCCAGAAGTCCTTCAGGTTGTTAGTTACGTGGCGTGAGCGATCAGAGTTTAAGAGTTATCAATTCTTCATTATACTAGCACTTCAGCCCCTTCTTTGAGTTCTTATTTTTGGAGTTGAAGGACGGTTTGATTCCAAGCATTAATCCAAGTTGGCGATTTGCTGGATTTGCCATGGTATTCCTATCAATCAATCAATCAATCAGGGTTTTGTAGAGCTCACTACTTACTCGTTAGGGGCTCACGCCACAGAGGGTGGGTGTGGGCAGCTCCATTGGGGTCATTCGAAGAGCCAGGTCTTGAGGTCCTTCCTGAAATGGTGCAGTGTCAGGCTTCGCCAGAGGTGAAGGAGGGGGTTTGTTCCAGGTCTTGGCTGCGAGGTAGGAGAAGGACCTTCCACCTGCTCTGATCCTGTAGAAGAGTGGTACGATGACTAGGGAGAGGTCCGCTGAGTGGAGGTTTCTCTTGGGGGCATGGAAGGAGATGCGTTTGTTAATGTGGGATCCGGTGTTGTGAAGGTCCTAGTAGGTGTCGTCCCATGTGGAGGGGTGGAGCTGAGGATGAGGACTTCTGTTTTCTCCGATTTGAGTTTCATGCAGCTGCTCTTCATCCAGGTTGTGATGGCTTTTATCCCTTCTTGGAAGTTATGCCTTGTGATGTTGGGTTCCTTGGTGAGGGGGAGGATTAGTTGGGTGTCATCGGTGTAGGAGGCGATGTTGAGCACATGGCTTCTAATGATGGTAGCGAGGGGGGCGGTGGCGCGACATTACCAGCTTGGTTTACTCATATCACAACATACTCACCTGGGCCCATAAACATACACACAATAAGCCGGTAATGTATTTGCCGCTGCCGATCAGGAATTATTTACCTTATATCGACTTATATCTGTACACCATAACTTACCAATTCCTTGTCACTGCAATTTTAAGTTAATTAGGGAAATGGATCAAGTAGTTAGAATAATAGGTATAAATAAAACAATTTACTTTTATTCCATGGAATGACCACAGACTCGGGAACGTTTTAAAACCTTTATCTATGCAATATTTTGTGAGTCAAATGCCAATACAAACTAATAAACAGTTTCTCAAGTATAGAAATAATGATCAAAGCAAAAATCTTTAGAGACTTAGTTAAATTTCTAGACATTGGTACCTGGAAAGGGTGAACTGGGAAAACAGTACAAGGACATACCACACAGATTTATATTTACCTAGAATGGTGCGAGGACCAACCCCGGCCACGGGCTGGAAAGAAAGGGTTCTTGACTAGACAGGAGCCAACAGGTCAGGATAATTGCAGGACAGGACAGGTAACCTCTTCTAAGTGAAACGCCAGCATTACACCCCTCTCTGATGCTACTCTCAGACCCCTCTAGGTGGATCAATTCTTCTCCTTCAACAATTATCTGATTCTTCGGTCAGAGTGCTCAACCAGCCCTCTGCTCTCGATAACATCCACTATCTCCTTCAGCATACGTTGGGTCAGTGACAGGTCTGTGACAGGTCGGACAATCTAACTGACTGAGCCTACCTTACTTATTCCAATTTCCAGGGTATGTTCCACCCCCCAATGTTTCAATATTTGTGTATTCCCTTCATTTGATTGGACAGTGGGACGGGGAGAGGTCATCACACCATACTAGTATGAAGTCAATTTTTCTTTGACTTATTTGTTCTATATTCCCTCCCCCTACTTGGTTTCCCATGCTTTAATATTCCCACCCATATTTTTTATGAAACAACAACAATGTATTCAAATTGACACTTCTTCTTTCCTTCTTTCGGTCAAGAGGTGCAGTTCTCAAGCGCAACTTTAGTTAGACAGTCCTTTGGCTGCAGTTCTTTGTCATCTCCATGAAGTTCAGAGTGTTCAATGCGCCTGCGCTCCCCATGACAAAATGGCGCTTTCAGTCACCCTCCAGGCCCAAATATTAACTAATAATAAAGTAAAGGAAGAACACGTTAGAATACGAAAATAAATTAATGCACTGTGTACCACTTATTCCTACTCTATCCCCATTACTTTATTTTATCTATTACATTAGCAGTTAAGCAAAACTCACGAGGTTTAGTTCAAGCAAAAGCATATGCATTAGCAAGTGAAATTTAAAGCTGCCATTTTAGGCACTACTGCGCAGCTGCAAAGAATTCCCACCAAAAGCAAAAGATGTCACACTACATAGATGCAGTTGACGCATGCGCAGAAGAGTTCCCACGTTTTCAGCAGCCATCTTAGTATACACAAATTATTTGTTAGTAAAGCACATAGGTAAGCTTCCCCTAGATACAGAAAATGTCGTGTTGTGCATTATTAGTATTCACAAAACATGTTGGCTAGCTTATTACACCTTATTGTGGGAGAATTGAGTCCAAGCAAGTTTCTTTACGTACACAACCTTGCTCCATCAGGGGTCATGTAGACATTGAAGAGGGTGGGGCTGAGGGAGGATCCTTGGGTACTCCACATCTGATCTCTGTCCGTTCTGAGAAGAACAGGAGTCTTATTGTCTGTGTTCTGCCTGTGAGGAATGATCGTAACCAGTCTAGGGCCTTTCTTTGGATGCCTGCGTCATGGAGCCTGGATGGCTAGTGTGCGGTGGGAGATGCTGTCGAAGGCTGCTGATAAGTCCAGGAGGATGAGGGCTGCCATTTTGCCTTGGTTGAGGAGGGCGCATATGTTGTCTGTGGTGGTGAGGGTGGCGGTTCCTATATTTCTAAAGGTTGAATCAAGAGTCTAGGGTGAACCCTATTGATCTGGTACCTTCAGTGATGGACAGAGTGCACTCTAAGGTTTAGAATGAACCTGCTACCTATTTTTTAAATGAACTGGCATCATATTGAGAGGTGATGTGCACACATCCATGTTTCGATGTTTTCGAAAGTTGCGGCTAGCAGAGAAACAGCTTCAGGAGTGGAAAGCTTCAAGAAGGACTGCATTGTGTCAGCACACTGGTGATACGAGAGGTGTACATCTCTGATGATGACACTCAGTGGTTCAAGATTGAGGTTAAAAAGTGCACAGGCAAGAGCCCACATTGAGTGACAAGCATGGGATTTGAGAGTGTTAGATTTGGCATCTTTTGGTGTGTTTCCCCTGAGTTTTTGCTTTCTGCCCTCCCGGTTTTGACTCTGTTTTTGCTGGCGTAGTGTTTCTGCGCACTTTTCGCACTGCTGATCAGTGGTAAAGTGCAAGTGCTCCTGTGGTAAAGTATGTTATGGATTGGTGTTTCCATGATTGGCTGTTTGGTTTTCTTGTCAACCCCTAGTAAAGTGCACTGAGTGTGCCAGGACCTGGGAATCAAATGCTACGTGTGGGCCTGCAGCACGGATTGTGCCACCGACGTGAGTAGCCCGGAAAAGGTACTTCAGACCTGCCATTGCAGATTCTGCGTGCAGTATGTAACTGTCATGTCGACTTGGCCTGTGCACACACTGGACAGTACCTAACCTTCCCTTTTCTTACATGTCAGGCACCCCTAAGGTAGGCCCAAAGTACCCCTGTGGGCAGGGTGCAGTGTATCTGAAAGGTGGGACATGCTCTGGTGTGTGTGGCATGTCCTGATAGTCATCTACAGCCCATTTCGTTTTTCACTATTGGATGGTTCCCTGTTCCCCATAGGACAGAATGGGAAGTTTGTTCATAACATCTTATAAATATAACTGGCCCTGGGAACTAGGTGGGAAAATGAACTCAGAATCTAATGATGCATCTTTAAGTAAAGGGGATTTTTACATTCTGTGTTTGAAATGACCACTTTTAGGAAGTAGGTATTTTCTTGCGCAGTCATCCCGTGTGCCTCTGCTGGAATGTGGATCTGGGTTTTGGATGACAGATGGCTAGGAAGCAAGGGTGGCAGGGTGGCTCCCAATAGTCTTGGTAGGTCAGGAAAGGGCTGTAAAGACCTGGGCTGTGATGGGGGAAGAGGGAGGAGATTTCCTTGCACCTCAAAGGGCCTGATCTGCCTCTGACAATGCCGTCTCCACCGGGAAATCACACCAGAGAAGGCAGTACTGGTTCTGGCTGGGCACAGACACCCTCTGCCTAGAGGATCAAAGGATTTTTGGATTTAAATACTGGGGCCCAGACCCCTGAACTTTAGAACTCTATTGGATCAAGAAGACTGCCAAGAAGAAGAGTTGGAGAAGCTGTGAGGAGGGACTGCCACTTTGCTGTGTGCTTTGCTGTGTTGGCCTACAGTGGCTGCTTCTGTCTTGGGCTGTAAAAGGACAGGACTGAACTTTCTGCAATCTATGTTTGTGAGTTTCTCCAAGGGCTTGAGGTCGAGCTAGCCCCCTGTTCAAGAAGTCTCAGGAACAGCAAAGACTTCAAGCTCTTCTGCCCTCAGCACTGGGGACTGTGTGTTTTGTGCTGCAACAGAAGAAAAGCAACTCGACGAAGTCTACGCTGCAGCTGCTGACTCCGTGTCCTGAAGGCACCACTGAGGGCACTGCGCGATGTCGCACCGTGACTCTGGTCTCACTGGCAATGCCTGCTGACCTGTGGGCAACACACTCTGCACCGCCTCGCTTCAGGGCGACGCCTTGGCCTCCCCGACGACGCCGCTCCACGCCACTGCTTGCACTGTTGTTCGATGCCACTGCTCGTAAAGTTACACGATGCACTGCCCTCATCCCGCACCCCAGCCTTGGCCTACTGACGCCGGCACCATCGACTCACGTTCGTCAGCCGACTACAGCACTTCTGCAACAATGACGTTGCAGCTTGCACCGTGACCTGCCAGCAGCGTGATGAGCACCGCCTTCAACTCGCACCGTGACTCTGGTCTCACCGACGACACCATCTGACGCCGACACCAAGCTGCTGCTCACACCACGACCTTAGAGCACCGGACGCCGCACTGCTGCACTTCGCAACGCAGCACCAGACGCCTGCCGACGCCATTGCTCCTGATATCCACAGAAAGTATCTCGACTTGCAACACGAGTGACTTCAAGGGCCTCGGCGCCCTGCATCTCTAACAGGTACTGTTTGCTGGTCTTCCTGAAACCGTAGCTGGTCAACGCGCCGCGACCAGCCTGAACTGTTTGGATTTGTTTGCTCATGACACTGTGATAGCCCCGGACGGAGCTATCGACATCAAGGAACTGTTTTTAAAGCGTATTTTGATAACTGTAGATTTTTAAGTACTGTATTGTGGATTCATATCGTTTTTGGTCTTGTATATAAAAATATTTGCTATTTTTCTGAACTGGTGTGGTGTCCTTTTGTAGTGCTTACACTGTATTACTGCAGTTTATGTGCAAATGCTCTACACACTGCCTCTAAGATAAGCCTCACTGCCCGTGCCAAGCTACCAAGGAGGTGAGCAGGGGTTATTTTAGAAGTGTAACTCCCTTATCCTGACTAGGAAGAAGGGTCCCTACTTGAACAAAGGTTCAAGCCCTTGCCAACTAGAGATCCCCATTTCGAACAGAGAGAGAGTTGTCAATTTTAATCACTTGATATCGATTTCAGAGGTAGAATGTGAGTCAATATAAATACTTGTCTTCCAATCCCATACATTCATTAAGTATGTGATGATGCGGGCCATCATTGACAGTGAGAGGTCAGGTAGTTTTAGAAGACCATATGGAAGTGTGCTCCTTTGTAGTCATTTGAACACAATGCTGCCTTGGGTAGCCTCAGGGATGCTAATGCAAGCCCATCATGTCAATAGATGACCAATATGCATCATTTGCTAAAGTAACATATATAATGACAAAACAAAATCAATCAACATAAATGTTTAGCAATAGGTGCTCCTAGTGAAGGTACAGTGCAGGTGAATGGTGAAAATAGTGCTAAGTGTGCCAAAAGGTATCCCTGATGTGCAATTCTCTCATAGACAAATCCTTCTGACATGCAGACTTACAATAAATAGTTCAGGTGTGTATTGTCCTCAGTTAGTGTGTGACCAAGAAATAAACTATTGACATTTAGACCCGTAATACAACGTATAGCAGGCTTTCCTCAGGACAAAGGAATATGTTCCAATCTAGGTACTTCAATGATGAATACCAGTTATTCCGCCGTCAACCATCTGTGACACCACAGATCAACAGAGTCCTAAAATCTCACCACTGTCAATAGAATTATACTGTTGGAAAGTGGGTTATTGGTAGGGGCAAATGTAGATCTGCCACTGGCAATAAGGCCACTAGCACATGATAAGACTCAGCATAGGTTTTAGGAGATTATTCCTATGCTCAACCCTTGGTAACATGGCTGCGAGAAAACAGGCTTAACTTCAAAGACAGGTATGGAAAGCATTTAAAAACACAATTTCAGTAAATAATTAAGACAGAACACAAAATAAAAATCCAATACCAATTTATAAAAATAGATAATATTTTTATCTTTTAAATGACACCAAAACGAACCAAATCCACTCTAGGGAACCAGAGATATGAATTTTTAAAGATTAGTCACTTTCTAGTGCTTAGAAACCAACAGTGCCCCTTTTAGTAATTTTGTTTTCTCTGACAGGGACATACCTTTATAAATTGTTCTGAAGAAATCTCACCACTGTGGTGTGTCGCCTTCTTCAGAATTCCAGTTAGAAGTCCTTCCTGAAGTTCTGCTTTAGGGTCCCAAAGTATCCAACACACAATCCAAAGTTCTGGAATCTCCAAGAGGCTCCTTGAAAGTGTGAAACTTCAATTCCACAATCCACTTGAACAACACCCTTACAAATCGACTGGTACTTCAGGCTGGGAATTCTTTGTTGGGCTGTCCAGGTGAGCTCTGTTAACCTGTATCTCAGGTCAGGCCTTAGAGTTCCTTGCAGAGCAAAATCTAATAATATTGTTGGATTTGCTACTACTATTCTGGGAAGTCTTTGAATGGTCCGGCTAGTCCTCTACTATCAATATTTATTAATCAATAACTTCCTACCATGTTAACCTATGGGCCATGGGGTTTGCAATGGGGAAAATGACTTGGGACAGTTTTCTAGCACCAGGGCTTATAAAAACATATTTTATAAGTATTTCCCAAATCTCTACAGGACCTCCACCCCCTGTGCAACTAGGGGAGACTTCAGGGGTTCAGAATCTGCAGAAATATTGCAGAGCCTCCTTACCCAGTTCTTCTAGCATCAAAGTCGAATTTGAGAAGCTGGGGAGTGAAATGTAGAAATGTAAAATTTCACTTTACCCAGGCATATAAAAACTCATTTTTAAGAGCGTACCTTATAGATAACTGACCCTCCCACCCCTGGGATACCTAGGGGTGATCTTGGGGGTCCTTAATATGCAAAAACATGGTAGGTTTTTGATTTGTAAGGATCCCTACCGCCAAAGTCGATTTTGGGCACAATTTAAGGTTCAAAAGCAGTCCTGGCAACCAGTGCTGCTTTTAAACTGACCTCAGGCTTCAGCACTGCACACATGCTGGTGCAGAAAATCTGCTGGCCTCTAAACTGCCATGCCCCAAGATACTGGAGACTTCTAGGTAGTTTCAATCCCCTGCCCTATTACATACTAGGGGCTTATGGGGTAGGTCATGCCAATTACAGGGGTACCCCACCATACCATAGTGTACCCTAGTGTATGTTGGGTGTCTTAACTGTATTCTAATGTGTTCCTTTTAGCTTGGCACTGGCCCTGGGCCTGGTTAAACAGAGCCCAGGGTCTGTCAGAGTCAGTTACCACCAGTTCCAGTCAGCAAAATGTTGGGGGTGCCCAGGGCACAGGATGACTTTGCAACATAGACCCCCCAAACGAAAGGTGATGGGTTACTAACCTACACCCTGGTAGTCCTCATCGGCTAAGTGGAAAAACCTGGAAAGTCCATCCACCTGTAAAGTCAATTCCCTGTAGGGAAATGGACCACCTTAACAGCTTGGGATTCTCCCGTCTCATCTGCATGAGCCACCTGAGAGGCCTGTGGTCAGGTTGAACATGAAAGTGAGTCCCAAACAAATATGGTCTCAACTTTTTCAGTGACCACACCACAGCAAAAACCTCTCTCTTAATGGCACTTCAGCTGTGCTCTCTGGGAAGAAGCCTCCCGCTAATAAAGGCAACTGGCTGATCAAGGCTCCATTCATTTAGCTGTGACAAAACTGCCCCAATCCCTTGCTCTGAAGCATCGGTCTGAACTACATATTCTTTTGTGTAGTCAGGGGCCAGTAACACTGGTGCTGAACACATAGCAGCTTTCAGAGTGTCAAAAGCCTTCTGACACTCTGGGGTCCAAATCATTTTTTGGGCCTCTTTTTAGAAGTCAGTTCTGTTAGGGGCCCCACAATGGTCCCATAATTTTGAACAAACCTTCTATAGTACCCTGTCAGTCCAAGGAATGCCCTGACGTGAGTCTGGGTAACAGGAGCTGTCCAATCCAAAATAGTTTGGATTTTAGCTTGGAGAGGCTGTACATGGCCCCCACCTACCACATGGCCCAGGTACACCACTGAACTCTGCCCTATTTGGCACTTGCTTGCCTTAATAGTCAGGCCTGCTTGCTGCATGACCTGAAGCACTTCCTTTAGGTGGTTTAAGTGATCACCTCAGGTAGACCTGTTTTCAGCCATATCATCCAGGTAAGCTGCACTGAACTGTTCCAACCCAGCCAAGAACCTGTTCACCAACCTTTGAAAGGTGGCAGGTGCATTCTTTAACCCAAAGGGCATTACCTTGAAGTGATAATGTCCCTCTGGTGTAGAGAATGCTGACTTCTCCGTTGCTCCATCAGTGAGGGCAATCTGCCAGTAACCTGAAATCAAATCAAAAGTACTCAGGTGCTTAGCAGCCCCTAACCTATCAATGAGCTCATCAGCTCTAATTATCAGGTGAGCATCAGTCTTTGTGATGGCATTCAATCCTCTGTAGTCCACACAGAACCTTAACTCCTTGCCCCCCCCCTGAGGATTAGGTTTAGGTACCAGTACCACTGGACTGGCCCATGAACTCTCAGGCGGTTCTATTTTCCCAGCTCCAGCATCTTTGGAACCTCAGCTTTAATGCTGGCTCTGACGTGATCAGACGACCTGTACAGTTATTTTTGACAGGTCGGTTGTCACCAGTGTCAATGTTGTGCACACACCACTCAGTGATGCCTGGGGTCAGAGAGAACAGACCAGCAAACTGCTCCAGCACCTGCTTACAGTCTCTGTGCTACTGGTCTGTCAACTTGGGAGAGTGCGCAACTCCTTCCACTGACCCATCTTGCACATTAGTGGAGAGGAGGTTGGGCACAGGCTCAGTTTCCTCCTCCACACCCTCATCAGTGACCAGTAACATGGTGATGTCTGCCCTGTCATGGTGGGGTTTCAATCTATTCACATGCAGGACACTGTGAGGGTTTCTGGGGGTACCAAAGTCAACCAAATAGGTAACCTCACCCTTCTTTTACAAGATTGGATAGGGCCCACTCCACTTGTCATGGAGGGCCCTGGGAGCCACCGGCTCCAACACCCACACCAACTGACCTGGAGTATACTCAGGCATAGTAGCCTTTTGATCATACCAGTGCTTCATGAGCTCCTGGCTGGCCTCCAATTTCCTGTTTGCCTTGTACATATACTCCTCCGTTCTAGATCTCATGCCTAGCACATAATCAAGCACATTGTCCTTAGCTTCTTTAAGTGGCTTCTCTAAAGACTCTCTTCGCAGGCTCAATGGCCCCCTCACAGAATGTCCAAACAGCAGATCAAAAGGACTGAAACCAACCCCTTTCTGTGGCACCTCCCTGTAGGCAAACAGTAAGCATGGGAGGAGAACATCCCATCTCATCCTGAGTTTCTCTGACAACCCATTTATCATGCCCTTCAGGGTTTTGTTGAAACTCTCAACAAGACCATTTCCTTGAGGGTGATAGGGGGTGGTGAACTTGTAGTTGACACCACACTCATCCCACATAGCAGTCAGATAGCTAGACAGGAAGTTTGTGCCCCTATCTGACACCATCTTTTTTGGAAAACCCACTCTGGTGAACACACCAAGCAGTGCTCTAGCCACTGCAGGAGCATCAATGGTTCTAAGAGGTATGGCTTTAGGGTAACTAGTAGAATGGTCAACTACCACTAAGATATACCTATTCCCTGATACAGTAGGTGGGTCCAGGGGGCCAACAATGACCACCCCCACCCTTTCAAAAGGAACCCCAACCACTGGCAGTGGTATTAGGGGAGCCTTTGTCTTGTACCCTGCCTTGCCACTGGCCTGACAGGTGACACATGAACTGCAAAACTCCTTTACCTTTTCAGACATATTGGACCAGTAGAAATCGTTCACCAACCGGTTCCGTGTCTTTGTCTGTCCCGAATGTCCTGCAAAGGGGATATCATGACCCAAAGTCAGGATGAACTCTCTGTTCTTCTGGGGCACCACCAACCTCCTATTGGCCCCCTCCCTGAGGTTTCTGGCCTCAGTATAAAGCAGTCCATCTTCCCAGTAGAGTTTGTGAAACCCACTGTCATCCCCCTCCGCTTGCTCAGAAGCAATCCGCCTCAAGCTCTCAAGGGTGGGACAGTCACGCTATCCCTTACTGAACTCCTCTCTGGAGGATCCACCTGTTCCTGTCACTTCTGCCAAACCTGACAGCTCTGGCAGGGATGGAGTCCCTCCCTCAGAGGCCAGATCCTCCCCATCAGGGTTAGATTCTTCCTGCACCTCTGGAGTTCCCTTAGCTGGCTCACCAGGCCCAGTGCCCTTGTCCTTGGATGCTTGTCTCCTTGTTCAAGGTTCCAAGTGTCCAGCCCATCCCTTCTGGCTAGTCTGTGACCTAGTCACAGCACATACCCACTCAGGGAGCTCCAATATTTTCATATGGAGTCCACTCGTCACCTCTGACCACGCAGAGGCTTCAAGATCATTGCCCAGTAAACACTGAACTGGGAGCACCTTTGACACAGCTGCCTTCATAGGGCCTGTCACACCTCCCCATTCCAAATCCAGCCATGGGATGGAGTTTGGTAGCGCTGTCTGCATATGTCACCTGGTGAAACTCACCAAGTAACAACCTCTCTGGGGCATCAGTCATCCAGGACCATTGTTACACTAGCCCCAGTGTCTCTTAAAGCCTCAACCTCAGTCCCATTCACTTTAGGCCTCTGCCTCTACTTGTCCATGTTTGGAGGTAAGGCAGCAAGGGTGGCAATATTCACCCCTGCCAGGGACACTAAAGTTGCTTCTACCACCTGACTACCCCTCTCTAGGGCACCACTCTCCACTCCTACACTGACACTGGCAATCCCTGTGGATGGCCCCTTAGGGTGGAGCTTCTTGGTGCAGACAACATCTCCCTGCTTATGCCCTGGGTGGTTACAGTCAAAGCATTTACCCACCTGTGAGGGATCAAAGAACCTAGCAGGCTTTCCCTGAAACCCCATCCCTTTGAATTTGGGTTGGCTCGGCCCCCCCCCTTGTGCAAGTTTTTGTGGGTCTTTGGAGGATGCCTTAGGTTTTTGACTTTCATGGGTAGGGACTGTCCTCCTTTCTTCTGGTCACCCCCCTGGTGCTGAATGGAAACCCGGGTTCTCACCCACTCATCAGCTGATTCCCCCAGCTCTCTGTGGTCTGTCAGCTTAGAGTCCACTAGATACTGGCATAACTTCTCTTCTGCACAATGAGTCAAAATTTGTTCTTTCAAAAACAAATTATACAATCCCTCTTATGTGTCAACTTTGTTACCAACAATCCAGCCTTCCAGTGCCTTTACTGAAAATATACAAAGTCTACCCAAGACTTTGAACTCAATTTCTGGGGGCCTCTAAACTTCACCCTGTACTGTTATGGAGTCAGACCAAATCTTTTGACTAAGCATGCCTTCATCTGCTGGTATGATCCTCCATCCTCTCCCTTCAGGGTTAGGAGCCTATCCCTCCCAGCGACCGGAATCAACTCCCACAGGAGTGCACCCCAATACCTAGAGTGGACCTTACTGATTTTAAGGGCCCTCTCAAAAGCTGCTAGCCACATGTCATCCCCCTAAGTGTACTTGGGTACTATCCCGTTGGGAAGTTTAGGTTCAAATCTACCAACACTGGACATCTCAGCATCTTCTTCACTTTCGCTCCCACCATTCCTTTTCTCCTCCTCCCTCTCCCATTTTCTCTTAGCCAATTCGAATTTCTCCTTCTCCAAGGCAATCAACTCTAATTGAGCCTGAAGCTGTCTCTCTGCAAGGGACAGTAGTGGTACCTGAGTAAGGGACCCTTTCCCACTCCCATCACCACCTTGATTTACCTGGCTTACACTGATCACAATAGGAAAGATCTCATCCTCATCCCTCTCTCGGGTGAGGTTGGAGGGAACATCTTCCCACCCCCTTGGGTTCTCCTCAACTGCCCTGGCCCAGGCCTTTAGGGACTCAAGCAAACCTGCCTTCCTCATCTTCTTGGCAGCACACAGCCCCCTAAGCCTACACTGTACCCTAAGATCAGCCATCTTTAACTGGGACAGTTTAGCCAGGTCCAGCTCCATGGTTCCCTAGTTTTGGGTCACAAAAAACTAGGCACAATTGACTTGAGACAATTTGGAAAAATCAAAACAATGGATTAAAAACAGTTTAGTCCAAATTCCAAAAATCAAACTCAAAAGTTTTGTTCTAAGGCAATTTAGAGGATTTTATCATCTTAAATCATCCACACCGCTGAGCATCAAATGTTGGAAAGTGGGCTATTGTTAGGGGCAAATGCAGGTCTGCCACTGGCAATAAGGCCACTAACACATGATAGGACTCAGCATAGGTATTGGAAAATTATTCCTATGCTCAACTCTTGGTAACGTGGCTGCGAGCAGACAGGCTTAACTTCAAAGACAGGTATGTAAAGCATTTAAAAACACCATTTTAGTAAATAATTAAGACACAACTCAAAATAAAAATCCAACACCAATTTATAAAAATAGATAATATTGTTATCTTTTAAATGACACCAAAATGAAAACAATCCACTGGGGGGGAACCAGAGATATGAATTCTTTAAAGATTAGTCACTTTCTAGTGCTTAGAAACCAACAGTGCCCCTTTTAGTCAGTTTGTTTTCTCTGACAGGGACACACCTTTATAAATTGTTCTGAAGAATTCTCACCACTGTGATGTGCCGCCTTCTTCAGCAAAGAGGGGTCCAGTTAGAACTCCTTCCTGAAGTTCTGATTGTGGTTCCCAAAGTATCCAACACACAATCCAAGGTTCTGGAATCTCGAAGAGGGTACTTGAAAGTGTGAAACTTCAATTCTGCAATCCACTTGAACAACACCCTTACAAATCCACTGGTAATGCAGACTGGGAATTCTTTGTGGGGCTGTCCAAGTGAGCTCTGTTAACCTGTAGCTTGCAGGGAGTTCCACTCTTGAGTCCTTTGGCAGCAAGGTAATCCACAGGGCTGCAGTTTTACTTGATGCAGTCTTCCGAGGTCGGGCCTTAGAGTTCCTTGCACAGCAAACTCTTTTCAGCAGGGCACTTCTTGCTTCATTCAGTTTCAAGCAGCAGATCTGGAGGGCTCTGCCCCTCTCAGATACTTATTCAAAATTCTCTGGGTCAAGCATCAGGTCATTTCTGACCGATGAGAGCAGGGCAACTCCTCATAGTTATGACCACATCCTGTAGAGTGTGGCATTATTTTGTCCCAGAGTGCATCATTCTTCCAAACCCATAATGGCCGATTTTCCAGCAAGGAGGTAAGAGCTGGCTAAACACAGCCCCTGGGATGGCTTATTTGCATGGACTCTCCCCCTACCATCTGCACATACCTTCCTAAAGCCTAGCCCTAACTCTAGGTCAAGAGTGTCCGAGTGAAACTGAATCCCAGGCCTCCCCTCTGCCTTTGAAGAGCACAGTTTACGACTCCACCTTTGGCCTGGAATTCCTATAGACCAGCACACTGCCCACCCAGCAGAGGGGTTCTTTATCACCTTTTCAAAGCAGCCTGGCTTATCCAGTTAACTCTGACCAATCAGGGCAGACCACTGAAAGGCTGAATTTGGACTTACAAACAAGAAAGTCTTATAACTTCTTGCATGTACACATTAGGAGAAATTCAACAATATAATATTGTTGGATTTACTAGTACCATTCTGGGAAGTCTTTGAATGGTCCGGCTAGTCCTCTCCTATCAATATTTATTAATCAATAACTTCCTACCATGTTAACCTATGGGCCATGCGGTTTGCAATGGGGAAAATGACTTGGCCAGTTTTCTAGCACCAGGGCTTATAAAGCATATTTTATAAGTCTTTCCCTAATCTCTATAGGACCCCCCCCCCCACCCCAACTACAACTAGGGGAGACTTCAGGAGTTCTGAATCTGCAAAAATATAGCAGATCCTCCTTACCCACTTCTTCTAGCATCAAAGTCAAATTTGAGCAGCTCATTAATATAATGTGGGGAGTGAAATGTAAAATTTCACTTTACCCAGGCATAAAAAAAACTAATTTTATAAGGGCGTACCTTATAGATAACTGACCCCCCACCCCCAGGGTCACCTAGGGGTGACCCTGGGGGTCCCTAATATGCAAACACATGGGAGGTCTTTAATTTTTAAGGGCCCTTACCCCCAAAGTCGAGTTGGGCACAATTTAAGGTTTAATAGCAGTCCTGGCAACCAGTGCTGCTTTTAAACTGACCTCAGGCTTCAGCACTGGACACATGCTGGTGCAGAAAATCTGCTGGCCTCTAAACTGCCTTGTCCCAGGACACTGGAGACTTTTAGGTAGTTTCAATCCCCTGCCCTATTACATACTAGGGGCTTATGGGATAGGTCATACCAATTACAGGGGTACCCCACCATACCATAGTGTACCCTAGTGTATGTTCGGTGTCTTAACTGTATTCTAATGTGTTCCTTTTACTTTGGCACTGGCCCTGGGCCTTGTGTAACAGAGCCCATGGTCAGTCAGAGTCAGTTACCACCAGTTCCAGTCAGCAAAAAGTTGGGGGTTGCCCAGGGCGCAAGATGACTTTGCAACATATGCTTAATCAGAAATGAAACTCTGTTGGTTCAGCAGTGCATGTGTGTACTTGTTGAGAATGCTGCGATCCGAATAATATATGGAATTTGGAATTCTGTGGTTGGGAAACAGGACTCATTTCAACATGGGCACCAGTCAGATTTTTATCATGTATGTATCTGACTTTAAGAATCACTCTTTTGTAGCTGGGCAAAGTCCACCGTATGGTAAGCCAAAGTTCCGCAATCACATATATGTTAATGATGGTGTTTTAGCAATCATATTGATTGGGTGAAATATTAATTAGTGGATAGACTGTTTGTAGCACCATATGAGAGTCAGGTGCACCCTCGGGAAACGTTAGCAAAATCTTCTCAGCAGAGCCTTTTGAAACATAAAACATTATACAGTTAGGGTGTCTTTTACTGGCGTGAATGAGTTATTGCATTGATGTGCATTGAATGATGTTTTGCTCTGTGGTTGGAAAATGCTACTGTTACATGTCAGATGTTTAGTGACTGACTGCATTTTTATTGGGTGTGCAAGAGATTTGTTGTGTATCTTTTGCTGCATGGTAGCCAGTGTGAGGTGAAACGTTAATTCTGTGTGTAGTTTGTGTTGATGTGTATGGTATGAAATGCATTTTGGCATACTGGTAAAAAATAGTTTTCCCCCCGTGGTCAAGGATGAGTGAGCGGCGTTGGGTGTGTGCCAGGGTGAATGTGTCAGACGCTATGACTTCTTGTGAGACGTGCCATTGAAGGGGATCCACATGTTGGTGGGTGCTTGTGGATGTTGGTACAGGGTGCGTGGGCCTTTGACCTTTACAAGAGAGGTCGCCCTGTAAGATATTTGACAGTTTTATTTTGTTATTTAGTCCAGTCAACGATATGCAGCCTATGAGGAAGGCAAGACGGCTTTGGCCAGTTACAAGGGATGTGTTGCTGTAAAAGTGATGCTTGTCGCTGTGTTGTGTCCTTTGTGACAAGCAGTGGTATGGAGTGACCATGCAGTTGGAGAGATGCAAGATGAGCAATCATTAGCAACGTCTCTTGTACTGACGGTGTTTCTTTGTAGTTATGACAGGCAGTGGCATGGAGTCCCTGGGCAGGTGGTTGAACACAAGGCAGTGGCGTAGCTAGGGGCGGGCGGTCCGCCCCAGGCGGCACAATTTTGTGGGCGGCCGCGCGGCATGGTGGCCTGTTGCGCCTTTATAATTTATTTGGGGACAAAGTGTCCCCAAATAAATTATAAAGGCCCCTTGCGGCCCAGTTTGAAAGTGCGCGCTGCGCACACCTGACCTGCCGCTGTTATAACTACGGCAGTCACAGTCTTCAAAAATTGCGGCCACATCGTCCTCCCGGAATTCGCTGTTCGTCCCAGCCTCCAAGGCCGTGAATCAATCTTGTAGCGCGCGAGCGCTACCAATGACGGCCCTGGGGGCGACATCAAATAATTTATTATTTTGGCCAGACCTGCACTCGCGTCGCGATGAGAACGACGTAGCACTGAGCGTCATGTGCTTCACCGCTACGCGCTCTCACGCTCATTTTGGCCTGCGGCAGTCGGCGCTGTGCTGCTCTCTGGCAATCAACCACCCCTGGCTGCCTGGTATAGAGACCCTGGAGCGAGTCACGAGCAAGGTAAGAGAGCTTTCAGTGGGCATATTTAGTGAGTGGCAGCATAGATACCAACAGGGCTTTAAGTGGGATGAAAAAAATGGGGGTGGCCGATTTAATTAAGGGCTTAGTTTTAAAACACACTAAAAAGCTGTGTTTATCATAGTGTGTCAACTGACTTGTATTTTGCTGTTTCTGTCATTGCATTCAGATATGTGATACATCATGCTCACTCTGTCTACATGACGGATCGCTGCTTCTTAGCAAGAGTTTCAGAGGTCCACTGCTTGACCTGTGTATGGTGTTTACCTGGGATTGCACTCACATGATTAGCCATCATTGTTTGCTCATTTCAGATTCAGGGCATTCGATTTGTGGTTCAAAGGTCGTTCAGTCGATTGCTTTGATCTGTTTATGAAATTTACATGGGGGTGCATTTCAATTTCTTATTTTTTTTTATTGTTGCTTGCATTTTAACGTGCCACCTTAGTGATGGCCATAAGGCTATTCAGATTTAAAGATGGCCCCTAAAATTTGCCATGTAGTCATAAATTCAGACCCAGGTCCTTGTGAAGGAAGCTAGTCTAATATAAATTCTGCAACTGATGAGGGACTCACTGACAAGTTTTCATGTTTACTAGCACATAAACACAAATACCTTTTGGGCATTCAGTTTTGTACCAATATTAAACACGTCACCAGTTTTTGCATCAATGGATGGATCCTAATTAAAGATTCATTGATGGCAATCAGTTTTGAACGATGGACTATATGGTTTACATTGAAAACACAAGGACAATTCTACTGTTTAAAAGATGGAAACTGAAACAATAGACACCAATAACTAGCTCCAACATGCAACTAGAATCAACTAGTCTTGCCTATGTTTCTTTTTAGTAGTTGTCCAAAACCCATTTGCCACCAATATGATCTGAAATAAGACATATGTAACTGGTCAATTGGAATGTCTATAAGGAAACCACTTACATGAAGTGGGAGAGGATGTGGCCTAACACCTAGAGAGGACGAACTTGGGGTGGAAGAATCAGGTGCGAGTTTCGGCAGGGAGGCTCAACATCCTGTGATTCTGGGCAAATCACTTAATCTCCCTGACAAAACAAGCATTTGCAATGCAATAGGTCTCACATTAATGAGAGTTTAGGCTATTGGCAATGCAATAGCTTAAGCTCTCGTAAATGCAGGACCTATTGCATTGCAAGTATTTGTTTTTTCTCTAGCGGCCCTGCTTACTTATTTCTTATGTTTACTTGCGCCCATGCAGCGCTTTCATATTCATAAAGGCTGCACCTACACTTCAGGTGTGCAATCAATCTTTGAAGAGGGGTGTGGACCCTCAAGTCTGGAAGAAAGCAATTGTCTGTGTGTTCTCTCTTGTACTGCCAGTCACCGGTGTATTCAACTGTGTAGCCTTGGACCGCGTCATGTATGTGCATGTAACTTGCATGATCAAGGTAACTACTATTAGCGGTAATATTACGTGTCTCTCGGACCTCTTTCAAGGGCTCGCCGTCCTTTATCCCCAGCACCCCCCCTCCAGGGGCGGCAATCCGAGGGATAGCCCCGTGCGCCACAAGCTCTAGCTACGCCTGCCAAGCCTTGGCTGGTTGGGTTGCAGCAGAAGTTGGATGACCTACAATCGAGTGTTTGCTTTGTGTTAGTGCCGTATATTATGGTTCTGTATTGATTGTGACGCTATGCATCTTGATTAAGTGCAGTGTGGCATGCACAGTTGCTGCTGTTTGCATACTGTGTGTTGAAGGGCTGGATCTATGAGTTGGATTGTTTATGGTGGAACATGCATGCTGCATGCATGTTCTCTCAGTGAGAAGGAAGGCCGGTGGAGTTTTGACCTGTGTGTCCCTTCTGTGTGAAGGGAGGTGTGGGGCACGTGTGAGCTTCCCTGATGAGTGGTACAAACGAGTGTGTGATGTTGAGTGCTCGGGGAGATGGTTCCACCAGGAGAGCGTGCGCGAATCCACGAGATGAGCTGAGCCCGGAAAAACAGCAACCCCCAGTGGAGAGTGCTTATGACAACTACAGGGAATAGTTGTGCACCTGAGCTCATTTATTCAACAAAGGTACCTTGAATGCGTGTGGGCGGTGCCTTCAACAGTGTTCTCAGTTACTGATACAGCATTTCAAGTGCTACGTCAGAGCTGTGAGGCAAAAGCACACGCTCGATCGATGTGCACGTGGCCCTGCTACACTTCTCCGCAACCTTTCTCGGCATCAATCCATACATACTGTTTCCTCCAGCAGTATGCTTGCTTCACACGATTTACCCCGACCTTTTTACTTTCTGTGTGTGCGCAGCTGGAGCAGAAACAATAGCATACGGTTAATGCGAAAGAGACAGAAACGCCTGCGTCACGAGAGATGCACAAGGACATTAATTAGGCTTATTGTGAAGTTGGGGTGCTGCAGAATAGAATTGACAGAGCAGCCTAAGGAAAAGAAAACGCGCTTCTGCAATTCCAGGAAGCTGACTGAAATAAAGCGGGGCTTTGCTACTAAAAGGGAAGGAGGGCGTCTGAACACCTGACCGCTATAGAGATACCATTTTGAAATAATTAGAGGGAAAATAATTGATAATCAAAGTAATTGATGCCAAGATAAGACACGTGAAAGCATGTTCTATTCTTTATTCACATAAAAGTGCTTTTAGCGGTCACTGGGAGCTGCATGTGGTGTGTGATCTATACAGGCTGCTGGTTAGGGTGGTTTTAAGGACGTCTACGTTTAAAACCGCCAGACTCTCTGATCTGGTTGGATAACGATGTTTCAGTGGAAAAACCACTGATATCAAGAAAAGTATAAAACGCGCTGACATAAAATAGAAAGCTAAGCGAGGCGCAGTCCGCATACAAATGTAAACTGCCAGCCCGGTGGAATTAAAATGGTAAATAAACTGTGACGGGCACGTAGAATATGCTGAACTGTGCTGCGTACTCTAGAGGGCGCTGATAGATCACAGAGTCAAGCCATGTTCCGAGTAGCATGTCAAGTCTCCACTGAATATACCTGGATCAGCTGTCACAATGGGGTCCTGGGGGGGGCGGCCGACCGTAGGTGTCAGGTCTGTAGAACCTGGGGGCGCGCAGGCTAAGAGCGCGCAATGAGGGACTCACACGGACACCTGGTTTAGTTCGTCGCGTGGTCCCGGCTAACTCGGGGACACGCCCACCTTTATTTTTATAACGTACGCGGCGCCGTGCGCCACCGCGTATGCGCACGTCTACGTGCGCTGATCAACTAGACCGCAACTGTGCGGTCGCAACATTACATTCCTTTTCACCTTTGGTATGAACAAAACCCCTCCCCCTCAACAAAATGGTATCGCTCTGAGTGTCCAACATAAACAATAAAACTTGGCCATCCGGCCTGTTACCAGTCTCTAGTCTCTTCACGGTCTCTCAGCCCACTGCGTAGTCGGCCATCTGGGAGGAGGGCGCTGGGTTCCTTCTCAGTCCATAGCCTGCTGCTTCGCCACGGAACAGCACTCTCCGGGGTGGTTCACTGCAGGGAGTGCTCGTGCCCAGAGGGCTCTGGGGGCTCCTGGGGAGAGCGACACTGGGGGTGCTGGAGGCTCGTGGTTCATCTGCAGAGTCTACGTCCCAATCCTGGACGGCGGCTTCGGGAGTGTTTTGGTTGCTTCCTGGCCGGGCTGGCGATGCTGTTGATCCCTCATTCCTCTCCGAGCTAGGTGGGTCATTCCGGGGGCTGGCAGCCCTTTTGAAGAATGAGACATTCCTGGTGACTGTTTCTCCCTCTCGCTGGGCAGTGATCATGGTCCCGTTCCGGGCAGTGACAGTCCATGGTTGTGGTTCAAACGGGAGCCTGAACTTGCTCCCTGGATACCTGTCTCGGACATAGACCCGGTCGTTTTCGGCAATAGATGATTCTTTGGACCTTCGCCGGAGACTTGCATAGTCATTTGACTTTTTCCTGTTGGACACCGTCCTCCATGATTCTGCACTGGTGGGGTTCCAGGTGGGGTTATTTGGGAGGGTGTCTCGGATTATGCGTCCCATCGTGGACGGACCTAGGGCTGCCTCAGTGGTGCGGTGTGGAGTAAGCCTGTACTCTCGGAGGAAGGAGTAGATTCCCTTTTCCACCGATGTTCCCTCAGCATGGGCAATTCGGATGGTTTTGTTCAGCGTGCGCATAAACCTTTCCACCTCTCCGTTTGCTTGCGGCCATCTGGGTGTTATTTTCCGGTGTAGAATCCCCCACTCCGCTAGATACTCAGCAAACTCTTGGCTCTGAAAGGGGGGACCGTTGTCGGTCTTGACTCTCACAAAGATGCCATGGGTTGCGATAGTCTTCTCAAATTTGGCGATCACCTCTTTTGCAGTGAGGGAGGTAACAATTTCCACCTCTGGATATTTCGTGTAGTCATCCATGATGACAAGCATGTGTCTTCCGTCTGGCAGGTGACCGAAATCGGCGCTGACGTGTTCCCATGGTTTTTCCGGGCCAACTTCTGTGATGACCGGGGGCGGGTTTTCTGGGAGCCCCGCTGCTTGGCACCACTGGCACTCTTTGACGGCCCGTTCCACTTGTGAGTCCATGTCTGGAAACCATAGTTTGGCACGAAGTCGGCTTTATGTTTTCACCACTCCCTGGTGTCCTCGGTGAGCAAGGGCAATGGCTTGCTGGGTGAGAGTAGCCGGCATCACGATTCTGGGCCCTCTTAGCACGCAACCCTGGCTATCAACTGACAGCTCCTCTTTGACCCTCAAGAACGCTTCCAGGGTTGTTTTCGCTTGCGGTGTTCTCTTGCCTAATGACGCTTGGAGCGTCTTCCACTCGTTCGTGCGTATGGCATTCGAGACAATCTGGAAGATCTCGTCATTTTGGGTGGCTTCAATGATCATGTCCAAACTCATGGGGAGTGGCCTGGACCTTTCAACCACTGCATTCACGTATGACTCAGTGTCTTCAGCATCCTCTCTTTCTCCCGGGGTGGCTGCCCTCGGGTGGCGTGATAGGAAGTCCGCTGGGTTGGTGGCTCCCGGTTTGAACTCTAGCAGGTAGTCATATTCCTGCAGCTGCAGGATCCATTTTTCAATCCTGGGCGGTGGTTTCGATACCGTCCCCCTGAATAGTGGAATTAGGGGTTTGTGGTCTGTTGAGACGGTGAACGGGTGCCCATACACATACATGTGGAAATGTCTGCACGCCCAGTGGATAGCTATGGCTTCACGTTCTATCTGAGAGTACCTCTGTTCCGTCTCTGTCAGCGATCTGCTGGCGTATGCAATCGGTGCCCAGTCATCTTCTCCTTGACGTTGTGTGAGGACAGCACCCAGACCGAAAGGGCTGGCATCGACGGCGATGTTGGTCTGTTTGGAGGGGTCAAAGTAGGAGAGCGTCTTCTCCGCCGATAGGGCTGCCTTCGTGTTTCGGAATGCGTCATCCTGTTCCTTGCCCCACTGCCAGGGGGTGGATGTCTTCGTGAGCTCGCGGAGGGGTCGGGTGATGTTGGAGAGGTCCGGGATAAAGCGACCACAGAAATTGACCATTCCTAGAAAGCTCCGCACCTCGGAGATGTTTGTCGGGGCGGGAGCTGTCTGTACATCCTTGACCTTCTCTGGATCGGGGGCAATGCCCTTGTCTGAGAATGTGTATCCGAAGAAACTGATGGTGTTGCGGAGGAATTGGCATTTTTCGCGGTGCAGGGTGAGGCCAGAATCCTTTAGTCTTTGTAGAACTCCCCTCAGCCGCTGGTGATGTTCTTCCACAGACTGGGCATATATCAGCAGGTCGTCACTGACGTTGAGTACGCCTGGGAGTCCGCTGAGCACTTCACGGATAGTATTCTGGAAAACTTCTGCAGCACTCGATATGCCGAAGTTGAGGCGGCGATATCGGCGTAGGCCCACATGGGTGGAAAAGGTAGTGATGTACCTGGAGTCTGGGTGGAGTGGTAGCTGGTGGTAGCCCGAGCGAAGATCTACCTTGGAAAACCATTTGGCTCCATTGAGTTCGCTCAATATGTCGTCAACAGTGGGCGTCAGGTGACGCTCTCGCTTGACTGCGGCGTTGGGCAGGCGCATGTCCACGCATATGCGAACCTGCCCTGGCTGTTTAGGCTTCCTCGCTACTACGATCGGTGACACCCAAGGCGTGGGCCCATCCACTTTCTCGATTATTCCTTGTCTCTCGAGACTCTCGAGTTCTTCTTCCACCTTCTTCCGGAGGTGGAAAGCAATTCTCCGGTGTCGAAGTGCCACGGGTTGTATGGATGGATCAATGTGCAGCGATACCTCTTTCCCTTTGAGGCACCCGATGCCCCTGAACGTGTCCTCAAATTCTTCGATGATGGCATCGAGTTCATCCTCTAGGACTGCCATGGCATAGAAGATGAGTTGGAGTTCTTCGGCGGCCTTTCCGCTGAGTAGCATGCCGCTCCCTTCTCTTGTCACATATATGGTGGAGGGGACTGTCCTGTCCTGGTGACAGATATTTGTCTTGAAACACCCGATGAGTGGTATTGGGGTTTTCTGCCCATAGGCGAACACTCGGATCTTTGCTTTGCTTAGGGTTGGCCTGTCACGCAGTTGGTTATACACGTCCGCTGCCATCAACTCGATGGAGGCCCCTGTATCTATAGTGGCTCTCACCTCTTGCTGGTTCACTCTTATGCGACACTTCGGGAGGCGCTTTTTCTTTCTGGCCGGATGGTCGATGGCAAACACATAGTGTATGGGGTAGTCATGGACATCGTCGTCCATATCTTCGCTCTCTGGGCTGTCTCTGATGGCGTGCGCTGCCTCCGCCTTCTGTTTCGAGGACCTGCATACCGAGGCGAAATGATTCAAACGCCCACACGCGCTGCATTTCTTGCCGTTTGCTGGGCAGTCTTTTGCTCTGTGAGGTGTGCCTCCACAGTATCCACATTCCTTCCGCCTTTCCTGTGGCTTCTTCCCTCCGAATGACCGTTGTTTGGGGCGGACGACATTCACTTGTTCTGCGACGTTGACTTGTTCACTTTTTACTGGCCTGTGCAATGCTGCCTCCATGTGTGACGCTCTCGCTCTCGATAGTTCCTTGGAGCGGCCTAGTTTCAGGATCTCAGCAAGGGGCTTCCCATCTTCTTGGAGAATCTTGACCCTGAGATCGGATGAATAACAGTTCTGAATTATCTGACCACGTATCTCTTCTTGCTCATCCCTGAATCCACAAGTGCTAGCGAGCTCCCGCAGCCTCCCATGGAAAGCATCAAGAGACTCATCAGCCTCCTGCCGGGCTTGGCGAAAGAGAAAACGCTCGTAGTCTTTGCTGGCCATGGGCTCGAAGTAAGCGTTAAGCGCTTGTAGTAGCGTGACATAAGTGTGCGGCGTGGCCTCTGTCAAAGTCTTGTAAATGCGGTGAATGTCCTTACCCCCTAGGTGCAGGAGGAGTGCTCGGCGGCGGTCCCTCGCCGTCCCCGCACCTTCAAAGTAGAAGTTGAGGCGCTCTGTCCAGTCTTTCCATCTCGGCGCCAAAGAGGCAGGTGCGCCGTCGACCACAAAGGGCTCGATCGGGGGGATGGCCGTCATCGCGGCGCGGGCACAGGTGGCTCCACTAGGGGCACTCCGGGTCGGAATACGAGGCTCCTCCACGTGGGGATGGGCGCCACCGGCAGGCCAGTCGCTGCTGGGCACGTGTCGCGGTCTAGCGTGAATGTGCAACGCTACCGCGCGTCATCCTCTGCAGGCGCTATGACCAGGAGGCGCCACGTGCATGCGTGGCAGGGCGCACATGTGGCGGCCGCAGTCTCAAACCCTCATCCGGGTCTCGGTCAGGGCCTCGCCGGGCCAGTCGGGGCAGCACATGGGGCCTGGGCGGCGCTCCAATGCAGTACGGGCCGTGCAGGGGGCACAGCGTGGGGTCAGACACCCCTCGTCGCCATTGTCAGGTCTGTAGAACCTGGGGGCGCGCAGGCTAAGAGCGCGCAATGAGGGACTCACACGGACACCTGGTTTAGTTCGTCGCGTGGTCCCGACTAACTCGGGGACACGCCCACCTTTATTTTTATAACGTACGCGGCGCCGTGCGCCACCGCGTATGCGCACGTCTACGTGCGCTGATCAACTAGACCGCAACTGTGCGGTCGCAACATTACAGTAGGGAGGCCTGCCCCGCCCGGGGGAATTTGGGGGCCGGGGAAAGGGGGGGGGGGGGGGGTAGAGATGGCGCCGCACGGGGATGGGCTTGGGTGTTTCGGTAGCTTTTGGGCTGGGGGCGGGGCTTGATTGGGCTTCTTTTGGGCTGGGCTGTGGTAACTGCCCGGCCACGCGGCAGAGACACCATTTTAGGTAAGGTGTCTCGGCCGCCGGGCGGGGGGGTGGCGGTTGGACAATTTTTTCTTCCCGGGCTGCTCGCCTCCTCGTTGATGATTTGCATTTCTCGCACCTGGACTTTGTTTGGAATGAAAAGCCTCGCTGCTACGGTGCAAGGACTGTTCGCGGAAAACGCTTGTGTTTTGACAATGCTCAATTACACCGTAGAGACCGCAGCACAAACAGAGGCGAACTGTTGAACTACTACCAATGGCACCGGATTTTCCCGGCAGGCTGGACACTTCGCTGGTGCGGCGCAGCTCGGGAGAGCAGCATGCGGCTCCACGCGGCCGAGCGGATGGGCCTGTTCTGCCTGGTGCGGGCGGTCAGGCTCCCACGTGGGACTAGGTGAGTCCCGCTGCCCCTACCCGAAGGGTCCATACGGCCGCCGGGAGTTAATTTGGGGCAGGGGAGAAAAGACGGATGCGCTTCTTGGGGGGCGGTAATTTCTGCTCTCTCTGCATGAGGGGTTATTTCAAGTTTAGCTAGCATGGCATTGTGTGTTGATTGTATGGTACTGTGGTGTGTGGTAACATGGTACCGTGGGGAGGACGATTTAGTACAGCTGGCCTTGTATTTCAGTAGGCAGCATGTTATAGTGGGTACCCTGTTGGGGATAGGAGGGAATAGTGGGTTGTGGTACACGTGGTTGTGGTATAAGCGATAGTGGTACTGGTGAGTAGGAAAAGTAGCATCACGGTGCAGGTACAATACTGTGGTAATGCATTGTAGAGCCTATCCTGGTGTGGGTAGCAAAACACTGATGTGGATAGCGTAACACTGATGTGGATAGCATAGTGCAGTGGGGTGGTAGTAGTATAGGCTGGCATTGCCCCGTGATAGGTACTGGTGTGTTATGGTATCGGCGCCACGATTCTGTGGTGGTACCAGCATAAGTGGGGGGTTTGCGGACTGCGGAGAGGCCGTTCGCGTGACTTCCGGGCACTGCTTATGGCGGGAGGGCACTGGGTACAAGGGCGGGTGACATCACGGAGCATCTGTCAGCACTGGGATTAGCTCAATTACGGGGACGATGGTCTGCAGCAGCTGAACTGAATCCTTTTAGACGGAGTTCGTATACAGTGGTGCTCCAAACTGTGGGGAACTGTATAATCAAGGCAGCTAATTGGCGGAGTAAACAGTACAGGAGCGGGATAGTATGGCAGCTGCTGAATTGAAATGAGGGTGAGCGAGGCGTCGTCCTTTTCGCTTCTACATCCTGACGTCACGCGGTGGTCCCAGAATAGACATAAGGCGTCGCATTTGTTATCCTCGTTGTTTTACATCGCGACATTTCATATGACACGAGACACGTATTTGGCGGCTATCTAAATTCTCAGGCTTTTGTGCAATAATTAATTTTAGTCGGTTCTATGCATATTTACAGAATATGAAATGCAGTTGGTGTCTATGGTAGGGTCACATACACGGTTATGGGGCTGGTCGCACACGAAAGGTGAACTGCGGCTGTAATATTTTACTGCCTGTCGTCTCGTACGGCCTCGCGGCACCAATTGTGTGCAGTATACATCTAACGACCTCAGTCAAACTCCCTTATAAACAGCTCGGGTCTTCGTATGTCATTGCAGCAGGAGACCGACCTTGCCACATATAGTCTCTCCCTAGTCCCCTCCGGCCTTGGAAACTGAGCCAGCGCGTAGGGAACAGGAGCTCGAACAGACCTACGAGAGTGCAAAATTCCAAATGTCCCGTATAGCCCTTCCCCCCCCTCGCGCCTGTCAAACCCGGAGCGGAGCGAACTTAAGGGCCCGTACTGCTCCCATTAATGCGGGTTTTATTGCTACACGCCAGCCTGGGGGGCAGGGGAGGGGAGAGGGGGCAGGAAAAGCATTGCCCTCGGTACTATGAAAGGGCACTGAGAGGATCGCACTCGACAGGGCGTTTTTGTGTAAACGTGCGGCAAGTTGGGTAATGTTACCGTTTTTTCACACTTCCCCGCAGGCTTCTACCTTTTCGGTTGTTGGTAATCTCGCAACCGCCGACCAGGCATCATTTATCCCATGAGCGTGATCATTTTCTCTCTGAGGGAACGCCGAGTTTCCGAATATGGCTCGTGGAAGCTACGGCTCAGATTGGCTACGGTGTGTGCGGGAGCTTGCGCGGGCGAAGTGGCGACAGCAGCAGGGTTTATCAACTTTCTGGCCGCGTTCAGGCCCAATATCGCTTTGACATGGGTGTGCTTTTATTAGTGCTGGAATTTGTGCTGAATGTTGTACCTCGACGGCACAATTTCGGATAGACATTGCTGGTTTATCACCCGCTGCCTTGGAGTGCTAAGTATTGTATCGTAATTACTTATAAATAGCGCTTACTACCCCTGACGGGGTGCCGAAGTGCTTTTCAGTGGGTAGCTTGCAACTCCGGAAACTATAAGGGATTAGTATAGTGAAATATGAAAGTAATTTGAGTGGTGGATAGGTTAGTGATTGGCAATAGCCCAATAACCAGCACAGTGCATCCATTGGTTAGCAGAGTTCATTCTTACTGGAATGGTAAGGAGTATGTGTTCAATTATGAGCGAGCAGTAGAACTTTGTATGCAGCCTGTAATTTCAGTGCTAGGTAGATCCAAGTTCACGCAAGAGTACTTCCGTCCATTAGATTTGATTTTGGTTGTGGTTGGTGTACATAAGTTAGTACCCTTTGAAAATGGATGAGTGCTCACTAGAATGTAGTCCCAGGTAGTAATTCAGCTGGAAGACAGTTGGCGTGGAAGAGTTTGCATGCGCACAAATATAGGCAAATATTTAAACAAACTGGGTATTTGTCTGGCAAAACGATATGGAGGGGGCACAATGGGAGGGGAACAGGCTGCAGATTCACACCACCTCATCGGTGAATCACATAGTAAGCAGGTGGGGAACGGATGAGCTCCACCTATATGAAAATCAAGTATTAAGGAAATACTTTCCACATAAAACAGGGATTTCAGGATGACTGGTTCAGACACTCAGTACACCTTGATCATCCCTAGCATCAGCTACATGAAGATGTCTGGATTTTGTTAACACGAGGTGTATACTTTTTGGGGGTCGGCCTAGGTGCAGGTTGGGGAGCTCGAGCGGACGGTACGGGCGTTATCGGCGTGAACGGGGACAGCGGCGCGGTTAGGCCGCGGGCATTTCAAGTCGTGTGTAGGTGAGAGGTACGTTCTTTGCAGTGGGCTTTTTCCTGGCGGATAGGCTCTGGGGGGTGACGCACTGTGTGGAGGACTTCTTCCGGGGCGCCAGAGAGGAGGCACGGTCCCATGTCGGTGTGGTCATTCTCCGTATTGAGCTCGACTCCGTGGCCAGGGAGCACGCCCGCCGGAGGACAGGGGGGTCGCAGCGCGCAGGGGGGTCTGACGCGGAACGGTGACGCTGCCAGGTCGGGGGCTGCGGGGTATGGTAGGTGACGGGGGGGAGTTGGGGGCACTGCGGCAGGGGTTTCTTCCTGGCGGACGGGCTCCGGTGTGGGACACGCATCCGGAGGGCTTCTCTCTGGTGGGACGGCCGGCTTCGGCGGACTGCCTGCAGGCGCTGGGCGGCTTCTCAGGCCTTCTGTTGACAGGGGGGCTCTGGGCGCCGGAGAGGGGGCACGGCCCCGGTTCAGTGCGGCATACCTCGTAGGGATCTCGATTCCGCGGTCAGGAAGCACGCCCCGGGGGTGACGTCGACTGAGGGCATGGCCCTATACAGTTAGTGACGGAGGGCATGGACCTATGCATGGGTGACTGAAGGCATGGCCCTATGCATGGGCGACGGAGGGCATGGCCCTATGCATTGGTGACGGAGGGCATGGCCCTATAAGTCGGTGGCGGAGGGCATGGCCCTATATGTTGGTGACGGAGGGCATGGCCCTATACGTTGGTGGCGGGGGCATGGCCCTATACATTGGGGACGGAGGGCATGGCCCTATACATTGGTGACGGAGGGCATGGCCCTATACATTGGTGACGGAGGGCATGGCCCTATACTTGGTGGCGGAGGGCATGGCCCTATACGTGGTGACGGAGGGCATGGCCCTATACATTGGGACGGAGGGCATGGCCCTGTGGTTAGGGGAGGACCTGCTGGCGGTTTGAACGCGTGGACCGGACAGCACAGGGTTTGAGGGGGGTCCGCGGCAGCCATATAGTTAGGGGGTGGTCCTGCCGAATGGGGCAGGTGGCACGTCCCGGGTAAGGGAGGGGGAGTCCTAGGGGGGGTCGAGGACCGTTAGCACGTCCCTCGAGTGGCGGTTCTTCCTAATATATGGGGGAAGAGTAGGAGAACTGTTTGGATTATCGGGGGGTAGGTCAAGCACAATAAAGTATTTAGCCAGGTGGAGAGGCAAATTGACGTTATGCTAATTGTTACTGTTTGTGGATTGTGGGAATCAGTTAGGGGAGGGGGTGGGGGTGAGGCAGGAAATTACATATTTATGAGGTTTAGATTGTGCGGCGCAGGCCAAGGATGTTATTGTGTAGGATGCACCTGCTTCCAATAAAGCGGCCTTTATCACACTTACATTGAGTCTCGGGTCGGTGCTTTCTTCCCCCCCCCCCTTTCTCCAATGGGCCCCAATGGGGTCCTGGGGGGGGCGGCCGACCGAAGGGAGGCCTGCCCCGTCCGGGGGAATTTGGGGGCCGGGGAAAGGGGGGGGGGGGGTAGAGATGGCGCCGCACGGGGACGGGCTTGGGTGTTTCGGTAGCTTTTGGGCTGGGGGCGGGGCTTGATTGGGCTTCTTTTGGGCTGGGCTGTGGTAACTGCCCGGCCACGCGGCAGAGACACCATTTTAGGTAAGGTGTCTCGGCCGCCGGGCGGGGGGGTGGCGGTTGGACAATTTTTTCCCTCCCACCCTCCCTGGGCCATGATTCGGGGGGGGTGCCCACGGGCAGGCATCACTGTTTACGGGGGAGCTTCCTTTGCGGGGGAGTTTGGGGGCGATGGGGATTTTGGGCTTGGCTTTGTTGGAGGCTGGTGCACAAAGGGGTTTTGAAAGGGGAGATGAGTGTGTTGGACGTTACATCTTGGTGTCCTTAGGCTCAATCCTTTTTGTATGAATAGTATCAGAAGAGTCCGTGCTTTGTTGAAAATTGCTCTTTATTTGTATGGATTAAAACATAGACAGCCGACACGTGTTTCGCCTCGGTGGTGAATTGCGCCAGGGTTTTTTCAAGGCTCTTTACAATGTTTTGTATTCTGTGCAAAAAGGTTTTTTTTTGGATTGGGTGGGGGGTTTTCGCATGTCGCTGGAGCAGGTGTGGGGTGCATTATGTATGTAGGGGCGGTTCTTCCTAATATATGGGGGAAGAGTAGGAGAACTGTTTGGATTATCGGGGGGTAGGTCAAGCACAATAAAGTATTTAGCCAGGTGGAGAGGCAAATTGACGTTATGCTAATTGTTACTGTTTGTGGATTGTGGGAATCAGTTAGGGGAGGGGGTGAGGCAGGAAATTACATATTTATGAGGTTTAGATTGTGCGGCGCAGGCCAAGGATGTTATTGTGTAGGATGCACCTGCTTCCAATAAAGCGCCTTTATCACACTTACATTGAGTCTCGGGTCGGTGCTTTCTTCCCCCCCCCCCTTTCTCCAATGGGCCCCAATGTGTTTTTACAGGGCCACGGCTTTAAAAAGTACCCCGCCCCAATCCTTGAGCCAAGGCTGAAAAAGCACAGCCCATGAGCGGACTCAGAATGGAAAACTATACATCTCCAGAAGGGCACCGCTCTTTGTTCAGCCAGTAGCTGAATGGGTGCAGGCCTCTTTTAAAGCAATGACTTAAAAATGCACATCTCCCTACATGGCTTCGGGGGTGGAATTCTATGTCTATATTATTCTTTAAATTCCGAAATGCAGCAAAGCGCTGTGCAGGTCCAATGCAAAGACGAGTAACTCGAAGTTAGAGAGAGAGCTGGTCTTCTGACAGCGAATGTCAACTGTTAGCCAGGTATAGGGAAATAATGCAATTCTCAGATTGACTCACAGGGGAAACGTACACGACTCTCTACCCATTGTTGGAAGGTGCACAGTTTCTCAACAGACCAATGGCCGAAAAGGACATAGCGCCATTATTGACACATAGATTGCTCTTTACTTAACTGGTTGTTGTAATATTGGGCTTCAGGCCCACATACTGAGAAATAACGGACACGGACACCCAGGGTATGCTCCAGTAACTGGCCACGAGCACGTGCACTCGGGCCCTTTTTGTTGACGGGGCCTCGTTACTCGTGGCACCCGTGATGGACGAGTGTGGGGGTGCAGTGTGTCCAGCCCTCGAGGGAGTGGCTGGAATCACAACTTCCTGCGGGACACTAGAACGTGTCTCGCAGGACACTACATTCCTCCCCAACTTTATTGAGGAACAAAGTGTTAGTCCAACCTGTGGGGATAAACAAACAGTTACCTAAATACCACAGGGTCCATCAGTCTCTCGAGTCGGGTGGCAGGACGACATCAGACATGGGCTGGTGGCCTTGCTTGCAGTAGAACCTTCTCGGCACCCGTAGTTTCACCTGAGGGGCTCAGGACACGAAGGCTGGCTCGGAGACGTCCGCTGCAGACCGTCAGTTCGCTGATGATGACATGTCTTGCTGTCTTGCATGGCTTCCAATTTGCTGACGTCGGTGATGGTCTGTGGTGAATTCTAAACAGTTCCTTTTCGTGGGTTGCGTCGTGAACATGGATGGAGTCCCAAGTGAGAATTCAGAGAGGTGTTGCTGGGCGACTGTCCCTGTTGAACTACTTGGCTGTGACCGGTAACCTGTCGGTGGGGCAACATCTCTTCTCGCTCTCCCGCCTGGGGAGGCCCGTTGTCGGGGTTGCTGCGGGACTGTGGGAGGGCTGATCTGGGGGCCGCTTGTGTACCATCTGGGGCAGCGGCAGGACTGCGGAGGAGCCATTACTTAGCCGCACGCACAACTCTCACGGGTGGATGAGTCTTGGCCAATACTTGCACTCGCTGCCACAGTTCCAGTGTAGGCCAGGTTCCCAAGAGGCTTCAGATTTCTTTTGGTCGGCTGGTGTGGCAACGGTGTCGGACTCCAGTCCATCGGTACTCAGGGAGTGGTGTTTGACGCATGTGCTGGTGGCTGGCGTGATGGCGGTTGCCAGCTGTGTGGTGAGTCCGAATGACAGGTGGTGGTGACTTGCTGGGAGAGTTCAGATGGCGAGGGGACCGAGCAGCCAGGTGTCTCCGCTTTGATGAGGTTGATCTTCGGTGGTGGCTTGAAACGTAGAGTGTACGAATCCTCTCTTGCCTGTTTTGGGGCCACGGCCGACTCCATCTTGAGGTGGTGTGAGGGCGGCACTCAGTTCTGATCTTTACCCGTGACATCTGCGGACAGGAGCAGGGATGCCGATTGACTCAGACTGCCGACCCTCGGGGATGGGCAGTCCCCTGGGGAAGCATTGGGATGAGACGCGGTCTGCGCTTGCTGCGGTTTATGTTTGGTTCATCCGTGAGGCTGTATCCTGGGTAGTTGGTCCGCCTTGGTGGCTGTCTGGTGTGTCAGGGTATGCTCTTTGCTTCCTTTGTTGGTCTGTTCATCCCACCTGTGTTCATCTGGTTTTCGGGGTGACAGGGCTGTCATTCTCTTCTGTTCTTCGAGGTCATTGCGCTTGGACCTCGATGCGGCACTGTCATGGTGCCGGCTTCTTCCTTCTCTCCGGCGCGCTCCTTGCTTGCTGGGCAACATGACGTCCCGGTCACGTGTCGATGGTTGTTGGAGCGCATGGTGCTGTGGCGGCCTGCCACGTGGGGTGTGCGACTCATCTCTTGCCAATCTTGGGTCGTGGCCGACTCCGTCTTGAGGCAGTGTGAGAGAGGATACCGTGTGTGGTCTTCAGCCTACTGCGGGGCTTCGCTGGGGTGGTGGAGACGCGGGTGCTCTCCTACCTGCATTCAGCAGTGCTTCTGTGTGGAGAGGTCTCCTGGGTGCTGTCTGTGCAGTCAGGTTCACTGGCGCGGCTTTCTGCGCGCTTCTGGCTTTGCATGCTCTTTGCGTGCTTGGTCTCGTTCTTGGATGCTTTCTTCTGGCCCATGGGGTGCCTGTGGGGTGGTTGGTGGTTGTGCCTATTCACCAGTAAGAGCGGGTGATGCGACCTCTTCACTGGTGGTGGCGTCAGGCAGCCACGTCTGGCGCGTGCTCCGCACCAATCTTTCTTGTGCTTGTAATGGGGTGGTTACCTTGAGACGTTGCTGTCTGGCTGGTCTTCCACCCTTGCTAGTGGAGTTGTCTTTGGTGTTGCTGCTTGAGTGTCTTGCAGTCATTGGTGGGGTTTATTAGTCTTTCCCCGTTCCTTGCAGAGGTGGCAGGCAGTGCTCTCGCCTCTATGATGCTGGTTTGCGCTGGTGCAGCCAGGGGGCACCTTGGGGCTCTTGAGTTTGGCGGCAACTGGAGATTTTGCTGTCTTCGAAGGGCGTTCTGGCTGTTCTCACTTGCAGGGTGCAGAGGGCCACTCTATGAGCATTCTTCTTTGAGGGCGTGTCTTGCTGTGCCAGGTGCAGTTTGTCTCAGCCACTGAGCGTGAGTAGGCCGTCTTCCAGGTGATGGCGGTGTGCTCGCTTGGATCTCTTGACTGCCACAGCTGGTTAGTTAGCCGGATGATGCGCTCCAGTACTACTGGACGGTAGGGTAAAGCGCAGCTATGCTTGTCGCAAGCCTGCAGCCATCGGTCGCGGTGGGCAGTGAATGTGCTATACTGCCCTTTGGATGTGCTCGTTTGGGTCCTCCTGCTCGGATCCTTTCGCAAACTCCTTTTTGCTGATCCTGCCGCTTCTGGCAGGGTAGTGGGGTGTCAGGGCATCCCCTCCAGCCTATAGCGCTGCTAGGCTGGTGGTCGTGGGGTATAGCTAAATAACAGCTCTGGCCAGGCAGTGTGTCTGTCCCACGGCACGTGGTGTCTGGGTAGCCACCAGGTGGCGCTGCAGTCTTCGCAGTGGCTTGCCCTGAATGTTTCAGGTTGTGGGGGCTGGGGGAGCCGGTGCAGCGACCGTCCCTGGCCACAGTGCGGGGGCTGAGAATACTGCATGGTGCACTTGGTGCTAAGGTGGAGTGAGCTGCACTCTCCCCTTGTGTGGGGTCTGAGGCATTCCTTGTTCTGCCTTGTCCCTAAACCGGGGGTCTACTGGTCGCAGCGGACCTGTGGATGCATGGGCGTGGATCTCCCTGGCATGATGAGGTTGTCCTGCTATTGGTTTTGCCCTGCCGGCTGTTTCTTCCTCCTGTGCCTGGTTGGTGTAGCTGCGGTATCACTCGTGGTGGTTAGGTGGCAGTGCAGTGCGTGGCAGTGCAGTGCTTCCGTCTCAGAGCCCGGCAGCTTCTTCTGGACACTGCCGGCTTCTCCTCGTCCTTGGCTGTGGCGGCGGCCTCTGGCTGCTTTCTACCATTCGACTGCCGCAGACAAGGAGCTAAAAACACAGGATGTCCCCCTCCTCCTACCACCGGCTAGTGCTTGTGTCAGTTGTTTGCTTTCAAGTGCAATGGGGTGCTGTGGCCACCAGGTGGCGCTGCAGCCACTTGTCCAGTGGCAGAAAGGAAGACCCTCGATGTGGTCTGGAGGTTGGACGGGGCAGAGAAGCTCACCGGCAGGTAGGGAGTGCTGCCGTCTGCTTTGTTCAGTGCTCGGGATTGCTTCTGTGTGCACTCTCGCGGGCTGTGGCAGGAGGTGTCAGCCTGGCGGGTGCTTGTCGCAGGCTGCTGGGTTGCTCGCATCTTCCTCTCAGCTTTCAGTGTGTGGGGCTGATCAGTGACGGCGTCCGGCGCTGGATTCAGGCGCCTACTAGCAATTAATGTCTATGGCCGCGCGCCTACCTCTGGACTGTTCTAGTCGCCTGCAAAAGGTAGGGGGGATCAGTCGGGGCGTCGCACATGGGCTGGGCGGCTCACAGCTTGCTGGTGGTGGCGCTTTGAGCATGGACAGAGTGGCGTCCTGGCTCATTTATGCAGCAGGTTTCACACCAAGGAAAAGCAGCCTTGGTTGTCTCTTTCGCTGGGTGCGCACCAGGCTGGTGGGTGACAGACTTTCCGAGCTCACCGTATGTGCTGGGCACCGCTTCGCGCCAGTGCGGTCGGGCAGCTTTTGGGCGGTCTTCGGTGCCTTGTAGGCGGAGGAGGCACGGGACACTCACCACCCTCCTGTCGGCGCTGCTCGGACTCCGGGCATCACACTGCCTGTTGCGGTGGGCGCAGGCACTCCTCCCTTGTGGCAGCAACCGCCACGATTAGGAGTCACGATGATAGCAGCATGAAAAGTGTCCCAGGAGGCTTTCCGGGGCCTTGGTTGTCTGTAGCGCCTCACCATGAAATTCTGTGGGCAGTTCTCACCTCATGGCGCTGAGGTCGCTCCCGAGGCAAGCAGCCGCTCACGTCGTCAAAGGCTGTGGGCAGTGGCCGGGGGTGTGAACGGCGGTGTGGCAGCTTTGCGCGCTTCCTTCACTTGCAGGCCACTGTGAGCTGGCCGGCAGTTGCAGGGTCACGCTGTGTGGTCAGGCGGGTGCCGGTGCTTCAGGGTACATTACTCTTCCTACCTTGAGGCAGATGTAGCTGTCTTGCACGGGGGCTGGCACCCCCTCGCCGCCATTGTAATATTTTGGTCTCAGGCCCACATTGTCCAGCCCTCAAGGGAGTGGCTGGAATGACAACTTCCTGCGGGACACTAGAACGTGTCTCGCAGGACACTACAGTTGTGACTAAAATGTACAACACTGCGTGAATGTACTATAGCTGAAAGGTACACATATCCATACTTCATCCATGACTGTTTATTACATAACTCCACAAATGAATCAATTCTAAAAAAGTTTACAACTTCCTAGGTGGCACATTGCTGAAAAGACGACAGCTAATACTTTATCCATTGCTGTTAAGTGCACAGTTCGCTGCTCCACCCGGGGTGAAATGTGGACTGCGTCTTGATTGGCCTAGTGCCATGAGTGCACATCTCTCATTGGACCCAGCGTTCTATGAACTGTAAAGATGTCAACGAACTGACAGTGTAGACTCATCCGTGAGTGCTACGCTGGAGAGACACAATCTGAATCCATTTTAGCAGTATCACTTCCTGGGAGTTAGGGACGCACTTTTTGAGGCCAAGTGTTACCAGTGGCGTCACAAAACCTGAGGGCCCCCCACACTCCAGACCAGTCAGGAGCTCTCAGACCAGGCCGCCCGTGCTCTATGTTCGTAGCCAGGAATATTTGGTTCAGGGAGTATGGACCATGTAATGACACCAAGACAAGATTCTGCCTAGATTTTATAGCCATTAACATTTTTTGAAAAAAAGAAGCAGACAGTGTACTTTCATTTGCATTTCATGATTATACTATACACTTCCCTGAGGCTGTTTGGTGAAAATGGGCGTTTTCTTTTTTGTATACCCGGATGTCGTCTAGATTTTTTGTTCTGTTGTTATATTTACAGGTATGAACCAATTTTTCTGTTTCAAATTCAAAGTGGTGTGAATTTTTGGCAGTGCCATTATCCTGTTGAACCATACTTGAATCATCTTCATCTGAAACGTAAAAGATTAAATTGGCTTTGTGAGGGACTCAAACCAACGACCTATTTGTTGAAGCAATCTCAAGGGGTCTCAATAGATACATGTTTTCAGAAAGGAGAATAAACATATGAGACTTGTTGTATTAGGGGGATTTTCTGCTACTATATAGTATGAATGATTAAAAAGTCCAGGTACAGACTATGGGGCAAATTGACAAGCCCCTTGCGTCACCTTTGCGCTGCCATTGCGTCACTTTTGTGACGCAGCGGTGGTGTAAAAAATGCAGCCAATTTACGAGACGCATCTAGGGAGATGCGTCATGTTGTAAAGCCCTGCGTCACATTATACCCGCGTCAGGTATAATGTACACAGGGTGTGCGTTCCCACGCAAAAAGCCATTTAGAACTAACGCAGAGAAATCTACAAGGTTTCACTGCGTCACTCTACGCCTTCACTGTGTCAAAATCCCTACGCCTGCTCAGTCCAGGCGTAAGGAATGACGCAGGGCTTTTTGAATAGGATTCACACATCTGTGGTGGCGCATGGCTGGATTTGCGTCACTTTCATGAGCAACTCCAGTAATGTGTCACTTTTGTGCCAGCAGATGCGTCAGATTTTCTGACACATCTGTTAATCCTTGCGCCATGGAGCACTGTATTGTAATTATAGCGCATCCATAGTGGCTCAAAGCCATTCAGCGCTGGTGCAAGAAAACTGAGGCATCTATGCAGATGCGTCAGTTCCTTGTAAATCTGCCCCTTAGTGTTAGTATGTATGTCTTTGATGATGACTTTGGACATGTAACTTCCTTCCAGCCTCATTCAGTGTATGCACTGAGTCTGGGTTCAGTGCTTAGTGCTTAAAACCCAATCAGGAAGGTATTTCACCAGTGTTTAAGGGCAAACACTACTATATTTAGTATGGAAATTAGCCCACCTTTTTGTTTTTGCAGTACTCGGCTGGAGTGTTGTTTCAAGTTATGAGGGTGGGGGGCACATATGGAGGTTTTTGTCCATTTTTGGAGATCAGCTCTATTGTCTTTTGTCTCAGAATCATCTGGAGTATTGTTTCAAGGCCCTGAGATGGTGTCTGGATTTATGAATGGACAGATGGTGAATATAGACAATTGGATATTCATTAAGTATGGTGAATGAAAGTCAAATAGATGAATACTTAATTGTAGGCTGTGCCTGAATAGATCGTGGACAGTCAGTTGGAATGGACTTTGTGACACTAGTGAGATAGCATTGCCTCCCAGCTCATACTCCTGGATTTACGAAGCTTCCTCTGCTCACTGTGACTGTGTGGATACCACTTTGCCTTGACTTTTCTATTTGCTTACTGTATTTCCTAGCACTCTGAAGTGACTGCAGGGTAACCTGTTGGAGCTATGTAAAAAAACGGATTGAAAAGGATTGGTTATGCGCTGTGAAGGATCAAAGGACTGTTTAAAGGAGCCCTCTTGGTACACTATGGCAAATGGAGATTCAGGGTGACCAGATGATGTGGACTTGCTGGGATAGTGCCTTTTTTTAATTACACCTACCCATCCTGCTATGTTTTATTAAATGAAATTCTTGTGGCTTTGTTGAGGTGAAAGAGCGCAGGCATGACGGGTCTCACACCTCTATCCAACCCAATTACACAGTCAACAGGATACAAAGATGGGTATCCCTCTACCATACCCCTGACAAGTTTCCCAGGTCTATGTTGACTAGCTGCTACTGTCTAGGTTTTTTCATTTCAGTCTGTGACCTATAGTCTTGCTTATCCCAAAGATAAAACAAGGACTACAAATCCCACATTGAAAAGAACAAACTGATGTGAAGCATCCAGTCACACAGGACCTGGTGAATATGGCAGCCATGCTACGAGCAAAGCTGCTGCCTTTTGTTACCATTGCTGCAAAAGAAGGGGCAAAAGCTCAGCATGTCAAACATGCTGTCTTTACCTTTTTAAGTAATCCAATTGCAACAATGTTTTTGTTTCATGCTATGCTTACAGAGTGTGAGGTTGTGGATGAAATATTCTGAATGTGAGCACACAGCAATCCAAATCATATACCATACTATTCCAGGCTCAGCAGAACTCCATATCTCAGATTCACTAACAGCCCTATATGTCTAAGCTGAAATGAGCAATTTTATAGCACAGTCCAATATTTTGCATTTCACTTTTTGTTTGATCACCACAAAAACAACAGCAATAGCGATGTCTCTTGAGATACGTGATACCATAGGGCTGTGTCAGTAACTCGCCTTTCTCTTCCTGACATAACTCTTACTGGTTGTCTTGGCGTTTAGCTTTGAAACCCTGGCCACCCTACAATCACTAGAAATAAACTGTGCTCTAAGTCCCACTGAGTGAGTCTATAACAAGATTACGACAGGTGAACTTTGCATACTTGTGAAACTTCTCCCTTACCTAGTACACAGGCCTGATCCAGTTAGTGCTTATTTTAAGCCAATGGTTACAGGCAGGGCCCACTGGCACAGATTTGTGGGATCTGGCACATATTTTTTATCAACAGATTTTGATCGATGACAAGAGAGAGAAACAAAACAAAAGAGGGAAAGGTGAAGGGAATGAAATATGGACAAACTGTGACAAAGGGAGAAGCAGGGATGAAAAGAACCTGCAAGAGTGAGATAGCAACTTAGGTAGAATCCGGTGGTGGATTAAGGAGGCATGAAGTATAATAAAGACTTAGTACCCTGACCTTTAATGGTGTCAACAGGGGTTTCTGGGCAAAATCTCGAGCCTCAGCACTTATTGTTCACAAAATGATGCGTTGATTCCAGAAATTATCAAACCATTTGTGTTGCAACATTTTTATAGCTCGCCTCACTTTGTAATGTCTTCTGAGAAACTGTGCAGATGGTACCAATTTAACAAACAGAAAACTAAGTCATGGTGAGACTGTACTAAGTTAACCATCTCAGTGACACTACCTGCTGCTGCAGGTTTTAGTATTAAGAAAGTAGAAGTGGGCAAGCCACTGAATGTTCAAGCCAGATGCATGGTTTTACTGAGCTTGAGTTCCTCTTGGGCCCTTGAGCTCAAAACGAGTCGGTCTTTAATGTGGCTTCTGCCTGCCGCCTACATTCTATGCCCAGGCAGCCAGAATTAAAGGCAAAGTATTAACCTTTGCTTTAAAACAGGTGATCAAGCAGGTTACCAGCAACAGGTAATCTAACACCACATACACACCTAGGCCCATAAATTAATTCACAACGCACTGGCAATAACCGCTGGGGTCATGGTTTGTGATTCTCTAGATTAGTTATCTCTAGTCCCTAACTAATCTTTCGCTAATCAAAGAGTTCTTTCCTCTAGTCAATGGACCATTAGTATTTTAAATTTTATCTCTGATTAATTCATGTGAACCACTTACGCAGTACAGAACAAACTCTGTTTCTCACAGGAAGAAAAATTCAAGTAATCAATCAAAATGCATTCATTTATACTTTGCAATGACACTGCATGGAAGGGAGAGTATAGAGAGAAAAGCATATAAGCGCATAAACAGATATATTTATAGTTACCTAGAATGGTGTGAAAACCAACTCCCAGGCCTAGGAATTGGTAGGGGTTCCCCAGGAAAGATCTGGAAAACAACGACTTCAGGACAGGAATTTAGAACAGGAATCAGGACAGGACAGACAACCTCTCTATAACCGGTGCTTGCTTAGCACCTCTCTATGGCGCTCTCTTCTTCCTTGAGATTCTTACGCACTCTTCTTCTAAATTAATTTACTTAAGATAATTGGTTAAGCAATTCGATTCTTCTTCAGCATCACTTGTCACTCCAACAGCATCCCGGTCTCAATGCTTTAGCATCTCCGTCTCCAGACTCTCTAAATAACTAATGCTACCTCAATTATCCCTTTCTGTATGCTGGTAACACCCATTAATGTTTCAAACTTATGAAAATACTGACTCTGATTGGACAGGCAAAAGGAGGTGATCATCATACCATGCTTACGTATTACTCGTTTCAGTTAGCCCTTTGTTAATAAACCCATCCCCTTAATTCTTTATTCAAACTTTATTTCCCACCAGCATTCACAATGTAATTTTCACAAATTATAAAAAGTCTGCAGGTTCCCATCCATTTCAGTGGACTGTTGTTCCGGTTCTCAGTAAAGTATCCATCAGCAACCTTGGACGATGGTCAAGTTGACATCACATCTTCTAGCTTGGTTGCACTATGCATGTGCGGTAGCACAAGAGGGAATACACTATGGCTCACTATTCTAGGCCCATAATAAGCACTATTGAAAGAGTCAAAAAGACAAATGTTAAAATTAAAAGTAAATAGTTTCACTGTATACCACCTATATCTACTCTAATCCCATTTACTTATTATTACTCTCCCCGCATTAGCATTAGAAAAATAGCTGAGTTTAGTTTTCCAACAAGCTGGTGGCAAGCATGTGAGTTTCAAGCGGCCATTTTGTTAACTACTGCGCAAGTGCAGAAAGTTCCCTCCAAGCAAAAGATACGTCATACTACATGGATGAACTAGACGCATGCGCACTAAAGATTTTCGGTTAGCGGCCATTTTAGAATCACACTTGAGTTACTTATTAATGAAACACATAGGCAAGCTTTCATCTTTTCTCATAAATGTTGTGTAGTGAATATTATTTCCACAATACAGGTTTAATACGGGGTCTCTTTTTCACGAGTCCTTGCTCCTTCAATCCCCTCTCTGATGGCATTTTAAAGCCATCACAAATTACCCATCCCCCATCAGATGCCAACTTTAGAATTTTTCACTTTCTTTCCCTTTTCCATTATTGGTTTCATCTTTGTTCTTTAATCCTTTCATTTGCCCATATAACTTGCCTTTAATTTCTTCCAACTAAATCTCTTCATAATTTCATTTATTTTATTTTCCATTTATCTCATATCTCTTTCTTCTCAGTTTATTAGTACAACACTTACACCATATTATTATTGATAACACTAATATTGCTATACCTACTATGGGAAACAATACTTGTCCTAGGAAACTTTTCCCTATATTGGAAAACCAGTTCCCTACTGAAGAAATACTTTTTGTTAGTCTTTCCCAAACATTATCAACTTCCAGTGGTTTAAATTCTTCTTGCATTATTGTAATATTCTTTATATATCCCTTAATTTCTGTGCTTTTGTCTGGTATATAAGTAAAACAATGTTGCACCTTCAACAATTTACAGACTCCGCCCTCTTTAGCTAAGAGTATAACAAGCGCAAGACAATTTTGCAAAACCATAGACCTAATTGCAGCCATTTCTGTATTAATCATCAATAAGACTCCAGCAGTATAATTCGAAAGACTATCAACTACTGTTGACAACTGACAGATTGATCTGAATTTAGTACAACTCCCACTGAAGGTATCAATGCACTGAATATGTCACCTATTATTTCTGAAAAACTAGCTCTCTTTCTACGTGTTACTTCATTAGCATTTTCATTGCTTCCAGTGATTCTTTTGATGTGGTAAATCTTTGGAAAAACTATTCTGAAATAGCAACTCCCATACCACCTGGCAGGCAGCTTATAATACACTTTATTCCCACACACATAGTAAACTCCAGGAAATAATGGATCAGTGCCCCCTTTTAGTCCCCATTGAAAATCTACAGGGGCTGTCCAACAACCCTGAACCAGGGACAGTCGATTATTACACCCAACAAGGGTTCAGGTAAAGAAATTAAAAGGGGGAGGGGGAATATTCCAACTTAATACAAACAATGAAAAAGGAGAAAGAAGAAGCCTATGTATTAATGGACAATTCGAGAAAACAGTTATAATGTATTACATATGTTAAAATTCCAACAAGAAACAATTATGCTCAAGACAAAAATGTTGGTAAACAGAAAACGAAAAGCTTCACAAACCAAACATGTGGCTAACAAACAAACATTACATGTGCAAAGGAACAACACAAACAAAATAATATGTCCTATAAGAACTATGGCCACAAAAAGCGTCGACGGTGTTTCAACCGCTAGGTTACTATGCGGTCATCATCAGGACTTGAAATGGGCTTGAGTGATATATTGCTGTACAATGAAAAGGAAAAAATTCAAAAAAGTCAAGAATACATTCAACAGGTAGGCTTCTTCAAAGAAAAAAACTCATCAAGGAAAAGAAAGCTAAGAAATAGGACACCCAGTGTCAGTTAAAAGAAAATAAGATAAAAAAGTAAGAGGCAAGTAAAAACTACCTCCACACCCGACGTGAATCCATTTCCCAACAGAGCAGGCTATATAAAATTGATAAAAAATCACCTTAAAACGAGACTAGACAATCACAGATATTGATGGCTTATCACAATTACTCCAGCTTCTATATAAACAGAAATGAACAATCAATTGTACTGTGATACTCATATACACCAAGCTTACCAAAGCCCAGTAGTAAATTACCACTGGAAATTCAAAATAACTTACCCCAAAGGGCAGGGGGAGAATTTTGGCAACGGGGCATCCAAATGTGTCCTAATTATGTACTTTCCGCGTGTGGCGAATAAAATAAAACCCACGCATTCGCCCAATTAATCGGCTGAAAAAACAACAAAGAAAGGGCACGAATAATTAATTAAACTCCAGCCTAGAATCAGACCAAGACTAAATCAAACAAATCGGACAGGAGAGTAAATGAAGAGAGTAGTGGGCCACCAAGGTCCCAACTCGTTATGCACTGCAAGCACACAGTCTCAAGACTTAGAGTGCCCTCAAAATGTACAGCCTACTCAGGGAGTGCATTGAAACCAATTCGCGATAATCACTATACTGGTTCCGCCCACACAGCAGTATATACAGTTCGGGGCACAACAAAAGGACAAATAAAATAGTTAATGTAAGAACCAGAAAAGTTTGAGTTACGATTTTAAATTCCAAACTTAATCCAAAATCATACATGGTGGTACAGTTGACAACCGTGTCACAGGTCATACATAAGAAACGGGAACCGTGCTTACCGAATTACAAAACCGCGCGAGGAACGTTATTAGTAACACGACTTTACCCACGGTCCCATTTAATGTAGAAAAACTGGTGGAGTTTGATTTAAAAATCCAAACGGTTTCAAAAGGACGTACGTAACGGTAGAGAGCTTGGCTTACCTAATTACAAGTCCATACGAGGAGCACGAAAGTCGCTGATGAACTCCAAGAGGTTCAGGTAGTTCGGTTGAAAAATCGCACTAGGAATAGAGAGAGGCACACTCTAAACGTGTCGCATGTATTTGGGCGCCATCTTGGGAAGGGAATGGATGTAAATAGATAACTCCGGACAATAAGCTTATCAAAAATGTGCCCTTGACATGTATCCCTGAAATAATCCGATCGGCACTATTCACGAAAAATAATGGGTTTACGCTGGTAATTAGCACAAAACCATACTAAATGTGAGCAGCTGATTAAAGCCGATATTCGGGTTATAAACGTGGAGAAAAAAAAAAGGAGGGGGTGGTTTGCCCATTTCAAGGGGATACAAATATACCCCAATGCGGCCATACATTGGTTCAAAACCATAAGTATTTCGATCAAGGAGGGGGGACTAGACATAGCAGAGGCACAACCACGACATAACTAATGTACGTGGGCGCCATCTTAACAAAGGTTAAGGGTGCATGTATATTATTCGAACACTAAGCTGAAAAGGGATACAATGAACTGCAGTGCAGAGAAACTAATCGCAAAACAGGCATCTAGAAAATGTCGTTAGATGACAGTGAGTAAAAGACCACAGAATTGCGCTAACAGATAAAAATGAAGTGCAATCCACCCAAGTAAGGATAAAGTATCAGAGCAAGATGCATGCATTATTAGAAGTGTTTTCCTTTGAACAAGTCTAGGTACAAAAGATCACACATAATACATAAATCACATTGATCAGGGTACAAAAAGATCACTATAATTGCGCAATTCACCAAATGTGGGTCAAAAAGGGTATACATAAACTCATCCCACATTTGATCAGACAATCAATATATTCAACACATAGCCATAAAAGTGTGATATCATTATAGCCAATACAGCAAATACAGTATAGAAGTGTCATATCATGATAGCCAACACATCAAATACAGTATGAATTGGTCCAAACAAAAAACATCAGAAAATGAAAGAACATTCGGTAACTTAGAAATGTTACAACTACCATCATGGCAAAGGCATGGTAACATATTTCTGACTCAGCTTGTTATCACAGAGTGGCAAGCCTCCATAGAGTTAAGACCAAGATTGATGCTATTACAATGAAGCATCCAACGACATTCAGTCTTATTCAGAATATTAGTCCACAACCTCCTAAAATTAGAAAGTTATGTTCACATTCACTGGAACCAATAAATTCGTTATTATAATCTGTCTTCATGCTATGGAGGCATATTTTCTCTCTCTTTACAAAATCTAGGGAAATCGCAGCATGTTCTTTGCCAGCTGTATAAATTCCTTGTATCTCTGCCCATGATGGAATATGATGTTTCTGTTCAGCAGCTTTTCTTTGGAAATCTTGCCTCCTTTCCTCAACTAAATTCAAAAACACTTTCTCTTCTTCACATAATGAACATATTAGATTTTCTTTATGTGCCTTTTCTATATCTAATGATTTTATTGTTAGGAAAAATTCACCCATAAACTGTGCATCTAAACTACTACGTACTAGATTCATATTCTTTCGAATAGGAGTTTCTGTAAACACTACATCTATATTACAATAATAATATTTTATTTTTCCTGTTCTATAAAATAAACTTGATAATTTGCTACATGAAATACCATATGTTAAAGGTAAATGGTGATATGTCACTCCCTCAGCTACTGAAGTAGGTAATTTCATACAAACATAACAATCACTAATCTCTATCGTGTCTACGTACTGAAATAATAACTTTGTGAACACATTTAAAAAGGTATCGTTGTCAGTTACTGTGTGATGTAAAGCTATCTCATCTGATGTTTCTAATTCTACTCTATCTCCTTTCATGTTAGCTGTCTTTTCATTAATGTTAGTGTCATTCTTTTTATCTGTTATCATAAGATAGGGAACTGCTATCGTTAAAAATAGCCAAACTAGTATCACTAATAACAAACTACATATACAAACACTACAACATCTTTTTATACAATTTCGTTTTGGTCTTTCTGTAACTCTGGTCTCAGCCATTTTGATTCAAGAAGATTTCTCTTCTTTCTTTTTGGTTTGGAATCAGAGTCTTTTGAGAACTTTAAGGAGGCCTCACTTCGCCTTCGTCAATCTATTCTACGTTTACTTCTTCATCAGATTCTTCATTTATATCTAGATTCTCAAACTCTTCAAGATCACATAGGTCCATTCAGGACCTTTGAGCTTATTGTTTAATACCTTCAATCTTGAGCTTCTACAGATGTTTTTAGTAATTGACTGTTCAGCCTGAGTTTGACTTGAAATTCATTTACTTGTTCTGGATCTTCATTTATTGTGTTTAAATGATAGTTTAACCTTTTGACCCCACCTGGCCAATTATCACCTTTTCTGACCCTTTTAACTTGCACTGCACTTTCACCTTCTTGATCTCTTTCAAAAGCCGTTTTTATTTTTGTTACGTTGTTGCACAACTTGATTTTCTTCGTCTTCTGAGTTCCTCTCTCCCTTTCCTTGTTCAGAACTTGTCTGTGTGGCTTTTTCAACCTGAACTCGTTCTTCTGTCTCTAGCTGTTCCTGTTCGGGTACTTTTTCAGATAGCTCTTTTCCTTCTTCTTCCAGAGCTTGTTCTTCTTTTCCTAACTGGTCCTGTTCAGGTCTTCCTACAATTTTGTCTTCTGCTGCCTGAACTTGTTCTTTATATCTATCTGTCCCTGCTCAGGTCTTACAATTGGTCTGTTTCCCTGAGTATGTTCTTCTATACCTGTCTGGTCCTGCTCAGAATCTCCAGTTTCTTTGCTCAATTCTTGCTGAGCATGTTCTTCTATACCTGCCTGATCCTCACTATTCTTCTGTTCTTCTAATTTTGCTCTACTCTGTGTTTTGATGATGACCTCAGGTGTGCCAACTATTGGTATCCAGTCCTCCTGACTTGTGCATCGGTTGTATGTTGTCAAACTCTCTAGAGTCCCTTGATCCAGGATCTTTGACTGTACAACCTTCAACAACTTCAACTGTTTGTGTCAATTGTGAACTTTCCTCTACAGGGGCTGGCACTCTTTTTGTATGACTGGCATGTACCCAGTTTGGCAGCCTGCACACTTCACTACTGTGGTAGTGACCAACATGACTAGCCGTGTCTCATCCCACCCTGGTGCTAGGCACGACTCTCTGGTGTGATTCTTTACTACCACCCAATCTCCAGGACTCAAATCATGTTCTTGATCCAGCTGCCTGGTCACTGCGTCTTCTCCAACCTGATGAGAGATAGAACGCACCAGGTCAACCAATCCTTTGCAATAATCCAATACCAGATCATCAGTTATATTAAGCAATCTATGTCGAATCTATGACATAATATCGACAGACAGAATATCTACATACAAAATTATCGACACAAAAATATCGATATCAAAAATATCGGAGTTATATCTTCATAAAGGTAAGTATAAAAATATCTAAAAAAAAATATTGTAGTACAAAAATATCGAAATTAAAAATATCATTTTTTAAAATGTATTAATAATAATTAAAAAATAATTTAAAAATACATATAATTTTACAAATATTAAATAAAAACATTAAAACATTAAAAAAATTATAACTAATACATATACATTTAAAATAAATTAAAAACTCTACATATAAATTAATATATATACTTACTCCACATATTACAACAGTAGCAAAAGCGTTGGATAGCGTAGGGGTAAAAATTACTATTCCCACTCCAGAGGATGCAACAGTAGGGAAAACGTTGGATAGCGTAGGGGTAAAAATTACTATTCCCACTCCAGAGGGTGCAACAGTAGGGAAAGCGTTGGATAGCGTAGGGGTAAAAATTACTATTCCCACTCCAGAGGGTGCAACAGTAGGGAAAGCGTTGGATAGCATAGGGGTAAAAATTACTATTCCCACTCCAGAGGGTGCAACAGTAGGGAAAGCGTTGGATAGCGTAGGGGTAAACATTACTATTCCCACTCCGGAGGGTGCAACAGTAGGGAAAGCGTTGGATAGCGTAGGGGTAAAAATTACTATTCCCACTCCAGAGGGTGCAACAGTAGGGAAAGCGTTGGATAGCGTAGGGGTAAAAATTACTATTCCCCCTCCAGAGAGTGCAACAGTAGGGAAAGCGTTGGATAGCCTAGGGGTAAAAATTACTATTCCCACTCCAGAGGGTGCAACAGTAGGGAAAGCGTTGGATAGCGTAGGGGTAAAAATTACTATTCCCACTCCAGAGGATGCAACAGTAGGGAAAACGTTGGATAGCGTAGGGGTAAAAATTACTATTCCCACTCCAGAGGGTGCAACAGTAGGGAAAGCGTTGGACAGCGTAGGGGTAAAAATGACTATTCCCACTCCAGAGAGTGCAACAGTAGGGAAAGCGTTGGATAGCGTAGGGGTAAAAATTACTATTCCCACTCCAAAGGGTGCAACAGTAGGGAAAGCGTTGGATAGCGTAGGGGTAAAAATTACTATTCCCACTCCAGAGAGTGCAACAGTAGGGAAAGCGTTGGATAGCATAGGGGTAAAAATTACTATTCCCACTCCAAAGGGTGCAACAGTAGGAAAAGCGTTGAATAGCGTAGGGGTTAAAATTACTATTCCCACTCCAGAGGATGAAACAGTAGGGAAAACGTTGGATAGCGTAGGGGTAAAAATTACTATTCCCACTCCAGAGGGAGTAACAGTAGGGAAAGCGTTGGATAGCGTAGGGGTAAAAATTACTATTCCCACTCCAGAGGGTGCAACAGTAGGGAAAGTGTTGGACAGCATAGGGGTAAAAATTACTTCCCACACTACTCCCCCTTTAACACACAACACACTACACATACAAAAAACACAATTAATATAAATATCAATTAATAACAATTAATATTATTAAATTGATGTAATTATAAATGAACTAATTAACATATTAATTACCAATTAATAACAATAAATACCAGTAAATAAATACAATCTCTTTAATTAATTAAATTTAATTATGTCACACCCTATTCCCCTATAAACACACAACCCACTACACAAATAAATCACATCATTTAATCACTTAATAATAATTAATTACCAATTAATTATTAATTAACAATAACAAAAAATTAAATATATTAGCACATTAACTCTAATTAATTTAATTAACTAATTAACAATAATTAATTACCAATTAATTAATAATTAACAATAACAAAAAATTTAATATATTAGCACATTAACTCTAATTAATTTAATTAACTAATTAATAATAATTAATTATTAATTAACAATAACAAAAAATAGTAAAAACTACTACATTAACTCTAATTAATTCAATTAACTAATTAATAATAATTAATTAACAATTAATTATTAATTAAAAATATATATGTTTTTTAATTAATTAATTCATTAATTAATTATTAATAAATTACTTCCCACCCTATCCCCCTATAAACCCACAACCCGCTCTGATACTAAAACGCAAAATGTAAACAAAATTACTAATTTCCAAACATACATTAAAAAACATATTTAACAAACATATAAACAACATAATAAAATACATAACACTAAACAAAATTTCGATATTAATAACATACATACCTTAAAAACGATATTCTGTCTATCGATACTTTGCACATCGATATTCTATACCATCGAAATTAAAACATCGATATTATTGTATGTCGATATTTTAATTTCGATATTTTGTCTCTCTACCATCTATGTCCTGGTATAAATGCTTGTCTCATTGCTCTTCCCATGTTAATCTCATGGGGACTTAGTCCTGTGTTTCTGTCAGGAATACTTCTGAGTCCCATCAGCACAAGAGCCAACGCATCTGGCCAACTCACTGAAGTGGATGCATACACCTTTGCCAATCTTGACTTTATTGTGCCTTTCAATTGTTCTACCACTCCAGAAGCCTCTGGGAGGTATGCACAGTGCAGTTTCCGTTCGATCTTGAATGCTTCACAGATTATTCGAATTATCTCATTGTTAAAGTGAGTTCCTCTATCTGATTCAAAACTTACTGGAAAACCAAATCGTGGAATGAGTTCCCTCAACAATAATCTGGCAACAGTGATGCTGTCATTTCTTCTTGTGGGGTATCCTTCCACCCACCGTGAAAACAAACAAACAATCACAAGGACGTACCTCAATCCCTTGCATGGTGGTAGGGCTATGAAATCTAGCTGTAGCCTCACAAATGGTCCTTCTGCTTTCCCAATTCTTTCCCAACTGACCACTGTCTTTCATCCTGGGTTTATTTGTTGACAAGTTAAACATCTCTGGCAAAGACTTTCTACGACTGCGTTAAATCTTGGATTGTACCAATCCTGTCTGAATTGTCGTGTCATATTATCGCTGCCGACATGTGTGTCTCCATGGTACATTCTCACCATTTGTGAGAGCAAACAATTTGCCATAACTGGTTTGCCGTCATGATACAACCACACACCATCTGCTTTCCTATGTTCACAACCCTGCTTTATTCAATTTTCATTTTCACTTTCTTGCACTTCCTCCTTCAACTGTCTCACCTCTTCCCATGTTGCAAAAACTGAAAATGACATAAGTTGGCTGCTGACTCCACTTGTTTCACTTGACCACTGCTATTTCTTTTGGCAATTGTATTGCTTCCAATAGTTCTTTCACAATTTTTCTGTTTCTAATAGGGGATCCTGAAGAAGTCATGTATCCCCTTTGTGACCACAATTGGCCAAAATCGTGCACAATCCTGTAACCATATTGGCTATCAATAAATATGGTCACATTCCAATTTTTCCCAATTTTGCATGCTTTAATTAAAGCTATCAATTCGGCTACTTGTGCAGATTTTACTCCAGGTAAACAGGAAGCTTCAACAACCCCAGTCAATTTTCATACAGCATAGTCTTAAACAAGAGCCATCAACGAATAACTCATGTTCTGGCTCTTTCAATCCTTCTTCCTTTATATCAGTACATAGCTTTGTGCACATCTCAGTAACATCTGATCTGAACAGTCATGTTCTACCTCATCTTTCACTTCATCACATTTGGAGTCTGGTAATAAGTAGCTGGATTTACCATAGTACACCTGATTACAGTCAAATTTTCTGCTCCCAGAATTATTCTTTCGTAGTTAGTCATCCGACTAGGGGTAAGATGCTGTGTTTGATTTCTTGTTAAAAGGAGCTCGACTGAATGTGGAACATATACCTTCACTAGATGTCCCATCACAATTGACTCAGTTTGTTCTATGCTCGTACATGTAGCAGCAACTGCTTTTAAGCAGCAAGGTAATGCTGAAGCCACAGGATCCAGAGTAGCTAAAAAATAGGCTACTGGACATCGGCTTAATCCATGTCTCTTCGTTAAGACTGAGAGTGCCCAACCTTCTCTCTCACAACAGAACAGTGCAAATTCTTTTGTAAAGTCAGGCATTCCTAGGGCTGGGGCCTCAAATAAAGAGCTTCGTAATTTCACCTAGGTTCTATACTTTCATCATCCCAAACTATTGGGTCTTTTGCTCTTTTTCGTGTCTTTTAATTTAGGGGCTTTGCTAAAAGGGAAAATCCTACAATCCACTGTCTGTAGTATCCTACCACCCCAAGAAACATTCAGATTTCTCTCTAAGTTTGGGGTAATTGCATTAGTCTTAATATTACGATTTTTTCTGTGTTCACTTTCCTCACTCCTCTTTCTATTTGGTGACCCAAATATTTTACTCCTGTTTTGCAAAATTGTAATTTTTCTGGTGATACCTTGTGTCTTCCTTCAGCCAAATGATTTAATAGTGCATTTAAATCACGCAATCATCTCTGCACTTTGATGCCACAAGTAGGTCATCAATATATTGCAGTAAGGCTGATTTTCGGGGCATAACTAACTTTTCTAGACAATTTTTTTAAATCTGATTAAAAATAGATGGACTCTCCGTATACCCTTGAGGAACTCGATTCCATGCCAAAATACGATCCTCAAATTTAAAAGAAAAAAGATACTGGCTGTCAGGGTGTAAAGGAATTGAGAAAAAGGCTTGGCACAAATCAATTACAGTAAACCATCCAGCACTCCTGGGTATCTGATACAAAATCACTGCTGGATTTGGTACTACAGGACAACATGGTACTATAATTTGATTGATTTTCTTTAAATATTGCACTGTCCTGTTCTTCCCACTAGGCTTTTTGAGACCTATTATAGGTGATTTACACGTACTGCTCACTATTTCCTTTAGAATGCCTTGTTTAATCATTCGATCAATTTCAGAAGCTACTCCTGCTTTAACACCATCGGTGCTCATGACGAGCTCAGCTCGTCATGAGGCACAGTGGCGCTGTGCTCACCGTGGAACGCCCACGCGTGGATAATTCCCCTGCTGTGCTGAACGTTCCACGAAAACGGGCGTGGTCATGACGAGCTCGGCTCGTCATGAGCACAGCGCCACCGTGCAGCGTGACGAGCCGAGCTCATCAAAAGAACCCCGGCGCCGCGTGCGGCCCCTCTCCACCCTGCATCCCGGGGGAATTAGCCCCGCGGCGAAGGGATTAACTTCTGGACTCATTTTATATTGTCGGGTGTTCGGATAAACTGCACCTTCTTTCACAGTCACTTTTACTGGGTCCACATTTGCCATTAGACCTATTTCTTTTCCAGTAAAATCCCATACTGCTGGATTTTCAGTCATCCTTCTGGTAAGTCATTCTCAGTCATTAATGAATGCACTTCCTCTATTTAGGTACCTTGCTTAGCTAACATAATTTTATAAACCATATCTTCAACAGGGGTTTGGAAAGCAGCACCATCCGGTGTGCAATAAATTGTACAGTTCATTTTACACAGAAGGTCTTTGCCTAATAAATTCACTAGGCTTGAATCACGTACTACAAATTTATGCATACCTTTGAAGGTTCCGATTTGCATCTCCATAGGCTTTGTAATTGGGGTTCTGATCTGCTGGTTGGTAACTCCAACCACTTGGATAGAGTCTCCCGAGAGGGGTAGGTTTGGGATGTGTGCTGTTATCACAGTAGAACGGGAAGCACCAGTATACAATGGAAAAGTGATGTCATTACCTTCCACTTTCCCATCAACAAATGGACCTGACTGATCTACCGGCAAGGATGCGCCACATACGCATTCCTCTTTCTCCTCCCTCAGGTATCAAAATATTTTCTTCACTATTATCCTGCAAAAAATATTGTGAATACACAGAATTTGTCTTACCACTTTCTGGAAATCCGGCGTCCGCACTGTACTGTGCCTGATTCACAAAATGTGTCAAACGGGCAGGTGGCAACTGACACTTCTGATTAAATACCTGCTGCGGTTGATTCACAAATCCCTCATTCTGTGTCTGTGGATTTAATATTTTTACACTAGTTTTTCCAATGTCCAAGCTTTCTGCATCCATGACAAGGAAACTTTTTCTTCGTATCCTCTCTGTTCATTCGTCCTTTTTGTTTACCACCACTTGCCACATTATCATTCTGATTCTGTTCTTTTGTCTGTCCATTGGTTTGACCATCTAATTTTATTCCCTGTTGTTCTGCCTACTTCACTTGTGCCCACATCATCTTTTCTTTTAGTTTCTTATGCCTATCCTCAATATCGTCTCCACAATATTTAGCATACTTTAATATCTCATCTATGGCCTTACTTTGCCAACAAATTTTATACTGTTAGGTCATTTGACTAATCTCAGGTTTTAATCCCTAAACACATCAATATACAAAATATCCAATATCCTCATCTCCAATGTGTACAAAACCACTATACTCCTTGAATACCTGCAGTAATTCTTCATAATAGGCATGAACAGATTAATTTGGCTATTGTGTGGTTCGATCTATTTTTACCCAATCTGTCTCTTATGGAGGTATTTTCCCTTTCAAAAATGTAATTACTTGGTGATATTTCTTCATCACGCCATCTGAGGGTGCTCCTGTTTTTGAATCTCTCGGATATTCTTCACTAGGCCAATCTACTGGGATTTTACATTCTGTCCATAAGTCTGCAGGCACCACTATATCAAACAGACCATCTAAATCTTTCAACAAAACCTTCAAAACTTTCACAAACCTTTCACCTTGTTTATACCATTCAACTGGCTTTTCTTTCAATTTTGGGAACTCGTTTGTGAAAGACAAAATATCTTGTCGAACATGAACATATCCACCATCAGGTACCTCTCTCATGGGGCACAATCTTTCTACTCTCCCTGTTTCTTTTATCATGTATGCAGCAGAGGCATTCCTTAGCCTGTGCTTCTTCCTTTTTCTTTTGCCACTTTACTCTCCACTTATCAAGGTCTCCCCATTTCTGCAAAATACTCAGTAATTCTTTCACTTGCAATTTTCTTCCAGACACATTCATATTTTCCCAAATCCTTGTCAGTAAAATCTACTCGGTAAGGCTTTTGTAATACTTTTTACCTCCCTATATCTATTCCCATCTCAGACGATAGTTCTGTCAACTTCTCATAAAACAGTCTCGCATTTCTAGTTATACTTCTGCACATAAACAACAATTCTTCTTCATCATAGGTGTTCAATCTATCTATTCACACATTTCCAGAAATCAATTGATCCAATTCTACCTTTAATTTGTAAATGTCTAATATTTTAGGTGGTGAACTCTGTTTTTCAATCCCTTGTGCCCATCTTTCTAAATCTTCTGGTGTTACTGATGTGGCACTCCTGACCCCAGAGGATGTGACTGTTCTCTCTTCTTTGAACTGCTAGGTACAGCTCTCTTTGGGGTTTCATTCACATTGTCTCTTATCGGTAGATCCATTAATGAAATTACTGAATCACATTCACTGGCTTGGTCATCAGTTATTATGATTTATTTTCTGGGATTATTTAAAAGCATTACTGTAGCTGGTGACTTTGGACAATTTACTTTATCTCCATATAAAGGAACAACAGGACCTATAAATACAGGTATGGTCAACGCTTCAGGATTTACATTTAGTTGGCTTATTTTCTGTATTAATGCCTCTCTATTTGTATTCATTGCTTATTTTTCTTTGTCATAAAGTAGTCTATTAACTGTCTGCTCATGCAAAACCTGTGGAACCAAGGGTGGTCCTAATATTGGTGCACTTGGGGTAAATCTACTTGGTCCTTTTTGATACGATGGAGGGTTTTTAATCAAAATGTCCTCTAATAACTCATCTTCAGGTTCACCATATCCTGGCATATTCAAATGTTTTAATTTTTCTTTACACTTACTCCCCGTCTGTTCGTCGGCCATTAATATTGGATATAAGCCCTCTGATACCATTGCTCTTCCCACTGTTTCATTTGTTCTTCACGTGACCCATACATATGTCTTGTATAAAATCCTGTAAATTTGCCTCTTTGACCCTTTTCTCTTTCAAATGACTCATTCTCCCATTCTTCTAATGCCTCATACAGAGTTAACCTAGGTCTTGGTTCTAACTCATACATCCGCATCCTCAAATTCTGTAAAATTCTTCCATTAAAGGAAACATGCTCTGGAAAAGCCAAAACACCATCATCCTTTGTATACTCCATCCAATTCTCCAACCATACACATGTATGATAACCTCTCTTCATCATCAGAAATGAAGCAGGTGTTTTAGGCGGTGGAATAGGAATTCCCTCTCTAGTTAAAACAGCGTTATCTTTCTTGAAGAAATTCTTAATTTTCTTTATAAATTACACATTTCTCCTTTCTCCATACATTTTTTTAGACACTCGATGAATAAAACAAAAATCAGCAAAACCTTGAGTTTTCCTGTCAGGGCGACTCGCACAAAAAGGCAAATGAGAATTGAGCATACAAATATTAACTAACCAATCAAAATGTAGTTCTTATTCCGACTTCCAATCAGGTTTCAGGTCATGCTTGTAATCTGACCAGCGCGGCCTTTTGAATTACATCAGTTCTGCTCCTTACTACTGACCCCTCCTTTACAATCTGCGTTGGTCACACACACCTGCTGTTTCCGCCAATCCCAGCGCGGCTCACTGTGATGTCAGTTCCACTCCGGCAACTGACCCTCCCTTTACAAGTTAACGCGTAAACTTCTTTTCCTTACTTTTCGTTCAAAAATTCCATTAACAACGACATATAAACATTTGCTACTCTGTCTGTTGCACTAAGTCAAAGAATAGTTTACTTCTTTTCACTGCAAGTAAAACCTTCCACTCACTCTTCTTTGATTAAGACCTTCCGTTTACTTTTCATACACTGAAAGAAAACGTTCCGTTTACCCTTCATTCTAGCTCAGTGAACGCTCTGCTATCAATCACTCTCACTTTTACACGAAATAGTCCCTAGTTTAACATTGCCAGCCCTACCTAGCTTTTCAGTGTTATTCCAACAGACGAGTAACCTTACTGCAGTGTTGTTTCTGTCGCCACCCGCTATTCACTTTTTCTCCGGGAAATTCTGGACAACATAAAATAAAACCTAACACAAACATATAATCAATAATCAATACTTATCACCAAATGAGTCAATAATAACTATAGCTTTGCTACCAGAAACCTGATCCAGCAGGTTACCAGCAACAGGTAATCTATCACCACATACTCACCTGAGCCCATAAATTAATTCACATGCAGTGGCAATAACCGCTGGGGTCATGTTTTGTAATTCTCTAGATTAGTTATCTCTAGTCCCTAATTAATCTTTCACTGATCAAAGAGTTCTTTCCTCTGGTCAATGGACCATTAGTTGAACTAGTTAATGGTGAAATGACATAATATTTCAATACACTTACACATTGGAAATTATCACAGAGTCGGATGTATTACATTTTATTTCAGATTAATTCATGTGGACCACTTACTCAGTACAGAACAAACTCCATTTCTCACAGGAAGGAAAATTCAAGTAATCAATCAAAATGCATTCATTTATACTTTGCAATGACACTGCATGGAAGGGAGAGGATAGAGAGAAAAGCATATAAGCACATACACAGATATAGTAATAGTTACCTAGAATGGTGTGAAAACCAGCTCCCAGGGCTAGGAATTGGTAGGGGTTCCCCAGGAAAGATCTGGCAAACAAAGACTTCAGGACAGGAATTAGAACAGGAATCAGGACAGGACAGGCGACCTCTCTATCACCGATGCTTGCTTAGCACCCCTCTCTTACAGTCTCTTCCTCCTTGAGATTCTTCCGTAATCTTCTTCCGAATGAATTTACTTAAGATAATTGGTTCAGCAATTCGATTCTTCTTCAGCATCACTTGTCACTCCGACAGCATCCCGGTCTCAATGCTTCAGCATCTCTGTCTCCAGACTCTATAACTAACTAATGCTACCTCAATTATACCTTTCTGTATGCTGGTACAACCCATTAATGTTTCAAACTTATGAAAATACTAACTCTGATTGGACAGGCAAGGGGAGGTGATCATCACACCATGCTTACATATTACTCTTTTCAGTTAGCCCTTTGTTAATAAACCCATCCCCTTAATTCTTTATTCAAACTTTATTTCCCACCCGCATTCACAATGTAATTGTCACAAATTATAATAAGTCTGCAGGTTCCCATCCATTTCAGTGGACTGTCGTTCCGGTTCTTAGGAAAGTATCCATCAGCAACCTAGGACGATGTTCAAGTTGACATTGCGTCTTCTAGCTTGGTTGCACTACGCATGTGCGGTAGAACGAGAGGGAATAGACAGTGGCTCACGATTCTAGGCCCATAATGAGCACTATTGAAAGAGTCAAAAAGACAAATGTTAAAATCAAAAATAAATTGTTTCACTGTATACCACCTATCTCTACTCTAATCTAGGGGTGGGTGGAATTTGCGTAATCGCGTTACGCAAATCTCTGCAAAACAGTAAAAAATCTCTGCGAACACGCGGAATTGCATGTTCAAGATGCTTTTTTCCTGTTCGCAATTGTGGTTTGCGTGCTTGGAGGGAAATATCTTGCGAACACGCATTTTTTTTTTTTTTTTTTTTTTAAAAAAAACAAAAAAAACTTTTATTGAGCAATTAAAATAAAAAGTACAAAGATGGGCCTACAACCACACGGGCTGGCCGCTAATAGCAACGCACAACATAAGAAGCAAACGAACACTTCCGTGGCCAGGCACAAATCAGATATCAAGTATTGCTCAAACCATAGGACAGGACATACATTTTTTTTGTTTTTTCAGACATAGAAACAACTAACTCTAAACAAGGCGAATGCACAATAATCAAAGTCAGCCCAGAAGGCGGAGGGGAAAGCCACAAATCAGGAAGACGAAAGCACAGTCAATGGGACTCGGCAAGGCCGGGGGGGGGGACAGCGGGGAGGACAGGAAAATCTTAGAACAATATGAAAATTTCGGGAACGCCAGCCTAGGGAGATAGGGTAACATCGAGAGTGTCAACCAAGGGAGGGGTACAGATGTCACCACGATATTCGTTCCACTGACTCCAAATCTTCGTCCACGCCCTGGGTCTGCCCCTAGCCACATAGACGGTCTTCTCTCGAAACATGGACCAGTCCATGTTATCTTCCCACACCGAGACCTCGGGAGGTCTGGAAGCGCCCCAGAGTTGCGCAATGTCCCGTTTCGCGACCATGTATCCCAAGGTCGCCCATCGGGTCTGAGCCACAGAACAGTCGGTGGGTTCCCACACATTCAACAGGCATCGTCGGGCCTCAGGCCGCAGGGCAATACCAGTCACAGCAGTCATCACCGCAAGCATATCAGTCCAATAGGCTGCCACCACTGGGCACTCCCAAAGAATATGCAGAAATGTAGCACTCATCCCAAAACCACGTTTGCATAAACCATCCGGGGAAAAACCCATTGCTACCAGACGCGGACCAGTTACATACACCCGGTGGAGGATCTTAAGTTGAACCAAGCGAAGACGGGCTGGGATGGCGACCTCTTTCGGAGAAGAGAGTGCCGACTGCCAATCCTCGTCATCTAAGTCCAACCCGTCCCCGACCCAAACCTCCCTAAGTCGGACCAGTAAGTCAGCGCGATTATTAATCAGTTTTTTGTAAATCAGGGAGATAGTGCTATCGGGCAGGTGTCCATCCAGAATGCGGTCCTCAAGGGGGGAGGACTCGGGCAGTGGCACATCAGGAGTCAGAACTGAGGCCAGGGCATGCCGGACCTGCAGATACCGAAAAAACTCTCTGTCACTCAAGTCATACTCGGCCTTAAGGGCCTGGAAAGACTTCACTCCACCCTTCACACAGACATCACCCACTTTACATATCCCAATCATATCCCAGCGGTCAAAGCCCTTAGAGGACCAGAGACATCCCAAACGTTCGGAAGCATAAAGCGGAGTCGCCATTGTCAGTCGATTCTCCCATCCCAAACTCACATTCGCGGCGCGCCACACATTGACTGTGATCCTGGACGGGCCCATAAGATGGCGCCCGGCCGATCTGGAATAAAGCGCTCTATTAAAATCCCCTCCCGGCAGCTGGAGTTTATCCATCTCAAAGGCCGGATCGCGACCCGGGCAATACATTGCGTGGTTAATGGCAGACAGCTGGGTGGCCCAATAATATCTCTTGATATCGGGGAGCGCCATGCCCCCATCGTACCAAGGGATGATAAGTTTCGTCAGGGCAATACGTGGACGTCCGTCCCAGATCAGTTGTCTTTGAAGACTCTCGATCTCTCGGAAATAGGTAGCGGGAACGTCGTCAAAAGAGTTTTGAAGTGCATATAGGAATCGTGGCAAAGACATCATTTTAAAAAGGGCAGCCCTGCCCAGAGGAGACAGGGGTAGCTTACGCCAGCGGGCCACGTCCAGTCGCAGTCTAAGAAGCGGGGGGAGGAGATTACGCTCGAACTGGAGTGAAGAGTCCAGTGAAATAAAGATCCCCAAATACTTGAAGCCAGATTGGACAACCTGGATAGGAAATCTGTCTGGCAAGGGGGGCAACACACCTGAAAGAACATACACACAAGACTTAGCCCAATTAATAACCAGACCTGAGTTAGCACCAAACGAAGTAAGAACGTCAAATAATACATTTAAAGATTTACGCTGGGAAGTAAGATACAGAAGAATGTCATCCGCGTAAAGCAAGACGCGGTCTTCAAAATCCGGTGACCAACGGATCCCTTTGAGTGAAGGTTCCCATCGAAGCCACGCAGCTAACGGTTCCAGGGCGAGCGCGAAAAGCAACGGAGACAAGGGGCATCCCTGACGGGTCCCTCTACCAAGGCAGAAAGGGACAGAAACCCGACCATTTACCACCACCTGTGCCAAGGGTTCGGCGTATAACAACTTCACCCAACCAATAAACTCAGGTCCGAAACCAAATTTCTCAAGAGCTGCCCAAAGATAGGGCCACTCCACCGTATCAAAGGCCATCGAGGCGTCCAACGAAGCCAAAATGTCCGGCTCCGTCGGAAGCCCCGCCCTCGCAACAGCTCCGTGGAGACGACGTAGGTTAAGAGCCGTGTTGCGATGCGGGATAAATCCGGATTGATCCGGATGAACCAATCCACCAATGACCGTCAAGAGGCGGGTAGCCAAAAGCTTAGCCAGAACCTTGGGTTCAACATTCAACAGGGAAATGGGCCTATAAGACGAACAAAGGTCCCGAGGTTTACCTTCTTTGGGAATAACAACAATCGTAGCCAGACGCTGATCATATGGGAGAATACCCCGCTCCCGGGATTCCAAAAACATAGTGCGAAGATAGGGCGCCAGCTTATCAGGACTTAGCTTGTACAATTCAATAGGCAATCCATTCGGGCCCAAAGCTTTGCCCGAACGGAGTGAGCGAATAGCCGTCGCTATCTCGTCCGTAGTGAAAGGGGACTCCAAAGAAACTCGGTCTAAATCGGAAACACTGGGCAGAGCTATATCGCGCAACAAAAGGCGAGAGTCATCAACATCCCGTGCAGACACAGGGGAATAAACCACATGAAAATAGTCCGCAAAACATTCAACTATTCCAACCGGGTCAGTCACTCTCACACCATTCAAAGTCTGAATCACAGGCACCACATGATTCGCCCTCTCCTTCTTATCCAGCCATGCCAGCAATTTACCCGCTTTGTCCCCCACATCATACAAACGACCCTGTTGCTCCCGAAACATCAATTTAGCCGCATCTGTAACCAAAGACCTATAGGCAAATTGTTTCAGACCCAGGGCATGGAGTTTACCAGGTGTGACATTCGACTCCAGGTCAGCCTCTATCTCTGCAATCTCCCTCTCAAGGTCCACCACCTCCCGATTCCTCGCCTTTTTAGATTCAGCAATAAGGGAAAGGGCCTGCCCGCGAATCACTGTCTTAAAGGCCTCCCACAGGGATACCGCCGATGAGACGGACCCCTTGTTGTCTAGGAAATAATTGTCCAAAGACTTAATCAAGAGACCGCGGGTCTCGGGGGAGGTGAGGTACCATGGGTTAATAGGAGCCACACGGCCCGCCGCCTCCACCCCCACCTCAAAACAAAGCCAGAGCGGTGAATGATCAGAGATGCCCCGGGGGAGGTGTCTAATCTCGCGAACCGCCGGCGACTGCGCCGCAGGCATCAGGAAATAATCCAGTCTAGACAAACTCCCATGGGCCCCAGAATGAAAAGTGTATTGAAGCTGAGCAGGATGCATAAGCCTCCAACAATCCACCAAGCCAAACGTATCCAGAAACCCACCCAGCCACTGTTGGGCCGAAGGAGTATCCCTAGGGGGGTGACGATCGTGTAGACCGGAGAACACTGAATTAAAGTCCCCCGCTATAAAAAGAGTACTATCAGGGAGGTTCAACAACACCCGGCCCAAATCGGAGAAAGTAGAGGTCTGTAGACCGGGGGGCACATAGACGGCAAACAAGGAAAGGGTCCGACCCTCATAGCGTCCCACGAGGACGGCGTAACGCCCCCGATCATCAAGGATCACATCATCAATAGCCAGGGGGAGGGAAGCCCGAACAAGGATACCCACCCCCCTGGAACCCGTGGTAAACCCCGAATGTGCGGCGAGGCGATAGCCCCACCTATTCATTGCACGACATGTATTGCCCACCAAATGAGTCTCCTGTAGAAAAACAATATCTGGAGACAAACGTCGTAGACATCGCAACACCGCACCTCGCTTAATACGATCCCCCAGACCATTGACATTCCACGAAATAAACCTCAACCCGCTATCCCCCATCCCACACAGCAACGCCGAAACCCCCCCTCAATGAGCATGACATCAAAAACATCATTAGCAAGATAGAATCGCCTTGATAAAACAAAACACAAACATCAAACATCCCTTCCACCCACCCCCCAACGATCAAGGAAACACCCCCCACCCTGCACCCCTGCAAGAAGCTAAAAAGCCACCCCAACATGCAGTGTGCCTGCGGCCCAAGAACCCCCATTCTACAAAAAGACCCCGGAGGAGGAAAGGCACTGACCCACCCACCACCCCGATCAAGACAACTAACATTTGATTTGATTTGATTTGATTTTTCAATTTGTATAGCGCGCGAATGCCAGAAGGCGTCTTGGCGCTGAGATTCCCACTGACTCCTAAGTATGTAGTTAGAGCTGTTTAGCAAAAAGCCATGTTTTGACTCCCTTTCTGAAGGTTTCCAGGGATGGGCTGTTTTTTAATTCCAGCGGTAATTGGTTCCACATTTTTGCCGTCTGCACTAGGAAGCTTCTGCCTCCCCAGTTTGTTCTTCTGTACCTGGGTACTTTTATGAGTTTCCTTTGTCCGGATCTCAGAAGTCTATTTGGCTCATACAGTTGTAGGTGTGTTTTTAGAAATTTTGATCCCGTTCCATTTATTGCTTTATATGCCAAGCATAATGACTTAAATTCTATCCTACTAACGAGGAGAACACACAGACAGTAGAGACACTTAGGCATAAAATCCCAGAAGAAGTTACTCTACACGAAGACCCGGGCATAGACAAATAGTTCAGCTCTCTGCACCACCCTCAGCACCACCCGGGTGGTCGGCGGGCTCAGTCACAGGAGGTCGGTCCGGCAGAGAGTCCAACCAGTCATTCACTGAATCAGGCCGATCAAAGAAAAAGGTTCGGTCATTGTACTCAACTCGCAGCCTGGTCGGAAAAAGCATAGCATATCGCAATCCCATGTCTCGGAGGCGCTTCTTGACTCCACGGAAACCCATACGCTGTTTCTGAACCTGTTGAGAAAAGTCCGGGTAAAAGTTCACCGTGGCATTCTCAAAGGCCACCGGGCCCTTCACGCGCGATGCCTGCAGGATAGCGTCCCGATCTCTATAGTGGAAGAGTTTTGCAACAATAGGCCTCGGCGGGGCGCCCGGCTTACCCTGGCCTCCCGGAACACGATGGGCACGTTCTACTGCGAAAAATTTACTCAACCCAGACGGAGAGAGGTAGTTCTGGATCAGGTCCTCGACCAGGAGATCAACAGAGTGCGGGTCTGGATTCTCCGGAACGCCGACCACACGCACATTACAGCGACGTGCCCTGTTCTCAAAGTCCTCCAAGCGCCGGGTCATGAAATCGTTCACCCTACGGAGATTGCCAATCTCCGTCTGTATCTCCGAGACGTCTGCCGTGAGGCTGGATGACTTGAGATCCAATGACTTCACCTTCTCATTGGTTTTAGATAGGTCGGCCTGAATCAAGTTCACTTCAATGGCCACGGTGTCGATTTTGTGAGCCAGAGCTTCATACTGTTGGCCTATTGTTTCCTTCATGCCAGAAATGGCGCCCATGATGTCCTGCAAGGACGGCTCCGTTGACGCGTCCACGATGTGGTCAACCGCACTTGGACCAGGCAGGGCGGCTCCAGGGGACCCCTTCGTATGGGTGTAACGGTCCATAACGTTAGACTGGACCGGGCCCCCACGCAGGGGCGTCTTGGTCTTTCGGGTCTCTCGGTCCCCCCTGCCCGCCATGTCGGAGGCCGCGTCACCAGGAGACTCACTCGACCCGATGGAAATGGCCGCAGGAAAGTAGGGCGTCGGGACCAAAAGGCAGCGACGAGGGTACCACTAGGAGTGAACTAGCCTGGAAGGAGAATAAGCAAGCCAAAGGCCCGACAGCCGTCTCGTGCGCCGGACCCAGCAAAGGCCGGACTCTTCTGCCAGATGTCTCAGTCAGAGGCAGAATCGAAACCGAAACTTAAGAGGGGGACCCACAAGTCCAATCCCCCTGCCGCTGTTGTTCAACTCCAAGACGGCCACAACGCCGCACCCAGTCCCGGGCGCACCTCAAGGGCGGATCCCGAAAGTTCAAGCCGTCGTATCTTCGGCGTCCCGGGTCCAAATCAAATTCCAAAAGTCCCAGGAAGATCAGCCCAGTGTCCTCTACACAAATCCTCGCAAAGAATCAGGATATGGTCAGGATATCATGCCGGGAGTGGCGGGGGTCCGGAGAGCGCTGTGCTCACGCGGCCATCACTGATGCCCGCCAAGCTCCTCCGCGAACACGCATTTTGAGAATGCGAACAAGCAAAAAATTTCGCAAAGTCGCGGAACGCAGAATTTTGGGCAATTTTGAGTTCTCCGCGGAACGCGAAATTACCCAAATTCCACAAATTCCGCAAGCGGAACGGAATTTACCGCCCAGGCCTACTCTAATCCCATTTACTTATTATTACTCTCCCCGCATTAGCATTAGTAAAATAGCTGAGTTTGTTTTTCAGCAAGCAGGTGGCAAGCATGTGCGTTTCAAGTGGCCATTTTGTTAACTACTGCGCAAGTGCAGAAAGTCCCTCCAAGCAAAAGATACGTCATACTATGTAGATGCAGTAGATGCATGCGCACTAAAGATTTTTGATTAGAGGCCGTTTTAGAATTACACTTGAGTTACTTATTAATAAAACACATAGGCAATCTTCATCTTTTCTCATAAATGTTGAGTAGTGCCTATTATTTTCACGATACAGGTTTAATACGGGGTTAGAGGTTACATGAGAAGATTGCTTAAAGCAAGTCTCTTTTTCACGAGTCCTTGCTCCAGCACAGGGGATAAAGAATTTCCTATCTAGAGACTAAATTGCACAATTATGGTTTCCTCGCTTGACCAAATTGTGTGATTCAAGGCAAAGAATTGGTTCAACTTGCCACCTTTGTCCTTATTATCACATATGAGAACATCTTAAAATAGGCAAGCTCAGGATGTGCGCTTTACAAAAACTTATGGTGTTTGATTCAATAGCTTATAATGTTGGGCACACATGACAAGTGACTTGCCTCTTATTGTTCACCAATGGCACTGTTATCTTTGATGAGGACAGGAATGTTTATAAGCTGAAGTTTAAAACCTATCAGTAAATGCATCTCAATACAGGGATATAATCTAATATTTTAAGGGGAAACTCTTCCGCGGGCCAGAATTAGGAATTAACGTCAAAGCATTAACCATTGATGTGAAACAGATAGATTCGAGAAAGAGATTCTTATCCAGTAGGTGAATTGCACGATTTGAAACTATTAAACACGGGGTCAATCTTGTCTTCTCCACTGAGCAAATTGTGTGATTGTAGGCAAATATTTTATTTCTACCTTTTTCTTCCTTATCACATAAGAGAACACCTTCAAATATGTGTGTTTAAGATGTGCACAGTACAAAAAGCTCTTCTACTTGATTTAATAAGCCATATGTAAATGTTGGGGAGAGGATGTTGTGTACCAACCAAAGCTGCCAACTTTGGAACTAGGGAACCTGGTTTGAGTCTTGGCATTGGCTCAACATCCTGTAATTCTGGGCAAATCACTTAATCTCCCCGTGAATACAAAAATGAATGGATCCTTCTGTAATGTAACTGGTGCTCATATTGCGAACCCCAATACCTTCGAATCAAGTCTCTTACATAGCACAGATTTGAATCGAATGTATTGGGGTTTTGAGCATTTTGCACACTTCTGTCTTTGGGCCATACTTGGGCTACATTTTGCTGATATTTGTGCTATATCAGATCTCTTTTTTCTCTGGTGGCCATCTTGGAGAGACTTATTTTTTATGAAACTCCCTAATTTCCTTATTTACTGCAGTATTCCCAGTAGACAATGCTTTCAGTTTTCTTCGATTCCATCAAGATGGCGTTCAGATGTGCCACACTTTGGCATAAATTCAGAAATTAGCACTGTAGTTGCTCAATAAAACACTGTAGTTAAGCTGCTGATCATCCAGGAGTTAACAGTCAGTCTGCTGCTGGTGTTGAAAGTGCATGTTTCAGTCTGTATTTCAGAATGTTTTAATGAAATATAGGAGGAAGATATTTGAGAAATCACTTAAAATGTGTCCAAGGTTTTCTTTTTACAGCACTATCCATAATTTCTATGACAAAGTATGTATTGCGACTTATATAGCGCACGTATCACCGAAGGCATCAAGGCGCTTGCCTTGGGAACCCGTCCTGGCTTTTCCCTGTGAGATAACCCCTACTGGGTATCCCCAGGGTGAAAGCCAGGCATCCCGCAGCGGGTGGGCCGCCGTAGTGGAGATTAAGCAACTATTGCCCAGAGTTGCAGCGTGGGACCCAATGATTAGAATAGGCACCGAGGCGAGAATTATCGAGTCCGTGGACATTTTGGGCTCAGGACCCTGCCGCGTCGGGAATTGAACCCTGGTCCCGGGCCAGACCTCTGCATCAGGGTCTGCCGCTCTAATCAGTGATCCACACTCCTCATTTTGAACCCCCTCATTTTGTTCCTTTCTAAATTAAATGTTTTAAGTTGTACCAGTTTGATTCAATCAGCATGGCTTTAGGTGTGCATTCTTTTGACACACTGTTAGCTCTCTATTTGTTATTTAGAACAATCTGGGAGGCTGCAGTAGAACAAAAGGGAATCAACTCACACATTACTCCTGTTGTAAGTATTGTAGTGTAGTTCCTATTTTCCCAATAGGCTCTGCGCATTGGAATAATATCTTCAATAGTATAGACGTAGGACTGTGGTTAACTAGGTCTTCTACTGACGATATTAGACTTAAAGTTATGTGTGCCAGCTAGCTCAGAGTTCACTAGAAACTTTCTCGAATAGGCAAGGAGGAGTTTAACCTCCCTGGATAGACAAGAAGGGATTTAGTTTCTGACAACCATAGAACATGACAACTTTGCTCTCCCCTAATCAAGAGTATATCTCTAGAGTCGTGTGAAAACAAAAGACAACTTATTTTACTCAGTCAGTACGTGCATGCTTAGTTTCACCAGTTTGTAGAGAAATAAGAGATGGGCGTGGTTCAATAAAATATGTTATTTATTGATCAGTCTCTTTTCTCATACAAGAGAAATGAATCGCTATTATTGCAATACTTATAGTTAAGTAAAGTGCATACAGTAAAAACAGAATTATAAAATAATACTGTAAAAGCATTTATATGGTTTCTTAGCCATATGATACTTAAAATGGATAAAAGATATACATACATATATACATTGAGTAATCGTACTCAACTGGTGCTTCTAACTACGCCTACCCCGGTGTACCTGACCTAAGCCTAATACTTGGGAGGGAGTAAGTAAGTAGCAGTTTAAGTTAAGTTTGCTTTGCCAAGAATCTGACTCAAGAATTCTCTGTAAGGGGTTAGTCAGTTCAGTACCTGGGATTTAGAAGGCTGGAGGGTTGGTATCTCTGTCTCAGGACTCGATATCCCAGTTACCCGCGAGGGCGGCTGGAAACGCCGGAGGCTGGATTTCTCGGCAGGAGAAAAGGCAGCGTCTCTCTTAGCATGTCAAAAAGGGAGGGGCAGCGTCCGTGGGCTTTTCTGCATCAGCTGGGCTCTCCGGCAAGTAGCACTGCTCCAAGCTCGTCACCACCGTGTCTTAGCTTAGGGCAGCGTCGGTATATTTATACCTGAAAGGTGCCGTGTTTGACGTAAGGATGGACATAAGACGTCAGCAAGAATGTCATAAGGACTGGTCGTTCTTACATTCTTTGCAGGAGTTCTTGAGCGAAATCAAAACAATGGTCGCAGGGATTTCCCAGGTCTGTTGGAGGTTTGATTTGTTTTGAGAACTCGGTGTGCTTCTCTAGGGGGCTGAAGGGATAGTGCTTGCTTAATGTGACAGTATGCGCTATGACCTAATATGAAGACGGGTTTCTGTGCCGTTGTATGGACATTAGTGAATTAATAACAGGACAAGGGTAAGAAATAGGAGTATCAATATAGGTTCCCCAATAAACACACTACACCCACTCCACGAAATTATGTACATATTTACTAACCTAAGCAATAGTAAACATAACTAACAGTGCATTTGTATACCGGACCACCCCAAAAACACATTATATATATATTTAATTTTTTTAATGGCGTACGCAAAATGCACGAAATGAGTATAGGTACTGTATGCATTCAAGCAGTATATTCATTCAAAAGCAGATGCACATTTTATATCGGCATGAATGATTTGCGAAATTACACATGAAATGGCTCTTGATACAGAAAAAAATTGCGAGACCATCTCATCACATATAAACACAACGAATTGCATATAAACTAGAGGTTGAGGTAATGTAATTACTCTAGTATTCCTAAGAATAGAAGTTCTGTTCTCTAAGAATAGTTTTACTTTAAGCAGAAGATAAGTGCCAAAAAGGTAAATATTTTTGGAAAAAGTTTTCGCTATTCAGGGGAGAAGAGAAAAAATAGTTCACAGTCACTTTGTTTTCAAAAGACTGTAGGCCAAATTCAGAGTTCAGGGAACGCCGTGTGCAAGTTTGTTTAAAATCATTCTCTCTGTTCCGGTGAAAACATCATTTCAGATAGATTCTCGAAAAAACAGTCTACAGCTTCTGGTGAGAGTTCGACAAGGTTATAAAATGTCGCTGCCATGCACTCACGCGCATGATTGCTTTCACTGATGGTTTGATCAGAACTGCTTACAGAAGGTCGTTCCTGGTCGATGCTGCTTTCATCATGTACTTCACTACCCTTCAATCGCAGTGGTGAAGTTTCCACGAATGCCGTCATCAGGATAGGTAGCCGCTGGGGACAGCACAATGCATGAGCCATTACCGGACCCAACAAAGTATCTGCATCCAATGGTACGTCTGATTGTAGTGTAAGACAGGTGTCCAACACGCATTCTTCGCCGCATAGCATGCACCTTAATACAGGCATAACACAATTCTGCCAGATGGGTCTGAATGAAAGAAACCAGGTCATATTCAGATCTCGTAGCCGGGCTAAGCCAAGGACTTTAGTTATGCAGTCCCGGTAGCAGATAGCTAGGATCGTTTCTTCGATTGTAGCTGGAGTCTTGTCTGTGACATGGCTTGCCATAACGAAGCAAGAGTAGCAAGAATAAAATGCCTGCTACGAGTCCCAACAGGAGTGGAAGTCCGCCAAAGATGGAATGGACGAAATTTGGAAAAATACCCAGGATCGCTTTGAATGGTGTTAAAGCGCCTGAAAAAACTGTCTTAAATACACTGGCGATACCACTTGTATCAGAAATATTTAAGATTTCGTTCAACATTTCTGCGAAGTGTAGGGGGCAATTTGTTGATAACATTGAATGAATCTCTGCTGTTGTCCTTGCAACTTGGAGATCATACGTTTCTTTTGATGACGTCAACTGGGTTGGCGTCTGTAGGAGCACAGTCTTCATTCTGCTTAAAGTATCAATTCGAATAGAAGAGATTTTTAAACTGGGCCATAACCTTCCCTCCCTGTCTGGAGCATCATTCGGGAACAATACTCTTTCACAGTACATGACCCTGGAAGTCACGCTTATGAGATAAGGTTTTCCTGGCAGCAAGCCACAACATCTGTGATCTACAATTAGAATGTAACTCCCGTTCGAAAGTCTTCTAAAGAATGGTTCTATTTGTGTTGCAGGTATGCCTAACTGGTGACATGAAAGGTTATTTGAAGTCCCTTCACAGGCCCCATGCAAACTAATACCCTGACACAGAAGTATGCCACTTAGTGATTTTTCACAATTATTACCACTAAGAAATACACTCTGTCCGTTATTACTGACACATGTGTGTGTATAGGGCAAGTTCCATGTGGACTTAATGTATCCTTTACCCAACCTTTCATACTGGCCTGCCTGTATATATTTTTGGCAGTATTGAAACTGGAAAGTTGTTATCGGAATATTTATTATCCCATGTATTATCCATTCAATGACAGGTCGTTCTGACATTGTCAATGGTAATCTCTCAAGTTTTTCAATGCTCAGAATTGTATAGTCAGCACCCTTTTGTGCCAAACTGATTTGTTTATCAGTAAGGTTAAAGATATTAAATAGTGACGTTGTGTTGATTAGACGCCAAGGCACATAGCCTGAACGCAGATTTTGTAACGTCCAGCCAAGCTGTACAATAGAACGCAATTGAGACTGACCGTGTTGCAACATCAGTAAGTCTTGTTCTATTATATCGATTGCAGAATCGATATACTGTCCAGTGAATATATTCTGGAAGACAGAGTCATTAACCCATTGTCCACAACAGAAAGTGATTTTTCCAAATTAACACGGTCAATTTCCCGTATTTTTTCTGCTGTCTCAATTTGAGTTACTTTCCAAGCTTCGTTGTAAGCTGCATATATAGAGGCCGCTATGAAACGTTTTTGACGCTGTTTGCGTGGTCCCATGATGAAATCACGCAAGTCAGCACCTTCTTTAAGTAAAGTTAAGTGTTGCTTAATTTCTGACAGTGTGGATGTATGTAGCCATTGAAGGCAGAGTTTCCCCACACTATAAGTAGTTACAATCCCTGGATGTTGTCTCTGGGAGTATCTTGGGTCTGGCCTGGTCAATGTGAACCCCTGTATTTTGTTCAGGAATCTGTCTTGACAGTTATTTGTGTCTGTGGGCCAGATCAACCATTTTTTCCAATCAGCATGTGTTCTGTTTTGGTTTAAAATATGGGATACGTCTATCTCAACATCCGTTGTGCTATTACTATTAGGTGTTGGTTTTGGAATAGACGGTTTATTTAAGTCTTTAATTTTGGCTAGGCCAAGACAGGATGTCTGTTGAATCTTATCATTCAAAAATATAATTTGTTCTGGGATCATGCAGGCTCTAAATAATGATTCTATACCTTGCACTTGCCAATCTTTTGTGCCCCAGATCGTTTTCGTTTCAATGTTATTGTTCCAGAAATCAAAACCGAAGGTATTCATTTTTTCAAAGAATGAGTCTGAATATATTAATTTTGTGTTTGTAAGCATGGTTTTCACTCCTGTCTTATTTAACAATTTGAAATAAAATGATTCTGCATTACTTGTGTTGAACCCTAAAAAGTATGAATATTTATCAAAATATGTCTTTGAACTGCCTTTTGGTGGAGTTGCACAATGTTCCCATTGGTTAAATTTTAAAACATTTCTAGGTTGAGTAGATTTATGCAGATAATAGTTACCATAATGGTTATAACAAAACATTTGATCGTAATTAGATGAACCTTGCAAATAATCATGTTCTGTAAATTTAGCTGACATTACTGTAAATGTAAATGTAAATGTAAATGTAAATGTAAATGTAAATGTACAGGAATTTATATAGCGCAAATCACCGAGCGGTTTCTAAGCGCTTGCTTAGGGAACCCGTCCTGGTATTCCCCTGTGAGATAACCCCGGCAGGGTATCCGCAAGGTGAAAGCCAGGCATCCCACCGCGAGGGGCCGTTGTGGAGATTAAGCAAGCTATTGCCCAGAGTCGCAGAGTGTGAACCCGTGAATCGAGTAGGCACCGGAACGAGAATTGTCGAGTCCATGGACATTTTAGGACTCAAGACCCCACCGAGCCGGGAATTGAACCCTGGTCCCGGGCTGACCTCTGCTTCCAGGTCTGCCTCCTCTAACCAGTGAGCCACACTTCTCCACCTAGATCAGACATCATATCATTAATACTTTCAAAGTCCCAATCATCAGCAAAAGTGCTTGGTTTTACAAAGTCACTTAATAAAATCTTGAATTGATGAGGATACTTCAGGAGCTCAACCGGACCATAGATTTCGTAATCAGTTTTGTCCCATGCTACCCCACCGGGTATAGGATTGGCTGTGAAGTTTACAGAAGAAAGTTCTCTTTTCTCGATGTGTGAAGACTTGTGTGGTTTCAGGACCAAGTTGATGTTCTGACTTGCTGTGTCCATTGTAACATATTTTCCCTCAATGAAGTGTCCCAAGCATAGTACCATGATGAGCCAAAGTATGAGGATGAATACTCCTAGTGCCACCCAAAGTTCAATCCATGGAGAAATCAGATAGGTTTCTTTTAGTTGATGAAAGAGTTCCTTTCTTTTAGTTGATGAAAGAGTTCCTTTGCTTTATCTTTAAAAGTTTTTGTTGTCTGCTGTTCCTCTGGTTCACTCAGATCTTCAGAAAAATCATCGAAGTTGATGAAGTAGCCTGATGCTGTTCTGTCAATTGTTTCAATTGCTTCTGGATTCCTTTTTGTTTTTGGAATTTTCTTTATTTCATTAGCATAGTCTGTGGTTACATCATTGTAGACTGGTGTTTCTTGATTTAAGATTTTAATTTGGGTTTCAAGAGGTTTAAGTTCCATGGCTTTGTTGCATAGTCCTTGTTGTTTTACTGTAGGTTTATCAATTGTGATTAGTCTTTCAGTTTGAACCTATGTGTTTGTAGCAAACTTTGGTGTTCTACTACTTCTTGGGAGTCCACTTGGCCTACTACTTGTTATCGGCCACATGATTGTGGTTTAACCAGGTCGATGGATACAACTCGGTTCTCCTTTTTACCAAAATTCCTTCTTCACCGCGATCTTTTCTCTGACCAGATCCCCGATTTTTGGAATCCAGACAGGCCTTGCTGGGACAGGTGGTTTCTCTTCAGTGGCCGTTGGCTGTTGCTTCAACTTTATGTTGCTCAGGTCTTTTCTTTTTTTGTTTAAGTCCTGTAAAATAGCCAAACGATCTTTGATATCAAAGCATTTTTCTTTAACCACTGAAGTTTGACTATCAAGGTCCTGGATTAACATTCTAGTCCCAAACAATAGTTCGTATGGACTGGGACCTCTCAGAGAATTTCTTGGCAGATTATTAAGACTACGTTGGACACTTATTAAATGTTTGACCCACCCAGCTCCTGAACCTAATACCTTTGCTGTTATAGATTGCTCTATGCCCTGGTTTTTTCTTTACACCATCCCGTTTCCCTCAGGAAGGAGTTGACAAGAGTACCGCAATGCTATGCCCATGCCGGCCATGTCCTCCCTGTAAGCCCGAGAGCTAAAAAGCAGGACCCTGGTCAGAATGTAGCATGCAAATTGCGTATATGCCATTATAGACTCGCAAATCTTTTTATAACAGTTCAGACGTCAGCCGAGAGCTGGGGTCTACATTATAAGTGAAAATAGTCTCTACATGTTAATATGACGCATTATTCATACCGGGTATTTCATGTGGATAGCCCAATCTTTATTGGGAGAAACGCCATGGCAGTACACCGTCTCGGTCACCACTGCGATCTCTGTTGCAGTCTGGGCAGTTTTTTGCAAATATATGATGTTGCAGGCTCATTCCTGGCCACCAGTATGTTGATTGTAATTCTACTAGAGAATCCTTAAGTGTAAGGTGTCTAAGGCCCTCACCCATATGTGCGTCTGCTATTAACAAGCCTCTCCTGTCCATGTTTGGAATCACTCTATCCCCCACTCCAGGGATTCGAGCAAAAGGAACGGAGTTTGCATCGATTATGTATGTATAACTGAGTGGATACATGAGGGGTAGCGCTGAGCAGTCACCTTTTGATGACGTTTTTACCGCCAGCATTGTTTCCCCGTCAATGTATTTTACTGAATGCTTTTTTGTAGCTACGGAAGCCGATTTAGTTGGTTCCGCTGTGGCTGTCTCAGCCAATGAATTCCCTGCAACGTGAACGCCATCACGCTGATGACTCAGTGAGTGTATCACGTGAGTCTTTGGTAGTTCTTTCTTTAAAAGAACTATTTGTTTCCAAAGCGATTTTTGCTTTCTTGTTGCACCTGTGTCATCTTTGTACCCGTTTTCAACCCATTTCTGCAAGTCGTTATTGTATGATTTGACGCAGTAATATTAATCGCACACTATTAGTGTCGGGAATTCGCGATCCGCATTATCTAGCGCCATTTTTAACGCTATTATGTCAGTTTGTTGTTCTGAATTATTTTCCACTGAGTGTGTTTTTGAAAACAGAGGTCTTAATTTACCTCCGCGCCACACGTCTTTTGTAATCTCGCATGTGGCGTTATAAGCTTGTTCACCCCAAACTGAGGGCTGAGCATGTCCGTCTGTATGTATTACACAGGCGTACTGTCGGATGGGCAGAATGTCGATTGGCAGAGGATATTCTCTTTCATATTCTAGATTTTTTAATTTTGTCAACTCTGGATCAAAATAGTATTTCACTCTGTCTGTAGCAAGAGAATCTTCCCATTGTATCCATCTCGGATTTAGTGCCATAGTAGGTAAATTACAAGGGGTTGTTAATGCCTCAAAGGCTGATTCTGCTGTTCTGACTGTAATCTGTCTGCCGTCAGCTTTGTATCTTTCTCTTGCTACAGCTGTTTGAACCGCGTGAACAATGTTTTCCATAATGCTGAATGTTTTTTCAGCTTCTGTGTACAAATGTGATTTGTATGTTATTGGTACCTTTTCTCCCTCATTTGAGGTTAGGTATGTGAATCCGCATCTTCCTGGGATGACTCGAATCACAAGGTTGCGTTTGTTATCGCGTGTTTGCAGTTTTGTTTTAACTAACATGTCTGTTTGTAAAGATCTCAAAATTTCTGTGTGTTTTTGAGTCCAATTGATTCTTTTTAAAATCTGGTTTTATTAGGTCATAGAGAGGTTTAACTCTCTCTGCATAATGTATAATATAAGTTCTTCCGAAATTCAGGAAACCTAGAATTGATTTCAGGTTTTTCAGTGTTCTAGGTGCTTGGATTACAGCACATTTCTCTAAGAAATTGTCAGCCAGGCTTTTGCCTTCACTTGATAATTCATATCCTAAGAATAGGACAGTCAGATGGGCAATTCTTGACTACTTGAAGTTGAATTTGTAACCCTCTGCTGCGAACCCAAGTATTATGGTGTTCACTCTTTTCAAGTGAGTATCCAAGTCATCATCTGTTAGATAGATGTCATCGACATAAGATAATGCCTCATCATCATACATTTGTAGTAATTCTGTTACTCTCGCTGAGAATAATCCTGGGCTGTTCTTGAACCCTTGGGGCAAACGACAGAAATTTTCTGCGAGCCATTTATTGAGAAAGCGGTCAAATATCTGCTTTCAGGTGCTATTTTTTGACAAAAGAATCCATTAGAGATGTCTAATGTTGTTTTGTATTTTTTGCGCACTATGCTATTCATTAGTGCGGCACTGTGTGAGTTTTGTACTGCAAACGTTTTGCAGCATGAGTTAAGGTGTCTGTAGTCCAAAACTAGACGATATGAATCATCTGGTTTGGAGACAGGAAACAAAGGATTGTTCATTTGTGAGGTGCATGTTTCAATCACCCCCTGGTATTCAAGTTGATCTAAGATCTCCCTGACCTGTTTTTTAGCTTCTTGCTTAATTGGGTACTGCCTCTGTGCAGTTGGTTAAGATTTTAACTGGCTTTTGTGAGGAGGAGAGTCCTCATCCCATCCCACATGATTTTTATATAATGCAGGAGCCTGGGCTACTGCCCACTTTCTTGCAAGTGTATATTTTTTATGAATTGGAATATGATTTGAGAAGGCAGGCATAATCATGTCTTCGCCATGAGGGCACTCCCTGACAAACTCTGGTGGCCAGTCTTTTTCAGCTAGAAGGATGTCATAGCCCTTGGAGAAATTATCCCGAAATAGACCCCTTATTTTCCTAGTCTTATCTCCCTCTATACGTAAGGTTATTTCATATATTTTATGAGGTTTGCTAACTCTGGTATCTGCAGTTTCCACTTGAATGTATTCATTCGTGTCCACTGTCTCCAGATGATTCATCAGGATCTTGCGAGCTATGCTCACTTCTGCTGCGCTGTCTAGCATTGTCTGAGCCCACTCTCCGTTTTTCAGCTGAGTCCTCAGGATCCTCGGCATGTTTGATTATTTTAATGCTGGCTACCTTCTTCTTTGGAAATTGTAACTTTTTACTTTGATGAGCAGGTTCTTTGTCTTTAGACTTGACGTGCTCTTCCCTGTGTTCTGACCGTCCTCTTCTTTCCGATTTCTGCGAGGTAGTCTGAAAAGAACGAGAGGGACGTGTATCAATATCTTGAAATCTATCAGGTTTCTTCAGATTATCCCTATTTCTAAGGTTGTATTTTTTCTCAGAGGGCTCCCTCTGGGGAGACTTGTGTCCTTGGTCCGGAGATCTTTCTCTCCGCCGAGGAGACCTTCCTCTGGACTGGAATCTTTTTTCTTTGGGAGTGGATTGTTTATTTCCATCCCAGTTCTTTTTTGAAGTGTTTAGATTATTTTTAATAAATACCTTTTCAGGATTTTCTATTAGTTGGGGTTTCACTGGTTTCCCACCCAAACTATCTCTTCCTAGTTCTTCATAGGATTTTTCTATGATTCTGGCAAGTTCAAATGGTTGGTCTGCTATATCTGTTTCCTTCAATCTTTGGCAGATCGCCACATTTGCTGCTTCCCCTTTTATGTTTGCTAGTAATATTGCCGAGACCTGCTTGAAGTCTTTCAGTAATTTCATACCTAGAGTTAAAGCAGGTTCTGGACCGTATTCATTTTGAATCTGTTTTAGCACTTCTGGTATTACCGCCATGGACGGAACACCATGTGTTTTTGTGTAAATGGAAGCAAAGACTGTACCCCAAGTGTCACAGTCCTCCACATGTGGTGCGATCCCCATTGGGAGACAGATAGTCAGAATTCTGTGTTTCTCCACAGGTGTGGTATTTGGAAATACCGCCTCTATTTGAGTGATTTTTTGTGCTAACCAGAATGGAATTTGTTCCCGTTTAATGGGTACTTTACATAGACAGGACTGTATGTTCTGTGGTGTGATTTTATTTGTGTTCCCCTGATGAGGGGTCAGCTGTGGAATTTTAATAGCTGGTTGGACTGTTGAAGTCCGCATTACATATTGGACTAGTTGTCTGTGTATTTTAATCAGTTGTTTTAACTGTGTTAAAAGTTCTGATATTGACATTTTTTCAATGTCTGGATGTGGTGTGTATCTGGCTAGAACCGGCCACGTCGCTCCTGGTCTAACTAGTGGACCGAGCCTGGTGATGTGATCATTATGCTTTAGGGCGCCTTTAAACCAGAGCAGGTGCTCTTGGTATTTGAGTGGTATTTCTACCTCCTCGAAAGGGGTGTACTCATCCGGAGGTTCCTCTATCTTGTAATAATGGAACTTCTTTGTTACAGCGTTTGCTGCTGGAAAATTTATCCATGAATAGAATACCTCTGTCTGCCGATATTCGTGTGCCTCAATTACGAATATGACTGTACCACCTCTCGGTGTCAGTCCATTTCTATAAGTTTTAAAGTTATAGTTTTTCTTATGCTGACCGGGATGAGTATTGCACCCGGGTCTTGCTGTAGGAGACTTGTGTCTTCCTCTAGGAGTTGAGCTGCTATTCTAGCTGCCTCCCTTTCTTCTTCATTGTCTGACATTTTACTGACAAGAAGGTTTTTTTGTTGCAGATCAGGTTTTCAAGGAAACAAAGATTAGATGCACAATATTTTGGAACACTGTATCCTTCAATGTTGAATAAACCAAAAACCATACATAGGAGTCTCCTCCTACTAAGTTTGGCGGATTTAACCTTTTACCCACTCCAGACGTCTTTGGAGTTTTATGGAAAAAAGGGTCTGTGTGAAAAAGCACGACTGAGTTACTCTAATGTCTTGCATTAGATTTATCGCCTATCCAAACCGTTGGGCGCCATGTAGTGTAGTTCCTATTTTCCCAATAGGCTCTGCGCATTGGAATAATATCTTCAATAGTATAGACGTAGGACTGTGGTTAACTAGGTCTTCTACTGACGATATTAGACTTAAAGTTATGTGTGCCAGCTAGCTCAGAGTTCACTAGAAACTTTCTCGAATAGGCAAGGAGGAGTTTAACCTCCCTGGATAGACAAGAAGGGATTTAGTTTCTGACAACCATAGAACATGACAACTTTGCTCTCCCCTAATCAAGAGTATATCTCTAGAGTCGTGTGAAAACAAAAGACAACTTATTTTACTCAGTCAGTACGTGCATTCTTAGTTTCACCAGTTTGTAGAGAAATAAGAGATGGGCGTGGTTCAATAAAAGATGTTATTTATTGATCAGTCTCTTTTCTCATACAAGAGAAATAAATCGCTATTATTGCAATACTTATAGTTAAGTAAAGTGCATACAGTAAAAACAGAATTATAAAATAATACTGTAAAAGCATTTATATGGTTTCTTAGCCATATGATACTTAAAATGGATAAAAGATATACATACATATATACATTGACTAATCGTACTCGACTGGTGCTTCTAACTACGCCTACCCCGGTGTACCTGACCTAAGCCTAATACTTGGGAGGGAGTAAGTAAGTAGCAGTTTAAGTTAAGTTTGCTTTGCCAAGAATCTGACTCAAGAATTCTCTGTAAGGGGTTAGTCAGTTCAGTACCTGGGATTTAGAAGGCTGGAGGGTTGGTATCTCTGTCTCAGGACTCGATATCCCAGTTACCCGCGAGGGCGGCTGGAAACGCCGGAGGCTGGATTTCTCTCTCAGCGCGTCAAAAAGGGAGGGGCAGCATCCGTGGGCTTTTCTGCATCAGCTGGGCTCTCCGGCAAGTAGCGCTGCTCCAAGCTCGTCACCACCGTGTCTTAGCTTAGGGCAGCGTCGGTATATTCATACCTGAAAGGTGCCGTGTTTGACGTAAGGATGGACATAAGACGTCAGCAAGAATGTCATAAGGACTGGTCGTTCTTACATTCTTTGCAGGAGTTCTTGAGCGAAATCAAAACAATGATCGCGGGGATTTCCCAGGTCTGTTGGAGGTTTGATTTGTTTTGAGAACTCGGTGTGCTTCTCTAGGGGGCTGAAGGGATAGTGCTTGCTTAATGTGACAGCATGCGCTATGACCTAATCTGAAGATGGGTTTCTGTGCCATTGTATGGACATTAGTGAATTAATAACCGGACAAGGGTCAGGAATAGGAGTATCAATATAGGTACCTAGATAAACACACTACAGTATATGATTTACTAAGAATGTCAGACTTCATTTTCATATGACTGAGAACGATAGTGTGTATTTACAGAAAATATGTTCTCATTTTAGTTTCTGGAGCACATTCCATAACCTCTATGGGAAAATCATGGGAACACATTTTTCTCTCAAACATGATACATGAAATCCCAGCACAAGGTTTTTCCACAGGGTATAATTACCTTAGAACACACCACAATTCCTAAAATTAGTATGGTACCATAAACAAATTATTTATATTGTAACTACAATCTGCTATCACCCTTTATACATTTTCCTTTTTGTGATACTCAAAACCTGCCATTCACTACAATGCATTTCAATGGGATGCAATCATGTATATTAGTCAAAGGTGGGAAACATCCTTTACAGCGCAACTTTTACCACGCAGTGCTATTACAACGCAGGTTTTACAACGAAAACCATTACAACGGATTGCGCTGGTGGGCGCTCTAGGATAGGGAATAGATTTAATTTACTGTCCAACACCTTCCCTAGTGTCCACGAGGACTGGAGTTGGAATAGTAAATTAAACTATTCACTATCCAGCATCCCAAAGCACTATGCGTTGTAATGGTATGCGTTGTAAAAACTGCGTTGTAACAGCATGCGTGGTAAAAGCATGCGTTGTAACGTCATACATCCGTCAAAGGTGGCTGCCAACACTTCCTGGTTGAAGTGTTGGCAGCTAATTAGATCCCAGAACGTGATCTGTGCCTAGGCTCCACACAGACATACACATTCCTTTAATATCTCCAAGACTACTGAACTCATTTATAACAAAAAGAGTGATCTGTGGAACAAAATCTTCTGCCAAATTGAGTGTAATTCCAAGCAGCGGTTCGGGCTACAGGTGTGTCTAAATACTCTATGGGAATTTACATGGGAAACACACTTTTTTGACCCCCCCTTTTTGTCAACCCCTGCTTGATGGATCACCCCGAAACTTTCTATTCACAACAAGAATCACCAGGGCACGTTTTTGAGGAAAACTTTGTGAAGATTGGTCAAATGGTGCTAAAGATATAGCAACATCAAAATGATTTTCCTATGGAAACTTGGTTATCTATAACCACCTATTGGCAACTGCCAGTAGGTAATATTTTTATACTGAAAAAAAACCAAAGGTTCAGGGAAGATATAATTAGAAAATGAAATAAAAAAACCTTAGAATTCACTGAAAAAAACAAAGGTTACAGGAATGTTATCGTTAGACTCAAGTTTCACTTGTTCAAAACCAGTGAAATTCAGCAGTTATTGTTAGCTGAGTAAGCTATAACTTATGCCCCCACAATACACTGCTTATGACTTCACATAGTACATCACTCATGACATGGTCAGCGACATCACATAAGACATCTCAAATGACATCACTGATGACATCACTTTATCCCTGAGGCCCTCCGGAGTAAAGTGGAATTCTTTACCCAACAAGCAGTGCACGAGGAGATGTGTTTGCAGAGTGGTGGATAAAGGAGGCATTTCCTACAAGTCCACTCAGCAATCCCCCTGTCTGGGACTTACTGGAAGTAACATAAGGGGTCCCTGGACCCCAAGGACCCTCAGCATCCAAGGGTACTTCCTCCTCCAAACAGCATTGGGCTAGGAGGTGTGTTTGCAGAGTGGTGGTGAAAGGGGCATGTCTCCGGCAACTCACTGAATGTTTTTTTATCGTTTAAAAAAAGTTTTTTTAAATGAGTGCGGGAAGCTGAGCAGCCCCCTCCCCATGCCGATGTTGACCCTGGGGACCCCAATCACACAGGGCTCGCCCATTTCTTTACAACAAAAATACAATTTATAGGGAGAGGGCTGAGTGGCCCTCCTCCCGTGCCGACCCCATCCCCTGGCCCGACCTGTAGTGTGATTGTCCTGGTCCCACCCAAGGCCCCCGCAACGGGAGTCTGAAGCCCCTGTGGTCCCTGCCAGCTCCCCAGTAACATGCAGCTCCCTGCGTGTAAAATCAAATTGTGCTCCGCTTTGAGCAAGCGAGATCAAAATGCTCAAAGCGGAGCACTGGTTGCTATGGCACTGCGCCCACCTAGCCACAGCAAACTGCAATATCCTGGGGTGGGCACTCCAGGATATTGCTGGAGCTGGACTGGGCAGACCCCAAGGCCATCTAGGGCTCCATGAGGGGGGCCGTGCAGCCCCCTCCTTTGTTCAAATTTGCCCCGGGGAGGTAGCAGTCCTCCGGGGCTGCAGGGGGCCAGTCAGGCCCCCACATTTGTATCTATTATTTATTGCCCCCGGGAGGTGGCTGTCACTGGGACTGCGGGGAGGCCTAGCAGGTCCCCTGCATTAATACATTGTGAGCCCCAGGGAGGTGGTGGTCCCCGGGGCAGCAGGGGAATCATGAGGCTCCTCTGCATGTAATCCTATTTTCTTTTTTTAATGTTTTTTTCTGTGAATCAGTTCAACTGAGTCACAAGATGTCTGCCAACACTTTCTGGTTTGAAGTGCTGGCAACCAAATCAGATCTCAGCACTAGATCTGGAGGGGTCACTGACATACTGCAGCCCTAAATATACAACTGGACATTTCTTCACATTTTTCTGCAACTACTGAACAGATTTATACCAAATCCCAAAAAGGCACTTCCTTGGACCCACATCTAGCTTCCTGCTAAATTTGGTGTAATTCCATCCAGCAGTACAGGCTGTAGTCATGTCTAAAGGTTCTATGGGAATTAAGATGGGGAAAACATGCTTTTAAGTACCCCCCGGTTCTCGGCTCTCGCTTGACGGATCACCCTAAAACTTTCAGGACAGCAGCTGAAGTCAGCGTGTTACCAGTTTTGATAATTTTGTGAAAATTCATCAAATGGCTTCTAAGTTATTGGCAAATGAAAAATTATTCTTCCTGTGGAAACCAGGTTCTACCTATAACTACCTACTGGCGACCGCCAGTAGGTAATACATATTATATTCTGTCGGTCGCCATCAGATAGTTATAGATAGGACCATGTTATAGATAGGATCATGTTTCCATGTATGTGACTTGCCATTCTGCTGTTTGCTGGTTGCTCCACGGACTTTTGCCCTCGGATACTCGTGTGGGAGCCTCTCACTCTTTGAACGCCCACACCTCGCCGGACCCGCTTCGCGGGTCCCGCATCGCTCCTGAAGCCTGAGGGGAACTGTTGCTTCAAAGACAAGTGCTAGCTGGGGAGTTCAGGGCTGCTGCTGGGCTGCGAGCGAAGACCGGGACTACAGATCCCAGGAGTTCCCGGTCGGCCGATCACCATCACCTGGCCCGCTCTCCCTGCAAGCGCCGCCCCCAGCTCACAGGTTGGGTTAAAACTTCTCCCTTTACCCTCCTCTGTGGGACCTGTCTGCTGTTTGCTGTTTGCTCCACGGACCTTTGCCCTCGGATACTCGTGTGGGAGCCTCTCACTCTTTGAACGCCCACACCTCGCCGGACCCGCTTCGCGGGTCCCGCATCGCTCCTGAAGCCTGAGGGGAACTGTTGCTTCAAGGACAAGTGCTAGCTGGGGAGTTCAGGGCTGCTGCTGGGCTGCGAGCGAAGACCGGGACTACAGATCCCAGGAGTTCCCGGTCGGCCGATCACCATCACCTGGACCGCTCTCCCTGCAAGCGCCGCCCCCAGCTCACAGGTGGGGTTAAAACTTCTCCCTTTACCCTCCTCTGTGGGACCTGTCTGCTGTTTGCTGTTTGCTCCACGGACCTTTGCCCTCGGATACTCGTGTGGGAGCCTCTCATTCTTTGGACTGCAAGGCCCAGCATTCTCCACTTTGCGTAGCTGGTGCCTCTTCCCCCGGCGGCCACGCCCCCTGCCTTCACGTATTTTATCGGCGCAGCACCACCGCGCCGCGGGACGCAGCACGGGGCGAAGACCGGGCAAAGAGCGGGCCGTTTGAGGCCGTTCGAGTACGGAGGAGAACGGGCCGGGCCCACCCCCCCGCCCGCTCATCCTATTCAAGGATCGAATAGAGCGTAACCCCAGATAAACTGTGTTTTGGTAGAAGGTATTTTACCTTCACTGTGTGGGTTTCATAGAGCTACACGTACATTTGATACTATTAGCGTGATACAATATAGGTACTGCTGGCCCAAGTAGAAGTAGATTGAAACATGCCTTTAAGATCAGGTAAAGATCGTACAGTCCAAATACAAACAACCAAGGGAGTTGTTTCGGGTCCACTTGATGTTTTTATCACCCGAGCAACAGGGATATTAGAAAAGGAAATAGCGATGGTGAAAAAGAGACTCTCCTTAGATCTAATTAGCGGTAAGCGTTCCTCGTTGGGGGGGATAGCAACAATTCTTAGTCCTGCTGCCCATGCATCATCAAATGCATCTGTTACTACTGAGGCACTGGTTCACATAGAAAGAGAGGGGGTGGGTCCCTCAGCTCCTCCAGTTAATGTTGACCAGAACTTGGATGATACTCAGCTAAGCAGGGGGGATGAAACTCAGAACAGTGGGGGGGTTGAAACTCAGAACAGTGGGGTGGACGAAACTCAGAATAGCGGGGGAGATGAAACTCAGAATAGTGGGGAAAACGACGTTAGTTTGGAAATTCTACATTCATCTAACAATGCTGTATTGAATCTTCCAGTAGAGGTGGACCCCTCGGGATCAGGATTATTATCCCGTAAGAGAAAGCAAGTTTTGAGTCACCAGGGGGGGAGAGATCATAAGCTGCCTAAACTAAATGATCCTTCTGGTATTGATACTTCCGCCCCTGTGCATCCCCCAGGTTCACTAATACCCTCTGTATTCCCTAACGTGCTATGCCCCCCTTTATTCCTTTGGGGTCTTCTGATCCCTGTCCAACATGCCTTAATAGTGACGAAGTCCTATTGGTAAAAATGGAGGCCATGATTAAAACCCTCCTGCTCCCTGTTTTGGAGAGAACAAGGTTGATGACCACAAAAATAGATGCTCTGGAGACGGTAGTGAGCACAAATTTGGGCCTGCTACAAAAGCTAACTATCTCCAGTCCAGTGGGAGGGTTTCTACACAGTCAGTAACTAAAACAAAATGTATAAACAATGCTTCCACTAGTAAAGTCAATAACCCAGCACCTACAGGGGTAGCTATTAGTAAACCGACAGCGGGGGGGATGCCTAGAGATAATCCCAGCACCGCAGCTGTAGGTACATTGTCACAGGCTCTTAAGAAAAAGGTCATATCTAAACCCAACCCAGATAGGTCCCAAGTACCCCGGTCGGCTGATCGAGTAAAACCTAACCCTAGCACCTTATTACAGCCACCCCCAGGGAAAATAGTTAATCACCAGACCATCAAAACCCCAATTGTGGGGAAACAAAATAAACATACTATTCCCCGCGCAGACATACCCCCGGAGGCTACCCAATACACAATAGTGTTAACTGGTGTTGCCCCGTTAAAAGTTGGAACTAAGGAGTCATATGGGGATTTACACAATAAAGTGATATTCTGGTTGAATAAAAACCGTCCCTTGCCACCATCATCTCCCACTGAAATTCTTTTCGTAAGGAGAGTGGATTGGGTAGGATATGGCACTAAAGATTTGGAGGGCGATTGTATATTAGTATCGTTTAAGGACCCTTGGGTGGTGGATATCATTCGAAGGGAAGCCAGGTTTGCTAGACAGGGGGACGTACAAACTTTGGGGCTTGCTTATTTCTACCCCCAAAGACATAGTAACTTTCCATTAGGCCCCACGTACATGAGACCACCAGTTAGGAGGCACCCTATAGTAAGAACACCACACCCCCAGCAATATCCTCTACTCTTTAATCATTTTGGGCCCCTTTCAGACCTTGAGGCTATAGACTGACTTCATATCCCGACTAAGAAGATTAAGTCTGTTGAGGACTGTGGGAATGTGGCAGTGATGCCAAGATGGGGGATCCCACCTCTTGTAAATAATTGAGAGGTAAGTTTGGGGGTACAAGCAACTGAGGAATATGCAGCAGCAGCTGCTGAGGATTCAATAGATGTTATGTTAGTGGGGGTAAGTTTGGATAATGTTGACAACAAGGAGAGTAGGGTAGGAAAAGGGAGTGAATTGGTGACCCCGTCCGCATCAGTAACAACGGTTAACCACCCAGCTCCCATCGCAGTTCCCCCATCAGAAATATCTGAAACATTCAATATAGTGTCCTGGAATGTTGCAGGGGTTAAGGGACGTATGCACTCTGAAGACTGGCTGGAGTTTGTTGATAAATTTGATGCTGTTTTATTACAGGAGACTTGGGCACCAGATCCAATTCATAGGACAGGTTTTGAAAACTTTTTCAAACCAGCTATTAGAGGTAGTAAAGGGCGAGCATCAGGGGGTTGGTGATTTGGGTGAAGCAGTCGTCGGGCTATCATCCAACTGAGATATCTGTAGAGAACCCGGACCTTCTGGCCATTAAACTAAGTAAGGATGGCCATCGGGACCTGATTATTATTAACATATATGCACAAGGCCTACCTGGTGGTCGCTGCCCTGGTATCTTGGATGTATTGGACAAATACCTTGCTGGACTGGATAGAGAAAATTTTATTATATTAGCAGGAGATCTGAATTGTACTTTTGAGCCTCTTTATGTTGCTGGGGACAGCTGGGGGTCCGCAGAGGACACAGCATGGAATATTCCGGATTTGATGACTAATAAAATTGTTAAAGCGACTGAGGCTGCCTTGAACTGGATGGCTCTATGTCTAACCTGGGGGCTAAGGGCTGTAAATGGCCGCTCTTCATCTGATCTAGGCGCCAATTATACATTTGACAATGGATTAAGGAAAAGTCGGATAGATTATTTCTTGTTAAAGTTGGAATTTTGGTATCTGTTAGTAGACATGGAAGTGGTACCCCGCCCAGAAAGCGATCATAACCCCTTGACACTCAAGATAAGGTTGCCGGGAATGAAGAGATTGAAGGAACCAGACTTCTACTGGACTGGGGATGTTGTTTTGACTAATGACCGAAGAAGGCTAAAATGGTCTAGGCTAGTGGGGGATGACACCCTACAGGAGAGCATTGAGACTGTGGTTTCCAACATGTTAAACGAAATTTCGCCCGATGATTCAGTGGGGGGTAGTTCTGAGAACATTATAATTGACCTCCATGAGTGTTGTTTTGATCAGCTTAAGCTTCTCCTTTCTCTACCATGTCAGAAGGGAACCGTTAAATCATACGCACCCCGCCAGAAATGGTACAATAAAAAGTGCAGGGAGGCCCATAGTCATCTTGTTAAAGCGGTTAAGTCCCGAAACATGTGCGTTGTAAAGGCAGCTAGGGTGCAATATAAGAAAATTCAGTGGGAGGCTAAACGGGAGTGGGAGGACACGTATTGGTCCGACCTCTTGGTTGCCTCTACTTCGAATAACCAAACTAAATTTTGGGAATTAGTAAAATGGGGCAAGGACTTAGACTCCCGTACTCCTACAAACCATGTGCCCCCTGAAGCTTGGGTGAAGCATTACTCTGCCCAATTTAGTGTTGAGAACTCTGTACCCCCGTTTAGTTTGGGTGAGGTGCCCTTGACACCTATATGTAGGGAGAAATTGATATTCTCAAAAATTGAGGTAGAGCTAGCTCTCGGCCTGACCCAGCGGGGGAAAGCACCAGGGATGGATTTAATCCCTGCTGACTTGTTTAAAGCCAACCCCGCCCTTTGGGTGCCGTATGTAACTAAGATAGCAAATGCAATAGCTAAAGGGGCAAGAATTCCCAAGTCATGGAAGGGGGCGGAGATCCTTCCGATCTACAAAAAAGGCGACAGGTCCAACCCGGGCAACTATCGCCCGATCAGTCTCATTGACTCCCTCCAAAAAGTCATTGCACGTATGGTTCTGGGCAGAGTTCAGGGTTGGATTGAACTAGAGGATATCCTTTCTCCTATGCAAGCGGGCTTCAGATCGGGTACGAGCACCATCGACCAGGTGTTCAGATTTTGTCTGATCTACTGGAAGGTGGTTTTGCTCGGGGGTGGAACCATCTTTGCCGCGTTTATTGGTCTGAAGTCCGCTTTCGATCTCGTGCCGAGGGATAAATTGTGGTGTGTTTTGAGGGATTTAGGATTACCAATGGAACTACTTGATCTAATAGTTAAAATGCATGAAGACAACTATGCAAGGGTGAGGTGGGGAGATCAGGGACAAGTGACGGAATCCTTTCCTGTGACCCGAGGAGTCCGTCAGGGGTGTGTCCTGGCGCCAACGCTCTTCCTGTTATTTATTGATCAGGTAGTCAAATTCTTCGTAGACACTCCCACCGATGCCCCCTCGTTGGCAGGGACAAGGTTCCCAATGCTTATCTTTGCCGACGACACCCTACTCCTCTCCAAAACACGTAGTGGCCTACAGCGGGCTTTGGACCGCTTTGAGTAGTTCTGTGTTATTAATGACCTAAAGGTAAACGTGGGCAAAACTAAGTTTATGGTCCTCACCAGGAATCATTCTGTCCGGAGCTCTGTAAGTATAAGTGGAGACAACTTGGAACAAGTTGAGACCATGACATACTTGTGGGTTACCCTGGATCGTCGCTTGCGATGGAAAGAGCAAGTAGGCGCCCAACAGCTTAAATTTGCCCAACTAACTGGCTGTCTTTTGAGTGAGCAAAAGAGATCGATTACAAAACGGGTCACCCCAGCATTAAAGATTTATGACACTAAGATCAATGCTGCAATCCTATATGGCGCAGATCTCTGGGAATACATCTCTCAAGCCTATTCAAAATTCAGTGTAAATTCTTACGGAGTCTGGTAGGGTTACCCCAATCCTCCCCCTCTATACCCCTTTGCCAGGATCTGGGGTGCAACCCAATTAATGAGATGGCAAGATTTAGACTGGTGGCCTTTTGGAGGCGTATATGGACCTCCCCTGATCTTACCCTCTTTGCGAAGGAATTGGCTGAAGTCAAGTCAATTAGGGGTTCTGGGAGAATTCCATGGCTACAAACGGTAAAAACCATTCTGGTCGAAATGGGTCTGGAACAGCTGTGGGTATCTCCGAGTACTAATGCCTTTCCCTCCAAACAGGAATTCAAGGCATTGTATTGGGCCTCGGTCCGCCAATCGTTGGTGACTGCTTCCAGCTCTACTAGTCTAACGGGAAGGTTCCTGACCATTAAGGTGGATCCCTCCCGTGAGACTTATTGGGATATTATCACCAGACCGCTGGACAAGAAACTTTACCATCAGTTTCGGGTAGGAGCCCTGCCACTGAATTCTTTCGCAAAAAATTGGGTTAATGGAGGAACAGAATTTTGCAGTTGGTGTCCGGGCCACAAGGAAACAGAGGGTCATTTCTTGTTTGCCTGTCCGACCTATTTAGCGCCACGAACAAAATGGTTAAGACCTCTGTTTAAGCGCCTCCCATTCAGAAGATCATCTGAGGCTATTTGGGTTTTAAAAACTAATACCTCAGAGGTGTTCGTGGTGAGCCTAGCCAAATTTTTAGGGTGGGCTTGGGCCATCAGGGCAAGAAGCAGAAAAAGCCATCAATAGGGCCTCTCAATTTAATCATTTAAGTATAACCGTTTTCCTTAAATGTAGGATAAAGTATACTGTATTAGGAATGGTTTTATTTATCTTGTATTTTAAAAAAAACAAAAAAAACCTCTTTTTTATATCTTCTGGTCAGGTTTGTTGTCATATTTCTTGGATGTTTAATAACTTTTTAACTTCGAAAGTGTTTTTAGTACAATCAGAATGAACTTTGACAATGTCGCTGCTACTGTAAAATGCTATTGTAAAGGAAAATTGTCAAGATGTTCAATAGTCTTAAACATGTTTTAATTGTTGTCTTTTATGATTTTGATATCGAAATAAAGACTTTAAAACCTGAACCTGACTTGCCATTAACTTTGGTGCCTGTTGATAAATCTGCACAAAGTTTCAGGATGATTAGTCAAGCGGGGGATGAGAAGGAGTGTAAAAAAAAGTGCATTTTCCCATGTTGACTCCCATGGGGTCTTTAGATACGCCTGCAACAAGAAACTCTGAACAGAATTACACCAAATTTGGCAGAAAGGTGCTTTGTTTACACAGATTGTGCTTTTTGTTATTTGGTTTAAATCTGTTTAGTAGTTGATGAGAAATTTAAGAAAATACCTTTAGTGATATCTTTGGCCACGATGGCTTCGCAAATAATAACGAGCTCATGCAGGGAAATGCAGAGCTCTGATTGGCTATTAACAATTCCACCAGGAATTGTTGGCAGCCACCTTAGGACTTAGCTTCATCTGAGTCCCACAAAAAAATGGTAAAAAGAAAGAAAAGGGGGCAGGGTAGGAATACCCTGACCCCCAAAGCCTTGGTCTTGGGTCCTCATGGGACCACGTCACGGCCGAAAAGCATTTAATGAAAAAATTTATTGTAGGCTACCATGATTGTTTAAATTATAGCCCACAGGTGGTCTAGATTCTGAAGGCATGTGGGGAATTAATATAAAAATGGAGGGGGTGCAATGGGTCCCCTACAATGGCTTAAAAATGCCACAGGAACCACCTCTTCCCCAGGGCTCCTTTTTTAAGTGCTTGGAGGGGCATCACAGACCCTTGAGCCCCAGGGCACACAACGTACCCCGGGCGTAAAAAAATTCTTAAGGGGGCCATGCAGACCCCGAGCTCTGGGGCCCACCACTTGCACATGGCTTTATTTTTTTAAAGAAAGATGGGGGCCAAGCCCAGGGACCACCACTTCCCCAGTGTGCGCCATCCAAAGAGAAGGCGAGGGGGCCACGCTGCTCCCCTCCTGCAGCCATACATTGCCCGGGGGACTGCCACTCCCCACAGCAGGCTACTGCTAAGTCCAGGGGTGCCCACCACCAGGACACAGCTATTTACTGTAACTTGGTGGGAATTTTGAAAGCTCCCGCCATGTTGGAGCAAGCACCCCGCTTTCAGCAAATGCTCTTGTTTGCTGGAAGCTGAGGTTTTGTCTGTGTCCCTGCCTGCTGTCAAGCAGGGAGGGAAACAGACAAAAGGATTGCTCTCATGGACAGAGAGCTGGGTGTTTAGCAATTTCCTGTCTGTGAGAGCAATGCCAGCTTCCGCAGGAGGTGGAGAGACAGCAGTGACCCTGGGGGCATTCAGGCTCCACCTGCGGTCCTGGGGAAGGTGAGAAGAGAGCAGAAAGAGGCAGAATAAAGTCCAGACACAGGCAGAAAGAGGTAAGATAAAGGTGAGAAATTAGCAGAAAGAGGTAAGATGAAGGTGAGAAATTAGCAGAAAGAGGCAATATAAAGTTGTCAAATGAGCAGAAAGAGGCAGAATAAAGGTTAGCAACAAGCAGGAAGAGGGACAATAAAGGTCAGTAACGAGCACAAAGAGAAAGAATAAAAGTCAGCAACTGTCAGAAAAAAGGAAAATAAAGGTCAGAATTGAACAGAAACAGGCAGAATAAGGTCAGAAATGAGCAGAAAGAGGCAGGATAAAGGTCAGAAATGAGCAGAAAGAGACAGAATAGAGGTCAGAAATGGCCAGAATGAGGCCACATAAAGGTCAGAAACTAGCAGAAAGAGGCAAACTAAAAGTCAGAAATGATCAGAAAGAGGCAGAATGAAGGACAGCAACAAACAGAAAGAGGCAGAATAAAGGTCAGGAGCGAGCAGAGAGAGGCAAAATAATGGGCATAAGAAGCTGAAAGAGGCAAGATAAAGGTCAGAAATAGCAGAAAGGGGCAAAATAAAGTAAAAAGAATTAGCAGAAAAAGGCAGAATAAAAATGAGAAACAAGTAGAAAGTGGCAAAATAGAGATCAGAAACATGCAAAAATAGGCACAATAAAGGTCAGAAATAAGCAGAAAGAGGCAACATAAAAGTAAGAAATGAGGATAAAGAGGCAGAAAATAGGACAGTATCGAGCAGAAGAGGCAGAATAAAGGTCAGGAGCAAGCAGAAAGAGGCAAAATAATGGTAGAATGAGGAGAAGCAATATAAAAGTCCGAAATGAGCAGTAAGAGGCAAAAACAAAGCCAGAGTCAAGCAGAAATAGGCAGACTAATGATGGGAAACAAACAGGAAGAGGTAGAATAATGGTCAGAAACGAACAGAAAGAGGAAAAACAGAGATAAGAAACAAGCACAAAGAGGGAAAATAAAGGTTAGAAACGAGCAGAATAAAGGTCAGCAATGAGAAGAAAGAGGCAAAATAAAGGTCAGAAACAAGAAGAAAGAGGCAGAATACACGTAAGCAATGAGAGGCAAAACAAAGGTGAAAAGCAAGCAAAAAGAGGCAGAATAAAGCTGAGAAACGAGGCAGAATAGGGGTAAAAAATGAGCAAAAAGAAGCATAATACTGGTCAGAAACAAACAGAAACATGCAGTGTAAAGATGAGAAAAGAACAGAAAGAGGCAGAATAAATGTCAGAAACAACCAGAAAGTGGCAAAATAGAGATCAGAAATGAGCACAAAGAGGCAAAATAAAGGTAAAAAATGAGCAGAATGAGGCAGAATAAAGGTCTGGAGCAATCAGAAAGAGGCAAAATAATGGGCAGAAGAAGCAGAAAGAGGCAAGATAAAGGTCAGAAATAAGCAGCAAGAGATAGAATAAAGATGAGAAATAAGCAGAAAGATGCAGAATAAAGATTAGAAAGGAGCAAAAAAAGCCAAAATAGAGATCCGAAATGAGCAGTAAGAGACAAAATAAAGGTCAGAAATGACCAGAAAGAGGCAGAATAAAGGTAAGAAACATGCAGAAAGAGGAAGAATAACAGACAGCAATAAGAAGGAAGAGGCAGAATAAAGGTCAGAGAGAAGCAAAAAGAGACAAAATAGAGATCAGAAACTATCACAAAGACTCAAACTAAAGGTCAAAATCGGGCAAAAAGAGACAGAATGAAGGACAGTAATGAGCAGAAGGAGGCAGAATAAAGGTCAGGAGTAAGCACAAAGAGGCAAGATAAAGGTCGGAAACAAGCAGAAAGAGGCAAGATAAAGGTCAGAAACTCGCAGTAAGAGGCAGAATAAAGGTCAGAAATGAGCCGAAAGAGGCAGAATAAAGATGAGAAACAAGCAGAAAGAGGCAGAATAAAGGTTAGAAATGAGCAAAAAGAGGCAATATAGAGATTAGAAATGAGCAGAAAGAGACAAAATACTGGTCAGACACGAGCAGAAAGAGTCATATGAAAGGTAAGAAATGAGCTGAAAGTGTAGTGTAGTTCCTATATTCCCAATAGGCTCTGCGTATTGGAATAGTATATCCTGTAGTTTAGATGTAGGACTGAGGTCGACTAGGTCTCTACCGAATATACTAGACTTAATTGTGTATGTGCCAGCTAGCTCAGAGGTCACTAGAAACTTTCTCGAATGAACAAGAAGAGAATAGTTTCTGACAACCGCTTAAAACATGACAACTATGTTCCCCAAGAATAAGAAATATATCTCTAGAGTCGCGGAAACAATAGATAGTTATTTCACTCAGTCAATCGTGCATGCTTCGTTTCACCAGAGGTGCAGAGAAATAGAGAGACGGGCGTTTTCAATAAATTGTATTTATTGAACAGTCTTCTTTCTCAAGCATAAGAAATGAACTGCTACAATCGTAATACTTGTTGTAAAGTACAATGCGTACAGTACGAAGAGTATTATAAAATAACACTGTAAAAGCATGATATTGTTTCTAAGCGATGTAGTACATAAAATACATACATTGATAAATAATGACTAAAAGTACTCAACTGGTGCTTCTAAAATATGCCTACCCCGGTGTACCTAACCTAGGTCTAGTACAAGGGAAGAAGTAAGTGAGGTGTAGCTTAGTTTCAGTATTCTTTGCCAAGAATCTAATCCAAGAATTCTCTTAGGGTCTAATCAGCTCCGTACCTTGGTTTTAGAATGTAGGAGGTCTGGTATCTCTCTCTCAGGACTCGATTTCCCAGAAACCCGCAAGGGTAGCCTGGAAACACCAGAGCTGGATTCTTGGCTGGAGAAAGTACAGCGTCTCTCAGTGCGTCAGCTGGAGGGTCGGCTTCCTTCGGCACTTGCTGCAGCAGGGCGCATCGGGCAAGTAGATAGTCGAACTGCTCCAAACCACCGTCTGTTTGTTTGGACAAGTGTGGGCATATTTATACCTTGAAGGTGCTGAGTTTGACGTAAGATTGGACATAATAATGTCATTAGAGGCTTAATTCTCTGAAAACTCTTTGAGTTCTTGGATAAATTAATATTCATGCAGGGGAAAGTTCCTGACTGCTGAAGGCGGGTTTTTCCAAGAAATCGTTGTAGATTTTCGGAACTAGTGGAAGTAGCTAAGCCGTATTAGGACCACTTGAGCTATGTCTTAATATGGATATGATTTCTATGCCTATTTAAGGATACAGTACTTTATACCTATATAAGGGCATGAATCTGGAAAATTACACTAGTGTCCTAAAACGCTATACAACAAAAGAGGCAGAATAAAGGAGACTAATGAACAGAAAGAGGCAGAGTAAAGGTCAGGAGAGAGCAGAAAGAGGCAAAATAACGGGCAGAATGAGCAGGAAGAGGCAAGAAAAAGGTCAGAAACAAGCAGAAAGAGGCCAGATAAAAGTCAGCAATCAGCAGACAGAATAAAGATGAGAAAAGAACAGAAAGAGGCAGATTAAAGGTCAGAAACGAGCTGAAAGAGGAAAAATAAAGGTCAGAAATGAGCAGAATGAGGCAGAATGAAGGTCAGCAGCATGCAGAAAGAGGCAAAATAATGGGCAGAATAAGCAGAAAGAGTCAAGATAAAGGTCAGAAATGAGCAGTAAGAGACAAAATAAAGGTCAGAAATGAGCAGCAAGAGGTAGAATAAAGATGTGAAATGAGCAGCTAGAGGCAGAATCAAGATTAAACAGGAGCAAAAAAAGGGCAAAATTGACATCAAAATTGAGCAGAAAGAGGCAAAATAAAGGTCAGAGACGACCAGAAAGAGGCAGAATAAAGGTAAGAAACTAGCAGAAAGAGGAAGAATAAAGGACAGCAATGAGAAGGAAGAGGAAGAATAAAGGACAGCAATGAGAAGGAAGAGGCAGAACAAAGCTCAGAAAGAAGCAGAAAGAGGCAAAATAAAGATCAGAAACTGCTCAAAGACTCAAACTAAAGGTCAAAAACGAGTAGAAAAAGACAAAATGAAGTATAGCAATGAGCAGAAAGAGGCAGAATAAAGGTCAGGAGCAAGCACAAAGAGGAAACATAAGTGGCAAAACAAGCAGAAAGAGACAAGATAAAGGTTAGAAACAAGCAGAAAGAGGCAGAATAAAGGCCAGAAAAGAGCAGAAAGAGGCAGAATAAAGATAAGAAACAAGCAGAAAGAGTCAGAATAAAGGTAAGAAATGAGCCAAAAGAGACAGAATAAAGGAGAACAATGAACAGAAAGAGGGAGAATAAAGTTCAGGAGCGAGCAGAAAGAGGCAAAATAACAGGCGGAATGAGCAAGAAGAGGCAGGACAAAGCTCATAAACAAGCAGAAAGAGGTCAGATAAAAGTCAGAAATGAGAAGACAGAGACAGAATAAAGATGAAAAACGAGCAAAAAGAGGCAGAATAAAGGTCAGAAACAAGTAGAAAAATGGAAAATAGAGATCAGGAACTAGCACAAAGTGGCAAAATAAAAGTTAGAAAAGAGCAGAAAGTGGCAGAATAAAGGACAGCAATGAGCAGAAAGAGGATAAAAAATAAAGGTCAGAAATTAGCCGAAAGAGGCAGAATAATGATCTACAATTAGCAGAGAGAGGCAAAATAAATGTGAGAAACGAAACAGAAGAGGCAGACTAAAGATCAGAATTGAGTAGAAAGAGACAAAATAGAGGTCACAAACAAGCAGAAAGAGACAGTTTAAAGGTGAGAAAAGAACAGAGAGAGGCAGAATAAAGGATTGAAATGAGCAAAAAGCATCAGAATAAAGCTCTGAAATGAGCAGAAAGAGGCAGAATAAAGGTGACACATGAGCAGAAGGAGGCAAAATAGAGGTCAGAAACCAGCAGGAAGAGGAAAAATAAAGATAAGAAATTAGCAGAAAAGGCAAAATAAAGGTCAGCCACGAGCAGATAGAGGAACAATTAAGTTTAGAAAGGAGCAGAAAGGGGCAGAATAAAGGTCAGAAGGGAGCAGAAAGAGGCATTATAAGGGTCAGAAACAAGCAGAAAGAGGCAGAATAAAGGTAAGCAATTAGCAGAAAGAGGCAGCATAAAGGTCAGGAGTGATCAGAAAGAGGCAAAATAATAGACATAATAAGCAGAACCACTGAGAGACTCACACACACACTCCCAGGCCAACTCATAGACACACACACACACACACTCACACACTCATGCACCCACTCACAGATCTACTCAGACACTCATGTTCACATTCAGAGACCCACTCAGGGATGTATGTCAGTACAACGCGGTTGTTTTCAACGCGGTACTTTACATTGCAGATTTTACAACGCAAGTTGGAGGGTGCGGATTTCGGAATCTTATAATTTTATATTTCAACACCAGTCCCCGTAACAGTAGGGAAGGTGTTGGAATATAAAATTACAAGATTCCTTATCCCACAGCGCCATCCAGCGCAAGTCATAGTAACGACTTGCGTTGTAAAAGATGCGTCGTAACTGCACTGCGGGGTAACATCCGCGTTGTAAAGGATGTTCCCCCCCACTCAGAGACTCATGTACCCAATCACAGATCCACTTAAAGACTTACACACCCACTTACAGGTCCACTCACGCATCCACTCAGAGACTCACAGAACCACTCAGACACTCATGCACTTACTCACTCAGAGATTCACACACCGACTAACCTACATATACAGCCACTCACACACTCACTCTCAAAGGTTACTGGTTACAGTTTTTTTTTTACATATTTGTATTGATTTTCACCATAATACAATGGTATATATGACAATTTCCATCATAAAGGTTGCGTCTTTGCATGAACAAAAGAAATCAAAAGAAACTAACACCCACCCACCACCCCCCAGGGCCCAAACCAGCAGTTTCATACGTGTTGCGTTCTTCCCTCATGGTGTCACTGTGGTACATATCGTCACATATAACGTCTATGACATGAGCAGTAACACGGTTAGGTAGACTTTTTCATATCCTGTTCTGTCTTTACCACCTGACAAAACTTGCATCCAAAGGTTATACACTCCATATCTAGGTTACTGGTGACAGTTAGGAAATAAAATGTAAAACATTTTTGAAATTCACTGAAAAAACACAGGTTACCAGGACTTTATAGTTAGGAAATAGAATTTAAAAAGTCATAGAAATTTACAGAACAAACCAAAGGTTACAGGAAAGTTATAGTTAGCTCATATTTCACTCATACAAAACCAGATAAAATTAGCATTAATAGTTACTTGAGCTAACTATAACTTATGCCCCATCAATGCACTGCTTATGACCTCACATATTACATCACTCATGACATGGTCAGTGACATCACTGATGACATCATTGATAACACCTCAAATGACATCACTGATGAGATCATCCACAGAACCACTTACACCCCATACATCCACTCCCACACAACCACTGAAATACTCATTCACAGACCCATACAAACACTCACACACCTACTCACTGATCCCTGGAACCACTCACTGATCCCTGTAATCCTTTTTTTTTTTGTGAATATATATATATATAAATATAAATATAAATATAAATCGCTCGACAAGTATCGCGAAGCAGGGCGAGTACCGAGAGGACTACGGATTTTGCTGGCGCCTAATTTTGATAATCCGAATCCAGAACTGTTAAAGCAATGGGCAGAGAACAATCTGGATGCGTCTATGCGCAATGTCTGCCTACTCATCAAGTTTGCTAAGATAGACCGGGAGGTAGATTTACAAGCAATTAAAAAATTAACAGAGGATCTGGATAAGCTCACCACAAAAGACAACAAGGATATGGTGGATAAATTAATGAAGGAAATGCGCGACCGCATTAACAAACAGGAAGACACCATCAAAACACGTAAAATCTGGAAGTTTGCAAGAGACAAAAACGACTATGAGAGAGGTCAAGTGTTCACCTTCTCTCGTAAGTATGACAGCGTTAAAAAACAAAAAGCCCTTACACGCTCTATGGGACAGACAACAGGAGCCCAGGTTAACACACTACCATCTACAAGTGTGGAAGGAGGTGCAATGTCCAATATAATGACAGGCAGTACAAGCCAAAGCACAGACTGTGATTCAGATGGCAGCTCTGGGGGGTCAACCTCATCCTTCACTCTGTTGGGGCCGGTCAGCTTTGCAGAAGAGCTGGATTTTATCAGGGAACAACGTCTCCAGACTCTTCGACCGAGAGCAGGACAATCCACAGGCAAACCAAAAACAGACGGCGGAAACAAAGGCGCAAATGCGCAAAACGTCGGGGGAAGAGGGCGCCAGAAGAAGAAAACATGGCGCAATTAGAAGTACCCACGAGTACACCAACTGTCATCAACCTAACAGATATTGAACTTAACGCTGCTGAGACCCAGCTTCTATCATTAGGCCTCAGTTTTTGTCCGGAAAGCAACTTTAACTATGTCCAGACACGGGTGGACATATATAAGTTCATCAGGAAGTTAAAACTACAAAAGTTTTACCTAATTAAGAACCAAGGGCGCATACCTACAATCGCCACGCAATCAGTCCCAAGTGCCAACACTAAGTTAACAGCAGGAACAATGCCGGCCCTGGCAACTCTCCTAGCGCTCAGAAATGACCAGGACAATACCATGTGCTCTCAAAGTGTGGCGCAGGAAGAAGATATCAATATCGCGCTGCCAGGAAAAAGCCCGTTCAGAGCACCATCATCATTTGTTCCCATCATGCCCCGTGACGCCTTGGATATTTTCCATGAGAGGGTAAATGACGAATTAAAAACTCTTTACAGAAATTCGTGCAAATCAAAAACAAGAGCCAGTAGAACATCTAGGGAGTATTTCCAACTAATGAAGAAATTAAAGGAACAGAAAAATGTTGTTATCAACCATGCTGACAAGGGGGGTAACATTGTCCTGTGGGACAAAGCAAAATATCGAGCTGAGGCCTTTAGACAATTGGAGGACAATATATGCTATGAACGCAGCGATGGAATATCAGTGCGCAGAATCAGCAATGAGTATAAAATATCGCTGGCACAATGGCAAAGAGAAGGGCTAATCACGAAAGAGGAATTTAAATTTCTACACAATGAACATCCGGTGTTGCCCTTATTCTACCTTATCCCCAAAGTTCACAAAGGCCTGGACCCCCTACATGGCAGACCCATCATCTCTGCCATAAACAGTTGTTTTGAAAATACTTCCAAATATGTCGATTATTATTTGCAGGAATTCGTCATAAGTTTGCCCACTTATTTACAGGACTCAAGAGACTTCTTACAAAAGATCAATGCCATTGAATGGACCCAGGATATGATTCTTATGACTCTAGATATCACTGCACTTTATACGTGCATAGATCATAAAGACGGTATGCATGCGGTGCAGTATTATCTTAACCAAAGAAACATGGGAATGTACCAGCACAACAAAATGTTGATTGATATGATTGGTCGGTGTCTGAATAATAATGTGTTTTTATTTGACAACAAAATTTACAGACAAAAACGTGGAGTGGCAATGGGGGCATGCTTCTCCCCCAGTTACGCATGTCTGCATGTGGGCTGGTGGGAGGAGCATGTCCTCAGGAGCCAACACAGGGCCCTATATGAAACACATGTAGCCCATATGTGGCGATATATCGATGATATTTTTGTCGTGTGGAGAGGGAGCATAGAACAGGCCTTGAATTTTGTCAAAACTATCAATGACAACGAGCTCAACTTGGCCTTTACTAGCGATATCAGTGCACACACGGCCAATTTTCTCGATATCAAAATCACTATACAGGAAGGGGCCATTACCACCAGTCTATATCAAAAGCCAACTGCTGGCAACACGCTTCTACATGCGACCAGTTTTCATCCGCGCCATACAATTGATAGTTTGCCTTATGGCGAATTTTTAAGAATCAAACGCGCATGTAGCACTGATCAGGCTTGGATAGAGTCACGAGAAATTGCTAGAAATAGACTGTTAGCCAGGGGCTACAAAAAACACAATCTGGAGGTAGCAATATCCAAAGTTAATACAATAGACAGAACAAGTTTGCTACAACCAAAGATTTCGGTTGTAAGTGAACAGACTGTCAGGATATTGGACACACCTGTGTCAACGGATAGTTCCCCACCAGTAGCCTCTTGTAGATTCATCACTACATACAGCAAACAGTCACAAGCAATTAGAAGAATTTTGAATTCCCAGTGGCCCATAGCGCTAACTGATGGTGTGTTAAGAAGTACTCTACCCGTTAAACCTGACATCACCTATCGCAAAGCTTATTCAATGAGATGTGATTTAGTTCACAATAGCCCAGAGGTTATGAACAAAGAGTACTGGGTGTCCTCCAAATATGGTTTTTTTAAATGCAGCAGCTGCAGAGCCTGCAAGTTTGGTGTTAACACCAAAACATACCGAGGTGCCTTTGATGATCAGGAAATAAAAATCAAAGGCAATTTTAATTGTAAGACAGAGTTCGCAGTTTATGTTTTATCCTGTACATGCGGACTCCGGTATGTAGGTAGTACGAAGTTACCAGTTCAGGCTCGGATTCTCCAACACTTCAGAGCGACTGTCAATTCTGACCAGTCATATCCAGTGGCAAGACATGTGAAGTCAGCACATGGGGGTAATTTAAATGTCTTGTCTTATTTTGTAATTGACAGTGTGCCGGTGAATAGAAGGGGCGGAGACAGGGACAAGTCCCTAAGGAGGTTGGAGTCCAAGTATATATTGGAGTTAGACACCAAGAGCCCAAATGGTCTCAATATTTGTGAAGATTTGTACCATTACCTGTGAGACTTATTGTGAAATCTATGATATGATCTGTTTTGAATGCTTTGCATTATTTGAAATATTGATGTATATACATGAAATGAATTTTATACAAGTACACTTTGATAACATCAGGAAATTGGGATTATTTGCTGGTAGCAGGGCGTGGGGAGATTTGATGTTATCGTGACTCTTCTTCAGGGTTATGCTTTTATCGGATCTTACCAGGCACTCATCAGCAACCTTGATATGTTGTACTGTATATTGATATATGGTTTTACTGTGTATATATGTGTAGATATATATTTCTTTGATATAAAAATCATGCATTTTGATCATATGGATCAACTGTGATGTCAGGTAGCGAATAAGCATTAGCCACTTTAGTATGTTGAATCATGCAATGAAGAATATATAAGCTTTGATGGTTATGCTGTCCTATATTGCTGCTAGTTCTTTCCTGTATTAGATTCCCCGGCTGGGGAATCTATTGTATTTGAGATATGCACTTTACACTTTGCACTTTTTGACACTTTAGCACTTTTTCGGATGTTTTAACCAGTGACAATGTATATACAATCTTTTTAATCATTTGGATGGACTGTTATTTAGTGTATATAGCTCTGAGAAGCCACGATGTCTATGACTGTGTTTATGGAGTATTTGTACAGATAAAATGTATATTGTTTTAATATCGTTACAGTATATAAAAGTCGGAATCGGATGGTTTGTCTATGAGAAAAACAATGTGGGCATATACAAAACTGTATTTGAACAGTAAGAATGGGTGGCCTGTGGCTATAGGCTGAGAGGTCGAAAACAGTATGTTTTAAAATCAGTCTGTCTACTATGTTTATCAAAACATACAATACGGTCACATGGTATAGAATTCAGTGCTTTGATTGGTGAATTGCCATTTTTTAAACTAGTGTTGTGTGTAATGGCAAACACTCGTTATTTCCGGTGAACAAGGCGACAGGGTCGCCGAAACGCGTCCGGTCTAGGGCACTACTGCTGCACTTCATGAAGAAAAATAAATAAAGAAAAAAGATACTAATCTGCTACCTGAGACTGTTGTCCGTTCTTTCTCCGTGAGGGTGCGGCGTTCTGCGGTGTCCTTTGGAGCGGTCATGTGATCAAGGCTCCGCTGAGCCGAAACGTCTGTGACTCTTTCTGCTTAATAAATTGTGAAGAACCTCGAGGTCCGTGTCCGGTGTTTACTTGCCAGCAGAGGGAACTGCGGGTGCTCGTGAGGAACGGAGTTCAGGATATATATATATATATATATATATATATATATATATATATATATATATATATATATATATATATATATATCCAACAAAAGATGCCTCTGCAATGAGGATGCCACTCCGCACTCGATGGATTCACAAATCCTTTTATTGAAACAGCAGCTATGCCAGGTGGGTTTGTAACTGATCCCAACGCGTTTCGAAGCACCATGCTTCTTTGTCAAGGAGCAGGCAGCAATTTATATATATACATTAACATATTACCTACTGGCGGCCAGTAGGTAGTTAGGACCAAGTTTCCATAGGAAGAGCATTTTTTGTTTTGCGTATAACTTTAGCGTTGTTTGATAAATCCCCATTAAATTTTCAAAGCTAATTCTTTTTTCATACCAGCTCATATGTTGAAAGTTTGGGGGTGATTCGTCAAGGGGGGGCCGGGATAAAAGGGGGGTCCCAAAACATGTTTTCCCCATGTTAATTTTTATAGGAAACTTTAGACAAGGTTACAGGTTGAACGGGTGAACGGAATTACCCCAAATTTGGCAGGGAAAAGGGTCTTGTTCTAGAAAGCACGCTTTTGTTTATCTGGTGTAAATTCGTTAAGTAGTTTTGGAGAAATATCGAAATTTACAGATATCGATATTTGGGAATTCTGCCATCTGATTGGCTGAGGTGTTATGAGCACGAGCTTGCTGCTGATTGGCTGCGAGCAGTGAGAGCGGTTGCAACTAGGAAGTGTTGGCCACCATTTTGTGATTCCGTTGGAGTGAGTAATGGGAAAAAAGTGAGAAAAAAGTGGGAAAGAGGAGGGTAGGAGCACTGTAACCTCTGTGGGGTGTTTAGGGTGTGCTATAGAGGGGGTGCAAAGCAAAGTATTCACCCCTACCGGTGTGAAAGTGGTGGGCTAAGGAAATTAAATGAGGTATTTCCTAGAATCTGATGCTGCTCAGGTGAGCTGGTGCGGGACTCGGGGATTAAAGCGTGAGCCCAAATTGTGTGTCTTATGCTGTGAAGTCATGTGCCGTGGCCGCTGCACTACACCTATGGAAGTAGTGTCACCATGTGTTTATACCTACTAGGACGAACTACTAACCTGTACTAGTCTGAAAGTCCAGGGGTGCGGAAAATATGTGAGGTACTGTCTAGAGTCTCATGCTGCTAAGCTGAGCTGCTGCTGGACTCGGGGATGAAAGCGTGGGTCCAAACTGTGTGTCATATGCTGTGAAGTCATGTGCTCTGGCCGCTGTGCCACATCTGTCCAAGTAGGGTGAGCATGTAGTTATACATACTCGGATGAACTTTTGTTTCGAACATTGTAATTTGTGCATGGTGCTTAGGGGATGTTAAACAGGGAGTGCGAAGGTACATTCGTGCGTATCAAATCAATTCGGTATTTGTGAAGTGCAAACTACTCGCTCCTACGGGTCTGATGCCGCTGGGGGCGTAAGCTGAGCTGCTGCCGGAGTCGGGGTAAAGTCGCTGAAATACTGACCCCCTACCGGTCTGAAAGTGCTGGGTACGGAAATTAAGTGAGGTATTGCCTAGAGTGTCATGCTGCTAAATTGAGCTGCTGCTGGACACAGGGGTGAAACCGTGAGTCCTGTGCTCTCCACACCACTGGAGTCAAGCTATCCTGGCTGATGACGGCTGATAGCCAGAAACCGGTCCTAGGATGCTTGATTCCGGTTCAGGGAAGACATGGCTTGGCAGTTCGGGCTGGACTGTTCCCATGAGGCACAGGGTCGGGGTTGATTTGCATAAGGCCATGTCTGAACTGGGGTGGTGTGGAGTGCAAAAAAACGATGGATTTAGGCCCAGATCCCTGTACTGGGGTGAATGTATGACATTGTTCTGCATTCTGTCCCTCAACTCTTGTTTTTGCATTTGTCACCCCGAGTGGGATGAGTATGCTCAAACGTGAGTCCCATGCTCTCCACACCACTGGAGTCAAGCTATCCTGGCAGAAGACGGCTGATAGCCAGAAACCGGTCCTAGGATGCTTGATTCCAGTCCAGGAAAGACATGGCTTGGCAGTTCGGGCTGGACTGTTCCCATGAGGCACAGGGTCAGGGATGATTTGCATATGGCCATGTCTGAACTAGGGTGGTGTGGAGTGCAAAAAAATGATGGATTTAGGCCCAGATCCCTGTACTGGGGTGAATGTATGACATTGTTCTGCATTCTGTCCCTCAACTGTTGTTTTTGCATTTGTCACCCCGAGTGGGATGAGTATGCTCAAACGTGAGTCCCATGCTCTCCACACCACTGGAGTCAAGCTATCCTGGCAGAAGACGGCTGATAGCCAGAAACCGGTCCTAGGATGCTTGATTCCAGTCCAGGAAAGACATGGCTTGGCAGTTCGGGCTGGACTGTTCCCATGAGGCACAGGGTCAGGGATGATTTGCATATGGCCATGTCTGAACTGGGGTGGTGTGGAGTGCAAAAAAATGATGGATTTAGGCCCAGATCCCTGTACTGGGGTGAATGTATGACATTGTTCTGCATTCTGTCCATCAACTGTTGTTTTTGCATTTGTCACCTCGAGTGGGATGGGTATGCTCAGACGTGAGTCCCATGCTCTCCACACCACTGGAGTCAAGCTATCCTGGCTGAAGACGGCTGATAGCCAGAAACCGGTCCTAGGATGCTTGATTCCAGTCCAGGAAAGACATGGCTTGGCAGTTCGGGCTGGACTGTTCCCATGAGGCACAGGGTCAATGCTGATTTGCATATGGCCATGTCTGAACTGGGGTGGTGTGGAGTGCAAAAAAACGATGGATTTAGGCCCAGATCCCTGTACTGGGGAGAATGTATGACATTGTTCTGCATTCTGTCCATCAACTCTTGTTTTTGCATTTGCTGAGTCCTGAGTCCTGAATGGCGGAGACCACATCAGATTCTGCGCGGACCTTACAGATGTCGCTGAGTCCTTAATGACGGAGACCACATCAGCTTCTTCGCAGATTTGACAGATGTCGCTGAGTCCTGAATGGTGGAGACTACTTCAGCTTCTCCGCGGCCCGGCGGATCTCACACATTTCGCTGAGTCCTAAGCCAGTGGAACTCAAGTTCGTGCCACGTGGTGGTAGGCTCCTGATGGCCACATGAGTTTGGGGCGGCACTAACCCTATGCATATGTAGTCCGCACCAAGGGGATGGTAGGCCGCTGACGGCCATACAGCTGAGGGTGCGACTAACCTTCTGCGCAACTTTTCATAGACTCTTTATGGTTGAGACCCATGGAGCGTTAGCCAGCTAGTCAGCACCAGCAATAAAGGATGTGACGTTGTCGATCTTATTATATTTATCTTATTATATTTGTGTGGTCACATGGCCTATGCCGGATGGGTGTGGTGTGTGTGCAAACCTGCCCTCAGGGAGTGGCCATGAGAAGTTGAGAACATGACCACTGATCTGCACACCAACAGCAAGTACGCCTGCAACAGGTAGCTCTGTGGGGCCAATATTGGAACGTAATCGGAGTGGCATGGCGTGGTGTGGCGTACGACGGAACAGGGCAGGGATAGACACAATGACGCGGACAGCTCGTAGTACTGAGTCTGGGAGTCGAGCGGACGGCCCGCAGCTGTCCCTCTGCAAGCCTGGGTCCGAACTGTCCATAACTCACACTACATAAGTATTGAAAAACCATTTGTTGATTCAGTCCGTCAGCTGACATCTGTCCGAGGCATTTGTGAAAACATATCGGAGTTCTTTCTGTGAGTGATATCCCTTTGACAATCCCTCTCCCCACATTAGCAGGTAACGTACCCTCTTCCCACATTACCAACATACCCCCAACAACCTTCTTGGGCCCGGAAGTGTCCCTGTGTGGTTGGACAAAGAAGAATCTTAGTCATGTATAGATTTACAAATAAAAAAAAATATTTAAAGAAAAGAACAACAAATAAGACTGAAGGGAATCTGGTGCTGTGGCCGCTGCCACGAAGTTGGGTTCACTGCCGTTCAGGAATCAGGACACAATTACACATGGGGGATTGGTTTGTTAAATTGTTGTGTTAAATAGGTTTAGTGGTACCAGAAGCATTAAGATTGTATGAGCCTGTGATGATGCTTGAAGTGGACGGGTTGCACTGGGAGCCATGTGTCTTGCCTACTGGATTGTGTCATGTGGAATCTGGACTGCATCTGAATTGTGAGGCATGCTGACTCTAGTGTAGGCCAGAGGTAGCTCTGAGGAAGGGCCCACAGCCATGTGCATATGTTGGTGGTCTCACCGGCCTGCGTAGTGCAGGTTCAGTGGCACCACTTGTCGGCAGATTTTAATCTGTAAATACTCCACACTAATCGAAGGAAGAGAGGTGCTGTGGTCGCTGCCACGAAGTTGGGGTCGCTGCCATTCAGGACTCAGGACACAGTTACACATGTGGGATCAGCTTGTGTTAAAGAGGGTTAGTGGGACTACGTGTCGCCGGTATTGCATATCGAAATATGCCTCACTGATCGAAGGGAGTGTGGTGTTGTGGTTGCTGCCTCGGACTTGGGGTCAGTGCGATTCAGGACTCAGGACACAGTTACACATGTGAGATCAGCTTGTTTTAAAGAGAGTTAGTGGCACCACTTGTTGCCGCCGTTGCATATGGAAATATGCCTCACTGATCGAAGGGAGTCTGGTGCTGTGGTCACTGCCACAGACTTGGGGTCACTGCCATTCAGGACTCAGTACACAGTTACACATGTGGGATCGGCTTGTGTTGAACAGAGTTAGAGGCAGCGCGTGTCGCCAGCCTTCCATATGGCAATATGTCTCATTGATCGAAGGGAGTCTGTTGCTGTGGTTGACTCAGAGTTGGGGTCACTGCTATTCAGGACTCAGGACACAGTTTCACATGTGGGATCGGCTTGTGTTGAAGACGCTTAGTGGCACCATGTGTCAACAGTCTTTCACAGTGTAGGTCAGAGATAGCGGTGAGCAAGGGCCCGTAGCCATGTTCATACGTTGGTGGCCCCACCAGCCTGTGTAGTACAGGTTCAGTGGCACCATGTGTCGCTGGCATTACATATGTAAATATCCTTCACTGAATGAAGGGAGTCTGGTGCTGTGGTCTCTGCCACGAAGTTGGGGTCGCTGCCATTCAGGAGTCAGGAACCAGTTAAACATGTGGGATCGGCTTCTGTTGAACAGGTTTAGTTGGCACCACATGTCGCCGGTCTTCCACAGTGTAGGCCGGAGGCAGGGGTCAGCAAAGGCCCACAGGCAGGTGACTTTGACTTGAGCTGCACAGATTGGGAGCATTTGGTCTTCTTAACCCATTATAGTCTCTTACACAATTTGTGTCGTACTAATCTTGAATTGTGAACCGTGTAACCCCAGTGTAGGGCGCAGGCAGCAGTCAGAATGGACGTACAGCCACATGGCGTTGAGTTGAGCTGCACAGATAGTGCCACCTGGAGTACTTGGCGTGTGCGCACCCTGCGATGATACATCCCGGCGGGCCACACTGGGAGCAATGTCTTGCCTTGATAAGGCCACGTGGAGATGACTTATGGTGCAGTGAGTTAATAGCACCTAAAGCACACAGCGAGTGCGCATCCTGCGATGATGCGTGGTCCCGGCGGGCCACACTGGGAGCAACGTGTCTTGCAAACTGGACTGCGTCATCTGCAATCGCCAATGCATCTGAATTGTGCGCACTGCTGTCCGCAGTGTAGATTGAAGGCAGTAGTAAGCATAGACATTGAGGAATGCTTTTTGTCACGTCTTCTTGACAAAATCCGAGGACATAGAGTACAATTCTCTGTGCAATTAATAAATCAAGGCTGAATTCAAGTTGTGAACCCTGCTGTCTGCAGTGTAGATCGAAGGCAGTAGTCGATACAGACATAAGTCTGCAGTGCTGTGCCGTTGGGTTCGCAGGGGGCCTGTGTGGAGGAGGCCTACAGTCATGGCGGCAGCCACGTGCCAGGGTGAGGGCCGTCGCTCTGCAGACTGATTAGTCTCCCCACAAGTGAACCACGCCATGGGCCTGGCCTATTTATTCATACTCCTACGCTGGAGTGGCATACGTTGGACCAGCCCACTCGGCTTCTGCTTCCAGGGGGGGACAACACAGCTACATGACCGAGATCTTCTCCACTGCCTGAGGTAACATGGTTGTGTCCACTGTGCACTACACTACAAGTACCAATAGTATATCTCCACATGGAGAGGTTTGTGCTTTGCATAGTGAGGTCTGTGCAGCACATCAGCGTTACACTTGGCATTGTGTGCATGATTATTGATGGGTGACTTGCCTTCTTCATATATAGTTGGTTGCCATATCTCCAAACATTCAGCTATATTGCGGCTGAGGGGACATGGTATTTTGGGAAGGTCCGTTGTCCTGTTTTGCGCATCCTCGGCGGTAGTAGCGGGAAAAGTGGTCCGGGGGGGAGGTTCTGGTGGTGGTGGCGCTGGGTGTTGTGGCCTTGTTGTTTGTTGGAGATGCATGATCAGTAGCTCTATCACGTGTTGGTCTTTAGATGTGGCTGTGAGTTGGGTCTAATTCACGCAATAGATAATCGAACTCCTTATACCAGTTAAAGGTTGATGTTAATTTGTGACTGGTAATTCGGCTTATCGTCTGCTTTTTTTATCGCATTGCAGATTTGGCTGGTTATTGAAAATATGGGGAAGTGGTGTTTTCATGTTTTTTTTTGCACGGGAACGCCTGCTTTGCATATCATTAGCGTTAGTTGTGGCTCTCGTTTGTGGCGATTTTGTTGGCGGAAGGTATCAATGGAAGAGTGGTGAGATTTGCAGTTTTCACCAGGTTGAGAATGGGATGATAATTAAAAAACACAGAAAAAAAAATATATTTAATGAACATGATAATTAGAAATTAGCATTTAAAAAACCTTTGAAATTCACTGAAAAAACCATAGGTTTCAGGTACGTTATAGTTAGAAATTAGCATTTAAAAAACCTTTGAAATTCACTGAAAAAAACATAGGTTTTACATACGGTATAGTTTGGTATTAGCAATTAAAAAAACATAGAAATTAACAAAAAAAAACATAGGTTTTAGGGACGTTATAGTTAGTTGGACATTTCGCTCATACAAAACGATAGAAATTCCGCTGTTAAAGTTAGTTGCGCTAACTATAACTCACGCCCCCGCAATGCACTGCTGATGACGTCACATATTACATCATTCATGACATGGTCAGTGACATCACTGATGACATCTCAAATGGCATCACTCATGACATCATCCATGTGAAATCTGATGCACCTCATCAGACCCTAATATAACACTTGATACACCCACTCTAAAATACAGACTATGGGGCTCATTGAGGGACCGTCCGCATGGGCTGCGGCGGTCCCTCCGTGCAAATTAGGATGTGACCGCCACCCTGGCGGTCACATCCTGGATATTTAACATTGCGGCGGGTGCAGCTTCAAGCTGCACCCGCCGCAATGTTAAAAAAGCATACATTGCATATGTATGCAGCAAGCAGCAGGCACCGCGCGGTGCCTGCCGATTGCTGCATACATATGCAGGGGGGTACCATAGGTACCCCCCATGTGCACCCCCCACCCCCCCTTTACCCTGGGGGCCCGCAACGGGCCCCCGCAGTGAAGCACCGTATGCTTTTACACGGCGGAATATCCGCCGTGTAAAAGCATTTCTTTCTGTGCATCCTAATATGGTGGACGGTGTCTGAGAGACACCGTCACCACATTACAGCTTTTCCGCCGCGGTTGTAAGCCAACCACGGCGGAAAAGCTGCGGACGGAAAACAGGACCCACCAGCCATCCTAATGTGGCGGTGGGTCTTTGGTTGGTCCGCTGCGGTTTTTCCGCATCCTCCGGGCCGGCGGTGGATTCCGCCGGCCCAGAGGATGCGGAAAAACCGCTATCCTAATGAGCCCCTAAATTTTTCGAAACCATGAACACACCAATACCAGTTATCATATATTCACTCACTAATTCCTAGGTCCACACACAAATTCATTCAATGACCCATACAGTCACTCATATATATAGTTAGCCATCAATACAGCATTATCATATCCAGTCACATATTTATACAGACACTCAGACACTGCCTCTCATTCATAGAGTTATTCACATACCTAGTCAGTAATGGAAATAATCAATCACACTTTCATTTACTCACTTGTACAGTTATACACATACCACCTCAGTTATTTAAACATATACTAACACATACTTATTACACTCTAATACAATAACTAATACAAGCACACACTGATCCATACAGGCACTCTCACAATCAGTCGGTCTCACATATAGTCATTTATACAGTCCAACACTCACATATACTGCCTTTCACATATGCAGTTACTCACACATATACCACTGAGGCATCCATTTACTCACCAACACACCCATACACACACTCTCCCAGCCATACGGCCCTTCACAGATACAGACTTGAACACATATACCCAGTGAATTATCCACTTACACAGCTATGCACAGAGTCACACCCCCAACCACACAGACACTCAGGCACCCATACAGATACTCAGACACCAATCAATAGCCCATATAGATCCTCATTTAGTTGATAACCAACCTATGCAACTGCTTACACACCGACTGACAACCTAAACTGTGTGAATATCTCTATCAGTCGCTAACACATGCATTAAGTAAGACATAATTAATTACTCAGTTATACAGTCAGTCACACACCTACTTAATCCACCATCCAGTCTGGTGCTGTGGTCTCTGCCACGAAGTTGGGGTCGCTGCCATTCAGGAGTCAGGAACCAGTTAAACATGTGGGATCGGCTTCTGTTGAACAGGTTTAGTTGGCACCACATGTCGCCGGTCTTCCACAGTGTAGGCCGGAGGCAGGGGTCAGCAAAGGCCCACAGGCAGGTGACTTTGACTTGAGCTGCACAGATTGGGAGCATTTGGTCTTCTTAACCCATTATAGTCTCTTACACAATTTGTGTCGTACTAATCTTGAATTGTGAACCGTGTAACCCCAGTGTAGGGCGCAGGCAGCAGTCAGAATGGACGTACAGCCACATGGCGTTGAGTTGAGCTGCACAGATAGTGCCACCTGGAGTACTTGGCGTGTGCGCACCCTGCGATGATACATCCCGGCGGGCCACACTGGGAGCAATGTCTTGCCTTGATAAGGCCACGTGGAGATGACTTATGGTGCAGTGAGTTAATAGCACCTAAAGCACACAGCGAGTGCGCATCCTGCGATGATGCGTGGTCCCGGCGGGCCACACTGGGAGCAACGTGTCTTGCAAACTGGACTGCGTCATCTGCAATCGCCAATGCATCTGAATTGTGCGCACTGCTGTCCGCAGTGTAGATTGAAGGCAGTAGTAAGCATAGACATTGAGGAATGCTTTTTGTCACGTCTTCTTGACAAAATCCGAGGACATAGAGTACAATTCTCTGTGCAATTAATAAATCAAGGCTGAATTCAAGTTGTGAACCCTGCTGTCTGCAGTGTAGATCGAAGGCAGTAGTCGAAACAGACATAAGTCTGCAGTGCTGTGCCGTTGGGTTCGCAGGGGGCCTGTGTGGAGGAGGCCTACAGTCATGGCGGCAGCCACGTGCCAGGGTGAGGGCCGTCGCTCTGCAGACTGATTAGTCTCCCCACAAGTGAACCACGCCATGGGCCTGGCCTATTTATTCATACTCCTATGCTGGAGTGGCATACGTTGGACCAGCCCACTCGGCTTCTGCTTCCAGGGGGGGACAACACAGCTACATGACCGAGATCTTCTCCACTGCCTGAGGTAACATGGTTGTGTCCACTGTGCACTACACTACAAGTACCAATAGTATATCTCCACATGGAGAGGTTTGTGCTTTGCATAGTGAGGTCTGTGCAGCACATCAGCGTTACACTTGGCATTGTGTGCATGATTATTGATGGGTGACTTGCCTTCTTCATATATAGTTGGTTGCCATATCTCCAAACATTCAGCTATATTGCGGCTGAGGGGACATGGTATTTTGGGAAGGTCCGTTGTCCTGTTTTGCGCATCCTCGGCGGTAGTAGCGGGAAAAGTGGTCCGGGGGGGAGGTTCTGGTGGTGGTGGCGCTGGGTGTTGTGGCCTTGTTGTTTGTTGGAGATGCATGATCAGTAGCTCTATCACGTGTTGGTCTTTAGATGTGGCTGTGAGTTGGGTCTAATTCACGCAATAGATAATCGAACTCCTTATACCAGTTAAAGGTTGATGTTAATTTGTGACTGGTAATTCGGCTTATCGTCTGCTTTTTTTATCGCATTGCAGATTTGGCTGGTTATTGAAAATATGGGGAAGTGGTGTTTTCATGTTTTTTTTTGCACGGGAACGCCTGCTTTGCATATCATTAGCGTTAGTTGTGGCTCTCGTTTGTGGCGATTTTGTTGGCGGAAGGTATCAATGGAAGAGTGGTGAGATTTGCAGTTTTCACCAGGTTGAGAATGGGATGATAATTAAAAAACACAGAAAAAAAATATATTTAATGAACATGATAATTAGAAATTAGCATTTAAAAAACCTTTGAAATTCACTGAAAAAACCATAGGTTTCAGGTACGTTATAGTTAGAAATTAGCATTTAAAAAACCTTTGAAATTCACTGAAAAAAACATAGGTTTTACATACGGTATAGTTTGGTATTAGCAATTAAAAAAACATAGAAATTAACAAAAAAAAACATAGGTTTTAGGGACGTTATAGTTAGTTGGACATTTCGCTCATACAAAACGATAGAAATTCCGCTGTTAAAGTTAGTTGCGCTAACTATAACTCACGCCCCCGCAATGCACTGCTGATGACGTCACATATTACATCATTCATGACATGGTCAGTGACATCACTGATGACATCTCAAATGGCATCACTCATGACATCATCCATGTGAAATCTGATGCACCTCATCAGACCCTAATATAACACTTGATACACCCACTCTAAAATACAGACTATGGGGCTCATTGAGGGACCGTCCGCATGGGCTGCGGCGGTCCCTCCGTGCAAATTAGGATGTGACCGCCACCCTGGCGGTCACATCCTGGATATTTAACATTGCGGCGGGTGCAGCTTCAAGCTGCACCCGCCGCAATGTTAAAAAAGCATACATTGCATATGTATGCAGCAAGCAGCAGGCACCGCGCGGTGCCTGCCGATTGCTGCATACATATGCAGGGGGGTACCATAGGTACCCCCCATGTGCACCCCCCACCCCCCCTTTACCCAGGGGGCCCGCAACGGGCCCCCGCAGTGAAGCACCGTATGCTTTTACACGGCGGCATATATCCGCCGTGTAAAAGCATTTCTTTCTGTGCATCCTAATATGGTGGACGGTGTCTGAGAGACACCGTCACCACATTACAGCTTTTCCGCCGCGGTTGTAAGCCAACCACGGCGGAAAAGCTGCGGACGGAAAACAGGACCCACCAGCCATCCTAATGTGGCGGTGGGTCTTTGGTTGGTCCGCTGCGGTTTTTCCGCATCCTCCGGGCCGGCGGTGGATTCCGCCGGCCCAGAGGATGCGGAAAAACCGCTATCCTAATGAGCCCCTAAATTTTTCGAAACCATGAACACACCAATACCAGTTATCATATATTCACTCACTAATTCCTAGGTCCACACACAAATTCATTCAATGACCCATACAGTCACTCATATATATAGTTAGCCATCAATACAGCATTATCATATCCAGTCACATATTTATACAGACACTCAGACACTGCCTCTCATTCATAGAGTTATTCACATACCTAGTCAGTAATGGAAATAATCAATCACACTTTCATTTACTCACTTGTACAGTTATACACATACCACCTCAGTTATTTAAACATATACTAACACATACTTATTACACTCTAATACAATAACTAATACAAGCACACACTGATCCATACAGGCACTCTCACAATCAGTCGGTCTCACATATAGTCATTTATACAGTCCAACACTCACATATACTGCCTTTCACATATGCAGTTACTCACACATATACCACTGAGGCATCCATTTACTCACCAACACACCCACACACACACTCTCCCAGCCATACGGCCCTTCACAGATACAGACTTGAACACATATACCCAGTGAATTATCCACTTACACAGCTATGCACAGAGTCACACCCCCAACCACACAGACACTCAGGCACCCATACAGATACTCAGACATCAATCAATAGCCCATATAGATCCTCATTTAGTTGATAACCAACCTATGCAACTGCTTACACACCGACTGACAACCTAAACTGTGTGAATATCTCTATCAGTCGCTAACACATGCATTAAGTAAGACATAATTAATTACTCAGTTATACAGTCAGTCACACACCTACTTAATCCACCATCCTGACTCTTGTACACCCATTCATTCTTCAATACACTTTGGCATATGTATATAAAACATATTTACATTTTATAGAAACACACATTCACTGGATGATGTCATCAATGATGTCATCAGTGATGTCATTTGAGGTGTCATCAGTGATGTCACTGACCATGTCATGAATGATGTAATATGTGACGTCATCAACAGTGCATTGCGGGGGCGCGAGTTATAGTTAGCTCAACTAACTATAACAGCGGAATTTCTGTCGTTTTGTATGAGTGCAATGTCAAACTAACTATAACGTCCCTAAAACCTATGTTTTTTCTGTGAATATATATATGTATATATACATGTGGTAGTTATATAAAGTTTGACCCTCCCCCCAGAACCTCTGATCAAAACAACATTTATCAAAGAACCGATAAACATACAGCTTTAAACCATACATAGCCCACAGGACCATGTGGGGAAAACGTCCAACTCCTAGCCCCAACTCTCTCTCCCATTTCCCTTCCACCATGGTTTTGTATTGTGAGAAAAATGGCCCTGTTTGTCTGTAACGAGTTGGTCATCCCTGGGGCCCACCCCCAGCCAGATATGATGAACATAAAATGGTATGAGTTCTAAGTCCCAAAAGGCATAGGTGTGCTCTGAGTTCTGGGTGTGCAAGGAGATTCAACCTCATCCATCTCTGCCTCCTTAAAATGCATCAGAAACACACTCCTTAACTGCTGCAATTTCTTTAAGATTTGGTTTCGGGTCCCTCCTCTTATGAAACACCGTACTCCATTTGCTTTTCCTTCCCCCTCTCTCACCATGAGGTTTCTTTGGGGTATACAGCTCTTCCCCAAAGGGACTCTTCTTGCATGCTCCTTCAAGGATGCCAAAGAGAGTTGTTTACCCTCCCATTTGAAGATAACATGGAAAGAATGGCCCCTCTGCAGGTTACATCTTTAAAGTGAAGAAATTTAAGGACCTGAGTTTAGCTAAAGTTAGAGGTGAGAGATCCCAGTGTAGCTGAATGTTAGAGCTGTTGAAGGAGGTTGGGCCAACTACTCAAACTTGTGTCATTATCTCCTCCTTATTCTTGTTAAAATGGACCCTAGTTAAATGTCAGGTGGGCCCCTCATGAACGTTGTTGCTGAGAGACTCTTTGTGCTCTGTCAAGTCTGATTGGGGGCCCTCCCATAGTTTCCAGCACATCCTCAAAAAAGGTTTAGCAAGTAGTTTGAGAGGGCATTGTGCAACATCGTCATTGGAATGCCCCTGATGCAAATATTGTTTTTTGTAACTTATTTTTATTGACATTTTGCATTGATAGTGGCATGTTGTATCAAATAACATTCTCATATAATACACCTACTAGTATTTATCTCAGAGTGCATTAGTAATCATGCCATTACTAGTCAAGTGTCCAGTCGCTATGGGAGTCGTCCGATAAGGACATGCTGAATATAACTGGGGGGGTAAACTGGGGGGGGTGTTCATGAAATGCAGGGTACAAAGAGCGGATGTGACCGAAGGGTGGCGTGTACTCCTGTGATAATGTGGTATAGCAGGGTACCAAGGGTGGAGGGGGGGACCCATACTCAGTCTAGGGACAAAAGGACGTCTTATCCTGAAGGCGCTTAGTTTGGTGCTACCGTCAGTTAGCTGCGGGTGTGCTGTGCGGTAGGGATCTGGCATTCGTGTCCGCGGCGTGTCCCTGTGGTAGTGTGATTTGCGATGTGTGAAGAACTCCCACTGGGTCGTCTTGGGCCAGTGGTTCGTAAATTGATACAGTAGGATGGCCCAATCCATTGATATGGGGTGTTTACGTATCCCTTTCCCCTCTTCTTCCCTCAGCGTTTCTTCCTCTGCACCTACCCATGCCTCGAACGGTGGGTATTAGGAGGACCGCCAGTGCATGGCTATGTTTCGTTTTGCTAATAAAATAGCTAGGGAGGCAAACCTGAGGAGTACTTTGTGTCGTTTCTTTCTCTGGTAGATACCCAGTGCACAGGTGTCCCATGTATCTGAGAACGTGAGCCCAGTAAGATTTCTGAGGGAATCATGTATGTGTTGCCAGTATGAATGTAATGTGGGGCAGCTCCAGAACATGTGTTGGAAATCCGCCGCATGCAATTGACATCTGGGGCACAAGAACTGGGTTTCGGGATAAAAGCGTTGGAGACTTGCCGGTGTCAAATAGACCCTGTGTAGGACATAGAATTGTATATTTTTATAGCGCGCGTTTCGGGACACCTTCTTGGGGTATTCGAGAGCCCTTTCCCAATCATTCTCGTGTGAAGAGCGGCCTAGTTCCTCTTCCCAAGTAGCCCTGAGAGCCTCTCGTGGTACGTTTCTGAGTTCCCTAATAGCTTTATAGAGCCATGTAACCAGGTGTCGCCCCACTCCCATATGTAAAATTGTGTGTATGACTGGGTGTGTAGGTGGTTCCCCTGTCGAGAGGTCGTGGTGTGGACGATAATTTGCGAGGAGCTGGCAGTGGAGTAGCAATTGGCCCACGGGGAGATCATACTCCTCTGTCAGCCGTTGGAATGGTCTGAGCCGGCCATCCTCAAATAGTGATTCCGCCTCAGTGATACCACAGTCTGTCCATGCTTGTAACATCTGAGATGTTTAGTTGCGTTCCTGTATGGGCCATCCGGCCAGAGGGAGGAGGGGGGAGTATGGGGCCCTTCCGGGCAACATGCAGTGTACCCTTTGCATGCATTTGCGTACGACCGTGATGTGTAGGGGATTTGTACATCTAGGTTTGGTGCCCGGTAAGAGTAGCCAGCAGAGTTCTGGGATGGGCATTGGACCATTCACGGTATACGTCTCTCCCAAGTGTCTGACTGCCGTCCAGTAAGAAAGCCACTGGAGTTGGCCGGCCAAGAAATATGATTTGAAAGAAGGGGCGGCGAGCCCTCCCTTTGTGGTTGATAGTTGCAGCTTAGCCAATGTTACCCTATGCCTGCTTGTCCCACAGTGAGCCAAGGAGTACATCTAAGTCTCGGAAGAAAGCTTTGGGAGGGATGATCGGTAGGTTCGTGAAGTAGTATAGCAGCCTCGGAACCATGATCATTTTGGCGATAGCCACTCGACCAATCGGGGCTAGGGGGAGGTTCTTCCTGAATCCTACCGAGGCTCTGATGCCGGCTAGTGCCCTACGGTGATTACCTTCATAAATATCGGCCGGGGTGTGATAGAGATGAATCCCTAGGTATCGGGGGGCCTCTGCGCTCCAGGTGATGGTTTGATCACCTAGTCTGATGACCCGTGGGGGGGAGTGTGGGTGCAGTGGGTATACTGTGGACTTCTCCCAGTTGACTTGCAACCCGGAGACTCCTGCTGATGCAAATATTGTTACTATGTATTTCTCCTACAGGGGAATGGGTTGCTCCTTAAGTGCCAGCATGTGACGTTTATCACAGTCATCGACTTGTTCATGCAGGTCTATCTCCAGTTCATCAGCCCAGATCTGTCATATCTCTTTTCACCTTCTGAATATCCCTCCGAAGATCAGATTTCAGAGCCCGGAGCTCGTCTTTTATGTCTATGAAGGCTTGAAGGAAAGCTCTTTTGTGATGCCTATAGCTTGTGTTGCAGTGTCTCTCTGGGCTAGATAGTGTCCCTCTTGGATCCCCGCACTGGAGGGAATGGTGCTGGATCATGCTATAGGTTGCTTTAAGTAATCTTCAATCAAATGCTCCTTTTTTTATCTGCCTCCAGCTTGCCCTTTGTGCCAGCAAGCGTGAAAGTTCCTTCTGAATTACTAGTGAGAAGCCTGGGGAACAATGCTTCAGCGAGGCTGGCGCCTTATAGACCTATAGACTAAGGGTCAGTGACTGATTGTCTCTATGGAATTGACCTCAGTTCTAGGACAGTGATGTATGGGCACAAGATAATGTCATTCGCAAGGATTCCCACTGCATGGCTTACATTGACAGTTACATGTAACCTATGCAGCAGTCTTCAGCTGGTGAGGCCTCCACTGTCCCCTCCAGTGCCATAACAACCCTAAGGGGAAGAGGACCCCACTGCCATTAGCTTGTCTGAGGGTTAATCATAGCCAACTGATACGTGCCATCACAGGGACAAGGACCATTTACCCAGCAGCACGCCAGTTACCAGTGTCATTCAGGCTCGCAGGGGTAGGTGTAGCACTCAGGTGCTGGGCTTCAGCACAGCTTTGCCGCCCATTCATTTCCACAAAAACAGGGTCAGCGCTCCTCTCACTATATCTCTGGGCTCATCGTATTTCTAGGGGCACCAGCAGATACACAGCAGGCAAACAGCATCACATCTCTGAGATGTCTTCTCTGAGGGTGTCTCCCAAACACCAACTTATCCACTTGCTGGCATTGAAGGAAGTGACCCGATTAGGGTCACTCGGGCTACTTTCAATCTCCTCTATCCTTCCTGGAATGAAAAGTCAATGACGCAGTAGAGAATACAAGCAAATTAGTTTATTTACAGAATACACTGCTGTGGAGTCCAATCAGACAGGCCTCCTATGATGGCTGACGAGGGACTGACCTTTACAAGCATGAAGTTACATTATGTACGTTACAAAGTCCACAAAGACCCGCCCATCATGGAAAAACACTGGCAAATCTCGTAATACAATGGGGATACAGAACATAAGTTTCGTTTGTGCAGCCTGGTACAAACTATCTACATTTCAAGGCTGTCTGGTCTATCCTCCCCTCTAGTTAGGTGGGAGAAGGCCTTGATCTAAGGATAAAGGCATGCGCTAATGAGCTAACATGGGCTTTAAAGAAACAGAATTTACCACGGACCATTTCTCGTAAATGAGCAGAATACCGTTTCAAGTAGGCAAGCAACAGTTTCGATTACATCAGAACATGGCGTCCTTTTAACTAATATGGCGGTACAGATGTCAACCTAACTGATGTGACATTTGTATCAACTGATTAAATCTTACACTTGCTACAAAAACATAATGTATTAGCCATATAAATGCTAACATATCAGAGAGCAAAACATACGTGAAATATTAGAATTACGTCTCTATTCTATCAGCATCACCACAATCCTGTGCCATGCAGCACTATCAAGGTGTTCTGTCCTATCTTAAGTCACCTAGACTGCAGTCCTTGTAGGCCCCACTCCGCTCATGGCATGTAACAGCACAGGACCGGTTATGTTATGTTATTAAAATGTATTGAGCGCACGAATACCCGGAAGTGTTTTGGCGCTAAGACTACGGTTAACATCTTACGAAGTATCTAGTTCCTAAATAGCCTCGTTTTTTTTTTTTTTTGATTATAAACTTTTATTTGGCAGAAGTACATACACACAGCTCATCGCCTACAACCCTGGGGCCGGCAGCAAACTAGGGCAATCACAGTGATGAAATAAAAAACAGCAGTCTATAGCACCCCGTCCGGTCCGTGCCCCAAGGCCGCGACCTCCCTTCACCCCGCCTCCCCACCACTTGCGAGCGTAGAGCGTTGGTCGCTATGGCGCCATGTAGCGTGTGACGAAGTGAGTATGTCTACCACCCGAACTCGAATCTAACTGAACTCCCGATACTATCCCGCCCAACCCCTCCCCTTCCCCCGGACCGCCTATGCGTCTACCTCTACCATGTGGATTCAATGCATCCCTCTACTTGACTCGACACCCACCTCATGCCTACCCTTCCCATCGCCCATCTCCTCCCGCCAGACCCTCCGTACTAAGAACCCCCTGTGTCAGTGTTTGCTATGTGTCGTGTGCCCTTCTAGTGTCTCACCGGATCCCGAAGTGTCAACAACCATCCCAACCTGGCTCTAGGGGATTGTACACCCGATCCTCCTGGGCCTCTTCCCCCTCCCGCCTCTCCTCCGTCTCCTCCTGAGCTGCATCCGCAGCATCTTTAGTGGATCTGTAAGTCAGGTAAAGGTCCCAAAAATTTTTGGGTCTACTAACTGGGGGTTGTAGCTCACTGTACAGCTGCATCTGAGTGCAGCTGAACAACATATCCCTGGCCCACCTATGTTTGGTCGGAAGTGGACCTCTCATCCAGCATTGCGCCACCGCTCGCCGAGCCATCAGTAACCCCATATCTGCCATGCGGCGTGCCACCGGAGGTAGGATCTTTGTGTGGCCCAGTAACGCCAGCGCCGGGTCCACCGGGAGTTCCAGCTCAAGTATCTGCCCCAATTCTAGAAGTATGTCCTCCCAGAATCTGTTAATACCCGGGCAAGACCAAGCCAGGTGCATAAAGTCAGCCACCTGTGCGTGGCAACGCTCGCATTCAGATGTTTGTCTGAGCCCATATCTGTGTAAGCGTTCTGGGGTGTAGTACACTCGCTGCAGGAATTTAAAATGGATAAGTCTATGCCTGGCGTTGAGCGACACCCTTCTAGTGTTTAGGCAGCAATATTTCCACATTGTGTCATCAATCGATGTGCCAAGGTCTCGTTGCCACGCCAATCGGGCTTTCGAGATCGGGGGTCTCCCACTGTGCTGTCCCACCTTATAGAGCCGCGAAATCAAGTGGGTCGGCGATGGCGTTTTTATGACGTATGTCAGTTCTGGAAGTTCGGGCGGCTCGGCCATGGCTGGTCCTAGCAGCTCGCGTAGCGCCGCGCGGACCCTGTGTAGGTGAAAGCGGTGCAGCAACGTCCCTGAGTTTCGGGAAGAAGCAACCTGTTCCCATGTAACGACCTTCCCGTCTCTGAACAGGTCTCCCATCTTCAAAATGCCTAGGTGTTTGAGAGCGCGCGTGACCTCTTTCTCCCGTAACGGCACCAGCCAGACAACCCATTCAATCGGGGCAAGTGGGGAATATAGGAGAGTACATTCCTGTCCCTTAGCCAACGAATGCCATGCATGGTTAGTCGATGAAATCGAGTCCAGAAATCCGACCCGACGCGAGGCCGGCTCGAAGACCGTAGCCGGCGGGGGAAGGGGGTCCGTGAATAGGGTCTCGAGTACCACATGTGGAATATTACGATCTCCATGTATCCATGTGTGTAAGTGGGTCGCGTGCGCGATCCTGTAATACCTCTCCATATCCGGGGCACCCAGGCCACCTTGTTCATATGGTAACGTTAGGACTTGCCACTGGACCCGTGGCTGTGCACCTCCCCAAGCTAACCGCGTGAGAGTCTGAGTCAACATTTTAAAGAAGGCCCTAGAGAGTATCACCGGTATATTGTTGAAAAGGAATAAAAACCTCGGGAGCACGATCATTTTTATTAAGGCGATGCGGCCTGCAAGGGACAATGGAAGTTTACACCATCTGTCCACATCCTCGGTTAGTTTATGGTAGGCAACTCCATAGTTTTCCCTCACCAATATATCTGGGTCCGGATGGAGCTGAACTCCCAGGTATCTAATCGGGTCCTCGGACCACTGTAAAGGATAATCCATAACAAATTTTTTGGTTACCGGGGACAGAGGGAATGCTACCGATTTCGTCCAGTTCACCTGTAAGCCAGACAGCGCGCCAAACTGGACCACTTCCCTCAGTACTGGGGAAAGGTTGAGCTCCGGGTCTCTCACGTATAGGAGCGTATCATCTGCGTACGTGGATTCGCAAATCTTGTAGGAAGGGAAACTGATGCCTTCATGACTATGATATTCCCTCAGCGCACATGCGAGGGGTTCGGCCACCAGTGCATACAATAACGGTGAGAGGGGGCAGCCCTGTCTAGTGCCTCTGCTAATATCGAAGACGTCCGTGACTTTGTCCCCTATACGCAGCCTGGCCTTTGGTTTGTAGTATAAAGCACCAATCATCTGCAGGAAGGGCTCGCCCAACCCCATCTTTCTGAGCACTCTCGACATGAAGGGCCACTCCACGGAGTCAAATGCCTTCTCCATATCGAGGAAGACTGCCAACGCTTTGTTCTCCGGTTTCACATGCTGCATCGTTCCTAGCACCGTGCGTATATTGTACGTGAGGTTCCTGGACGGAATAAATCCGGCCTGCTCCGGAGCCACCAGCTCCAGGGCGAGCAATGCAAGACGTGTCGCTAAAACTTTGGCATAGAGCTTCGCGTCAACATTTATCAGGGACAGCGGCCTATATGAGCCACACTCCATGGAGGGTTTCCCGGGCTTCAGAAGCGTCACAATGAGTGCTTCCCGCATTGTGGCTGGCATGCTGCCCTCCCCGCATATGTCGTCAAATAGCGCAGAGAGGTAAGGCACCAGTTGGTCTTTGAAGGCTTTATAGAAGCCCACAGTTAGCCCATCGGCCCCCGGGGCACTACCAGATCGCATGCTCTCTAGCGCCTCCACTATTTCCTCCTTTTGAATAGGCATCATGAGGAATTCTCTCTGCGAGTCGGACAGCTGTGGCATTTTTACATAACTTAAGTAGTCGTCTATAGCCTCTTCCATTCCCACCGACCTCGACTTATATAGGGTGGAGTAAAATTGCCTGAATTCCCCAAGTAGCTGCCCCTCCTCAGTAAGAGTCTCCCCCGAACTCGACACCAGTTCACCCACTGTCAATTGACGCCTCTCGCTTCGGACCATTCTGGCCAGGAGAGAGCCAGGTCTATCTCCTTCTCCATAAGTGCGGGCGGTGGCATATTTACCCATATGACGCAATTCCCTATCTGCTTCTTCGTTAAACTCCAGCACCAGCTGTTTAATTTGCTCCGAGGCATCACCCCCTGGCTCCGCCCGCTGCCTCTCTTCCAGTTCTGAGAGCTGAGTCTCAAGGTGTTTGAGTCTCTGCCTAATCGCTTTCAGGACACCGGAGTGTTTGGCCATGGCAATCCCACGAATGCATACCTTGAATGCCTCCCAAAGCGTTTGGACGCTGTCCACCGAGCCCACATTAGTCTCAAAGAAACCGTCAATTTCGTTTGCTATTTCACCTCTGAAAACCTCATCCAATAGGGAATATGGGGGAAAACGCCACGTAAAGGGGGGGAGTCTGCGTACCGGCGTCTCCAGAATCAGGAGGAGAGGGGAGTGATCAGACAGGGTGCGTGGCAGTATCAGGCACTCTCTAACTTGATTGGAAAGGTGGCTTGATGCTAACCAGTAATCTATTCGGGTGTGGAGTGCATGATAAGCGGAGTAGTGTGTGTAGCCCCCTCTAGAATGGTGCCTACTTCGCCACACGTCAAGGAGATCCAACTGTACTAATGCAGTCCGGACCACATCCGCAGCCGCCGACAGGGCCCGAGGGGGTCCCGCCGACCTGTCGAGATTTGGGTCTAACACTAAGTTGAAGTCCCCACCCCAAAGCAGGTTAGTGTAGTCATACGATTTGCACTTCCGGGCCAACTCTGTGTAGAAATCGGGACAATCGTAGTTTGGACCGTATACATTGGTCACCAATAAGTCATGCCCTTTTCCACGACACCTGCATATTACGTAACGACCTTCAGTGTCCGCCTCGAGGAGCGTCAGTGTGAGTTTGGAGCGTGGATTGGCCCATGTGAGTGTCCCCCTTGCATGGGTAGTGAAGCCCGCCACTACACTACAACCCGCTACGCCCTTATGGGACAACATCTTGCTAGTAAGGGGCAAATGAGTCTCCTGTAGGAGAGCGAGGTCTATGCGGTGTCTGCGCAGATAGCTAAGAACCTTACGTAGTTTTCTGAAGTCGTTAAGACCCCTGACATTCCACGTCAGCACTCGCAGGTGCTCCGGGCCAGTTCCCTGTGATGTACCAATAGCCTCAGCCATAGCCTTGCCGTGTGAAATAAGTAATGCAATAAGGTCGTACCAGGCGCAGGTGACCCGGGGGGAAAAAATTCTGATAGGCAGTGCAGTATGTCAATGGTGGCAGCGCGCGTAGCAGGATTTAACCAAATGTCATGTAGATGCACAACAGCAGTCAAAGAAAGGAACAACATGTACCCAAGCATAACCCCCAACATCCCCCCCTCCTCCCACAGCAGACCCTCCCCAACTCGGCCTGACATGTCCCCAGCCCACCCGGCCCTCCCCAGCAACAAAGTCAACAACCCCGTGTGCTTAGCGCTCAGGGGCGAAGGTAGCAAGGCAGCTCGAACTCTGTGTACAACTCTCAATTCTGCCACCCAGCTTTCCCCCCCCCCGCCCAGCGCCACCCGGAAATCATCAAAACATCAACCCGTAATCCGTTTCAGTATTACTCCCAGGCAACTCGTGACTGCCCTCCCCCTCTCCCGCCACCCCGAATGTGATTTCCACAGTCTGACTTCTTGCAAACTAGCCAGGGGCGAACAGAGCCTGTGTTAGAGAGAGTTCACAATTATCTGTCTGTACCATGGAACCCCAGCCCCACTTATCTGGCACCACGTCGTTGCAGGGATCATCCACTAGCGCAGCTCCTTCCCAACCTGAAATGAAAAGACCACGTCCCGAGTCCATTATTCTCCAGCAGTCGTGGCCCTGTTTCAGTCCTGTTCATCCATTGGGCCGCCTTCCGCTTCCTGTTGAACAATTGGTAGGTCCCCTTTCCGCTCCCTCGCCCACGATTTCAAGGCCTTCTGCAACTCCGCAGGGTCAGTGAAAAAATGCGAGTGGCCCTGTCTATTCACTCTCAGCTTTGCCGGGTACAACATTGCATAATCAAGACCCATGTCTCTGAGGCGTTTCTTGTGGGGAGCGAAATGTTTCCTCGCCTCCTGCACCCTTGCTGTAAAATCCGGAAAAATGGAGATCGCAGACCCCTCGTAATGCAGGTCCCCCTTGGCTCGTGCCAACCTAAGTGCCGTGTCTCTGTCTCGGTAGTTCAATAGTTTAGCAATTACTGGCCGGGGGGGGAACCCCGGTTTAGGTTGGGGGCCCAGCGTGCGATGTGCTCTTTCCACTACGAACATCGCAGAGAACACTCCGTCACCTAGAAGGGTAGTAAGCAGTTTCTCTACGAAGAGTTCCATCTTCCCCGTCGGTGTTGTCTCCGGAAGTCCGGTGATACGTAGGTTGCAGCGACGTGACCTGGCTTCCAAATCCTCCGTCTTATCCTGGAGTGTTTTGATGAGTGTCTCCGCCCGCCTTCTCGCCGTGTCCAACTCCGTCTGGCCTTCCTCCACCTCCGTGATCCGCCGCTCCGCCATGTCGTGGCGTTCCGAATGCTTGTCGAGGCGTTCCGCCATGCGGTCCATTCGGTAGGACATGGCGTCTATCTTGGTCCCCAACGCCGCGAAATTCGTTTGAATGTTCTGCTCCATGGAGCGGAGCATAGACTTTATGTCGGTGTCATCCTCTCGTGCTTCAACCGCATTAGTCTCCGCATCACGCGGCACCGGGGGGCTTTGTACTGGCAGTCGCCTCTGTGAAAAGGGGAGCTTGCTCTGGGTCCTGTCGCCCTTCCCCATGCTTGGCGGTGTCGTGTGCTTGCTTCGCGCCACAGGTGAGAAAGCGCCAGTGACAAGAAGACTGTCCCTTCGCAGATGTGTTACACAAGGTTCCCAGCTCGTGCGCTATGAGCACCACCTCAGCCTCCAGCTAGCGTGCGGGGGAGGGCCACTCTTCACCGCCAGGACCCAATGCACTCCCCTCCGTCGCTACTCCGGCCTCTTCCAAACCAGGAGGTGGGGTTGGTCTACTCCCCGATGAAGCAGCCGATCAGACAGTGAAGGGAGTCACAGGAGTCACCACCATCCCTACTGCCATAACTATCTCCTTGTCTCGGTAGATGCACCGTAGAGAGGGGGGGGGGAGGCCACCACGATCGCAGCTACCCGCCGCTCCCACACCCTCCTACCGTGAACGCCACTCGATCCAGGCACTGGTGCTGCAGCCCTCCTCGGTGACCGTTATGTTCGCGCCATAAAATGGCGGCCCGCGGCCCTCTGCGCTCCGGTGTTCCAGTCTCTCCCTACGTTGTGCGGGTGATCAGCGGTAGCAGGGAGCCGTCTCCGGATGCTCGGAGTGAGGCTCTCCCCGTCCCGCCGCGTCCGCCGCGGCCTGTGGTGGAAAAGGGGGGCCCGCCCGCGGGAGGCGCTCACTCTGTGGCCGCACGTCCTTGTACGCACACCAGCCAGGAGGACCACCTGAAACCGCGGTCCTGAGGCCTGCTCGCCTCACCGGCAAGCAAGTGTCCGGCCGTCGGACGTGCCCAAGTCAGCTCTCCTCAGTCGGTCCGGACCATTACCCGGGGTGCCAGCAGCAGGGTGGGTGTCTGGGGTATCGGGAAAAGTGGGTCGATGCAGGATATTTTAGGATTTTAGTGGCGGCGCCGGCGGAGCCCGGGAGCTAGGCGACCATTCTCCGCGCTTGCTGGCCACGCCCCCCCAATAGCCTCGTTTTTAGCCCGTTTCTAAAGGAGGTGAGTGAGCCTGCCCTTCTGTGCTCCATTGGAACCATATTCCACAGTTTTGCTGTGCCATACAAGAGACGTCAGCCTCCCCAGCTTGCTGTCAAGATCCTTGGAACTTTCATAATTCTGGTGCCTGTGGACCGTAGTTGTCTGACCGGTTCATACAAGGAGAAGAGGTTTCTGAGAAATAGTGGTCCTGTGTTGTTCAGAGCCTCGTATGCTAGACATAGCACCTTGAACTCAATTTGTTGTGCCACCGGGAGCCAGTTGAGTTTTTGAATTCCCTTGTGGGGAATATGTATTCGTGCTTAGGGACATTCAGAATAAGTCTTGCGGCTGCATTTTGTACCGCCTGGAGCTTTTTTTGGTATTGTTTCTGCATGTTCAGATAGAATCCGATAAAGTAATCTAGTTTGGACTGTATTAGAGTAGTTACAACTATCCTTCTAGAGTCGATGGGGTTGTAAGGTAGGATCTTCCTAAGTTTCTTAATCAGAACCTGGGAGGCGGACACAATGACATTGGTCTGCTGACATAAGATATGTTTGTTATTAGTCAGCACTCCTAGGTTTTTTACCTTTTGAATTGGTATTGGTGGTTTTCCCATCTCCGCCGGCTACCAAAGGTCATCCCATCTGGGTTGCAAGATCCCAAAGATCGCTACCTCAGTCTTCTCGGAATTAAATTTAAGACAGTGCTTTCCCATCCATCTGTTTATTGCAATCATACAGTTCTAAAACTGTGATGTAGGTAGGCTTGGTCTTTATACCCTGCCACCACTATCTGGGTATCATTGGAGTAAGACGTAAGACTGAAACCAAACTCTTGAATCAGAGGAACAAGTTCTGATACATATATGTTAAAAAGAGATGGACTAAGCGATGAGCCCCGTGGAACTCCACACGGGAGGACGTAGGGATCTAATTTATAGGTGTCCAATGTCACTGTTTGTCTCCTTTCTTTCAGAGACAGAAAGCTTCCAGAGCTCTCCACACACCTCTTCTGCCCAATCTGGCCAACAGGGCCTTAAAAGCTGCCAGCAGCCTCAGGTCATCTCAGGCGCGCCAACCCTTCCATCTGTGGTGTTCTCCTGCTGCAGCTGCTGTCGCAACCACCTGCACTGAGTTCAGCTTATCCAGCCCCTGGATCGCCAGGTGGCCGCGTGTCACAGGATTCACTGCTACATCTTGCATCACTCTCTGCCAACCAGAATGAGCTGTTGACTCACCCTTCATGTCACAACCATCCAAGAGGCCAGAGGAGTGGATCTTTGGCATAGGGCCTCTCCTCTCACTGGAGCAGTGCTGGACTTTGAGCCACCATTACGGCTCGTGGTGAAGGCCACCATGTACCCACCACTCTTGAGGTCAGGGCAATACAGAAAAAATTGTGGCATTGCCGTAGCTGTCTGCTCACTTCATTGCCAGCGCATTACCTCTGGTTGGTCCGCTCAGTGCTCCAATTGCCAGGATAGCTCAGGCTACAGGGCCCTGAAAAGAAGCTAATTAACAAGCGTCTGCCATCCTTGGTGTCTCGCCATGCCACCCCACAGCTACTTTTGTACAGTACTATCCGTGTTTCTGCCTACTTCATTCAGTAGAAAGTCCACCTGGAAGGTTCAAGATGCTCGGCCAGGACCCCCTTCCAAATGCCCCAGTTACACATCTAACTGCAGAGTTTTACGTATAAGGATTTTTACTTAAGTTTAAAGTGTATTTAGAGTGTCAATCCAGCTGCAAAATGTCAGAACGCTTTCAGTAGGCATGGGCATGCAGGATTTATTGCTCTTTGGTCAAGGATATTGAACTAACTTTCCATCGGAGACTCATGTGGAACACTGACTAAGTACACCCCCTTAGCTGTACAGGCTTACTTAGGGAGGTGGTGCGGAGTTATAGACTTAAAGCTCAATGACTTGCAAAATAACGCCTGTTGGACCTGGCCCCTTTTACAGGGTTATCCCTAAACATTTTGTAGTCTTCCCCCTATTTTTCCTGATCTGACTTTGTTGGCTTTAGAACTCTGGGCACTTTACAACGTCTAATCATTGCTAAAGTGCATATGCTCTCTGTGTAAATTGTGATTATGATGGGTTATCCATAATTGGCATATTTGATTTACTGAACGTACAAACAGGAAACTCTACCTATATGATTAAACTATGCTATGCGTCAGCTCATAATTTGACCACTCTAATAGTGCTAGTAATGACCATGATCTTCACAGCAAGTAAGTTGATATATACATTTCTTTATTTTTTCATTTTAAGAAAATTTGGTGTGTCACAGAGAAAAATCAAATAATATAGATTGAAGAAAAACCAGGTGCCATTTACTCATTCATCACTCACAGTATACATACAGTATTATACTCAAGGCGCTTGAACGAGTTCCCTTTACAAACTGTCTTATCCTGTCCAATCAGGATATTTGAGCAATATTACATTTAAAAAGTATTTGCTAATGTTGAATCTTTTCCTTATCTTTTGATATTACTTTGCAACATCAATCCCTTTGTTGTTCTGGAACATCAAGATGAAGACAGTTGTTGGTTAAAATTGATTATACATCATTGTTATATACATGGCAACCTGAACTTTTAGCACATTTCTAGACTTATCGCTATGCTCTTTTATGTATGAGTGAGGATGTTTGAGTATAATACTGAATGTATGCTGTGAGTCTATATCCCCTGCTTCTCTACCTTTAGTTGTTACCAGGGCTCCAATTCTTTTTGAGTAGTTATATTTGATTTACTGATAAGTCCCTAATAAAGTGCACTGTGTTTGCCTGTAAATCAAATGCTACTAGTGGGCCTGCAGCACTGGTTGTGCCACCCACATTAGTAGCCCTTTAAACATCTCAAAGCCTGTAATTGCAGTCTCTGCATGTGCAGTTTTAAACTGCCATGTGTACCTGACAAGTTCACCCACTTGTCAGGTCCAAACCTTCCCTTCGGGTAAGGTTCAGTGTAGGTGAAAGGTAGGACATGTACTGGTTTGTTTTACATGTCCTCATAGTGAGATGGTCCCAATTTCATTTTTAGGTCGAGCCTAGCGCACTGCGCATGTGCTGCTCTAGGAAAACGACATCTTGGAATCACTCTGGACTTTTCACACACTTGTTCGTGTGTTTTGCTTTTTTAGCATTTTTTCTATTGGGCTTTGCGAGCGTCTTTCTAAAAAGACAGCATGCAATTGGGCAAAGGAGGGTGCATGTCCCTCTTTTCCCAGGAAATGTATCTGCCCATGGCCTACGGCTTGCAGTTATGAGGCGGGGAGCCATCTGTTCGGGATCATGTCACCATCTGTTTTTAATTAGCGAGTTTGTGCTCGCCGCGCTGCCGTGCTCACTCGCCACTGCTTCTCTCTTGTGCCATTCTCTCTCGAGCCATGCACACGCACAGCCCTGTCAATGCTCCATTGTGCTGTTTCTCTGGAGGTTTCTTTATACATTATCTTATGTTTTGGCCTTACACAACAGTGACCTCACTGGGAACTATCATGTGCGAGTAGTTTACTTCTGGTTTTGGGCCAGTACCACAAAACAGCTATAACATGAATATATATGCCTGTGCAAACTCCTGGCCCCTTAGCGGCTTGAGTTCCATAAGCATCTGAGGCCTCAATGCAGCAGCCGAGCCTCAGTGCTTGAGCAATCCCAGCCTAGCTCGGGCCATCAACGCCATTAGAGCATGGAAGGCGAGTCCCATAGCGTTGTGCGGATGACCCACAGAAAAACTTCCATCAATATCTGCCCATTACCGATACTGCATTCCCTTACTCAGTTCTGCATTTATCTGGCCTTTGACCTCGATCTGTTGTGCTCTGTATCCTCACCCCGCCCCTTCTCCAATTGTCACCCCCTTTTCTTCTTGCCCACTCCAGGCCACTCGGGACGCCCTCCACCCTATGCTCCTCACCATTACTCTTTCCCTCCCCCATCTTGTGCCCTGGGTCTGAAAGCACTCTTACGTGCACTGCGGTCCAACACAGCAGCATTATTACGAATTTCAAAGTAAAACTTGAGCTGCAATAGCCAAATTATCAGTTGTAGATCTCATACAACTGTGTTGGTGGTGCTTTTCTGATGCCGTTCATATATTTAACCCATTCACTGTCATGCTAGGCCCATTGCTGTTGACTTGTAGAAGGAGGAATGCATCAGAATCGTGTTTTAACAGTGGTGGCCGAGGCAGAGGTAGCAAGGCCTCTGCTTACACACACCGCCCCCTTCTTCCAGGTAAGAGCTTTTAAGTGGCTCTTGGAGTCCTTTCTCGGCCCCTACCCCCAGCTGCCCTGCAGGCACAGAGGAGGCTGCACATTCACACTCAATGCACACAAATATGCTGCAGTTGCCCGTCTCACAAGGCACATACAATAATATAAAACATAACTAAAGATGTATAACATCCCAAAGGCAAGACCTATTGGCTATGCCAATGCTTGTTCACTATTGAAAGGTCTATCTTTCCCATGGGTTATCATTAGAGTTGCCTTGTAATATCTTACTAGTGTAACTTTCAATTGGGAAGAGCTAGAGATTTGAAGATTGGGCTCTCTAAGCTCAGAATTTAAAAACACATCTTTTAGTGGGGTGAAATTGCAACTGACACCTGAATAGGGCTGTGCCTGACCTCTCACAATTCTGTCTCTACCCCCTGGAGTGTGTCTGGAGCTGAGAAAGGGCAAGCCAGAACATGTGCACTTGAAAGACTATCCTTTGAAGTATGCCTGCTTCAAAGGCCGAAAGGTGTATAAGTATTAGACCTAAAACACCAGACTTTCAGAACACTTCTGGATTTAGGAGTCTGTCAAGAAGAAGAGCTGTCAGGAGGAGTACTGCCCCTTTGCTGTGTGTTGCTTTGCTGGGTTGGCCTGCAGTTGCTGCTTCTGCCTGCGGACAGTGAAAGAACTGGACTTTGTTTTTGAATCCTGCTTTTCCAAGGTTATCCAATTGCTTGTGTGTGCTTGCTCCTCCTGGAAATAGTCTCAGGGCCACCAAATACTTCATCTGCAGCATCACTGAACTCCACTGATGGGAGTTCAAACCTGCCAAGTGGTGCCAATTCCAGTTCTGGGCCCCTGGAGGTGGTTCCAGCTGCAAAAAAGACTACAAAATCAATGCATCGCCCTTCCAACTTATGTTTTTCCGATGCTTACCTCCTTTGCAGCTGTTTTTCCTTGTGAATTTTGACGCATGAAAGGTGTTTTGTGTAAAACCACCACATCCATACAGTTCTATGGGCAGAATTGCTTCAAACCTTTAAAAGTGATATCTTGAGTTATGTCTGTTGGAGTTTTGTCATTTTGGTCTTGTTTGGTTTAGATAAAGATTGCTTATTTTTTCTAAACTGGTGTGGTGTGGTGTCTGAGTTAAGCCTGACTGCTCATGCCAAGTTACCAAGGGGGTGAGCAGGGGTTATTTTAGCTGTGTAATCCCCTTACCCTGACTATAAGGAAGGTTTCCTATTAGAACAGAGTGCAAGCTACTGCCAACTAGAGACCCCCATTACTACGTGTGCCCAATAAATCAATTGTCTAACCAGTGCTTTATCTTCAGTAGAAAAATAACTTTAATCTGGACACAAAATAATTCTACACTAACTCAGGATTAGCAATAAGAGGATATCTTAATTTTCCCAAGAAATGAATTGGACAGACAGTATCTCAGCAGGAGCAAGTGACTGGGATCTCATCAATGGCTTTGTCTTGGGTGGGAAGAGAAGTGTGATATCTTGCTCTGTTTTGTAGGTTGGGTTCTGAGAATAGTAGTACCCTATGAGGTCAGCCTGAGATTGTTTAGCTTCAAGAAAAGGCAAATGAAAGTTATACATTTCTACTAGTGTGGCTGAGGTGTGTATATTAAACCTCTGAACCTGTATCCTGTCTTTAGGAAATTGTGTTGTTGGTTGACTGTGGTGTAAGCCCTCATCAAGCTGCAACCATAATCCTTGTCAGGGTTATGGGCAGGCAAACCCTAAATTAACCTGTGCTCCCCTTCTGGTAGCTTGGTACAGAGCCGTCAGGCTTAACTCAGAGGCAATGTGTAATTTATTTGTGCAACACTTCAATCAGTAAAACAGTTACAACACACCACAAAAGGAGAGAAACAACAGGTTTAGAAAAATAGAGTATGTTTCAATAGACATAACAAGACCAAAATGACAAAAATCCAATTAGTAGAACCGGAGATATTGAAATGTTATTTTATAGTGAAATATAGCACCAAAAAGTACAAAATGCTATTGGGGATATCTGGTCGGGCTGGTCGGGGGAAAGTTCAGGCTGACTTCAATGGAACGCAGGTCGGCTAAGGGGACCAAGTTAGGACCACTGAACAAAGTACCTTTAATCCTGGTTGTGGAATGTTGCATAGATTTGCGTCGAAGATATGTCATGCAGCCGACGCAATGCGGTGGTTTCAAGATGCAGCGAGGTTGCATTGCGATGTAATGTTGAGTCGATATCGAGGATCTCATTGACGGGGCTTGTGATGCGCAGTTGAGGCGATGCGTCGATTTCGATGAGCAGTGAAGCTACCATGTGGAGTTTTGGTGTCCTCGTCACTGCTGCCGTAGACAAGAAGTGTGAGGAGCTGCGCCAGGGAAAGCACTGCGCGCTGGCGGTTCCAAAAGATGATGGGTCGGTCACAAGATGCGGGTTGTGGTAGCGATGCAAGTCTTTGCGATGGGTGTCAACACCATGCAGCAGTGACGATGCATCAGTTCTGTTGGGGGATGAATCCCTCAGCAGAGAAGATGTGTCATTTCTGCTGGCAAGCCCATTAGACCCACTTCCAATGGTCCAGGACTGGGGTGGCACCACTTGGCAGGGTAGACTCACAGCAGATGGCAGAGTCCAGGTGCAGGGGTTGCAGGAAGCCTGTTATGTCCCCAATGCTACAGATCAGGAGGCCATCCAACTCGTCCTTGGAGTCACTCCGGGTTTTGGGATCAAGAGATGTAGGCCTGGTCCTTCACACCCATGCAAGAGGGTACCAGGCGGCAGGCCAGCACAGCAAAGCAGGAGTCCAATCTAGCAGAGCAACAGTCTTTCAGCAGCACAGCAGTCCTTCTTCCTGGCAGAGTATCCACATGTCCAAAAGTATACTGAAGTGATGGTGTCTGCGGACCTTCTTTTATACCCAGTTGTTCCTTTGAAGTGGGGAGATGCCATGCCAGCCCTGGCTCCAGAATAACTATAAGGGGTATACAGGCCTTTGTGTGGTGGCGAGACCCAGACTATTCAGGTGTAAGTGAGGCTGGGTCTAGCTCCTCCCTCACGTCCTGTCAGTGATGGCCCATTCACTCACACCTAAGCTCCCATTGTATGGGGCTCTCTAGGAAAAATACACAAAGCCCAACTGTCAACTGCCCCCAGTTAGGTGACCAGAGACAGGCGGGACCCAGCAGTTCGGGCTGGATTGTTCCCATGAGGCACAGGGTCAGACTGATTTGCATATGGCCATGTCTGAACTGGGGTGGTGGAGTGAGCGAAACAATGATGATGGATTAAACCCAGATCAGTTGACTGGGGGTGGCTGCTTGCAATGTTCAACACTCCGTCCATCATCCCCTTTGGTTTTGCTTTGACAGGCTGCAGGTACCAAATGGCTAAGGCAAGAAGAAGTCAACTTTCTAAAAGTGTCATTTTCAGAATTGTAATTTAGAATCTGACTTCACCATAAATTAGGATTTTAGATTAGCATTCCAGAGACACCAAACCTGCACAAGTTATGTCTTCCCATTTGGAAATTACACTTATAAGATGCAATACGGTGGTCTTAACCCCTTCCGTGCTGCCATCGGCCATTGGCCGACGGCAGCACTACCTCCCCAGTGCTGCCGTCGGCCAATGGCCGATGCAGCCCCGCCCGTTTTGCGGAAGTGCCGCACTTCCGCAAAATCCCTAATTATATCCTATGGAATATATAGTCCTTGTAGTAGTGAACAATGAATTTGAGTGTTTTACCTCCAGGACATGTAAAGCTTGAAAGTACATGTCCTGCTTTTTACATACATTACACTCTGCCCTCTGTGCTCTCCAGGGCCTACCCCAGGGGTGACTTATTATAAAAAGAAAGGTTTAGGCATGGCAAAAGGTTTATTTTGCCAGTTTGAAATTGCATTTTAAACTGCATATACAGGTTCTGCATTGGCAGTCATTTTTTGGGAGCTCAGATTCTTCCAACGGGGCAAGGCTTCAGGCTGTAGTTGAAAGGAGCTCTTTGCAAAGCTGAACACACCGGGTTACGTGCACATTAACTGTAGAGTAAACAAGGCGTTGCCTTTCTATAGATAGGATTCCAACAGCTCACTTATATTGAATATTTCTTATTTTATTCATTTTAAAAAAGTGTTTAGTTTTTGTTAGCATTTTCTTATTTCATTTTCACAATTCATCAAGCATTTTTTGTGTGCAGTTTTTTAACATATATAACACATGACATTAAATTTACATTGATTAATTCATAAATAACTTATTAGTTTTTTAGCAGTTCATGATTTCCTTTCTTAAATACAGATTATATTCCCTTCAACGCGTTTCGGCAGTTTGCCTTCTTCAGGAATTCTGCATTTTCCTTTTTGCATGGACAGTAGGCTATAATGATGAAACACAGTAGTTTAGTACTTTATCTATTTCAATATGTTACTCAAGAGACAACGCCTAACAATTACTTATTCTCTTTTTATATACGTGTTTCTGTTCAAATTATCAATCTACCGTGATTATCCCCTACTCCAAGACGATCTTTACTTACTGGGCTAAAGTGCTAGAATTTCTACATTTAGTTATACATTCAAAATTATTTACATATAAAACTATACATTTATATACATATTGTCCCATTCTCTCATCAGTTTTCTAAATATTTATATACATTATTTACAACAGTTACATAGCTTCTTACTGTACTCCTTATGTATTAGCATATATTGACACGCTATTGCTTGCAGATGGAAACTGAACTCTAAGGGGCAGTGTTACTGCGATATCCCAAATAGGGCCACATATAAGGGCGGTTGTTTTGCAAGGAAAAATTATTCAAACTGGGAGGGATTACCATTGGAATCAAGGGTACCGATATCATACTAGGTGTAGTTAAAAATAGGCGTCTACCTGCTTTAATATAGGATTGGATCTCCGTTATGACGCTGTATTCTGCTGCTAATATTTCAAGTTAGGGCTTCTCGACCCGTGTGACTGTTTATTCACGAGTCATCTGTAAAATATATGTGAAATTACTTAAGATACTCGTTCTATTTTATAATGTTGCAACAGTTTCATGCCGGAGTATTAATAGCGCTACCTTGATTTTTATGTCTTGAATTCAGGCTCTATATGCGAAGGATTTGAGGCGCTGTGACTCTCTGATACCAGAAATGTACGACTTGTCACATCTGCCGTATATCGGTAAGCTAGACATAAAAGACATGCAAAGATGTTTTTAAAAATCGGCGTCACTATTAAGACTATGTCCTCACATTCTCTCGCTTCTCTGGTTTCTACATGTTACCTGAATTTTTAAGATGTCATAGTATCAGGCTCTGTTTGCGAAGCTTTTGACGTGCTGTGTCTCTCTTGTAACCAATTATGTATGCCTCGTCACATCTGCCGTATATCGGTAAGCTAGACGTAGAAAAACATGCAGAGGTGTCTTTAGCACTCGGCGCCGACTGTTTAGGCTATGTCCTCATATTTTCACGGCTCTCTAATTTCTACACGTTACCCTCCATATGTTTTTAGACGTACCTGGTTTACTGGGAAAAGTTGCAATCGGGAAACCGTCAGTCCCGTATTACTGCTCCGCTGAGCTTGATTAGTCCGGCCCTCCTTTCAAGTTCAGATCTTTGGCGCCATTAATGATAACCTGGCTATGTTCGTCTCGCGGGATTAGCATCTACGAGAGGTCGCGTTAACCGAGATCCTGCTCCTCCATCTTGTAGAGGTTTCATATACCATAGTTTAGATCATGCTACTGTATTAGAATGTTATGCAAATGTCAACCAGACTTATAATTCTTTTCTTAATTTTACATTATATTTATCTTATGCACCAGAGTGTTATTTGGGTTTATCTCTACTACTAATATATATACGCGCGGTTTTGTTGTCCTCCAAAGTCGGCGATTCTGCTGCGGTCAATATCTTTATAGATAAATTAAAGATAGCTGGCTTTTAGTCAATTTATTTAATGTTTATATTTAGATGGTCGATAGTGAGTTCGCTCTGTTGAGTCTTACCAAATTGTTCGCCATCTTGGACTGTGTTTAGTTCAATTTCAAAACCCCGTAAATGGTGATATTAAGTAATAGAATTGCTGCCATCTGCAAACAGTAGACACAGGTTAAAACAAACGTACATCTGCAAATTAGTAAAACATCCCTTTTATACATATTTCCAGGGTAGTGAACCATAGTCTGTATATTTTACTTTTTTCTTCCATAACTTCCAAAAATGGGCAGTATTTTTTATGCTAACCGGGTGGGTTCCTATTATATTATTGCTTGCTCCCAGGGGATTTCAGCATTCAGCCCATTAATTGCAGTTCCCAAAAGAAAAATCCAGAATACTTCTCTCATTTTGCGTATCTTGTCCTGATCTTGTCCTGCTTTTGTATGTATTCTTTCCAAGATAAACCATGCCATGTTATCTGGTGTATGGTTATGTTCTAAGTAATGGCTCACCATAGGTGCCGTTATCTTCCTGGTTCTTATTGCTGACCTATGTTCAGTCAGTCTAACATTAAGGGCTCTGCTGGTCTGTCCTACATAACCCTTCTCGCAGGGACAGAGGATAAGGTAAATCACATTTGTGCTTCTGCAATTATTTAAGTCACCAGGTTGAATTAACCGTTTGTTAAACATGAAACTCACTCCCTGTATTGCAGTCTCACATGACTTGCAACTTGAACAGCTATAGTTTCCTACTACTGGTTGCATATTTATAACTGATCGTTGTATGATGGATGTTTTGGATGTCATTCTTGACCTCACTATGTGATCTTTGAGTGTTTTATTTCTTTTATATGCAAAAATGGGTTTGGATAACTGATGTTGTTTAGGGACATTTGCATTCAGTATGTGCCAATTGGCGCACATAGTTTGTCTTATCCTTTCATTAATGATTGAATGTTTAGTTATAGATACCAACTGTGGATTACTTTTAGCCGTTTTTGGTTGTAGCAGACATTGTCGGTCGTAAAAACGAGCCAGTTTGTAGGAATCTCTTATTATTTTCTTTGGATACCCTCTGGCCAAGAATTTTTCTTTCATCATTATGGCTTTGGTATCATAATCTAGGATACTCGAGCAATTACGCCTCAACCGTAGAAACTCTCCAAATGGCACGCTATTTTTCTGTGTGGATGGGTGATAGCTGTCATAGTGGAGAAGTGTATTTCTCGCAGTTGGTTTGACAAATAAGTCAACAGCCAGGGCCCCCTCTTAGTGTTTTATGACTACATCTAGGTAGTTTACTTGTTCCCTGTTGGTGTGGTGTGTGAATCTAATGTTGCTATCACATGCATTTATCCATTGTAGGAAGTCTTCTAACGTGTCCTCATTGTCCGTCCAGATAAAGAACACGTCATCTATGTATCTGGACCAGTTTGCCACAGATTCATAAAATGGCGCGATCTCGTTAAATACGAATTGAGTTTCAAAGTATGACATATATATATTGGCAATCGTGGGGGCACATGAAGCCCCCATACTGACTCCTTGCTGTTGTTTATACAATATGCCATTAAATTCAAAGATGTTATCATTTAGGACAATCTTGAGGCACTCTAAAATAAATATGGTGGGGCATTGAATCTTGTATTTTTGTATAAACCAATGTGTCGCATGTAGTGCTCCCATAATGGGGATGTTACTGTACAATGCCTCTATATCCATTGTAACCAGAATTTGAGATGTACTACAATAATGTATATTCTCCACAAGGTTTATAATTTGCCTAGTGTCTTGCACATGTCCCGGAATATAGGCAACATGTGGACACAAGATCGCGTCTATGTATTTGGCCAATGGTTCTGTCACTGAACCAATAGTTGTCACAATTGGTCTCAATGGTGGGTCTTGAGTGTTTTTGTGTACCTTTGGTATACCGTAAATACTGGCCAGTTTAGGATTGTCCACATTCAAGTACTCAGACTCTTTTCTACATATTTCTCCATCTCTGAGTGCCTTGTTTGTTAGTTTTCTGATCTTATTTTTTGTCTGCGTCGTAGGGTCACTAGTTATTGGTGCATAGAAACGGTGATCATTTAACATCTCTTCCATTTTAGACACATATTGTGATGTTTCATAGACTACAATCCCTCCTCCCTTATCACATGTTTTAACAGTGATATCCTTATTGTCCTTAATCATGTTCATAGCTTTGTATTGTTGACTTGTTAAATTGAACGGAGTTTTAGGTACATGTCTGACAATATTGGTGAATTTCTCATTCATAATGTGCTCAAATATTGCCACCTGCGGCGGTACCTGGTCTAGTGTGGGAGTAAATATTGATTTCGGTCTTAGTCCTGATAGGTTAACTTCTTCTATTCTTTCCTCTTGATTTTGGAAGAAGAATTTTAACCTTATTTTTCTGAGGAAGATCTGCAAATCTCTAAACAAATCGAATATATTTAAGCCCGAGTGTGGAGCAAATGAGAGGCCTTTTGACAGAACCGAAATCGCGTCTGTGGATAATGTATGTGTCGTTAGATTAAATATGGGTAGCTGGTCTAGTTCCTCCAATAACGGTTTTTCCTTGTCTCTAGGTACTGATCGTAACCCATCTGTTGATGTACTGGGTACTGGTAGTCCTGTTGGGGGGCATTTTGGAATCGATGCTGGTATTGAGGTCTCCAATTTGTACGCCTCGCTGGGCGTTGCCCTAATAAAGGGCGTCTACCTTGGTATCTAGAGTTCGGTCTACCCTGTTGGTAGCCTCCATCGTATTGGGCTCCCTCCCATCTGACCCTGACGATTCCGAAAATGTATTTACTTTTTTACCATATCTATTCGGTCTATTACCCCAATTGTCTGCTACATCTTCATTGGTGGTATAGTAGTTGTCTGATAGGTAAGGGTACGCTATCTCTTTTTTAAAGAATTTTATATCTTTCTGTGATTTGTCTGTCTTTCTTTTTATGAGGTAGTCTGCATAGGAATTGAGATCCTTTTCTATTTCATCTAATGTCTTTTTTGCATCCTCTACTATTCCGGATGTCTTAATCTTATCTTCCAATTCTGCAATTTCCTTTGCTAATTCCTGTAACATGCCCTTCGATGTTTCAACTATTAACATCATGTAGTCCCTGGAGCACCGGTTGGAGATTAAGGCCCAGCGCTCCAGGAACTCTTTGATGTGTGCAAACAAGCCAGGAATATTTCGTACCCTTAGGCCCTGTGGTATAACTCCGGCTTTTAAGTATTGAAGCATGAACTGACCATGCTGTTCTATCCTCTTCAGTTTTTTTCTTAGTCCTAATAATGTGTTAACATCCTTGTTTTTGTTTTGGCCTGTTATTGTGGATTCTCCGAAAGAGACTGAACTTCCCACCATATTGGTGTATTGTTCATCTGTAAAGCCAAACGTTGGTAGTTTGGCCATGGTTAAGAAGCTATGTTATTACGAACTAAAAGATGAGATTCTATTGAAAATGTCTTTTTGTATAACACACAAATGATAGATTACACTCACAGCCCTGCTAGTGAGACCAGCCTATAGGGAGGGAAAATCACTGCGATATAGTACTTATTTTGACAACTGTCTGAATTTTTGATATATATACATCTAACCCCTCACGGACCTGCCGCGAGCATAATTATTTAGGAAAATCGGGGCCCCTGCCTTAAAGGATGAACCCTGGCAAGGTATAGTACTCTTTGTAAAGCTGAACACACCGCGTTACGTGCACATTAACTGTAGAGTAAACAAGGCGTTGCCTTTCTATAGATAGGATTCCAACAGCTCACTTATATTGAATATTTCTTATTTTATTTATTTTAAAAAAGTGTTTAGTTTTTGTTAGCATTTTCTTATTTCATTTTCACAATTCATCAAGCATTTTTTGTGTGCAGTTTTTTAACATATATAACACATGACATTAAATTTACATTGATTAATTCATAAATAACTTATTAGTTTTTTAGCAGTTCATGATTTCCTTTCTTAAACACAGATTATATTCCCTTCAACGCGTTTCGGCAGTTTGCCTTCTTCAGGAATTCTGCATTTTCCTTTTTGCATGGACAGTAGGCTATAATGATGAAACACAGTAGTTTAGTACTTTATCTATTTCAATATGTTACTCAAAAGAGGATAAGGTAAATCACAGTAGTAGGAAACTATAGCTGTTCAAGTTGCAAGTCATGTGAGACTGCAATACAGGGAGTGAGTTTCATGTTTAACAAACGGTTAATTCAACCTGGTGACTTAAATAATTGCAGAAGCACAAATGTGATTTACCTTATCCTCTGTCCCTGCGAGAAGGGTTATGTAGGACAGACCAGCAGAGCCCTTAATGTTAGACTGACTGAACATAGGTCAGCAATAAGAACCAGGAAGATAACGGCACCTATGGTGAGCCATTACTTAGAACATAACCATACACCAGATAACATGGCATGGTTTATCTTGGAAAGAATACATACAAAAGCAGGACAAGATCAGGACAAGATACGCAAAATGAGAGAAGTATTCTGGATTTTTCTTTTGGGAACTGCAATTAATGGGCTGAATGCTGAAATCCCCTGGGAGCAAGCAATAATATAATAGGAACCCACCCGGTTAGCATAAAAAATACTGCCCATTTTTGGAAGTTATGGAAGGAAAAAGTAAAATATACAGACTATGGTTCACTACCCTGGAAATATGTATAAAAGGGATGTTTTACTAATTTGCAGATGTACGTTTGTTTTAACCTGTGTCTACTGTTTGCAGATGGCAGCAATTCTATTACTTAATATCACCATTTACGGGGTTTTGAAATTGAACTAAACACAGTCCAAGATGGCGAACAATTTGGTAAGACTCAACAGAACTAACTCACTATCGACCATCTAAATATAAACATTAAATAAATTGACTAAAAGCCAGCTATCTTTAATTTATCTATAAAGATATTGACCGCAGCAGAATCGCCGACTTTGGAGGACAACAAAACCGCGCGTATATATATTAGTAGTAGAGATAAACCCAAATAACACTCTGGTGCATAAGATAAATATAATGTAAAATTAAGAAAAGAATTATAAGTCTGGTTGACATTTACATAACATTCTAATACAGTAGCACGATCTAAACTATGGTATATGAAACCTCTACAAGATGGAGGAGCAGGATCTCGGTTAACGCGACCTCTCGTAGATGCTAATCCCGCGAGACGAACATAGCCAGGTTATCAATAATGGCGCCAAAGATCTGAACTTGAAAGGAGGGCCGGACTAATCAAGCTCAGCGGAGCAGTAATACGGGACTGACGGTTTCCCGATTGCAACTTTTCCAAGTAAACCAGGTACGTCTAAAAACATATGGAGGGTAACGTGTAGAAATTAGAGAGCCGTGAAAATATGAGGACATAGCCTAAACAGTCGGCGCCGAGTGCTAAAGACACCTCTGCATGTTTTTCTACGTCTAGCTTACCGATATACGGCAGATGTGACGAGGCATACATAATTGATTACAAGAGAGACACAGCACGTCAAAAGCTTCGCAAACAGAGCCTGATACTATGACATCTTAAAAATTCAGGTAACATGTAGAAACCAGAGAAGCGAGAGAATGTGAGGACATAGTCTTAATAGTTGACGCCGATTTTTAAAAACATCTTTGCATGTCTTTTATGTCTAGCTTACCGATATACGGCAGATGTGACAAGTCGTACATTTCTGGTATCAGAGAGCCACAGCGCCTCAAATCCTTCGCATATAGAGCCTGAATTCAAGACATCATAAAAATCAAGGTAGCGCTATTAATACTCCGGCATGAAACTGTTGCAACATTATAAAATAGAACGAGTATCTTAAGTAATTTCACATATATTTTACAGATGACTCGTGAATAAACAGTCACACGGGTCGAGAAGCCCTAACTTGAAATATTAGCAGCAGAATACAGCGTCATAACGGAGATCCAATCCTATATTAAAGCAGGTAGACGCCTATTTTTAACTACACCTAGTATGATATCGGTACCCTTGATTCCAATGGTAATCCCTCCCAGTTTGAATAATTTTTCCTTGCAAAACAACCGCCCTTATATGTGGCCCTATTTGGGATATCGCAGTAACACTGCCCCTTAAAGTTCAGTTTCCATCTGCAAGCAATAGCGTGTCAATATATGCTAATACATAAGGAGTACAGTAAGAAGCTATGTAACTGTTGTAAATAATGTATATAAATATTTAGAAAACTGATGAGAGAATGGGACAATATGTATATAAATGTATAGTTTTATATGTAAATAATTTTAAATGTATAACTAAATGTAGAAATTCTAGCACTTTAGCCCAGTAAGTAAAGATCGTCTTGGAGTAGGGGATAATCACGGTAGATTGATAATTTGAACAGAAACATGTATATAAAAAAGAGAATAAGTAATTGTTAGGCGTTGTCTTTTGAGTAACATATTGAAATAGATAAAGTACTAAACTACTGTGTTTCATCATTATAGCCTACTGTCCATGCAAAAAGGAAAATGCAGAATTCCTGAAGAAGGCAAACTGCCGAAACGCGTTGAAGGGAATATAATCTGTATTTAAGAAAGGAAATCATGAACTGCTAAAAAACTAATAAGTTATTTATGAATTAATCAATGTAAATTTAATGTCATGTGTTATATATGTTAAAAAACTGCACACAAAAAATGCTTGATGAATTGTGAAAATGAAATATGAAAATGCTAACAAAAACTAAACACTTTTTTAAAATAAATAAAATAAGAAATATTCAATATAAGTGAGCTGTTGGAATCCTATCTATAGAAAGGCAACGCCTTGTTTACTCTACAGTTAATGTGCACGTAACCCGGTGTGTTCAGCTTTACAAAGAGTACTATACCTTGCCAGGGTTCATCCTTTAAGGCAGGGGCCCCGATTTTCCTAAATAATGTAGTTGAAAGGAGCTTCATGAGGCAGTAGACCTTCTCCACAAAGGTCCCATTGCGGAGAAGAACATATCGAGAGCAACCTGAATCTTTGACCCAGTAGCGATGCACCATGGTCGGATCACCTTGACTGGTTGGTCCCGGTCTCCCATCAGTTGTCAGAGCAAAAAGTTGGCAAAAAAATTCTAAGTACCAAGTTTCAGGATTTGTTAGAAGGCGTAAACGTTGACACCATAGAAAAGTCCAGAACTTTGGGAACAACCCTTGGGGGTCAAGGCTCACTCCAGCAGGCACCATCCCTGTGGTACCTGCTCTGTGTGCCACCTTACAGAAAAAACAACTCGTGTCACCTTACAGTCAGGCAGAGAATGGGAGCTAAGGCAATTCAGCAATTGCAACACCACAAGTGTGGTGTATAAACTTAATTGTGAATGCGGCCTTCAGTATATAGGCCTTACGACACGTAAAATAAAAACACGCATTCAAGAACACCTAAGCATTATAAAATCTGGAAAGCTGACGACGAAACTAGTGCAACACTGCCACACGAACAAACATGCATTTAAGTGGGTAGTGCTGGAGAAGGTGACAGGAGACACGTATTCAGTGGAACGCCTGTTAGCTAGGAAAGAAGCAAAATGGATTTTTCAAGAGAAATCTGATAAGGTAGGGCTGAACGATTTATTGTAGTGGAATAAGATACATTGAGTTTTCCATCAGAATTGAGTCTGTATTGGCATTTGTATGAGGGTACATCTATACTCTAAATGCGGTATGATATATTCCTGGTGCGTGTATGTAAACAGGTACCTATGAGAATATATATACAAACATTGGCTCCTCTCTTTGGTGTGTATATATATACATTGATTTTTAATGTGGGCAAAAACTGTACTCTATCCACTAGATATTAATGCTCTATTTCAATTTTTAATGATTCAGAATATGTCTTTATTTGTGGCTTCCTTTCGATTGATTCAAGGTGAATAATTGTTAGATCCACGAGTAATAGATAACTACACGATTTATATGCACATTGGTCCTTTGAAAATTGTAAACGAGACTGGACTGTCTACAGAAATGTGCATAAAGTTGGAATTGTGTTTTTCTGAAAAAGCGTGACCGAGATCACGAGTGAAAGTCTCGCGTGATTTTGATCGCCTCTAGCACTCCCCATTGTGTAAAATAGGAATATGCCCAATCCAAGATGGCCGACGCGTTTTCACGCGAGACCACGTATGGCATTACAAGTACTTCCCCTATCCACACGGCAATAATGCACGGGCTGAGACACAGCGGCCGCTTCTCTACCGTCCGGTAAGACAAAGGGGTGTTCAAGCGCCTGGGTACAGGAGGCGTTTTACATGGCTCATGTTTAGGGTTAGAGACACACGGAGTGCGCGCTAAAAAGCGCCCTCTGACCTCGGGAAGCATTACGAACACCGCAACCGGGTGTATGTTGTGTGGGTGGTCCGTTTTATAACTTGTAGGGCCATCCAGTTAAACGCGAGCAACGTGTATAAATATACACCTTTGCAATTTGCCTAATGAGTGCACCTTCCTATCTTCTTTTTCGAATTCGAAGGGGAGAAGTGAATTATCGACTTCTAGCGATTTTTCATGTCTTTTAAATTACAACCGTGTTCCATCCGGCTGGTAGGAGCACCTATGGCCATATGAGGGTAACTATCAGAAGGTCAAATGTGTGACAGAGTGTACACGGGCTAAGTGCTGTGGTTAACCACATTGGTGCGGATTTTATGTGTTTACAGTTGTGAAGACGTGTGGGTCCATCTGCAGTGGCTTTAATATACATGACGCCCTGATGAAATTGCCTACAAGTTACCAGGCAATGAAACATGTCGGCAAGTAAAAGTATGAGTGGTTAAATAGGTGATAACCATATCTACTTTTTCCTTTTATTCTTCCATACACAACACAAGAAATTGAATAAAATTGTACTGTCTGTGTTGTGTTATGAGTGTTTTAATGTTTTGATTGACACTGTAGTGGTTACTTTTCTGCTTTATGCTCACTGCACCTTTTTTTTTCACAAATCTTTTGTGTATTTGGACACGATTTTCTGTTCTGAGCTTGATGGTACCGATGATGACAACAGGGCTGTCCTGGCGAGTACCAGTCAGGTCCCCGTTTGGTGGTGCGCCCGTGAGGCGCCATCTCGCTCTTGCACACTTTTTTTCGGTTTAGCACTATATATGTTGGACACGAGATTAAGTGTGGTATGATTGGTCTCTCAACTGTATTTTATTGGTGAATGAGAATCAGGCAATTGTGTGAATTTAGCACTACCCTCAGGTATTTCGGCTACCCCGTTTAATATTTAAGAAGGGGAGTAAGGTTTGCTAACGAAGAGCAACAAACGAAATATCCTAAATAAGGGTGGAATTTCTACATGTGCTTTTATAGTCTAGGTCTCGTTGTGTAGTAGTCACTCCAGCAGAGGCCAGCAACAGGGTCCCGGCAGGCCCAGTTGGAATGGGTAAGCTGAAAATGCAAGAAAAGTGGCTCTTGAAGCTTGTTGTGTTCCAGTTGCCCAAACAGGAGGTCAACATATGAGCCTTGGAGTCTACTTCTTTGTCCTGTGTACCAGAGTGAGAGCGGGTCCATTCTTTAGGACTCTTTTCAGGTCACAGACAGTAGGTCCAGTACTCTTGTGTTTTACCACATATCGAGAAGTATTCTGAGAAGGGTACTGTGGGTGCTACATATCCGACCAGTGCCAGCCTGTGGGTGGGGAAACTCATGCCTACTACCTAATCAATGGGGTAAAGTTTACAAGGGGTGATCCCACTCTTTTTCACATCACTCCCTATGTGTGTTACTGCACACCATCCCATAGTGCCCCTCTCTGCTACAACCCAACTTGGCATAACCTTTCCTCCTGTGTGCAGAGCTCTTGTGCCCACCCTAGAGGTGAAATGAGAAACGCCTTCTCTGTGATCTCTCAAAACCAGTTCTGAGGGCAGCTCCTCTCCCACTGGGAATAGTGCCTGATTGGCTCGGGGGGAAAGTAAGTGGCAGGCCCGTGTATTAGGTACATCTGCCTGTGACAGGGTAGGCCCCTTTGAAGATAATTATGTTGCTGGGCACAGCCCTGATGGTCAACCTGCCAGAGAAACAGAACGCCTCCCTCATCAAAGGCCTTAGTCTCAGCTCTGGGAGAAAATATAAATCTTATCAGGGGAGGTATTCAGTTTATGGGTGACAGTAGCTCATCCAAATGGGTGTCTAAAGAATTTAAGATCAAAGGAGAATTAATCATTTGTGTCAGTAAACCAGAGTCTCACAGGGATTGTATTGGAGACCCTCAACCACAGAACCACTTCGGTGAACATGTTTCTGTCCAGTGTTGCCCCTAAGGGTCGTGTGGCCTTCATCAGGACCAATTAGGAAGAGGTCTGAAGTTTCAGAGCTCTCCAAGCATGAGTGAGGTAAATAATCTCACTTACCACTCTTCGGTATGTAGGAGCAGACTTGGTCCATAAATTAAAATAAACGGGACATGTCCTCTGTGAGGCGCAGGAAGAAAAGATGTTCCTTTGTGTAGAGTATCTCTGCCAGCACTGCTGCAGCCCTCCTCACCTCGAAAGCTTTCAACATTGGGCCGAAACATGTTGACCGCTCACTAGGTGTTGTGGATCACTAACTCAGCCACTTCATCACCGCCATATTTTTTAACCTTATCATTTTTCTGTTCAATAAATCACCATACACAGGAAAAGAGATATTTTTAACCTCTGTTCACAACTGTCGCTACCCGGCCAGTCTCCCTCCAGGTGGAGGACAGTAGATCATTTGGAGAATGGAACACTCAAGTGATAGGCCCGATGATGATACTATTCTCTTAACAGCATTGGCGGAGAATCAAGATATACTGCACAAAGTGGTTCTGTGGTTGAGGCTCTCCAATACAATTCCTGTGAGACTCTGGTTTACTGACACAAGTGATTCATTCTGCTTTGATTTTAAAATTACAAATCTTTGGAAGCTGAATAAATCTCTGCTTCTCTCTCCCTCTTGATTGGTCTAAATTTATCCAAGCAACAAGTAACTTTTCTAAAAGTACCAGTTTTAAAATATGTACTACAAATCTGACTTTACCAATTAATTAGGCTTGTAATACATAGTTTAAAAAGTCCGGGGGCGTGGCCAGCAGCCGATGATGGCGGTAGCTTAGAGGGCAAGCTCCGTAGTTGAAGCGGCCTCTTTGCGAAATCCGACAACTGATCCGTCACAAACCTATCACTGACGGGTAGGTTCTGAAGCCCGGGACCGGGCGGCACGTCTGGGGATCGGCGATTTCTTGATCCGTGGCTGAAGAGCGCAGTTTGAGCGACGTCCTGGAAGGCCGCTGAAGAGCCCGTGAGCCGGGATATGGTCTGAGGCAGGGAGCGGACCGGAAGTGCGGTGATCCGGGAGAGGCTGCGCCGGAAGCGCCCGCTCGGATCCGTGGACCCGAAAAACTTTTTCCTCCCCGGGCGGAGACATCGCCGGAGACACCGCCGATCGAGAAGAGGTCACTTGTGGGTCCCGCCTGCACCACTCAGCCGGATTGAGCCTGCGGAGGTGTCCTGGTCACCGAGAGGAGAGCGGGCGCCATTTTGCCGACGACCACTGGTGAACTCCGGGCCCCGGAGGGCTTGAGGACGGAGTGCGCTGCGGTGAAATCCGGACACTGTTCAGCCCGCGAGGGCTGCACGTCGGAGCCAGGAACCACCGGCGAGAGGAGGAGCCGAGGTGAGAAGGTTTGCCGGGTGGGGACGCGAGACTGAGAGGCCTCACACAGCCGGCTGCATATTTCTGGTCATTGAGGATAGCACACAGCCCTTTGGGCCCGGACTGGCAGGCTGGGTACCCCGCATTTTATTCAATTAGTGAGACTTCACCTGCACCCTTGCACTGCATACAGGAGCGGGCATTGAGCGGGGTGTGGCGAACTGCCCGGCACAGTTTCAGTGGACTGTGGTGACACAGCGAAGGTCCCAATTGTGGTGCACAAAGGCCAGCGAAGTTTACCCACAACACTACGGGTCCTGAAGGCTGAGAGGGAACTGGCCTGATTATCCCGGGGGGCACACTGATTCTTTACGCCCTGCCTTGGCTGCCTCACTGTAGAGGCTTCCCATACTGCTGGCTCCTTGGTACTGTAGCTGTGTTAGTGAGCCACACGCAATTCAGGAGTGATCTACGTGGAGGCGGTCTCCCTTTGGCCTGAGTGTTTGTTGTGACATTGTCCACCAAGCTCTTCCCCCCGAGTGCCGAGACAGGGGTCGCCACTGCGATGGCCGGGAAGGGTTCGAAAGGAGGAGCCGCACAGGCCCGGCTGGAAAAATTTGCCTATGATAGAGCCCCATCCTCCTCGCCTGATGCGAAATCGATGCAGGGCAAAACCGGGGAGTCGACGGGGGGCAAGAAGGCGACGATAGATGACGTCATGAAGGCCCTGGCTCAGGTGCAGGCGACAGTTGGGTCAATATCGACTGATATCACACTCCTGCGAGCAGATCTCCATAAAATCTCTGAGAAAGTGCAGTCGATGGAGATAGTAACTAATTCTTTGGTGGAGGATGTCTCGGAGCTGCAGGTCAACATGGAGCGGATCGCGAAGGAGAACAAGGACCTACGTGATAAACTGGACGATCAAGAAGGGCGCTCCAGGCGGAACAACATCCGTATTATTGGGATTCCGGAGTCGGAGGGCACGGGAGCAATGGACCTCTACGTCGAGGAGCTGATTAAACAACACTTGAGGCCGAAGGGTCTTTCGGTCTTTTTCTCTGTTGAACGGGCACACCGGGTACCAGGAGGCCGCCCAAAACAAGGGGCGAACCCGCGGCCAGTCATAGCGCGCCTCTTCAACTTTAGGGACAGAGATGCGATTTTGCAGACAGCGCGGAAATCACCGCCAGTTCGCATCCAAAACTCCACCCTGGCGTTCTTTCCGGACTATACAGCGGAGGTGGCTCGGAGGAGAAGAACTTTCATTGAGGTGAAAAAAGAACTGAGGGCCAGAGAATTGCCATACTCGATGCTCTTTCCGGCCAAGCTCAGGGTGGTCGCAGATGGTAAGACATGGTTTTTTGAGACCCCGGAATCTGCACAGGATTGGTTGGAGGGATGGAGAACAGCAGCGCGGCCGCGCCGTTCCAATAGACCGACCGGACACCGAACCGGAGAGGCGCAACGAAGCTCTCAATCGTCTGGGGAGGAACTGAATCAACGCTCGCCTTTGCACGACCTTCAGGAGGGGGAAGAAGTGGCTGACCTGTGATCGTTGCCAACTGCCATTGGGGAACACTTGTAACGCTGCCCGGGCGTGCCGCCGTGGATACTGGGCGGAGGGCCTCCGTGACTGAGAGGAGGGGCCGCTGACTCCGGAGAGTCCCTCGCCCCAGCGCGCAAGTACTATGTTTGGGGATGGGTTCAGGCACTCTGCTGAGTTGGGGGGGCGGGCAGTTTGGAGTCCGTTGAGCAGGGGGGCAGGGTGGGGGGGAGTTGGGAGAGGGGGGGTTTCGATTGTTTCAAGTTCCTTTGCAGGTGTTGATTGGATCGATGAGGCATACACATTGCCTATGGCGGGCTCATGTCGAGTTTTTAGATCGCAATTGTTATTGTACATAGACTTTCTCAACCACAGATGCCATGACACGCACCACATGGAGTGACGTCGGGAGGGGGGTGAGCGGGGTGGGGCACATGACACCTCTGCAAATTATGTCCTGGAACGTGAGAGGTCTGGGGGACAAGGTCAAACGAGGACTGGTGCTCCACAGTATAAAAAGGTCCAGCCCAGCCCTAGTCCTACTGCAGGAGACACATCTCACGGGTACAGCCACACACACCTTAGACAGGAAGGGCTACCGTATGATCGCCCATTCGGAATTTACAAGGGGCTCCCGTGGGACCGGGATACTGATGCATAGATCCTCCCGTTTTATACTTCAGTCCACAAAGGTAGATACACAGGGCCGTTTTGCAGCAGCGCTCGGACAGTGGGAAGGGAGACAGTTGAATATAGTCTCCGTGTATATTCCACCGGCACTACACACAGTGGTTCTCCCAGAGCTTGGGAGATTTCTGTTGGAACTACCGGACGGGGACCTCATTGTAGGGGGGGATTTCAACGCAGTGGCACATAACACGCTAGACAGGTTCCCGACACGAAAGCTGGCCCCAGGGCCCTCCCGGCTGCATGACTTCTTAGAGGCACAAGGCCTGATAGATCTTTGGAGGCGATTGCACCCGACTGACCGGCACTACACCTACCACTCAGCGGTCCATGACAGTCTTTCACGAATCGACTACTTCCTGGCACCGGGGCATGGGCGGCTCACGGTCGAAGATGTACAAATTAAACCGAGGGGTGTCTCGGACCACTCCCCGTTGACACTCACCCTTTCCAACCCTGAACGGTCCCAAGGCAGTATATACCCGATACACCCGGGTCTCCTTAGGGTCCCGCAGGTGACCAAGGCCCTTAAAGCGGCGACAACATGCTACCTCACGGAGAACACTGGCTCGGTCTCATCCCCATCGGTCCTATGGGAAGCTTATAAAACGGTCCTCCGGGGCCAAGCCATTTCCACAATAACGAGTTATAAGCGCTCCCAGAAGAGGGAACTACAAGACCTAGAGGGCAGACTAGCCGAGGCAAACGAAATCCATATGGCTGACCCGACCGGGGACACGCTCCATGCGCTAAGGCTGTGTCAGCAACGTCATACTGATTTTTTACGTGGTAGAGTGCTTGAACACATGACGGCCGTTTCCAATAGGATCTATGACGTAGGGGACAAGGCAAGTAAACTCCTAGCCTGGCTAGAGAAAAAGCGGGAGGGACAGAGGACTATCTTGCAAATGAAGGACTCTGTGGGGGTGTTGCACACCCGCCCGGCACGGATAGTTGAACTTCTTGCTGATCATTTTCAAGCGGTGTATACCTCTGACTTAGAGGTTACCCGGGAAATGGCGGAGACGGCGCTCGTGGGAGTGCCCACCCGCACACTATTGCAGAATAGCGTAGAGGACCTTGAGTCAGATTTGTCGGCCGAGGAGATAGCGTCGGCTATTGCGGCGTTACGCCCGGGAAAAGCCATGGGCCCTAACGGCATCCCGATTGAGTGGTACAAGACCATGTCCGAAACGCTCGCAACGCCGCTACTCAATATGTACGTGGACAGTTGTGACCAAGGACACTTGCCACCTGATCAGTGCATGGCAACCATAGTGGCGATCCCGAAACCCGGTAAGCCCCCTGAGGATTGCGGCTCCTATAGACCGATTTCCCTCCTTAATGCAGAAAGCAAAATCCTGGCGAAGGTGTTGGCCAGTAGGCTATTACCTCACCTTAGCCACCTCATCCACCCGGACCAATCGGGATTCATGCCGCACAGAAATACAGCGCTGAATCTCAGGCGCATACATGGTGTTCTGGCGAAAGCCCCGTTACTGACAACGGATGCAGCGATCCTTTCCTTGGACGCCACAATGGCGTTCGACTTGGTCGAGTGGTGGTATCTTTTTGCGGTCCTGGACCACATGGGCTTTGGCCCGAAATTCATAAGGTGGGTCAAACTACTGTACGAGCGCCCGATGGCGCGGGTGACAGCGAACGGGCATGTTTCGAGAGTCATTTCACTAGCAAGGGGCACGAGACAAGGTTGTCCGCTCTCGCCACTACTGTTCGCCCTGGTATTGGAACCATTGGCGACCATCATTAGAACCACGCCACTGATGCAGGGTATCGACTGGGGTGATGGTTGGGAGGACAGAGTGTCCTTGTATGCTGATGATATGCTGGTATACCTGACTAAACCGGCGGAAGGGATTCCAATCTTGCTGGCGTTGTGTGAGCGGCAGGGTGTTGTGTCGGGTTATAAAATTAACTGGAGGAAATCGGTGCTCTACATGCTGCATGGCGCTCCGCCACGTCTGGAGGTGGATTGCCCCTTGGCGGTGGAGGAAGTCTCCTTCAAATATTTAGGAATTCAGATCACCCGCGATCACGTGACCTTTCAGGAACTGAATCTGAAGCCGCTGCTCGACAGACTGAAAGCGGACGTGCGCCACTGGAAGTCACTCCCGCTGACGTTGTTGGGCAGAGCGGCGCTTTTCAAAATGATGGCGCTGCCCCGGTTCCTCTATGTCTTGGAGAATACACCGACACTAGTTCCGCCTTCCTTCTTCAGGCAGGTATCTGGGCAACTGTCGGGACTGCTGTGGGGAGAGAGTCCGGCAAGGATAGTGCAGGCGAAACTGATTAGGGATTGGTACAGCGGAGGGATTACACTCCCGAACCTGGAATTATACTACTGGGCGGCTCACCTCAAGGTGATTAACCAGTGGCTGCACGCACCGCAGGAGGACCCGGCATACTTAGCAGACAGACGGCAGCTCGGCATTCACACACTTCTGGCCCCGCTCTACAACAAAGGCCTAATAGCAAAACTGGTTGGCCCAACTAAGCACACCGTAATGCTCTGGCATAAGGCCCAAGCACGACTGAAGTGGGGTGGGGTGATTACTCAGCTCACGCCCTTGTGGGATTCTAGAGTGTTGGGAAACCTGAGACGTAGCAAAGGATTTGACCGCTGGGACGCTATAGGGATTTCCACGGTAGGAGACTTATGGACAAAGGAGGGGGTGGTTCCATTTGCTACTCTGAGAGAACAGTATGAACTGCACATCACTGAGACATACAGATACATACAGATCAGACACGCATTGATGGGCGCACTGACACCAGGTACTCAAGTCCCGGAATCGGCCCCTTTGGAGGACAGACTACTCACTGATTTCATAGAAGCTAGCGCTACATCCCTCACATACCGTAAGTTAGTGAATAATTTGCCTGACCCATTACGGAAATTGAAAGAGAAATGGGAGGCGGATGTAGGTGAACTGGACGAGGAGGAATGGAATGCCGCACTGGCATCGCCTAGGGAGGCGGGTATATCAGCAAGGTTCCGATTAGTGCAGGTCAAGGTATTGCACCGAGTATATTACACACGCACTACATTACACAAGATTCAGAGGGCAGATCACCCATATTGTCTACGGAACTGTGGGGAGGAGGGGACGCTGTTCCATACCCTTTGGTCGTGTCCGACTATACTAGACTACTGGAAGCGTGTGGCACGCACGATCGCCCAGACGCTACAGCTCCCATTCACTCCAGACCCTAGAATTTGCCTGTTGAATGTGTGGGGCCCGAACGACCTGACGTCATACGGGCGGAAGTGGGTTATCATAGGGGTGATGTTAGCGAAGCGGGACATTGCGCAAAGATGGGGGGCAGCGGAGACACCAACGTTGGCACAGTGGTGCAAGAATATGGATATGCTCATGATGGTGGAACGGGCTGTGTATCAACAGAGGGCCAATCCACGTAAATGGAACAAACTATGGTTGCCGTGGAATGCTTACAGGGGGGAGCCTTGTGCACCTCTACAGGAGGATGAAGATGTGGATAGTTCGGAGGAGGAGGAAGATGTAGCATAAACTTGGGACGGCGGGTGGGTTGGGGCGGCAGGGGCGCGGATTGCATAGACACTGTCTCGCCCTCCTGGCGTAAGGGATGTTAAGGGTATGTGTGGGGGTTGAGGACTGACAGCCTGCCTGGCACACCTAGGAAGCCTATATATTCCTACATTGCTTCTGTGAGATCATGATATACACCTGACTGTTGTTTGTTGTTTAATGTTAAGGAAAAGAAATGTTGCGACTCAAACTGATTGTGGCGGAATGTTGACGCCAAGTATCTGAATGCTTGAACCAGTACATGTGACGACAGGGTGCGACAATAAAAAAATTTTTACACAAAAAAAAAAAAAAAAAAAAAAAAAAGTCCAAATATGAACTTTGTAATTGCTTCCTAAATGGAAATAGCAAGTATTAAATGTAACTTTGTATCCCATTGCTTTCCTATAAAACAGCTACTCCTGCTACTGTGAAAATAGGTATGATGGCTCTTCCACTGTAAGGACATTTTTAACAATAAGTCTTTACATGTCCTTATTTTAAAAACTATGTACCCTGCCTAATGGGCATTTAGGGCAAACGTAGGGGTGGCTTATTAATTTTTAAATGGAGTATTTAAGCCAATCAAAAGGGATTATTCCAACAGGTCAAATTTGCAGTTTAAACTTGCACAACAAGGTTACTGGTGGTAGGCCTGCAGTCATGTTTACACTGCCATTAGAGTGGATAGCACAATGAATGATTCATGCCACTTGTGACATTTAATGTTCAGGCTAAGGACACACTGCTGTAATCAATCAATTAATCAAAGCATTTGTAAAGCGCAGTACTTACCTGTGAGGGTCTCAAGGCGCTGGGGGGCGTGAAGCTGCTACTGCTCAAAGAGCCAGTTCTTGAGGAGTCTTCTGAAGGTCAGCAGGTCTTGGGTCTGCCATAGGGGGATGGGGAGGGTGTTCCAGGTCTTGACGGCAAGGTGGGAGAATGATCAGCCACGGGAGGTCACTCTTTGGATGCAGGGAACTGTGGCGAGGGCGAGGTCGGCGGAGCGAAGCTGGCGGATGGGGGTGTGGAAGCTGAGTCGTCTGTTGAGGTACGGTACGGTGTTGTGGAGTGCCTTGGGTGCATGGGTGAGGAGCTTGAAGGTTATCCTCTTGTTGACGGGGAGCCGTGCAGGTCTCTCAGGTGGGGTGTGATGTGACTGCGGCGAGGGATGTCGAGGATCAGGCGTGCAGAGGCAATCTGAATGCATTGAAGTCGTTTCAAGAGTTTGGCCGAGGCTCCTGGGTAGAGGGCGGTTCCGTAGTCCAAGCTGCTGCTGACGAGGGCCTGGGTGACTGTCTTCTTTTTGGTGGGGATCCACTTGTAGATCTTGCGGAGCATGTGGAGGGTGTTGAAGCAGGAGGACGAGACGGCGTTGACCTGCTTTGTCATGGAGAGGGTGGAATCGAGAATGAACCTTAGGTTACGTGCGTGGTCGGTGGGTGTTGGAGCTGTTTCTAGTGCAGTCGGCCACCAGGAATGGTCCCAGGCCAAGGGAGTGGATCCAAGGATGAGGACTTCCGTCTTGTTCGAGTTTAGCTTCAGTCGGCTGTTCTTCATCCACTCAGCGACGGCTTTCATTTCTTCGTGGAGGTTGGTTTTGGCAGTGTGGGGGTCCTTGGTGAGGAGGAGGATCAGCTGGGTGTCGTCGGCATAGGATATGATGTTGAGGTCGTGTAGTCGTGCAACGTTGGCGAGCGCTGCCATGTAGATGTTAAACAGTGTTGGGGTGAGGGATGAGCCCTGAGGTACGCCGCAGATAATCTCAGTGGCTTCGGAGCAGAAAGGGGGAGGTGGACGCTCTGGGTTCTGCCGGAGAGGAAGGAGGTGGTCCAGTCCAGGGCCTTCTCTTGGATACCAGCACCATGGAGGCATGTGCGCAGTGTGCGGTGGCAGACCGTGTCGAAGGCGGCTGACCGGTCCAGCAGGATGAGGGCCGCGGTTTCTCTGTTGTCTAGCAAGGAACTGATGTCATTGGTGGCGGCGATGAGGGCAGTTTCGGTGCTGTGGTTGCTGCGGAACCTGGACTGGGAAGGGTCCAGGATGCTGTTCTCCTCGAGGTAGCGGGTCAGTTGTTTGTTGACGGTCTTCTTGGTGACCTTCGCCAGGAACGGGAGCAGGGAGATGGGCCAGAAGTTCTTGAGGTCCTTGGGGTCCGCCTTGGGTTTTTTTAAGCTCTCGGGAAGGTTGCTGTCTTAAGGAGATGTTGATGGCTTTCCGGAGATGGGGTGTGATGGTGTTGCAGGCTTTGTTGAAGATGTGGTGTGGGCATGGGTCTGATAGAGATCCGGAGTGGATGGTGTTTATGATTTTGATGGTGTCGTCGTCGTTTATGTTGGTCCAGGAGAGCAGGAGGATTGCAGTCGTGGGGGCGGAGATTTCAGTGGTTGTCAGGGCGGTCATGGCGTTGAAGCTGTCATGGATGTCTCCCAGACCCCCTAAACAGCCGATTCAGCGCTGCAGCGGGCGGGCGAGGCCAGCCTTGATCATAATTGCCGCCTCTCTCTCGCGTGATCAGGCCACGCCCCCTTATTTAGGCCACGCCCCTTTCACCAAGCGTATTTAAGCCCTGAGTACTAGCGCTCGCTTGATTCACTTCTCTCCTGAGGCACAGCCGGGAGCCACGTTACTTTGTTCTTTTTTAAAACTGTTTGCTTGTGTGATTTTAATACACTGTTTACCTGCCTGCTTAAAACCGAAGGATTCATCTTGGCCACTCCCAGACCCCCTAAACAGCCGATTCAGCGCTGCAGCGGGCGGGCGAGGCCAGCCTTGATCATAATTGCCGCCTCTCTCGCGTGATCAGGCCACGCCCCCTTATTTAGGCCACGCCCCTTTCGCCAAGCGTATTTAAGCCCTGAGTACTAGCGCTCGCTTGATTCACTTCTCTCCTGAGGCACAGCCGGGAGCCACGTTACTTTGTTCTTTTTTAAAACTGTTTGCTTGTGTGATTTTAATACACTGTTTACCTGCCTGCTTAAAACGAAGGATTCATCTTGGCCACTCCCAGACCCCCTAAACAGCCGATTCAGCGCTGCAGCGGGCGGGCGAGGCCAGCCTTGATCATAATTGCCGCCTCTCTCGCGTGATCAGGCCATGCCCCCTGATTTAGGCCACGCCCCTTTCACCAAGCGTATTTAAGCCCTGAGTACTAGCGCTCGCTTGATTCACTTCTCTCCTGAGGCACAGCCGGGAGCCACGTTACTTTGTTCTTTTTTAAAACTGTTTGCTTGTGTGATTTTAATACACTGTTTACCTGCCTGCTTAAAACCGAAGGATTCATCTTGGCCACTCCCAGACCCCCTAAACAGCCGATTCAGCGCTGCAGCGGGCGGGCGAGGCCAGCCTTGATCATAATTGCCGCCTCTCTCGCGTGATCAGGCCACGCCCCCTTATTTAGGCCACGCCCCTTTCCAACCTCCCTCTCACTTCCATATAGGATGTGTCCATACCGGAAGCGCAGCGGACGTGCGCAGCGGGCCCGTCTGCGCCCGTCCGCGGCCAGACGGGGCCCGGGCCATGTCACTCTGCCCAAACTACCACCTTCACTTCCAGGGACCTGATTGCACTGCACTCACCTCGGTCACTGGACACCACCGGTTCCACACGCCTGCAACAACTAGGTATTTATCAAGCTCGCAGTACCTTTCCTGAGCTACAGTCCCTCCCGTCCTCTCTCACTTCTGAACCCTCAGTTTTTCCTCCCCCTCCTAAATCCCCACTCGCTCAGGTACCCGCTAATATGGAATTAGCGGTTATCTACCTTAATACTCGCTCACTTGTCAGACACCAACTTGATATCTTCCATCTCCTAGACTCAGACCAACCCGACGGTCTTCTCTTGACCGAGACTTGGCTGAATGAGGATTCCTCCCCTGACATTCTAGCAGCCATCTCTCCGGGGTACTACATACTCCACGCCAATAGGCCTGCCGGCAAACTAGGAGGCGGCGTAGCTGCCATTATCAATCTCTCCCTCAGGTTAACTTCCCTTTCCCTCCTCACTATCCCTCAGGTGGACTGTCTGGGAATTAGATTCGAATCTTCTGTCTCCCCCCTTACCTGTGTTCTGGTATACCGTCCCCCACAATCCATGCCTAACTTTTATTCGCATTTTGGTGACCTGCTCTCTCAACTTACCATCAATAATTCTAAACTCCTAGTCCTGGGAGACTTTAATTATTGGCCGTCAGATACCCATGAAAGCCTCCAATCCCTGGCTTTCACTGATCTATTAACTGGGCTTAATGGCATCCAACACGTTCATCTACCCACTCACTCTAAGGGCCATATCCTTGATCAGGTGTGGACCTATAATCTGGAAATCAAGTTGCTCACGATCTCACCCTGCCACTGGTCCGACCACCACTTAATTTCTTTTCTCCTTCTGGTTCCTCCCCCGCCCCCTCGCAGCCGAGGCCCCAGCCTCCATGCTCGTAACTGGAACAAAGCAGACCTCGACCTATTCATCACCTCTTTAACATCTTCGGTCTCGGCCAGTCTTGGCCCCATTGACTCCCAAGAAGTTACACTTGTCGAATGGTTAGAACATGCCAGCGACATGGTTGCCCCCCTTAAATTAATCAGATCTAAGCGCCCCCACGACGCACATCGTTGGTTTTCCGACAGTCTTAAATCCTTAAAACTTGGTCTCCGCCAGGCCGAGCGCCGCTGGCGCAGAAGCTACGACCCCTCCAAGAAACCATTCTTTCTAAAATTACTGGGAGAGTACAAACTAGCAATATCAGCCGCTAAAACCGCCTACTTTTCCACCAAAATCCTTAACTCTGCGCTGAAATCTAAAGACATCTTTGCAATCATAGATGAGCTCTCACACCCGGACAGGGTAACCCTCAAACCTCTTCCATCTCAAGCACTCTGCGACTCCCTCAACTGTTTTTTTATAGAAAAAATTATCAAAATCAAAAATAGCATTTCCTTCACTCCCCCGGCTATACCCCTCATTGAGGCTGCACCTTCTATCAACCCTCATCTCTTGACTCAGTTCCCCCCATATCAGAAGAAGTCTTCATCACTCTACTTAATAAAGTCTCCTCTGGTTCCCCCACAGACTGCTGCCCCCCCGCAATTCTCCGGGCTGCCTTTTCAGCCTGCCCCACCCCTCCACTGGCCCTCCTGAATAACTCCCTTCTGCTCGGTGAGGTTCCCAGTCAGTTTAAGAACGCGGAAGTAGTACCTATCCTGAAGAAACCCAGCGCCGACCCTACGATCATGGCCAACTTTCGTCCCATTTCCCTCCTTCCCTACCTTAGCAAAGTACTTGAGTCATATGTCACCAGCATCCTCAGCTCTTTTATTGAGGACTCCAACTTTTTGGACCCTCAACAGGCTGGGTTTAGACCAGCCCACTCAATAGAGGCGGTCATTCTTTCTGTAAAGGAGGAACTCCGCAGAGGCGCTGACTCTAACATCAGCCAAGCCTTAATCCTCTTGGACTTGTCGGCAGCCTTTGACACGGTCGACCACTCCATCTTGGTCGACCGTGTCAAGGAGGCTGGTATTGGAGGGACGGCCCTTGACTGGGTTCGTTCCTTCCTGACGAACCGCCACCAATCTGTTCGAATCTCCCAGTTCTCGGCAGATAGGATAAAACTCACCTGCGGAGTCCCGCAGGGCTCGTCTTTGTCTCCCCTCCTTTTTAATTTGTACCTTACCCCCCTGATCCGCTCCCTCCGGGGAAGGAATGTCACTGCATTTAACTATGCAGATGACATTCAGCTCATCTTCAACCTTGACTCGCAGGAAGCGGCTCAGGACTTCCAGTCCACCCTTTGTCATATCAGCGACTGGATGGGCGCTTGCCACCTCAAGCTTAACCCCGACAAGACGGAGCTCGTTCTTGTCGGAGGCCCAGCCAATCCCTGGAACTCTACTTTCTGGCCCCTTTCCCTTGGCCCCCCCCCCCTAGTCCCGCTGATAAAGTAAAAAGCCTGGGGGTCTATATCTCTCAGGATCTTTCCATGAATCATCAGGTCAGTGCCACAGTGTCCTCTTGCTTCCATCAGCTCAGAAAAATCCGAAAAATAGCTCACTTCCTGACCACTGAAGCTCTCACCCTGGCGTTGTTGGCGTTAGTCATCTCCCGGATCGACTACGCCAACGCCCTATACGCAGGCATTCCGCAATACCAAATTAAGAGGCTTCAGTTAATTCAGAATCAGGCCGCCCGCCTAATCTATCGTCAACCTAAACATCACCACGTCCGTCCCCTCCTCAAAGCCCTTCATTGGCTCCCTGTGTCGGAACGCTGCAAGTTTAAACTTGGCTGCCTCACCCACAAATCTCTGGCCGGTATCGGCCCCTCTTTCATCTCCTCTCTCCTTCACCCGTACGCCCCCCCCAGACTCCTCCGTTCTTCCCATCACGCTCTCCTCCAGACACCTAGGTTTAGGCGTAAAAAGCACGGAGGCCTTAGATTCTCCTTTCTGGCCCCCTCACTCTGGAACTCTCTACCTCTGGACCTCAGACTCTCCTCCTCATACCCTCACTTTAGGTCTCTCCTAAAAACTCACCTTTTCCGCGGTGCTTATATATAAGGTTCCTCTTTTTCCCCCCTCTGCCTCCCCCTGGGTTAGTGATCAGCGCCAAGAAACCGTCCGGTGAACGCAGCGCTCTACAAATCCTTTTTACATTACATTACATTACATTACATTACATTACATTACATCTTGCGATGGAAAAGGTGGCAAGGGAGTCCCACAGGTCTTGTGAAGGTGGGATGTCGTTGGTGTTGGAGCTGGGATTGGAGAGTTCCTTCACGATGTTGAAGAGCCCTTTGCTGTTGTGTACGTTGGTGTCTAGGTGGTCTTTGAAGGAGGCCCTTTTGGCAGATCTGATGAGGTGATGGTGTCTGCAGGTAGCGTTCTTGTGGGCTGCGTTATTCACGGTGCCATTTCTTCTCTAGGTTTCTGCAGGTTTGCTTGGACGCCTGGAGGTTTCGGTGAACCGGCTGGCTTTCTTGCTGGTGTGACTGTTGGAGGGTTTCTTGATCAGGGCGACGGTGTTGGCGCAGTCATTGTTCCACTGTCTGAGGTTGCTGGTGGCGGTGTTGGGGTCGGTGGGGTCGGCGGGTGGGCTCCGGGCGAGGGTGGTGGTTAGCTGGTCTTCAGTGACTTTGCTCCAGCAGCGGCGTTGGATCTGTTGGGTGCGGTGGTGCGTGGTGGGTTTCCGGAAGGTGAAATGGATCCAGCGATGGATCTGAAAGTGCAGGTGTTCGACGGTGTTGAGGGTGTCCTCTGTGTTGGTCGAGACTCTGAGAGTGTTCCTGTGGACAATGGCGATTCCTCCTCCTACTCCCTTGGTACGGTCCATGTGGGAGATCGTGTAGCCGTCCGGGATGGCTATGGCAATGTCGGGTGCCGAGGAGGGGTTCAGCCAGGTCTCGGTTAGGAAGGCGAGGTTGAGTCGAGTAGGTCCCAGAGTTCAATGACGTATTTGCGGTCGTAGCGGGTGTTGAGAAGAATGCATCTGAGGTAGATGGGTTCTTTCCTGGTGGTTGGGTTGGCGGATCGGATGCTGTTGAAGCTGCAGTCCGGCAGGATAAGGGTCCTTGGGTGCGCTTCGGGGCGGCCAGGAAGCAGGTGTGTGGGCGGCCTGTGTTGAGTGCGTGGAGGGTGCTGGCATCATAGCAGAGACGGGCGTCGTGGTGTTTGCGGGGGACAGGGGTTCTGTCGCTGGACACGGCCCAGGCTCGGACGGGCGCAGACGGGCTTGCCTTAGGTGCGCCTTTGGCACGTCAGCGGTGTGCCCACTGCGCGCGAGCGCCATAAGAAGAGAAGGTGGGAGGGAGGAGGCAGCTGGGAGGAGGGAGTGGACGAATAGGCAAGGCGGGCCGCAGGGGACGCAGCAGCAGGAGAACGGGTGCAGGAACGACGAAGGAAATAGAAGTCAAGGGGTACAGGGCACAGAATAAAAACGGGGGAAGAAACACTAAACAAATGAGGCAGAACAGAAACAATTACGGAGGAGACAGGGGCAAGGCGCAAGGGGCACGGGGCACAGAAAAAGAACGGGGAACAAAGAGGAAGAGACGCTAACAAATAAGGCAAACACAGATCCAATTATGGAGGAAACAGGGGCAAGGGGCACAGAATAAAGAAACGGGAACAAGGAGGATGAAACGCTAACAAATAAGGCAATTTACAGTACAAAACAAATAGGAAGCCAGAAAATTACAGCAGGACAAATATAGGAAGACAGAACCTACCTACGGCCTACCACTGGCCACCAGGGATGAGGCGCAGGTGGCAGCCTGCGGATGGAGAAGGGCCTCAAACTCTCCTCAGCAGTGGCAGTTGGGGCTAACGGCAGGACACACAGGCAGTGCTGTGTGGCGTGGGGAGCAACCTGCCTAAGAAAGGTCAAGGGTCGCTCTGTAAGTTAATACATCATTCAGGGTTGTGCCAAATTCATCATGTTGACAGGGAGTGCACAGGCACTCTACAACTGGTTAGCAAGGGTTAGGTGCACAGAGCTCTACAGCCAGCAAAAACAGTCAAGGCAAACAATCTGGGGGTACACCACACAAAAGATGGCAATTTCCATTAACAGGCATGATCAGTAGGTCATTCATTCTCTGCAGGCAACTGGTAGCAGGTCCTGCAACTGTACATCAAAAAGAACCCACTACTGCTAGTCTAAAAGTAATCCGACAAACTGATGGTAGTCACAGTCAGCTATGAAGAGTAAACATAGTGCATCCTACCGGTCCACAGAGCATTACTCTGGGTAACAAATATTGCACATTTTATTATCATGTGCACAGAGATGAACAATAAAAGGATTAAACACAAGTGATTGACTTTGTTGATAAGTTAGGGCAGCGGTCCATGCTTGTAAAATCATGCTGGTGACGTTTCTGCTCCTACACTATGTTTTTACTTCAACTCTCTGTACCTCCACATACAATTGCTTATTTGCATCTCTTCTCTCTTTAACCATTGGCTCCATGGCTTTGATTTATCACAATTTGTATACAACAATGCTGCAGAAAAAACATCTGCATTGCGCAAAGTAATTTTTTTTGCAATGCCAAATTTACTTCAAGATGCAAAGTGATGATGATATCGCCAAAACACACGCTAAAAAATCTGTGCTGCGAAATGATTGTATCTCCAAGTGACAAACTTTGAAGTGCATTGAGTGCTGTGCCAAAAATGATCTGCAAAAGTGCATGAGAGTAGCTGACGAGTTGGAGACCAACAAGTAAGAAACCAGGATCCTACAAATGGCACATAAAGGAAGCCAGCAACTAAGCAAGCCCAAACCAGTGATGGCCTGAAGAGGAAGAAGATGTTCATGGATGTAGAGGAGGAACTCCTCACCATTGGGTTTAAGAGAAACCAACATTAAAGGTTTCTGATATCAAAAGTTGCACCTTACAAAAAAGCTGCCCTATTGGACAGCATCCTGTGGAAAATGAATGTCATGGCCCATACAAGACGGACTGTGGATGCAATAAAGAACCACTGGCATGACAAGAAGCATTGCATCAAGAAAAGCTGGCCCAAAACTGGAAGGCAGCACAGTAACAGGATGGTTAGTAGGCACCCATGAAGACAATACTAAATGGAGGAGCAGGTTGCTGTTGCTATAGTTCTCACTTGATTTGGTCAGTGGAGTATGAGACCAGGACACAACAGGAAAAGTCAGCTGCATGTCAGCAAATGTCAGAGGTACATAAAGCAATTGAGTAAAACGAAAAGTCTAACCTGTGTTCCACAGGCCCAGTGGGAGAGGTGCTCATGGTTTGCCACCTCTACCCCCTAGCTCTCTCTAGGGTGAGCGGAATATACACTTTCTCCAAGATGGCACCAAGGTGGAGAAGAGAGACTGGTTTGTGTTGCTTTACACTTGTTTGGCCTCTGTCGTAAAAACATGTGAGCCAGTAGATTGAAGATGCTGTGTCCTTTTTATTTATATCAACAGTGTGACAGTCAATCTTGATATATTTATCTTTTCTCCTTTTTTACCCTCCTTTTAAACAAGGTAAAGGGCGTGACACCTGTAGAGGAATGGGGTGTGAACCTATATTCGCACACTTTTTTCTTAATAGCTTCTTCCCAGTTACAGCTGGACACGAGAGACAATTGCATAGCTTCCTTAAGAACTCTGATAAATCTTTCAACAACCCCGTTGCTTTCTGGATGATATAGTGCTGCACATTTGTGTGTCATTTCTCTCTCACCCAAAAACTGTTCAACAGCACAAGAAGTAAATTGTACTCCATTATTTGTCAAGATTGAACTTTGCAAACTTTCGTTGCAAACAGATCATCAAGAAAGGAAATCACTGAAGAGGAGTCTACACAATTGACAATTTTTATGATGGGCCACCTGGAGAACATATCAGCACATACTAAGACATACCGATCCTGGGTTTTAACCTTAACAGGTCCCAAGATGTCTAAAGAAATGTCTACCCAAGGACCTGTGGATTGTTTCCTGACAATCATGGGTTGAGTCCTACACTTGAGAATCTTGTCACTGACTGAGCATTATGCACAACTCCGCACTGACCTTTCAATTTGAGTGTCCATGGCAGGCCACCAATACGCTTCTCTAACCCTTTCCTTCGTCTTGGCGATGCCCATGTGACTAGTGTGTGCGTTCTCAACTTATGTCGTAAATTTGAGGGAGGAACAAGTCTGCTTCCTCTCAACAATAACCCATTGTGCAACGACAACTGTTCTTTAACACACCAGAAACCTTTTGTTTCCTCATCACACTCTTGCTTGTCACCCCAGCCATCTCGTACAAAACAGACCACACATTGTAAAGTAGTATCATTAGTAAGATTAGTGATGCATTCTTCCTCTGTGACAACTCCCTCAGTTACTACACACATTTCCAAATCCTCAGAAGAGTCTTCGCCGATGAAGGAGTCATCTTCATCAGTCTCAGAGATTGAATTACTACCAAGCCTTGACAAAGAATCTGCAAGAATATTACTAGTGCCTGGCAAATATGAAACTCGAAACTCAAAGTCTTGCAAGGCAACCGCCCACTTTCTTATTCTGTGTGAAACGCAGTCAATCCCTTTCTTCTCAAATACCTCCTTCAATGGTTTGTGGTCTGAAATTACAGTAAAACGCTTACCCCATAAAAATTTCTTAAGCTTTCGAGCAGCCCAATAAACTGCTAAAGCTTCTTTTTCAACCACCGAGTAGTTACATTCAGCTCCTCTCAGGGGGTCTTGAGATGAACAAGATGGTATTATCTATTTTCTCACCCTTTTGACTGATGCAAGACCTTTACTACTTGCATCAGTCACTATGTAAGATTATTTAGTGGGGTCAAAACTTGAAAGAGCATTATTCAGACAGTCTTTGATTAAATCATACTCTACACAACAATGTTTGTCCCAGATGAATGTATTCCCTTTTCTTAACAAAGCTCTCATGTTTTTGGTTTTTGAGCAAATCCAGGAACAAATTTATTATAGAACTCAGCAATTCCAAGAAATGTGATTAATTCATCTTTCTTTTCAGGGTATTTAAGATGGGAAATTGCCTCCACTAAGGAAGGTTTAGGTTTGATACCTGAACTAGAGATTAAATGCCCAAGATACTCTATTACTTCCACATCAAACTTGCACTTGTCCAACCCAAGAGTGAGACCTGACTCTTGCAACCTGGCTAAAACCTCATGTATTCTCCCATCATGTTCTTGTTGAGTCACACCGTGAACCATCACATCGTCCTAGTAGACCTTAACATCATCAACACCAACAAGAATGTTTTCCATGACTCTTTGGAATACCGAAGCGGCTGAAATTAAGCCGAATGGCATCCTAAGAAACTTGTAAGTGCCGAATGGTGTGATAAAGGTCGTAAACTCTTGACAAGAAGGATGGAGTCTAACCTGATGATAGGCTGATGATAAGTCTAGTGTAGAGAAATGTGTGGAGCCATTCAAAGAAGACAACATTTCAGTTATGTTGGGGAGAGGGTAATGATCAACAATCACAGCTTTGTTGAGTTCTCTCATATCAATGCATAATCTTGCCTCTCCGTTGGCCTTTCGGGCCATAACCACTGGAGAAACCCATTCTGTGGCTTCAACTTCTTGGATGACTCCACTACTCAACAGTTTATCTAAATCCTCTTTCATCTTATCTTTGACTAAAAGTGGGACGTTTCTGACTTTGGCTACTTTGGGTAAAGACCCCTTTTTTAATCTGATGAGATTCAAGTATTTTTTGAGACTCCCAAGTTTTTTATCAAAAACTTTTGGAAATTTCTTTACCCAATCAGCATGCTCTGAGATTGAGGCAACATTGTGAAGATCCCTCAGACGTACGGAAGGAACCTCATTGGGATCTAGATAGACCCCCAGATCTCGTTGATGAGTCCAAATGATGAGAGAATCACCTTTCATGGAAATATATATTTTCCCTCAGTGATCCATCCTTTAAAGTTTATCGTCCCCATGAAGTATCCTAAAAGATTTATTACTTGACCACCATAACCTCTCAGAATAATGTTGGGTTTGAGAAACTTCACCTTATTTAGCAAGCTCTTTTCAAAGGAACTTTTGGGTACTAATGTAATTTTAGCACCTGAGTCAAACAACATTTCAACAGCATTATCATTGATTAGAACTTTTTCCATGGGCCCCTCAGAGATAAGGTTATCAACTTGACAGACAACAGAATCTTCTTCACTTTGATCATAAATGTCTACCTCTCTTATCTTCTTTTGGTTTCTGTTAGACCTACAACACCTGGAGAAGTGACCCTTCCTTTTACAAATTGAGCATGTTGCTTTCCATCCTGGACAGTCTTTGGAATTAGCTAAATGTCCTACATTACCACAACGAAAACACTTGACAGTGGAAGATTTTGTATTGGACTCGGAAGGCTTCGTGTTAACACCAGATTGCTCAGGAGAGGTTTTACTTGGTGTGACCGAGGTGGACACTTTTATCTCCTTCACTTCTGTGGTAGCATTCTTCCCATTGTCACTATTCTTGTGAATAGTTTCAGCGCATGTGTTGGAATGTTCATGCATTCTCAAGGTAGTAATCAACTCTTGAAGTGAAGGGTTGTCTTTTTGCCATAAGTTATCTTAAGCTTTATCTAAAGAAGAGCCTAGCATTAGCTGATCTCTAAGTCTCTCATCTAAACTTCCTCCAAAAGAGCAAGTTGAAGCAAGTTTGCAGAGTGCCATAACATATTGTTCCACCGTTTCACCCTGTCTTTGCACTCTTTTTCCGAAGTGAAAACGCCCCTAAATCATGCTGATCTTCGGAAGGTAGTGCAAGTCCATTTTTTTATACAAATTTCATACTCATTAAGTGAGTTACCTTCACCATCTAACAACTCAGGAAGATTCTCAAAAACATCCTGTCCCTCCCAGCCCAAGCAGTGCATGAACAAGGAGGCTTTTCTTTCTGTGCTCAAGGAAGTACCACACAACCTTGCATAGTGTGCGAAAACTTTCTTCCATTTAAGTCGGGGTATGGTGGGATCTCCAGGTTCAGAAAGAAAGAAAGGAGGAGCCGTAACATTCTGCATAGTAGTAGGCAGGTGTTACACAGATCAAACAGTAAAAAGATGTACAAATGTGCAAATAAAGATGTCTTTCCTTTAAACCACTAGCATCAAAATAATGGTTGTATATAAAATGTACATAGGCAAATATAAACTATGATTTGGTGTGCAGGTAAGAGTTGTGCCAAATATGTGAACTTTGATCTGCTGTGTGCCGTGCAGATCAGCGTATGGATTAATAGTACCTTAAAGATGCAGAAGACTTGCGATAAGCTGTGCAGATTGGCATTCAAGAGACACTGCACTTGAAGGAATGCTGTGCAGATCAGCGCCGTAGAGACACTGCACTCTGGGAAAGCTGTGCAGATCAGCGTTGTCGGGAGAATGTGCTCAAGCTGCACTCGAGGAAATGCTGTGCAGATCAGCGCTATACCAAGACTGCACTCGAGGAGATGCTGTGCAGATCAGCGCTGTGAGAAGATTGCACTCGATGCTTGCGGTGTCTCCAAAGCAAACATGGTAGAGGCAGCACGCTGAAGAGAATGCAGAAAAGATTGCCGTGGATGAAGCGTTACACAGGAAGTACTCCGTGAAGCTTTTTAGAAGAATACCAAGATGGCGCACATTACGCTGCGTGATGACGTGAGATTCTTGCACGGAGATCAGGTGTCGGCGGAAGAAGAGCTTAGCGGTTCCCTTGGTGACGGGATCGTATAACGCATAGGCCACACAGAGTCAGCTCGAAGAGGTTGCTAGGCAACGGCTCGACTCACCAGTCGGAAGAGGCCGTTATTCAAACCAAACCTCCGAAACAGGAAAAAAAAATCTAAAAAAAAATCACAAAGCCAAAATGTGCCGGAGAAAACGCCACAACTCACTGTTTGGAAGTGAAAGTCAGCAAAACTCTCATTTGAAGAGCGGTGTTCTAGCGATTCTTGGCAGCAACGCACACTGGCAGATGGAGGTACTGTTGATGTTAGCTTTGCAGGAGGTTGAATATTCCTTTAAAACATGTTGATATACACGAATCGACTTGAGCAGTATATAGTGGCTTCAGAGAGTAGCTGGGTCGTCTTCCTGTATATGACGAAAAATGGTTGAGTTGAGGTCTCTTGTGGGTGGGTTGAAGTCCAATCGTCGCCAAGATGAAGAGGGGTCGAAGAAATGAAAAGCAGGCAGACAGTAGTATGTTTGATTGAAGGTCTTGATTGTATCTTCAATGCAAGAGACCTCATCCTTCAGAGAACAGGATAAACTGACAAGTAGTTCACGAGCAAATATTCTATCCTATCTACATTCTATGCAAGAACAAAGTGGAAGTGCATGAGACATAGAACATAAAGGAAGGAGTAGGTATAAGCATTGATAGGAACACTACACCCTGTCTTTCAGTGCCCCTGATAATAGTTTCATATAGTGCAAGGGAAACAAACATGATGGAACTTTCCCCTGGATTTTACTTTTGAATTCTCCACCCCCCCTCTCATCCCAGTCTTTTCTCTCCCGTGTCGCCCCAGGAGACGTGCTTGTACCTGGCTATGGTTAGCCATGCTTCCTGGAGCTTGGCAGCCACTTTGTCTGCTTAGTGGTCTCTGTACTTCCTTGCGGAGTCTTCTGCAGTCTACGAAGTCTGCACTGTGAAGTATTCCGGTTCTGGCAATGGCTCTCTACTCCCTCCGTGTTGATGTTGGCTCTGGGATTGCATCCCCTCTTCTCCGCCTTGGCGTCTTCCTCTCCAGCGACCCTCGCGTCCACCTCAGCGTCTTCAGCGCTATTGACCCTCTTGTCCACCTCAGCCCCTTTCTCTCACCCCTTCCACTTTTCATCGGCTTTCGTTTGTCCCACGTGGTCTATTGCCCAATTGTTTTTAAAAGAGTTGCATCTCGTTTGTAGGTCGTCAGTTCCCTGGTTCTCATAGGAAGGTCATGCAGGGAATGTTACGGTCTCTGTTGGTTGCCTTCCTGCATTCTGCCGGAAATAAAGAACGGGCAAGGTGAGGGATATCGGCACGTGCCACTTAAAGTCAGTTTCCTCTACTTCCCCTTCATGGCTAAGTGTTACCCGACAGCCTCTATATAACATGAATATAACATGTGTTACCAGGTTTGCTCATGCATTCTCTCCCATAAGTAACAAGACTATCATATCTTTGATATTACTTATGCTCTACAAAGCTCATGGCAGTTCTGTAACCTTACCGAAAGGGTGTAATTAGCGCCCAGCAGAAGCCTGCACAGAGGAATACAAGATGCTGCAAACTAGGTTCATAGAATAAAGCAAATATAGCAGCAAGTGTCAACTAGGGTTTGCACGGAATGGATTTAGGGTTCAAAAGTCTCAATGGAGAGCCCCCCTCCCCACCCCAGCACCTTGAGACCCTCGCGACTGAGTAGCTGCACGTTACCAACCCTGATTGATTGATTGAAGTCTTGTCTCAACAGTTGACTCTAGGGTGGGAGTTTTAGTCACACAGAGTAGAGTAGTCTCTCTTCAAGAATGAGGGCACAAGGGTATAAGAGTCTTAGCCTTTTCCTTTCTAGGTCATGTACTTGAAACCTGAGGGAGTGTTGCATTAAAGGTGTAACTGTCGAAATCAAGCACTGCTCTGTCGTGCATTAATTAGTAACATTTATGCATAGTATGATGCTTGAACTCATCTAATAATGGCTGTTTTCTTTTTGGCAGGTCGCAGGGATCAGCTGTTGCTGCTGCCAAAGAAACAAAGTCTGCATAGGTGACACAATCACTGTGAGCTGGCACGAGATCTGTCGGTGGTGAAGTGCAGGTAGGTTCTGGAACTGTTGAGCATCTCTTTCTTTTGGGAAGTCGATTGCCAAGCAAGGTGTGGCACCAAGGGTGTGCCGTTTATAGTCTAGAGCATGGGTACTCACAAACTTTCTCTTGGGGGCCAAATTTACAGTGTGGTTTGTGGCTGAGGGCCGCCCTGGTGGCATACACATCTCTCTCTCTCTCTCTCTCTCTCTCTCTCTCTCTCTCTCTCTCTCTCTCTCTCTCTCTCTCTCTCTCTATCTCTCTCTCTCTCTCTCTCTCTCTCTCTCTCTCTCTCTATCCCTTTCTCGCTCCCTCCCCCTCTCACTCTCTCTGAAATGAAATGAAATGAAATGAAAGGGGTTTTATAAAGCGCAAATCTACCCGAAGGCCTCGTAGCGCTAAAGTTGCTTACTTCTGGGGAAACTTACTGAATTATGTGGAAAAAAGAAAAGTTTTAAGGGATTTGCGGAATTTTAACAGATTGGGCTCATTACGGAGAGCAGGAGGTAAGGAGTTCCAGGTAGTGGCAGCATTGAGGGAGAAGGAGCGTCCGCCCCACCTGGCTCGTTTAATTTTCCGTGCTGTTGCCAGAAAAGCTGTGCTTGACCGCAAAGATCTATGGGGGTAGTAGGGAGTGGCTAAGGAGCAGATCATGGCGGGAGCGTTTTTCCTCATGGCCTTATGCATGATGCACATTGCTTTGAACTTAACTCTGGCTTGAATGGGCAGCCAGTGTAAGTTTCTCAAGGCCATGGTGCCTGAGTGGCTACGGGAAAGGCCCAGCAGCAGACGCGCTGCAGCGTTCTGGGTGACCTGTAGTGTTTTAAATGTGCTACTCGGTGCACCCAGATAGAGGGCGTTCCCGTAGTCCAGGCGATACAGGATTATGGCCTGGACCAGTATCCTGCGAGCCTGGAAAGGGAGAAGAGGCAGGACTTTCCGCAGCATGCGCATCAGTCCGAAGCAGGTGGCGGATAGTGTGGTGGCTTGATGAGTAAAAATGAGGGTGTTATCTAGCCACATGCCCAAGCTTTTAATTTGCTTTTTTGGTTCAGGGGGAGAACCCATGCAAGGTGGCCAAGGTAGGATGGGGCTGGGGTGGGCTGAATTTCCCAGAAACATAAGTTCTGTTTTATCCCCATTTAATTTAAGATGGGAGGAAGCCATCCAGTTTGTGACCGCTATCAGACAGCTACTCAAGTTCGAGAGAGTGTGGCCTGGCTGATTCAAAGCTAGCACCAGCTGAGTGTCGTCAGCGTAAGTCACAATGTCAAAGCCAAATGGACGGACGACTTCTGCCAGAGATTGCATGTAAACATTAAAAAGCGTTGGGCTCAGGGAGGAGCCCTGAGGCACGCCTTGGTTGAGAGGCCAGGTTTTTGAGTGGACTTCACCCTCTACCACCTGGAATGTGCGATTTTCCAGGAAGGATTGAAGCCATAGAATGGCGCTGCCCGTTACTCCAAGGAGTTTTAGGCGACAGAGGAGGATGTTGCTATTCACGGTATCAAAGGCGGCACTTAAGTCTAGCAGCATTATTGCTGTGGTGCCGCCTTGATCCATGTGCCTGCGTGCTAATTCAGTCACCGTCAGAAGTGCCGCTTCTGTCCCCAGTTTAGGACGGAACCCTGCCTGTGAGTCGTGAAGCAGATGGTTTGTTTCCAAGTAAGACATAAGACTGGTGTTAATATGTCTCTCAAGCAGTTTAGCCACCCAAGGGAGAAGTGAAATAGGGCGGTAATTAGTCATATTGCTAGGGTCAAGATTAGGTTTTTTTAACAAGGCTTTGACTTGCGCGCATTTCCAAGTACCTGGGACTGTTCCTGAGCTGATTGACTTATTTACAATGTTTAAAATTGCTGGTCTGATGGTGTCAGCAATTTTCATGAGCTGTCGTGGGGGGGCAGGATCTAGTGGAGAGCCTGTTGAGACTTTCAGCATGAGGGAGTCAAGCAATTCTTCATTTAATAATGGAAATTCAGCAAGTGAACTGTCAGTAGAAGAAGAAGCTGTGTCATTGACCACTGACTGGTGGCTGGCCTGAACAAAAGAAGAAGAGATATTTTGTATTTTTTTGATAAAAATACTCAGCTTGGGCGTCACAGCGAGTTTGGGCTTCGAGAGGATTTTGCAGGGAAGAGGGGTTATTGATTAGGGATTTTACTATCTGAAATAGTTCTTTTGAGGAGTTAGCGGAGTTAGTAATTTTTTCCTCGTAGAACCGAGCTTGTACCAGTGTGGTCTTAGTTTTGTATTTCTTAATGGCCTCTCGGTAGCTGGTTTTGTCTTCTTCCTTGAGAGTATATCTCCACGTTCTTTCAAATTTCCTGCATGCACGCTTTAACTCTTTTAGCTCAGGGGTATACCAAGGAGACTTTTTAAACTTGGTTTTCTCCTTGATAGTTTTTTGAGGGGCGACTATATCTAAGGTGGCCTGTAACCAATTGATATAGTGAGTGTAGAGAGTGTCTACATCACCCTCGGTCAGGCGGGGGGTAGAGGATAATAAACTCACCCATAGGTCAGAGGGCAACTTCGACCAGTCCCTACCTTTAAGTGTGGCTCGGACGGGCGCCAAGCAAAGGCTGGGTGTCAGCCAGAGGAGAGGGACCAAAAAATGGTCGGTCCAAGGCAGGGGGATAGGGTGGCCAGTAATAAGTCTATGGTCATTGCTAAGAACTGCGTCCAGTAGATGGCCTTTGTCTCCCCCTGACTGCCTCTCTCTGTCTCCCCCTGACTGCCTCTCTCTGTCTCCCTCTCTGTCTCCCTCCCTTTGTCAACCTCTCCCTGTGTTTGTGTCTGTGTGTATGTGTGTGTATGTGTACGTGTGTGTGTGTGTGACAGCCCTCAGCCAGGGCTGAGACAGCTTTCCGGGCGCACACACACAGCTGCACCCGAGTACTTCAAACCAGTCTTTAAAAAACCATTTACATGCTAATTAGGCTTTGTTGTATTTCACCTCTTAGTGCTCCTGCATCTCCACTCTGACAATCACTGGAATCCCCCAGCCCCCACAGAGCGCAGTCTCTGAGACTCCGGGCTGTTGCAACCGACAGTGTTTGCTGACACAATTAAAAATGTTTTTTTAAAACACAGGTAGGATGTCTGCAAGGTCCGCGGGCCGCCAAGAAAGGCTTGCCGGGCAGCTGGCGGCCCGCGGGTCGTATTATGAGTACCCGTGGTCTAGAGTCTCCCGCCGTGACGGTTCTGAAAGAGCTGAGTCATGTGGAAGTTTCTGGAGGTAAGACAGAGTCATACACCGGGCTGAGCCAAGCACAGTGTGGTTCATGAAGGCCCTCAAGGGATGCTCTTCCTTTAACAGGTTTGGGCCAAATAACAGCTCTACACAGACCACTTGATGGATGTTTCACTGGTGTGCATGTTCAATGGTGTGTATGTATTTGTGTGGTGCTGACGAGATGAGTTTGACTGGGAACTTGCATGTGTATGTAGGCATGCTGGTGACCAGAAGACTTCTATGGAAGGTCTTCTTCATGCCCACATCTTGCTGGACCAGGTTTGGTATAAAACCACTGTTGGGCCTTTATGGGAGCTCTCAAAAAGCCCAAGATTTTTGGTGTTTTTTTCTGGTGGCCATAGCAGTAAATCAACATTCAACCGTGTGTAACTAAAACCAGTCTTTGGTGGCACTGTGTCCTGCTCCTTATTTATTAGGCAGTGCTAAGACAACCTGCATGTCTTTATACAGCCTCGTAAATATTGCTCACTTTCTGTGTTAAAGAGGTAATGGGTGTTGCTGTGGGTGTTCTCAGCAACACCTGTGGCTTTTTGACACTGGCCAAGATTTACAAGGAATCGTAAATCTGAGGCAGAGCCAAAAATGTATGACTACCCAGGGGAGGCGTACGGGTGGCGCACCGTGGAGAAATACTTTTATTTCTCCTCGTTTTTGATCTTGCTTTGTGTGCTGCACTCTGCAGAATACATAAAAGGAGCAAACACCATTTATGATTGTTTTTGTATAGGAAGTTATCCCCTCCTGCACAACAGCAATCATCCTTGCAACATAGGCACCCTTGCACCATGGTGCAAGTGTGTCTGTGTTGGCGCATGGTTGCTGTTTGTGCCCCGGCGCAGGGGTGAGTACAGGAAGCACTGTATTCTTGTAAATACGGTGCATTCCTGTACTAATACGATGATGCAGCTTGGAACAGCAGAATTGCTTTTGGCACTACACTACGCCATTGTTTTGTAAATATGCTCCACAATCTGCAATTTCCAATTTTCATTTGTGAATAGGCCAGCAAGTCCATGTGTTTCTTACTTTGCACTCTGTGACTTGAAGTCCAGGATTACAAATGGCAGAAAACAAACACAAAAACAAGTCAGGAACTGCATGAGCTCCTACAATGAGCCTGGGAAACATGAATGCTGCACAATTCAGGCTTATCAGCACATACATGCAAGCAGGACACAATGTAGGGTTTGACATAATAAAATGATGCATGCTGGGATTTGTAGTCTACACGTTCTTCTTCTTACACTCACTATAATGATTTTTTTTTTAATTGAAACCCCAGGGATGGAATCGGTGTCCCATGGACATAAAGCAATGTGACAACTTCATATACAATACATCCATAGCCAAACATGTCTTATTGTGAACAGAAGCAAACATCCGCCTTCCAAATGCAATCTCCACTGGCTGTTTTTCCAAATACCCACTTCAAGTAGGAGAAAAAAGCAGACTGGTTTACCAAATCGAAGTAGCAGAACAAGAAGCAACGTTGGCGGGAGAAAAAGAAGTATGCTTAAATGAAAAACTGAAAGTGGATGCGACCTGGCATCAGATAACAAGGAGTATAAGTATTTCACACTATTCTTAACGCTTCCCTTCCCGTTTGCCACAGGGTGGGTGGGGTGTGGTTAACTATGAATACTAATCCCACCCTGCCCTATGATAAAATGGTGAAGGGTGGGGAAATTGTTCTTGAGTGACGTTCATCTTCCTGCAGCCGGAGCTAAAGAGTGGAACGCCCGAGGTTAATTTCTACAGCCTGGCAGAAACAGGAGGAGACTGGGCAGCCACGTTACCTGGGATCTGAGGCAACACGAGGGCTGTATGTACATCAGCCCTGCTTATACTGCCACACAGCATCGGGCAAGCACTGATATGTGCAGTGCAGCTACTAAAAGTGCCTGCCTTCGTGCCTCTGTCTCAAGAGTGAAGCATCAGGCTTGAGGATGATTAACTTTATTTATGGCAGAATCAATTAAGGAAAGGTGCCTCAAAGCAGTTGGGCTTGGCCACAGTGCTCTCATGCAGCCGCTACTGACGAGCATGCAAAACATGAACTACTTGGCAGGAATGAACAACAACTTGAAGGTCACGGTGGGCATTATGGACAATATCTCACTCAATCCTATCTAAAAAGCCTTGGGTGAATTGTCGGCAGAGCTAGGTCAGTCTGTCAAAAACATTTGTGGTTCCCTGGAGTACTAGTGTGAAAAAAGCTCTCTTAGAAGAGCTGTCTATATGATTGCACAACAACAAAAACCCATTAATTGAAAAGTTGCAAAATATGAAGAGGACAATGCCACTGCGCTTCCTCGCAGAGCTGATGTACTGAATCTATGCTTCCAATATTCACCCCCATTGGGTGTCAGATGAGGAGAGATACAACACTGACATTCTTCTTCATATTCAACAGTGAAGGAGCAAGCTACCTGAAAATGGGCAAACAGCTCCATCCTGTAGTGGATGATGAAAATGAAGAAACATCTGGTAATTAAATGAACAATGGTCAGATGCATGCATGCAGGTATGTGCCAATAAACTTATCTTTAACTTTTTTTTATTGCTTACCAATGACATGACATGTTCATGCATGGAACAACTATTGCTCCCCAAAGGCACTTGCGGTCAATGGGCCAGATGTACGTCCCTTTCATGTAGCGCCTCGCAATTTGTGACTCATTGCGTGTTGCAAATTGCGAGGCGCTAAATTAAATGTACAACAGTGTTAGTACGCTGTTTTGCGATTCCCAATGAGGGTTGCAAATTGCGAGGCTCATTAATATTAAGCAATTTGCAAGTCCATTGGAAATGCCAGCCCTCCCAGGGATGGTGGCCTACTGACCTCAGCAGACCATCATGTCTGGGACTGCTTTATAATAAAGCAGCTTATTTTTTCTTAAATACAGCCCGTTTTCCTTAAAGGAAAACGGGATGCATTTAAAAAAAATAAAAAATGAAACGTCTTTTTTTCATTTGTTAAGCGCAGGCAGTGTCCCTGGGACCACTGCCTCCCCTTAAAACATATTTTTAGAGACAGTCACAAAGTGGAAGGGGTCCCCTCTGGACACCTTCCGAATTGCGACTGCATTACCACCCTCTTGAAGAGGGTTGTAATTTGCAAGTGTTTTGCGACCGCAATTGTGGTCACAAAACATTGACACAGAGCATTGCAGCGGCAATTAGGAAGGGAACGCCCCTTCCTATATGCGACTCGCAAGTCCTAAATAGCGAGTCACAAATAAATTGCAACTCACTACTTAGGAATTGTACATGGCCAACGGTGATTTTCCATGTGCAAACAGGTTCTCAAACCCGTTTACACATGCAAAATCACATTGCACATCTGGCCCAATGTGTGTCTTTTTTTGTTCAACTTCTCAAGACGTTCTCGCAATTACCTGATCGCTCCATCCTGCTAGTCTGTGTCAGTGTTGGGTGAGTGTTGGCTTCTTCCTTGTGAGATGACACATTGCTCTTTGGGCAGTCCTCAATCCATCTCCTACAGATTGAATGTGCAATACAACAATCATGTCACTGGTAATCTTGAGGTAGTAAATGTCTGCCTCTAGACAGGCCTAGGAATCTGAACTGGATTTGAGTATTCCAAAAACTGTTCAATGGTGCCACATGTTCTTAGGTGTGCTGTTCTGTAAGCTTCTTCTGCTATGATGTTTGGTTTTGCAAAGTATGTGAGTATCCAGGATCTCAAGATGTAACTGTGGCAACATATGTACGGAATTGAGTACAGGATTCATCTGGTCTCTCACCAGCTCATGAGCTTTTAAGGTAATGTATGTGAAAAATAATAGTAGCTCTTGTCTATGCAAACAGTTCCAAAGTATTGATTAATGACAGAGTGCCTGACTATGTATGAGTCATGTGTACTTCTTGGGTTCTTTGCTGCAACATTGATGAAGCAGTTTTTGACATCCCAGATGGAATGTACATTTTTTTCAGTGATTTTAGTTTGTGTATATGTGTGCCATATCAACACAGGGAACCAATGTGATCTTTGTCCATTCAATGACACTCAATATGTGTGGGAATTTGCAGTTGCTTACTGGGGCTTGGTTGGGGGATCCTAAGGTGCTGTGGTGCACTGACAGAATTGACTCCAAAACACAACAAATATCCTATCTTCTTCACGCTGATAATCTGGTTATTTTAGATGTTATCACTAAATATAAAAGGTACTGTTCCTATAAAGGAGAAGAGGAAGAAACGAGGTTGAAAGTGAATAATCAAGGGGAATCCTTATGGTTAGTATTTAGTGCTTCATCGTAGGGCTAGTTCATCATTGAACATGCTCTGAAAACCCTACGGGCCCCACAAAAGGGCGCTTTGTCAGAGATCTTTTTCGTTTTCCACTGTTATGATAAATGTGTGTGTGAGACTAATGGATGTGTGGAGTAGAATGAGTGCAAATGGAGTGCCAAGTGGAGTAAATTGTATAAGGGACATCAATTAGCTTTAATATAGTTGAGCGGCGTGGTTTGGCGCCGACCGGGATGGCCGTGTGAGCGTGTAGCTCCGCGCCAAGTCCCGCAATTTATCCTGTGATTGCAGCCTGCGGGACATCTGGCCACATAAAATTCGCCTTGTGGGGTGAATACTGCTCGGGGCTGAGAGTTTGGCTGCTGGCGGTGCCTCGGGAGCCGAGCGGTGGCGGTGATCTGTGGCACGGAGGTGCCCAGCCGGGCACAAAGGCAAGATGGCGGTGTGAGGGTCCGGAGCGGACCGAGGACTGTGGGCGATTGTAGCTGGGGACCTGGTGGCTGCCGTGTGGAGCGTGGGTGCAGAGAGGCGCTTGAGGACACTTTCGGGTCCGAGTGAGGGGCTGGAGCGTTGTCCCCCCCGAATTGTGGTTCCTGTGACTCCTCGCGCCCTCCCCCCTCCCCCTCCCGCTTGCTGTCCTGAGAGCCGGCGCAGGACGGACAGACCGGGGGCTGCGGCGCCTGCGGCGAGCGGAGGGCGCATTTATAGAGCGCTGGACTGAGGCGCCTGGTGAGGCCCGCGCTGGCAGGCGGGCCCGACAGCCTGAGGACGCTCTGATGCGGGCAGGCGGCGGACATTGGAGCCGCGGTTGCTGAGGGATCGGAGCTCACGCAGCTGGGGACCCGGGCGCTCGGGCGGTGATGTCTTGCCTGTGAGCTCCTGAGACCGAGAGGAGCCCTGCATTTTGCCCGGGACCACAGGGGCTTGTTCTATTAGCGGGAATCGCCCGCCTGGATTGCTGGGATTGCGGAGGTGGGAAGCTTCTGGAGCGAGGTCTGTGGATGTTTCAGTGACCGGCTGCAGAGTCCTGATCAGGGGGCCGGCGTGAGTGGCCCCGGGGGGCTCCCGCCTCCTTGCCTGGAGAACAGTTGCTGCCGGGAGGCTGGAGTTAGGTGGTGACCCAGAGCATTAATGGTGGCACCGGACTACATGTTACTGGTGGTGGCTGGAGCCGGAAGGTGCGTTATGGGGTCACGGCTGCATAGGGCGGACTTGGAACTGACTTTGCCGAGGTGTGGGGTACCCTGTTGTGTGTCACCGCTATCTTCCCCGAGAGGGCGCGACTGGTGGTGTGACAGGAAGGGGTGCTGTGGTTGGAGGAGCTGCATCTGGTGGACTTGGGGGGCATCTTCCGAGCACAAGATGGCCGCTGCGGGCGGGGTTCTGGGCACGCCGCCAGGCCAAGACGACGCGTCCACTTCGACTCCACGTGGAGGTGCCCAGGCCCTACAGGATGACACTACGCCGGAACAGAGGCTGAACTCGCGTCTCGACGCTATCCTGGCCGCGATCACCACGACTAAGGAAACGCTGCACGATGATATTGCGCAGGTTGCCACGGGACTAGGCCTCCTGAGGGCAGACCACTCCAAGCTCTCGGATAAGGTGAAGGACCATGAACAATTACTCCTGGACTTGAAACCTGCTGTGGTGACGGCGGAACATAAACTAACGGATATTCTTGGTCGTTTGGCGACTTTGGAACGACGGGCGGAGGATGCGGAAAGTCGTAACAGACGGAACAACGTGAGGGTGGTGGGCCTTCCGGAAAAGATCGAGAAAGACGACGCAGTGGCGTATATGGAGGACTGGTTTAAGACGGTGGTAGCGCCGGAGGGGCTTTCTCCTTTCTTCTCCCTGGAGAGGGCACATAGGGTCCCGGCGAAACCGCCTCTGGAGGGCCGTCCACCCCGACCGATGGTGGTGAAACTGCTGCACTACAAGGACCGCGACCTTTTGATACAAAGAGCGCGATCCCAGGGTCCCTTCCAGGTGGACAATAGCAAGGTCACAATCTTTCTGGACTATACGCAGGAAGTGCAGAGACACAGGGCATCCTTTCTGTCAGTTAAGAAAGAGCTGCGGGAAGAGGGGATTCAGTATTCCTTGCTATTCCCTGCCAAGTTGCGGATTATCCTCGATGGCAGGACACACTTCTTCCAAACTCCGGACGAGGCCTGGTCGTGGCTAGAACTATACCGTGCTGGAACGGACCGCACGAATAAGAGCGGGAGGGAAAGACCAAAACCGACCCGGATCAGGAAGTCGCAGCGCATTCGCTCACGGAATAAACTCCAGCAGACCATGCGAGATGCCCAGATGGCGGAGGACAAGAAGGGGGCTGTGGCTGCAACGGCAAGCATTACGGGTTCACAGCAGGAAAGGACGCCGGAGGGATCGGCCTCGGAGGGGGAGGGTGAGAAATCTGGAGGCGATGAATCGGAAACGGGGAGTGCCGGGGGCCCGGTGGTTACCCCACAGACTTCGGATGGAATGTTTAACGAGTAATGTTTCGATGACTCTGGTAACCCCGGGGTGCCTGCTGGGACTGACTCTCCGGACTTTTGATTTGCGGTCAGGTATGGGGCTGGGTAACCAGTATGGGACTGGGGCGCGGGGTGGGAGCTCTGTCTGTCCTGGTTCGGGGCCCTATCACCCTCTTGTGGCCCTTAAGGCCTTCTGTGGTGGCGACCACAGATTAGTGTGAGTGGGTGGTTTTGATGGTTTGGAACGGGACTGAAGCTGGGTTATTAGGTCCTGTCCTGGGGAGTGGGGTTTGGGGTGTTTTGTGGGGGGGGTGGGAAGGGGGGCGCAACTGCTGCAATGCGGGATACAACTGTTTATTGGTGATACTGGGCAGAACTGTCTATTATGGGGTCGTTACCTAATGTGAAATGTATTACATGGAATGTCCGAGGACTTCAGACAATGGTGAAACGTCATAAGGTGCATGCATACTTGGTGAGGCGGGGAGTGCAGATAGCAATGCTTCAAGAGACACACTTAACTAAGAAAGAATGTGGAGCCTTGCAAAAGAGATGGCGGGGTCAAGTGTTTGGTACAACCTATTCAGCATTTGCCAGAGGGGCCCTAATATGGGTGAGAGCGGGAACTCCGTTCCAGGTCACGACACAGCGGGTAGACCCCGAGGGTAGGTATGTGGCGGTGGAGGGGCGACCTTACGGTAGAGAGGTGGTCCTATGCAGTGTGTATGCCCCCAATTCTGGTCAGGCCCGTTTTTTTGACGGCTTAACGAGTTCGCTAGCTCACTTTTTAGCTGGCCCGGTCTTATTAGGGGGCGACTTTAACTCGATTACTGATGTGGTACTAGATAGGTCCCATCCGCCGTTGGTCGACTCCCCAGTACGCAGGCTGGCGGCTTACAGGAAGGATTGGCAGGAGAAGTGGGGATTGCTTGATGTATGGAGGGAGCAGCATCCGGAGGCGAGGGACTACTCCTACTTCTCTGCAGTGCACGAACTGCATGTTAGATTAGACGCAGTGCTGTGTAGTGGCACTTTGGCGACGCTGGTGTCCAATACTGAGTACCTGGCTAGGACCATATCGGATCATAACCCCCTATTGGTGACAGTGCAGTGGCAGCGGGCTAGGTCGGCGGTCCCTTCATGGAGGCTGAGGCCTGAGACGCTTGAGGATCTGGTGTTCGGTGCCATGGTTCAACAGGGCATTGACCGCTACTTTGTGGAGAATGAGGGCTCTGCCACGTCGCGATCGGTGGAGTGGGATGCGATGAAAGTGGTCGTGAGAGGTGTGTGCATGGGTGGATTCACGAATGCGCGGACGGCGGTCTTGAATGATTTGGCGAAAGCAGAAATGAAGTTGCGTGGCCTGGAACAGCAGAGGCCTGACCGGCCAGATCTACAGGAGAGACTGGTGGAGGCAAAGGAGGTGGTGGCGACTGAGACTGAACGGCTGCGGTGTTATGACTATAAGTTGTACAATATTAAGGTGCATGAGGAACGTGATAAAGTGGGTGCGCTCCTTGCCAAACTTGCAGATCCAGAGCCTAGGGGGTGCCCGATCATGAGTATAAGAACAGACGGAGGGGAGGTGGTCTACTCACAATCAGCGGTGCTGGCGCGCTTTCAGTCGTACTATACGGGATTGTATGAATGCCGCCTAGAGGTGGAGAGGGATGAGATAGGCGACCACTTGGCCTTGCTCCCACTGCCAGTGCTGGATAGTGAGGATGCCAAGGAACTAGGAGGTCCGATAACACTGGCTGAGGTCCGAGTGGCTATTAAACGGATGGCTCGGAATAAAACCCCAGGGGTGGATGGCCTGCCGATAGAATTCTATGCTAAATTTGTTGATAACCTGGCGCCAAAATTGGTGGTGGTGTATGCGGAGGCCAAGCAGCGAGGTTGCCTGCCTGAGTCAATGAGGGAGGCCCTGGTGGTGCCACTGCTGAAGCCAGGCAAAGATGCGTTGAGTGTGACTTCTTACAGGCCGTTATCGATGTTGACGGTGGATTACAAGATTCTGAGCCGTATCCTGGCTACCAGGTTACTGCCACACATGACGACACTGTTGCATAGGGACCAGGCGGGGTTTATTCCGACTAGGAATACCTTCATGAATATACGAAGGCTGGTCCGAATTTTGGACAGTGCTGGGTCTTTCGGCTCTTGATTCCGTGGTGTTGGCAGTTGATATCGAAAAAGCTTTTGATAGCTTGGAATGGAGGTATTTAGACGAGGTGCTGCTGAAGTTTGGAGTTGGGGAGGGATTCCGGAGTTGGACGAGGGTACTATACGCGTCGGCTAGAGCAAGGGTACGCCTGGGCCAGTTGATATCTTCGGCTTATCCTGTTTGCAGAGGGACGAGACAGGGCTGTTCATTGTCGCCCCTGCTGTTCGCATTGGCGATGGAACCATTGGCGGCGCAGGCGCGGACAGGTGCCATGTATGGAGGGGTCACGCAAGGGCCGGAGTCACATTATATATCGTTATACGCTGACGATTTGCTTCTGTACTTGGCGGACGCTGAGCGCTCTTTGGAGGGGGCGGTGGATATGCTGGATGGATTCGGTCGGTTGTCAGGCCTTAGGGTGAATTGGACTAAGTCCTGTATATTCCCACTGCGGGCAGACACGCCCTGCCCCCTATTAGCGAGGGAGGTGGTGTGGGAGCCCTCGGGCTTCACCTACCTCGGGGTGCGCATTTACCATGAGGCGGCTGACCTGCTGGAGGGGAATGTAGGGCGTTGTATACGTGCGCTGAGGGGCAGCATGACTTTCTGGGCCTCGCTCCCCCTGTCGGTACTGGGCCGAGTAGCGCTGCTAAAGATGGTGGCACTCCCACGGCTGCTTTATTATTTTCGAACATTGCCGGTGTGGATTCCGCAGCGGGTCTTTAAGGAACTGAGGACGCTGGTGACTGGCTTCCTTTGGGGCCAGGGCCGGCGGAGGGTGGCGCTGGAAACTCTGATCAGGCCTAAGTCTGACGGGGGAATGGCAGTCCCCGATTTTGAACTGTATTACTTGGCGGCACAGCTGCAGACCCTAACACAGAATGTTGCTCGAGAATTCAGGGGTCCTGAGATTGCCCATGGTGTTGGTATTCCAAGGTGCGTCCTTTCTTATATAGTCATGCAACAGAAACTAGATTTGAGGGAGCTTACGGTGGAGGAAAGGACGCTTAGGTCGTGCTGGCAAAGGAGCTTGAAGAGGGCGAGGAAAACCCGGCCGTATGCACCGGAGATACCGCTGGGGATGTTGACAGCGCTGCCACATGGGGGTGACTGGTCGAGGCTTCTGGAATGGGAGGAGTTGGGGCTACAGATGGTGGGGGACCTGTACATTGATGGAGCATTGGTTCCCTATCAGGTGCTCCAGGAGCAGTTTGGTTTGCCGGACGGTACCTTTCTGTTGCACGCGGCAGTGGTGGCAGCGCTGCAAAAGCATTGGGGGGTAGGGCTCGCTGAGCCGGAGGTGACCTTGGTGTGTCAGTATGTGGTGATGGCCGCGGGCACTGTTAAGGCAGTGACGTGTCTCCACATGAGAATGTTGACCGAGGGGCTGACACCGATGCTGGCTTTGAAATTGCGATGGGAGGATAGCATAGGCAAGCCCATTCCGGACACGGTCTGGAGTCAGATCCTGCGGCGGACGTGGAAGGGCACGAGGAACGCACGATTCCAGAAGGTACATTTCTTTATATTACACAGGGCGTACCTGACTCCGGAGAGGTTAAGGCGGTACTTCCAGGTGCTTGACGCAGTATGCCCGAGGTGCTTGGCTCCCGAGGTTGACTTGGATCACCTGTTATGGGGGTGTCCGAAATTGGGGACGTATTGGCCGGAAGTGGGAATACTCCTGAATGCGGTGACAGATAGGGAGGTGGTCTTTGATATGGCGGCGTGTCTCCTGCTTTGGTTCCCGCATACCAAAAAAACGAGAATCACGAGTAAATTCATTGATTTAGGACTTATGCTGGCGCAGAGGGAGATAACCTGGCATTGGAAGTCTAGGGAGGGCCCTTCAGTGAGGAGGTGGATGAATGAGCTATTGAAATGGGCGGGCTGTGAAAGCATTATTAGTATGCGGCAGGCTACTAGACTTGGCAAGGAGAGCTGTTTGGACATGGCGAGAGCCTGGGAGTTGGTGGTGCAAGCGTTGCGTGATTACATGGTGGGAGAGGATGAGGAGGAATGATAATCCAAGCGGATTCCATGCTCTCTTAGCGATTGCGAACGGCTCCTGATATGTGGCGAGTCCCTGAGATGGTACGGATTTGGACGGCCCGCATTAGCAGCAGCAGCAGTAGTAGTAGTTGGGGGGGTGGGGGGGGGGAGGAAAGGGGGTCTTGAGGGGGGTTGCTCGACATAGCGGCCTGGATTAATCTCGGTAGATAGTGGGCGGGTCAACCCAGATACCGGGGGGCTCCTGCGATGGTGGGTAGGCGTTCTGGCATTCATACTGGGGAGGCCTGGGAAGGGGACTGTGGAACGGTGTGGTCTGAGCTATGTTGGACGAGGTATGGGCTGGTAACGGGGTTTCCTGGAGCATTTTGAGTTCGCTTGTTGATGCATAGGGGGGGGGGGAGTTTTAGGGGGGTAAAAGCAGATACTAAAAAGTGTTGTAGGTCGGATCCAGGGAAAGGGGTACACAGAAACACCTTCCTAGGAAGGATAGTCCTGGAGCGCCGCCCAACCTCCGGGATGTGGGCTAAATGGCTGTGTATGGTATCCCTGTCATCTTTAAGGCTGTGATGCTGTAAGTGTATTAATTGGCCTATGATGTGGTCTTGGTTCTAATTCTGCAATAAAAACACTTTAAAAAATAAATAAAATTAGCTTTAATATAGTTGTTCCCTTGACAGAGATAAAACCAATAGAAAGTGGGCTATCATGAGGGCTCAATGAACCAAGATTTCCTTAATGTGTATGTGAGGTCAGCAAGTTTCATGCATATTGGTCCAGCCAGATCCCTGGTGTTTCTTCACGACCAGAGAGAACCCTATTCTACACCTAGAGAGGGATATATAGTAACACACGCACTTCCCAAATAGGTAAATACCTCAACATAGTATTGTCCATCCCTTTTGAATCAATCTGTAAAGCCCCTTAAGTCAGAATTGTACTCTGCTGCAAAGAAAGCAGTCTTTCACGCAGTGGCGTAGTGTGGGTTGCCAGCGCCCAGGGCAAGGCAGGTATCCTTCCACTTTTCTTTTTACATTTTGCACCCCTAGGAGTGTCCCTAGGTCCCCAAGATTTCCATTAAGAATTTTGCGACTGGGGCAACTGTCTCTCTGTACCTGCTCACGCTATGCAACTGCCTACGTGGAGAGTGCCAGAGACCAACCCCACCTCTGCGCGTCTGGAAATGAAAAATATATTTATTGATTAAGATTTAGGAGCGTTGGTACTGGACCTTTATTAGCTCCCTGCCCCCCTCTTGTGTATATATTTTAGATTTAACTTAAGTGGGTTTGCAGTGGAAATTAGATGCCTTGATAAATGTTGCCTTGAGAACAAACCCACAGTCAACTTCAAATAAACAACCCCCTTGGTATTTGGGAAGAATTATAAGTATTTTTATTGGAATTTTGGAGGTGTCTTGGTGACAGAGGTCTTGTCTTATAATTATCTAGAGGTATTGTTTAATGGTACATTACAGAAGAAGATGCATTGTGGTGCTCTGAAAACAACTAGGAATTAGTTTCAGTAAGTGGGCTGAAGAAATTTAAAAGAGGCCTTGGAAGATCCTTTTTAGAACCAGTCTAACAACATAGAAGGCAATGGTTCCCCCAACTGCGTTATGGTTTTGATATTTTAGGCCTTTATTGGGCATGATTGGGAGAACTTGGAAGGAACATGACTCCTAGGTCCCCCCTTCTGTTCCATGATTCAAACTATTGGATTGAAAATCAAGTTAAATTCCAGAAACATTACTGCTTCATCCCTCTATCTACTCTGCAGACATAAACTGGTAGTAGCAAACAACACTAAAGTGTTGACACTATAAACCAAATAAATATGTTTTAGTGAGCTTATCTTGTCAAGGTTGTTAATAGATCAGTTGTTAAAGTTTGCAGACTTGCTTAAAATACAGAGCTATAAAGGAGAGGAACTGCTGCCTTTATCGAAGAGGGATTTAAGGAAAGGGGGTGCTGGTATCCACGGCCAAGGATTTGGAGTACTTATGTACTTACCTTCTAAGAGGTTAACTGATTATCCGAAAGACTCGTGGGATCCTCAATAGGCCTTCCCCTAATTCTTTAAGCTACCCTACCCTGCAATGAGCTCGGCAGTGTTAGGATTTCGGGCGGGGTTAAATTGTTTACTTTGGGCAAGTGAAAGCTATGGGTCAAGGAAGGGATTTGTAATTGTGAGCTACAAATGCGTTGTTCTAACGTACATATTTTAATTGAATGTATACATTTATTATTCTTAAAATGCTGTTTTTTAAAACCACCCTTTAAGAAATATTGGATTGTGAGATGGGCCAAGGCAATAAGACTTGCATATAATATGAATTTTTTGGATGTAACGTGTACAGTGGGTAGATTTTGACTGGCTCTGCAGAGGGATGGGAGTTTTAATGAGTGAAATTTTACTGTTATGTTTTGTATGTAATGTACAATTTAACAAACCATTGGTTTAAATTAACTTAATTTGTTACTACTACTACTCCAACACATTTGGCAGGAATATGGATAGGGTGGTTTGTGATACACCTAGTACTTCAGCACAGGTGCTCTGGGTTCAGCCTGAAGCAAGTCGTTTTAGGTCGGCAAGTAATTTAACAATAGACGGTGAATGCAACCTATGTGTAGTTGGCTCAAGGTGAGGCACATATTGTTCAAGAAGTCTAAAATATAATATCACTACCAAGACTATGAGCCTAATTAGGATGTTGGTGAGACCGCCGCTGACAGGCCTTCGGTGGCGGTCTCACCAACATCCAGCTGAGCGGTCTCACCAATGCATTATGATACGGTTGGTTGGACTGCTGGTCAAATCGTAGTCCCTACAATAGGGGCAGTTCCTGCTCAGGCACTGCCATGGGGATTACGATGTCCCCTTAAGACAGCCATAGAAAGGCTGTCGAAAAGGGACTTTGGAGGCCCCTAGCAAGGCCGCTCTTCCCAATGGACCACCACTATGAGGTCCCCTTAAACATCCCTGCCATCCCTACCATGTGGTGCCTGGCACACGGGTCAGGGATGTTTATAAACATGCCTTTTGTCATTGAGGCTCGTGCTGCGTCCCTTTTTGGGGCCACAGCACAAGCCTCAATGGCCAGAGGCATGTTTCTGATCGCCTACACAGTGGTTGTATCGCAATTTGGCGGGCGGTACCACCGACTACCTGTCAGCCGGTCCCATTCCCACAACAATGGCGGTCGGACACTCGTCATTAGCCCCTAAGTCTTTTTGATCTCCTCCTAAGGTTCTCCAAACATTGTGAACCTTACTTTGTAAATTTTTTCACTTTGCACCTTCTCCGGGGGCCATTCCTGGCCTATTTCACAGGCATATGCTTTGTGAATATATATTACAATCTCAATCAATTTTCTGCTGGGGCTCTGCCCATGTGTCTTTTTGAGACTGTTCTAGCAGGTACACATTTGCCCTATATTGTAACATTTATTATGCAAGACTTAGAGTTAATATTCCTATCCCATGAGCCCAGTCTGCACGCTGTAGGCTGTAGCTTGTGCTATGTGGCACAAGATAAAACTTCAGGCAAAACTTCTTTTATATCCGACAGTTTATCGAAAATAAAATGTGATCTCTTAGTATGTGTGTGTGAGCACCTTCCATACACAGTAGTACATTTTGGCATATGTGTTATCCGTTACTGCTCATATATTTTTTCTTCCATATGATTTTTCTGCTATCTGAGCAAGCGCATTAAGCACCCTACTACTAACGAGTGCAGGGTCCTTGAAGATTGTATTGTGATTTTTATAAATCCATGTTAGCTCTGTACATGTTGATGTTCATATCATATGTCTCTTGTTTCGCTTCTGAGGACAGTGATGATCTAACCAGCACAATATAACAAGCATTGTCAAAGCCAATAGGTCTTGCCTATGCAAGAGATATTGGCTTTGGCGATGTTTTACACCAGTGCGGCTGCTGTTCAGCATAGCTAAAAGTTAGGAGTGTGGGGTGGGGTAGGTTGGGGTAGACTGGAGTGGAGTAGATTGAGATAGATTGGAGTGGGGTAGATTGGGGCAGAGGGGGGTAGAATGGGGTAAATTGTAGTGGGATAAAGTGAGGTAGACTGGAGTGGGGGTAGATTGAGGTAGATTGCAGTGGGGTGAATTGGGGCAGAGTAGAATGGGTAGATTGGAGTGGAGTGTGGTAAATTTGTGAAGAGTGGAATGGGGTAGAGTGGAGTGCAGTGGGGTAGAGTGGAGTAGGGTAGATGATAGTTGGGTAGATTGGAGGAGAGTGAGGTAGACTGGAGTGGGGTAGATTGTAGTGGAGTAGAGTGGGATAGATTTGAGTGGGGTGGATTAGACTGGAGTAGAGTGGAGTTAAGTGGGGTGGTTTGGAATGGAGTGAGGTAGATTGGAGTGGAGTATAGTGGGGTAGATTGGAGCTGAGTGGGGTAGATTGGAGTGCTGGTGTGGATTGGGGCAGAGTGTATTAGAGGGGACTGGAGTGGGGTAGATTGGAGTGGCGTATATAGGGGTATAGTGAAGTGTGGTAGATTAGGGGAGAGTGAAGTTAAGTAGGGTAGATAGGGTAGAGTGGGGTAGATTGATTGGATTGAAGTGGGTAGATTGGAGTGAAGTGGGTAGGGTAGATAAGGGTGGCGTGGAGTGGAGTGGGGTAGATTGGAGTGGAGTGCAGTAGATTGGAGTGGAGTTGGCTAGATTGGAGTGGAGACTGGAGTGGAGTGGGGTAGATTGGAGTGGCGTGAGGTAGATTAGGGTGGAGTGGAGTTGGAGAGATTAGAGTTGGGTGGGTTTAATAGGGGTGGGGTAGATTGCGGTAGACTGGAGTGAACTAGATTGGGGTAGAGATGAGTGGGGTAGAGTGGACTGTAGGGGGAGACTAAAAAGGAGTGGAGTCAGATCAGAGTGGAGTAGGTATTGAAATGGTGTGGCGTTGATTGGAATGGGGTAGAGTGGAGGGGGTAGATTGGGATGGGGTGTAGTAGGGTAGAGTCGGTACATTGAGTGGGTATATTGGGATGGGGTAGAGTTGGGTAGATTGGAGTGGAGTATACTGGAGTGGAATAGATTGGGGTAGATTGGAGTGGGAAAGACTGTGTGGGATAGAGTGAAGTGGGGTAGATTGGGATGGGGTGGAGTGGGGTGGGATGCAATGGAGTAGGATGGATTGGTGTAGACTGGGTTAGATTGGAATGGAGAGGGGTAGATTGGAGTGGAGCTGGGTACATTGAATGGAGTTGGGTAGATTGGAATGGTGGATTGGAGTATCGTGGATTAGATTGGGGTAGAGTGGAGTATATTTGGTGGATTGGAGTGGGGTAGATTCAGGTAGATTGGAATGGAGTTGGGTAGATTCTGACAGATTGGAGTGAGTGTAGATTTGGGGTAGATTAGAGTGGAGATGGTTGGGGTAGATTGGAGTGGGATAGAGTGGAGAGAGGTAGGCTGCAGTAGAGTGGGGTAGATTGCAGTAGAGCGGGGTGGATTGGAGTGGGGTAAGTAAGAGTAAAGTAAGCTGTATTGTTCAATGAATTTATATCATTAAAATATAAATTGAATGCAATAAGCATGCACATAAATACAATAAAATGATTTTAAAAAACGTCCTTGCTGATAAGGGAGGGGAGATGTTCAATATCCAGGTCTGTCGGCTAAAATGTTGGAGTCCTTCTTTGGGCAAATGTGTAAAGAATTGCTTAACAGACATATGAAATAGATTGCCGTTGTCCTACCTTAGGCCACAAGTTAGTGTCCTTGTGCAGATGAAGATCTTGTGCAAGGGTTGTTCGGGATAGTGGATGGAGTGATTGCCTTCCTGTGGATGTTTTCAGTGCTGACAAACAAGTGGCTTTTATGGCCTGAGTAGGGAAAGTGCTTTGTGCAAGAAGAAGGACTTATGCAGATGTTTATTTTATCACAGCAAGTAAACTGAAGTTGCCTTAGTCCAGTACTATGATTGATGTGACTGGGAGGGTACATCCCCCCATCCCCATGAGGATAAAGTGTTCGGGCTGGTGAGTTTGTTATGGCCGGTAAGGTGCTTTCTTTAGGGCCCAGTTGACTCCCTGAAGATAGTTTTCTGTTCTGGAGATTACTCAAGGGTCTCTAAAGCTTAGGCAGGCTATTATGGCTTGTCTACAGGAGCGCACCCTTGTCTGGGTACAGAAGGGCCGAAGCCAGCGACAGCGCACGTTTAAAGTTGGCCTGCAGAGGCAGATGGTGTGGATTGCGTCCTCCTTTGGTTGACCACACACCCTGCATGGAGCCTCTTCTTCTGCCTTGACCATAGCAATGTGTGCAAGTTCGAAGGGAGGATGGCTAGCCATTGGTTTCAAACGTTGATCTTGGTTCTGCTACTGAAAGCCTCGCCTGGGTATTGCTGTGGTTTTTGGAAGTTGAAACTATTTAGCACCATCAACGCGTGGGCGTGGTTCTCGAAGGATGCCCTGTCCTCCAAAGATGAAATTAGTTTTGATGTTTTGTTGACGATACTTTGGAACATTTCAGGACTACACGATGTAGACCACAATTGTGCTGGCCCAGGCAGATCAATAGATATTTTAAGATATGATACTGCCGGTGAGTGGTATTTGTTTATTTCCAGCCAAGCATTATGGTTTATAGTGGAGTGAAGCCTGTAGCATATGATGGTAAATGCAGCCTGTCTTGCTATTGACTGTTTAGCTAGACCAAATTCTAGCCTGATTTGGGTAGGAGAGGAGTATTTAGGGAGATGGAAAATGTCCCTGTAAATTCTTGCGATCATGCCGTCTAGAGTTTTTAAGACCCTGCCCAGGAAATCCTTGCTTCAGTACGCCAGGGTTGGCACCACTTTGGCCCTTGCTATTTCTAAGATGGGGTTGTACGACAGACCATTCAGGTTTCTTAATAGCACCCTAAGGTCTGCTGCCTTTTAGGCCTTAAAGTTTCTTTACTGTCCAATGTAAGTCTGAGGTATTTACATTCATTTACTTAATCGGCCAGAGTGAATCAAGAAACCAGCTGATTTTCCTGCTTATTTCACTAGAACTGTTCATGATTTTGGTTTTCTTGGTCTTGATTGTCAAGCCATTTTTACTGAATATGGGTGTGTGGCATTCAGAAGGCGTTGCATCCTGACCTGAGTTCTGCTGATCAACACCAAGTTGTCAGTGGAGAGGAGATTTGAAAGAAGAATGGAACCAAGCTTCGGGGCATGGTAGTTAACCTAAGAAAGGACTTGAGGGAGGTCTGTCAAAAATAGGTTGAAATGAGTGGGGGCCAGGGCGCAACCCTGCGTGCTTTAGAGCACAGGATGTTGGAATGGCCATAGAGAGGTTAGCCTTGCTGCCTAGCTTTATTCTGACCCGTGTTTGTATGTACATTTTCAGTCACTCTTAGGAGCGCCGGTGGTGTCGACTTGTTTTTTTAATTTACTCCAAAGCCGTTACTGGTTAACGCAATCGAAGGTGGCTTTGTAGTGGAGTGGGGTAGATTGGGGTGGAATTGGGTGGATTGCAGTAGGGTAGATTGTGGTAGACTATAGGAAAGTCGGGCAGATTGGAATAGAGGGGAGTAGATTGGATTGAAGTGGGGTAGATTAGGGTAGAGTGGAGTGGGGTACATTGTCGTGGAATGGGGTGGATTGGGATAGATTGAGTGGACTGGTGTAGGCTGGAGTGGAGTTGTGTAGATTGAGGTAGATAGAGTGGAGTGGGGTAGATAGCAGTGGAGTGGGGTGGATTGGAGTGGATTGAAGTGGAGTAGACTGGATTAGATTGGAGTTGATTAAATTGGAGCGGAGTGGGGCAAATTAGGGTTGATTAGAGAGGAGTAGATTCAGGTAGATTGTAGTGAAGTGGAGTGGGGTTGATTGGAGTGCAGTGGGATAGATTGTAGTGGAGTAGATTGGGATAAATTGGAATGAAGTAGAGTGGGGTAGATTGGAATGGAGTTGGGTAAGTGGTGTGGAGTGCAGAGGCATAATGTGTAGTGAGTGGAGTGTCAGAATGGAGTAGTGTGCCATAGAATGGAAGGGCATAGAAATGAGTAGAGCGTTGTAGAGTGGAGTAGTGTAACGTGGAGTGGAGTAGTGTGGAGTATGCATGGTATAGTAGTGCACTACCATTACGGACACCAGATTTTCAATTGAAATCGCCATTACATTCTCACAATCAAACAGTTTTACTGAGCACAAATGATAATATGTGGAAATGTCATCACCTAGTGTAATGATGCGTTTTGATTGTATACAAATATTTGTTTCCACCACAGTTCATATTTACTAATAAAATGTGCTTCACTTTTACTTTACTAATTCTGATATATTCTGAAATATCAGTACAGTTTGTATTTGTAGTGCGCTAAAAAAATAACATCCTATAGCCTCTCCTCTCACACCCATAACCTCCAGGATTGTCACATAAATTCTCTCACTTTGAAGTCACAACAAAAAGTAAACAGGAAGCTTCCACAAAGACAAAGCCTGGCATTTGACCTCGTTCTTTGAATGCACAGCAAATCTGCCAAGAGAATAATAAGATTTTAAGGACTGTTTACATAAAGTGAGCTCTTGGAAGAACACAGCAAACAAGGGATGTTCATTGAGGGACGAACTCAAGCTGGACAACCTACAGCAAACAAAGCCAGCAAATAGAAAGCAAGCAACTGTGAGTTACAAACCACGAAGCCAATAATAAGCAATGGGAGAATCGGATTCCCAGTGGAGCTTTCAGAATGCACACAAGACATTGTAAGCAAACCAGCCAGCTGCCCTGTCTGATAGGTTTCAGCATAAAAACTGAAAATATTGGTTGGGCTTTCCAGAGCTGCATACATGTGACTGAAAAGCAGCGAAGCTCTCAGCGTGCTGAGAATAAAATGTAAAGGCATGCTCTGGCCTGGTTTTCATATTTGCCCGAGAACACTTTGGCGCACGTGCACTGCCGACTACATCAAACTTCCCCTGGATAAAACCCAGCGTTGATGGAAGACTTCTACAGCTGGCACAATGTAAATGACAAATGTAAAACTGTTATGAACTGTAGCCAGTCTGACTTTTCTCTCTGCCTCCGGGACATACGAAAAGAGCTTTTAATTACTTACTTGGACGTCGCAGATTAATTTAACTACGGTCTCAATTTGTTTCTTTCAGGGTTTGAATGTAAATGAAAATCTAGGTTTCATGTTTTTCATGCTTTTGGAAAGCGGAGCAGGAACTGGCGGTGTGTCACTCGCTGCACGCTGCATCTCTTATTAAGACGCCTGTTTCTTTGACAGAAATGTGTGCATTGCCATAGGAACGTAATCCGGACCCCGCGTGGGGCCTGTACCGCTGCGCATGTCTAGGCAAGATTCGAGCATTCGCTTTGGCGCCCAGTGTAAATTCTTGAGGCAGACCTTTAAAAAACACTTTTTGAACCTGAATAATCCTATTGCACGAAAGGCATTAAATCGGATTTGTTCAAATTGAAATACAGTCGAGGGAATATTTGTTCTGCGCGGCTCGCGCTGGCTCTCTGAGAGACTGTGCTGAGCAGGTTATGATGATGAAGCATGACTCAGCCTCAAGTAGCCCATTTTTTTCGCTTTTCGTTGCAAGGTCTTATCTTTCCCCTGCAGGGTTTTCGGCAGTTTTTTTATAGCGCGAACTGGACACAAAGGCATTGGAGGTCTTTACATGAGCACCAGTAAAAGTACGCTTATTTTGAATGGGGACATTAAGGGATTTGTCCCAAATTACTCTCTCTCCTTCACATAATTACTTTAAAACAGGAAAAGTCGCATAAATACGATAGAATGCTTATCTTATTTAGTTTTATGCTTTTCATGTCTTAACAAAATTAAGTATCAAATTATACAAACATGTTTTGCAAGAAAAAATATAACTCATTTACTTTAACTCCTTAACTGTTCAGGCTTTTCCACCCCAGTGCAGAGACATTTTTTTGCCATTTGGGATTCACTGCACTTTGGCCTCCAGTCCATAACCTTTTTTCCACTAAGATATCCGTGCCACATTTGCATCTTTTTCACAACATCATGGGAATTGTAAGGGTTTCCAGGTTTGTGGATTGCCTTAGAGGGGACCAAGAAAATTACCAAATAATAGTTACATTGTGGGGGTTTGGGAGAATATGGGTAAAGAGTACTCCACAAAAAAAAGTGCAAGTTTTATTTTTCCAAAACATGTCATCAACAAAAGGGTTGCTGTGCTAAAATCGCCACCTTCCTAGCTTTTAGTAACATGCTGAGCTATATAAAACAAGCATTGGCATAGCCAATAGGTCTCACCTTTGGGACCTTATGTGTTTAGCCAGAACTTTTGGCTATGCTGTAGAGCATTGTGGCTGCTGTGCATTATGCTGAAAAGTTATAATAAAAAGCGTTAAGCATTTTTGTTACCTTCAAACAATCAAAGATATATATATATAAAAGTGAAAAACCTGATTAAAAAAAGATTTTAACATACAAAATGTCTTCTAGTTTTTTGTACTTGCACTGCTGGCAAATTCTTCCTGTTTGCTGAAGGACAATGAATATCTATCTCTGACCAATGAATATCTATCTCTGACTTATACGAGACTCAGGGACAGCTAATCACATTTTGCGGGGGCGTCATTTTGTTTTTCAGGTGGACACAACCCATTGCACCAGGCAACCTCGAATCTGCCGCATCCATGCACTCAGAGTACCAGGGAGGTGGTGCGTGGGGAGGGCTCTAATAATGTCCCCTACAGCCCTTAGAAACAAAATGTAGTATAGAATGCCAATAGGCATGATTATCCTTTGGATAGTAAAAACTGTGCTATTGAGTCATACCAATTATATAAGCGTGTGAGAAATTTACAAATATTACAGTTATTATGTATTAATAATAAGAAAAAAATACTGTGGTGCCATATCATAGTTCTCAGAGATGTTTCTTGTGTTTTAAATGTTCCCGTACCCACCATCTCTTCCTATGACTCTAAAACTGAGATTGCAACTGAGTGGAGACGGAATCAGGGACCCCACTGGGACACACAATTTTAAATATGCGCGTTCAGACGTTATTTCCACAAACCCCCAACTCAGGGTTGTACGACCACATGATAAGGCACCACAGCAGAATGTGATGAGGGACCCGGTCTCTTATATCTCACAAATATTCATTGTCCTTGGGTTGAGTGAGGCCCCTGAAGGTGTGGAACCATCCTAAGCCGCAGGGACCTGCCTTATATAACTTCTTAAATGAAGTAAGTAGCCTCAGACCTCCCTCTTGGTTGGTAGGAGCCACACCCGCCGCTAGACCCCGAAGTATGTGGGCTCACAATTCCTTTTTCAGTGGGGAAGACAGCTCCCTTGACCCCGCCGGGCTCCGCCTCACAGTTCTATCCTCCTAGAGGCTCCTCCTTGAAGGTATACTTAATGCCAGCCGATTACTCATTTATTTTCTCATAGCCAGCTCTGGCATTCAAGGTCTGCGGCGATTCCGGAGCCAATCAGGGGTGATCGTGCTTATGGAGAGCGGGGGCTTCCTGTGACTAGAATAATGCCATGAATGAGCGAGGGGTGGACAAGTGCCTGGAGGGCCTGGGGGAGAGCTGGGAGTGTACAAAGAGCAGGGGGGCTGTCTACAAGGGGTGTTGCCGGAAGTACTGGGGGACGGAGGGGGGTCTTTGGGATGGGATCTGGGTTGGGGGACTCTGGAAGCAGTGGGGGTGGTCTGCCCTGGTACATCGAGGACAAGCAGTAGGGCCACAGTGTGCACTGATATCAGCAGGCGCTCTGTCCAAGGGTGGCAGTTATAGCAGCAGGCGCTCTGACCAAGGGTGGCACTGATAGCAGCGGGCGCTCTGTCGAATGGACCACTGACAGCAGGACCTCACTGTCTAATGGCAGTGTACCCCAAAGGGACAGCTGGGTAGGAGAGTCCAAGGGAGTGAGACAGAAAGAGAGGGGCACTGAGAAAAACACACAGAGAAAGTAGAGACAATGAGCAGAGAGGGAGAGCGAGGACTGAGATACAATGCGGAAAGAGGGCACGTACAAAGAAGCAACTGAATGAAAGGAGTAGTGGCCAAAAGGCGATAGGGACATACATGATAAGGCGTTGTGGCAAGAGAGAGACGAGTGAAGGGCAGAGAGGTAACGCAGGCCCCTGCAGCACAGTGGGGCCCCGATCGCCGGAGCCGCTAAACCTTCATGGGGCCCATTCGACTTAATGTCAATGAATAAGAGTAGAGTGGAGTAGAGTCTTGCCGGTGGCAGAGGCAGGCTCAATCCACTTAGCGCTCTGGGTGTGATCAGCTGCACGGACAGCGCTGCACGTTTAGCGCGCTGCTTTTAATTGTTGCGATTTGAAGCTCTTTTAAAACATTTTACTGTGTATGTTGATACTGTTTTTAAAAACTTGAATTTGAATGTCAAAACTGCATTGCACCATACCTGCTCCCCTCGTAATTCTCCAGGCTGAGTCAGAGCTTGGGGAATCTACATAGTCCGCCCACTCCCGCCCTGTTCCGCCGCGTCCAATCCTGGGCGTTTGAGCGGAGGGTGAGGAGGAGCCCAGCACTTCCGGGTTCAGGGCTCACAGCGCAGCGCTCTGGCGACACTGTGAGTGGCTACTACTTAAAGTCCAGGTAAAACACACTCGCGCTGTGGAGTAGAGTCTTGCCGGTGGCAGAGGCAGGCTCAATCCACTTAGCGCTCTGGGTGTGATCAGCTGCACGGACAGCGCTGCACGTTTAGCGCGCTGCTTTTAATTGTTGCGATTTGAAGCTCTTTTAAAACATTTTACTGTGTATGTTGATACTGTTTTTAAAAACTTGAATTTGAATGTCAAAACTGCATTGCACCATACCTGCTCCCCTCGTAATTCTCCAGGCTGAGTCAGAGCTTGGGGAATCTACATAGTCCGCCCACTCCCGCCCTGTTCCGCCGCGTCCAATCCTGGGCGTTTGAGCGGAGGGTGAGGAGGAGCCCAGCACTTCCGGGTTCAGGGCTCACAGCGCAGCGCTCTGGCGACCCCCTCCACCCTCTATAAATGTGTTTAGGTCAGCGTCCGCGCAGCGGACGCGTGCAGCGGGCGCGCCGGAAGCGAGCCGAAGTCGAGCCAAAGTCCTGCCTGTCTGCGCCCGTCTGCGCCCGTCTGCGCCCGTCTGCGCCCGTCTGCGCCCGTCTGCGCCCGTCCGCGACTGGACGGGGCATGGGGCACAAACCCTTGGCTCTCTTACACCTGACACTATAAGGTATGGCAGACAGGAATTGTTAGACTTACAGCACCACACTCCCTTGTGTTGTAACCATGCCATGAGCGTTCTATCAATGAAGAAATGTAAATTATGTATGTTTACGCCCCTTATTAACATGACTTCTGGCAAAACCGTAATCGCAGTAAAAGCAGCATTACTGAATTGTAGATCCATGCGGAAACATTGTGTAGAGATATTTCATCTACTCGAGGATGACAATATTGATATCTTGTTTCTCACGGAAACCTGGCTGGACAGTCATTCAGACCCAGATATTATTCAGGCCCTACCACCTGGGTACTCCCTATCACGACTGGATAGACAGAATGGTAGAGGAGGCGGAATCGCTGTCGCTACTAAAGCACCTTTTGAATGCACCCTAACTACCATCTCTGTGGACCATTGTGAAGCTGGATCCTTCACAATTACTACAGGGCCTAATCATTCTCTCTCGGGTATCCTTATGTATCGCCCCCCTGGCAGGATTTACGACTTTATTCCCACTCTCATGGAGTCCCTAACTCATCTCGCTCTCAGGAGAAATCGCATACTGGCACTAGGTGACCTCAATGTCCATTTTGAGGATTCCACAGACAAGGAGGCAGCTGATATTATAGCGGAGCTACTCTCCATACAATTAGAGTTAAAAAACTCCCAACCCTCACCCCAACAAGGACATCTATTAGATCCTGTTTTTGGGAACTGGAAGGGAGTTCAAGTCCTTCCTCACCAGCCAATACCTTGGTCTGACCATTTTGTCATCCCGATAAGACTCCAAATGGACGGCAATGAACGTCACAAACAAAGTGTACAACAATACACTTGCAGGAAATGGAAACAATTTTCTATTGATTCCTTTAGTAAAATCCTTCAAGAGGCTGGACCGCCTAAAGGCCGGGATTGCGACACAGCATATAATCACCTCCAAACCTGCATCACTAAGGCCCTTGACAGCACTGCCCCCAAACGCGTCATGACTAGTGCCACGAGGAAAATTAAATCGGCCCCTTGGTTTAGTCAGGAGCTACAAAATGCCAAAACTGCTTGCAAAAAGCTTGAAAGGGAATGGCGCCAAAACTTTTGTCCGGATAAAAAAATCCATTATAAAGCCGCACAAAAAGAATATAATAAAATGATACGTGCGTCTAAAGCCTCTCACTATAACGACCGGATTCAAGAAGCCGAGAACTCCTCTAAGGAGCTCTTCCAGATATTTAAGGAAATATCAATAATTGACTCCAGCCCTGTCTCCCACACTGATTCTGTGGAAACCTGCAACAAAATCGCAAATTATTTCTCTGGTAAAATCGAGAAGATATATGCGAGCTTTTCTGGTAGTAAAATGTCCGGCTCTGACTTTGTAGAATATAAAGATCGTACTAGCACTCAATTTTGCTTAGACGCCTTCTCTGTTCCCTCTGCCGACATTCTAATATCTACTTGCAAAAGCATTAAATCCGGCTCTCCTAGTGACCCAGCCCCTCCTAAAATCTTAGCAGCCAGTCTGTCAGTTCTAGAGCCCCATTTTAGGCACATCCTGCAACTTTCCTTCTCCACGGCCTGTCTACCCGCAGCCTGGAAGAAAGCCATAGTCCTCCCCATAAAAAAAAAACCCAATGTTAGTCAGGATCTGTTAGAGAATCTACGTCCCATCTCCCTGCTACCTTACTTGGCCAAGCTAGCAGAGAAAATTGCCAATGTCCAACTCATGACTCATCTTGAAGCCCATAAGGCCTTTCACACATCTCAGTCCGGTTTCAGACCTAGATTCTCTACTGAAACAGCCCTCCTGAGAGCCACCGAAACTATGAGGGAAGGAGCCGATGAAGGCAAAACTATGGCCCTCATTATGCTAGACCTCAGTGCCGCGTTTGACACTGTAGCTCATCACATCTTGCTACAGTGTCTAAACCGAGCAGGTGTCATCAAAGAGGCTCTGGGTTGGTTGAAAGCTTTTCTTACCAACAGAAGCTTTCAGGTCCAAAGAGGGACTTTCCTCTCAGATAGCATGACACTTGCACAGGGGGTACCTCAGGGCTCTGCCCTGAGTCCCACCCTGTTCAACCTGTACATGGCTCCGCTGGCAGAGGTGGTACAATCGTTCGGCGTAGAGCTGGTCTCTTACGCCGACGATACCCAACTACTGATCTCCCTCTCACAATCCCCATCCGCAGAGGCTGAAAACTTCAAATCTTGCATGAGTAAATTGGCTGTCTGGATGAATGAAAATTGCCTCAAATTAAATGGCACTAAAACGGAGGTACTGGTAATAGGTGGAGGAGACTCTCTGTGGACTAAGGATTGGTGGCCCACTAGTTTGGGACCTGTACCTACTCCTAGTCAAGAAGCTAAAAACTTGGGTGTCTGGATAGACAATAAGCTATCATATGACAGCCATATCAAAAAAACGGTGGGCAAATGTTTTGGAGTTATGAAAACTCTAAACCGCACCCTAGATCTGCTTCCCCTGAATTCCAGACGCACAATGACTCAGGCACTTATCACTTCCCGTATAGACTACGGCAATGTACTGCTGCTGGGAACATCGGATAAAAACATTAGAAAGCTGCAAGTCCTGCAAAACTCAGCGGCTCGCCTTGTGCTGAGACTTCCTCGCAGGGCTCCGTCTAAACCTTCCCTGGCCTCCCTTCATTGGCTACCCATCCGACATAGGATACTATTTAAAGCCCTCCTATGGTGTCACAGGATCATCCATCTAAAAGCCCCGTCTTATTTGTCCGACTTAGCCATACCATATGAGCCGAACAGGACCCTACGCTCTATGGGAATGGGGCTGCTTAAAACCTCGCGCATAAAAAAAGCTAGGATGGGTGGAAAGTCCTTCCGCACCCTTGCGGCTAGGAAATGGAATGCCCTCCCTGCATCCATCAGATTAGAACAAAATGAGGCTTCTTTCAGGAAGCTGCTGAAAACTCATTTATTTACTTTATAATGTACAGTCTCTCTGATCTCTGGCCAAGACCTCTTTCTCCACACAGCGCGGGGACACGCCGGGAGGCGTCACCAGGCGCTTTATAAGCCCCTTTAATAATAATAAGAATAACTGTGAGATATGGGATACTCGTGGCCCCCATCTAACACTCTGCGGCTAGGGGTGGCTCATTTTATGTTACACTACAAGTGGGGACGACCAACACAAAGGGTAGAAACATAGCGAGTAGAGAAGAAGGAGCCAGATGTGACGAAGACGGGGCGGGCGTGAGGGGGAGTAACTTTTGAGGAGAGACATGGTGAGACTCAAGGGGAGATGGTGGTTCTGGGAAGAGGTATAGTGTGGCGAGGATGGAAAATATAGGGGTTACTGGCAGAAAGAAGTGAGGCGTGAAAAGTGAGAAATGACTGAAAAAAGCTTGGCTAGGGAGCAAGTGACCAAGGACACCCTCACTATTATCTGGCCAGCCTACCGTTTTTACGTGCCCCACCCCTGCAGTTGGGCCTATCATTCATTAGTAACCTGTCTGGAATGAGTCGCGCTATAATTAGACCCCTGACAGCTGAAACCGCGCTGGTACCGGGTGCCTCTCTAAAAACCCTACTTTAATAAGTAAACAAGGAGGAAAGAGGGCGCCTCGATCTGCGATGGTAGGGGGTCGAGGCGCCCGAACACTCCGTGCCGAGGCCTTGGCATTTGGCCTGGGGAGAAGAGGCTTTTCTCGTTGCCAAGCCTCATTTACGCCATTGAAAGCTGACTAATGAGGAGGAAAGCTTAGCGGTGGACAAAGTCGGTAGTACTTACTATAGAATCGAAAATCACCAACATGGCTTTGAATCATAAGTCCGCGCTCATTGAGCCTCTGCCGTCTCCTCTTATCACATGGCGAGACAGAGATCGTGAAATATCAAGCAATAAGGAAATACATTTTTCACCGGAATTTTTGCGCCTCACCAGGGGTAGTGAGCACTAAATACATTTCATTACATTACAATGAGAACAAGTTAACGAGCGTGACCAGCGTCTGACCGCCATCTGTTTCCAATTAACGCGACCGTGCTGCTTGCTCCCGAACAACCTAGGCCAGGGGATAAAGAAGGCTGGAAATGCACCCGCCTTGGACCAATTGCGTGCTGTCTTTTTTATAAAGACGCATGCACAGGCCAATAGCGGGTTAATAAAAAAAAGCACACGCACGAGAGTGTGTTCAGAGTTCAAAAACCCTTACTAAAAGCCTCCCAGAGCAGTGCATGCACGCTGGCTCAGGCAAAACCTAAAAAAGCATTTTTTGTACCGCATTTTTGTCATTTTTCTGAAAGGTAGCCAATTTTTCATACCATTTGCACTTTCAATCTATTTCCTGTTATGGTGGGAAAAGCTGTACATTTTTTAAAATTTATACAAAGAGAAATGCTGGCCCTGCGATTTTTGATAGCTATATTTTGAGCAACAAACCAAATCCTTGTTATGATTTGTATGGTCGAATTTATTTAAACCATTTACTTTTTCATATAAATCTCATTAAGTTAAAGCATTGATTGCATGAGAAAAACACTACGTACATACAATTTATACAAAAACATTTGACAAAGAATTTTAACAAAAATACATAAATACATATGACAAAATGACATCCAATCATTAAGTGTACATAAATATACAAATACGGTCATACGAGAAGCATCAGTCGTTATGTAGTATTAAGCAATGAAGCTATTTGCAGTAAGGAAAAGAAAACAAAATGAATTGTAACAAATACAAATTTTCAATTGTCTGATAAATAAACTTGAATTCTTTCTGCTATTGCCAATTCCTTTCTGCTATTGCCTCTGCTATTGCCAATTCCTTTCTGCTATTGCAATAGCAGAAAGGAATTGGCAATAGCAGAGGCAATAGCAGAAAGGAATTGGCAATAGCAGAAAGAATTCAAGTTTATTTATCAGACAATTGAAAATTTGTATTTGTTACAATTCATTTTGTTTTCTTTTCCTTACTGCAAATAGCTTCATTGCTTAATACTACATAACGACTGATGCTTCTCGTATGACCGTATTTGTATATTTATGTACACTTAATGATTGGATGTCATTTTGTCATATGTATTTATGTATTTTTGTTAAAATTCTTTGTCAAATGTTTTTGTATAAATTGTATGTACGTAGTGTTTTTCTCATGCAATCAATGCTTTAACTTAATGAGATTTATATGAAAAAGTAAATGGTTTAAATAAATTCGACCATACAAATCATAACAAGGATTTGGTTTGTTGCTCAAAATATAGCTATCAAAAATCGCAGGGCCAGCATTTCTCTTTGTATAAATTATTCTATGGTCCAGCTGACCCTGTGTCCCGGGACCTAACTCCTTATTTTCTGCGTACATTTTTTAAAAGCAGACAATGTTCTGAATTCAGCAAGGGGTCAATTTGTGTTGACTTTTTAAGGTTTTCAGAAGAAAACTTGGAGCTTATTTACAAGCCCCTTGCACTGCTAGAGCCTCACTTTTTAATGAGGCTCCGGCAGTGAAGAGTGCAGACCCATATCTCAGAGGCCTCGCAAAGCCACTTTGCATGGCTTTTCATGGTCTCGTAGGTATGGTGTAATGCAATGCAGTACAAGTCGCTGTATTCCCTTCTGCTCAGGGGAGCATTCCATGGGCAGCGTTTTTGTGGGTTTTCCCACTCAACTGCCATGGGTTTAGACGCATTCCCAGATTTTCCAGGATCTATAAACCTGGAAATGTGCCAAAACTATACTCCAGAAATATCTTTGCTTCCACTAGTTTTTTCCCGTTTCTATGAGTGCTGCATGCAGCACACATAGAAAGGAAAAAGCCTCCATGGATTGTTTTAAAAATAATCCTGCCTGTAACCGAGGCACCCTTGCCTCATGGTGCAGGGTGCCTGCGTTGGAGCCATACACCAAATTGTGCATTGGAGCAGGTAGAAAGGATAGGAATGCGCTGTATCTTGTGCGTACTGTGCATTCCTGCCCATTAGAATTGGCGTAGAGTAGCGTAGCAAAAGGACTTGCAGTACTGTTCTACGACAATTCATTGTAAGTGAGGCCCTAATTATTAAAATAAAAAGGATTGCAAATGTGTAGGAATAAAACAGTCATTTGTGACAGTGTTTTTCTCTGTAACGTCTTGTCATGTTTCTGATTTACAAAAGCAATATACTGTTATGTCTGCTGACCCATTTGGGTGTGGGGATATATAGGATTTGTAGGTTCTCCAAGAACAAGGTACTCAGAGCCAACAACTGTGATGCACCTTACAATGGCTTTTTACTTTGTATAGGGCATAGAATAATTCATATGGTAAACTATGAACAACTTAAAATGGGTCAGAAGGAAATCTATCTATTTCTGAAATATCACCAGATACTGAACGTAGGAGCAGTGGTTATGTGTGCATTACTAAATTTGTGGGGACTAATACTAGCAGGGAATTCCTATGGCATTTTGTGAAGTGTCTTCATTCTTACATTTACGGAAACCAAACATCTGTGGGTGTCCATGTGGGGTTCTAATGAGGGTTTTGTGCACAGAAGCCTTGCAAACCTCACACTTTGCCTAAAATCAAATATGTTCCTTATATTTCTGTGAGGAAAAGTTCTAGATTCTGTGAGGAGCCCCACATTTTCTACCAGCCAGCACTCCCCTACATCTCCCGATAAAAATGGTACTTCCTTTGTGTGGGTGGGCTGACTGCGCGTAACAGGAAAGGGTGCAAAACGCAACAAGGGCATATTGAATGTTTCCACAGAAAACAATCCTGTTTTTTACAAAATTAGTACCTGTGGAATTTGTGGTTTGTCTCGGCTGCCACCCAGAGAAACCTTCCAAACCTGAACGTTTTAATTTACAGGTGAGGCCAGAGTAGTCTGACTTGCATTGATCTCATGAGATTTTCCTACCTTAAAGCACTGCAATATTCAAACTTCGGCTAAAAACACAGTTTCCTAAGTTTTGAAATATGTGGCGTATCCACAAATTTCCTACCACCCAGCATTCCCACAGGTCTCCCGGAAATAAAAACCAGTGCACCACTTGTTTGGATGGGTCAAGAGACCACAACAAAAAGGGCCCTACAGTGCTAGGTGCAGAGATCAGCAATTTGGGTAGCTGCAATATTTGGGGCTGCGGTTGGCCGTCATCCATGAAAAACCTACTAAACTCAGACATTTTTTAAAACAAGACACCCAGGTGATTTTGGGGCGGTGTGCCTTTCCTGAATCCAAAAATATTTTCTTACCCACTATGCACTGCATACCTCAAACATTGCATAAAATCTCTCATTTTACTTTTTTATTTCTGTGAGGAAACTTCCGGAATCAGCAGGAATCCACAAAATTCCTACCAACCAGCATTACTTTACTTGTCCTGATAAAAAACAACACTGCCCCACTTGTGTGGCTGGGCTTAGTGCCCGCCAGAGGAATGGATCAATACCAGGTCAATGGGAGTCCTCGACTCGGCCCACTGACATCACAGATGGAAGGGAGGATGCATGGGGACTGAAGCGGAAGTGATTTTGCTTTGCTTCCACCATGAGGATTCAAAACAGGAAACATCTTGTGCAACCACCTGAGGTTTTCTGTAAATCATCCCCAGCATCAGAAAATGGCAGCTTTGGGTTTTGGGGGCCTTCCTACAAATCCCTGTACCCTCTGGCAGGCACCGCATGGTGCCTGCCACGTAGTGTAGGGATATGTGTAATGTTTATTTTTTGTACTGCGGCATGTGCTGCAGCCCACAGCACCCTCCACAATCCAAAATATAGACATTGTGACCACTGACAGCAAGTCAGGTGGTCCAACTTACGAAAGGATGGTGGTCTGACGAAAGTCCGACAGCCATCATAATGAGGCCCTATGTACTTAATTTGCAAAAGAATAAGTGCCAGGGCCCAAAGTTTTGCTCAGAAGCATATAACCAGCACTAATGATTGTCGAAATGCCAAATACAAAGGCTGCGTAGTCTTGATTCCACCTCATGCCTCGTTAATCCACCGGTGACACACCCCTGCCCTTTATCTCACTCTTGCAGGTTTCTGCTTTTAACACTGTCTAGTAATGAGCTTGAAGCATCAGGAGTGTGCAGGCAACGTTATTACTACACAATGAGCTGCAGTGTAACGGAGGATGGACGCACAGGAGCTCCTCCGCTGCCAACACCAGTTCAACTGCCACAACTCATAACAGTACATTCTTAACCCCCGGCATTGAAGATTCATGAGGAGGAATCTCCAGAACACCAGATTCCAATGCAGGCTGAACAGTAAATAACACATATTAAGTATTACACTTCTTCCCTTTTCCCAACAACAACAAAAACCAAACACAAAACACTGTACTTGGGAAAAAAGGACCACACTCCATAACAACACATCAATAGATAATACACAGAAATACCTTCATGTACGAAACCTGCTAGGCTTAACTATGATTCTAGAATTTCTTTGTCTGATCGCGTCCTGACATTTTTCAGAAAATCTTGATCATACCTTGGTTGTTCACCATCCTGTACATGATCAAGAATGTCAGTAGGGACCAATGTATTATGATGAACATACTCACAACCGTTGTCACCCTCATTGCCCACCGTCACAATTTTTGATAGATTCCACCAGTGTCCACCATTTACATTAATGGCATTACTGGTAATAAATGCATGGGTGACAATTTTCCTGGACTCGGGGGGCTCCACTTGAATGTCTTGCGAAGCATGCAGAGGAAGTGGAAGCATGTGGAGGATACAGTGTTGATCTGTCGGTTTGTGAGTGAAGAATCGAGTATTATGCCGAGGTTGCGTGCTTGGTCCAGTGGGGGGGGAGTGTCTGACGGCGGGGGACCACCAGGTGTTGTCCCATGCGGTGGAGCCAAGGATGAGGACTTCTGTTTTCCTGGAGTTGAGCTTCAGGCAGTTGTTACACATTCAGATAGGTTGTGACAGCTTTCATCCATTCTTGGAAGTTGTGCCTGGTTCCTTGGCAAGGGAGAGGATGAGCTGAGTGTCATTGGCATATGAGACAACGATGAGAACGTGATTTCTGACGATGGTTGAAAGGGGGCCATGTGGACTTTGAAAAGTGTGGTGCTCAGGGAGGATCCTTGTCGTTCTCCGTATCTGATCTCTGCTGGTTCTTAGAGGAAGGGCAGGTGTCTGACTCTCTCTGTTCTGCCTGATAGGAAAGAACATATCCAGTCAAAGGCCTTTCCTTGGATACCTGTGTCTTGGAGTCAGGTGGCTAGTGTGCGGTGGGAGACGGTGTTTAAGGCTGCTGATAGGTCCAGGAGGGTGAGGGCTGCTATGTGCTCTTGTTCAAGGAGGGCACAGATGTTGTTGGTGGCAGCAAGAAGGGTGGTCTCAGTGTTGTGGTTGCTGCAGAATCCGGACTAAGAGGTGTCTAGGATGCTTTGGGTTTCTATAAACTTGCTAGCTGGTCATTAATGGCCTTTCCAATTACTTTGGAGGCAAAATGAAGCAGTGAGATAGGCCCGAAATTCTTGAGGTCTGATGGGTCTGCAGAGGATTTCTTTAGGAGGGGGTTGACTTCGGCACACTTCCAGTTGTCGAGGAATGTGGCTGTGTCGAGGGAGCTGTTGATAGTTCGGCATAGCTCGGGTGCAATGGCAGTGGCGGGCATGTCGAAGATGTGCAGCGGACAGGGGTCAGAAGGTGTCCCAGAGTGGATGCTCTTCATTGCCTTTAAGGTGTCCTCTGTGGTGAGAGGGGTCTAGGTGAGAAGGGTCTGTTGGGTGGCGCCGTTGGGGTGGGGGTTGATGTGGTGCCTTGGTCTTGATTGTCCAAGTTGTTGTAGAGCTTCTTGATCTTGAGGTGGAAGACGGAGCTGAGTTTGTGACAGAGGTCTTGGAAGGGAGGAGGGCTGTCAGTTGGTTTCGCTGTTGGCTTTGGCCTATTCCTGTATGATGACAAAGAGTTCCTTGGAGTTGTGGGTGTTGGCAGGGATTCAGTCTTGGATGAAGGTTTACTTTGTTGATTTGATGAGTTGGTGGTGATCTATGATGGCTATTTTGTAGGTGGCGTGTGCTTCAGGGGTTCTGCTGTTTCTCCATGTCTTCTCCATGTCTTCTCCAGTCATCAGCAGGTGCTCTTGGATTCTCTGAGTTATGTGGTGAACCAGTTGGCTTTCTTGTTGTGTCGTCTTGTGGTGATCTGAATGGGGGCGAGAGTGTTGGCACAGTTGGTGATCCATTGCTGGAGGTTGCTTGCTGCTGTGTTGGCGTCTGAAGTAGTAGGGGGTGGTGTGCAGGTGAGGGCGGAGGTGAGGAGTTCTTCATAGGCTTTGTTCCAGCTTCTGTGTGGGAGGCGGCACGTTTCCTTGGGTGCAGTGGATTTCCTAAAGGAGAAATGGATGCAGTGGTGTTCGTTCCAGAGCAGTTCCGTGGTGTGGCTGAAGCTAAAGTTATTTTTTCCATTGAAGATGGGGTCGAGTTTGTGTCCTGCTGTGTGAGTGGGGGTCGAGACAATTTGTTTCAGTCCTATGTTGGTGAGGTTCTCCAGGAGGGTGGTGGTGGTTGGATTGCTGTCGTTTTCTAGATAGAAGTTCAGGTCTCCAAGTAGTATGTAGTCCATGGAGGTGAGGGCGTGGGGTGTGATGTGGTTGGCGATGACATTAGTGAAGGGGGTGCGGTGTCCAGGTGGTCTGTAGGTGAGTGTTCCATGGAGCATCATTCTGAAGTTGAGCTGGATCTGGAAGTGGATGTGTTCCATGGGGGGGCGAGGTGTCATCCGAGTTGGTGATTGTCAGTCGGAGGGAGCTTTTCTGGACGATGGCGAGGCCTCCTCCTGGATGGTTGGTGCAGTCTTTCCTCAGGTTCTTGTATCCGTCGGGGATAGCGGTTGCGATGACCAGTGCGGAGCTGGTGTTTTTGCAGTTCTCTGTGAGAAAGGCAACATCGGACGTGTGGGTGTTGAGAAGGTCCCGGATTTCTACGGCATGTCAGCACAGGGAGCGTACTTTGAGGAGGGTGCAGTCTAGTGGTTTGTGTGCACTGGCGCCCGGATGGGCTGGAGGCTACTGCTGGGGTCCCGATGTGGATGAAGGTGCGGCGGCAGTGTCCGCAGGAGATTGGGCTTTAAGTGTTGCTCAGCATCGACAGCTGGCAGTTGTTGTGTCCGAGGCTTTGTGCGTGGAGAGTGCTGGGGTAGGGGTTTGGAGTGACCATCATCCCTGGCCGCAGTCGGGTCGTGGACCGGCACAGATGGGCTTGCCTTTGTCGCGCCTTCATATTGCGACCGTGAACACGGCGCACAGCTAAATTCATTCGCCCCTCAGGTCCAGACTTATGCTGGTTACCTGAAACCTTGATTTACTTACGTCTACATGCCGTATCATCTTGAACTCCCACAGACACAGCATGTAATTGCTCCTAACCAGCCGCAGCCTTGGTCGATTACCTCGCCGCACTTTTCAGACTTCATTCGGTCTGTCCCTCCATGACTACGCTGATTGCCTGCCATTCAATCAACACAAAACCTTCATGGTTTATAAGCATCCGACATGTCCCATGCAACCTTTTCAGGATGCCTTTCCCTTGACCTGATTCATTCTAATCCAAGGTCACCCCGCAGCCATCACAGCACTCATCGTATTCAGGTACCCGGGTGCTGATGATGATTTGAAATTGTACAGGTTGAAACGCCATTGACCTTTCAACACATCTGTGGGTGTTATTGTGGTTTCTTTAAACAGCTGAATAATTTTATGAATCCCCTTCTGACTGTTTTCTTAACCATCAACTAATTTGTTTCTTGTGCCGTTTTTTGCTGTTACCTCACCATTGTCATGTGTCACGTGTCACCTGCGCCGTTTCACCTTTTCCATGAGCACATATGTGCACACAAGCATTTGGGTTACACCTGCATATAATGTAATGTAATGCTGATATAACTACTTCCACTAAAACAGACATTTTTCTCATTATTGTGGTCACTCGTATTTTTTTTTTTTATTTTTTTTTTGGCTTGCCCCAACATGGGCGCTGGGAAGCCTTACAAAAGAGATAATCGATACGTGACAGACTAGCGTGCACACCAGAATGAAAGGTATATTGCTTCTCGCTAGGATTATGATACCGAGGGCCCTCAAAAAATCAGACAGTAATCTACCAGAGGTTTCGCCTGATCTAGGGGGCAAGCGCTTCAGTGTCCCATCCAAAGCTGCATTGCAGTCACCCACCAATAGCATGTCTCCTTCAGGCAAATTCAACAGGTGTGTACCCATGTTGTTTAAGGTGGTAGCGTGCAATTGTGGAGGGATATATACAAGGATGAGACATTAAGCAATCTACCCTCCCACTTTCCAGAGACCGAAACAACTCGACCCAACGGGTCACGTACTACTTTCTGAACCTGAAAAGGAAAGGAGCTGTGTACAAGGATGCCAACTCCTCCAGAACCACAAGTATAGCCTGCATGGGCTATGAGTTTATACCCCCATCTATTGAGTGCACAGTAAAAGGGACCGTGGATATGAGTTTCTTGAAGAAGTACCAGGTCGGGCGCCTGGCGTTTAAGGTACTGTAACACTACACCCCTCTTTATTGGATCACCAAGACCATTGACATTCCAGGAGAGAAGTTTGAGACAGCCCAGCAAAGAACCCATACATTCACCAACGCTCATCTTTTAAAGCATAAGGCGGGGCCCCTGGCCCTTAACACAGAAGAAAAGTATTACTGACATAGCGGAGATGCGTTCCGATAAGAACCTTCTCATGAACAATATGTAATTGGAAACAAAACAGTCATATGCACCAATGTTAATTATACACCCAACTAGACGGACATCCACATAATTGAAATTGCTAAAGACGACCACTTGAAAAGGACCACACAAAAAACAAAATAAAAACATCACTACAAAACCCCAAATCCTACTCAGAAATACCCTCCTCCCTGCCTCCCTCAACGTGGACTTAAAACTGCCAACTCCTTAAAATTGCAGAGTACCTATATACCCAAACAACCGACTAAACATGGGGGAACACTACTCAGCCGAGCAAACCAAGAGTGCCATCCATGAAATACAATTTTCCCTCCCCCTCCCTTTCAAACCCACTGACTTGCCCAGAATCAAACGTTGTACAAAGCATCGCATCATGAGTAATTGACGTATATTAGCAATACCAAACTGTTCCCCTGTAGTGTAGTTCCTATATTCCCATGAACCTTGAGGACATGATCAGGGAGCAGCATCTTTTGGTGCAAGAGTCAGAGGCGAGGTGGGCTGAGTTGGAGGCGGCCAGGAGGAGATATGGTCTGAGCAGGACGACAGGGATAGGGTGGACAGGGCCAGGTGGGAGCAGGCAGAGGGCAGAGTGGGACAGCATTGGCAGTTAGGGACAGCCAAGACGGCGGTGAGACCTGACGGTGCCGGAGCCCGCTCAGGTTGGAGCGACTTGGGTGGTGGGGGGGGTTCCCTGCTGACGGCTGTCAGCAAAGGGGTGGTAGGCACGGCGGGGCGCAAGACGGCCTCAGGATGCTGCCTTAAAGCAGCAGGGGGGTCCGCAGCAGCCTTCCCTCCAGCGCGTGAACGGGCAAGGCATCGTGTGTGGAGCGCGAGTGTGGGGGTGGTGTGAAATTGCAGAAAGGAGTGAAGAGAGAGGTACGTAAGGTTACGTGGAAGCCTGTGGAGGATGAGCCTGTTTTGGAGTTGGATTATGGTACTGAGAGTGATGAACTGGAGGACGGGGAGGTGAGGGATGACAATGATAGGATGGGGGGTGAGGAGCAACAGTGGTCTTGGTGTTTGACAGGCCTCTCAGAAGAAGAAGGGCAAGGCGAAAGTGGACACCAAAAAGGTTGGAAGTTCGAGAGATCGGTCGGGAAAGTCACAGACACCCTTGACAGGTGAGGGGTCCTGTTGGACGGCTTGGGACGAGGGGCTGAAAGGGGGGAGGAAGAAGGCTTGCAGGTCGGTGGGTGTGGGCGATGGGTCAGTGAGGGATGCAGGGGGGCAGCACCAGGTGTGCCTGGTTTGGGGAAGTCTAAGACTGAGGCGGGTAAGGCTGTGTCGTTGGCAGTGGGTACAGTCTGACAAAATAGAGGGGAAAGATGACAAGGGTGAGAAGAGTGAGGACAAACACCAGAAAAAGCTGTCGTATAAGGGTTTGGCTATGCCTCTGGGCTCCCATCTCTCGGATAAGATTAAGAGCAGGATTTGGAAGCATGAATACGTAGATGTGTTTAAGTTGTTACACAGGGAGGTGCAGGCGAAGGAAGGTTCTAAGGAAGAGAAGTCAGACCTGACTTGGAGACCTAGGGTGCCGGTGAATATGGAAAATTGGACGTCCGCCTTTCTTATTTACGCAAGTATCTATTGCGAAAAGCACGTGAACAGGGCCATCCCCCTTTTGAAGTATATAGATATTATCCGGAAAGCTCAGTTGCAGTTCGGGTGGTTTGCCTGGCTGAGCTACGCTAAAGAGTTTCGGGCCCGAGTTAGCGTTAACCCAGACAAGCCGTGGGGGGAAATTGACTGGGAACTTTGGATGCAGTGGATGGCGTTGACGCACTCGTCGGCGTCCACACACATGGCCAGTGGTCTGTCGGTGACTTACCAGTCCTTTACGCCGCGGCCTGCCCAGTCTGGGGCTGAAGGGTCTGCCACAGCTGCAGCAAACATGTCAGCCTGCCAAACCAGGCACCAATACTACAGGTGCGTGCTGGAGCTACAACAGGGGATATTGCTCTTGGTACCCCTGCAAGTTCAAGCATGAGTGCTCCAAGTGTGGAGGACGGCATGCCCTCACCCAATGTTTCACCTTGGTCAGGCCTTCGGAACAGCGGCGAAACTCAAATGCGAGGGGTAGGGGAGAGCCTGGACAGAAGGGCGCCTACACCGGTTAGGGTGGAGGCGATGGCCCTGTCGCTCTCGTGTCACCCGCAATGGAGGCGGCTTTGAAGTTACAGTGGGGTTTCACAGAGCGTTTTCATGTGGGCTATCAGGGACCTAGGGTGCGGAGATGGGCGGACAATCTAAAATCGGCTAAAGAATTGCCAGGAGTGGTGGCAGCCAAACTGCAGAAAGAGGTGATGGAAGGCAGGGTAGCGGGCCGTTTGTTGATTGGCTCCATGACCATATGATTGTCTCCCCATTGGGAGTCATCCCGAAGAAAAAGGAGGGTGAAATCCACATGATCCATCACCTCTCGTGGCCGGAGGGCAGTCCATGAATGATTTCATCGCAGAGGCAGACTCACGGGTGCTCTATGTGTCGGTGGATGATGTGATCCGCCTTGTGCGGGTGTGTTGGCCAAAGGCGGAACTGGCGAAGTGTGATATTAAATCTTCATTCCGCCTTTTGCCGATACACCCTGCGTATTTCTCTCTGCTGGGGATGTAGTTTGCCGGGGCCATCTACGTGGACAAGGTTTTGCCCATGGAGTGTGCTATTTCCTGTGCGCTTTTCGAGATGTTTAGCATATTTTTGCAATGGGCTTTTACACAGATGAGCGGGCATCGAGATGTGACTCACTATCTGGACGATTTTCTCTTTCTTGGGAAGGGCCAATCGGGTGACTGCGGCAGGGCCCTGTCGAAGTTTCAGGAGATGACGCAATGGTTCGGGGTCCCCCTGGCACCTGAGAAAACAGCTGGGCCCAGCTGCTGTTTGACGCTCCTGGGGATTGAGCTGGATTCCATTCATTGGATAGCTCGCCTCCCGCAATTAAAGGTGGCAGAGACACAGGCGTGCCTGTTGTGGGTGATTGGAGAAAAGAGGATTGAGTTGAGGGCAGTGCAGCAACTGTTGGGCTTTCTGAACTTTCCATGCCTGGTAGTGAGGGCTGGACGGATGTTCTATAGACGGCTCGTCATGGTCATGTCGGGGGCAGTCTAATCACACCACAGGATTTCCATGCGGGTGAGGGCTGAGTTGAGGACATGGCTGACGTTCCGGACTGATTTTAACGGGGTGTCCCTTGACTTTGTGGACCAACGAATGGTTTGGCAAATCCAAATTTACTCTGACGCAGCCGGGGCACCAGGTTTTGGCATCTTTTGGGATGACAGATGGTGCGCTGAGGAATGGCCGGCCCATTGGGTAAAGCAAGGGAGGAGCATTGGATTTCTGGAGTTTTTCCCCTTGTTAGTAGCATTGGAGGTGTGGGGGGTCGGAGTTTCAGAACAGGTCAGTGTTGTTCCATGTGGACAATATGACGGTGGTCGAGTTGGTCAACCGGCAGAGGGCAAGAGATCTGAGAGTGCTGCGTTTGTTGAGGAGTTTCTTGCTGAAATGTCTGAAATTGAATCTGGTTTTTCGAGCCAAGCACGTCCCTGGGGCGAATAATGACATTGCGGATGCTTTGTCTCGCTCGCAGTGGCAGCGGTTCTGGAGACTGCCACCTGGAGCAGATCAGTGCAAGACCAGGCTGCCGGCTGGCGTCTGAGCCTTGGGGGAGTGAGGGTGTTAGGTCTGGTGGAAAAATCCATAGCAGACTCAACTAAGCGGACCTACAGACTGGCGTGGGCAGAGTTCGGATCATTTATGGGATGGCGAATTGATGCGGAATGTGGAGATCGTTCATCGATGGAGCAAGGGGTGTTGCAGTTTGTATTGCATTGCATCGACAGGGGGTTGTCTTCTGTAACCATTGCTGGAAAGTTGGTGGGGCTGTCTTTTTATTGTAGGTTGTTTTTTGTTTTTGACCCTACAAAAGATGTGGTTATAGGTAGGGTGCTCAGAGGTTGGGGTAGGGAGAAGGGGGTAGGGGCATTGAGGGAAGACATTTAATTTGACTTGCTGGTCAATTTGGTTAAGGTTCTGTTGTTGTGTTGTTATGACAGTTTTGAGGTAAGAATTTTCCATTTATCAATCAATACATTTATAGAGCATACTACTCACCCGTAAGGTTCTCAAGGCGCTGAGGTGTGGGGGGGGGGGGTGCTGCTACTGCTCGAAGAGCCAGGTCTTGAGGTGTTACCTTTACCTTTACCTTTCCTGAAGGTGAGGTGGTCCTGGGTCAGTCGTAGGTGGGCTGGGAGGGAGTTCCACGTCTTGGCCGCCAGGTAGGAGAATGATCTTCCTCCGGGGGTGGTTCTGCGGATCCGTGGGACGGTGGCGAAGGCGAGGCTGGCGGAGCGGAGTTTGCAGGTTGGAGTGTGGAACATGAGGCGGTTGTTGAGGTATTCAGGGCCTGTGTCATGGAGCGCTTTGTGTGCGTGGGTGAGGAGCCTGAACGTGATCCTTTTGCTGACGGGGAGCCAGTGCAGGCCTCTCAGGTGGGATGATATGTGGTTGTGGCGAGGGATTTCGAGGATGAGTCGTGCGGATGCGTTCTGTATGCGCTGGAGTCTTCTGCAGTTTGACTGTCGTTCCTACATAAAGGGCATTCACGTAGTCTAGTCAGCTGGTGACGAGGGCCTGGGTGACCGTCTTTCTGGTTTTGGTAGGAATCCATCGGAAGATCTTCCGGAGCATATGCAGGGTGTTGAAACATGAGGATGAGATGGCAGTGACTTACTTGGTCATCGTGAGAGAGGAGTCCAGGATGAATCCCAGGTTGCGTGCGTGGTCCGTGGGTGTCGGTGCAGTGGCCAGTGCTGTGGGCCACCAGGAGTCGTCCCAGGCGGATGGGGATGGTCCGAGGATGAGAACCTCCGTCTTGTCTGAGTTCAGTTTCAGACGGCTAAGTTTCATCCATTCCGCTGCGTTTTTCATTCCTTCCTGGAGGTTGAGTTTGGCGGTGGCTGGGTCTTTGGTGAGGGAGAGTATTAGCTGGGTGTCGTCGGCGTATGAGATGATGTTTAGGTTGTGTTTGTGTGCGATGGCGGCGAGGGGGCTCATGTAGATATTGAAGAGGGTTGGGCTGAGCGATGAGCCTTGGGGTACGCCACAGATGATCTCGGTGGCCACGGAGCGGAAGGGAGGGAGGCGGACTCTCTGGGTTCTGTCGGAGAGGAACGAGGTGATCCAGTCCAGGGCTTTACCTTGGATCCCGACGTTGTGGAGGCGGGTTGTTAGGGTGCAATGGCAGACTGTATCAAAGGCGGCAGAGAGGTCTAGGAGGATGAGGGCGGTTGTTTCCCCATTGTCAAGCAGGGTCCTGATGTCGTCGGTGGCTGGAATGAGGGCGGTCTTGGTGCGGTGGTTTGCTCAAAATCTGGACTGGGATGGGTCGAGTGAGCCATTGACCTCGAGGAATGCGGTCAGCTGTTTATTGACGGTCTTTTTGATGATTTTAGCAGGGAAGGGAAGAAGAGAGATGGGGCGGAAGTTCTTGAGGTCTTTGGGGTCTGCTATAGGTTTCTTCAGTAGAGCGTGGATCTCTGCGTGCTTCCAGCTCTCAGGGGAGGTGGCGGACGCGGGGGAGTTGTTTATGACGTTCCGTGGGTGGGGTGCGATGATGGTGTCGGCTTTGTTGAAGAAGTGGTGAGAGCATGGGCCGGAAGGAGAGCCGGAGTGGATGGTGTTCATAACGTGGGCGGTGTCTTCAGTGCTGATGGGAGTCCAAGCACTGAGGGTGGTTGTAGGGGGCATTGGTTCAGTGACTAGGGGCGAAGCCTGGGTGCCGAAGCTGTTGTGTATATCGGCGATCTTGCGTTGAAAGAACGTGGCGAGGGAGTTGGAAAGGGCTTGCGACTGTGTTATGTCGTTGCTGCTGGCGCTGGGGCTGGAGAGCTCTTTTACGATGCTGAAGAGTTCCTTGCTGTTGTGTATGTTGTTGTCCCGCCGTTCTTCGAACGATGTCTTTTTGGTGGTGTGGATCAGCTGGTGGTGTTTGCGAGTGGCGTTCTTGAGGGCTGTCAGGTTTTCTGTCGACTGTTCGCGGCACCAGGTTTTCTCGAGGGTTCGGCAGGATTGCTTCGATTCTTTGAGGTCGTCGGTGAACCATGTGGTTTTCCTGTTGCCGGGGCTGCCTGGGGGGGTTCTTCAGTGGTGCAAGGGTGTCGGCGCAGTTGATGATCCACTGTGTGAGGTTGCGGGATGCGTCGTTGGTGTCAGCAGTGTTGATTGGTGGGTTCTGACTCAGTGATGTGGTTAGCTGGTCTGTGGTGACTTTGCTCCAGCATCTGCGGGGGATCTGTTGCGGGCGGTGGTGGGATGTGGTCTTCTTAAAGGTGAAGTGGATTCAGCTGTGGTCGGTCCAGTGCAGTCCGGTGGAGTGGCTGAAGGTAAGTTGGCTGCTGGCAGAGAAGATGGGGTAGAGCGTGTGGCCGGCGTAGTGGGTGGGGGTGTTCACCAGTTGCTTGAGTCCGAGATTGGCAAGGTTGTCGAGCAGGGTGGTGGTGTTGTTGTCATTGTTGTTCTCCAAGTGGAAGTTCAGGTCCCCTAGGAGGATGTAGTCTGATGAGGCGTGGGCATGTGGGCTGATGAAGTCGGTGATGGCTTCACTGAATTGTGTGCGTGGGCCCGGGGGTCTGTTGATGAGGGTTCCTCTGAGGGTGGTCTTGGGGTCGGTGTGGATCTGGAAGTGTAGTTGTTCGGCAGTGGTGAGGGCATCTTCGGAGTTGGTCGTGATGCTGATGGTGTTCCTGTAGATGATGGCGATTCCTCCTACGGTTTGGTTGACGCGGTCCTTTCGAGTGATCTTGTAGCCGTCCGGGATGGCTATGGCGATGTCGGGGGCTGAGGAGGCGTTCATCCAGGTTTCTGTGAGGAAGGCGACGTCTGGTGCTGTTGTGTCGAGGAGGTCCCAGAGTTCGACAGCGTGCTTGTGGACGGAGCGGGTGTTGAGCAGGATGCACTTGAGGTGGTTGTTGTTGTTGCCTAGTCCGGACGGTGAGGTGCAGGTTCGGACGCAGGTGAATTTGCAGATTTGGCAGGTGAAAGGTCCGTGGGTACGCTTTGGGGTGGCTTGGTAGCAGTCGGCTGGTCGGCTGGTATTGAGTGCAGAGAGGGTGGTGGCGTCGTATCTCAGTCGGGTTTCGGCGGGGGCCAGGGGTTCTGGCGCTGGGCGCAGTCCCTTTGGCGCGCCAGCGGCACGTCCACTGCGCGTGTCCGCTGCATGGTCGCTTTGCGGCCTCCATATGAGGGGCTATGGGAGGGAGGAGCAGCTGGGAGGCGGGAGCGGGGCGGCGAATGAGGCACCAGGAGGGTGGGGCATCAAGGGAGGCAGCGGCGGGAAAGCGCAAGGGAGGGGAGTGGGTGGGGGTTTGGCAGAAAAGGCAAAAGAGGGCAGGGGGGGAGAGGGCAAAGGGGCACCAGAGGCGACAAGAAACAATACCAGTAGCAAAAAACAGTCAGAGGCAGAGAAAAAAAAAAAAAGGACAGAATCACAGGCAGCCAAGCAAGGACACAGCGGGCAGCGGGACAGCGGCACAGGAGGACCGTGTGGCGGCTGAGGGGGCGACCTACCTGGTGACAGGGCCAAGGGTCGCTCCCTTCACCACTGCGCGGCCTCCATATGAGGGGCTATGGGAGGGAGGAGCAGCTGGGAGGCGGGAGCGGGGCAGCGAATGGGGCACCAGGGGGGCGGGGCCGCAAGGAAGGCAGTGGCGGGACAGCACGAGGGAGGGGAGCGGGTGGGGGGAGGCAGAAAAGGCAAAAGGGGCAGGGGGGAGAGGGCACAAGGGCACCAGAGGCAACAATAAACAATAATAGTAGCAAAAAACAGTCAAAGGCAGAGAAAAAAAAAGGACGTAATCACAGGCAACCAAGCAAGGACACAGCGGGCAGCGGGACAGCGGCACAGGTGGACCGTGTGGCGGCTGAGTGGGGCGACCTACCTGGTGACAGGTATGGATGGTATGGATGTTTTTTGAGGCTTTCAGAGTCTCTGAGCTGCTGGGGACGAGGGCAAGAGATGGCAGGACGTATGAGGAGATCAGATTGGATTCCAGTCGTCCGGTCGTCTGGGGATTTGGTTGGGACAGTCTAAAACGGATCAGTTGGGGAGGGGTAAGTGAGTTTGGTTGTGTGAGGCTGATTGTGGAGGGTTGTGCTCGGTGACTGAGTAGAGGGCATTTCTGGGTTCCTCAAAGGCTACTAGTGAGATCTTTTGTCATGCGTCTGGGGGAAGTGACGGCTGCACAATTGTTGGCGGTCTTGCGCATGGCATTGACCCGGCTGGGCATGAGTCGGGCGGGCTTTGGGACGCATTCTTTCCGCATTGGGGCATCAACGGCGGCTGCACGGTTGGGTTGGTCTTGGGATAGGATCCGCCGGATTGGTAGGTGGAGGTCTCGGTGTTGTGTGCGTTATGTCCGGAAGTAATGTCTTGGCCTGGGAGTTGGGGCGAGTAGGGAAAGGGGGGAGTTGGGGGTGCTGTGTTTCAGGATGTATACTAATTCCTTTTTCTTCTCTTAGGTTGCGTGGGTGGCCAGTGGGCCAAGACAATCACATGGATTGTGGGGCATTTGTTTGTGCACTGGTCCTCCAAGTATGCAGAACAACAGGTGTACGGCTGTAACCTGGGACTCAGAGGACAACAACATGAGGTGCATTGGTGGGGCAAAGGGGGGATGCGATGGGGGGCACTATTACCCTGGCTCGCTAAGATGGTCCTTCAGAAAGGATGTCCTGATCTGTTGATTACTCATTTGGGGGAGAACAACTTAATTTGGCTGTCGGGTTTGACGCTCTTACAGCTGATGCAAAGAGACTTGGCTGTGATGAGACAAAGATTGGCTGGGACTTGTATTGCATGGACTGAATTTGTCCCTAGGTTGATTTGGAAAGGGGCAATCAAACATGGGGCAGTTGAAAAAGCTTGAAGGAAATTGAACAGAGCTATGAGGGTCTTTTGCGAGGAGAAAGGCATTAAAGTAATAGTGCACCCTGGACTGCAACTGGAAGAACCGCTACTCTTTAGGGATGACGGTGTACATCTTTCGACAATGGGGAATGCCTATTACATGATGGAGATGCGAGATGTGGTCAGCAAGTTGTGGAATGAGGCGATATGGTGTCACAGGAATGCTTGAGTTGACTGGGTGCGAAAGATGCACAGTGGTTCCTGGGTGGGGGGGCAGGTAACCGCCCTAAAGGGGGTTACCTGGTTGGTGGTAATTGGGATGGGTGGGGGAGTCACTAGCGGGCGCACCCACCACTCAGTGGGGGGAAGAGTGAATGATGGGGGACTGGAGGCATGAGTGTAATGCCAGGATGCTAAAAGAGATCTGAAGAAAGGAATGAAGAACGGAATGGGTCATGGAATGGAATGGGGGGGTTTGTTGTTGAATAATGTTTATTTGGTTGTGTTTATGTTTGTGCAGCCTGGTCCTAATAAATGGCCTTTTACGCTTTAAACATCAGTGTGGCCTGATTATTGCGCAATGCAGGGCCCCGGGGGAAGCGAAAGTTGCAGACTAGTCTTCCCCCAGGGTCGTTCGCGCTGGGAGGGCCAGGCTGGGGTTAGGGGTGTGGTTTGGGGGGTGGGTATAAGAATGCAGGAGAGTGACTTCCTCTTCCTGTATTCTGGCATCGTCGGGTGGGGTAGATTAATTAAGGCCTCCCACTCACCCTACAGTTGATAGGGTTCAGGGGTAGGGTTGGCAGAACGTGTCAGTTTAGGACAGGCTGCAGGGTTGGCGGTACTTTGGAGGGGTGGGGGAGTCACTAGCGGGCGCACCCACCTCTCGTGCTGGGGAAGAGTGAATGATGGGGGGGACTGGAGGCATGAGGGTAAGGCCAGGATGCTAAGAGAGATCTGAATAAAGGAATGAATAACAGAATGGCTCATGGAGTGGAATGGAAGGTGAGTCTGGAGTATATGAAGGTTGAGTTGATGTTGGGGGGGTTTGTTGTTGATTAATGTTTATTTGGTTGTGCATATGTTTGTGCAGCCTGGTCCTAATGAATGGCCTTTTACGCTTTAAACATCAGTGTGGCCTGATTATTGCGCGATGACCTGAGCACGCTTGCAGGTGGCCCGGGAGAGGCCAGACTGCATGTCCCAGCAGGACCCATCAGAGCAACTGGAGACCGGAGGAGTGGGAGGAGGCTCCGTGATTGCTGGCGCACTGCACTGCAGACAGTCAGTCCCATTACCGGTCCCAGCGAAGAATGGCAGGCCCGGGGGGCGGGGGGGGACGGGGGACGGGGGTTGGCAGGTAACTGGAGCTCCCTTTCTGAGACGAGATCTTGGCGCTGCTTGCTCCCCTACCCCTCAGTGCGCCCCACACACTCCAGTGTCCAGTCCTTATTTTGGAGTGGGAGCACTGTACTTATGGGAGGATAAGGCAGGGGAAATCACCAGGAGGCAAGGGGGGGCTCAACAGAGCCACAGCCACCCGGCCATCTAGCCTCCAGGTCTCCGTTGCCCCTGCCTTGTTTCTTCTCGGGCTCACTGGCCCCCCACATTGCCTGGGGACACACCCTTCAGCCTAGACCGGGCCACGGTAGCTAGGAAAGGCCCTGGAGCACCAACGGATCCAAGGTAGGCCCCCAACAACAGCCCAACTCTCTAGGCATTCCCCATTCAGCCCAGGGCTCGCAATACATCTGGAGCCACCAGGAGCAAGGCTGAGGGTCAGCTGGGAAGTGATATCAGGGGTGCGAGACTCCTCAGGCAAGCCTAGTCAAACTAGTGAGACTAGTGAAACAGTTCGCACTGGCCCCAGACGAGCTGGAACTGGAATAGCACAGGGCAACCGGACCAGATGATTCCAAACACCCCTCGAAAAAACCCAGAGAGCAGAGCAGCTTGGAGAAAAGCGACCACCATCAAAAAAGAACACAAGCACATTGTATACACCTGGAAGTTGGGATACAAGCTACCTTTCAAACTGGTGGACAGGCCTCAATTGGGAAAAATCACATGAGCAAGCAGGACACAGGGCTGCAAAATGACAAAAAAGGGGCCAGGGCCCAAATCAGCCACTAGTAAAATGAATAGCGGAAGAGCGCTAGCCTTTGAAGACCTTGGAGACTCAAGCCTGCCACGAGTCCTTCCCCATTGCACATCCAAACTTCAACGCCATGACAATCGGCAAGTACTTCACCCCAACACCGGCCACTCCGAGTACACTGGCAAAAGGAGAGCTATGCAACAAGGCAACACCAACTGAACAATCCTCTGCAAACCAAGGAAATTACTCAAAGCTATAGACAGAAGATGGTCAGAGTCAGGCTCCCCACTCGCGAACCTGCGAAAAGAAGGGAAATGTGAGCTCTTTCTCTTCATTGAATAGTGGTGCAGACTGTCACCTGAGCCAGGAACTCCTGCAGGGAGGAACAAGGCTGGGAAAATCCGAGGTCCTATATATATCATCAGCATTAGACTCCCCGAAGGGGGAATTCAAGTCAACCCCCCTAAAGAGAGACAGTGACCTCCACTACGATCTCTCCTTCCCACAAAGCTCGGCAGCATGGAAGCTCCTCACTTTCAATTAAAGCCTCAACCAAAGTTCACCTTGTTTGGGTCCGGACGATAACTCTCTCTTGGGGGACCAGACTGCCCATCACTTATTGGGCGCAACAAAGCTCACAACACACTCCGGGTACCTTCAGCAAAATTCTCTTCTATTTTCAATAAACTCAACATTGTCAACTGCAATCACGGCCCTTACATGGCAAACACAAAATCTTAAAATCCAAATGGACACGATGCAGGCATTAGCAACGGTCATAACAAATATAGCAGCCAAAATGGATAATCTAGAGGGGAACCTGGAAATGCTGAAGAAGCAGCATTCTGCGAGATATTCCAGGCTTCCAATTGTTGAGAAGCTCAGCTCTCGGACAGAGGTTTTTACATCGCTAGTCGCAGAACTCAAACAAAGAAGACCATCGATCATAGACTACCCGGATCACTGCACAGAGGAAAGGAACCCAACTAAAGCAATAAAATAAGGCATTCAGAGAGACAGCGGGAGCAGAAACTTTCACAAGCCTACCGCCGGCGAATACAACAAAGAACCTAAAACATGCTTCCATGAATCAACGTGCTGAAGTTGGGCCCTCCACCAACTTTAACTATCAAGCTAACAACTCAACTAAAGTCCCAGACACTCATCCAACGTCTTCACAGCTGGTAATAGCAGTGGGCTCAAATAAAACCCAATATGATTTGCCAACAATGGGCACAGCCGGTCCCTTGTGCCAAGGCCCAACTGATATCCCTAAAGGGAACAGTAAATTGCTTTCCAGCTTTGTTTCAACTCGTTATTTTAGCTTATTTTTTGTTCCAGACCCCTTACCCTTGTATTCATTCCGGCACCACTGCATATATTCCATTCTGGTGGTGGTGGTGTGGTAGCGCGGGAGAGTCGGTCTATGCTGCCCTCACAACAAGTCAGTCACGGACCTTGACAATGTGTAACCAGCACTGTGGAGTATCTGCCAACATGCTTATGACTAAACTAAAACATAATTCATGAAATAAAACAAAAAGCCACACACTGTACTTATAATTGACAAATGCTGACGGTGATACTCTTCACCCACTTAAATGGTACAAAATATTCAAAATTGTTAATTCAGCTAACAGAAAAATGGTTCTGATTTTTTCAGTCTCAGCCTCAGACAGCTTTACCTACCTTTTATTTGTTTTTGTTTGATATTACTTATCAAACAATACAAAATAACAAAATACACATTTATTTCTTGCTGGAATCCTTCAGAAAATGCACAGCACAACAATACGTCTAATGAGAGGGCAAGCAGTAATCATACAGTCGGCTCCTGCATCTCCCACAATACAAAAAAGTATGGCAGTAGTGTTCTGTGAAGCTAAGTTTGCCCTGTTTATGCATTGTAGACGAGATAGTAAGTGGCTGTCTTATTTGCGTTATGTGTTCCGGGGGGTGTTGCCATCTATTCAGGCTGTGTGAACGTAATCAGAAGAAACAATGTGAGAGGGTCCCTGGGTCAGGATGTCGGGGTAGTGGCATGGCGTAAAAGAGATGATATTGTTTGTTGCAATAAATCAGAGAAGCAATCCAGTTATTAAACTTGAGTGACCTCCCAGGCCCCCAACTGCAGATCACCATCCCCGTTGCTAGTATTAGTGATATGGCTGTATAACATCTGTAGGTCACTGGGATCTACCACACCCATCCCAACCCCGTGACCCATGGGTCCCTGGGCACCTCATGGTCTATCATCTCTGAGAGTGCTGTAAGTACCTCGATCCAGTAAGAATGGATTGCACTGCACGACTAAAACAAATGTAGGGAATTTGCAGCCAGATGACCACTTCTGGCTCAATTTGGGGTCTCCCGGAGGCTGAAGCTGTGTATTAAATGTATGATGTGGAGTCAGCTTCTGGGGAGACACTAGGCCTATTTACCCACAACAGAAGGTCCACATCTTCTCCAGCATTTCCAATCCCATTTCCTCCTCCCATCTAGGGGTCGATTCAGATTCGGGAAAAACCGCTCCGAATAGCCGTTCGGAGCGTTTTTCTTGTACGAATCGTACCCTGCAACGTCCCCGTACGTACGACAAAGTACGATTCGTACCAGGAGCCGTACTCTGTACGAGTCGTACAGAGACCGCACGACTCTAATCTCCGTACGATTCTCCCTCGGAACCCGCTGTACGCAACATCTGTATGGTTCGTGGCTGGTTTTTATGACCCAGCAAGTACGATACGTGTCGGGTACGCACCGTACGACCCTTTTTCTACGGGAGCTGAAAACAGCCGTAAAAGCAGAGTTCGTGCCGAAACAGGTACGGAACGGCCCCCCGGGTACGGTGCGTACCCCCCATGATCGCAGGGGTACGCACCGTACCCTACGAACCGTGTATGAGCCGTACCCCCATTGTACGAAGGTTGTACGAGCCGTACCCCATTGTACGATGGGTGTACGAGCCGTACCCCCTTTGTATGATGGGTGTACGAGCCGTACCCCCATTGTACAATGGGTGTACGAGGTACGATGGGTGTACGAGCAGTACCCCCATTGTACGATGGGTGTACGAGCCGTACCCCCATCGTACATGGGGTACGGCTCGTACACCCATCGTACAATGGGGGTATGGCTCGTACACCCCATGATCGCAGGGGTACGGTGCGTACCCCTGCGATCATGGGGTGTACGGACCGTACGGTGTGTATGTGTTTGTGTGCTTTTCCGTACGACTCGCCCTTACCTGACGTGGACCGTACGAATCGCGTCCTCATACCCCGGTCCGGATCGTACTCGTCGGGTCGTACGGCATGTGTACGAGTCGTACGGTATGTGTACGAGTCGTACGGTTCACGGTTTCAGCCTTGTAATACGTACGGATCGCGACCATTCGGACGGATTCACGGAATACGGATCGTACTTCGCGACTTGGAAGGACGGGTACGATTCTTATGGAGAGGGCTCCGGATACAAATCGTACGGACGTTTTTTTTCCCGAAACTGAATCGACCCCCTAGTGTGTGCTTTATGCTTTTTATCAGGGATATCCTCCAAGAAGGAACAATATAGTCTAGAAATAAGCTGCTTTTTAGTTAGGGCCATGCGAAGTTTCTCTAAAGCCAGGCGTACCAGTGATTCTGCCGCGAAATCTGGTGTGTGAACTCCAAGGGAGCCCCTTAATCTGTGGTAAAGAAATCTATCAAGGGGAGTGTGTGGGGTGGCTCCTGTGAAGTCCTACAACAACAGGATGTTTTGGTCGCTGTACAGGTCCTCCCACTAGGCAAGCCCTCTCTGAGACAGTGGGATAGTGTCTTCGGCTTGTGCATAGCCGATATCAGTGGGTGCTGGCGGAAGAGGACGGGGGAGCATAGAGGATCTCGAGGTCTGCTACCCAACACATTCCATGCTATGGATGTGCACATCACGGTGCTCATGTGTAAGGTATAACATTGGACAGGTGCCGAAGCAGAGCTCTTATAGGTAGCGGGCTATGGTATCAGTTTCAATTGCCTGTGTTATGCAGGATATAGGTGCAAGGATGAAGCCAGTAGTGTGCAAAATGTGCTTGGGCCTAGAGGTAATAGAGTTCTGGGTCTAGGGCCTCGAATCCTCCTAGGTGAAAGGTAAGAGTAAGGGTCAACCATTTGATTCTGGTCTCCTTATTGGTCCAAGCTAGTTTTATAAAATGAGTGCTGTTGTGGTGGAGGAGAGATTGTGTAAGTGGCAGTGGAATGTTATTAAGCAAGCAGAGTAGTTTAGGTAGTAGTACCGTTCTGATGAGGCTTATTCTGCCCTCCAGTGTGAGTGGGAGAGACACCCACCTTGACAACTTATCAGTCATTTTGCTCAATGACTTTCCATATATTTCCATTAGTATGGTATCCATGTCTCTGTTTGCCCAGACATCTAAGTATTTCATGGAGTCATCACACCACTCTAAGGAGAATTCCAGGTAGAAACAACTTGTGCGCTGAGTTAACAGAAAACTCTGTGACTTGCTGCAGTTGATACTATTCCCTGACAGCACTCCAAATTGCAAATAGTCCTTAGGGATCGCTTTGAGGCACACTCTGGGAACTCTGAGGTAGAGAGCCATGTCATCCGCATAAAGGGAAAAAAGTGTATGTCAAGTGGTGTATCTGAGGGCATGTGCAGTGTAGTGTTGTCGTAACTTAGGGCCATATGTATCATCAACCTGATTTGCGATTCTCAAATAGCGATTTTTTAGAAATCGCTATTTGAGAATCGCAAATAGGGATGTATGTACAAAATCGCAATTTTTTAGCGATTTCTTAGTATTCTTTAATTGCGATTAGCAAATTGCGAATCGCAATTAAGGAATACTTTCCCATTCATTTCTATGGGCCAGGAGGCCCATTGGAATGAATGGGAAGTTATTCTCAATTTGCGATTTGCAATTCGAGAATCGCAAATTGAGAATAATTTCAAGGGTGCAGGGGTGTCCAAAGGACACCCTGTTGCACCCCTGAAATCAGCATGGGTGCACATGTGGTGCACATACATGCCCTAAGGGCATGTATGTGCCTCACATTGCACTTTGAAAAATGCAAAAAAGTGCATTTTTCAAGGAATTCGCAAATTACCACCAACTTGAAGTTGGTGGTAATTTGCGATTCCTTAAGGCCAATTTGCATTTTTTTAATGCTTCATTAATTGCATTTAAGGAATCGCAAATTTTGCGATTCCTTATTTTGCACTCAGGTTTCTTTGATACATTCCATTTTGCACTAATGCGTTCGCAAACGCCGAAATTCTGCGAATTTCGGCGTTTGCGAATGCATTAGTGCTTGATACATATGGCCCTTAGCCTTTAGGGGGCCGAGAGACAGCCCTGCACTGTTCAACTGGCAATGACAAGGGGGGGGGGGGGGCGATAAGCTATTATTGATATGTATTCTAGGGGTCAGCTTGTCATAGAGCTGTCTAATCTATTCTAGCAAAATGCACAGGAAGCCGATTCCAGTGAAAATGTTGACTAGGTATTCCCTTTCTAGGGAATCAAATACAATAGGAGTGCCCAGAGAAACTGCTACTGCATTGAGGTCGGAGTCTAGGTCTTGTACAAGGGTAAACAGAGTGTGCACTTATTAGCCGTAGATTGACCGGGTACAACCCAGCTTGGTCCAGTCTTACAAGTTTTGGGAGCTGAGAATTTAGCTGGTTTTCTATTAGTTTGGCCAGAATTTAATTGTCATGATTTAACAGGGACAGCAAAAGGCACGAGTCCCAAAATAGCAGTTTTTTTCCCGGTGTCAGAAAGGTGCTCATGATGGCTTTGCAATTGGTCAGGGGGAGCATGTGCTGTGCATGTGATTCCTCAAACAGGATCAGCAAGTGGTAGGGCTAATATGCCCGATAGCGCTTGTGAGGATTCCATCTGACCCCGGGGTTTTATGAGTTCAAAGGCCGTTTATCATCTCTTTTATTTTGTCTGTAATGAACGGCTGGGCAAGGAACTGGTGATGTATACCACTCAACCAGCCCCAGGGCCATATCACCCAGATACTTAGCAATGGCTGAGGGGGGTGCGGGTCCCCTGGAAGAATGCAGTGCAGCATTGCATGTCTTTACCTGCTTTTGGCAAGACCTATTGCCTCCAAAGCATTCCACATACTTATAGGTGGCATTGGGACAGCCCCTTGGTCATGATCTGTGGGATTAGGTATCATTCTCATTCCCCTGCTCCTGATTTGATGGCTTTCCTCCCTATTTTTATGTTTGTCTCACTGGGTAACATTGAGGTCTTACAGTGATCTGATTGGATAGATTGTGTCCTACAACTGCATGCTTGAGGGTACTTTTTTGTGAGCCCATAAAAGACAACTGTAGTTGTCTGTCACAAACAGTATTGTATACAATACTATACAGAGTGGGTTTCCTATCAGCCCCTGCTCATGATTGGATGGCATGCGTGACTATCTTAGTTCCCTGTTTTTTTCTTGAAAGCTTTCCTCCCTATTATCGATTTGTCTCACCCCTGGTGCCTAGCTTCTTTAACCTTGCTGCTGATTGGATGTAATGTATCCTTCTACTGCTGACATCATCAGACTATTTTATTTAATTGTGGCTGTTTCTGCACCATTTGACTGTTAGTGCAGAAAGAATGCTTTTAAGGCTTTAGAAAACATAAATCTACATAGGCATTCATCTGCAATGGCGAAAATCACGTATCTTATCCTGATTAAAATATACAGAATGAATGTATGTTTCTAGTTAGTTCGCATAAAGTAGATTTTATAAATGGGGGTATGTTTTCCTTCTTTTTTTGCTTGGGAAATATATGTAGAAACTGCAAAACATAATTCTTCAGTACTTAAGTAGTTAAAAGCATCCATAAAAAAGAACATTCTATGTGCAATAAGGAATAGTTTTAAAGATTGTTTTCTGATATATTGGTGAAGTTTGCAAAATAGGATAAAATGCTATGTTGATTGAGCAGTTTTGCCATTACATGGACAGTTTGTCAAATTCCTTGTCCACGCCCCCATTCGTGGGAAAACTAGTATAAAATGTGAAGAGCATAGTCGAAGCCTAGAAAGCTAAAACCTATCCTGTACACTAGTTACAAGTAATAAATAGCTTTGGGTATCATCTGACATATAACACCTAAGATAACACTTAACCAATGGTTTGACACACTTAATTTTTTCCCTCTTAGCCTCTCTTTGACCCAAAAAGAGCATCTTTAATTCCTTTTTACTGTAATATAAAATACTACAGGGGACACCCAGAGTAAAATTTGCATCAATAGATTCCAGGATGCTTTAAGAATGCCATTACAACTCGGTTGTTGCAATGACCACGTTGTTACAACGCAAACCAGTTAATCGCATGTCATTACAACAACTTGATGTAGGGGGTGCGCTGGACTTAGGAATAGTATTATTTACTATTCCTAAGTTTGTGCAACAGTAGGGAAGGTGTTGGATTGTAAATCCAACACCAGCGCGCCCCCTACAGCAAGTCGTTAAAATGACTTGCGATGTAATGGTACGTGTGGTAACAACATGGTCGTTGTAACAACTGCGTTGTCTTTGGTGAATTTGGTTCCAGTTTTGGACCATACAGCATGCCATGTCAAAAGTACACTAGTATAAATGATGCCTTTAATAAGGGGGATTGCTAATTCTTTGTGCACGATATAAGATGACGTAGCTCATGGTACAGTCAAAAGTCTACATAGAAAGCTATTCTCCACAGTTTGTAACACTTTAGGGTTTGACAGCCCCCCACAAAGCAGCTTCATAATTTGCATTAGTGCTACATTTACATTTGTACAGTTGTAGGATTTAATTTATGGGTTTGCTTCCAATTTTGTCTGCAAATTTTAAAATGACCTCAATTACTCTAGAATTGTTGCATTGTTCAAATTACAGTTCCATGTCCTTGTGTTAGAGAAATGAAGACCAGGGAAAGTTAAGCTATATACCTCTGCTACTTTCTTTCCTGTTCCACAAGCCATCATGTAAGTTTTTAAAAAATTTAATCTCATATCCCCGTCCTAAATGTTGTGAAACCTTCAATTAGGCATTGTAAGCCGTTTGCTGTCCGTAATATTAGCACTGCGTCATCGGTGTACAGGAGGACAGGGCCTAAACGTTTACCTATTTTAGAGGGACCGCCTACCAATTTTTGTAGGTTTGCATCCACTTCATTGATATATAACAATTAATACCTTTTCTTTTGAGGGGGCGTAGTTAGTTCCTCATTGGATGGTAACTCTGTTATCTCCAGAGGATCTGTATATACAGAAGGCGAGGCTGTGTCTTTAGGTATAAAATCAGATTTTTCTACATTGTCCGTACCTAACAATGGTGATTCATCTATCAAGTTGGTGGGCTTGACAATTGCTTCTATTAATGCCCCCCATAGTGAACGTTTTGTAGCCACAAGACTTGCTTCAACACTAAAAAGGTCATCTTTTAGCCTGCCAATGGCATCTGTTAAGTAATTGGTAATAACATTACTGTTTTTAGTCTTTGCCCACAAATTTCATTACAAGAACAGATGCTACTATTATGCACATTTCTTTTAATGCTAACTCCAAGCAGCCACTTAGAAGCGATACATCATAAAGTGAAACAGATCTAGACCAGAATCTTCCAGATGTACAATAGCCATGCACATAGGATAGTCTGCCTCTTTTAAATATGACTCCAGGCAGATAAGTACATTTTCTCTTCACTTTCATGTATGATCTGTATCTTCTAGAATGGGCAACTTCATGTGTATGTATGTTTTCTTAACTTAATTTGTATACCTTTCTAAATAGACTTGTGCCTCTTTGACCTCAAACTCATGTTAAATCTCGGCTCACACCTAACCGATTTCCAATTTATGGAAATCCTTCTCCTCCCCTCTCCGCCTTCACCCCGACCTCACCCTGCGTTTTTACCCGATCACAGGCTACCCCGAAGTGCAGACAAGTCTGGAACTCCAATAAGGAAAATCAATAATTTAAAAAAGAAAAACGTTATCCCTGTCGCAGGTCAGAGTACTTGGTCTGGTTCAGCAAACAGCATGTAATCGGGTCTCCTCCTGGTGCTTCAGCGATGATGCGTAGGGAGGAAACCTGAGGAAAGTACCTTATTAACGGCCACACACAGTGCACGGAGAACACTGTAGTCAAATCTGACGCAAGCTATGCCTCTGGACTCTGAGAAAAGTCCCTCAGCAACAGCCTAATTTCAATCCTCATGCGGTCAGAGGAGACTGCGACATAAAAGTGTCCCAGGCAACGCCTTCATAACATAACTACCCTTGGGTGCCAATTAAAATGTTTCACAGGCAACCCCCAGTATTTGAGGGGCTGCCTGGGCAATGCAGTAAATCAACAGCTGATCGTTCGCAAGCATATCTGCCATCAGGAAGTCTGGCAGTTGGATGCTGCCGTGGTCAGTCACTGACTGCGACCGCAAGTACCCAAAATATATTTTTAGACCAAAAACATCACTATACAGTAAAGGAGCATTACATGTAAAAGATCCGATGTAACAAAGCCTTCATTTACATAAGCTCCTCTAACAAAGCTGTAATTTACATATGCTCCTCTGAACCTTACTAATAAGTCAGGTTGCCTGTCTTCTAAGCCATCTTTATATATTATTAAGTACTAAACCTGTAAAGGAGTATTACATCTAACATGTCTGACATAGCTCAGATAATCTTGAGGTACTAGCCCTAACATCAATAATGAAGAAATTAAAAAGATTATACAACAAGAGATGAGCTCCTCCATGCGCGAAAAATGTAACCAGGTAATGTCAATTAAAAGACCCTTAATTGAGGAAGAAGATGGCACTATAGAAACCCAAAAAGGCCAAAATGGGGACTAAAATAAAAAAGGGGGCAAAAAACTATATAAAAACAACAACATTGAAAGAAGAAGCCCCATGAGCACATTGGGAGGTCTAAGCAACTTAAATAATTTGGGAGGTCTACGCACCTCATCATATAAAAGAGGTCTAAGCCCCTCAAACTATAAGGGAGGTCTACGCACCTCAAAAGTATAAGGTGTCCTAAGTGACACAACCTTACAAAGTTGGCCAAAGCAGCACACAATATCTAAGTGCTCATCATGATACACAAGATCTTGACATTGAACCACATGGGGACTAAAGCATGAACCCGTTGGATGAATACATCCTTGACGGAGACCAGGATGATCTAGACTTCAAGTTTCCCTTATCAGAGGAAGAGCTCACTTGATCCTCTAAAGAAATTATTACCAATCCAGGGTGAGGAGATGTTCTCTCCACATAATATCAGACAGCCGAGGCGCTCAGAATGGCGGCCCCAAGATCATGTAGCCAAATTCATAAAAAGATGGATTAGGAATTCCCTAGAAAGAGAAAGGCGAAATATCCTAAGGACAGAATCTCCCAGACCAGTGCTTCAAGAAAAGGTATACCTGACACCCAACCTCGACCCAGAATGAATCAAATTCCTATTCAATCTGGTTAGAGACCCCAGGAAGGACATGGAAAGGTCACTGAAGGCCTGCCAGGATTGCATGCTTGATATGTTAGGCCCGCTGACTAGAATAACTAATATGGCAGAAAACAGCCACATTAACAGTACACCGTTAGACTTAGATCTACTAAGAGGATGGTGTCAGAGAGCCCCGATCCTTTTAGGGAATGCAAATGCAGGGATAAATGCAGAGCGACGAAGAGTAGTCCTTACCAATTTCAACCCTAAGCTGAGCAACATGGCTGACAAAGAACCATCAGCAAAGCCCAAAGGACTCCTATTCAGAGAGGACATGATCAAGACCTTAGGCAAATATATTGCAACCCTCACAGCCCTAGACAAGTCTCAGAACAGCATTCATCGAGTATTCAACCCTAGTGTTTTTGCCAGGGCCAGCAGAAGGGGCAGCTCTACCGTTTGTGCCTACCAAAGGCCCTACTACAGACAATGAGGATTCGGCCAACATTACCAAGCGAATATCCCCCCACCATTCTACCCCCAGAGAGGAAGACCCTACTGCTCTAGAGGATTCAGAGAGCGTGGGCAAGGCTCCAGTAATTTCCAGAGTGAGTACCAACACCCCTCATTTTTCTTTTTTTCCCGGGAAATGTGGGAGGTCAACTTAGATCCTTTTTACAGACTTGGAAAACAATCACACTAGACCATGTGTGTTAGAAACCATTCAAGACATCTAAATAGAATTTTCGAAAACACTGACACAATCAACACACCCAAGAAATCTAGGACTGACCACGGAACAACCGAAAATAGTAGAGGAAGAGGTAATGTCCATGATAGAGAAAGGAGCCATTATAGAAGTACCATAGGATTGTATGAAAAATCGTACGCACTCTCTTTCTGGAAGAAAAAAAAGACAAGGGTTGGAGACCAGTCATAAACCTGAGAGAATTTAACAAATCTCTCATCTACAGGCACTTCAAAATGGAGGGTATCCACCTCCTGAGAGACATGCTTCTAGGAAAGGACTGGCTAGTGAAGTTGGACTTGAAAGATGCCAACTTCAAAATCCCCATGGCCTCAGAGTTCCAACCATACCTCCAGTTCACATAGAACTGTCTGTTCCAATTCCAAGCTCTCCCGTTTGGGCTATCTTCTGCTCCCTGGTATTTCACCAAGGTAATGAAAGCTTTAGCATCCTTCTTGAGAGAAAGAGGGATACGACTGATTATCTATCTCAATTACATTCTTATTATGTCCCAGGACCACTCTAGGATACTTCAAGACCTGTATTCAGCCTTGGCTTCATAATAAACAAAGAAAAAACTATCATGACTCCCTCAAAATCTCTTGAATTTTGGGTTTCCCAGTAGACACAGTAAAATCACTTTTACTACTACCCAAGAAGAAAATCATGAAAATACTAAAACAAAATAGGCAGACTCCTGGGCCTCCTACCTTCCTCTATCCAAGCTATCTTTCCTGGATCTTTACATCATTGAGCCTAACAAAGAGTGAAGGCGAAAGCTCTCAGTGCTGGACTATGGTACAAAGACAAAGTAACCCTAGACCACAAAGCCAAATCAGAACTGAACTGGTGGTTAGAGAATCTAGATGCCTGGAACGGCAAAGTGATTTTTGCAAACTCCCCAGTATTAATTCTAAGGTTAAATTGAAACCTTCATGGCTGGGGAGCATGCTTACAGAATCAGAACACAGGAGGTCTATGGTCCTATACAGAGAGCTCACACCACATAAGGTACCTAGAATTAACTGCTGGCCTTTACGCTTTGATGAGCTTCAAAAAATCACTACGAGGCATATCAGTTATTCTAAAAATGGACAACATATCGGCTGTGGCATACATAAATCGCTTAGGGGGTACAAAATCCTTAGACCAATCGAATCTAGCCAAAAAACTCTGGATGTTCTGTCTAGAACACAAGATAGCCCTAATAGCAGAGTACTTACTGGGAAAAAGCAACATCACTGCAGACTGTCATTCGAGATTCCACCTAGACCGCAGCGACTGGAAACTCAACGTGGAAGCCTTCGGAACTTTAAATCAGTTCTGGGGCCCTCTGGAAGTAAATCTTTTTGCAAGCAGACTGACATTCCAACTGCAGAAATATTTCAGGTGGATGCCAGACCGGTGCTCAAGCAGTCAATGCCTTTCTACAACCATGGAAAGGAATTCGAGCATACGCATTTCCCCCATTTGCAATAATCCAGAGACTCCTCCAGAAAGTGAGACAAGATCAATGCTCCTTAGGACTAATAACCCTCTTTGGCCCACCCAGGCGTGGTTTCCGACAATCTTTGAATTAGCCTGCGAAATGCCCTTTCTACTTCCAGCCACAGAAGGCCTTTTAAGAGACATAGACAGAAGGAAGGGAACATCCCCTAGTCTAGACAGGGACTTTGAACCTTCTTGCCTGGAAAGTGTCAGGAAACCTAATGAAATCACAGACCTTTAGAGACAAGCTGCTATACTCCTCCAAGAGTCATGAGCTCTTGAAACCCAGTATATATAAAATGGCATCTGGAGAACTTGGGTACTCTGGTGCCTGGAGAGGAACCTGGATTCTGTGAAGGCTCCTATCGTACATGAGCAAACTTTTCAGTTGAGCAATATAAGAGAGGGCTTACTTACAGATCAATTATTTGCTACAGATCCACTATTTCAGCAGGCCACAGTTAAATAAATGGCAAGATCATAGGGAAAAATGCCAGAATATGTACTAGATAAAAAGACACTTTCCATAAAACTAGCCTCTCAACTCTGCGTAATCTCCTGCCGTAGAGTATCAGACGTTAAAGCTCTAGAAGTAACTAATAGAGTCTATGATGCCTTTGGTGTTAATTTTTAAATTATTAAGAGAACTAAGAAAGTCAGATGCAATTTTCTACCCAAAGTTTAACCCATGCAAAAAACTTTGTGTGGTAGATTGAAAGAATATGATGCAAGAATGAGTGAGCATCATGCGAAGGGTGTTAACCAATTACTTATCTCTTTTGTAAAACCCTTCAAACCCATTACATCAGCTTCTATAGCAAGGTTGGTTAAATATGCAATGCAATCAGCGGGCATTGACCTAAAAAAAAGGTTCCAGGCACACTGAATAAGGGGCGCTATGGCTAGCGAATCATTTTGGAAAGGGGGTAAACTAGATGACATTATTAAAGCAGCTGATTGGTCAAATTCTAACACTTTTGCTAAACACTATTGTAAACTTATTGAACATATGTCAGATGTAGTGTTACTAAACTACCAATGTGCATAATGGTAGCCTCCGTTCTTATAATGAAATTGCGATTCTCCTAATAAAATGACAAGAGATTTTGGATTTCATTAAAGACACAGAGGCTAACATTATCCCACCCTCCCCCTGCCATGGGTGGATAAATAAATCACTGAACAATTTATGATACAACCTTTATTCAATGTATTTTTTTAAATTTCATACAACCTTTAATCAATGTATTCTTGAAAGTTTCATACAACCTTTTTTCAATGGATTGTCAAACATTTCATAGAACTTGCCCGTTTTTATATTACACCTTTCTCAGTTGCATGACAACAGAGCACTTATACTCTTTCTTATTTCAGGTAACTCAACATAACTGATTCATCTTTACTGCTGTATCCGCAAGGAAGATGTTCAGAAAGAATTAACTCTGTGTCCCCTTTATTTAATCTTCATTGTTTCTATCCATTTGGAATGCACACAAAAAAAGAGAGGAAAGGAGAAAAATAAAGAAAATGTTATACAGAAGAAGACTTACCTATTCGCATTTAAAAGAGGCAGACTATTGATGGAGCAAGGATTCGCATGTAAAGCGACTTCCTTGTACTCAACCCTCTCAAATAACTCATAACGTACTAATTAACATGTTTTGTCTAATTATTATTGCATTACACGACATATCCAGCATCTAGGGGAAGCTTTCCAATGTGCTTTTACTAACTATAATCGGCTTGCATTAAAATGGCTGCTGCTACGCGGGATTTCCTACTGCGCATGCGTCTGTCATACTCACGTGACATGACGTACTATCTTTGCTTGGAGGGAAACGTTCGCTTCTGCGCACTAGAATTAAGATGGCTGCTTTGTGTTACAGCATCCATGAAGCTTGCACTGCTGCTTTTGCTAAGCTGTTTGTTTTGCCTAAACACTAAACGCAATAGTTCAAATAAATCAATGGGAATAGAGTAGAGATAAGTGGTATACAGTGCATTCATTTATTCTGTATTCTAAAACTGTTTATATTCTATTTTTTTATGTATTGCAATCTCGGGCCTGGGAGGTGCTATTACTCCATCTTGAAAACCCACACTGCACAGTTCAAACTCCAGAAGGAGCTTAAGTCATTTGTCATTGAATCAAATCCAAGTCTTCATCACACTAGAAGATGCGCCCGGGAACCTGACTTGATGACCCAAGCGGAATACAAACAGTTAACATTGTATTTCTATGAGAACATTCAATTGCTGGGTGGAATAAAACGCATGGGAAAATAAATTGATGGGAGGGAACGTTAAATTAAATATTCAGAAAATAGTTTCAATTCTGGTATGGTGTGATGACTTCTCCTTATCCTTTTGTCCAATCAAAATTGGGGATCCTTACACTTGCAACATTGGGGGGTGGCACACTGCCCTGGAAAATAGTATAACTAGAGTAGGCTTAGTTAGTTAGTTTATCCGACTTGTCCGAATAGCTGACCTGTCACTGACCCAACGCACTCAATAGGTGATCGAGAGCAGAGGTGCTGGCGGAGCACTCTGTCAGAAGAATCGATAACCCAATCGGGGTTACTGGGAAGGGAGATTCGAAGACCTAATCGGGGTTTGGCTGTTGGCTGCAGAAAGAGTGCAATAAAGACATAGCACATTAGCTGTCGGTGCCGGTCTTAGCCTGAGGTGGTCCTGTCCAGATCCAATTTGGTCCGCACCTGTCCTGATTCTGGTTTGCATCTATTCCTTCCTGCTGGCACCTGCACTTTGGGGTTCTGTCCTTTGACCCAGCCCGTGGCCAGGGTTGGTCTTCACACCATTCTAGGTAATTATAATAAATGTGGGGTCGTCATTGTACTGTTTTTCCATTTTCCACCCTCCCTATGTTTCAATGCTTAATGAAAGTTTCTCATTCTATCTTACCTTAATCATATTTTTGTTGATTGATCAAGTTTCAGTTAATGTAGTATGGACATTGACATTTAATAATTTACATTAGATTAAGAATTTAAACTTTCCCAGAGTTTGTGGTTATTATATGAGTGCAAACGTTTACTTACTGCCTATTATGCTAACACCCTTGATCCCTTAGGACTTTAGGTACCGGTGACTTGGATTGGTAAGTCAAATGGTATAGGTCCTGAATGGTTAAACGGAATTGATTAAGCGTAGGTTTACCTGTTCAAAGTGTGTATGTTGATTTATGGGCCCAGGTGAGTATGGTAAAATCTCGGGCAGGTGAGCCTGCGCTCTATCACTATCCTATGTGCATGGCTGTTGTACATCTGGAAGATTCTATTCTGGATCTGTTTCACTTTCCGATATATTGCTTCTAAGTGGCTGCTTGGAGTTAGCATTAAAAGAAATATGCATAATGTTAGCCTCCGTGTCATTAATGAAATCCAGATTCTCTTGTCGTGTTATTAGGAGAATCGCAATTCTTGGGTATGTTTGCATATCCGCATAATATTTCCCAAAATCACTTGTCCAAAATAACTTAGGATTGGTAGTCTCCTTAGTAGTCAGTTTGTGTAGGGGAACAAGATGGAGTCTGGCTAAGCGGCAACTGCAATCACTCCTGATGCCGTAGTAAACCTAGCGAAAAGGAGCGGTGTGCTTACCCCTAATGACGGCGCTACATACGGGTGATTTTCTGGCGAGGGTGGAGATGCTGCTTGTCGAGCTTCTGGAGACGGCGGTGGCGGTCTTGTCGGAGCTGCGATCGTACAGCCAGCAGCGAAAGAGGCTCCTCAGCGTTCTTGGAGCCAGCAAAGCCAGCGGAGCTTCGGGAGGTGGAGCTGGTTGCGGAGACAGAGGCGGAGGAGGCCAAAGCAGCAGAGCCTCGAGAGCCGGGAGCGGAGCTAAGCTCGGGCTCCCACCACATTAGCTAGTGCTGCGGGACATACTGACAGCTGGTGCCTCTCACACTGCAAGCATGGCACCTAAGATCACCGGGGGAGCCAAAGGGAGAGCGGCAGATGGGGAACAACAACTTGGGCCAATACCCACAAAGGCTCCACCACAGGCAAAAGATGAGGGTAAGACCGTTGTGATAAAGGAGTCGGGTAAAGAGTCAATAAAAAATGCAGGCAGCACCCCAGGAACTGGGGAAAAGAAACGATACCGGGACTTGGAATAACACAAGGGGGAGAGGGCTAAATATAGGGGAAACGAATGCTGGGAGCTCAAAAATATAACAGGGTTTTTCTCACCAATCAGTCAGACGGGCTCTCAAAAAAAAAAGGACTCACCAGCCCCAGGGAAACCCTTGACTGCAACATCCTCTGTAGTAATCCCCAAAAGAAAAAAAGGCTATGCAGGAAGATCTCAGACCAATCCAGGCAGCCTCTATTGGAGCAACACAGGACATAGCTGCTCCAGAGGCTCAATGGGGTGAGATTGTTGAAGGTAACGAGCACAATGCACATGATGTTGAGGTGGAAGAAAATGGGGGGAGCAACCAAATAGCAGCGGAGAATCACCCTCATCAGCCATCAGAAGAACCCCTTGAACGATATGAGGCTAGTATGGGAGAAAACGGAACTCCCACTACTGCTGAATCAGGCGGGGGGCATCTACTAACAAGTATGGTAGTGCAGGAGGCTACAGCAAGTAGCGGCCCCAGCGGCCCTGAAGATACCCAGGATCTAGGAGAGAACTTCTTCTCGGTCACAGACGGGTCAGAAGGTATCCCCTCGGGAGGTGAAGAAAATGAAAGCGAGGGTGCGAACACCTCATCTGCTCATACGATCTCCAGCTCGGAAGCCGAAGCCGGTATCCCACAAAAGAACAAAGACACAGCTGTCAGGACAAAAAGGCTGTAAAGGAAACAGAGGGACTTCAACTCCCTAGAGAAAAATTACACAGTGCAAAAACGGGTCATTAGATCAAATTCGAGAGCAGCTCTGAACTGGGACTATTCAGCCACCAGAAATGTCTAACCAGAGCAAACAACGGTAGGGGCAGAAGATGATGCCCCCTTGCTCCGGACGATTCTCGACTCAATCAAGGAACTCCAGGAGGAGACAAGAACTGAAGGGAAAAAGAATAGGCTGGCAACCAAGAACTTACAAGGTGCAGTGAGTAAGCTGGCAAAAGTTTGTACAGACACCATTACGAAAGTTGCCCAACTGGAAGCTCGGACAAGCCTCTTGGAAGACTGTCAGGCGAAAGACTCAGCTAAACTCAGCACATACAATAAACAATTTACTGACGTGCAGTGGAAGCTTGAAGATCACCGCTTTCCGCCAATCTTGAAGAAGAAGCAGCTCAGAGCCCAAGAAGGCACAGTAAGACCAAGAGCAATATTAATATATTTTGGCAACTTCCTATTGAGGGAGGAAGTATATTCTAAAGCTCGGCCGAATGCCAAACGATCCTTCGAGAGCCAGTCCTTTTTCACCACCCCGGATTATTGCCATATAACAGTCGAGAGGCGCTGGCGACTAAGGTAGCTGGTGGAGCCATGTCGCCAGATGGGCCTTCAAGCCTATCTAATGAATCCTGCGAGGCTGAAGATCATCTATAAAAACAACACCAGAGTCTTCACATCCGAGATACAAGCTAAAGCCTATATTGACTCGCTAAAAACAGGGACTGGAAGTACAGCCCTGTGACGAAAGAGCGGGGGGTAGTAGAGATGTCTATTGCTAATCTCTCTCACGTAATAGTAGTGTAGTATGTACACGAGAGGGCCGAACAGACTGAAAGAGGTTCTATGAGCAATCAAAATTAATAAAAAAAGTTTCAAAAAATCTAAAAAGGGCTGGGGGGGGAGCGGGAAGGGAAGGGTAAAGACTACGCAGGTTAGCACATAACTAGGGGTGGGTTAAGAGGATAATGCACGGAGTAGAGTTACCCAGCACACCACAAAGCATTAAAGTAGGGGGAAAAAAATGAAAAACTGCAGCAAATGGAAGCCGATTGTCAGACTCCATCATAGAGACCTTAGGTCTGCTTGCTTCATTTGGAGGGAGGGAGCGTGGGGGGGGGGTGCCAGGGAGTTGGGCTTGGGGGTGGGGGTAAAAAGACAGTAAAAATCATCATAATTTAGTAATAAAGAAAGCCAGATTGGGGGACACAGGAAGAACAGATGCGAAATCAAAGACATTTTATGCGGATAACAACTATTAACATATGTTGATTAAATGATACAAAAAACGCAGGGATATGAAGGAATATCTAAAAATATTGCGGGCAGACATAATATGCATACAAGAAAGTCATATCGAGGTTTCTCGTGAGTTCTTATTAGAGCAGTTGGGATATCAGCTGCTAGTATGCACGACTCAAGGGACAAGAACGCGAGGGGTTGCGATCTTAGTTAGGGCCAAGACGGTGATAGCAAAAAAACAGCTCGCTGACGCTTATGGTCGGTGGGCTATGGTAGAATGCCACGTGCAGGGACTAAATTTTACCTTGTGTTCGGTTTATGCTCCCACAGTCGATGACCCGGAGATCTTAAACCAAATTAATACACATATGGCCAATTGGCCATTGCCAATAATAATGTGTGGAGACCTAAATATAAATGGGCTAAATGGCTTATGGAAAAACGATCCAGCTAGATTTACAGGTCGGAAAAGAAGGAGCCATAGAGCCCTGGTTCAATTAATGGAAGATAATGGGCCTATCGATGTATGGGAGCAACAGAATGTGATGGGGGGAGGCTGCACATACTATTCTGCTCCTCATAAGGCTGTAGCATGGCTAGACTACTTTCTGATTTCACCTACCTTAACATCTATCTCTAAGATAAGCCGACTGCCACGAGTAATGTCAGATCATACCCCCTAATTTTAGACATCTCAGTCACAAACTCGTAGACACCACAACCTATTAGCTGGTCTTTTGAGAGAGCCCTATTACAGGATAGCAGATATGTATCACATATGGAAAACTGGATCAAGGAATTTCTCAAAATTAATAGAGGGTCTGCACAGCCAGGGATGGTCTGGGATGCTTTGAAGGCCGGCATTAGGGGGGAGACCTTGAGCTACTCAATTAAACGGAATAAGGCAGAGAAAGCTGAGATAGAAGAGAAGATCAGAACATTAACTATATTAGAAGAGGAGTTGACTAAAGCAATCAGCCTGAAGCAAGATATTTTAGAGATAACTCAGAGGCTGGCCTTAGCAAAGGCAGCAGTGGGGGGAATCACTTGCCTGCACGGCGGCCGGATATTGTTTAACCTGGAAACAGGAGCAATACGAATATAGCGAGCAAATTGGGCGCACACTAGCGGTTAAAACTCTGCAAGCAGCAACAAGAGGGGAAATATCAGAGCTGGTCTCAGAGACCGGGGTAACAGTCACCACCCCTAAAGAAATCTGCCTGATATTTCAAAAATTTTACCAGAAGTTATATCACTCAGACAAGGGGGTGAGTAGGGATGAGATAGAAAATTACCTCGATTCTGCACTAATAGAGAAACTATTGATGGAGGATAAAAATGCTATGGAGGCCAGTTTCACCTCTGAGGAGATACAGGGGGCAATAAATGATCTCCCTGCCGGGAAAGCAGTTGGCCCTGATTTTAGAAGAGAGGAGCACCACCATCATCGTGGGGGGAGGCCACTATGGTTGTATTCGTAAAAAAACATAAACCTCCTACAGACCCAGGGTCATATAGACCGATAAGTCTAATGAATAGCGATTCAAAAATGTATTCAAAAATTTTAGCAAACCGTCTAAGCTCAATAATTGGTAAGATTATCTCACCTAGACAGCATGGGTTCATCCCTGGGAGGGGCACGGCCGATCATATAAGGAGGGTATGCATGCTTTTCGATGGCACAGCAGCCTCACGAGACCCTATGGCTCTTATATTGTTAGATGCTGAGAAGGCTTTTGATAGGGTCTCGTGGGGCTTCCTATGGGCTGTATTGGAAAAAGTAAATATCGGGAATGGATGCATAGGGGCTTTGAAGGCGCTATATATAAACCCAACGATCAGAGTGAGAACAATGGGTGAGATTAGCGGGGTAATTAACATTGGGCGGGGAACTCGACAAGGGTGCCCTTGCTCCCCGCTTCTCTTCGCCTTCTATATTGACTCCTTTATTAGGAGAATAGAACTAAATAGGAGCATCCCACCAATAGTATTGAATGGCCATGATACAAAAATACTCGGCTACGCAGACGATCTAGCCATAACACCATCAGGTCCTGCGGTGGCCCTGGGTGAAATAGAAAGCGAAGCAGATATCTATGGGGCACTATCAGGCTACAAACTTAATCAAGGCAAGACGCAGATAGTGGTTAATAATAAAATCACATGGACAGATCACAGAGTAACAGAGTCAGTAGTTTATCTAGGAATCACAAAAACATCTGATTTAACAAAGATTGTGGTACAAATCTTGGTGCCCGTGGTTCAAAAATCCAAAAAAGATCTGGATAGGATGAACAATTTACATTTGACAATAATAGGCCGTTGCAATGTAATAAAGATGCTATTCTTACCAAAAATTCTCTATCTCTTTAGGACAATTCCACTGAAATTTAACAACAACTGGTTTAAAGAAATAGAAGGAGTCGCCAATCCCTTCATTTGGGCAAAAGGCAAAACCCGAAGGGCCATTAAGTTTTTGTCTCTACCAAAAGATCGCGGGGGGCTGACGGTCCCTGATTTTAAGGCTTATTATTGGGAGGCAGTCCTTCAGTATGCTAGAGGACTATTGGGTGGAAACATTAAAGATAAGTTGCGGGGCTGCGGGGATATCCCTGATATATATGAACTTATAATATCGGAGGCTAATCAATGGTTACTAATGTTTAGCGAAGCAAATTACTATAAGAAAACGAAGTTTAAGACACTAGGGGCAGTAATATCATTCTGGACCTCGGTCCGAAAAAAGATAGAACTAGGGAGAATGAACTACTATACCCCATTATTCAAGAATCCCACGCTCGTGGAGGTGTTTCACGATAACGTTATGAAAAAATGGGATAGTCTGGGTGTAAAAACTGTCTGGGATCTTATTGACCCTACAGGGTTAATTACGTTCGATAAGGCACAGCAGATGTATAACCTACAGCGTAGGGATTTCTACAAGTATTTGCAGATAAGATCAGCTCTGCTGAAGAAACAAGGGGGCAATATAAATGTTAAAAGGGAAGAAATTATGGGGCGAGTGCAAAGCAAGGACTTCTGCTCAATCTCACAGATATATGATGAACTGAACCAGCGCAAAGAAGATGATCAGGCTAAAGTGTCTGATAAATGGAAAACAAAGCTAAACATAGACGGCAATGAGTTTGAAAACTCGCTTAAGCTTGCAAATACTGTATTGAAAGTAGCGAATCTTCAGGCTCAATATTACAAGACTGCCTTCGAGTTATACTATACACCACACAGAATAGCGACTTGGGGGGAACAAATGGTATAAGCTGCCCGAGATGCCAAAGCATGGAAGCAGATACAATCCATATGTTTGCTTCATGCCCTAGCTTAGACCCATACAAAAGATCAATAGAACATTTCATGGATAGGTAATTGGAGATCCCCATAAGTTTGACTAACAAAGTGATGGTATTGGGAGTCACTAGAGAAGGGAGCCCCGTAGCCCATCCAGAATTTATATTTTTGGCAGCAACTATAAGCAGGTTATGCATTGCTTTTCTCTGGAAAGATCCAAACCCTCCGACGTTTCAACAATGGATGACACGCTTGTTAGCCACTTATTATTTAGAGAAGGCATTATATGAAAAAGAAAGGATGGAAGGCAAAACAATGGGGGAAACGGATATGGGCCCCAGTCTTAGAGTGGAAACAAAGGATGGAGAGAAGCTAGAGGGGATTATATCCGGTGTGGTGATCAAGTTATTTCTGTATGTTTAACCATCAAATCCGTATGTTTTGTGACTTGTATAGTTTTGATCTTATAGCAAAAATATATATCTACTGTACTGTTTCTGTGTAACAATGAAATTATGAAATGATGATGAAATAAAAATGTTAATAAAAAAAAGGATTGGTAGTCTCACCTTAGGCACCTTGATCCACCAACCAAGAGGGGAAGCCCAGCCCAGCTGTGTCTGGCCGTGGACTGGCACAGAGGTGCCCGCCCTGAGCCCAGCTTTTTCCTGGGTGAGGCTTGCGAGAGTGCTACGCTGCGGGGGAGAGGCTGCGCTATAACTGCGATGGTGATTGCCTCTCCCAATCACCAGCTGCATGGAGTAGTTGTTATGTCCATTGCACCATGAGGGAAGGAGTCCCTCCAGGGTGAGGAAAAGCAGCCCAGAAAAACCCAGCGCCTCTCACCATGTGGGGGAGAGGAAGTGCTATAAGTGTGATGGTGATCCCCTCCCTCAATCAGCAGCTTCATGGAGTAGTTGATGTGTCTGTTGCACCCTGGGACAAGGAGTTCCACCAGGGTGAGGATCAGCAGTGCAGAAATAACCAGTGCCTCCTCTGTTACAGGGGAAGAAGCAGTGCTATAAGAGTGATGGTGATCACCTCCCCCAATCAGCAGCTGTGTGGAGTAGTTGTTGTGTCCCTGGCACTATGAGACAAGGAGTCCCACCAGGGTAAAAAAAAAAAAGACGCCAAGAAAGAACCAGCGCCTCCCACCATGCGGGGGAGAGGAAATGCTATAAGTGCGATGGTGATCATCTCCCCAATCAGCAGCTTTGTGGAGTGTTTGTGTCTGTTCGACCCTGAGACAAGTAGTTCCACCATAGCGAGGAAAAGCAGCTCAGAATGAACCTGAGACTCTGAGTCTTTAAAGACGAGAGCCTTAAATACAATTTCATGTAAGCCTAGTTAATTAACATATGAAATAAGAAAGTCCACACCGGAAAATCCACACAAGACCAGTCTCAGGTACAAACCATGAAGGTATATTTAAATTTTAAGGATCAAAATAGAAGACAAAATGCTAATAGTTAGTCAATTAGTTAAATTCAAATACTCAAAACGCAAATAAATGTTAAACAACATTGACAGTTGAACCTGAACTGGACTCTAGTCAATAGCAGAACTAGTTAAGGTTTAGCACAAGGCAAATAAAGAGGAGATTTTCATAAGGAGTTCTCAGTAAGACAGCAGAGAAGAGCATGAAAGATATTCTAAATACAAATCAGTAAACAAACTAACAGGGAAGCTGTGTTCCAAAGTGACTGGTTCATCCCCCATATGAAATGTTTTGTATACACTGTTAGACAGAGAAATAGTGCGTTTAAACAGAGAGAAACCCCTTGTCAGCAACCAAGGGAATGGAGTATTATCAGTACAAAAAAACAAATTGTCCCTTGATTCACTCAATCAGCAAGAACACCCTATAAATAGTGGATTTCTTAATTAATATGCAGCACATTCATAAACATTTTTAGTACATGTAAATATAATTAAAACACAATTTATATAATAAAACACCTATATTAAAACATGAAGCATCAGTTCAACATGATTAAAAATAATAAAATTCATCAGGTCAGGACATAATATAAACATCTTATAACACTTTTACCACAGAGAACCCTACAAAAATAGGGAAAAGAACAATGATAGACAGTATACTTTCTCTTTTAGCTCAACAGTTCCCTAGGAATCATTTTAGCAAGATTAGCCTGGATACATATATACTATTTTGTATCTAAAGCTCCAACTTGTCCTCGGGATAATGTACAGAAATGCGTCGACGTGTTTCGATGGGTATCTGATTATTCCATCTTTATTAAGACAGTCATTACGTTCACTTTTCTTTGTGGTATATTTGATTGTTATACCCTGAATGAAAGAGAGTTGATATTTGCACTTCTTCTTGTACTTCTTTTGGAGACTCGAAGAATGCTCTATTACTGGATCCCCTGCTTAAACGGACTTGAATAATCGCTATTTCCCAACTGCTGTATTTTCCATGCATGGTTCAATTCGGAACCACAGATTTCTAGTTCTGTGTCCCAAAAATCTGCATATGAAGTCCAAGGTAGAGGGGCCTCAATACATACACCTCCTCACCTGCCAATGCGCTTACGTCGCGCGTATTAGCTCATGGATTCCCCGTCCTACTTCGTCCTAGAAATCTGGGATTCCGGATCGAACCGTTCAAGAATATACAGCAGTTGGGAAAACGGCAATTATTCAAGTCCGTTTAAGAAGGGGGTCAGTTTCCCCTACCACCTGTTGATCTTGTGGTTCCCCCAAGGTTGCCTGCTTCATTGAAACACTTCCTGGTTATTAGGGAGAGGGGTACACAGTCATTGGAGTAGAGACTCAGGGGGATGTTCACAATGACGGGCGATAACTATTGCCAACTTCAGTTTACGGCAGAAAAGTTAACGCCACACAACCATGATTATTATCGCCATGTTAGTGTAGCATTATGAAGCCCACGCTACATGGCGATAATAACAGGGAACGGCGGAGAAAACGGCTGTTAACATTATTGCGTTGGCGATAGGGATACCAGCGTTAGAGGGCGTTAACCAGCGATCGGCCCATTAGCGGCATAAATGACCCTTCTATCCTCCCTGCGATATCGCCTTTAGAAAATGCCCCTCAGTGTGACATCTCACAGGTGGGACTGATACGAACTGCAGCTCTGCTGGAACATGAGCTATCAGGCCTAGTGCACGCTCAGATGATGGCTATGCATAATAGGCTCAATATGGGCTCATATTTGTACAGGCTCGGGCGGAGCTACAATCGTGACTGAGGGCAATAACTGCCTCTGTCTGGGGTACAAATGTGTTGGCTCAGATTTAGCTATCGCTTATAATTTAGACTGATTCTGGGATATCACTGCTGCTTCAGTCTTCGACCTACGCAAGGTGAGGGAGTCATGGTTCTCCTTAAACAGGTTTAGTCTGGACTACAATTGTAGTGCTGCAAACTCACCCTGTGGTCTCACTTTTAATGCGAGGCCGTTCTGTGCTGTCACTGCAGGTACAATCTCCACCTGCTGGTAGACACTAAGCCTGTGATCTCCCTGTTGGTGAAGCTGCGCCTGTGATCTCCCTGTTGGTGAAGCTGCGCCTGTGATCTCCCTGCTGGTAGACACTGAGCCTGTGGTCTTGTTGCTGGTACAGGCGCAGCCTGCACGGCCCTGTTAGGACAAGTTCCCTAGGACAATCAGTCAGCTGTTAAAGTCTGGCTGGGCGATGGTTCCGCTGATGTTGGCTCAGGCCCAGCCATACAAACTAGTTGAGTACAGGCTCAGCCCGAGGTATGGTTCAAGGGTCTGCCCGTACAATCTCAGTCCGAGTAATCGCTGAGGTGGAACAGGCTCAGCCCTCAGTATCGCTGAGTTGGGACAGACTCAGCCCGAGGTATCGCTCTTCAGGTGCCGGCTGGAGCTTGATCTGTAATTGGCCTCGAGTAGTGTGAGAAGCACTGTCCTGAGAAGTGCTAATTAAAAGTGAGATTTTTATACGACTGGTATTCTGAACACACATATTCGAAAGTGCCTTCATAGGCCATACTGGAGAAAAAAGGCGTTTTGGTGAAATTAAATATTTGCCTTAGATCACACAATTAAGCAGAGAAGATGGTATTTTTCAAAGTTTTTCTGGTTTCGCTCAATAGATCAGCCAGTCAATGGATATTAATTTGCCTTTCCTTATATTGAGGCTTTCAAATACAAAATATTGCGCCCAAACAAAATGTAAAACTTTTCATATACTGGACGTTTAAAAAGGTAGCAGAAATAAGAGCTTTCTCCTACGCAGTGCCTGTTTCAAGGAGGCATTATTTTTCACACAAAGCTGTAACAATAAAATAGGGTTTGAGTCAAAAACCATGAGGGGTGGTGTACTTTTTGGGTCATATTTAACCATGCGTAGTGCCAGTACAGTGTCATCAAATCTGGCATGAAGCACTTCAGTTTTAGGCAGCTGCCATTCATCCATGCTGCGACGTCTTCCATTGCTCCTGGAAGCTGAGTCTGGTGTATTCTGTCTTCTCCATGAGAAAGAGGATGAGCTGAGTGTTGTCAGCGTAAGATACCATGCTGAGCCCATGCAGTCTGACTTTGGTGGCGAGGGGGGCCATGTAGGTGTTGAAGAGCGTGTGGCTGAGCAAGGATCCTTGGGGTACTTCACAGTTGATCTCTGTATGTTCATAGAGGAAGGGGGAGAATCTGATCCTTTGGGTACTGATGGAGATAAAGGAGCGGATCCAGTCGAGTGCGGTTCCTCGTATACCGGCGTCGTAGAGTCTGTTTGTGAGAGCGCAGTGTGAGTCGGTGTCGTAGGCTGCGGAGAGGTCTAGTAGGATGAGGACCACAGTGTGGCCCAGGTCGAGTAGCATGCGTATGTAATTGTTTGCTGCGAGTAGAACGGTCATGGTGCTGAGGTTGTTGCAAAATATAGACTGGGTGGAGACGAGGATAGCGTTATCTTCGATGAAGGATGTCAGAGTTGTGATTGACTCAGGGTAGGGAGCAGAATTCCTGTTCCTGGAAGCAGACGCAGGGGAGCATGAGCAACGAAGACACAGGGACCTGCTTCGAGGTAAGATTTCCCTTATTACAATATTTATGACACACACTCACACACACATCCCCGCGTCCAGGCACCGTCCAGTATTTTTTCCTGCTTTTACCACCTCACAGCTGTCCAGCACACCCCTCCAGCACTTCTCAATGGTGGAAGCTGTGCGCTCATGCACATCGGGACTAATACTCGTGTGCCAAAGGCACATACTTAGTTACAATGCATCACATGACATTGCATTCTATTCCAATTCATACTAATACTAGGCGCATTGCAACGGTAGGTTAGATGTTGCATCACAGAGACATGAACATCACTATTCCCACTCCAGTGAGTGCAACCCTAAACTAATGTTTGCACCCCAATCCGAAACGTGAACCCAGGAATTACTTTTTGAGCCCCCAATACACACTCAAAACTCAAAATTGACCCATTGCACCCCCCAAAAATCATATGTTACCACAAATCACAACTGAAATTTCATAATTTACCCCAATTGCACACCCCAAATTTCATTTTTTATCCCAATTGCACACCTTGAATTTCATATTTTACCCCATTGCACACCCCGAATTTCATATTTTACCCCAATTGCACACCCCAAATTTCATAGCCAACATACGTAACCCATTCACACACAAAATACTTAAAATTACCCCATTACTGACCTCACAATGTGTTGTACTCAAATGCGATGTAAAGGCATCTGCGCTGTTGGAGTTGTGTAGTTAATGATGTACTGCCTGCGTTGTACCGGGCATCTCCCATGCCAAAGGCAAACCATAGGCTTGCCCGTCTGCGCCGTCTGCCCCTGGATCCCACTCAGCACCAAGGAGCCTTCCTCTTGGACTCTCCACCGCTACAACAATAGCACCCTCCTCTCCATCAACCCTGGACGCCACCTCGCCTGCCGGGACCAACCTCTGCTCCGGACGTTGCCATTGCCAACACTGACGGCTGCAGTATCACCCGCAAGGAGCAGCACGACCTTCAAGGACAAGGCATTGCCATCACCTACAGAGGCACACTCCAACTGACCACGCAGTGTAATGACCCAAGGGTGACCAAGGACCACCTCAACTCCTAGATCTGGACAAAGCCCAAGCACATCCGCTGAGGCACACTCATATGCAGGACCACAGGACATTCACCCCCCATTCTCAAATACCATTGTTGACCTCATTATACCCCAGGATCTCCTATCCACCGACAACATCCTACTATGTGATCTCAAGATCCACCTGAACAACCCCAGTGACCAGGACAACCCCGCCTTCTGGGAAGGTCACCAACATCAGATGCAAGCAGCAACTCACATCAATAGTCCACATAGCAGGACACACGGTCAAGCGCATCATCGCTGCAAGCGGGAGCTTCAACTTCAGAATTAACATCAGACCCTCCTGAACCAACAATCATTCACCTTGCCCACTGGATGCCAACGCCATCATCGCAACTCCTCGCAGCCGGATCAAGGCCACCATTGGACGCCTCGACATCTCTTGCAGCACCAACACTCTGCCACTGCTTCCAAACAATGACACAGCAGCACACAACCAACAACGATGGATCTCCAACAGCGTCAACATTCGGGCACCTCTCATGAACTGTACTGCATCAGTACCTTCTGCCTGGCCAATGGCAGGCGTGAGGGTGACGCTGTGCCACAGGGATAGGCTGGCTCCATGCATTGCTGGAGTTACATCATGGTTGTGACACAACTGCAGCAATGCATGACTTTAGGGCAGAGAGATACATCAGGATTCCTGACCTAACTGTCATTACTTGCATCATGCAGCGCTGTCCAGTAAGTACAGCGCATCCATGCTGTCGCAAGAAGGGTGTAGTGAGAAGTGTTGCAACGCAGTCTTGTCGCAGTGCTGCAACCTTTTTCATGACTGGAGCACAGGAATGTGCACTATCTTATTGATGGTGCGTAGTCCTGCCCTCTAATTTTGTGACAGAGCAGTACAGCAACATTGCTTGCTGCACGGTCCAGCAACAAAACCTGCAGAAATGAGGCCCGAATGGTTATCTCCATTTTAAGACCAGATATTTTTTGGTCTTAAAAAACTGCCTCTAGTTGCAGTTATAGCCACTTTTTCTGGTCATCTTAAATTAAGGAATCCCCTTGTGAATAGGGAAATCTTGGGTTAACGTCAGATTTTGCAAGGGAACGCCTCCCTTGCATTTCATTAGCATTAATTATCGCAGACAGAAGTTGCGACGTTGTAAATGGTCCATTTTGCCTAAAAGCTGTCGCCAACGGCTGTTAGCGACAGCTTGTGAATATTGCGATGAAAACATTGCTGTTTTATCGGCAAAAAAGTGCAGCTAAAGCAGCGATATTGGCTTGTGAATATGCCGCTCTGGGTCTTCAGACACCATCCTCCATTGATCACTCTTGATGAAACTAAATTGAAGGTCTTTCTTGTGAAATATTTCTGAACCAGAAAGAAAACCTGTAACTGCTGAATTGTTTCATGAAATACTAATTCAGTTAATCCTCAAGTTATTTTATTTAACTAATACACAAATCCCTGCCTGTATCCCTCGCACTTCTAGCCCATCTGTCTCTCCCCCCTCAACATCCACCCCACACATGGTATCCCTCCCCAAAACTGCTATTGTTAATGCATCCACTCGCTTTATGATCAACCGCGGAAGTAGGCAGTCTGTCTTTAAGTATACTTGCTAATCTGTATCCTGACTTCTTTGTAGAACATTCCACCGACGCTCAGACCTAGGCCTACTACGCTGTAGATATACCCCTTTACACTAAAAATGGGTTTCTGTAGGCGTGCCACTTAAAGCTAGCACAGCAAAGTATAAACTTCACACTGTCAACTTACAATGTCTCATAGTAGAATACAAGGTCTGCACACGTTCAGTCTCTTCTAACTCTCCATCAAAGGAGTTAAAGTACGATTTGGAGTTGAGGCAAAGAGGTGCAACCCCACACCAAACTGTGCTGCTAATCGGCAAGGCGCTTGAGCACCTCGTCAAGGGTACAAAGTCCAATATAAAATACTGTGGGCTTGGTTTAGAGCTTGGTGTACAAGTACTCCTTCACAACTCTGACAGATATAAGAATATATACAACTACTAGAATACAGTATAAAATAATTCAATTTTAATTAAAATGAAGGTAATGGTGCTGTAGCATGTTCTGTGTTCAAAATACATTTTTCGCGTTTATTTACGTTAATATTCAGCTTAAACATATATTTATTTAGTACATTTGTTTTCAAGTTTAATCAACTGTTTTACTTTTTCCTATATTTTGCCACATGGGGATCTATGGCCTGGTGGCAAAATAAAACAAAGTATGGGATAAAATAAAAAACGTTTATTAAACTCGATAAAATAATGTATTTTCCATTTTAAATATGATTGTAAATTAATGTTATATATTTATTTTTAAAGTCGAACAAAATAAAAAATCTATACCACTCAACTTAATTTTTTATTAAATAATGAAATCATTAAAATCAAAATAATTAAACCTTTTTTAAGAGTTATCATAATAGCTCACCTAATTAAAATAATATTTATTATACAATAAAATTCCCAAGAATTATATATAGAATTAATTTCAAATAATTGAAATATTTAACAAAAAATTTACATTTATTGTTAACTTAAGAAAGGTTATTAAAACATTTTATGATAACATTTATTTTAATTATGTTTAATGATTTTAACTTTAACTAATTATATATAATTTATCAATATATTCATATATATATTTTTTTTGTAGAAAAGAATGGTGCACCAAATAATAAGATTCAAGAAAGTTTCCAATTTGTCCCAAAAAAAGTGTCCTTTATTCGTTTCAATCTTTTAAAACCTCAGCCAACGTGTTTCGTTCCATTGGAACTTCGTCAGGGCTCAATAGTCTCTCGGCGGTTCCCTTGATACGAAGGACGCTGACTTGCACTAAGGACGGACGGCTGCTATACTGGTCGGTCGTCCTGTAACTCCCTACTGTGGTTATTCATGCTACACTCATATTGAGGACGGACGGCCGCTACTTCGGGCTGATGTCGTCATAATTTGAATTGAGAGTTATTTATGCCGTACTTTCACATAGAACTATGGGCTGAGTATTTTCAGACGTCCGGACTAATGAGAATCGTTCCCATATTGGCTTTTGCAAGTTTGACTGAACTACCCTTCTGTTCGATACTTAAAAACAGAGATACGTGTGCCAAGACTTTGGCCCACTAAGAAACGCTTTTGATTATTGAATATTTTGTCCTGACAACTGCTCACAACAAGTTTGTCTTAAAGAACGAGGCCTGGCAACATTCGGACTACTTATTTTAGGTCCCTCTTTGGACCGACGAGAAATTATTGAGCCCTGACGAAAGTTCCAATGAAACAAAACGCGTTAGCTGGGGTTTTTAAAGATTGAAAAGAATGAAGGACACTTTTTTGGGACAAATTGGAAACTTTCTTGAATCTTATCATTTGGTGCACCGTCCTTTTCTACAAAAACTTTGGCATCTGTCTCGCAGCCGAGCATCTGTGCGGCGAGCTCCGGACGTGTTTTGCACAACTTATGGACTCATAGCTTTACTTTGAAATTGAGGTGCTTAACCTTGGTCAGCCGCACAGTTTGTCTTAAATAGCCTAATCATATATATGTGTGTTAGTGTGAAAACAACTTACGGGCATCACAAGCACCTTGCAACCCGGTGCATGCTTGCACTGGGTTCCCATCTTCCCTAACTAATACAGTGAATCCATGGAAGAGGCGCTACTCCGGGTGGGTTCTATTTAATCTTTATTTGTTTAATGGCGACAAAAACAAACAGGCGAAGAATTTCAGCACTTGGCTATGTCGTAATACATAAAACCAGTCATTAAACATCATTGCTCTGTTTACACAAATATATAATAAGGCCAACATTGTAATGTATTTTATAAATAACGTGATTTATCATGTATTTCTATTCGCGGTACACCAGTTAGATAAAGTAAACTAGCAATTGTATACCAGTTATTAAAAGACCAGTGCAAGCTCAACAATGAGGTGCGCAGGCTTGAACATTGGCACATTCAGTTCCTATATTTGATAATAAAAATGGATTATTCAAGTTATTACTCGCTTACTTTTAAAGCAGTGGAGTTATGCGTGCCTCACTATGTGAAGGGCTACTTAAACTCCTGGTTGATTGGACTGCAGCTGTTAATGTTTGACTGTTAACTCGCTGTGACAACACTCTACTGCACCCATCTTATGGTGCATGTGCTGTATTCCACTTTCACATTTTCGTTTACTGTGCGCTTCTGTTCCCTCAGCGCTATGCGTTACTGGAGTAAAAGGCATTGTTCTTCTCCTTTTATGTCTTGCTACATGATAACATTATTTGAATAACTTTTTCATGTGCCCTTTCCCTGAACCGGAAATGTTCCTCAGAAGCAGATCCTATCCTCAGTAGTGACGCTGGCAGACCCAGCAAGAACCTGCAAATGAACTTCCTTCTACACACCCCGTTTACAAAGGCATTCAGGAAACACAGGTCTCCACATACTGTAATTTCACTGAAAACTTCCTATATACAGCAGAAGAGGAAAAACTCCACCTAATCTTCGGGTCCTACCAGAAATAGCAAAGGTGGCTTTGCATGTGCATCTCTGCATGTCAGCACATGGCACAAAGCACAAAAGGCGTAGCTGCTGGAATATAAAACACATTTATTAACCTATTTCTTAAAAATAGTTGTTGTTATCGAACTAGGGAATTACAGCCAATTATCAAACGTTAAGTGCAGTGGGAGACAGATTGACTTCGCATTATGTTTGTCACCTAGGCTGCTATACCGTGCACGCGACCTTTATTTTGCCGCTCTATACGGCCATTTCAAAATGGCAGACACTGTCAGGGTTAAGTGTCAGAAGAATTTATAGAGATAAGAAGAATTTCTTCGCGGGCGGCAGTGTAGAAGCATTACCTCCTCGTTAGTCTTCCTCGCCACATGAGTTACATAGTGAGCTTCAGCTCCACACCAGAACCCTCCAAAGCAAAAAGTTAGCCTCCCATGCCTCCCATCCCTTCCCAAGATGGCCGACCCATTACCACCTGACCTCTATAAGAGACGGGCCGGCCCAACCCATCAGCCTGTTTTTTTTGTTCTGCGCGTCATACTCTCCAGATGCGTCTTCAGGTAAGTTGGACCTGCTCTAGCTGGTTCATGGGTTTTGGGTTGGAGGTCCTGCCTTAGCGGACCCTGGGACCTGGGACTTCAATTCCCCCCCTTCCTCCTCCCCCAGTCCTGTGGGGCCGGTTAGGTGCTGCTTTAGCGTGCCAGGGGTCTAGGGGGGGGGGTGATGTTGGGTGTTCACCCCTTCCTGTTCCCGGTCGTTTTTTATGGTCCTCGCCCGTTTTTTCGGGCTCTGTGGACCGGCGCTGGCTCCTGGCTTTTTTTGTAGGGCTCCGGTCACTTGCATTTTGGCGAAAGTGGGCCGCGGGACCGGCTGTTGTTCCGCTGTGTGCCGCTTCATGCCTGTGCGTCCCTGGGTTCAGGACTGCATCAGGCGTCCTGGTGTTTTGATTACAGTTTTTTCTCTGTAATCCCCGTGGCCGCTGCCCCGCTCGGGGCTTCGGAGCGCTTCTTGGTGCAAGTTTTGCATTTTTTTCAGCTGTTCCCGGTCTCACGCCTTCGCGTGCCGGGTGAAGGGGGGCTTGCGCGCTTACCTTTCGCGCCCGTCCTGGTCTCTTGGCCTCTCCGGGAAGTGCATTTTACGGCGCTGGACGCTGCTGCCTTTCGGGGGATTTTCAAGCCTTCGGCCCGCGGCTCTGTGCCGCGCTGTGATTGGCCCGAGGCACGGCCCACCTTTTGGGGGCGGGGTTTCGCTCCGGGTGCAGCGTGTGGGGTTTAATGCCTTCGGCTGTGTCTTTAGACGCCTCCCCTTCTGGCTATTTTATTCTTCCTGCGCCTGGGTGCCCTTGTGTTTTTCTCCGCTTTCTTCTGCGGGTGGTCTTTGCTCGCGCATTGTGGGTCAGGATTCTGTCACGGCGGGATCGGTGGCTGCCTCCGTGTCTGCTTTGCCTTTTTCTGCGCAGTCCCTGCAATTGGTGATACAGTCTGCGGTGGCTGATGCCCTTGCGCAGCGTGATGCCCAGGGCCCTTCCTCGCCGGAGCGTCCTCGCGGGGACACCTCTCCTGTCTCTGATGCGGAGGGGGAGGAGGAAGATCTCCATGGCCGTTACATCCAGGGTCAGGATCTTCGTGTAGTTCTTTCCCACGTCATGGATGACTTGGCCTTCCCTCCTCCTGCGGCAGATGTTGTTTCCGAGGATTTCTTAGTCTGGGGTGTTTTGGGCTCACCACTTCGTTCTCTGGGCCCTGCTGGGCCTCCTACGGGTTTGCGCTCTGCTGTCGCTTTTTTATGGGCTCCGTTGGCTGCTTGTGGCACTGCTCCTGGGGTCCTGGTTGGGTGGCCACCTCGCTTCTTCCTGTGGCCTGCTTCATGTCTCGTTGTGTTTGGCCTTGTGTGTTTTTTTTTACTCTGGTATCACGTGTGCTGGGTATTCGCCTCCTGATTGTGCTCCGCTTTGTGGGTGCTCTGTCTTGGGGGGTCCTCTGCTTCCTCCTTGGTTGCTTGGTTCCCTGGTTTGGCGCTGTGTCCTGGTGGTTGTGGTGGCTGCTCTTCCTCAGGTTGGTTGTTTGCCGCTCCTGCTGTCTCGCTGTTCGTGGCGCGGCGCGGCATTGGGCTTTTCCGGTGTTTGTTCTTTTTCTGCCTGCTAGGGCTCCTTTGGGGGGTGCTTCTCGCATTCTGTTGGGGCTGTGTGCTGGTGGCTCTGTGGTTTACTGCTTCCTCTGTGGGGGCCTGTGTTTCGGCCTCGTGGTCACGGGCTCTGCTCCTGGCGGGCTCTCTCTGCCTTTCTTCCTTCTGGGGTCGCTGTTGTGTGTCCCTTTGGGTTTGGTTGCACAGTGCTTTGCTGGTGCTCTATCCTGGGTTCGGGTCCCGCTTTTGCTGTGCCCATGTCCCCCGGCGTTTGGTTTTCGGACGGGGTTTTTCGCCTGCTCCTTTGCCGGGCTCCCCTTGCGCTCTCTTCCTCGTGTGTGGTTCGCATGCTCGGCGGGTGCTCTTCGGACGTGTTCGCTTCGGCTGCCCCCTGGGGTTGCCGGTTTGCCTGTGGATGACACGCGTATTCGTTGTGTGTTCCGTATTTCCTCTGTGCTCGCTTCAGCGGCCCGTTTCCTGGTATTGGATTTTTCCAGTGAGGATTTGCTTGGTCCCTGCCCTTGGTTTAATGCGCTTTTTCGTGTGGCGTTCCGTGTTTGGAGTCTCCCGGTGGGTTGCTCTTTCTGTTTTTTTCGCAGGGTTCCTTGGTTTGGCTTGGGTCCGGGGTGCTTTGGCTCGGTGGTGTGTCTTGTACCTTGAGTGGTGCCCGCCATTCTCGGGCCGGGGTTCGGTCCCTGCCGTTGTTCTGAGTGTGTCCTTGTGTGGTGCATTTATGGATTGCTTGTTTTTCGGCGCCTATGGCGTTGGGTTGTGGGGCCTTTTTGCTTCGTGCTTGCGGTGCCTGCCGGGCTTTGGGCCTGTGGTCCTTTTGTCCTGTGGACTCCTGTCCCCGCTGTTTTGGTGTGGGGTCGGTCCTGGTTGGTTCCTTGTTGTCCGTCCTCTGGGTTTTTCCGGGGGCTGTGGGCTGCGGCTTGTCTGTTATGGGCTTCCTGCTGTTGGGGTCTCTCCGTCCGTCTCTGGGCTGCGTCAGTGTTTTCTTGCTGGCTGTTTCTGCTCCTGGTGGGCTCTCCTTGTCTTGTCAGGGTCCGCTGCTTTGCCGCTCCCCCCTGTCTCGGCGGGCGCCTCTTGCGCCCTTTTCCTGTCGACTTCCTGCTGTCTCCTTGCTTCTCCTTGCCCCCTGGGGGTCGGGTGTTTGTTGCGCTCCTTCTCTTCCGGACTTTCAGTACCCTTGGTGCTTTGGCCCTTTGGTGTCTCTGCTTCCTTTGTGTGGTGCCTGCCTGGTCGGTCTGGGGTTTTGGCGCCTGCCTCTTTGTTGCGGGGTCGCTTTGGCGGTTTCGCTGCTGCTTTCTCTCCGGGTCCTGTTCGTGGGTTGTCCGGTTGGGGTTGTCTGCCTTGGTGGGGCCTTCCTCTGGTCGTGGTTTGGGTCTTGTGATCTGGCGGTGGTTTCTTGCCCCTGTCTGTCCTTGCGATGATCCTCCCCTTCCTGTTGGTCTCGGGGCCTCTGGTCTTTTTTTTCTTGGTTCTTTTTCCCCCGACTCTTCCCGCTCTGTCTCCGGGGTGTGCTGGGTTCCCCCTGCCCGTGTGTTGGTGGTGCCTTCTTCTGGCCATGCTTGGGTTCCCGGTCTGTGCTGATTCGGTGGTTTCCCTGTGGTCGTTTTTCCCGTCTGGCTTCTAATTTGCCGTTCCTTGGCTTCTCTGGGGTTTTCTCCTGCCTTGCTGGGGCTTGTTGGTCCCTGTGGTGAGTTTGTTCCCTGCCTCGTGCACCGGGGTGTGTGCGGGGTTCGCCCCTTTTGTTTCTTTGGCGCTTTGGTGCCTGGGTCGTTTTTAGCTGCGGCTTTTCTGGCCCTGGGTGCTCATGTTCTGCATCGCCTCTCCTCCGGTGATTTGTGGGTCGGGCCTCTCTTTGTGCCTGGTTCGGAAGTCTCCTGGGTCCGTCTGGCCCTGTCTGCTTCCTTTGGGTCTCCGGTTTTTGTTTTTGGCTCTTCGGCCTTCTCGTTTGGGCTCCCGGCTTTGACCTTCCTGGGGTCCCTTTGCCTGCTGGCTGTTTTTGTTTCCGGCGGTGCTTTGGGATTTCCTGGCGGGGCCCTGCGCTTCCGGTGTGGGTGTGTCCTCGTTTCTTTCCCCTGGTTTTGGGGTCCCGGGTCCTGTTGGCTCTGGTGTCTTCCTGGGTGTTTTGTCATGGCCCGGGCTCGTCTTCGCCCTGCCCTTCTGTTCTTCACGCCTTTGGTGTGTTGCTGCCGCACTCCTGTGCCTGTCGGTTCTTCTTTGTCTCGCTGGGCTGGGCCTGGTTGTGGGCTGGCTGTCTGTTTGCCCGCCTGGGTGCTCTCTTCGGGGGCTCGCTCCATTGTGTTTCTTCCTGGGCCGGTTGCTTGGTCCCTATGCGGGGTGTTCGCTGCATTGTGTTTCTTCCTGGGCCGGTTGCTTGGTCCCTGTGCGGGGTGTTCCCGTGTCTGGCCGGTTGGCTTCTTTCTGCCTCTTCTTCTCCCTTCTGGCCGTGGGCGGGCCTGTGGGTTTTCCGTTTTTCTCCTTTGCCCGGTTGGTTCTCCTCCGGGTCTCTTCGGTGTCGTTTCCGGCTCCTTCCTGGGTGTGTTTTCCCTGGTGCCTGCCTGGGTTCTCTCCTTGGAGTCGCGGTCCCTTCCAGGGGTCCTTTGTGTGGCGGGGGTTGTTCCCCTTCTGTTTCTTTTCGACGCCCTTTTTCCATTCTTCCGGCTCTTGCCTGTCTGTTGGATGGCTCTGGTGCCGCTTCCCTGTTTTTCTTATTCCTCTCTTGGTCTTTTGCTCCCCTCTCGCTTTGTGCTGCCTGTTGGGCGGCCCTGGTGTGTTGTTTGGGCCTGCTCATTTTGTTCTGGCCCTGGTTGCTGTTGCCTTTTTTTTTGGCTCCGTGCGGTCCGGTCCCGTGCCTTTCTCTGCCTTCCTTCGGTTGGGACGGTGTCTCTGGGGTCCAGTTTGTTTTTCGGCCTTCCCGGTGTCTTCGGTCCCGGGTTGGTTCTCCTACTCGTGGTTGCCTCTCTCCTGGGTGGTCCTTCCACTCGTGCTGGTCTGTTGGGTTTGCCCTCTTTCGTGGTCATCCCCTTCTGATCTGTTGGTTTCTTGTGTGTTTCCATGAAGCCGCTTGGCTTTGGTATGTGCTCACTATGTAAGTCATGTGGCGAGGAAGACTAACGAGGAGGTAATGCCCCGGTTACTTACCGGTAATCTTCATTACTCCGAGTATAGTCTTCCTCGCCACATGAGTTCCCATCCCTCCCTCCCTGTCTGGCTATCGGCTTCATGTTTGTGCTCGGTGGTTTCAGGCTGATGGGTTGGGCCGGCCCGCCTCTTATAGAGGTCAGGTGGTAATGGGTCGGCCATCTTGGGAAGGGATGGGAGGCATGGGAGGCTAACTTTTTGCTTTGGAGGGTTCTGGTGTGGAGCTGAAGCTCACTATGTAACTCATGTGGCGAGGAAGACTATACTCGGAGTAATGAAGATTACCGGTAAGTAACCGGGGCATTGTAGGGCTTTGGGCGGGGCTAAGGGCACGAACCTGTATTTTTAGGTTGTATAGAGCATGTCGTTATAATGAATTGTTGTGGTTATTAGTGCATAGTGCATTTAATCTCCACCGTCCCAGCAAACCTGTTAACAACGAAAATACACGTTTTTGTGAGGGTGTTGGTGAACATTAGGTCAGGTCACAGTAACGAAATGTCAAATGGTCGCAATAAGCCATAGTATGGATGTTCTCCTCTTTGGACTCTGCAACTGTCACAACTCTTAGGGCATGTTTTAGCCCAGGTGTGGCTTCTTTACCAGCTGAAAAACATAGTAAATCTCCTAGGGTGCAGATGACTGCAAGTGAACCCTGGATGTAAGCAACATTCATGTCATGTGGAGTGTGAGCTGTATTCAGGCACCAAAGTCTCTCCCTTGGGCGGGCAGCAGTTGCACAGAGCAAGGTAGATCTATTATTGCCATGCAGTTGTGTGTTTTGGTGTCCGCAAAACCCATGTGACATGGGGTGCTCTGGGCCTTGGGTTCTCTGACTCTGACGTGTAGGATGTTACAGTGGAAAAGACAACTGCAGGTGGAAAGGTCTTTCTTATTGTCTGTTAGTGGTTGCCATTAAATCCACAAACCTGGGCGAGGCACTCTTAGCCACCAAAGGGGACAGGGTGAATCATAAATCTGAAAAAAACAATTAGGTTAACTAATTGTTTTTGTTATAAAGTTTTTATGAATAGTCAGAAAACAAATTGTGAATTGTTTTGAAATGGTGTCAGAATTTGTTTAAAGACCTCAATAAAAAGAGATATATTTAGATTTACCTGTATAAGTGAAATAATGGTGGAATTGTGTGCAATATGTTTTTAAGCGCATAGGCATTGTTTTTTGGAATGTTAACATTTAATTGCGCTAAATAAAAGTAAGGAATTTTACAGAAGACAGTGTTCAGTGTTTAAACAATTTCTCTACAAAGTCCTTTTGAATGTGCATATTTATGGTGGTGCACCCTCATAGCCTCTCATATAACATATTCACATCCTCGTAAGCATGTTACCAACTTTTCTCAGATTAATTTAATGGCTGCCTTTAAGCCTTGCAAGCACTGTCCTCCAGCATAAACCGAGCTAAATTAGGTGTCATTACCATACACCTGAACCATGTAGGCATTACATAATGGCGGGAGTGGGGGGTGGAGGGGAGCTAAATTTTGTGACGTATCCCACTACAAAGTCTATTTATGTACCTAGACGATCAAGGTATGAAGTGAGTTCAGGAGGTTGGAATTGCACACCTTGTGAATTGTGGCTTACAGATCCAACGCAAAGAGAACCACTGGCCAGTCTGTGTCCTAGCTCTGCATGGTTCTTCTCTGATATTGGACCATACAGATTCAGTGTTGTGTGCTTGCTGACTGCCTTCGTTCACACATGCATCTGGTCGAGAATTAACAAAAGACTTCCTGGCATAAAGAAGCAAAGGAATATTCCTGAAATGGTCCAAGTCTGTTGGCGAGGAGTGTCATTTTTAGCAAGCAGAAGGAGTCATATTGTAATCACTCCCACCCACAAAGATTGATTTACATTGGCTTTTACTGCAGAGGTGACTTCTGTAGCAATGCTTTATAAAATAGTTTATTTGACTTTGTAACATAACTTCAAACATAGGAACAATAATATTAAAATGTTATAAACTTAGAGAACACCATGTATGAATGTCTTGACACAATTAAAATCAACTAGTTGACAGAGGTAGGTAACTTTGTCCAAATAGGGACCCTTGCTTCTAGAAAGAGTAAGGGAGATACACACTTTATGTAACCCCTGCTCACCCCTTGTGCAGCTTGGCACGAGAAGAGAGACTTATCCCAAAGGCAATGTGTAAAGTATTTGTACTCAAAACACACAGTAATACAGTGATAACACCACAAATGAAGACCACAACAGTTTAGAAAAATAAAGTTTCTTTCTCTAAACTCAACAAGATCAAAACAACAAAAATCCAACATACATGTAATAAGAATATGACTTCAGAAAGGTTTCAAACAACTTGGTCCATAGAAAACTATGGATGCGTGATTTCTCACAAAGTACCTGTAGTTGCATTAAAATTCACAAGGCCAAACAGCCGCAGACATGGGAAGCGTTGAAAAACAAAGAGATGCATCAGTTCCTAAGACCATGGGGAGGCGATGTAACAGTTCTGCTGCGCACAAGAGAAGTGGTGCTTCAAATCTGGTCTGTAGGGGCAAGTGATGTGTCGATTCCGAGATGGTTCTGGGCCATACGTAATGCTTCTGGAAGCTTGCTGCAAAGGTACGATGCGTGGAAATCCGATATGTGTCAGCGATCGATGCAGTGGCGTCGAGAGGCACTGTGCTGGTTCCCTTCAGCCGTGATTCCTCGATGCATTGGTTCTTGTAGGTTTTGGCAGCGGCGCAGGGATGCATGGAGATTCTTCTCGCACAGCGGGAAGAGCGATGCGTCAATTTCTCCCGTTGTTTAGGTTTCTTCCAGCTCCCAGCAGCAAGCACAACTTCCAGAGGCCCATAACTGAAACAAGCACCTCCTGGTAGGTCACAACTCTCAGCAGCAGAGTTCAGGGGAGCTGGGGGTGAAGTCTTTGTGTCCCCCCCCACTCAAAGGGGACCTGCGCCACCTTACACAGGGACTCAGAGTTGTCTGCTGCAAATACAGGGTGAAGTACATTGGGGATGACCTGCTCTTCAGACACCCATTGGCACCTGACAGATATCATACTGGCTCTTGTGTCTCTCAGAGCCTCCACCCTCCTCCCATTGATGGTCACCCACTGCAGGTAGTTTTTATGTTATCCGGCAGGCACGTTTCCTGGACCATCTCTGTATCTCCTAATGAAAACAGAGGCATTAGGGCTGGTTCCCCGCCCTCACTAGGAACCAACTGCTCCCCCAACTCCTCAATAACTAACCCTGGTGACGGTGCACCAGTGGGATCTGGTAGTGCCTTGGGGCACTTGGGATCATTCTGCATGGACCCTCCCGACTACATGCGTAACACTTGAGTGTACCTCGGTTGTTTGGCCTACCCTTAGGGGGCCATGGTTTCTTAGAGTTGGGGGGCTGGGAATCTTTACCCTGGGAACTATTTTGGGGCCCTTTATAGAACTCCTTTTGATTACCCTTGTCCCCCCACTCTTCTGCTGGGGACCCTGCCCACTTTTGGCTGGGTTTCCAGCAGACCTCTTGTGGACCCTTGAATTTGTCCAGTGGTCCACCTCCTGAGCAAGCTTCTTGGGGTCAGTCAGCTTACTATCCATCAGATGCTGGCACAGCTCTGGAACACACAGACTACTCAAGTGCTCTCAACCTGTAGTGTAGTTCCTATTTTCCCTATAGGCTCTGCGCATTGGAATAACATAAACAGCAGTGTAGACGTAGAACTGAGGTAATCTAGGTCTCTACTGACTATGTTGGACTTAACTAGGTTTGCCAGCTAGCTCAGAGGTCACTAGAAACTTTCTCGAGTAAACAAGGAGGTGTTTAACTTCCCTGAATAGACAAGAAGGGATTAGCTTCTGACAACCGCATAAACATGACAACTTTGCTCCCTCAGAATAAAGAGTATATCTCTAGAGTCGTGTGAAAACAATAGACAACTATATTACTCAGTCAATCGTGCATACTTAGTTTCACCAGAGTGCAGAGAAATAGAGAGATGGGCGTTTTAAATAAAAGGTGTTATTTATTGAGCAGTCTTCTTTCTCATGCAAGAGAAATGAATTGCCACAATTGCAATACTTATCATGAAGTAAAGTGCGTACAGTAAAAGGAGTATTATGAAATAATACTGTAAAAGCATTGATATGGTTTCTTAGCCATATGATACTTTAAAACGGATAAAATATATACATACATAAAAACAATGACTAACGTACTCAACTGGTGCTTCTAATATACGCCTACCCCGGTGTACCTGACCTAAGCCTAATACGTGGGAAGGAGTAAGTAAGTTGTAGTTTAAGTTAAGTTGGTTTTTTGCTAAGAATCTGAATCAAGAATTCTCTTAAGGGTTTAGTAAGCTCCGTACCTTGGTTTTAGAATGAAGGAGGTCTTGTATCTCGTGTCTCAGGACTCGATCTCCCAGCAACCCGCAAGGGTGACTGGAAACACCGGAGCTGGATTTCTCGGCAGGAGAAAAGACAGCGTCTCTCTCAGTGCGTCAAGGGAGGGTCGGCTTCTTTCGCCTCTCGCATCAGCTGGGCTTCGGCAAGTAGATAGCCGCTCTGCTCCAAACCACCGTGTGTTTGCTTAAGGCAACGTTGGTATATTTATACCTGAAAGGTGCCGTATTTGACGTAAGGTTGGACATAAGACGTCACCAAGAACTAACAGTTCTTTCTGGACTCCAGGAGTTCTTGTGCAAATCAAAACAAAAGCGGGGGAATTCCCGGGCTGCTGGAGGCTTGGTTTGTTTAAAGAACACGTTGTGCTTTCTAGGAGTCTATGGGAGTAGCCTTGCCGTATTTGGACTTCATGGGCTATGCCTGAATATGGACATTATTCTTATGCCTTTATAAGGGTATGTTTTGCTATAACCGCATAAGGGCACGAATCGGGGATATCTAATTAGGGTCCTAGATAGATTCACAACAAACCAATCAAGTTGTACAACCCCAGGTAATCAGTTTCCCTGCTGCCCTTTATCCAGCCATCCTGTGCTCTGCAATAAACATTCACACACTCACCCACATATTGGACTCAAGCTTCTTGAGGGACCTAAACCTTTCCCTGTAGGTCTCTGGTATGAGCCCATACCCGAGGCATAAAACCTCCTTCATATTGGGATAGGTCAGAGCAGCCGCCTCCTTCAAACTTGTCAGGGTGTTTCTCCCATTGGCCTCAAAGTGTTAACCACAGGCCCGCCCCCCAATGTTTCTCTTGGACCTCATTCATACGCAGTTCTGCCTCATAAGATGGAAAACATGCATAAATATCTTCCCCCTTCTGGAAATTCTGTACTAGGTCCATGAAAATGTAAACCTTACCCCCTTGCACTGGCAGTACTCTGCCACCATTTGTACTGGACTCCACCTGTTTGGCCTTGATGTCCTGCTCTTTCATGCTCAACTTATGTGCCGAAAGCAATTTATTTTCCTCTAAGCCACGAGCATTCTTGTTCTCCTCTGCCATCATTTCATTCTCTATGGCAGCTTTTTGGTTCTCCATTACCAATTGCTTCATCTGGAGCCTCATAACCTCCAATGTATGATCTCTGGCCCTTTGCCTGTCCTCCAATTCCTCTGGAGAGGGGTTCCTAGAAGAATGACTGCTGCCAGCCACAGAGGCTGCACTCCCAACAGGCAAATCCTGAGATCTGAAGCTGCCATCTGGCACACCCCATCAACATCTGCATCATCTGTCTCCTCATCTTGTCTGGCCTCCCACGGGCCCCTAAGGCCTTTTGTAGCTCCTCTTTCCTAGAGTTGACCTTCAGGGAACAACCAAAGCTCCTGCAGAAGTGTTTGAGTTGCTCTACTTTGTAACTACTTAACTTTTCAATGTCAAACTCCAATTCTGCAGCCTCACTTGCTGATTTAACATTCAGAGACATACTGCATGGATACTTCAAGGGTCAATAAAAAATAGAACCAAAAGTAAAGCACAGTATGTGGTTGCGTAGTGTCTGCACTAAACTAGTAATGTACACCAATCCCTGTGGGTCAAGTACAAATACATGTTCAAATCCTCCCTGCTGACCACCAATGTTAGAAATGGGAGTCTCTAGTTGGCAGAGATAGGTACCTTTCTCCAAATAGGGACCCTTGCTTCCAGTCAGGGTAAGGGAGATACACACTTTAAATAACTCCTGCTCACCCACCGTGTAATTTGGCACGAGCAAACAGACTTATCCCAAAGGCAATGTGTAAAGTATTTGTACTCAAAACACACAGTAATACAGTGATAACACCACAAATGGAGACCACACCAGTTTAGAAAAATAAAGTATCTTTATCTAAACTCAACAAGACCAAAACAACAAAAATCCAACATACATGTAATAAGAATATGACTTCAGAAAGGTTTCAAACAACTTGATCCATAGAAAACTATGGATGTGTGATTTCTCACAAAGTAACTGCAGATGTATCCAAATTGACAAGGCCAAACAGCCGCAGAGATGGGAAGCGTCAAAAACAACAAGATGCGTTAGTTCCTGAGACCGGTGGGGGCCGGGGGGCAATGCGACAGGTCTGCTGCATGCAGGAGAAGTGATGTATTGCATCTGGTCTGTAGGGGGAAGTGATGTGTTTATTCCGAGACGGCTCTGGTCCGCCTGTGATGCGTCGGGAAAACTTGGTGCACAGGTAATCCATGCATGGAAATCCGGGATGCATCAGCAATCGAGGTAGTGGCATCGAGCAGTACTGTGTTGGTTTTTTCAACCATGATCCCTTGATGCATTGTTTCTTGCAGCGGCAAAAGGCACTGCGTCGGCTTAGATGCTTGGAGATTCTTCTTGCACAGCCGTGCTGCATCAGGAAAACAGAAGCAAAAGTAGCGCTGTGTCAATTTCTTCAGTTCTTTAGGTTTTATCCAGCTCCCAGTAGAAAGCACAACCTCGAGGCCCAGAACTGGAACAGGCACCTCCTGGCAGGTCAGAACTCTCAGCAGCAGAGTTCAGGGGAGCTGGCGGTGAAGTGCTTGTGTCCCTGAGACTTCAGAACAGGAGGCCACCACACAGAGGTCCATGGAGAACTTCTTCAAGCAGGTTCAAAGGAAAGTTCCAGTCTTTGTCCTCTCCTTGGCAGAAACAGCAACTGCAGGCCAACCCCACACAGCGCACAGCAAAGGGGCGGTACTCCTCCTCACAGCTCTTCAGCCATCTCCTTGGCAAAGGTTCCTCAAAGCGCCGAGAAGTGATCTAAGGTTCCGGGGTTTTAGGTTTAATACTTATACCACAAAATGTCTTTGTTCTCTTTGTGCAAGGGTCTCTGAGCCCAGTCCATGCCAGTTCTGTCTTCACTGGTGCAGTATGACCAGAGGGGGTGGAGACAGCAATATGTAAGGGAGACAGGCCTATTCAGGTGCAAGGAAATCTCCTCCCACTACTCTAGGTTCTGCCAAGGTCTATTCAGCTCAGCTCTGAGGTATCCAGCAAGGGCCAGGCACACCTCAAACAAATAGTGTTTTCCTTTCTCTGGCTTAAAGGACAAAATGAAATGGTCTTTCGAAAACAGTACAAAAAAGATAATCTAATAAATTATGAAGACCAATAGAATCAGTGTTTGATCGTAGTCTGTTAAAGTAGAAAACTGCATTGCTATATGACAGTTAGATGCTTAGTACTTTTTCATGTATAGGCTCTATCTAGCTGCATGTATTTGGGCCAACCCCCTTTGACGAGTAAATACTTTCTAAAAGTGGCATTTTCAAACACACAATTTAAAAACCATCTTCACTAAAATATGTGTTGTTAAATTCTGAGTTCAGAGAGAATAAACTTTATTTCTCTATCTTGTCCCAATGGGAAGTCATGCTTGGAAGATGTTACAAAGCTTTTCCCCTTCTATCCAATGGGACAAAATGACCTTTCAATAGTGAAAAACTAAATTGGCAGTATTTCACTACCAGGACATGTCACACACCCCAGTACATGTCCTACCTTTCACATACACTGCATCCTGCCCAGGGGGGTACCTTGAGCCTACCATAGGGGTGCCTTACATGTAAGAAAAGTGAAGGGTAGGACCAAGCAAGTGGGTGCATTTGCCAGGTCGATATTGTAGCCATCAACTGCACACGTACACTGCACTGCAGGTCTGAGATACCTTTTCAGGGCTACTCATGTGGGTGGAACAATCAGTGCTGCAGGCCCACTAATAGTATTTGATTTACAGGCCCTGGCACACTTAGTGCACTTTACTCGGGGCTTACCAGTAAATCGAAAATGCCAATCAGGTAGAACCAACTGTAAACACAATTTACACAGGGAGCATTTGCACTTTGAAACTGATTAGCACTGGCAAAGTGCCCAAAGCATCTAAGCCAGCAAAACTGAAATCCAGCACAGCATCGAAAATATAGGAGGTAGAGGCAAAAAGTCAGGGGAAAACCACATCAAAGATGCCAAATCTAACACAGTCTGCTTCAAAATTTCAAAGTTTTCACCATAAGTAGAGTTATACAATTTACCAATATTGCCTCATAAACAGCAATTGCTTTCATCATTGACCACACTACACTCTAATAGGATATATCGAGGAGTCTCTTTGGTGAGGTAGCAGAGAGTTGTATGTCAGACTATCGAACCCAAAAAACACATTCTTCCACAAAAATGTAGCCTGAGTATTGACTGCAAAAACATCATCAAGATAAGTAAAGATTTACTATTATTAACTTCATGGGTAAGAACCTTGAAGATGTATTTATCATCAAGGTACAATTATGAGGAGCTATGCTCACCTATATATACTGACTGTCATAATATTTTATTATCAGTAGTCTGGCTATGATATTTTGGTAGCATGTAATTTAAAACTCAATATTCAGGGAATATACAATAGCATAGCAGACATTGCAGTTGAACAGTTGATAGCGCATCTTGAACCTAAATTAAAATTAAAATAAGGGGTAACCGGTGCAGTTGAAACAGAATAAATAATCTTCTCAATTCTCGATATCAGAAAATGACCATCATTTCTGTAGTATACCCCCAGGTTTTTCTCTACCTGTTTTGTAGGATTTGGAATTTATAAGCATACAAAGCAGTAGTGCTGGGTCTCCCTTTCAACATGTTGGAATTGGTTGAACCCTGTTTGGTGTATTTAACTTTATAATAAGGACATAGTATAGTATATATTATGTTGTGTAGATTTTGTAAGGCGCGGCTTATCAGAAAACAACCATGTATGGAAAGATAAATGTCACTTGTGGACTGCAGCACTGATTGTGCCATCCACTACATTGACAGAGAAACACAGCTTCAGGCCTTCCCTGTGTGGCCTGACGGCTGCAGTCTGAAAACTGCTGTACAGACCTATCAAATTAACCCCTTTTGACAGACAGGAATACATGCTTCTGAATATTAATAAGCCACCCCTAAGTACACCTTGTTGTACACAAGATAGGGGGCCTTCTTTTTTAAAGTAGAAGATGTGTGAAATGTTTAGGCCTTAAAAGCTATTTCCACTGGCAGGGCTGTAGCTGAATCCTAGAAAATGTCAAAGTCCAGATTATAAGCTTTAATTTGTAACATTTGACAGGCACTGGCTACAAAAGATGCTCAAAGGATATTTTTTATATTTATCGAATGCCAAATTCAATGGTGTAGTCCAGCTTTCAAAGGATATTTGAGAAAAGCAACTTTGAGAAAGCTGTCATTTTTCTGCCTGAAGCTCCTGGAGGCACATTTATATTAGCTCTCCAGCATCTGTCTAGAGAAGTGCTGGACCTTAATAGGTATGAAAACTGCCCCAAGAGCAGGAACAATAGCTTTGGTGTGGGGAGGTGTTTTTATTCCCCTTGCAGGAAGACCAGTTAAGATGCACACAGGAACTTCATTACCTTGTAAAGGGGCCTGCCCTTTCCAAAGTGAAGGTAAGCAAGACCTGCCGAATGCAAACCTTAGTCTCCAAAGCTAGACTGGCACTAAACCCAGTGGGAGGGGTGCTACACCCAGAGCTGTTTTTGAGTTGCCACAGAGGAGGGGATTGTCAATTACCTTGGCCGCATCTTTGGGTGGGCACACATGCTCTCCACAAGTAGAGAAGGGTTTCTCATTCCTGGATTTTGGGAATAAGGTGCCCTTTGGCATTGTTTGCAGCAGATCAAAGAGAAACTGCTGCCAAAGTGGGCAGGGTCACATCCCGTGGGTTTTAGCCACATTAGTTAGGGAGGAGCCAGGGTTGAGCCCCATCCACTAGCAGGTATTAAGCATAAATGTGGCACCCTAAGGCAGCATCTGAAGAACACTTTCTGGACCTGTTGAAGGTCAACATAGGACTGCCCCCTGCTTGATGTAACCTGAGAGAAGCCCCGAGGGACTGGACCTGCTCCCTCTTCTATCAAAGACAAAAGAAATGGACTACAAGGGTCAATTAGCTGACATCCTGTTTCGCTATAAGGACACATTAAGCTGCAACAGGCATTTTTCCTGGAGTGACCAGAGGACCAGTACCAACTGTACCTGGACTGGACCATTCTGGTGGCCTCAGCTGGATAGTTCTGGCCCCTAAGTGATGTCCTTGGGGTCCCGGGAGGCTTATAAGTAACCCAGAGGAGCTGCTATAGAAACCCTGAGAGGTTTGGACTTCCAAGACATCTGGACAATCAGGGGGACCTTGCAGCAAAGGTGTCCAATGTCAATGCACCTTTCTTGGATATGGCTTGAGGCTTTCCCTGCTGGAGTATTTCAAGCTCTACAAAAAAGTCCAAAGGTAAAATCTTTGACTGGGACAAACCTGCTTCGTGCACCCAGCATGTTCCATCACAGTTGACCTGAAATCACACCTAGGTGCTGGTGTACCGCCCCCATAGTCTATCATTGGCTGGATTGCTTTTTTGGCACTATTTTTTACTTAAAACTTTAAACATTCATATCTCTGGATCCTCCTATTGGGTTGTTGTCATTTTGGTGAAATGTCGTTTAACGTTTACTCTATTTTTGTTAGAGATTTTTATTGCTTGCTGTTTTGACTATATTACTGTTATGGTACTGCATAAATATTTTACACATTGCCCTAAGTTAAACCTGCATGCTCTCTGCCATGAGTTCAAGTTAATTTAGTGACCTTTGGAGTTTACCATGACAAGTTAGTTTCATTATTCCTTGAGGTTGGATACTGCCCACCACAAATAGTAGTTCGCTTTACATTAAAAAAAATTAATTCATTGAAATAATGCACCGTCGTGACAAACAACACTCCAGATATTTGAGTACTTACATTGTATAAGATTTCTTAGGTTTTAAACAATATATCTGTTTAGATCAATCTGATTGCAAGGTAGATTTCTTAAGCATACCTTTTAGATATCCATATATTATTGTGCAACCATTAACCAAATCACATGAGTCAAATTAGAATAATGTAAATCGTTTTTGTTTTCCGATTTTTTGCAAAAATTCCAACTAAGTATTGTTCACGTTTCTTCTTATTTGACTGAAACGTCTGATGCTCTTCTAAGTTACATTGCCCTTGGAAAAGCACACGCCCAATTCCAACCTCGTGGTGAGTTGTGCATCCCCCGTGGCCTTTCTCAGCATTAATGGAGCTTCTAAAGATCTGTTCCCTGGAAGATAATTACCTTTCAACACAGAACCCATGTTTGTATTCACCGTTGCTCCTGTGGCTTGCTTAAAGGTCTCCATTTCAATTCATTGTCAGCCGTGGGACCAAGATAACTATATTCAGAGACAATATGTAACACAGATTCTTCATGTTTCAGTTTTGTTATTTTCACCAAAATACATAATTGTCTTTTAGTCAGGTTTAAGCTAAGGTTATCAACACTACAGAGGCTCTTTCCTTCATGTAATATTTGTTATGAGTGCTACAGGGGTAATTAGAATTCCATCTTCAGCTAAAAACAACTCAGGAACGTGCATATAGGTTTATGTAGGAAGTTATTCATTTTCAGAAGAATATCATGCTAGTCAGATGTATGTAAAGACGTTAAACATTAGAGGATCAGGCACCTGGCGTCCGAGAAGCCACTTTTATTGGATAATCCCTTACCCACCCATCGGTGCCATAAGATTTGGAGGAACTAAAAAATGTCATAGCCTTTTAAACTCTGGACACCATACACATACTGGCATCCATATTCTGTGTCCAATATGCCTTCAGTTGACAATGTAATCCATTATTAACACCACACACATGCCTTGCTGCAGCATTAGATTTTATGGTTGATGCTGGGCCGGTGTCAAGCAAACAAGGCGAATGTGCTTAGGCTCAGAAGTCTTCCATTGAGGTTCGCTGCTTTTCTAATGGTGGATAGATATGAGTGAGGCTGACGCTTACTGGTGCTTCTGATTGGGTCCAAATTGGGAGAGAACTTAATGTTTGCTTTGGTGATATCCATCCATTTTAGAAAAAAAGATGACACTGTGCAGACCCAAATGCAAAATGGGATGTTCCATGTATAAAAGAATTTTTTTTAGTGATTCTGAAAAGTTTTTCCATCTCGCAAAATGAGTTTTGTGACCCATTCTAAATCAAAATTCGGAAGTGAGTTGCAATGGCAATATCAATGGCTTTCAACCGGAGTTGTGGTAAAAATCTGATTGAAACGTTACCAGCACCCCAAAAGAGGTGGTAACTAATTTATCTGCAAAGATTCCTTTTGGGAAAGGTGTTGCACTACCTTGCAGGATTACATCCACAAAAAGACAGGGTGAACTTGCTATTATGATCAGCACATCACTATTGCATTTTTCCCGTAGTAGTCATTTGTCCAGTAACACAAAAATACTCAATTTGGGAGTGCCCAACTGATAGGATGCTTATTCACCCTTAAGCAATTTCCGTCACGATGATCTACCCACAAGAATGTAGTAGAGTTTCATGAACCATAAATAGAGATAATTCAACCAGTGCACATCCCTGTTAGTTACTTTTCTCCAATAGAATTACAGTACAATCACTTCATTGGTTCAATTTACTTCAAGTCCACACAAATATTCGAGTAGTACACAGTCCATTAGTTCTTAAAGTTCCTGTTTATTGATTATTTTCTTGCCAAATCGTCACAGCCGACGCGCGTTTCGCCCTCCGCGGGCTTTTTCAAGGCAAAAGAAAAATAGTAAGGTGAGTGGCGTGTTTTCGTATAAATCAATAAAAGACGTAAAAATCTTTCTCATTGGTCCTTAAAGCCTTAAATAGTGAGTATGACAATTGTGCCTCAAAATACTAGTGCTTCTAAGTCCATTCATCACTCAGTTGTCTGTGGATTAATCAAGGTATAATGGAGCCATGATAAGTTCCATCGCCATTGCGAAGCCGGTCACGTCTCAGCAAGGCGTTTCTCTTCCGCGTTAGTCTTGCAGGATTACACAGTGTTTCGGAGGACCACTGCATGTTCCTCTCAATTTCTTCCTAATTTGCAAATCTTTGTTTAAAGCAGTTCCTGTTCCTTTAAGGAGCACTGTAGCTAATGCTGATTCCTTACTTTCCAACACAAATATTACTGCCACCACTTAAAGGAAACACAGTATTACAGGTAAAAAAAGTGGGTTGTCGCTCAGCTCAATGAAAAGATAAGGGTGTTACCACCTGCCACCCTTTTGTCTTTAATGTGTTACAGGAAATGTAATGTTTGAAAAGTGTCACGTACAGGGACATCATATGTATTTTGGGGGCGCTGGGCCAAACGGATTTTGGGGGCCCCTGTTCAGCTTTGAATTTATGATCCAATTACAAGCCCTTTCATGCCCTCTTTGTCCAAGTCACTGACAGTGCACAGGCACACTCGTCCACATTTTGCAAATATGTTTACATCTAATATTCAAGGATAGTGATGTGTCCGTTCAATAGTGTAACACAGCAGGGTCTTGCTAATATTACAGCAAATAATCTCTATGATACCCTCCCATATCTTAAATACGAGCCCTGTTTTGATTTAAAAGAAACTTTTTCATGGATGCTGCATGAAACATATACACAACGCTTCCCTGAAGAATTTCTTTAATACACTCTCACACATCACCCACAATCAAAATAAATTAAAGGAAAACTGCAAGAGCAATCTCTTAAGAATTATTATAGGTCATCAGGTCAATTCAATTCATGAAGCTTTATTCGGCACATATAAAATGACAATAAAAGCACATACAAGAAAAAAAGGTCACACATAGTATAAAAATATACATCAGATTTCGGGTCACACATAGTATAAAAATATACATCAGATTTCAGGGCAGTGAACAACCAAAAAAATACAGACATGATTGTTTAAAAATGCATACTTTTCCTATTATTAGTACACTTAATTAAAAACGTTGCAGTATAAAAACAGATATCGACAGTTTGTAGGTTAAAAAGTAGACTCATTGCCTGATTAACTGTGCGTACGCCATATTTGACAAACATGGGTTTCAGATAGGCATTACGCAGGTTCGTGTACAGTTTACAAAACAGTAGAAGGTGCATAGTGCTCTGTTTAGATACGCCATCACACATACATGGCCCTAGTGGATGTCTCTTGAGATTCGGCAGGGCCACTAGATGGTGTGCTTTTCCGAACCTCAGTCTAGTCAGCACAAACTTGTGAGATGGTTTTGTCACCCCTACCAAATAATTGGGAAAACCTCCAGCTGTGATATAACGGTTATAGAACATAACAGTTGTTAAAGAACCATAGGCTAGAGCTCGTTTCTTTAATTTATAAGCCAAGAATTTAGCTTTAAACTCTGTTTTAGGTATCTTAGAAGCTGCATTGGGGTCAGTCAGGACATTTAAATCGAAAATCTCAGAGAAACAAACAATGACATATTTTAACCAGGATATGTTTAAATGTTTATCCAGTGATATACAATCCTCAATAATCGATCTGTTAAAAGTCTTTTCTTCCTGAAGCCAAATTGACCGCCAAATCATAAGTGGTCTCAGGGATAACAGATCTGTTAGAAAATTAATATCCAATTCCCGGTGAATTAACTCGGTTGGGGCAGAAGTTGGTAAAGACAGGAGCTTTTTTAAAAAAGAATTTTCCTCCTGCTGCAAAGGGTGGTCACTTCTGTGGCCCCATACAGCTGCCCCATAGAGAGCAATTGAAATACATCTTGCTTGATATATTTTAAGCATGTCTCTAGTCCGTTTATCCCCCACCTTAGCAGCAAATCTAAAGACGCCATGGGCACTTTTAGCCATTTTGATACGAATATTACTAAATTCGTCGGACCATCTTCTATCTTTGGAGAAGGTTATACCGAGATAGCAAAATTTGTCTACTTGTTGCACCTTGACCTGATCTATAAAAAAGGTGTTATGGAATTTACTTCTTGCTCCGAGTGTCATTGTATGTGTTTTCCCCTTATTAATGATTAGTTTTCTATCATTAATAAAGTCAGAGAATCTATTAAGTAGGCGCTGTAGGCCCAGAGGGGTTCTGGAAAGCAGAACAGCGTCGTCCGCATACAACAACACAGGGACAGGTACACCTTTGATCTGGGGGGCATCCGCTTTAACATTTTTTAAAATCATGTCGATACCATTAATAAATAAAATAAAAAGTAGTGGTGCCAAAACACAGCCCTGTCTAATCCCTCTTTTTACTTTAAATTTTGGGGTGCATTCACCTTTAACACCATAACGCACAGATGTTTGTAGTTTCCGGTACAGCCTAGCAAAGAAAAAAATGATACCTTCTGGTGCTCCTACCTGTAACAGGGTTGGCCACAAAATAGAGTGGTCAACCATGTCAAAAGCCCTACTCAGGTCTGCAAAGCAGAGATACAACGATTCTTGTTTAGCTTCAGTGTATTTCCCGATCAATAAGTCAAGGTTTATACACTGATCTAGTTTTCCCCGACCCTTTCTAAAACCATACTGGCTGTCGGCAAGAATACCCTCTTGCTCCACCCATTCCTCTAACCTGACCAGCATGACTCTACTCAAGATTTTAATTGAGGAGTCAAGAAGGGAGATGGGGCTGTAGTTTTTCACATCAGATCAGCTACCCTTTTTATATATTGGGATGATGATAGATTCCCCCCATGAATTGGGTGCCTCAGTACATATTGCGGCGTTAAAAGTGATAGCCAAAATGGGACTCCACATCTCAGGGGCTGTTTTAAAAACATCCACAGGGACTCCATCAGGGCCCTGGGCTTTCCCCCCTTACTAGCACGTATGGCAAGTTCAACTAATGTGGCTGAAAAATCTAAAGGTAAAAGAGGCCATCTTCCAGGGTTGGGGTCCACGCAAATATTTGAATCAAAAATGGTTGAAAAATGGGCTACCCAGCCATCGCTCGTAATATTCGAGGTAATCTCTGGCATTTTTTCATCTTTCAGGAAAGGAGAGTTAATGGTAGCCCAGAACAGGGTGGTGTTAGATAATTCAGCGGCTTGGTCAAGAGAATCCCAGGCCGTCTGCTGTAGCTCAGTCCTTCTTCGTTTCAGAGCGCGCTTATAGTCTGCTCTTAGCATACTTATGAAATTAGCGTCCCTCGGTTTTTTAACGAGTGCATGTTTTAATTCAATTAATAGCCTAGTACATGTGTGGTCAAACCAGCCTGGGCCATTTTTAGTCTGAGCGCGTTTGGGCCTAGTGAACCTGGCATCAATTAATTTACTAATATTGTTAAAAGAAGATAAAACCTGCGTGTGATTGTGTCATTGTCAAGGATACAAATAATATCTAGAATACAGTCCCGGACAATGGAGCTAATTAGGTCATTAGCTTTGTCCCCTGCCCATCTTAATCTGACCCCATTGGGGCTATGTGGTTCCACATTTTTGACTGTAATGACTGTTTTGACAAAATTTCCAACCCAAAAGGTTGTTTCCATGATAATACAGTTATGATCACTAATCGGAGTTTCTACAATCCTTGGGACAGCACAACTAGAACTGATATTAGAAGAAATGACAACATGATCAATAACAGAACTAGAATGCCCATTGTTAAAGGTAGGGATAATGTCACCTTCTTTGCCATTGGCAAAGCCTAGAATTTCCAGGTCATAGCATCCCATAAATGAGTTTAGGACCTCACCATAACTGTTATGGCCAAAAGTTAAATCGTCAAATCCGGCATTATTTGTGAAGCCACAAACTTTTTGGTTAGAAAATTCACATAAAGAAATGTTAAAATCACCGACCCATATAAAATCAAAACAAACTTTTACTTCTGAAGTTAACTTTTCGATAGTACTTGCCAGATCAGATATTACTGTAACCTTTGAGCTATCAAAAATATTATTATAGTAATTTAGCAGTAAAATATTTCGTCCCTGGTCCTCATATAACCAAAGAATCTGCACACATGCTCCCACAGTTATATACCTCTTAACTACAATCGAAAGATTAATAGACAGAGGTATCAGTAGGCCGCCTTTAGCTCTCCCCGGTCCAGTCCCCTGCGCCGGTAGATTATATGAGACAAACCCGTCCCAATTAACATCATCCCGACACCAAGTTTCTTGGAGGCACAGTATGTCATAGGCATTAATCATATCCGACCACCCTAAGGCATTTCCCTTTGATTTCAGCCCTGCAATATTCCAGCTTGCGATCGTTATCCCTTTGCCACCTGTCCCAGTACTAGCAGATATAACAGTTGCATTGCCGACATTTTCCACCCATTGTTTCCCACTGGACAGGACCCTACGGTCAGTGGTCAAATCTGGGTTTACCACCGAGATCAGCTCAACTGCCATAGGGTTATCACTAACCTTGGCCACCAATGCATCTATAGTCTCACAAATCAGGGGTTCTGCGATCAAGAGCACCTCGTCTACCATAGGATTATCTCTGACCATGCTCATTGATGCACCTGGGGTCTCACAAAGGGGGGGCTCATAAGCCTGTTGAAGTCAATCGTTGGCATCTAGGCTGCTTAGTACATGGAATTGGTTTTGCAAAGGGATATCCAAACTGGGCCTATATATAAATGGCGATTGCCTATACCTAGTATTCCTGTTATCATTAGGGGTAGCTTTGCTGAGGTGGCTGTAGAAAAAGCCAAGTGGGCGGGCATAAACATTATTATCAATGAACGGTAGGGATGCTGCTCTCAGCAGAACAGTAGCAGCATGTTGGGGGTGTTTAAAATTAATGATTACACAATCACCCCTGCTACTCTTTGTAGAATTGCCGATCCAGTTGACCCTTCTAGTTGTTAAAATCTGGTCCGAATATTCAACAGGAAACTCACATTGCCTATGTAACCAAGAGACTGTTTTGTTTTTTAGGGAGTCATGTGTTTCTTGTTGGGGCTGGGTCATACTAGTTTCAATAGGCGGTACATTAGTTAGGACGACTACATAGGGGGCACAGTCAGGGGGAAGATTGATAAAACGCTTCCTTCTCACTTCTGTCCACCCTTCTTTATTCTCCGCCACAGTAGTGGTCTTATTTGCCTAACCAATACTAGCAGGGCTAGCTTGAGTCGCTGTCATATTGACAGTAAGCCTCCCCTCTACTGTGGTTTTTTCCTTTGCATTTACACTAGTGCCCCTCTCCGTGGTCTTAGATTTTCCAGCCAGAACAATATGCGAGTCCAAGAGGCCTCCTAGTCTGACTACTTCGGCAGAAAGCATATCTATTTTGGCCTCTATACCTTCTAATTTGGCATTGATGATGTTAACCAGTAAATCTAATTGGCCAGTACTCAGATTAGTAGTACCTTCCTTTTCTGTGTCATCCTCCTCCCTTGCTATACTTTTGGGGGGGTTCCAACTCTTTTTTTATTCCGATTTCCCCCACGTCTGGTTGGAACTTTTCTACAGGTTCTGACTACTCTACGTGGTGGAGAGGCATGCACTGAAGTATTAGAGGAATCGGGGGAGTCATCCAGCACAACCTGGCTAGAGGCTACTAATACAGGGGCCTCATTATCAGTAACGTCCACATTTTCCGCCTAATAACTACCATTTAATACAGATACTCTCAAAGGGGTTGACACCATCGGTGGGCTACCACGTCCTAATGATAGTTGCCGATCATTATTAATTTTCTTAACAACTTTGACTAGATAATTATCCAGTGTGGCAGGCACTGGTTTTTTTTTCACTGATTTTTGTTTGGACATAATGAATAGACCACCTACAAAACTTTTCAAACTATATAAAAAACCGAAAGCTAACATGAATTATGCAATACAGTTATATCATCCAATTGATCGTGTTGCAGTCTTTATAAAAATATATTAAAATGTCTCACGGATTGAACGGAGTAGGCACTAGAAGTCAAGAGACAGGGTTTGTGGCCCAGCCTCGTCCATCCCCGGACTGCCACAGACTGCCCGCCCTTTGCCCGGGCTTTGTCCGCGCGCGTCCCGCGGGGCGGGAGGCATTCAGTGTTCTTATGGCGCCTCCGGGCACGCGGGGAGCGTCACGGCCTGCGACCTCCCTGGGCTGCTGAGTAGTGTAGTCCGCTGACCGGGACTACAGCCGTTTCCCTCACGGCGTTGGAAGGATGGCCGAGCGGTTCAGGAGCTTCAATCACTGGGGCCGTTTCCCTCACCGTGTTGTCAGTACTTGTAAATGTATGTGTCTTGTAAAGCGCACTGCTGCCCTGAGGCGTCGTGGCGCTGTATACCGCTGGGGAACCCGTCCTGGCTATCCCTGTGAGATGGTCCCTACTGGGTATCTCCAAGGTGAAACCAGGCATACCCGGCGAATGTGGGGGACCGTTGTAGAGATGAGGCAAGCTAATGCCCAGAGTTGCTGAGTGTGATCCCTGGTTAGAGTAGGCACCGAGGCGAGAATTATCGAGTCCGCTGACCCTGGTCCACGACCCTGCCGCGTCGGGAATTGAACCCTGGTCCCGGGCCGTTCTCTGCTTCCGGGTCTGCCACCTCTAACCAGTGAGCCACACCACTCTACTTCGCTAAGCGTCCCCCAAGAGCGCTCGGCGCTCATTGATCTTATGGCACCTCCGGGCGCGCGGGGAGCGTTACGGCGTGCGACCTCCCTGGGGCTGCTGGGTAGTGTAGTCCGCTGACCGGGACTACAGCCGTTTCCCTCACGGCGTTGGAACAATGGCCGAGCGGTTCAGGAGCTTCAATCACTGGGGCCGTTTCCCTCACGGCGTTGTCAGTACTTCGCTAAGCGTCATCAGGTCAATATTCTTTGTAGAACGGAGTTGGCTCTAAGGGCCCTTCCTGAAAAGCTGCGGCTTTGGCCTAGAGCCCACTTTGCACCTGCCTTGAAACGTTTCTGGTCACTAAAACTAAGGGCTCTCTTTCGAAACAGTAGAAAACTGAAGGGAAGTATATCTGGACCTGCTACAGTGCATCAGTGGTCGTAAAGCGCCTTCCAAATTGTATCTAATTTAAATAATGGTGAGAGGATCAGAGGCATCAGAAATGTATTAGAATTGATTTGTCACAGTTGGAAAATCAGAATGTAATGAATTTTTCAACATAACATTTATTATTGTTACTACGTTTAGGAAATATGGTTATTAGTTGAGAGTGGTGGAAGCCCCACTCAAATAACAGACACAATCCTTGTCATGGTGATTAACAAATGTCACTAAATAAGCCTGTGCTTAAACATCTGGTAGCTTGGCACAAAAGAAGTCAAGCTTAACTTAGAGACAATGTGTAAAGTATGTATGTAGAACTAAAACAGTGATAGTATGAAAACACAATACAAGAAATATCCTAAACCAATTTAGAAAATGGGAGCTAATTTAATAAATAAAATGACACCAAAAAGACAAAAGATCAAACAGTAGAGCCGGAGTAATGATTTTTTAAAGTTCTAGGTGAAAATAGTACCAAAAGCACCACTCCCAGTCATCTGGTTGCGCTGGACCGGGTTAAAGTAACACGTTCAGGCCAACAGCAATGAAGCTCAGATCGGATACAGGGACCAGGTACGTTCCACTGAAAAGTTTACCTTCTCAAGTACAAGTCAACATGAGGAGCGGTAGGTGGCGTTTGGCATTGACGGGTGCCATTAGGACCTAATTTTTGGTGCGAGGAGCAGGTTGGATGTCATGGATCGTCACAGTTGTGGCACACAGAGCACCGTTGCTGAAGATTCACACTGGCAGGTGTCGCGGATGGTTGTAGTTTGGAGTGAAGAGTCCGTTTTACATTGTGAGGAGCCCAAAACATCTGGATTTTCACCTTGAGTTCAGGAAGAGTACACTCTGATACCAGCCAAGGGTCCTGGATCTGGGGGGCACCTGCTGGGAATCACAACTCATTCCAGCTGAGGCCAGTTGCAGGGCTCAAGCAAGTCCAGTTGCTGCTGGTCATCTGGACAGTTGCAGGGGGGCCTCTGGAAGTTTGTTGTGTAGCTGTGCCTCAAGTAGTCCATTAGAGTCACTTTCTTGGAACCTGGGATCAAGCAAGCAGGTCCAATCTTCCTTGTTCAGAGAGCAGGGCAATCCTTCTTCTTAATCTTTTACATGTTCAGGAGTGTTCTTATGAGAGGATATAAAGGTGCTATTCTGATACCCAGTGCTAGTCTGTGGGTGGGGGATGTCCCCTTTATCTAACCTTCCTCCTCTCCTGGGTTTGCTCAAAACTTTCTAGGGTAACATATGGGAGACAGGACTGGGTATGAGCTGCATTTTTTAGTTGCAGGGCAGGCACCCCTTAGGAGTCAGGACTGGGGGGAATAAACCTGAGGCTATCGTTTGAAGCTCAGGAAGGCTGAGTATAACTGCCCAGGATACCTCTTGCTCAGGAAAGGAATACCCTGCTCCACACCCAAGACCCTTTTGTCCCTATGTCTGAAAGGAAAACACAACACTCCGCATGGAAGCCGTTCACTGTATTGTGACCCAGGACACTGGGAGAACAGTACATTTGTCTTAGGCAGAACAATGACAACTTTCAAAAAGTGCCATTTACAGGTGCATTCTGCTCTGAGGTTTTGCTGCACTTAGGGGCACATTATGATGGAGGATTTTCCGCATCCTCTGGGCCGGCAGAAGCCACCGCCGGCCCGGCGGATGCGGAAAATCCCCCGCGGACCCACCAAAGACCCACCGCCACATTAGTGAGAGAGCGCCATTTACAGTGAAATTTGTAGGGGTGCATCATATGTACAACTAGTCTGCACCCGTATATATAGAGGACTTTAATCATGTTTAGATGCAGTGTGGGATGGAGAACTAGAGAAACTGGTATTAGAAATCTGAAGAGCCAAGGTTGTGAAATACATCCACACTTGCTGTATAACCTAAAAATGTCGATAAAATGAAATCTTTCACTAATGAGAAGTGTCTTTAAATGAGCACTATTGTGCATTTAGATCTGCTTAGTGAAGTTAACTGTGCCTTTATATTTGAACCACTAGCTTAAAGTAGAAAATGCATTTGCTGTTGAGGTTGGAGGCCTAGTGAAACAAGGGATTGCTAATGTAAAATGTTGGGCCTTTAATTCAAGCTGAGGCCTAGTTCATAGAATTGATGCAGGCCTGTTTGAAAGTTTTGCTTAGCATTTAGATGTGGAAATGTTTTATAAAAGATGCCTTTAGAAAACTTTGCAACATTTATAGAATGTGAGCCGAATTATATGTATTCCTTTGCAGGTGCACCATCAAGTAGACGGTAGAGTAGAAGGGCCCATTGTGTATGAAAGTTAGAAATGCTAGACTCAGACATGGAGGAGTAGACTAGGAATTTGAAGATACAACTTGAAGCGACGGAGAGTCTGAGACCCAAGGACGTCTGCATGGACAAAGATGGACTAGAGCCATACTGGAAAGTTTCGAAGTTAACACCTCCGAGAGGGGCGTACCTGAAGGCGTGTCATTCACATTGTGGGGTTTCGTATTAGGGACAGCACCCCGAGGGTGGAGGCAGAGCAGATGGGCTGAGGAGCTAGAGAGAGAGGTTGGATGGTCAAGGAGCTTAGCTGTGAACAAGGAGTCTCTAGTTAAGAGAGAATGTGGGCGAACTTCTTTGGGAAGTCACCACAGCTGACACCTTTTGATTAGTTGGGCTATCGTTGAGTAGGGATGTCACCTAGTATAGTGTAGGGACAGACTAACCTGAATTTATGTCTATTATCCCGATGAGTACCAGAACTCAGGTTATAGAGATTCTGTTCAGTTTGATGATTCTGGAATTGATCCTTGTGTTATTCAGTCGCTTGAGACTTTTCCGTAGAATTATGTTTGTATTAGTCCCAGTGTATCTTTTGAACCTCTTGCTGAGGTGCTTGTATCTTCATTTTTTGGTTATGTAATAAACCTTCAAACTTAGTTTTTGGTCAGTGGTTCTTGGGGGAAGCTATTGGGATTCTAAAATTGTTGTTGATTCCATAGACAAGATTGCCTAATTCACTCTATGACAGGTAAAAAGGTCTAGTCGACCTGTGAGGGGATTCTGGAGAATGATAAGCAGACTCTAGAGGTAAAATCCCGCCTTTCCGGTTGGTAGCAGAGGATGGTTTATCTTCTGGAGTGAGGGTAATCTAGAAGTAGGTTGAGATTTCCCCGAGACCCATAGAGAAACAATGAAGAGTGTCCAGAAAGCTGCGGACGGATGGCGTTCCATGGAAACTGACGAAGAGTGACAGTGCGGCAGAAAGCAGCAGGTCGGAGGAGAGTGAGTATGAAAAGGGTCATGCGTTGTTAGATTGCGGTTATGTTGTATTGCTGTGTTGTGTTGTCTTGCGGAGTTGAGTGCCTGTAGTGTGAAAGAGAACAGGTTGTGAGCGCGCGCAACCGGAGAAAATCTTAAGCTCGAGGGGAGTTTAAGTGGTTCGGGTGTATATAACACTCAAAGTAATTGTCGACCATTGTAAGGGGGTCATGAGGTACCATTGATCGCCCGCAGGACCGAGATAGGGGGAACGAATGTGTGAGTGCGTGGGTAACGGACGCTGGTCGGAAGTTGCCGCGAGTTTGTAACCTATCAGTTGAGGCGATTGTCCGGTCGTTCGCGGACAGACATTTGCCGGGTTGGTGACAATTACAGTTAGACTGTGGACGTACAGTCAGGGAAGTGGTTGCTTGGTCGGAAGTAACCATTTTTCAGTGTATGATTGGGACGCATGCGAGACCGCGAGACAAACGGAGAAAGGAGGGGGACTGCTGCGAAACGGAGGCGAGTGACGTCAGAAAGAGCCGCGCTGGGATTGGTCGGCTAGCGTGAGCTGCGCTGGGATAGGGCGGTTAGTGAGAAGCCGCGCTGGGATTGGTAGTTTGTCATCAGAAAGTGAACGAGTGCTGTAAACAAGGAAACGTTGTGAATTTTCATCATGAAATGTTTTAAAGTGTTGCGGAAATGTTTCAAGGGCGACAACAAGATAGAACCTCCGGGTGGGGAGGAGGCTCCACCCGAGGATACTCCAGCTTATTATATGGCAACGAATGTTGGGTTACACACCATATTGTGGCTTAGTACCTGGTGTAAGATGACAGACGGAAACGAAGAATTGACATTTCCTAAATATGGAACGTTTAGACTAGAGGTGTTGTATCAGCTGAAAGTGATTATGGCTGCGTTGCGACCTTTGCCCAGACCAACACAGTTTGAAGCACTAAATGCATGGATCAGGGCAGCCCATGAGCGGAACAGAGATAGGAGACAAGAAAGAGGGAAACGATCAGTTAGGGCGGTCCAAGATGCGAGATGGGATGCATTGGCCAAAAGATGGAGGGTACAGACCATAGAAGGGGATAGGTTGTACCTGTTGCTGGAAAAGACGGGATGCACAGAGGAAAAGTACGGAGGATGAGGACAGTGAGACAGACGATAGTCTGATAGAGAGGCTGTTGTCAGAGAGACCACCTCCATACAATCCCGAGTTGGGGGGCACGCCAATATCAGCCAAGAACTGGGAAGTCTCTGACGGGGATGGTGGGGCCGAAAGGGTGAGTGATTTGAGTACCTCAGAGGACAAGTCTTGCCCAGAAAAGGGAGAAAAGGCACCTCCACCCTCCCCAGTGACGAGAGTAGTGGGGTTTACAGTACAAAAGGTAAAGGTAGAAGAGGGTGTCAACTCTCAGAAACTGCCAGATGCGCTTACGGTACCAGTTACCATAGGCCCCATAGTATCAGTCTACAATCCAGAACAGAAAGAATGTGAGAGTCCGCCACGAAGAGAGAGCGAGAGATGTGTCAGTGAGGACTGAAGTAACGTGGCGGATGGGTGGAGGCAGTTGCCAAGGCCCGTAGAAAGAAGCACTCCGTTGGCAGCATCAGCAGACTCCTCAGAAGAGCAAATGGGTTGGAGAGGGCCAATGGATCTGAGGGGACCGCGGCCGAGGTCGATGAGAGAATTAAGACCAGATTTGAGAACTTGGGAGACCATTGTGGACACTCAGAGCAATAGATCAGCAAATGAATTTGGGTCTGGAAGCCAGGAAAGTAGGAGGGTGTCCCACTGCGCACCTGGTGAAAGCAGGCAGGAATGGGAACGGGGAAGTGTGGAGAATAGGGGGGCATCCCACCACACCTCCGGAGACAGCAGACAAGAGTGGGACCGTGAAGGCTGGGAAAACAGGAGGGATCCCCCTAACACACCTGAAGAAAACAGACGAGAGAGTCAGGACTGTGGCGGGAGGGACTCTAATGGGACTTCTAGTCAAGGTACATTGAGGGCTGCAATTAAGGCAAGAAGGATAGATGTGCTGAGGCTGAAATCAGAAGTGGAGGAAATAGTGGAAGGTACATTGCCATTAGAAAGAATAGAACTCTATGAACCAGAGGAGCTGTTGTTTGTGGCTAAAGATGTTACCCGGAGAGCTAGGACAGCCCATGAGAAACTCTCTGAACTAGCGAACAAGTATACAGTGGATTTGACAAAGACAAAAGCGCTGCAGGGTGGCCATAGGTTGCAGTACTCGGACCAAGATCTAGAAGAAAAGAGGGTGATCGGATTAAAAACCCACATCAGGCAACTGATTGTGGGAATCCGAACGTGGTCAAATTTGGAGAAGTGGGAAGAACGGTGGTCAAAGAAGAAGACGGTTAGACGAAGTGTTATTGAGACATCCCCGGGAGGAGGATTGATGCATACAGAAGCGTACCCCTTGCGGGAGGTGGCTCATGGGGGTTATGTACATGTACCCTGGAGTAGGGGAGATCTGGCTGCCTTCACAAACACATTTCCAAAGTTGCGTGAGAGTCCAGTGGAATGGTACAAGCAGGTAGAGAGGTTCGTTAAAATCTCAAAGGTCCTGTGGATTGATTTGAACACGCTGTTTGACATTGTGGTTCCAGGAGATTTGTGGATAGCATGTAAGGTCAGTGTTGAATGGCCCACCGCAGAGCCAGAGCGAGATGCTGCCACAAATGGACCGTCACCCAGGGTGATGGCAAAGTATGAGCAAGCGATCACGTGGCTAAAAACGAAAGTACCACCACAGGACATTGACTGGGTGAAAATAGATCGGACTAGGCAGGAACCAAAGGAGACAGTGCATGAATATTACGAGAGGCTATTGCAGATTTTTAAACAGTACAGTGGGTTAGACGTGATGGACCCAAAGGACATGGGACAGTTCGTATCCAAATTTGTTCTGGGACTGAGGCCTGATATCTGTCTAATGATACAGCAACATTTAATCTGTTGGCAAAACAAGCCTCTGGATGAGATCTTGAGGTATGCGAGGTATTGCAGTGACGAGATAGACTCGAAGACAAGGAAGCTAAAAGACAAACTGATGTGAGTACAGATGCAATCGGGAGGACAGGGTCGGTCAGGCAATGGCACCTTGGGAAGGAAATCAGGGGGACAGAAGAGGGACAACGAGGAGGGTCCGAGACCAAGGGTAGATATAGCGACCCTGAAAAAGACGACCAAGTGCCACCAATGTAATGAGGTCGGGCATTGGAGACGCGAGTGTCCCCATAACCCAGACAATCAGGTACAGGAGGAGGAGGAGGAGGAAGTCCAAGCCCCTCCAGTGCGGAAGATGACGGTGACAAAATACCAGACGACCAAAGGGGGGACTTCAGCCCCTAGGGCTCCGGTTCCCCAGCCACCGAAGATATCAACAGGGAACAAGGTTTACAAACAGATGCCTTTCATAGTTGAAGGGGACGAGTGTTATTACTTTGACCCCGAGACAGCACGGTACCTGGATGGGGAGGAGGGCTGTACCCTGGGAGCGGTGCTGGAGGTAGATCAGAGAGGACCATTTGTGGAGGCAGATGTAGATGGACATCCCACCACCTTTCTGGTTGACACTGGTGCCTCTCGCTCCACTGTGCGGTCTGCGGTAGTTCCCAACTTACCCCTTTCAGGACAGACCATACAAGTTGTAGGAGTAGCAAACAGAAGAATGACAAACCCCCTGACTGAGCCAGTCCCTGTGAAGATCGGAAGTTTCAGAGATAGACACCAGTTCGTAGTGTGTGACTCCAGTCCTGTGTGCCTGTTAGGAAGAGATCTTTTGTGTAAACTCAATTGCACCATCTATTGTACCCCCAAGGGAGTTGGGTTGCAGACAAATGATGACGATGCAGACTTTAAGGTTGCAAATACGCATGTGTGCATTGAATTGTACCCTGCGTTAACAGTGGAGGAACTCCCTTGGGATCTGAAAGATTCAGTCTCACCGCAGGTGAGGGACTTTACAGGGGAGGAAATCGGATTGATTAAAGGAGTAGAGCCAGTCAGAATTCAAGTAAGGCCGAATGCTGAATTCCCAAGAACACCCCAGTACATTGATTAAAGGAGTAGAGCCAGTCAGAATTCAAGTAAGGCCGAATGCTGAATTCCCAAGAACACCCCAGTACAAGCTGACCCCGGAAACAATTGTAGAGATAAAACCTGTGATTGAGTCCATGATTAGACAGGGAATCCTAAAGGAGGTTATGGGCAGTCCCTGTAACTCTCCGATAATGGGGTTGCAGAAGCCAAGTGGGAAGTTCAGGATTGTGCAAGATTTACGAAAGATTAACAACATAGTTGTTCCATGCTGTCCAGTGGTACCGAATCCATCAGTGATACTGTTTCAAATACCATTCCAAGCTGAATGGTTTTCTGTGATTGACTTGTGTCAGGCTTTCTTTTCCATCCCATTGCACGAGGAGAGCCAATTTCTTTTTGCGTTCAAAATAGAGAGTAGCGTTTTAACATGGTGTCGTATCCCCCAAGGGTATACAGAGAGTCCATCGATCTTTAATCAGTTGCTGAAAAGGAATCTTGAGAGTCTGGTACTGCCGCAGAACTCTGTTCTTGTGCAGTACATAGACAACCTCCTTGTTGCGTCAGACACAGAAGATGCTTGCAGGATTGACACCATTGCCTTGCTGAATCATTTGGGAGAGAATGGACACAAGGTGTCCCCCAGCAAATTACAGTACTGCCTGCAAGAAGTGCAGTATCTGGGTCACAGAATAGAGAAGGGAAAGAGAAAGGCGTCGCCTGACAGGATTGAAACGATCATGAGAATGACTGTGCCCTCGACTCAAAGAGAGGTTAGGATGTTCCTAGGCATGGTTGGCTATTGCCGACAGTGGATTGCTAACTTTTCCCTGAAGGCGAAACCATTGCAAAAACTGACGCACAAGGACGTGAGTGATCCGGTACCATGGGACACAGATTGTATGATGGCCTTTCTCGATCTGAGAGAGGACTTGCGTCGCGCTCCGGTTCTGGGAATGCCCGATTACACCAAATCATTTGCATTGTTCTGCTGTGAGAGAGAGGGGTGTGCATTGTCAGTCTTAGTGCAAGACCATGGAGGAGTCCGTAGACCAGTTGCATACTTCTCGGCTACTTTAGATCCAGTAGCCGCAGCGTTGCCCGGATGTCTCAAATCCGTTGCTGCAACAGGTGTCAGCATTGAAAGATGTGAAAGTATCGTGATGGGATATCCACTGACAGTGCATGTACCTCATTCGGTGGAATTGTTGATGACCAGGACCAAGACGCAGCACTTGACCAACAACAGGCTCACACGCTACGAGCAGGTTATACTTGCTGCGGAGAATGTGACTCTCAGGAGGTGCTCTGTCTTGAATCCTGCTACTTTGTTGCCATTACCAAATGATATAGAAGATGATTGGGAAGACCATGATTGTCTTGATGTGACTGAACTATGTACCAAACCTAGACCGGATATTGTTGATGAGCCATTGACGGACCCTGATGAAATTTACTTTGTGGATGGCTCATGCGTAAGAGACAATACTGGTCAGTTGAGAGCAGCGTTTGCTGTCTGTACAATTTCGGGAATAATTGAGGCAGCCTGCCTGGAAGGAGTACACTCCGCGCAGGTGGCTGAGATAATTGCGTTGACGCGTGCCTGTTTGGCAGCCAACGGGATTCGGATCACCATATTCACTGACAGCCAATATGGATCTGGGGTGACTCATGACTTCGGTCAATTGTGGTCTCAAAGGGGCTACATGACATCATCGGGCTCCCCAATCAGGAATTGCGAATTTATCAGGTTATTGCTGGAGGCCCTGCAAGGTCCTGCAGAGATAGCCGTGGTAAAATGTACAGCCCATACCAAAGGTACAGATTTTGTGACAATGGGGAATCGTTATGCTGATGAAGTTGCACGATATTGTGCGGAGCAGGGATACTCCTTTACTGAACAAACACTTGAGGGACCGAGGGAAAGAACCGAACTAAGCATGATGCTTGAGGTGGCAGACACATGGGAACAGTTGAGAGACATGCAGGGACAGGCGTCAGACTATGAAAGAAGGGTGTGGGAATCGGCTGGTTGTGTTAAAGGAGAGTTGGACATGTGGGTTTCGGCTGACGGAAGAGCTGTGTTGCCGAATGAATTGGTGAGTGCAATGGCACGACAGATACATGGTCCTGTGCATCTGGGAAGGGATGCGATGGTGCGTGTGTTCAGACAAACGTGGTACAATCCAAAATTTAGACAGGCTGCGGAAGCAGTATGTCAGAGATGTGTAACCTGTCAACAGCTGAATGTTGGGAAAAGAACACCAGTTACATTGAGTCACATTGGGAGGTCCGGCGGACCTTTCTATAGGATGCAGATAGATTTCATTGAGATGCCGAGGTTCAATCGCCTCAGGTATATCTTGGTGATTGTGTGTGTGTTCTCTAGATGGGTTGAGGCATATCCCACTCGTAGATGCGATACACTCACAGTAGCAAAACTGCTGTTGAGAGAGCTGGTGCCACGATTCGGGGTTCCGACCTCTTTGGAATCGGACAGAGGAAAGCACTTTAATAGCGATATTGTGAAGATGCTCTGCTCTGCCTTGAACATAGACCAGAGACTGCATTGTAGCTACCGTCCAGAGGCTTCTGGCATAGTGGAGCAAATAAACGGAACCCTTAAAGCCCGAATGGCAAAAGTGTGCTCATCCACATCCCTGAAGTGGCCCGATGCATTGCCGTTGGTACTAATGAGTATGCGTAGTACCCCAGACACGAGGACAGGGCTCTCACCTCATGAGGTGCTGATGGGGAGGGTTATGAGACTGCCATCTATTCCTACAACTGCTTTGCTGAATATCACAGATGACCTGATTCTTGATTACAGCAGGGGACTTTCTGATGTCATCCGTTCTGTGTCCCTTCAGGTGCAGGCTGCTGAAATCCCGGCTTCTAGTGACCTTTGTCACGACCTGTGCCATGGTGACTGGGTCCTGGTGCGGAAGCACGTCAGGAAGAGCTGCCTGGATGTGCGTTGGAGGGGACCTTTCCAAGCCGTCCTAGTGACAACGACTGCTGTGAAGTGTGGCGGATTGCCAAACTGGATCCATGCTTCTCACACCCGACGAGTCCCAGCACCCTTGGAGGGAACAGCTCCTCTCGTAGATGAAAATAATAACGAAGAAGAGGATTCAGCAGAGGGGACATGTCAAGCTGTGGGAGTGCCGGTGGAAGTTGGGGACTCCCCTGATCAGGCAGGAAACAACCACGACGACAGTGACACTGAATCTGCCTCAGAAGGAGGAAGTGGCGGAGAAGGTGATCTGAGCGCAGAAGAGGTTGACAGTGGAGACGAACAGGGTGTGCAAACAAGAAGCAGAAGAGCAAGAAGTGCAGAGGCTCATTGGCCCGAGAGACGGAGGCGAATGAATGTGAGATTGGCTTCCGAAAGAGATCTTGCCCCTGTGTCCGAAGAATCAGATCCGGAGGAGGGAGAACAAGCAGCAGAACAAAGGGGTCCGAGAAGGTCAAGGAGGGTGAGAGTACCTTGCCGAAGATACGCCACTCCAGAGTGGACCTACCCTTCCACAAATGCCAGGTGTACTGAGGTCCGGGAGGGTGAGGTCAGTGGCGGTGACCAGTACGATCCCAAATGTTAAGCTGGAAGTGATACTGTTGGTACCTGGACTTGAAATCGAAGGCGTACTAACACTCACTATTCCTAATCCCCCTCTCCTAAGCAAGATACGTGATTTACTCCTGGATAGACTGATTTTTCCTACATTTGGTCCGGACATACCATCTTATGACGCAGTTGTGCTCCGCATGGAACTTTTAGACTATGTGTTGCAGGCAATTGGATAAAGTATCATCATTGATTATTAAAGACTTGAAAAGACTTTGTAAATAGCTGTTGAACTTAACCTAGAGCCGAGTGGAAGAAGAACAAATTTAGGGACTTTCCACAGAGGACGGAGAAGGGTTAGGGCTGTCTATTATTGAAGCAAAAGAAGAACTGAAAACGGGGATTTCCGCCTCTTGAGGTGGTTCGAGAGACTCAAATAACAAAGAAAGAGATTTTGGGTACTTTCCGAGAACGAACTACTTTGTGCTGAGACCATGGCGCCTGGAAACCCGAATCGTAGAGCCAAGTGCATAGTAGGCACTCTGTTAGGAGGAATGATACTCCTTATAGCTATAGTAGTTTTAGTTTCCTATTTTGCACCACAGGAACAGTTAGTGAAGACTGAGGGGACACTGACACCTACCACCCCTAGTCAGAAAGAAGACAGAGAGCGAAGAGAAAAAGCTTTGCTGGCTGCAGAAAGTCGTAGGCTACATACAGACCTGTCAAAGGGGAATTTTGGGCAGAATGCGTATGCAAAGTTGTTGTATGAATACATTGATGCGATGGATGCGAAGGACTGTTATGTGTGTATGCAATTGCCAGCTTCAGTAGATGAGGGTATTAGATACCATCACCTTCCTTTGACATATGGAATATCCTGTAGTTTGCTGATTAGTATACTTTATGGGCGAAATCATTTTGAATATTTCTTTTCAAATTATGATGCTGTGTTGCCAGAAGTCCCGAATTACAAGCATTTGAACAAGTGGGATTATTATAAGTCAGAGGACAGACTTGGATATTTGTTCATTCCCACACAAGAGCTAGACACCCCGTATGCATACCGACACAACTTGACCTGCTCATTATCTGAAACGGAGAAGAAGTTCATTGAACAAGTGGAAGATAGGTACACGAAGCAAAAACAGTTGCGAGATTCAGGGCAAGGCAAGGTAGATTGGACGGAGGAAGAGAAGCAGCATAAGTCCAGAGGGAGTTATGGTCCAATAGCTCTAGATGAAGTACAGAAGGGGAAGTTGTGCCTTCACAGACCACAGACTTATTATGAGAATGTGTATGTGGGTCATACTACGTGTGAACACACCTTCACGTTGGAATATTACACCAAAGATTTCCTGAAGAGCGTGGTGCAAGTGATTCCTACTGTATATTTTGTTTGCGGAAGGAATGCGTATGTGAGGTTGCCAGAGAAGTGGTATGGAACTTGCTATCTAGCAATTATCTTTCCCAAGATTTATCATACAGAAGATTTTGCACTCTTAGAGGGAGGGCCTCAAAGGAGGGTAAAGCGAGGGGAAAGTGCTGGAGCAATTGTGGGAGATGTGTTTGGAGCAGCGATACCTATGTTGGGTGTCAGTTTGAATGACATAAAGATACGGCGGTTGGCAACTGTAGTGGATGAATTGTCAATGAATACAGCTAAGTCATTAGTGCTGGTTGAGGGTGACATGTTGTCGATTAGGACAATGGTTTTACAGAACCGTCTTGCCCTAGACGTCATTCTAGTGAAAGAGGGCGGGGTCTGTAAACGTTTGAAGGTCCAAGAATGTTGCACTTATATACTAGACAACTCTAAAGATCTGGTGAAATATATAAGCAACATTACTGCAATCCATTATGAAATTGAGGATTTGACACAAGAGAATGCGTGGGAGACGGTTGGCAAAGGATTTGGGAAAGTTGGAAACTGGTTTGCAAATTTAGGGAAGAGTTTCCTTGGGTTTGTACTGAAACCCCTTATCATAGCAGTGGCATGTGTGATTGGATTGTGGGGGTTGGTAAGATTGTACAAGTGGTACAAGTCCAATAGATTGGCGAGATCAATGAGAGCACAAGAGATGCGAATGGAGAGGCTGCAGGACAGTCAATACCGCAGCTTGAGAGCGTTGGAAATGCTCAAGCGAGGGAAAATGGCCACGAGCACTGTTTAGAGCGGTTCCTACCCTGAGGATGGTGTAAGGGTGGTGATGACACGGGTCATCAAAGCGGGGAACTGAGAGAGCGCCATTTACAGTGAAATTTGTAGGGGTGCATCATATGTACAAGTAGTCAGCACCCGTATATATAGAGGACTTTAATCATGTTTAGATGCAGTGTGGGATGGAGAACTAGAGAAACTGGTATTAGAAATCTGAAGAGCCAAGGTTGTGAAATACATCCACACTTGCTGTATAACCTAGAAATGTCGTTAAAATGAAATCTTTCACTAATGAGAAGTGTCTTTAAATGAGCACTATTGTGCATTTAGATCTGCTTAGTGAAGTTAACTGTGCCTTTATATTTGAACCACTAGCTTAAAGTAGAAAATGCATTTGCTGTTGAGGTTGGAGGCCTAGTGAAACAAGGGATTGCTAATGTAAAATGTTGGGCCTTTAATTCAAGCTGAGGCCTAGTTCATAGAATTGATGCAGGCCTGTTTGAAAGTTTTGCTTAGCATTTAGATGTGGAAATGTTTTATAAAAGATGCCTTTAGAAAACTTTGCAACATTTATAGAATGTGAGCCGAATTATATGTATTCCTTTGCAGGTGCACCATCAAGTAGACGGTAGAGTAGAAGGGCCCATTGTGTATGAAAGTTAGAAATGCTAGACTCAGACATGGAGGAGTAGACTAGGAATTTGAAGATACAACTTGAAGCGACGGAGAGCCTGAGACCCAAGGACGTCTGCATGGACAAAGATGGACAAGAGCCATACTGGAAAGTTTCGAAGTTAACACCTCCGAGAGGGGCGTACCTGAAGGCGTGTCATTCACATTGTCGGGTTTCGTATTAGGGACAGCACCCCGAGGGTGGAGGCAGAGCAGATGGGCTGAGGAGCTAGAGAGAGAGGTTGGATGGTCAAGGAGCTTAGCTGTGAACAAGGAGTCTCTAGTTAAGAGAGAATGTGGGCGAACTTCTTTGGGAAGTCACCACAGCTGACACCTTTTGATTAGTTGGGCTATCGTTGAGTAGGGATGTCACCTAGTATAGTGTAGGGACAGACTAACCTGAATTTATGTCTATTATCCCGATGAGTACCAGAACTCAGGTTATAGCGATTCTGTTCAGTTTGATGATTCTGGAATTGATCCACGTGTTATTCATCAGTCGCTTCAGACTTTTCCGTAGAATTATGTTTGTATTAGTCCCAGTGTATCTTTTGAACCTCTTGCTGAGGTGCTTGTATCTTCAGTTGTTTTTGGTTATGTAATAAACCTTCAAACTTAGTTTTTGGTCAGTGGTTCTTGGGGGAAGCTATTGGGATTCTAAAATTGTTGTTGATTCCATAGACAAGATTGCCTAATTCACTCTATGACAGGTAAAAAGGTCTAGTCGACCTGTGACGGGATTCTGGAGAATGATAAGCAGACTCTAGAGGTAAAATCCCGCCTTTCCATTAGGATGGCTGGTGGGTCCTGGTTTATGTCCGCCGCTTTTCCGCCACGGTTGGCTTACAACCACGGCGGAAAAGCTCTAACATGGCTGGCGGTGTTTATCAGACACTGCCAGCCATATTAGGATGGTGTAAAATGTATGCTTTTCTGCCGTGGAAAAGCATACGGACCTTCACTTCGGGGCCCGCAACGGGTGAAGGGGGCGTGCACATGGTGGTTACCTATGGTACCCCCCTGCATTTGCGTGAACAAAGCATCAGGCACCGCGTGGTGCCTGACGCTTTGTGCACGCAAATGCGGTGCCTACATTTTTAACATTGCGGCGGGTGCAGCTCGAAGCTGCACCCGCCGCAATGTTAAAGATAGAGGATGTGACCGCCACCCTGGCAGTCACATCCTAATTCCACTGGAGGGACCGCCGCGGCCCCTGCGGACGGTCCCTCCTCCTCTAGGGTGGCGGACGGACACAAGTCCGTCCGCCATCCTAATGAGCCCCTTAATTTGGTTTCAGGAGGACCTTGCTGGGTATCTCCAAGGTCCTTCTGAAACCAAATTAAGTGCAGCAAAACCTCAGAGCAGAATGCACCTGTCTTTTGTTTTCTAATGAGTGTCACCCTCCTTAGGGCCGCTTTGGAATGTTGGCCCGGGGCCAGTGCTTAAGAGGTGGAAAAAATTACTAAAACCCACTTTTAACCAGCTTCTGAAAAATTTCCTCATGGTGACTCCTGCAGCCCTGGGTCTTCAGGGATGGGTGTCTAAGCATGAATTCTCTCTCTAGCAAGGGCTCCTGCCGTAGTTGTTGATGGCCAGCTGGGCCTTCTTTGAGTCGAAGGTACTTCTGCTTTTTGTGTCACTGTAGCAGATAACAAGAGGTCAACTGCCAAGATCTGCGGCCTTCACTTAACTGTTCCACACTCGGCAGGTATGCATGTGCAATAATCTGAACATGCAGGTCCTGCATGCATTTACAGGAAGGCAACACAGACTGTACATGGAGTCTTGATGGGGCTTAGAAAGAAACTACCCATCTTCGGAGTACGCACTACACAATGCGCCTAAGTATGATTCAGGAAACTATATTTCCCATGTAGTCATAGAACTCTCTCACAATATTTGCACATGATGGCAGACATTTTCAAGTTACCAAATATAAAGCCCTCTTGGTCCAGAGTGTCCCTGCTATACAATCAAAGTACTTTTTAGCTGTAGCCAGGAATTTATTGTTTCTAGAATTGACTTGTGGAAAACCTAAAAGATTCTAGTGTTGGAAGCATGGTTAAAGTCCATGCTGAATACATAAAAGGATTAGTTGGTAAACAATGATATTGTGGAAACATACTCCATTGTTAAAGTACTGTTTCAGAGACAATCTTACAAGAGAATAAATATATTTTCTTTGTACATTTTTTTATGATATTCTATGTAAGGAATAGACGGGATCCTTGTTTCTTTAAAACACTTTGGATACTTTTCTCATGACACATATATTGTATGCATCATGAAATTATTTTGGTAGCAGAGTAAAGTATATTATTCTAATGATTGTTATATTACAATTTACGAAACACAACCTTGAATATGTATTCGAACCAGAGAGCGTGTTCTCACAAAAGAGAAATTAGTTAACTTTGTCAGAGAAGGAAGTGAGATAACGCCAAAACTTTTATGACCTTGATTACATGGATGTTTTTTATGTTGAAGTTCCAGGGATGCCAGAATATGTCAGAACATGATAAGGGCAGCTACATTTAAACTATTTCTGAAAGCTGGTTAAGATACGAAATGACTGGATAAAGTTTGTAAATTGTGCATTGGTCTGACAGTTTGAAGTAATCAAGGGTACTGAACAAGTTTGTATTTTGTTTATAAGTGAAACGTGGATTGGAAAATAACTATGCCTCCCCGAAGAAGCAGGAAGAAAGCCTCCAAAATGTACAAGCCAAATAAAAACCAACATTGTATATACTAAAAAAGAGAACTTATTGATGAAGGAAAGCAGAAAATGAATACAAATGTTGATGGACTAACAGAAATATTTAGAATAAATTCACGAACAACGTAAAAATGACTTTAAATAGTTTTAAATAGTTTATTCATACATTTTTGAACGGATAATGTGGATGTCAAAGTTGGCGCACAGATACCAAGAACTCCCTGGGGTGCGTAACAGCCACCCTGAAAACAACCGTTTGAAATGTGCAGCTTGCTGCAGCTTCTGCCTATAGATTTCTTACTTTTCTCTAATTAAATGAAAGTAGCCTGTAGTATTAATTTCTTCACTAGAGTATTTCTCAAATATTAATTCAAAGCTAAGAAACTACAAATGACCAGATATTAAAGTCAGGACATTGCTTTATGGTCCCGCCTCAGACACCTTGTAACTTTCAATACATTTCTCCCTGATTTTCTTAATCCCATATTTAACATTTTGCTTTAATTTTGTAAGAGGTACTATCTTACAAACCTTTGCTCTCATTTTTAAAATTTGAATTGCTTGGATTTTCCATTCTACACCTCTTTGAACATGTAGATAATGTTATAATAATTGATGTGGAAAATTAAGCCATTTAGGTGTGGGAATAATTTGGTTATTTCATTTGCTAATGTGCTGTATTTTTTGATAATGTCCTGGGGCCACTCCCTGGTGTCTGATCATGTTTCTCTTTTGCTCGTGTACATGTTTTTGACATTTCTGATTTTCCTTCAACTGGGCTTATGGATCCTATCTCTGATATACATCGAGGGACACTTTACTGTGCACAACTCCTGCTCCTTTTTGGGCTGGCAGTATTTTTTTAGCTATGTTACAGTTGCTCTGCTGTAGAATGTCTGTTTCACTATGCACTGTTTTATGCTGTTAGACCATCTGCTGGTTCGCATTGGTTCTCTGCCAGGTGGTTCCTGTGTGTCCCATTTTACAAGAGTACTACCAAACACTCTACCAACTTGACATACTATTAGAGACAGCTGACATGCCGAGACTAGATAAAGGAAGCATGAGAGAAGTTTCTTGGCCAATTACTTTACATGATGTAGCAGCAGCTGGAGAATCCAGTGTCCGCAGTAAGACCCAGGCATGAATATCTCAGCAGAGGAATACAAAAAATAAAACCATAGGGATCTCCTAGCTCCTCATGTAGTTAGGGGCAAATTCTGATCTTGTTCGGAAAGCATTGGGACCGATTCGTGTCCAGAATGCTTTCCGTACGACTCGTGTCGGGAGTCCGACCAAACAAGTTTAATGCATTTCAGTGCATCCGGATACGATTCAGTCGGACTCCCATTGACTTCAATGGGAGCCTGTGTACCCAACGCGTACAAGGGCTCGCATTGAAAAAAGGGGTGTTTGGGTATAATCGCGCACCCTGTGGTGGGCACCCCTTGGTGCCTGCTGCACTGGGCATGATTAGAAAGGAGGGACCCTTGGGTACCCCCATGGGCACAATTCGGAGGGTCGCGGGTGAAGGAGGCCTGCTACGGGCCTTCAAATACTGATTTCAGCAGCCGTTTTGATCCTGGCTAACTGAATCGTAAAGGCTGTCCGAACCATTGATCGTACTTGCTCGCTTGGAAAACCTACTCCATAGAGCTGAACGATTTGGCTCCAGAGGGCTCTATCTCTCCCAATGCCTTCCAGAACTGATTCGGTCAGTGCTAAGGCTTACATAGCATCCTACTTGGTCGTTCGGAACGGTGAGCGATTCGGTCGGGAATAAGGGCTTCGGATCGGTTTAGGCAATTCTGCATCTGTTTAGGAGCCCTTCCGAATGAGATCGGAATCAGCCCCTTAATCTTTAGACACATTCTGGAGAGGGAGTGCTTTTCACAAATTCTATCAAGCTTTAATAAAAATGGTATTTCAAATCTCTGAACTCTTAACCACTGCACTTCTTATAGACCTTTCTCTAAGCTCAACATGATCCTAAAAGGCTTTAGCAAGAGCATAACTCAAAGGATACAATCTCCTTTAGCAAAGTTATTTACACAGTTAATAATCTGGTTTTGTGCTTGAACAGAACCATCTGTCAGTTTGAGCAGCCTATTTCACATAATGGGCGTAGTCAGAGAATGGGAGGAAGCACCAGTAGGGCTTTTTGAGTGCTAAGAAGACTTTTGACTGCCGGGGATGAATCATCATTTCTGCATCTTAAGGAGCATGAACGTTGGCCCTGACTTTCTAAAGCAAATTGAACTACTGCACTACTGGGCAGAATCCTGCATCCAGGACAGCAATGTCCACTGCCACTCATTCTGTTTGCCCTCATAAGAGGGATTGTAGTATACTAAGTGAAATGGATACAAGGGGAAGTAGGGGAATGTTTGTTGGGAAAAGACTATATTGTGCCTCTGCATGCTAATGTTTTGGGATGTGGTATCAGGATATAGCAGTGAGGGTATCACCTGGCATAACTATTACATCCTAAATATTGTTAGCAAAAACATTGCATCACTGGAGTAAAAGAAAATCTGCACATTATGGGACAGTATTTTTGAAAATGATATTTAGGTCTCATTATTTATGTCATATGATGTTTCAGGCAATTGTATTCAGATATACAAGTTTTATGCAATAAGGACGTACATATTGAAATTGCAAATTTGCTTCAGATTCTAGTCAGGTTTGGTCAGGTTACTAAACACAGGGTCAGTTTGAAAATAATCATGGTGCAGTTTGGGTATTGGTTTACCCCTAAGATAGTTGTGGAGGAACAAAAGTCAATAAGAACGGTTCAGATACCTGGATGCACACATTCAGCCCTTCCCTTACAATGTAGATAAGTACAGTACCCAGAGCACACATTTAACACATATATGGTATTCTACCTGAGCTTGCTGATGATTATTTTGGGTAGTAAATCACCTGAAAAAAATGGTCCCACTAGATAAGTTGGAAAATCTGCTGGTCTGTGGAAAAGAAAATCAAAGTAGCTCTCAGTAAACTCAAACAATGTTAGGAAGAAGGTGAATAGGGACTCCACGTCTGAGAGCTTTATTATCTTCTAACATAACTCTGACATACCTAAAACTTGCATAAGAAATAAAACAGTGGTCCGAGAGGAATCACTCATTTATACTGACTACTTACCATGAGCGACCGGTTTTACCAGCAAATCTTGAGAGTTCTCATGCTTGATTAAACTAGAAGAACTTTTTTTGTGCAGTACTGCTAACAGTTGACACTCCTGAGCACAATTGTCTGTGGCTGTGCATTTTTACGTTCTTATCATAATGAAGACCTACAAATTGCTCTATAATGCCCGATGAGTTGTGACACTTTGAAGAGGCTTATTTGGACAGTGAATAACGTTCTCCATATCGGTCCTGTCATCCTCACCTGTATCTGCTGCTAGCTACAAAATGTGCCTCCTACTCACCTTCAGCTTTTATGCTTATTGATGCTCTGGACTTCGGCATGATGGACTACGCAGCACTCTTAATCTCTCCATGCCCAGAGTACTGAAATACCATAATAATGAAAGTTCTGAATCGTTACACACATCTGCCCCCCAATGCTCTTCTGATCCAAGTCCTTACCAGCACAGTCTCCCAGTGCCCCTGCGGCCAATCCTTATGCTGCTCTAATGCTTGAAAGCGTATGAACAGTGGCCCCTAACAAAAGAAATGAAGGTAGGAAATAATATAGACATGCAATAAGGTCTATATACGTTTTTTGTCCATATGGACAAGGCTGTTTTGCTGGCATGTATCAGTACCCTTGGGAAGCCACCAGATACTCCACGACTTTCTGGAGTTAAGGATTGGTAAGCATTCTACTGCTCACTCTCACTTCCGCCACATGAACCATTCCTTCGTGACCATACCTAATTTTGATTTTTACTCTGCAGGACTATGTACTAATTTCGGGTCCTCTATTTTTCGATATCACAGCATCAGCACTGGTAAGCCATCTCCCTTTCCCATACCACAGTATAATACCCCATTTTGGAGTGTTGCCCTAATTTGATTATTCTCCTGCAGGACTGCAGTTCCCTTTAGCACGTATTTTGAGGAACCACATCGTTATAGGACCCACCAGATATCTGTAGGACCACAGCTTTTTTGGCTTATGCTACCTCCCATAGTTAAACGTCATCCTTATGGTCTCCCATAAGGAGAGGATGCTAGGATACTGTGCAACCTTTTAAAAGTAAACTATAAAAGACAAGAAACAGAAGTGAAAGTCAGCCAAAATTAATCAAACAAGTGCGTTATACTGGAGCCTGAGAGCATTACAAACCATGTGCTTCTTTCAAGAAGGTAAGATACTTTGGTTTCAAAGTTTGCATTCTGATAAATTGACTGTCTCAGAGATGCCGGTTTAGTTTTCAACAATCCTCTGTCCCTAAGGAACTAACAAGAAGTTGTCAATAAATAGAAAATGAAAAGGTTAACTATTACAACGTGTTTTTGCCTCTTGAGCATCCTGGCTGGGAGTAGTGTCTGCACTGCACTTAGACTTAGAATTAAGTACATTGGGCCACGTGTACAAAAGGCTTTAGTGGTCGCAATCGGAGAATCGGGCCGCTTGTGACAGCTAAACAGCCTTTTGACCTGTACAAACCCTACTTTGCGAGTCAGTAACCAATTACCGAATTGCAAAATTGGGTTTGCGAGTCGGTATTAGGAAGGGGCATGTTAAGGGCATCCCTTCCTAATAGCGAGTTGCAGGGGAATGTATGAATGTTTTGCAACCGGAATGCGATCGCAAAACATTTACAGTTAACCACCAACTTCAATGTGGTGATAACCCGTTCGTAAATTGGCAGGGGTCCCTAAGAGACCCCTTCCACTTTGCAAATGTGGGTGCAAACATTTTTTAAGAGCAGGTAGTGGGCCTGAGGAACACTGCATACTCTTAAAAAATTTTAAGAAAACTTTTTGATTTTGTTTTTTAAATGCATTCCTTTTTCCTTTAAGGAAAATTGGCTGCATTTTAACACACAAAAAAGTGCTTTATTAAAAAAGCATTCACAGACATGGTGATCTGCTGAGCCCAACAGGCCACCATCCCTGTGATTTTGACCGGTCAATTTGCGACCCACTGGGAATCGCAAACAGTGTCAAACACACTGTTGTACATTGCATTTAACGACTTCCTAATTGCGAGTCGGGTAAAGTCGAAATTTGGAACTTGCAAAATGTAGCGCTCGAACATGTGGTACTTTGTTTGATTTGGTGAACAGGTAATTCCTCTCGTCCGCCTTATTTTAAGTTCATAATATCGTTCAGTACGTATAATAAGAGGGTTGGAGTATCTGTCACGTTTGAGACAAAGTATATATCTGCCAAAGTCTAAACCAGCCTTATAGTGATTTGACCTGTAGGCACCCAGAGTTCTAGCACAGGCTTAATTGCCAGTGACCTTTAATATGACAATGAAAAATGTACTGTCTGCGGGATTCTGTAATTGACTATTGACATTTGCAAAAAGCACCAGCATGAAATACGTCTATCAATACATTATAACCACATGGCCTTGGAAAAAGGGGGCGAAGCAATGAGTTATTACATTTGTATGCAGAACAGTCCTGGATGAAGCATCTGCCTTTGCTCTCAGCTGTGCGTCGTGTTTTTATCAACCTAACAGCTTTTGAAAGTCAGTGCTTCATTTCACGCTCGAGACCTTCACTTGTGATGTACACGAAGTGTGGGAAGAGTTCAAGTTATTATTCACAGATACTGCTACATATAGCTTTTGGATCAGCCGGTAGCATTACAACATAGGCAGGAGGTCATTTGTGGGTCAAACTGAATCGAAGAAGCTTGAGATAGTGGAACCAACTGAGTTAAGGAGAGGTGAAATTGTGTTTCATCATGAGACTCCCATTTAGGACTGTAAGCAGAGAGCTCCGCAACACTCCATCATAGACAACACCATGTTGGGTGTCAATGTGCTAATATGATACTCGAAAACAGGGCTTAAATATAAACGAATGAGCCCTCAAAAAAACAACAACCTAGCATTTGCAATGCAATCAGTCTCGCCTTTCGGACCTTATATGTATTGAGCTATGGAGCACATTAGCCTGGGTGCTGAAACATCTACTGTTCTTTAACATGGAGGGAAAGTAAGCACCGCACCGCGTGACACATGGAACACATGAAGATAAATATTGCCTTTCAGTGGGAAATGGTATAGTCCAAAGCTCTGTTTTTAAATATAAAATCTGGGCCTTTGGTGGTCATATCACTGAAAATCCAAGATTTGGAAAAAATATTATTGTCTACGGTTGCTCGTGGAAGACAATTTCTATGGACTGGAATCTAGAGAAGGCTAAAGTGATTCTGGTATTTTACTGACCACAGCTGGTTGTTTTGTATCAGAGGCAGTTGAACAAGCAAAACGCAATTCTGGTATTTTAGTGACCTCTATTGGTCGTTTTCTATCAAGACCGTTAAATGGAGGCATTGAACAGAAAAAAAGTCCCTAAGCGGAAGCAGACAAGTCCTAGGGCTAATCTCCAGAGCCCACAAAGTACATACACATATAAGTTAACTGTATTTGTGACTGCCTGTTTAGTAGTAAAATATAGCTATATTAGGTGCTTAGGAGGAGTTATGACAACTTTTGGCCCCCGTGCCACTGCACCACCATTGAAATCAAGGCTCGAGTGCCTGCTAGAGAACTGTACTTGTGACTGCCTGTTTAGTAGTAAAATTTAGCAATATTCTGCATTGAGAGGGGTCCCTGGAGCTTTTAGCCCCTGAGCTACTGCACCAGCTGCACCATTCAAATCACAACCCTGTTGTCTGCACAGTAACTGCACTTGCGGCTGCCTGTTTAGTAGTAAACTATAGCATAGCTCTTGTATATTAACTTTATTTTTAACGTCCAATATTTATTACAACATTTACAATTTGATCATAATGACCAAATAAATTAACTAGGGGAAAAACAGAAAATAATAAATCAATCAATCCAATAATGCCTACAAAGTGCAAAGAAAGGTACTGAGGCATGAATACGAAATGCCACAATCAGGGCCGGACTGGCCATACCGGGCATCAGGCATTTCCCTGGTAGGCTAGAGACCAGGGTACCGATTTTCACTTAAGGGGGGCGATTTTCACTTTCCGGGCCGCTCTCACTGTAGGACAGCACTGCAGTGCAATGCAATAAAAATACAAGCCTCTGAGCAGCCGAACGGATATACCTGAGACGGACTATGGTGGGAGGGGGCTAGTCCAACAAAATTTGCCAGGGTTGCTTTTGGCTTTCAGTCCGGCCTTGGCCACAATGGTCGAAGGCTAAACCATCTGCTTTACACAACTAAGTAGTAAATAGCAAGTATTCCAGCATACTGCTAGAAGCGGTCTGCCTTTTCCATGAGAAGAGATCTTATCTTGACAGTGAATGCAGCTTATATAGTATGAACAGCTTCAGTAGAAGTAACATAAATGCATGCAGCCAGGGGACGTTAGCAAAAACAAAAGTGGGGAGGTGTCTTGAGGGGGTCTGGCTTGACATCAATTGAGGAAGGCCGCTGATTGAGGGAGCTCCACGGCGGCTCGGAAGAGGTACAGGTTTCTCCAGCGGACCCTTTCCTCATAGCTGCGCTTTAAGGATAGTTTCTTCAACTGCGGCTGGTATGTTTTCCTTATGGAGCTTGTGCCCGCCATTTTGTTTAGCTATGGTCACCGTTTTCATTGTGTAGAAGGGTGAAAACCTATTCAAATGGAACAATTCCCGCTGCAACCCAGTTTTCTTTACCAAACTCGCTACGTTTGATGCATTCAGCCTAATAATTGAACATTGTTTTATTTTATCTGTCCTGCGGAGTCTCGAAATAATCCTGATATGGTCTCATAAGGCTCATATCTATTATAGCTGAAATTGAGGTGGTACTGGAGATACATCACAGTTGTGCTTGACAGGGCCAAGATTAATACTGAACTACTTTGAAATCCTTAACTGGATATAGAGGACGCCGTTTCCTTACTAATTTACTTTAATATTTGTGGTTAGTGTGGTTCTCTGAGGGAACATTCTTACTTCTGTTACGAAAAGAAATGTTCTATTAAATCTTAATTTTTCTGTTAAATAAGGGACCTGGGGGCATATTACCAACAAGTAGCGATAATATTCGCTAAATAGGCTTAGCGACGATTTTTATTTCGCTGCCTATTGCTAGATATGTTAGCGGAGAAAACATGCTATTAGCAACATTTTTCTCCATTGTGCTAAAATATCCAGCGATAGCGGCGAAATGCATGAATATCGCTGAGAATACAGCGATATTCATGCATTAGCGACGAAATGCTCTTAGCCATGTTATCCACCTCCCATTGGATAACATGGCTAAGAACTGGTCTGAGCAGGCGTTGTTTTTTGGCGATAGCGGGAATATTTCCATCGCTACGCCTGCCTTGCTAATAAGTGATAGCGACGTTAGCGACTGCTTTTAGTCACTAACATGTTGGGTACGCCCACTTTGCATGTCATTAGCGATAAATATCGCTGACATGCAAAGCGGGCCCCAAACCGCTCGCTATCGCCTAAAAGCTGTCGCTAACATCAGTTAGCGACAGCTTGCTAATAGAGCGATAGAATTATCCGGCGATAATTGCCTATCGCCACCCTTGGTAATATGCCCCTTGGTTTTTTCACTACTTCTTTCGTATTTTGACCGCTTGGAAATTGATATTTAAATTTTTTTTTATTTTCAGTCACAAAACATTACAACTCTAATTTTGAAGTGACTGTTACTGTGTTTTAATAAGTGTTCCAATATTATCTGGAGTTTTATGGGGAGAACGAAATCCACGCATCTCGTTGTTGGTCATCCTTTACCATTTTCATCTTTGGGAGACCACAAACCTTATTCAGTTCTCTCAACAAATATGGAAACTTCTGAGGGTAACGCATCACTCCTTAACATGTAAACTTCAGCAATGTCTTCTAGTAACCCACTTTCCACCAGCAATCTTGCCCCAGAGTTGTCCACTTCATCTTTGTTATCTTCTGGCAAGCGTGTTAAACAAGATCCTCCTTCGCCTGTTGCGTCTCATCCACCAAATGCTATGGATGTACTTCTTGAGGAAATACGCTCTCTTAGTCCTTAAATGGAAAAAACGAATAAACGTCTTCAATCCTTAGATGACAAATGGTCTACTATGGTAAAAAGGGTCATGCAGATGAAGTAGCAAGTGGAATCTATCCAAGTTGTGGTGAACCAGGTCCCTTCCATGAAACCTGATATTCTATCTCTCAAAAAACAAGTTTAAAATCTTGAGAACCACAATCGACGCAATAGTCTACGAATATATGGTCTGGCAGAAGGCTCGGAAGGCTCAGACCCCATCTCTTTCTTTAAGTCATTCCTCCCGCAAATCCTCGCTATTTCTAGTTCTCCTGTTTTGAACATTCAAAGGGCTCATCATTTGGGTCAAAGTCCAACTATATCGACCTCTTCATCCAAACCTAGAGGAGTCATTATATATTTTTTAGAACACATTGATGTATTGAAGGTCTTACCAGCTGCTAAAACCAAGGACGTATCACTGGCAAGGTTCTAATCTCTTTTTTGCTCAAGATTATGCCAAAGAATCAGCAGATCGTAGAGAGAAATTCCTGGACATGAAACCAGCTCTTCGGTCTCTTAATGCTAAATTTGGCTTTTCCCATCCTTGCCTTTTCAAAGTCACATATAAAAACAGAACAACAAACTATGAAGATCCTGCTCTACTACAAAGATTCTTGGACCAATGCAAAGAAGAAGAGATGGATGTGACCAGACTCGCTGCTCTTTAATTTCGAAGTGCTAGTGGCTTAATATATTTTTTCTCTAAGGGGCTTTACCTGTTTGTCTTTCATCTTGCTATGTATTTCTAAAATGCCCTTATATATGCTTCTGATGTGTCATGTTTTTCTCTTTTGTCAATTAGGTGTGGTTACTTTGCATACATGATTTCTGTCATCCCCGTTATGTTCTGGATGATGTCCTCCCTCCCCGTTCCACCCTGAGTTGCCAAGTTAGTTGTGCCATTTTCCTTATGTGGCTTCACCACCCTCATCCTTTTTATGTTATTTGTAGTTGAGGTTTGTGGCTTATATTGCTTCCCTGTTGTACTTATCTTTCTTCTTTTGTTTTATCTTTTTTATCTCCTTTTCAATTCTTTTCACTTTTTCTTTCTTTCTTTTTTTCTTTCTTTCTTTCTTTCTTTCTTTCTTTCTTTCTTTCTTTCTTTCTTTCTTTCTTTCTTTCTTTCTTTCTTTCTTTCTTTCTTTCTTTCTTTCTTTCCTATCTCTTCCTTTTTCATAACTGCTATTTTCTATTATCTTGCTATTAAATAGGCCATAGAATCCAAGCCTTTAAAGCTAAATGGATTAGTCCATGGTATTTGTCCATTAGAACCACCGTGCAATCTAGATGTTTGAGGTTCATGAACCCGGAAGTCAGTTAGAACAGGGAGGCTGCGAGACAACAACCTGATACTATATCTTTGGGCGGATGCAAAACGCCCCAGACCGAGAGCACCAAGACGCCAATTTAAAATCGTTGCTGCCAGGTCACTCATAAACAGCGTTATACATATAATACGGCTCACATCTGATTTTAAAAGGAAACTTAAATTGTGGCTGCATTTTATAGCACATTTTTATGATTACCTCAAACATCTAGATTGCACGGTCGTTCGAACGGACAAAGACCACGGACTAATCCGTTTAGCTCTAAAGGCTTGGATTCCTGTGGCCTTTTGGTGGACACAGATTACCACAGATTATTGTATCAAACCATAATCTAGTATAAAATAAGATTTTTAGAAATCCTTTGTTAGTCCTGAAGAAGGTGAAAACTTGAAGGTGTCACCAAAACGCTGCGTCGACTGTTTTTAAACAATGTTTTTAACTGATTCATGTGATACATCTTTTAAGATTGTGAACTCAAGGAGGAGGAGTGTTATGTTGTTTATGAAAGCTAGAAGTATCCTACATTGTATGTTTTTAATATATTTTTATTGTCAATAAATTGTCTTGAGATATTTTTATAACTATCTGTCACTGTTTGCTTTGTTCCTCAAGCTAGATCAGGTTGAGACACTTACATAGACACTTGAGTAAGATTAAATAGGTTACTGATGTAAATACTTGGTCCATATCTAAATATCTATCCTCTATTATTCCACCTTCTTCCCCCGATCTAGATTTTTCAGTATTAGATGAAGATATTCGAGGGTCGGATATTATCAATGCTATCCGTACTATTAAACGTGGTTAAAGCCCCAGGACCTAATGGTTTCACAATTGAATTTTACTCTCATTTTTCTCGTCTTCTTATTCCTAAATTATACCAATTATTTCATTTCTTTATTTCTTCTGGAAAATCCAGTGGATCTTTTCAATACGCTTTAAAATGCTTATTACCTAAAGATGGTAAAGATCATACTTTATGTAAAAATTTTAGACCCACTTCCTTAATTAACATAGACTATAAGATTTTTGCAAAAATTCTAGCTCTTCATTTAGATAATTTTCTGCCTCTATTAATTGGGCGTGAACAATGTGGTTTTATTAAAGGTAGACATCTGTCAGATAATCCTAGATTCTTTTTTAATGTTCTTACCAAGGCCAAAACATAAAAGGATTTGTTAGCTGTCATCTCTTTGGATGCTAAAGAAAGCTTTAGATAAAGTTGGTTGGCCGTTTATTTTCTCTACCTTGTCCTGGTTTGGTTTTGACCATAATTTTATAAATTATACTTCTTTATTATACTCTTCTCCAGTTTCCTCCATACTAATGGTCTTATGTCACCATCGGTGAACAACACTTACAATGCAACTTTTACATCGTAGAGCCTTTACAACGCAACAATTACAACGCAAACTATTACAACGCATTGCTCTGGGGGGCTCTCTAGGATAGGGAATAGGTTAATTTACTATCCAATAACCTTCCCTAGTGTCCACGGGGACTGGAGTTGGAATAGTAAATTAAACTATTCACTATCCAGCACCCCAAAGCACTATGCGTTGTGATGGACTGCGTTGTAATACTTACGTTGTAAAGGCATGCAATGTAAATGCATGCGTTGTAATGTCATACATCCGTCACCATCTTTTCCTTTACATCGTGGGGTACGAAAAGGTTGTCCTCTTTCACCACTTCTGTTTATACTTGCCCTTGAACCTTTCTTGATAAAGATTTGTTAAAATTCTCAAATTACAGGTTTTAAATATGGTTCTAACCATATGATATTTTATTCTTTTTATCACACCCACAATCGTCTAGGACAGCTTTCTTATCTGTGGTGTCGTTATTTGCATCTGTGTCTGGTTATAGATTACATGTTGATAAATGTGAAATCCTTCCATTGACCAAGTTGTGTTTTTCAGCAGATTATATCTCTTCTGGTTTTAGATGGAACACTGATAAAATTAAATATCTACATTTGTGGTTTAAATCTTTCATTAAAGATTCTATCTTAACTAATTTAAAAGAACTGCAGCTTCTTTTAAGGTCTACCACATCCAAATGGAATCCTTTGTTTTTATCACAGTGGGGCCATCTTGACACGATAAAAATAATGTTAGTTCCTATAATTCTTTTTTACATTTCCAATATCCCTATAAACATTGCTAACTCTCACTTTATAACAATATACTCTTTATTCTCAAATGTTTTATGGAATAACAAAATACCTCACATGTCCTTACATAAACTTAAACGTCATAAACAGTTAGGAGGCGTTAACTTCCCAGATTTTCAATTCTATCATACTGCATTCTGTCTTAAACACACCTCTTTACTGCTCTTAGAGGATGAAGATGCCTTATCTTTACCATTATGGACTACAATTGCGAAATCCTTCCTTCAACCTTTGTCCTTTCAAGACTTTTTTATGTTTTACACATTGTCCTCTGTCATTTTCTCTTCCTATTTTTAATAATTCTTACAAAATATTTCATCCTCTACTTACTACTCACCTTTCTTCTAAGGATACATTTCTGCAATCCTCAATATGGTGCAATACAGATCTTAAAATAAATAATAAGGTTATTTTTTGGTGAGATTGGATTCTTAAAGGACTTCATTGGATCCATCACTTTTAAAATGATGATACTTGGTTGTCATTTACATCTGCCCAAACACTTTTTTCTCTACCCTCATCATCTGCACCTAAATACACCTCCTTAATTTCTTTAATTCAGTCAGTTTATAATCGTTTGACACTCATATCTACTCATTCCTCTCCACCCCCAACTGGTCTGTCAATCCTGCCCCTCTTACCATCTGCATCACAGGTATATACACTTGTATCACCTTTTCCACTTATTAGGGATAAAGCAGAAGTGGAACTCACCTGGGAAGCTGATATCCAATCTTCCATATCTATTTTTACGCGGAATAAGGTTTGGATTAAAATCTTCAAGAGCTGCTAATACCACTCAAACTTTATTTTATATTTACAACAGACTTTTACTTACCCCTGTCTCATTACACAAAATGAACTCTACCCTCTCCCCTCCTGTTGGTCTTGTAATACAACTCCAGAAGATTTAAAACATATGTTATTTATATGCTCTCACAGTCATGATTTTTGGAAACAAGTCTGGAAGCAGATTATTATAATATTTCATACACAAATTCCCTTCTCCTTTGTTAATATATTTCTAGGTAGTTTATCTGAGCATTGGGTCTCACACTCACTGAATTTCCATATTAACGATCTACTCTTGCCGTTGCTGTCCAACAGATTACTCAGCCATGGAAGGATAATATTGTTGTCTCCTACCGTGCTTGGTGGTATGGGGTTTGTTATAACCATAGATTAGATAGAGCATATGTTCATCCCATTTCACTTGCAATCAAAAGCGATGTCCTATGGTCACCCATTGCTCATTACCTTGATGTATCTGCAAATGTATCAGAAGCTCATAACCCTTGAGTTGAAGGTGTTTCTAAATCCCCATGAGTTATAGTGGGTCTATTTATGCCTATTTTTCTTATCAATGTTATCTATTTACAGTTTAGCTTTTTCTCTTGTTTTATTGTTAATTCTCATTAGTAATAATAAAGTAGTTATGATATAATAACAAAATTGAATTCTTTTCTCTCTCTCTTTCTCCCTTCCTCCTCCGTTTTTCTCATATTGCCATACCAGATTGCATAGTTATTACTTTATGCTATGTTCATATATTTTATTGTAAATGCTTTTTATATTACATCAATAAATTTTTCCTTGAACTAAAAAAAAAAAAGCAGCTCTACTGGCAGTGTGAGGCTGCTCTATAGTCCTGTCTGCTCCTTTCAGAACTAGCATGGATGACTGACTCCACTTTTCCTAGTTTGCAGACGTTAGTTGGCCACACGATATCTTGGGTCATTTCACATTTACTTTAAATAACCAAGAGAAAGATACCACAGAAATAGTTGCAATTTTTTTTAGGGGCCCGGCACTTTGATGGCCTTTTACGAAGAAAGTTGAGCAGGTTTTTGGAGGAGAAGTAGTTTGAATGACTGATAGCAAGCTGTTCATCCCAGACTTTACTTTTATTGTTTGATCTATAGACTCGTCATTGTTGCAGGTAACTAAATGCTCATAATTTCCTCCAATTCTTCGCACTGACTCTCTTACATGGACTATGGTTCATTCTGTGCTTGGAAATGAAGGTAGGATTTTTTTTATGGTCCATACCTGTTAACGGTTAAACAATAAACTTAAATCATTTTACCAGTGTGAACAGATTTCTTCATTCCTACTCTAAATCTATACATGAATTCGACCACCACTCACACAGGTCAGTGTGAAAGGGTAGAACGAAAATAAAAACAGTACATGTTGATCGTTGCAGACCACGGTCAAATCTACACCCTAAGCATTACCTGTCCTGCACAGTTATTATCTTAAGAGGGTGGCCTTTTAGGCTATAAAATAAATGGTATAATGCTCTAAAAATTGAAAGAAACCAATAGTAAAAATACCAGCCATATGCAAATATGAATGATGCAAAACACACAGGGCCCTATTCACATACAATTTCGGGCTTTAACAGGCAGAGGTTCTTTTATGCATGTTTGTAAATGTACAACTTTGGGGAAATCACAATCATTTTAATTTTTTTCGAAGTTGTATATAGCACGAACTTGACCCGAAATCAGGTATCAGAGCGCTTTACTGGAAGAGGAGTAGGCGGACTCCTTAGGCCAGGGCATAACCCTTGAAGAGATCAGGAGCGCGATTAGACATATGGCTCGAAATAAGACTCCAGGGGTGGACGGTCTACCCATAGAATTTTACACGTGTTATGTAAACACGCTGGCCCGAGGTTATTGGAAGTTTATAGGGAAGCACAGGATTTGGGTCGCCTTCCTGTGTCCCTGAGGGAGGCGCTTATTATCCCTTTATTGAAACCTGGGTGAGAGGGTACAGATATGACGGCCTACAGGCCGTTGTCAATGCTAACCACGGATTATAAAATCCTGAGTCGGATATTAGCGACCCGTCTCCTGCAGCATATGACAACCTTAATACATGAGGATCAGGCTGGGTTCATCCCGACTAGGAACACGTCTACGACGATTGCTGAGGATTATGGGGGAGGGTCAACGGGGGTCGCTTATGCCCACGATTTTATCAGTGGACATAGAAAAAGCCTTTGATAGTCTGGAATGGCCGTACCTTTACAAAACATTAGGACAGTTTGGTTTGGGCGATACGTTCGTGGAATGGACTAGGGTATTGTATTCATCTGCGGTGGCGAGAGTGCGAGTGGGGGCATTGATTTCGACCCAATATCAAGTGGCACGCGGAACGAGACAAGGTTGCTCACTGTCTCTGCTGTTATTTGATCTCGCAATAGAACCTTTGACGGCTAGAACTAGATTGGGACAGAGTTTTGAGGGTTTAAGATTTAAGAGAGGTACCGCAGTACATATCACTCTATGCGGATAACCTAATCATGTTTTTGGCGGACACAGAGGAGGTATTACAGGGAGCCGCAGACTTGTTATTGAACTTTGGCTACGTTTCGGCACTAAGGGTGAATTGGAACAAGACGTGCTTGTTCCCGGCGAGGCCTGGTGGGTCACTACCTGCGCTTTCTTGGGACGTGTGTGACCTACCTGGGGGTCCGTATTTACCATGAAGCAATGGATATGGTAGAGGGGAATATAGGAAGATGTGTCTGGGCTTTGAAGGGTAGCATGGCATTTTGGTTGACGCTTCCATTGTCTGTGATGGGACGGATTGCATTACTAAAGATGGTAGCACTACCTCGGCTGCTTTATTTTTTTAGAACATTGCCTGTTTGGGTACCACCCTCGGTGTTTAAACTACTGAAATCCATGATCGTAGGGTTCCTCTGGGGAACTGGGAGGCGGAGAGTAGCTCTGGCGACATTGATGAGACCAAAAGCTGAGGGAGGGCTAGCAGTCCCAGATTTCGAGCTCTATTATTTAGCTGCACAACTCCAGGTTTTGACACAGGCAATTGCGATGGAGTTTAGAGGCCCGGAACACTTGAGAGGTAGGGGAATTCAAAGGCACGGACTGTCATTTATAGTCCTGCAACAGAAACTCACCCTTAGAGATCTCTCGCTAGAAAAGAAAACACTGAGATTATGCTGGAATCCTAGCCAGCACAGAGCTGGGACGCTACATCCCTATGCTCCGGAAATCCCACTGGGAATGCTGACAGCATAACCCCATGGTGGGGATTGGACGCCTCTGATGGAATGGGAACAAGTGGGAGTTCAGGTACTGGGGGACCTGTACGAAGACGGGGAGCTTTTGCCCCATCAGACATTGCAAGAGAGGTATGATTTACCGGGGGCGGATTTTTGATTTATGCGGCCTTAATTGCGGCAATTAAGAAACACTGGAGAGAGGGATCTGCGGAACCCCAAACGACGACGGCATGTCAGCATGTGGTGATGGCAGCAGGGACCTTCAAGGCGGTCACATGCCTCTACTCCAGAATGCTGAGGGAGGGACTAGGGCCACTGGACACGTTGCGACTAAAATGGAAAGCAGGCATAGGGAAACCCGTACCCGAAACTACATGGGGACAAATCCTTCGCAGAGCATGAAAGGGACTAGAAATGCACGGTTCCAGCTGGTACATTTCTTCATATTATACAGGGCATAGTTAACACCGGGTAAGATCAGGAAATACTTTCAAGTACAAGATGCAGCATGTCCTAGATGTGCAAAGGAGGGGGTGGAACTGGAGCACATGCTATCGGAACGTCAAAACTTAGGGGGTTATTGGGAGGAAGTGGGAGACCTGTTGACCGCAGTCACGGATCGACAGCTAGAGGTGGATATGGCCACGTGCTTGCTGCATTGGTTCCCCCACACATCCAAATGAAGGTGACCAGTACATTTTGGGACATGGGCTTACTACTAGCGAAAAGAGAAATAACAATGCCCTGAAAGTCAAAGGAGGGCCCCAGTAGTAAGAGATGGCAGGCGGAGCTCAGTAAATGGGCCAGTAGCGAGAGTGCTCTGAGATTCCAAAAGGCACGACGCTCGAACAATGAGAAAGCATTAGAAATGGCGACGGCATGGGAGATGCTGGTACAAGCGCTGCTGGCACAGCGGATGGAGGAAGGTGAATAGAGAGCGTTGTTAATGAGGGAGACCCTGTACATGACAGACCTGGTAGCGCTTGAGCTGCGGATGGGCTTTGAGAAGTGGCTTGTATTCTGCACACCATGTAACACACACCAGTGGCGGGGGAGGAGGGCGGGATTAGGTGGGGTTAGGAGTTGTTAGTACGTGGTTAGGTTTCCACAGTGAGAAGAGTGAGAAGTATGAGTAGTTGACAGTGCCAATATTGAGTTGCAGAACTGATAGAATATCTAAGTACGTATATGATGATGTACAGTAAAGTTCTGGATATTGACTTGCGATGTTAGGGCGACGTTTTGCACTGTTTGTGTACCATGTTGCAATGCGACCAATAAAATATGTTTTCAAAAAAATCAGAGCGCTTTACATATGCACCAGTTGCATTACATGAGGACACATTCATTTTTGTTAGACACGGGGAGATTAAGTGATTTGCCCAGAATCACAGGATTTTGAGCATCATTGCCGCGACTCGAAGCCGGTTCCCCAGTTTTGAGGTCGACCACCCTAGCCGTTAGGCTACCTCCTGGATACTGGATACCTCTGATATGCGTGCCAGAGTTTATCTGGTATGTGGAAGTATAGACAAGGCTTCATGCAGTATTTACCTTTTATAAAGGTGGATGTGGTACACCTTCCTTTTTAGTGGTGAAGTCACAATTCAAGTGAATCATCATACCCTACAGTATATAGCTCTGTGGGGTGCACCCAGAAGCAGTGATGGCACAACCCAGAGACAACAGCACTCCCCATAGTATATAGGTCTATCTAGATGCAGAGATGAAGCATACCACAGGAGAGGGTACTCCCAAGGAACCGGTCCACAATATTGAAGAGGTCACTGGAAGACGGCCTTATCCAGGACATGCGAGATGGATGTCCTGGAAGGAGAGGTTACAAGGGTAGAAGTGCAAAAGTAAAGGGGATGAGCGATCAAACTAAGACGGGGGAAGGGATGGGAATGTAACTGGTGCTCGTGTAAAGGGCTTCATCCAATAATGATAAAGCAGGCTGACAACACAAATATTGGAATAAGGGAGGCAGGGAAGAAATATTTAGTACTGTCAAGTATTTTAAATGCAGCTTCTCTCAAGTAATCATAATTTCTGCAACAAAAAGAAAAAATAATTGATTGGCCCTTAGATCCGTGGGCAGGTGGGATTCCCTTTTGTGTGCGTTGCCATGAAATAAGACAGTCTCTTCCCATTAGAATAAAAAAACTTGATTAAGCACAGCACAACAAGGGACGTAGAAAAGAAAAAGTTACACAACACACATTACAAAGGAGACTAAAGATAAAGATAGGCATGGTGGAAGAAACAGGAGTAATGGTGAAAAAGTTATTTGTATCAATGTACACTTATGTTATTTATTTATTTTTTATTTTATTTATTTATAAAGTTTTATTTAGCGCTAGCTAGACCCAGTGGTATAAAAAGTTGCACTACATCATAGGACATGAGGATGCATAAAATATATAAGCAAAGACATCACACTTAAGTATACATTGAAGAAGTGAAAAACGCAGGTGGTTGAAACAGTAAGATAACCCCCATCCTTGAAAGTCAGAGTGAGAGAGGAGAGCATTAGTCTATTGATGCCTAGGTTGGTTGTCTTGGTCAGAGAAGTATTGGTTGAGAAGCAGTAGTATCAGCTCCTTTTTGAAGCAAGGGAAGGAGGGGTTGCATCTGAGGTCAGTAGTGAGTGTGTTCCATATCCTGGGAACATTACCAGAGAAGGATCGGCATTGGGTCGCTTTCCTTTTCAATTTTGGGGGGGATGAGAAGAAGTGAGTGGGTGCTTCTCGGAGTTCTTGATTTTTCTGCTTTAACCAGTTTGTTGTTCAGGTAATTGGGGGATTGGGCCTGGAGGGCCTGGTGTGTAATGCAGGCCAGTTTGTAAATACATCTGCCTTCCATGGGAAGCCAGTTGAGTGATTTGAGGGTAGGTGGGATGTGTTCAAATCTTTTTCCACCAGTTATGATTCGAGCTGCCATATTAAGGACTGCCCTTAGTGGGGCAAGATGAGCTTTTGGTGCACCTGTTAGGATGGCCTTTCCGTAGTCTAGTTTAGAAAGGACTATGGATAGTACAATTGTCTTAAAATCATCGTGGGGAATGAAAGGTTTAATTTTCTTGAGGTGTTTTAGAGAGTAAAGTGCACCTTTTGCAGAGTTCTTGATGTGGTCTTTCATTGACAGGTTCTTATCCAAGGTAATTCCTAGTGGTTTTACGAGTCAGCTAGAACAAGGGGGTAGTTTAGAGCATCAAGATTCTTGAGCCAGCCTTGGATCGGTCGGTCAAATAATTCGATGCAATGTCATTTTCAATTCAAAGGCCTGCTCAAACCATTTGAATTAAACTATGTACTTCACAAACACAAAAAAACGAAAGACAAAAGGGACTAACTGGATTTACATGAAAAAGCTTTCCTCTAAACACATCATAAAATATACTGGATAAAGTTGATGAAAACAATATTTACTTCATAGAAACATTTCAGCTACTAGATCAGAAATGTTGCATTCTGTGGATAAAAAAAAAAGGTCCATCAAAGAAGGAAAACATTTTTTTTTTATATAAGAAATCTGTAGATAAGCAGTCAGCCCACAAACTGGGGTGCTAGGCTGCCAAGAGTTTTGAGAAAGGACAAAAAGGAGGAGACATGACATTAGACACAGAAAAACTGTTGCTGAAATGTTGACAAACTAGAAATATTAGGAAACTGCCATTCTTACTTTTCCCACAGAAATTCAAAACCTGATTCTCATCTTCCTTCTTCACGCTGCCACTGGAAGTGCCTTTTACCTCATCCAATTGCCCCGTTTGGTGAATTTGTCATCGCTCATTGCCCCAGTGATGGAGTTTACAGCTTTAGATTGTTTATTGAGGAGAGTTCAGCCTGAACTGATAAAACTGTGTGAGTCACTATCTATTTACAGTATGGACACACAATGCCACTTGCCACCGTCACTGCTCCAGGGACGGCACAGACTGCCACTCGCTGACCAAACCACAATTTTGGACACAGCCAAAAGTTCATGGACCTCTTCCCACTGAGACACATGGATCATGGATCTGTTTCCCAAAGACAACACAAATGCGAGAGAGGAAATACTAAACTGCACTGATATCCAACACTCAAGGAAGAGAGCTACACCACATCATTAGGAGAAGCTCATGTTATGTTATGAGCATTTGTAACGCGCACAGCTGCTCCAGCGAAGGAGCGTCCTGGCGCCCACCAAGGAACCAACATAACACAACTAGATAAAAAGAACAAAGAAAGACAGACTAGGGAAATAAAAAGGACTTACCACAAGGACTTTCAAAGCACACCACATAGGACCCAGGGTGCTTAAAAACGCAGTTCAATCACCATGGCTAATACAAATTCACAACCTAAATGAAAAGCTTAACTCCAAACCATCAAGTGCCAGATGTACGGCCAAACAGAAGGCACATCCTCAAATTTGTATCCAGTGGAGAAATGCACTTGCCTTGAAATCTGTTACAAGGACTCTCTGAAGGGAAGCGCCAAGACACCACCCTGGGGCAGTTTCGCCTGCTTGGCTTTGTACTCTGTCTGATGCAGTATGGAATATGTGAACACTGTTGCTGGGGAGCGAGGTAGATGGCATACTGTAACACTTTGGGGAGCTGTAACAATGCGCTCCAGAAATGAAGCTTCTCCCTTCTCCGGCTTCGTCAAGGTTTTGCCTTCACTCTCCAGGGAAATTGAGGCACTTTTGCCAAGTTCAAACACAGAATGTGCATTTGTGGTGCCATTTCAGCACCTGAGCTTACCCAAAACCGCACAAAACCACTTAAAATCAATTTGTGGCATAGACTGCGCAAGAGTAGACAACCACCTACTTCAAAGTTACCAGTTTAAACCCACCCTAGAGTGACCGGGACTCTGGGAATATGTGCAGGTCTGGGTCAATCATTGCCAGAACTCGTTTTCACTGACCTGGCCAGCCAAACTAATCCGAAATGTATGTGGGGTATTTGGAAGTAACAGGACACATCAGCACGGGGAGAGGATACATGGTTTGTTTACCAGGAAGGGCAAAAAAACAAACACAGGAATACAATTTAAAAAGGCCTAATTGCTATTGGTTTAGATATAGCATTTTGAGCTTTCCCTTTTACTGCTATCCATCGCTTAATTTAGTGATTACTATATTATTAAAAATAAAAAAAATCCCAATTTAGTGAAAATCAAAAGCTACAACGTATGAAACATTTGAAATTTCCAAACTGCCAATTTATGGACCCAATCTAATTTTCAGTCCAGGCAAAATGTTGTTCCGGCGCAAATCCTAGACGAATATTAATACTACTGTTCAACATGCATCTGCACAGCTCTGATTTCAATGCAGTAGTATAAAGATGCACTTTAATAATATTCGCATTCTGCTATACTAGAGGCTATCGTTTCTTGGCTCCTTAAATAGGAAACGTGACTAATAGCCGCTCATCATGGTGAAAGGTGACTTCTGCCCTGGGAAGATTTAAAATCGTGTTCATATGCACACACACCCATCTTTGTTGCAGTCGCCCAGCGAGTTGCACAATTAAAGGCGTGAACTTTGTGGGGGAGCCCAACCTGCCTGAACGTAGAAACCGGCTTTTCCTGCTTTAGACCGTCCTTGATTTCCATCTGCTCTTCGTCCATGGCCCCTTTATTGACACAGCACTAGGGATGAACTGTGAACTGTGAAAATACACTAGGGATAGTGTATTTTACAGAACAAAAACATTTATTAAAACTCCACGCAATGCCGGACGCAACTCATGACAACTGACTAACTTTGCACACATTCAATAAGCCATGAGGGAAGATGACGGTCATATGAGGCGGAGTGTAGAACAAGCATTTCCAATGCAATAGGACTCACATTTATGCTAGATCTTTTGCATTGGCTATGAGACTGGAAGAAAATAGTGTTGAAAGTAAAGGGGTTAGTAACCATGGAAGGATACAAATGACAAGATGCTCGTCATAAGGAGGGACTAACAAGCCTAAAACCAATTGGAAGGCAGCATTTAGGACATAAGTCAAAGAAACAGATTGGTGGAGAGTGGGCGGAGCTTCCACGAAGCTTCCATGCTATACTGAATAATGCATGCCTCGCAAAGCGAGCAACGCAGCGAGCAGCGCATGCGCTGCAATGATAGGCTCGACCTAAAAAAAAAAACTGTGCTCGGAAGCCGCTGGTGGGGCTATTGAATGTTGGTGCACCAAATACCAAGGTTGTGATGGAGTAATTTTGAAACGCGCAAAATAATGTAGGTAAAATACATGTGCAATATTAACGTGCAATATAAAGTGAACCGAAAATATATTTACAAATGTGCAATTGTACTAGCCAGTTATACCTACTCATACTAGGCCTCAAAAATGCTTAAAGAAGTATTGCTTCACAAGTAGCTTGATTAGATATGCTAAAACATGCATAACATGTTTAATTTTGAACCTTTCAATGATCATGCTTTTAATAAATGTGTCACATAACTCTCAGTCAATCAATCAGACATTTATAAAGCCCAGCAGATCACCCATGAGGGTCTTGATGCACTGGAGATGTAAGCTTCTGTGTAGTGGCCTTGAGTTCTTTCCTGAATTACTGGAGTGACGGTGCTGTACTGGAGCACAGGGGGAGTTTGTTCTACTGCTTGCCGGCCAGGTGCGAGATGGAGTATCCTCTGCTGTTAGTTCGATGTATCCTTGTGTTGTCTGCGAGGGATCAGGAAGCGGACTAAAGGTGTCTGGTCAGTTGGTGGAAAGTCAGGCATTTGAGGTGTGCTGGTCCTTTGTTGTGCAGGGCCTTGTCAGCGTGGGTCAGCATCTTGAACTGGCATCTTCTGGATTGGGAGCCAGTGTCGTTTCTTGAGGTGGACTGTGATGTGGGATTCTGGGGAGGTCGAGGATAACTCTGCAATATGTTTCTGCTTGCAGAGTGAAGTTTCAAAATGTTTTTGTGGCACTGTGGAGCTATCATTATGTGAAAAACAGTAACTCTGATCTGGAGCAAGACCTAGATTTTATAAGCAGTATTGAAAAAGCCACGCTTTTGCATCATCTTAGATCAAACGGGGCTCAAGGCCCAAACGGGCACCCAAACTCTATATTCCGGGCCAATGCTGATATGTGGGCCGAAGTGTTAATACCGGTGTTTAATGAGGTATTGGCATTGAATATTGCCCCTTTGTCCTGGCAAGGTAGCATTGTTCAGCCAATTTTCAAAAGTGGCCCAGTTGATAATCCTTCCAATTATCAGTTAATTGCCTTAACTGATGTAGACGCTAAGGTTCATGCCTCTCGTCTATTGATCGATTTGGAAAATTGAGCAGCGTTGCAGGAAACAATTAATTAATTAACCAGACAGGGTTCCGTAAGGGCCAATCTATAATTACTAATTTGCTGGCCCTCACTTTACTAGCAGAACAGGCTGTTTTAAAAACACAAAATCAATATATTTGTTTTATAGGCCTAAAAGCCACCTTTAATTCAGTTCCTCGAGTATTACAATGGAAAAAGCTTGCAGGTTGGGGTATTCCGCTAACGTTTTTGGATGCAATAATACTCCTTTATATCAATACTTGGGTCCAGGTCAAGATAGGTGACAGTCTTAGTCTATCTCAAAATATGAAAACATATAATGGTTTCAAACAAGGCTGTGTAATTGCACCTTGTCTTTTTCACCTTTTTATGTTGGACCTACTACATCACCTTGAGTCTGTCAATGCCCATTGTCAGGAATACCCTGGCAATTGCCTCCATTTAGGGTTAAAGGATCAGCAAATGGTATAAGGTGAAGAATTACCCACCATGGAAAAGACAATTGCCTTTTATACTATTTCTTTTTAATCATCTCCTGAAGGTTTGTGACTGCAAAAGGAATGGCAGAATTCCAACATGGCTGCTGAGTCATTGACTAACGTGGTCAGCGTTCCATGCATCCACTCTTCCTGACGTTCCTCAGATAGTTCGCTCCTGCATGAGCCCTGGTCTGGGCACTTCATCTGTTTTTCTTCAGCGAGCAGCAGTGTCTCATTTTGGCGCCTGTTTTCATGACAGGAATTCATGCGTAAGGCTATACCTCTTGTTTTTGGGTAACACCTACTATTAATAGGCTGATGTGCACACCAAGGAGTTCATTCACCTCTTAGAGTTTGTCCTGTTGAGTCTGTCCTTGAAGAAGTTTGTTCTTGCTTCTGAGAGTAATTCCATGGACATTTCAGTGAGGCACATTCTCTCTTCGTAGCAGCTCCTCCAAGTAAGGTCATCTCTTCAAAATTCACCATTGACTTTATATCTGACAAATAAGAAGACTTTTAAGGAATTCTCTTCTACACTCCTGCATGACAGTTTTCCTTCCTGAACTATTGAAAAAATTTTGTTATCAACATACATGAGAGGGAGGAAATCGCCAGGGTATTCCTGACAGTAAAAGATAACAAGCATAAACACCATTCCTTTCTCATGTACATCTCTTAAATAATATTCAGCACATTACTTTTTCTTTCATACCTAAAACCAATGAGACAATTACCTCCCTCTCATGTATGTTGATAACAAGATTTTTTCAATAGGTCAGGAAGAAAAACTCTCATGCAGAAGAGAATTCCTTAAAATAGAATTCCTTAAAAGTCACTTAGGGGGTTACTATACATACTCATATTTTGCCAGTTTCTTTGCAGTTTCAACTTTTAAGCAAGTGTTTGATTGACAGGCACTCCTGTCGTGTTTAGCTGCAGGCTTCAGGTAATGAATGCTTCAGTTTACATCATTTCAGGCACATGCCAGTTTCGCACAACTCATCCCTTAACATTTTCACCTACTTTAGTTGGCCACATCAATTGGATGTCACCAGCACTGTACTCTATTGATATTGGCATGCATGCTCACTTCCTTCAATCGCAAGTATCACTCTGTGTTCAGTTTATCAGCATTGGGCTTCCTCATGTTAGAACTCTTTGGTAACTTGATTGCTGCATCATTTTGTTTGTGTATTTCCCTTCTTCCGCTTTTTGCATCTTATCATCTATCACTTGGTTATGGATAAGAGCCATTATGTGAGTGGGATGTACTCACTATGTGGACTTACTAAGTACCCCTTGGATATGTACTTGTTTCATTTGATTGTGGATTTCTTGAAGAATGTATTCATCCAGTTATTTTGTTTGTAGATTCCCCTGACGAAGGACAGCGCTTTACACCAGAAATGCATTGGGATTTAAAAGCTACTCGTGGGATATATGCGCATGCTGTTCTATGCATTTGAATAAAATCTATCCATCAGGACTTTCGTAAGCCTGTCTTCAATTAAAAGACTCCTTTGAATTACCACTGGTGTTTCTACAGAGCACCTCTTCAACGGATGTTCTTCAACTTTGTAATGTGTTAATTTTGATTATTTGATCTGTGTTAACTTGATTACATGTTAATCTTATTGGTGAAAACTATTTTGAGTGTTTTGTGGTAGCGCATACAAAGTCCACAACTTGTTGTCGTGGTCTTTTCTTTACTATTAATAAGGGGGCGGGCTGAACCTTCTCTCTGTATGCACACCGTATTGATTACTGCTAATAGTTGATAAATCTACTGTTTCTTTTGTGTAATTGAGTGCAAACAGGCTGTTTTCTTTGTTTTGCTTCACAATTCATTTCAGCCCAAACAACAGTCACTATTACACCACATTATGTCTTTCAAACAGACTGTTCATCTTACTGAAAATAAAGCTTCCACCACAACTTACTCTACCACAGAAGCCCAAGAAATTTACGGTCTTATCCATGAGGTACGGACATTTGACACAGCACATGGACCAGTTACCCATCAACTTAGGCAACTCGAATACCTTCAGCAGCGAGAGATCAACCAACGGCTACATGCCACTACACTAATTCAGTATCATAAGGCAAGCAGGATACCCAGGGGTTTACGTTTGGCTATCAAACCCATGATGTTCAAGATGAATAAGAAATGAATGGACAAATGGTACTTCCTACTTAACAAGCTCTCCAGATCTGATTCTCCTTATTGTTGAAGAGTTGTCCTCTGTGCTAGTGGGGTTAGAACAGGAGATTCGAGAACTTCAAGAAACTCCCATCCAACGCATGGACTCCAATATTGGGAATATACTCTTAAGGAGATCAATACCAAATTGGATGTATATGCCAAAGAACTACACAAAAGAAAAGTGCGCAATTGGGATACCATTGATTATACACTTGATGAGGTGTACTCCTGGGCAGAGGTCTATGTACAGAAACACAATTAGAAGCAACCTTGAGCAAAATCCTCCGAAGAGAGTTTAGCTTCCATCCGTTTTACACAGCTTACACGTGCACCTGTCCCCACCAGTGTGACATCTACCACTGATGTGACTCCAAATACATGCTCCACTGCCAAGGTTTCTTTGTTAGACACCAGCCCTGTGGCCAACAACCCCCCATCTACAACATCAGTGAGCCAGCCCGACTGAGCCAAACCCGCAGAGGTCATAGATTCAGTCAAGCCAGCAAATACAGGCAGGAGACAAAAGAAACAACTGTGATCAATATCTCCTCCTTCATATTGTCGCAGGCTCAGAACCGCGTTTTGGGTAAGGGTACCACTTTTGTTCCTACATTTCATACTAAACCTTTGGATACTGAGATTGCCCTATTCAAATTTACCAGGAAATTATGCCTACGCTACTTCTTTTTGAACTTGGAAAACAAACACGGAGATGCAGAAACATTGGGCTATCGTGAGATCAAACCTAAAAGCTCCTTTATGTCCCCCATATCCCACATGGTCATCGATTCTTTCGAAACCTTGGTTAAGAAAGATTTGGCTCAATTGTCTGCGACCGCTGTCAAGCATCAGAACATGTCCAAGGCTGTAAAAGCGGCCCTTAAATTGCTGCAAAAGAATACCACTCTGACTTTTTCTCCAGCTGATAAGGGAGGGGTATTGGTCGTTATGGACCGCAGCTTTTACGAATCCAAAGTGGTATCCATGTTAAGTGATGAAGACACTTTTTTACCTCTATCTCAGGATACCACTGAGGAATTTCAGAAAACTCTCATGAAAATGTTGTCACATGTGAAAGAGATGGATTGGATTTTAGAAAAAACATTGAATTTCCTTTTTTTTCGGCATCTGTGACGTCCATCGATTTACATGCTCCCGAAAATACACAAATGTTTGCAAGATCCACCTTTGAGACCTATAGTATCAGGTTGCGGATCGCTCCACGAACCTCTAGGTTATTATCTTGATTCATTTCTACAGATCATCGTACAAGCTGGTGTGACCTATTTACAAGACACCAAGCATCTCCTGCAACTCCTGCAGGACATTGTGCTACCAGCATCGTCAGAACTGTGGCTATGTACAGTGGACGATAAAGCCTTATCTACATCCATCCCTCACTCTGAGGGTATTAAAGCGGTAGAGGGGCTGTCTTGCGCCAAGAAGAAATGCATGTCAACAAAATATTTTTACTCGAGCTCTTGCAATTCTCCCTGTTTCACAGTTATTTCCAATGGAAACAAAAATATTATCTTCAGACTAATGGAAGCTCAATGGGTTTTTCCATGGGCACCCAGTTATGCAAACATCTTTATGATATAGTTTGAACTTCAGCACATCCTGTCCGACGTCAGGTGGTCTGAACACCTTATACTGTATAGAAGATACATTGAAAACATTCTCATAATTTGGCATGGTGCCCAAACAGACCTCTGAGAGAATTTGACACGACTCAACACGAGACATCCACGCATACAGTTTACTCACAGCATGGATTGCAAATATATTGCCTTTTTGGATATCAACCTTGAAGTGGATGGAATGGTTATCAAAACTTCCATGTTCAAAAAACCCACTGATCGCAACAACTCACTGCTCTACACTAGTTTTCATCACTCAAATGCCACCTTCCATATTCTCAGTTTCTTCAGGTAAAACGCATTACTTCTGACATAACCAAATTGGAACCGTCGATGCATCAAACGAGACAGAAGGTCTTGACTCGCGGATACCCAGATGAGATTGTTGATGAGGCAGAACAACAGTCACAGAAACTAAAGAGAGAGTCTTTACTGATGAAACACATCAAACAACCATCTAACTGTGAAGTGTTTGTATCCACCTATTCTACTTCATCCACAGCTATCAAGCACGCAATCTTAAAACGTTGGGATCTACTTCAGTCCCAACCAGACTTTCGAGGCATTTTCTAAGAACCCCCCATTTTTGCAAGTAGAAGTTCATGTGACTTGAGGGAATTATTATCCAACCCAGCGTTTGACGAAAATGTGACACATAAGGGCATGCCTAAATGCTACAACTGCTCCCATTGTGATAAAGTTCTAGTTGGTGACTGCATCTCTCACCCATGGTCTGGAAAAAGTATCAAGCTACATTTTACTGCAGATTGCAATTGTGCCTTTGTCATCTACACGATTCGATGTCCATGTGGGTTGTATTATGTAGGCAAAAAGGAGAGGTCCTTATAGACATGTATTACCAAACATAAGAGTCTCATTAGAACTATGACTACCTCTTCACCCCTTGCGGCCCACTGGCATGAATATCACCACACGATAGGTTAACTACGTTTTTCAAATCTTGAAGTAGTAAGGGTGCAAGCAGATAGGGATATGTCCAAGCTTTTGTTGCAGAGTGAAATGTATTGGATATGGTTTTCGGACACTCTCATGCCCAAAGGCTTGAATGAGAAGCTCAAATGTTCTTGTTTTTATGAAGCTATGTCTGATCTCACTACTTCCACATCATGTCATACTTCCAACACACTGCTGGGTGTCCTGACACAGTTAGCCTCGGTACCCATTATTTGTTCTCCGTATGTTGGTGGTATACTGTTTGTTCTTGTAAATTGCACTATTTCTTTTTATTTAAATGTTGTGGTGAGCCCTGCACATTGTACTGACAGTCATCATATTCCATTGCATGTACTAGTATTTTGGATATGTTCAACTGTGTGACTTCACTATTACAATGTTACTAATGTCGGTTATGGTTATCAGTCTACATAATTATCAAGTTGCCCTCAATACCTTTCATCTAATGAGTTCACCACCTATTTAAATTATCTGCTTTGTTGGTTAGCTTATTGGCAAACGTATATTTTGGTGTGGCTGATAACAGTGCTATTGTTTATTTTTTGCACACTTCTATTTATTACTTCTCCTTACTTGGGTTCTCACTTGTGATGCTATTGCAATTTTGCACCATTACCATTTTTTCATGTTTAGCCCCTTTTTCCGGATTCTGAAATTTTTTCACATTGCGTAGCACTTGCCCTACGACCTTGCGTTTTTTTTTGTTGCACTCTATCTCTCTGTTTTATACACCTGGATTGCACTGTTTGCTCTTTGTCTTTTCATTGTTCACATTATGTGGGTGAGACTGTACCTTTAATTCAGATGGGTCAGTTTCACGTCGGCATTCAAGTACTAGTGAGTATGCTGACGTGCTTATGTCAGCATTTGTTTTGGCTTTCTACTAGCCGTGACGATTGGGAGATCTTTGCTTTCTCTCCGCATTACTTTAGTTTTTGGTGAGTTTCCATATAAATTCTTTGTACTCGTTACTGCTAACTCTACACTTGTTATGAATGGGCCACTCTTGTGGTTGAGTACCTGATGATGACCGTCAACTATCACCATCTTCAACTGACTTTAGCATATTATTTTATTCTAGCCTTAATATAGAACGATCTTATATATGCCTGTCTAGTGAGAACAATTATGAAGTAGAACAGTACCTTTCGATATGAGCTCTTACTATTGACTTTGACATGGCTTCATGTCAATCTTGCTCTCTGACTTCATCTTGCTTCACGGCAGTGCTTGCTATTGGCTTTGACATAACCTCATGTCACCTTGCTTTCTAATTTTGCTTTGTTTTAAGCTTCTTTATATGCATGACAGCGTTTGCATAACGGACTCCTTTTTCTCGACTGAAGCCATTTTCTGTGCCTCACAAGGTGGGGATGACATGTGTTGCTCCGCACTTGTTTTTTGCACCTCACTGACCAGAGTGAACTGGATATTATCTGTGGAATGTACAAACTCTGCCTCGAAGGCAAAATAGAGGAGCTTGGCCAGCCACTGTCTTGACCTTGACGCGGACTGGTACGAGCCAGCTCGGTTTTCTCCAATGAGTAAGGGACAAGGCTTCCTAGAAGCTTCGTTTCACGTTAGAAATGGTATTAAAGCGAGGTGCCTCCGCGGACCAGGTGGAAGTTCACCACAGAATAGTCGTATTGCTGTGGACAGCGACAGAACTTGTAGCCTGACTGAACTCCTACCAGGGCTGCCGAACCGGACTCCCCTCAGCTTGGGCTGGCAGGATGTTGCTGAATCAGTCGGTGAGGTGTCCCTAACCAAACCTTTTCTATTTCTTTCTTTTCTTTGCTATTTTTTGCCATTCATTGCTACGTATATCTAGTATTGCATTCTATTTTGACCGTTTATTTCAATTATCCATTTGTTACTTGGGAGTCTGCCATGACTAATCATTCGGCCTGCCTTTTTCAAGTAGTGTATTAACACATGTATATGTGTTATATTCCATACATTTGGATTGGTTTTATTACCTCACCTTGGGGAAGTGCTGGGTTTTGACTTGGCCTAAGGGAGTGTTGCAGTTAGGATCTGTCCTTTTTACGAAAAGCAGATTCATTACGTCTTGGCATCATTCTCACAGGATTCAAAAGGTTGCAATAAAGGGGAAGAAATATGTTTTCTAGAAAATCAAAGGCGGACTCCCAGATACCAATTGAGATTCCCGGATGGGAAATGGCCCCATATGAGGTGCTTGCCCACGAGTGGGCTAATTGTGCTGGATTGAGTGAAAAATGGAGTGCGTGTTTGGCTAACGCTGAGCCAGCCCAAGTGGTTGCGTGTTTGCAAAAAGTGCATGTGAAAAAAGGTTCAGAACTCTCTACATTAGGAAGAAGGGGATGGATTCTCCTAAATGCTTATAGAATCATGCATGAGAAGTATGTTCAGCTGCAAAGTGTGGAAAAGTAAATTTTGCCATGTTCTGTGTCCCTACGCCTCATCCATCATATGTTATGTGTGCATGACCAATATGCATATGTTATTCCCCATTTCTGATTAAAGACGCAATTACAGTTGTGTCCACCTCTAGTATGTCATTTTCCAGTCCTCGTGAATACTACGAATATCAGGCCTATGTAAGTAATGTTGCCACGTTTCCCAGTGTGCACGTTATTCCATTATAAAGTCCCCGTTTCCAGGCCTCAAAAGGGCCCGGACCACAGATTCAGCTCCAGTCTCCTGAAAGCCTCGCTGAGGAGCGATACAGCCCCCACCTGTATTCTCAACCCTTCACTTACTTCCTGCCTTGCAGTGCCCGGTGCACCCCGGCTCTGCCTCTGAGTCTGCCAAAAGTATGTTATAGTTCCAGCTATCAGTTCAGTCCTCCTCCTCTGCATTCCTAAGCTACTGAACTGCATCAATAGTTTCCGTCATTGTCTAGCCTTCTCGTCTCCACGTTAGAGAAATACTGTATTTAATGGTCATTTAGTATTCTTCATCACGCACTACATGTAGAATAATGCATGGTCCAGTCTTAGAATCAAGTTAGCTTTTCCCCTCATGACTTCCAGTTTATATCAACATGTTCCCTAAACATTAGATACCAGATAGGGTTTAGGTACATGTCGCTCCGACCCTCCAGACTCTAGTCTCTGCTCCTAGCACAGAGCTCGTAGCCCCCAGCTTCTCCTAGTAACACGTCATTGCTAGTTTTCGCGCACCATTAGGTTAGAGGTCCCGGCTCCTTAGGTAGCCCCCTCCAATGTTTCCGCCCATTCATGACATATTCTGTTACGTTTTCCATCACATGTCTAAGTAAACTCCTAGTTACACCTCTTATTTCTCTTATCTCTCGCGACTGCTACGCGTCACGCCTTCTACTCCACCTACTGTTACGCCCACTGCAATGTAATGCTATGTGTTTGCGCTATGTATATAAGTCAATGTTTTGTTATTAAATGTTAGCGCGCTCATCCCAGACCTAGCCCCAGCAGCTGCTGGGTCATCCTATGCAGGTTGTCCTGATCCTGTCCTTATGCTGTAATAAACCTGCAGAAACTCCTACTACCTCGAATCTTGACTCTTATTTATTGAGCTATCTGTTATGCTATAAGTCTAGTCAAAAATAGGGTATTATTTATTTATTTACCACATAATGGCGCCCGAACAGGGACTTGCCCTTTCCCCACGCGTCGGTGAAGCCACGCCGACCCCCTGACCCTCTGCAGTCGTGACGGAACCATACCGTGCACTGGCAGATATTTCTGCTCCAAGTATCCCTCAGGCCCACGGAGGAGACGGAGGTTGCGGTCCAGCATCCGAACGAGACGGTGGAGGAACGCGGCGAGTCCCGACCAGAGCCCAAGCCGAGAGTCCAAGGTCCGAGGTATCCGGAGGCCCACCCGTAACTGAAGTCCGAAGTCCGAAGTTCGTCGTCGTAGTCCAGTCCCGTCCGAGGCCTTCCGTTCCGTGCTGCCCGGTGAGTACCATTGCTGGGGTAGTGTCTAGACAGGGTCAGTCTAAATTGACTCCTGGTCCGTGGGTTGGTGGTACCCAAGCCCACAAACGAAGTGTTCACCTAGGTGGATACGGGTCTTGATGCGTTCCTTTATGGGACCGGTATGTTCCGTACTGTTACAGCAGTGCATCCAGTAACTCTAGTCTGTTCCGTTCTCGAGAATTCTGTTCTGTTTCTGTTTTCAGTATTTTCAGGTAGTATTCTGTTCGAACTGTTATGTTATGATATTGTTTAATGTATTTCCAATGTCGTGGTATGCCTGAATTGTTTTCCCAATTGTTATTGTTTTTCGTGTATTGTATTGTGTTCCGATTCAAGTTCAGAATGCCGCTCTTTTCCAAGTTACGTCAGTTAAAAACTAGAAAGGGTCTGCTGGAAGCAGCAGTTCCTGTTCCGCCTAGGGACAGTCCAGGTCACTTTATGTATCAGAAACATGGCATAAGCGCCATATTGTATCTAGATTTATGGGTAGAGTATACCAAACAGTTAGAAGAAAAGTATAGATGGCCCGTATCGGGTACATGGGATGCCGAATGTATCATGCGAGTAGAAGAAGCATTATGGAAAAAGAAAGCCAGACAGTCACAGAAAGATGCCATCGAGTTATGGCGTAAGGAAGCGCATAGAAGAACGGAAAAGGAAGTCAGAAAGTCAGAGTTAAGTAGAGAATCCCAAGAACGAGCCCAAGAAAGAGAATTAATCGAGATAGGTGAACAAGTCAAAGTCGAACAGTCAGACAGACAGAGGCATGCCCTTATTAAGGGTATGTACCCTCTCCTTGCCGAAGGCTTGCCAAAAGCGACCCCAGAGGCACCCAGTAATTTCCCGCCACCATTAGTTCCGACCAAACTACGTCACAAACCGACCGCAGCTGATATTTTTATTTCGTCCTATCTGGACGACACAGTTCCAGAATATGCAAATCCAGTTCGCGCTCCACCTGTCCCTGTAAATCAGGCACTTCCCGTTCCTCCAGACACCGGAGTACCTGTTACGGTACCCCCGGGTCAGCCTGCCATACAAGTTCAGCCCACGTTACAATTACCGACCCTGCAAGCACGAAGAATGTCAGTCGACGATTCTAGTATAGGGGCCGCAGGAGGAGGTCCTCCTCAAACCCCGCCGCCACACAAGCGTCTATCAGCACTCGAATTACATGCTCAAGCATCACAGCGTACTCCTAAAAGTAATAAGTCTGTCACAGAAATCAGACAAGCCCTTGCCGAATGTGTCTATGACGCAGTCCCAGGCGAGTATAATATGGTTTTATATTCCGTACGTGTAAGGAGGGTGACCGAGTATCTAGTCACCTTACCGAATATGAAAGAAGATCTAGACAGAATATATCGTTTCATCCGTACAGGGGATGATCCAGAAAGTATTGGCGAGATTATGTCTCAAAGGAAAGCCGAGATTCAGCTCATGGTATTAAAGTTCCTGATCAATTGTCTAATAAGAGAACAAGATTACCCGTCTAAAGATCCCGCCGAAATGAGAATCCTAACAAGGTGGAGTGATAATATAGCCGAGGGTAAGCACAAGACCATTAGTGCCATGGAAAGTATGTACAAGAAAATTCGTAAAGAAATAATAAGGTTACACGAACAGCGTAAAGCAGCACAAGTAAGCGAGAAAGAAAGTATCTCTGATCCTGAAGAGGAAGACGAGAATCCCGCCAGAATAGCGTATGTAGGAAAATCCAGATTTCCAGATCGCCATTTACGTCCAGAACCTAAGTCTATTTTTCATCATCCAGCACCAGAACAAGGTTCTTTAGAACAAGTATTTCAAGCTACCGATCACATTCTGAAATCACGAGTCGGATATAGCGAATTAAGTACCATGCACGAACAAGAACTAGCCCGATCAGCAGTCCGATGGATTACTGATTCTACCACTTTTCCAGACGAAATAGTGGCACAAATGTTTCTGAAATTGCCCCCAGCCGAGCAACGACTGGTGGGTATGTATATGATCCAGCACCTCATTACCCTGTATGAGGGTCAACATTCTGATCCAGGCCCGTTACATGATATCCTGAACGAGTTACTCCAGTACAGATGGAGAGGTCTAGGTACCGATTTAATTAGTGTCATTCTAGAACAGCGCCACAAGTATAGAACGTTCCTGAACCCGCATTTTGTTCATGTCTCACCCCCAGAAAGTAAACCATTCTACATAGACAGACAGAATCCGCTACGAGAAGTCCACCCAGTCCAAGGGGCGGGTGGCGTAATGCAACGAGTGTTTGTATACACTCCGATATCAAAGATGGAACTTCTTGAAATGAAGAAATTAATCCCCTGTCATGACAAAGATCCAGCGGGGTTCCATAGAGAATTAAAAGACATGCTCCGTATGGGAGAATACACTTACCCAGATATCATTAAAATGTTAAAGGTCCTGCTACCCGCAGGGGTGTATGAAAAGTTAAAGGAAAAAGAATGGGAGGTGGGAGAGAAAAAGATCGATTGGACAGCTCTAGAAGCTGAAGACAAGGCACGAGTACCAGGTACCGGTCTTGGAGATAAATGTAAAGAATTACCAGAATTATTGATTCAAGTTTTACCCAGATTATTGACAACTAGGAAAGAAGACTGGGATGCAATCTCAGCCTGTAAACAGAAACAAGATGAAGACATTAGTGATTTTTATTCTAGATTTGAGAAATGTTTCAGTATTAACAGTGGTCTCAAGACAAGTAGTGAGTCATACCCTCATCTTTTCGTTACCAAATTAGTCGAGAATTCAAGTCCACAAATTAAAAACCGAGTTTTGAAAGTCGAAAGCACCTGGCAAGCAAATACTCCGTCCCAGATGCTCCAGATGCTTCAGTATCACCAGAATAGAATTAGAGAAGAGCAAGAACACGAAAGAAAACGTATGAAAGACACGAAAATGAAAGTGCTAGTTGCACAGTCTATTCCTCAAGACAGTCAGAAGAGAGGTCCGAATCAAGCCAGTCATCCTGCAGCTCCCGTTAAAGGGAACTGCAATTATTGTAAACAGCCAGGTCATTTTATAAACGAGTGTGCAGTTCTGAAACACAACATAGCTACTGGTAAGACTAAAGAAAGACCACGTCCGCCTAGACAAGAACAAGTTTCACAGACTCCTCAGCCACAGAATGCACAACAGACAGTTCCAGCACCGCAGCCTATTGCTGCAACACAGCACGTTACATCGCAGATGTACCAGTATGCACAGTCTGAGTATCCAGAGTACCAGTCATATTCATGAAACAGCCTAGAGAGGGAGGTAGGCTTGCCTCTCATCGAGATACCTGTAGACCAAGAAGGTCCCTATGTTCACAGTCAAGTATTAGGGAAAGACAGAAAGTTTTTGATCGATACAGGGGCAAGTAGGACCACAATTAGTCACGCCGAAGTTCCAGGGGCTCCGCTCTCAGGCTCAAGAAATGTTTCCCTTGGATTTTCAGGAAAACCCATAGTTAATGAAATATCTAAGCCAGTTACTCTAGAAGTAGGTCCATTGTCCCGTACTACTGATCTGTTACTTACTAAGTCATGTCCAGAAAATCTATTAGGTATTAAGACACTGAAAGAATTAGGTGCAGTTATTTGCTGTTCCCCAGAGGGAATACGTCTGTTCCTACGTGACTTTAAGGGTCACTATGTATTACGAGATTTTGATTCAAGATTGTCTAATGTTCCGCAGCATTTATGGGCGCAAGGTCCAACTGATGTAGGTTACATGCAAATCACACCCTATCGTGTGACTCTCAAACCAGGTGTAGTGTTACCACGAATCAGGCAGTACAGATTGCCACCTGAGGCTGTAGCAGCCTTATCCAAAATTATTGACGAGCTCATGGCTCAAGGAGTAGTTGTAGAAACTGACTCCAATGTATGCAATTCTCCGATCATTCCAGTCATGAAACGTACTGATCCGAATGCACCCCCAGTATATCGATTAGTGATTGATTTACGAGAGCTTAACAAATGTATTATTCCTCAGTACCCAGTTGTCCCAGACATTTCTTCCCTGTTAACAGCCATTGATTCCGAAGCCATGTTCTTCACTGTTATTGACCTCAAGAATGCATTTTTTAGTGTTCCAATTCATCCAGACAGCCAGTTTCTTTTCGGATTTTGTTTAAATGGAAGGAGCTATATGTTTACACGCGCTCCTCAAGGTTTCACAGAAAGCCCTAGTATTTACAGTCAAGCACTCAAGAGACAACTAGACAACATTCACATGCCAACTGACACTGCCCTGCTCCAGTATGTCGATGATCTACTGATCACAGCCCGTTCTGAACGTGCTTGCGAGCGAGCATCACTTACAGTTCTGTATTTTCTAGCCGAGATGGGGCACAAGGTGTCACCTTCGAAGCTTCAATTCTGTGTCCAGCAAGTGGTATACTTAGGACACTTGCTGTCCAAGAGGGGTAGGCAGTTGACACCCGACCGTATCCAGTTAATAGCGAGTCTTCCCCAGCCCAGAACCCAGAAGGAGGTACGTGCCTTTATCGGCCTTACTTCTTATTGTAGACAATGGATTCCCCAGTATGCATTCCTAGCCAAGCCACTGATACAGTTAACGACACAGGAGGCAGCCGTATCGACTGTCCTCCCTTGGACATCTGACCATACACTTAGTTTCAACGAGTTAAAGAAAGCCCTATGTCAAGCTCCAGTTCTAGCTACACCGAACTACAGTAAGCCTTTTACACTTTTCGTTACTGAACGCGAAGGTACAGCATTATCTGTCCTCACACAAGATCAAGCAGGTCAATACAAGCCCTGTGCTTATTTTTCGAGCACATTAGATCCAGTCGCCCAGGCGTTGCCTGCGTGCCTCAAGTCAGTTGCAGCCACAGCACTAGCTATCAGACAAAGTGATTCTATAGTTTTAGGACATTCCCTGACAGTACAAGTTCCACATTCAGTAGAAGTTCTTTTAAACCGAACACAAACTCAGCACTTGACAATTGCACGTTTAACAGGTTATGAATTGACACTGTTCCAGCCACACATAGAAATTAGACGCTGCAACGTCCTGAATCCTGCTACACTGTTACCATCAGTTAGTTCAAATCCAGACACACATGATTGTGTGGAAGTAGTTAACATTACGACAAAGCCAAGACAAGACTTGACAGATATTCCGTTACCAGATCCTGACCTGACACTTTATGTGGATGGTTCATGTATGAGAACTAGTACAGGAGAACTAGTCGCCGCGTATGCAGTGACTACTGACACTGAAGTTATTGAAACACACCGTATTGATACCCTGTCCGCTCAAGCAGCAGAGCTAGTCGCTCTGACACAAGCCTGTATACATGCCAAGAACCTGAAGGTTAATGTTTACACAGATTCACGTTACGCATTCGGAGTTGTACACGACTTCGGAGTGCTCTGGCAGGAGAGAGGTTTTATGACTTCTCACGGAACCAAGATTCAGCATGGTCTCCTTATTCAAGCCCTGTTAGATGCCATACATTTACCGACATCTATTGCTATCATGAAATGCAAAGCACATACGAAAGTCACTGACATTATTTCCCAAGGTAATGATTTAGCAGACCGCACAGCCAAGCTTACAGCACAGACTCCAGACATTCCAGTTAATATGACACATACTCCAGATCCGATTACATGCATGACAGTTAAGGACCCTACTCAAGATGTCATAGATATCCAGTCACATGCTACTCCCGATGAAATCAAGAAATGGTCTGTACAAGGAGGGGTCCAGACAGATCAAGGATGGTTAACGAAGGGTAGAGCCACATGGTTTCTCCCCGATTCTATGGTTCAAGTCATTATCAATACCGCACATAGTCCAGCACATTTAGGAGAAAAAGCTATGTTAGACAGTATCCAGAACATTTGGTTCAACAAGCATTTACGAGCTGCAGCCAAGCAGAAAGTCCGTACCTGTATGATATGTTGTCAGTTTAATCCAGGTAAAAGTGTCCCGGTGGAACAAGGTGGTTTCCAGCCCCCTGACCACCCTTTTGAGGTCCTCCAGATGGATTATATTCAGATGGAGCGATGTCGAGGTTTCAAGTATGTCCTTGTAGTAGTATGCGCTTTGTCCAGGTGGACAGAAGCATATCCAGTCCCAGATTACACAGCCGCGACCACTGCCAAGCAGTTGGTTCGTGAATTCTTCCCTAGATATGGACTCCCTAGAGTCGTATATTCTGATAACGGCCAGCCATTCTCATCTGAACTCATGAAACACGTTTCCCTTTTGTTAGGGTACCAGTGGAAGTTCCATTGTGTACGCCATCCAGAAGCAGCTGGACTAGTCGAAAGGCATAATCAGACTCTGAAAATCCGTATAGCAAAAGTATGTAAAGACAAGGGTGTGGATTGGTTAGTAGCTTTGCCAGTCGCTCTGTTTTACATGCGTATGGTCGCACATTCCAGATCAGGTCTGTCCCCGTATGAGGTCGTATTCGGCCGCCCCCCTAACATGTGGGGTACTCCTAGACCCCGAAGTATTACCGATGTTTCATGTAATATGCTGACAGATTACCTAGCTTCCTTGATGTCTGCCCTCAACTCATGTCGTTCACAGGTTGCCGCCGCATTTCCAGACAATACCGAGGTGGCACCGCACGAGATCGTTCCAGGCTCCCTAGTGATGATCAGAAATTTCGACAGATCAAGTCCGCTGGAACCACGTTGGAAGGAGCCACGTCAGGTCCTCTTGACCACCCGAACTGCCGTCAAGTTGGAAGGCAGGAAGGGGTGGGTCCACCTTTCTCATGTAAAACTTTTCAAAGGATCGAAACCAGTCTTCAAAAACATTTCCAAGAACATTTCCCAGGATTCGAAGGATTGCCAGAACATTGTTTTAAAGGACTGTCCCGCACAAGACATTATTACAACCCCTCCCTTGTTAGAGAAAACTCCGCAACAGGAGTATAAGTTAAAGCTCAGGTCTAATAAGTCAGCCAGTTTGATTGTATAAGTCCTCCCCTAGGTGAAACGGTTAGACTGTTTCTGACATGTATAAAATAGACCCCCATAGTGAGAGAGTCAGTCAAAGCTCAATCAAATGTATCGTTTTTCTGAGTTTCATATTATTCATCAGCATAATGATTTCCTGCACCAGCTATGCTTTCTATCTGTGTTTTTCAGTTCCTCATGTAAATATGTCTGCTCATGCTACAGTAGAGCACACGTTTAGTGATCTGCCTCCTCACGAATATGCATACCGCCTCGCTATGCGTAATAACACATTTATCCGTATGTTACATTATTCACACCAGACCAGCAATGCCACTAATTGTTGGGTGTGTGGTCGACTCCCCCCTTTCCAGACACCGAAGGGAGTTCTGCCACTCTTTCCTTATCCATTCTCACACAATGGTTCGTGTGGAGCATGGTCCACGTTAACGTCATCCTCAACAGATATGTCTTTTCTTAACAGTACATGTTTCCCAGACAAGCAAGGTTTCCCCCACCGAACAGGTTTAGATTTAGAAAATGAAGTATATAATTTAGGAAATTATTCGTCGAATTTCATGGTTCTGAATGTTCAGTCTGATACTACTCCAGACTCACCCGCTATTCCAGTACTACCAGTCAAAGGCGAATTATGTGTCCGTAGTTATGGTTCTGTACACATAGGTCATAGTGAATGTACTACTGTTATCAAGTATAGTGACAGTGGGAAATCTATTTTCAAAGCTTCACGTCATTCTTATTTTATTTGTGGTCAAACTGCATATGTCCGTCTGCCCCTCGATTGGGAGGGAACCTGTTACATTGCTTTCCTACTGCCACCTGTTTTTCTAGCCCCACCTGACTATCATAGGAATTCTTTCTTAGTACACACTAGACACAAGAGAAATCTCCCGATTGTCGATTATACTGAAACCGCCGCAGAGCAATTCATTGATATTGATAAAGGTGTTTTCCCTTATTTAGGTACAGTTGTAAATAGTAAGCTAATCCGTAGGTTAACAAGAACCCTTGAAGCAGTAGTAGATGAGACTGCCTCCGCTCTAGGTAACTTAACTGAAGAGCAATCCTTTATGAGAATTGTCGTTTTACAGAATCGTCTCGTCCTTGACGTCATACTGGCCGATAGGGGCGGGGCCTGTAGAATTCTCGGATCCAGTTGTTGTATTTTCATTCCAAATAACGCGCCGTCTGTTTATTTAGCTATAACCAGACTCCATAAAATTGCCCATCTGTTACACCAAGACCCAGGCACCTGGACATGGTCCGGTTGGTTCTGGAATATAATTTCCGCATGGGGATGGAAAGTCCTGTCCTTTTTAGGTATTGCAGTAGCGATCATATTTAGCTGCTGCCTCTGTATACAATGTGGCCCTGCGATTTGCAGCATGTGTGCTACCTCTTGTATTCCCAGTCCCAAGCCCTGTTCTAAATCCCGTTCCAAGACAATTCGAGACGAGCAAATGGTACTGTATGAAATGATAGACGGTATCATGAATATTGATGTTTCCTGATGGAAACGTAGTGACAAGGAGGGAATGTGGAAAAGTAAATTTTGCCATGTTCTGTGTCCCTACGCCTCATCCATCATATGTTATGTGTGCATGACCAATATGCATATTTTATTCCCCATTTCTGATTAAAGACGCAATTACAGTTGTGTCCACCTCTAGTATGTCATTTTCCAGTCCTCGTGAATACTACGAATATCAGGCCTATGTAAGTAATGTTGCCACGTTTCCCAGTGTGCACGTTATTCCATTATAAAGTCCCCGTTTCCAGGCCTCAAAAGGGCCCGGACCACAGATTCAGCTCCAGTCTCCTGAAAGCCTCGCTGAGGAGCGATACAGCCCCCACCTGTATTCTCGACCCTTCACTTACTTCCTGCCTTGCAGTGCCCGGTGCACCCCGGCTCTGCCTCTGAGTCTGCCAAAAGTATGTTATAGTTCCAGCTATCAGTTCAGTCCTCCTCCTCTGCATTCCTAAGCTACTGAACTGCATCAATAGTTTCCGTCATTGTCTAGCCTTCTCGTCTCCACGTTAGAGAAATACTGTATTTAATGGTCATTTAGTATTCTTCATCACGCACTACATGTAGAATAATGCATGGTCCAGTCTTAGAATCAAGTTAGCTTTTCCCCTCATGACTTCCAGTTTATATCAACATGTTCCCTAAACATTAGATACCAGATAGGGTTTAGGTACATGTCGCTCCGACCCTCCAGACTCTAGTCTCTGCTCCTAGCACAGAGCTCGTAGCCCCCAGCTTCTCCTAGTAACACGTCATTGCTAGTTTTCGCGCACCATTAGGTTAGAGGTCCCGGCTCCTTAGGTAGCCCCCTCCAATGTTTCCGCCCATTCATGACATATTCTGTTACGTTTTCCATCACATGTCTAAGTAAACTCCTAGTTACACCTCTTATTTCTCTTATCTCTCGCGACTGCTACGCGTCACGCCTTCTACTCCACCTACTGTTACGCCCACTGCAATGTAATGCTATGTGTTTGCGCTATGTATATAAGTCAATGTTTTGTTATTAAATGTTAGCGCGCTCATCCCAGACCTAGCCCCAGCAGCTGCTGGGTCATCCTATGCAGGTTGTCCTGATCCTGTCCTTATGCTGTAATAAACCTGCAGAAACTCCTACTACCTCGAATCTTGACTCTTATTTATTGAGCTATCTGTTATGCTATAAGTCTAGTCAAAAATAGGGTATTATTTATTTATTTACCACAAAAGTGAGTGTGAGAAATTAGAGAAACAGTGTGTTGAAACCAAGAATATCTCTACAATGTTTAACTTGTCAGAATAAATTATTGCTAGATAAGTTCGTATTGCAGAATATAAGTATACGAATAGAGGAGGAAGTGTTAATAAAAAGAAAGTGCGCTTAGCTATTGCAAAGGTTGGAATTGACTGGGACCCTGATCCGTGGGATGGAAATATTTGGGATTCCTCAGAGTTTTCGGACTCTAGTGGAGAATGTGAAAAAGTTGGTGAGCATAACCAGGCTGAGAAGCAGAGTGATCCAGTGGGACTCAAAGTGATTAAAGTGTAACCCATTTATTGTAAAAAAAAAACAGGGTAGCCCAAATTTGCCACAGGCAGTTTCGATTGACAGTATGGAGGATTTTACTCAGCAGGAGATTAATGATATTTCGGACAGATTTCGGCAGAAACCTGGAGAATCTCTACTTACGTGGATGGTTCGGTTGTTTGATCTGGGAGCTGCTGGTGTGATGTTAGACCATGGAGACGCAGTGAAATTCTGTACATTTAGTTCAGATTCTACAGTGCAGGAGCAGTTTAGGAATTACAGTGACAATGATCAAATTAGCTTGTTGCAGTTGGCTGTGATTAGATGTAGTCATAAATACCCAACAGAGTCAGACTGGCAAGCGAATGATAAACCTTGGTATACTTTGAGAGATGCTATACTGAGGCTTAAGGAGGCAGTGATGAAAACTTCTACTTTTCTGGATCACGCACATAGGTTAATGGATGGGTTGTTGAATGCATCTGTGTGAAACAGGATAATTCGTACTGCTCCTCCTGCGTACAAACAGGTGATGATGACTTTGCTGATCAATCAGACTGGTAATACTATGGCGCAGGTGGGTGAGGCAGTTCGTGAGTTAGGAGAATTGAGTGAATGGATGAAAACAGAGAGAACTTCCAGGTCTGAGACTCGTACAAACAATAACAGGCTGTCTAGGAGAGATATGTTTATGGCTCTGTTAAAAGATGGTGTGGAGAAAGAACAGATAGATGGAGTAACTACCACAAGTATGTGGCAGTTGTGAGAGTAGGCCATTTCAAAATTCCCCAAGGGAAGTTGCCTCAGGCTACAAAGGTAATTAATTTGAAACAGTGTAGAATTCCAGGTGGGCATGAAGAGATTAGTGCAACTATTCAGGACTTGATAGAGGCAGGGGTGGTGACCCCAATCACTACTGCTTGGAATAATCCTGTGTTGCCCCTGCACAAAAGTGATAATTCTTGGCGCATGTCAGTTGATTATCATGAATTGAACAAGCATTCACCTCCTTTGACTGTCGCTCTCCCAGATACAGTTACCTTAATTGAGAAAATACAGAAACACCCTGGGACTTGGTATACGACTGGTGATATTTCTAATGCTTTCTTTTTGGTACCAATAGCCCCTGAATGTCAAGAGCAATTTAGTTCCTCATGGAATGGTAGACAAATGACATTTAGGAATTTACCTCAAGGGTACTTGCATAGTCCCACGATCTGTCAGTGGCTGGTGGCAGAGCATTTAGATGAAATATCAGTTATTCCTGGAGTACAGCTTAGTCATTACATTGATGATGTGATGATACCGGGAGAGACACAAGAACAGGTGCAAACTCAGTTAAACAGGATTGTGGAGCATTTGCAGAGTAAGGGATGGGAGATCAATCCCGACAAATTTCAAGGACCCTCTCAAAGTGTGAAGTTGTTGTGTCTCCAATGGCACCAGGGACATAAAGAGGTGGTGCCCCAAGTGAGACAAAAGATTAGAGAATTTGCAGTTCCACGAAACAGAAAGGTTTTTGGCCCCTTTGTGCAAAGTTAGGCGAAAGAAAACACATTTGAGTGGGGAGAGCAGCAGCAAACCGCATTTGAATTAGCAAAAGTGGCTATTCAGCATGTTTTAGATTTATGGCCAGTACGAGAGGGAGATGCTGATCTAAACATGAAGGGTGCAAAGACAGTATGCTAATTGGAGTTTGTGGCAGAAGCAGGGAAGAACGAAAGTACCTTTAGGGTTTTGGACAAAGAAACTGCCAGACGCTGGAGAGTGTTACACTCCTTTTGAAAAACAGTTACTTGCATGCTATTGGGCTCGAGTGGATACTGAGCAATTGATCCAAGGGCACAATGTGATTTGAGACCTGAGATTCCAATAATGCAGTGGGTGATGAGTTCTCCTAAAACTCATAGAATAGGACATGCACAGGAAACCAGTAGGTCCCAAAGGCACTGCAGTGTTCCATGAGCAGGTGGCGCAGGTGCCAATGGAAGAGACAGCGGTGTTGCATGATGTTCCTAAGATACAGGAATCTCCTGTAAAGTGGGGTAAGCGATTTGGAGAATTGTCCGTGGAGAACAAGAAGCATGAGTGGTTTATTGATGGTTCAGCCAGGTATGTAGGAACTAAGAGGCATTGGAAGGCGGTGTCATACAATCCTGTGACCCAGAAATTGTTGCCTACTACTGGAGAAGGAAAGAGTAGCCAATTTGCTGAACTTTATGCTGTGTATCAAGCTTTGAAAAAGAACTGCCAGAAAAATGTCTTATTTATACTGATTCGTGGTCCACAGCCAATGGATTAGCAACTTGGCTTCCCACATGGCATGCTCATAGTTGGATGATAAATGCAAAAAAGGTGTGGGGCAAGGATTTGTGGAAAGAGATCTGGACCATGTTGACACAAAGTACAGTTACTGTATACCATGTAGATGCTCATTGTTGTATCGAACTCACTTGTCCGCTGGTTTAATTCCCTCACACATGATAAAGCTAAGAGTTCAGAGGCAGAAGTGGAAACGCAGGATTCTGACTTGGTTGGGATTGCGAAGTGGGCATATCAGAAGTGCGGACACTTTGGAGAGCAGATTACTAGGATGTGGAGAAAAAATAGAGGGATACCCCTAGACTTGATTAAAACCGTGATTTTGCAGTGTCCTGTTTGTCAGCATGCCCGACACAGATCAGTCCCACAGATAGTGAGAGGTCAGCTAGGTAGATGAAAGTTACCAGCGCAGATTTGGCAAATCGATTATATCGGGCTGCTTCCACTGAGTAGAGGATGTCAATATGTGTGCACAGCTGTGGACACATACTCTGGATATTTGATAGCTTTTCCATGTAAACGTGCTACCCAGTTAAATACTCTAAAAACCCTAAACTTGCTCATTTTGTATTATGGAATTCCATTACAGATTCAAAGTGACAACGGATCTCATTTCAAAAGGAGATTGGTGCAGGATTATTGTGTACTGCACAATTTTGAGTGGATTTTTCACATCCCGTATAACCCACAGGCTGCGGGTTCGATTGAGCGTATGAATGGACTGTTGAAAGATCAACTGAAAAAGTTGTCTAATGGTTCCTTGAAAAACTGGCGAGATTATTTGTGTGAAGCTTTTCAAATACTAAAATAGACCTTTGGCAAATGCAGATACGCCTCTAATGGGAATGTTAACTTCAGCTTTGCAGATTCAGTCCCATGTGGCCACCAATACCATTGTTTATTGGGAGACAGTTACTGGAGCTTTGGCTCTGTACAGAGCGACACCGGAGGCTGCAGGTCTTTACCTGCATGCTTTGAAGCTGTACAGATTAAAGCCGAGAGACATTACACTCATTGAGACAAGGAGTGGGAATTCAGATACCCCCAGAGCATTTTGGTGTATTTGCTCTTCGATCTGGATTGGTTTTAAAGGGCATCCAAGTGCTGGGAGGTGTAATTGATGCAGACTATCAAGGAGAAATTAAAGTCACCCTACTTAACAGTGGAGATGCTGACTTAGTGATACAATCTGGAGACAGAGTTGCTCAAATGGTGATTATGCCAGTATATGGAGGGGTAGTAAAGAAGGGAACTGCCCCAGCCCTCCTCACTCTACGTGCAGAAGGAGGGTTTGCCTCAACAGATAAAAACCCAGGAGCAAAAGTGTGGGTAGGGTCTCCAAATAGACCCCCTGAACAGGCAGAAATCATTGCAACTGAAAAAGACAATGTCATCCTGATTATGAAGCCAGGGCAAGAAAAATGGGAACCTGTGCCGGCTGTCAAATTTTATTTGCAAGAATGAGTAATACCTGTTTTGTTTCTGTTCTTTTAGATCACTATATGGTGTGTTTGTGCTCTGTGTGCACTCGCTGGACTCCTTTTGGCCGCATACGCATGGAGCCGGGAAGGACGAGAAGCACCTTATCGCGAAGTGGCCAGCCGACCGCACAGACTGGCAGCGATGTTGACTCAGTAGACTAACATCTGAACGTATTTGGCCCAAACGGTGCTCAACAGATCATCCTTCTGTATGTTCAATATGAGGATCACGCCAGATGTTTTTTCTAGATGCCTTGTAACTGTGCCTGCCCCTGTTAACGTATTGCTGCAGACTTTTAATTTCACAAATGCAGACAGGGCTGTAGAGGAACATGATGTAAGATCCCATCTATCGCTTTACGAATTTTGCAGATTCTGTCCCGAAGCTACTGACAATGACGGAAAAAGTATGACGCTGGTCATAACGTATAACATCACTGATGGCGACATTTGTTACAATTTACCTGGCAACCTGGCTATTACTGGCAAATGTGCTCAAATTCAACTAACCGGAAATTCATCAGCTATGTCTTGGCATGAAAAGATTTTATGCCAATATAGGCACGACAGTGTTTGTGCTAATGTGCAAAACAATTTGGGGTGCAAAAATATAGTATCTGCTACCAGTAATTTCAGACATGTCAAGTTGCCTGTAGGGTGGTTGTTTTCCTGTGGAATGTGACTTATACATATATCCCGGCAAATATCACAGGTGGACCATGTGCTTTTACTAGATGGAGTTTGATGATGTTCCCGTTAGATCCATCATCTCATGCTCAGACTGTGAGAGAAGCTGATCAGCTCAATGAACATTGCAACTCTGAGTTGCATTTATTATCGAAATCTGAATACATTAGTTTAGCTGCTTCAATAGTAGGAATTCCAGGCCTAGTGAGTTATAAGTCTAGAGGTGTTAGTGAATTATCATTTCCTATGGTAAAAATATTAATCATACATCAATTGCTTTAACAGAATTCTTATTAGACGTGCGAGTGGCACGTAAAGCAATTTTGCAGAATAGAGCCGCTATCGATTACTTGCTTTTGAAACATGATCATGGATGTTCTGATTTCAGATCATTCTAAATAAATCCAGTCCCACATCAATGCTTTAAACAAGTTAGCTAAAGAGGTCAAGCAGGATGTCGGAAAGGGGTGGTGGGATTGGTTGTTTGGGTGGTTGTCAGATTTTGGTAAACTTCGCTCTGTTCTAGGTGGTATAATATTAGCCATATATATTCTAGTATCCTTATGTTGCTGTATTCAGTGTGTGCTTATCTATGTTCCGTCCCCAGGTATTTGTTTTAGACCAATATGTTATAGTAGCCATTGATCAAGGGATAGACTGGTATAAATCCATGCTGTGTTATTTTTTATTTTATTCTTGATTTATGCTGATGGTGTTAGTCGATGGTCATGGGATGGAATGTTATGAATGGGCCACTCTTGTGGTTGAGTACCTGATGATGACAGTCAACTATCACCGTCTTAAACTGACTTTAGAGTGTTATTTTATTTTAGCCTTAATATAGAATGATGTTAAATATGCCTGCCTAGTGGGATGTATGACGTTACAACGCATACATTTACATCGCGGTTTTCACAACGACTTGCGTTGAATGGTGCTGGACTTAGGAGTAGTATAATTTACTATTCCAACTGCAGTCTACGTACAGTAGGGAAGGTGTTGGATAGTAAATTATACTATTCCTTGTACTAGAGCGCCATCCAGCTCAAATTGTTGTAATGACTTGCGTTGTGAAAACCGCAATGTAATAGCATTGCGATGTAATCCCCGTGTTGTAAACGATGTTTCCCACCTAGTGAGAACAATTATGAAGTAGAACAGTACCTTTCAATATGACTTTGACATGGCTTCATGTAAATCTTGCTCTCTGACTTTATCTTGCTTCACAGCAGTGCTTGCTCCAGGCTTTGACATGACCTCATGTCAGCTTGCTTTCTAATTTTGCTTTGCTTTAAGCTTCTTTATGTGCATGACAGCACTTGCATAACTGACTCCATTTTCTCGACTGTCGCCATTTTCTGTGCCTCACAAGGTGGGGAGGACATGTTTTGTTCCTCACTTGTGTTTTGCACCTCACTGACCAGAGTGAACTGGATATTATCTGTGGAATGTACAAGCTCTGCCTCAAAGCAAAAATACAGTGGCTTGGCCAGCCGCTGTTTTGACCTTGACGTGGACTGGTACGAGCCAGGTCGGTTTTCTCCAATGAGTAAGGGGCGAGGCTTTCTACAAGCTTTGTTTCACATTAGAAATGGTATTAAAGCGAGGGGCCTCCGCGGGCCAGGTGGACGGTCGCCACAGAATAGATGTATTGCTGTCGACAGTGACAGAACTTGTGTCCTGACTGAACCCCTACCAGGGCAGCAGAACCGGACTCCCTCAGCTTGAGCTGGCAGGATGTTGCTGAATCAGTCGGTGAGGTGTTACTAACCAAACCTTTTCTATTTCTTTCTATTCGTTGCTATTCTTTTCCATTCATTGCTACGTATATATATTGCATTCTATTTTGACCGTTTGTTTCAATTATCCATTTGTTACTTGGGAGTCTGCCATGACTAATGCATTCGGCCTGCCTTTTTGAAGTAGTGTATTAATAAATGTATATGTGTTAGCCGTCCGAATCCTGCCCACTAATAAAAACTCCCGCACAGTGTGAAAAATGTGCACGCACGGAAGGGGTTAAACCATCGGCCGGCCCTCTGGAGTTTCCGGTGCATCATTATGAATAAAGCTTCTTCCCTCTTAAGTTCGGTGCCTCTTAACTACCGTATAAACGGGGAGTTTTCTGTTCAGCACAGTTGGTGTTGCACTTGACACTTAGTGGGTTACACTATATAATCATACTTAGCCTGTTTCTTTGCAGTTTCGACTTTTAAGCAAGTGTTTGATCGACAGGCACTCCTGTTGTGTTTAGCTGCAGGCTTCAGGTAATGAATGTTTCAGTTTATGATCATTTCAGGCACTTGCCCGTTTCGCACAACTCATTGCTTAACATTTCCACCTACTTTGGTTGGCCCCATCAATTGGTTCTCACCAGCACTGTACGCTATTGATATTGACAAGCATGCTCACTTCCTTCAATCGCACATATCACTCTGTGTTCAGTTTATCAGCATTGGGCATCCTCATGTCAGAACTCTTTGGTAACTTCATTGCTGCATCACTTTGTTTGTGTATTTCCCTTCTCCCGGTTTTTGCATTTTATCATGTATCACTTGGTTTTTGATAAGAGCCATTATGTGTGTGTGGATGTACTCACTATGTGGACTTACTAAGTACCCCTCGAATATGTACTCGTTTCATTTGATTGTTAATTTCTTGAAGATTGTATTCGTCCAGTTATTTTGTTTGTAGATTCCCCTGACGAAGGGCAGCGCTTTACGCGAGAAATGCATTGGGATTTAAAAGCTACCAGTGGGATATATGCACTTGCTGTTCTACGCATTTGAAAAAAATCTATCCCTCCGGACTTTCATAATCCTGTATTCAATTAAAAGACTCCTTTGAATTACCACTGGTGTTTCCACAGAGTACTTCTTCAACGGATGTTCTTCAACTTTGGAATGTGTTAATTTTGAGTATTTGATCTGTGTTAACTTGATTACCTGTTATTCTTATTGGTGAACACTCTTTTGAGTGTTGTGTGGTAGTGCATACAGAGTCCACATCTTGTTGTCTTGGTCTTTTCCTTATTTTTAATAAGGTGGTGGGCTGAACCTTCTCTCTGTATGCACACCATAGTGATGACTGCTAATAGTTGATAAACTACTGTTTCTTTTGTTTGGTTGAGTGCAAACAGGCTGTTTTCTTTGTTTTACTTTTAGAAAGTTGGCAATTTCTTGTCCTAACCATATGGTGCCTGCTGCCTGTTCCTAGGCCACATGACAAGGTGTAACTGGCAGTTGGTCTTTGTGTTTTTCTCCACACAGTGAGACAAAGGGAAGATAGGTGTTGGCGAGATAGGCTACTATAGGTTAACAAAGGAGAGGAACTGTCACCTACCACAATTGCACAACATAAAGGCTCTGCCTGAGCACTCTCACAAAGGGTTTGGCACTGGTCTATTGTGACCACAGGCAAGCTGGAGCCAGGACATGCAAGATGGGGATGCCTGACACCTCGGGGGTGGAAACCTGTAGAAACATCCTCCATTTCAGAGTGCGCATGAGGTATAAAGGTTGGGCTTTGGACTCCCATTCTTCAGGCCACTTCTGCACCTGTGGACGCTGCCATGAAGAAGGACTACCCTGCTGTTGAAAGGACTGCCACTCTGTTGGGCTGCTGCTCTAAAGGACTGCCACTCTGCTGGAGTTCTATTTTGAATGACTGCTGACCTGCTGTGCTGACCTGCTACCTGCTGACCTCTTGCGTTGGTGAGAAGGACTGGACCTGCATTCATCTTTTGAAGTCAGGACCCCAGAGTGACTCAAAGGGCTAGTTGGATGATCTCTTGACTAGAGCATCAGGGACAGAAGGCTCCAACAGCCCTGAATACAGCACCCGGTCTGTCAACTGTGAGTTCATACACCACCAAGTAGTGCCACCCCAGTTCTGGTCTCTTGGAAATGGGCCTGAAGGTGCCCTGCCTGCTCATCTGTGGATCAAGTAGAAGCGCCCATCTCCTCTGCTGCGTGGCACAACCTGTAGTCTCATCGGAACTACTGCTGCATAATGCATCCTCGACGCAAGCCTTTGCATTGTAAGTGACTCATCGCCAGCAGCCTTGATGACGATGCAGGACTTCGCATTGCAAAGCTCTGCAGCATCTTTGGAACCAGGAAGTGCGCTACTCATCCTCGACACAGGACTTTATATTGCAAGCCCTCATTGTTGACAGTATCCTTGACGATTATGTAGGACCTCTCATCACAGCATCACAACAACTAAGAACCAATGCTGTGCACCGCATCACTGTCCCGAGTTTTGTAGCGTGTCAGCTGCGCAACACATGATTGATGCGGGAATGTGCAACTCTTTGCAACCAGTATTTAAGATGCACTTGTCCGTAACTAGATCCCTGTAGCTGGCCCATTTTCTCTTTTTTTTGTTTAAATTTGTTTATTGCTTTTCACATTTTATATATAGAACACATCACTCAGATATTACATAACTGTGCAGTGGTTTTCTGAACCCTCGTCCGACTGTACTGTCTGAGCAGTCGTACACAACAATATTTGTCCATAAACACAAACATGTGTTTAATATTTTGAATAACAGCTTGTAAGAGAGCATACCTTCAAACAGGGTGTATAACACATTTCTCTCCTCTCACGTGAAGTACTGTAGGGTGGGAGGCATCGTTGGCACTGTCCCGCAGTCTATTGCAGTGGGCCTGAACTTGTGACTGTTTTCACTTTATTACTGTTTGAAGTGCTGCATATATACTTTACCTTTGCCTCTAAGTTAAGCCTGACTGCTCTGAGCCAAGATGTCAGAAGGTTAAGCACAGGGTAATTTGGGGCTGCTTGTGACTTCACTCTGACAAGGATTGTGGCTGCTGCTTTTTCCCTCACCATGGCTTATAAAACATCTCTTACAATGTCCCTGCTTATTGTTACAAGGCACCCTATGCCTGGAGCATCTAGAAGAGACCTTAGGGGTGACTTATATGTACAAATAAGGTAGTTTGAGACTTTGGGAGTACTTTTAAATCCAAAGTCGAATTTTCATATAGATGCAATGTAAAGGCAGCCTGAAAAGCAGTGCTGCCTTTAAAATGGTAGCAGGCAACACAGTAGTACACATTAAAGTACATTAAGTCTACTGGGCCTCTAAACCTACATGCCCTAATATATACATTACAGCAAGGCTGTCAGTACTAATTGTAATTAACCCTGTTGTAAACGTATCTAGGACCCTATTTAAATATTCCCGATTTATGCCCTTATGCGGTTATATCAAATCATATCCTTATAAAGTTATAAGAATCATACCCATATTAAGTCATACCCAATGCAGTCCAAATACGGCAAGGCTACTCCCATAGACTCCTAGAAAGCACAGCGCGTTCTTAAACAAACCAAGACTCCAGCAGCCCGGGAATTCCCCCTGCTTCTGTATTGATTTGTCCTAAAACTCCTGGAGTCCTAAAAGAACTGCAAGTTCTTAGTGACGTCTTATGTCCAACCTTACGTCAAACTCGGCACCTTCCAGGTATAAATATACCAGCATCTGCCCTAGCAAAACACACAGTGGTTTGGAGCAGATCGGCTATCTACTTGCCCGACGCCCTGCTGTAGCGAGTGCCGAAGGAAGCCGACCCTCCCATTGACGCACTGAGAGAGACGCTGTCTTTTCCCCTGCCGAGAAATCCAGCTCCAGTGTTTCCCTGTCACCCTTGCGGGTTGCTGGGAGATCGAGTCCTGAGAGAGATACAAGACCTCCTTCATTCTATAACCAAGGTACGGAGCTGATTAGACCCTTAGAGAATTCTCGATTCAGATTCTAGGTAGAAACTATTTTTTTTTTTTTAACGTTTTTATTGAAAAGAAACAGACATACAAATAAACAAAACAAACCTCACAAGGCAGAGACATAATAATACATTGTCATGGGACCCTGCAGGCAAAGCTCAAGGGCTAGATGAATACAATGCAATCAGATAGAACGGGGGTAGGGGCGGAAAAGGAAACAAGCGGGATCATTAACCATAGATGACGAGTGAATACCAATTAGGGGGACGAAGACACATCAACGGTCACATCCTGTGGGGGGGCACATATAGTACCACAATAAGCATTCCACTGGGACCAGATTTTACCCCATTTACTGGGCCGTCCCTGGGAAAGGTACACAGTCTTCTCCCGGAACATGCACCAGTCCATGTTTTCTTTCCACTTGGATAGGGTAGGTGGGCTATGTGAACCCCAGAGCTGGGCAATGTCCCTCTTCGCGACCATATTTCCAAGGGTCGCCCATATAAGCTGCGCTGAGCTGTAATCATTAGGCTCCCAAACATTCAACAAACAACGCCTGGCCTCGGGCAGCAGGGACACACCCGTGACACTTCTCATGACATCATGCACTCGGGACCAGAACCTGACCATCTCCGGGCATTCCCACAATATGTGGAGAAAGGAACCAGACATCCCACAGCCACGCTTACATAACCCATCCAAGGAAAAACCCATTCGAACCAGACAAGGCCCAGTGACATACACTCGATGGAGAATCTTAAGTTGGACGAACCTCAAGCGAGCAGGAATGGCGACCTCCTTGGGCGAGGACAGAGCTGATTGCCAGTCCTTATCGTCCAATTCAAGTCCGTCTGCACACCTTGCAGCCCGGAGGTGGACCAGCAAGTCAGCCCTGTTATTGATGAGTTTCTTATAAATCAAGGAGATCGTGCTGTCGGGCACATGACCATCCAAAATGCGGTCCTCCAAAGGGGAAGACTCAGGAATATCAGCACCCGCAGCAAACACAGACAACAGAGCGTGACGGATCTGGGCGTATCTAAAGAATTAATTGTCACTAAGCTCATACTCCACTCGCAGCACATCAAAGGACTTGACAGTACCCTTCGACCACAAATCACCCACTCTGCTGATACCAATCATGTCCCATTTATCAAAGCCTTTCGTTTTCCACAGATGGCCCAAGCATTCCGAATCATACAAAGGGGTGGCCCGAGTAAACCTGCCACACCAACCCAAGGCCGCATTCGCATCACGCCACACTCTCACAGCAATATTAGTGGGACCGGTCAGTGTTCCACGGAGACTACCAGAATACAACGCTCTGCTGAAGGTCCCCCCAGGCAAAATAAATCTGTCCATGGAGAACGCCGGGGCAAGGCCCGGTGCGTAGGTCGCATGATTAATCGCACTTAACTGGGATGCCCAGTAGTAACGTCTGATGTCCGGGAGGGCTATACCGCATCATACCATGGAAGCGTTCATTTGGAAAGAGAAATACGGGCACGCCCATCCCAGACCAGTTGTCTCTGTAGGCTCTCCACTTCACGAAAATAGCCCGAGGCAATCGGGTCAAAGGAATTCTGAAGTGCGTACAGAAATCGAGGCAGAGACATCATCTTGAAAAGCGCCGCTCTACCGAGGGGCGACAGCGGCAACCTACGCCAGCGAGCCACATCAAGTTTGAGCCGCTGAAGGGGGGGCAATAAATTAAGCTCATAGCGCCTGGAGGGGTCCAAGGAAACATAAATCTCCAAGTACTTAAACCCGGTCTCCGTCACTTGAATCGGAAATCTACGCGGCAGTGGAGGGAGAAAACGTCTCCAGCCAAAACGTAGACGCAGGATTTAGCCCAATTGATAACAAGACCGGAGTTCTTACCGAAAGAAGTAAGAACATCGAAAAGCACATTAAGGGACTTTTTAGGGGAAGTGAGATATAGGAGGATATCGTCCGCGTATAACGAGACTCGATCCTCAAAATCAGGAGACCATCGGATACCCCGCATAGAAGGTTCCCAACGGAGCCACTCCGCCAGAGGCTCGAGAGCGAGAGCAAAAAGCAAAGGGGACAGCGGACAGCCCTGTCGGGTACCCCATCCAAGCGTAAAAACGCGAGACACTCTGCGATTAACAACTACCTGGGTCAGGGGATTATCATAAAGAAGTTTCACCCAGGCTAAGAAGCCCGGCCCAAACCTGAATTTCGAGAGGGCCGCCCAAAGGTAGGGCCATTCGATAGTGTTGAAGGCCATGGTGGCGTCAAGAGAGGCCAAAACGGCCGGTTCAGTAAGCGTCTCGGCTCTCGCGAGGACCCCGTAGAGTCTACGCAGATTCAAAGCAGTGTTGCGGTGCGGGATAAAACCGGATAGATCTGGATGGATCAAGTCCCCGATCACAATTACTAAGCGATTAGTCAACAGTTTTGCCAAAATTTTAGGTTCGGCATTGAGTAAAGAGATGGGTCTGTATGAAGTACAACGATCCCGAGGCTTACCCTCCTTGGCAATGACGACGATGGTAGCGAGTCGTTGGTCCAAGGGGAGGGAGCCAGACTCCAGGGCCTCGAGAAACATGTCTCGTAAATAGGGCGCCATTTTGTCTGGTCGCAGCTTGTACAATTCAATGGGCAAACCATTGGGGCCCATCGCCTTACCCGAGTGGAGGGAACGAATAGCAACCGCGATTTCATCTACTGTAAGCGGAGCGTCCATGAGGTCTCTGGCAGAGTCAGAGAGGCGAGGCAAAGCAATGTCCCGCAACAGCAAACGGGAGTCTTCCTCATCCCTGTCACAAACGGAGGTGTACACTGTCTCAAAGTGATCCGCGAAACACTGAACGATCCCAGCAGGGTCAGTGACACACTCACCATCAAGCCTCTCAATCACGGGGACCACACGATTCACTCTCTCCGTCTTGTCCAACCACGCTAGCAATTTACCCGCTTTATCACCCACATCATACAGTCGTCCCTGCTGCTCCCTATACATCACTTTCGCAGCATCCGTTACAAGAGCCTTGTAGTCAGCTTGTTTCAAAGCAAGGGAGTGCAACTTGGCACTGGAGACGCCCAACCGAAGATTGTCTTCCAAAGCGGTTATCTCGGATTCGACGCGCACAACCTCCACATTTGCAGCCTTTTTAGCAGTGACAATCAAGGATAAAGACTGACCACGTATAACAGTTTTAAATGCTTCCCCTAACGAAACAGCAGAAAAAACAGACCCCACATTGTCTTCAAAATAATGATCAATAGCTTTCACAAGGTCCGAGCGGGTCCTGAGGTTATGAAAGTACCACGGGTTAATAGGAGCTACTCTACCCTCATCGCCCGCCCCCACCTCATATCGGAGCCACAAGGGGGAGTGATCGGAAATACCCCTAGGGAGGTGACGAATTTCTCTGATGGAGGAGGACTGGACCGCCGGCAGTAAGAAATAGTCCTATCTAGAAAGGCTGCCGTGTGCCCCGGAGTGGAAAGTGTACTGCAACTGTGTAGGGTGTAGTAGCCTCCAGGCGTCTACAAGCCCGAAGGTCTCTAGTAAATCACTCAACCACCTTTGCGCCTGGGGTAGATCTCTGGGAGGATGACGATAAGAGGTGCCAGAGACAACCGAGTTTAAGTCTCCACCCAGGATCAGAAGCCCCTCGGGAAGGTCCAAAAGGACTCAACACAGATCAGCATAAGTTAAAGCCTGCAGACCCGGGGGGACATAGACAGACAGTATGGACAATGTCTTCCCCTCCCACCTGCCCATGAGCACAGCATAGCGCGCCCTGTCGTCAAGTCTCACCTCGTCAACTGCAAAAGGGAGAGAGGACCGAATGAGAATACCAGCCCCCCTGGACCCAGAAGTAAACGCCGAGTGGGCCACCAATCGATAACCGCGCCTATTCATTGCCTGACAAGCGTTGCCTATTAAGTGCGTCTCCTGTGGGAGGACAATATCGGGGGAGTGACGCCTAAGGAATCGCAAAACAATACTACGCTTAATTCTGTCCCCTAATCCATTGACTTTCCAGGATAACAGTCTCAACTTGCCGCCCCCCATCCCCGAAAAGTAGGAAGAGCAGGACCCACACAGAACCCCACGATCAACACAGATGAGAAAAACAATACGATGCCTTGCGAGTAAACAGAAACACACACACACACACCCACAACCCCCAAACTTGACCCCGTTACTCCCCCCACCATGCACCCCTGCGTAAGACTAATAAGCCACCCCAACTTGCAGTGTGCCTGTCGCCCCATTTTTAAACTAAGCTACGCAAAGAACCCAGGAGGAGGAAGAGTCCCCATTTACCCAGCCACCCCCAGGCTGATCTAGGCCTAACAAAAGACCCAAGTCCAAACTTAGCTGAAACAGCATAAAAGTTCAGACGCCGGGGTCCACAGGAGAAGTCCTCATTCAGCCACACCGCCGTCGGCGCCTCCGGGGTGCTCAGTATGTTCATTTCTCATAGGCAGGGAGTCGAGCCAGTCACTGACATTTTCAGGGCGATCAAAAAAGAATAAACGTTCCCGATATTCAATCCGGAGCCTGGTAGGGAACAACAAGGAGTACTTGAGACCCAAGTCTCGCAATCGCTTCTTAACTCCCTGAAATCCAAGTCGTTGTTTTTGGACAAGCGGCGAAAAGTCCGGATAAAAGGAAACTGAGGCATTTTCAAAGTTCACTGGGCCCTTGTCCCGCGAGGCCTGTAGAACAGCGTCCCGGTCTCTGAAGTGGAACAACCGGGCAATGATGGGCCTCGGGGGTGCGCCCGGCTTAGCCTTCCCACCGGGAACACGATGAGCGCGCTCAACCTCAAAGAACTTGCTGAGTCCAGCGGGAGAAAGATAGTTGGCAATCAAGTCCTCCACCAAGAGGTCAACCCCCATAATCTCGGGATTCTCCGGGACACCAACAAGGCGCACATTGTTGCGACGGGCCCTATTTTCGTAGTCCTTGAGACGGCGAGCCATTTGGTCATGTGAGGAACGCAGATTGCCAATCTCAGCCTGGGCTTCTGTGACATCCGCAGTAAGACTAGAAGTCTTCAAGCCCAATAACTCGACCCTTTCATTGGTCTTCGAAAGATCCGCTCTAATCAGCGTAATGTCGACGGCCACCGTGTCGATCTTGGAGGCTAAGGCCTCGTACTGCTGTCCCATAGAGGCCTGCATGCTGGCGATGGCTCCCATGACGTCATGCAAGGATGGGTCCGAAGACGCTGAAAAGGGGGTCTTAGGGTTATCCGAAGCACTGCCCGCAGCGCCAAGCGACCCCTTGACCTGCGAATAGTGGTCCATGATATTAGTCTGATTTTGGCCGCCACGGAGAGGTGCCTAAGTCTTGCGCTTCTCAAGAGGCTGTCCGGTGGCCATTTTGGAAAAGGGACCCCGAAGGGGTCCTTGCGACCTGGTGAAAATGGCCGGGCGCAAAGTGTCCAGATAGTCAACAAGACTCATTCCGATAAAAGTAGGCACAAAAGGGCCGAGTTGCAGGCAGGTAGTCGTGCCAGTACCAAACAGAAAGGAGACAACAGGCCAGCCGAAGGTGGTGAAAGGCTTCCCCCCTGCCCATCAAAGCCGGGAGCAGAAATCGAAACCGAAAGTCAGGAGGGGTCGACCAGAGGGGACCCCTGCAGCCGTTGTTGATCAACTGCTCCACGGCCTGCAAAGTAACCGAGCCCCCGGTCCACCTCGGGGTGGGTCTCAAAAAGTAGAGACGATGTAAAAGTGGACCCCGGCGTCCAAATTCGATTTTTCAAAGTGTTTGAAGATCAGCAAGAATGTGCGAACAAAAGCCCGTCCTCGAAATCAGGATGTTGCCAGGATAATCTTGAAGGGCGGCGTGGGTCCGGGGAGCTCTGTGCTCACGCGACCATCTTGGATACCCGCGAAGCTCCTCCCCGGTAGAAACTATCTTAACTAAAACTGAGCTCACTTACTCCTTCCCACGTACTAGGCTTATGTTAGGTACACCGGGGTAGGCGTATCTTAGAAGCACCAGTTGTACGTTTAGTTATGATTTTATCTATGTATATATCCTATCTATTTTAAACACCGTATGGCTTAGAAACCATACCATGCTTTTACAGTATTATTTCATAATACTCCTTTTACTGTACGCACTTTACTTTATGACAAGTATTGCAATTGTGGCAACTCACTTCTCTTGCATGAGAAAGAAGACTGTTCAATAAATAACCTCTTTTATTGAAAATGCCCGTCTCTCTATTTCTCTGCGCTTCTGGTGAAACTAAGCATGCACGATTGACTGAGTGAAATAGCTATCTATTGTTTCCGCAACTCTGGAGGTATACTCCTTATTCTGGAGGGAGCAAAGTTGTCATGTTTATGCGGTTGTCAGAAACTAATCCCTTCTTGTCTATTCAGGAAAGTTAACACCTTCTTGTTTACTCGAGAAAGTTTCTAGTGACCTCTGAGCTAGCTGGCATTCATAATTAAGTCTAACATATTCAATAGAGACCTAGTCGACCTAAGTCCTACGTCTAAACTATCGTTTATGTTATTCCAATGCGCAGAGCCTATTGGGAATATAGGAACTACACTACATGGCGCCCAACGTTTGGTAAGGCGATAATTTAACGCTAGATACTAGAGTAACTCAGTCGTGCTTTTCACACAGACACCTTTTTCCCGTAAAAACTCCAATAGACGTCTGGAGTGGGTGAAAGGTTAATATCCGCCAAAACTTCCTAGGATGAGAATCCTATGAATTAGTTTTTGGTTTAGTCAACGTTGAAGGATACAGTGTTCCAAAATATTGTGCAACTAATCTTTGTTTCCTTGAAACTCGCTCTGCAGAAACCTTTCTGTCAGCAAAATGACTGAAAGTGAAGATGAAAGAGAAAGAGAAGCGTTAGCAGCTCAACTTTTAGCGGAGGACACAAGTCTCCGGCAAGATGACCGGATGCTATAATCATCCCAGTCAATGTAAGGAAGAGTGTAACTTACAAACTTATAAATAATGGAGTATCAGCAAGAGGTGGTACGGTCATATTTGTTGTAGAAGCCCATGAATATCAGCAGACAGAGGTATTCTATTAATGGATACATTTTCCAGCAGCAAATGCTGTGACACGCGATTTCCACTACTACAAAATAGAGGATTCTCCAGAGGAATACGTCCCTTTCGATGACGTTGAAATTCCACTAACCTATCAAGAGCACCAGCTCTGGTTTAATGGCGCCCTAAAGCATCAAAATCACATTACCAGGCTCGGTCCACTAGGTAGACCAGGAGCCACATGGCCGGTTCTAGCCAGCTATACACCACACCCTGACATTGAAAAAATGTCAGACAGAGAACTTTTAGTTCAGCTAAAACAATTAATTAAAATACATAGACAATTGGTCCAATATGTCATGCGGACTTTAACAGTCCAACCAGCAATACAAATTCCACAGCACACCCCTCGCGAGGGGAACACAAATAAAATTACACCACAGACTATACAATCAGTCATTGGCAAATTACCAGCAAAACGGGAACAAATTCCGTTCTGGTTAGCTCAAAAAATTACTCAGATAGAGGCAGTATTTCCTGATACTACACCTCATGAAAAACACAGAATTCTGACAATCTGCCTACCAATGCGGATCGCACCACATGTGGAGGACTGTGACACTTTTTTTTTTCTTTTTTTTTTAAAACCTTTATTGGCGACATGGAGGCGTACACAGCAACTTGCCTACAACCTGTTACTGCAGGCCGGCAGCAATCACAGTTCAAATAGGTGTGCAGGTCTACGAATTAAGAGAGAGGAATAACAATTTAGACACAGCATGTCGCCTACAACCCAATGGGCCGGCCACGATTTAAAGGCTAAGTTACCCGGTTATAGTTGCTGCAACCAGCCTGTGAGTCAGCAGAGTACGATCTTACAAAATCAACATGAGGTTTCATTTATCATATAAACAAACTAAAAAGGACAACAAAACTTTCCCCACCCTCGATATCCAGCAATGAGGGAGAGTGTGTGAGGTGTCGGGTAGTATAAAGGCGTCAGTACCCACCTGTCTACGGTGGGGGGGGGGGGGGGGAACAGTCTATGATCCAGTCGAGGCTACAATGATACTTGACGTGAAGAGCGCAACGCCAGTGTGTGACATGCAGGTGTATGACATAGTTAAACCAGTTACAGGGATGGGCGCCCTCCCAGCTAGCGGCAAAAGAGGGGGGGGGGAACGTCAGGTGCAGTGCATGGTCTAGTCCTTAGAGTGATATGTTCAGCCTAGTGCTCCATGCCTCCCACCAATATGCCTAGCCCCCAAGCAGTTTAGAAGTAGGTCAGTGCCCCTAGTCTACATCTCCGTTGGTACCCGCCTCAGAGGCGTCTGCGTCATGCAAGGAGCGGAGATATGCGGTCAGGGGGCCCCAGAGGTCCTTAGGGCGTGACGTTTGTGGGAGTAGATCGGCGTATGTGTGTAGGTGTTCCTGCCACGTTGACAGAGTCGCCAGCCATATGTTAAATTTGGGCGCACGGCCCCTACCCCATCGACACGCCACATGCCGCTTGGCTAATAGGAAGCCCAATGCAGAGAACTTTCGATGAACCTTGATCGCCGGAGACGACAGGCCCAACAGGGCGATCCTAGGACAGGGCGCGACGTCCACGTCAATCATGGCGGACATAGCCTCAAATATTTCCTCCCAGTACGTTGCCACAGCCGGGCACGCCCAGGCCAGGTGGAAAAAATTCGCCCCCTCGCGCCTACATCGCAAGCACCTATCGTTATCACGGAGACCAAAGCGGAACAGGTTGACAGGAGTATGGTAGAGTCGGTGCAAGTATTTAAAATGAGCCAGCCGCAGTCGCGCGTTCCCCGTAACCGCGTTTGTGTGTGAACAGCATTCTTCCCATTGTTCGTCCGAAAGCGGCTCGCCGAGGTCGCCGTCCCAGTCTCTACGCGCTCTAAGCAGCGGGGGAGGGTGGGCTTGCGCATGTTTGTACAACATAGATACCACGTGTTTCGGGGGCTCAGATTGAAGGAGGGCATGCAGTGGTGCCACAGTGTCCGGTTCATCGGGAAAATTGGGCGTGACTGCCTTGACGTTCTGGCGTAACCGAGTATAGAGGAATGTATCCATGATTGAAGGGGTGGAGTCCCCAAAGAAGTGAGCTGATGTGCGGAACTTCCCCCGAAGATACATATCCCCCCAGGTATGGACCGCACATTTCGTAAGCAGTTTACGGCCTATCTCCTCGCAGGCGACGCTCAACCTGGGATCATACGCCAGAGGCATACGAGGCGAGTATAAGAACCCAGTTCCCATCTGAGCAGCAATGCGATTCCAGGCTTGCACCGTGCAATCCACCGTGGTAGGGTCACGCTCCGCAGCTCGGGTCGGCGCGTAAAGATACCCCGACGGCCGAGCCGGTCGCATATAACCGTCCCCCACCGCCAGGTGGGCCATGAAGGGAGGAGGATGGAGCCAGTATACCGCGAAATGTCCTTGGGCGCAGTCGTAGTAGCGTTGAAAATTAGGGACATCAAACCCGCCTTGATGATAAGGCAGCATGAGCGTCTTGAGGCCGAGCCTAGCCTGCTTGCCCCCCCAGATTAGTCTAGACAGCTGGGAATTAAGGGCGCGAAAGAAGTAAGCGCCTGGATTGTAAGGTATATTAGTAAATAAATAAAGGAGCTTGGGGAGGACCACCATCTTGATTAGGGAAATGCGTCCCGCCATCGACAGCGGGAGATGGATCCACTTAGTGATCGTGTCAGTCAGCTTGTCTATAACCTTACCATAGTTAGCACGAGTGAGGGCTTCGCGGTCTCTAGTCACTATTATGCCTAGGTACTTTATTTCATCTGCTTTCCACATTAGAGGGTAATCCAGAGGGAAGGGGATGGTCTTATCCGTCAGGGGAAACAGAGCTGATTTCGACCAGTTGATCTGAATCCCGGAAATGGCACCGAATTTGGTTATCTCATGCAGTAGAGGGTTGAGGTTCTCCTGCGGTTTGTCTACATACAAGGTCATGTCATCCGCATATAATGCAATGAGCAACTGCCTTTCCGGGTAGATCAAGGAACGGTGGTTGTGATGTTGCAGGAGTTTGGCAGCCAGTGGTTCAATGGCAATCGCAAAAAGAACCTGCGAGAGCGGGCAGCCCTGCCGGGTACCCCTGCGGATCACAAATGGAGCAGATCGGGAGCCATTCAGCAGTACCGTGGCCTGCGGTCTGCAATACAGCAGTCGGATCCAATCGAGGAAGGAAAAGGGGATTCCCATCCGTTCCAATAGAGCTAGTAAGTAGTCCCACTCTAGGGAGTCAAACGCCTTAGTTGCATCTAGGAAAACGGCGGCCGCCTCGCAGCGAGGGTTAATGTCCTGCAGGACAGCCTGAAGGGTGCGTAGATTGTGCGACGTCGCCCTATTGGGGACAAACCCAGCTTGGTCCGGCAAGACCAACCGTTCCATCAGTAAATTGAGGCGCGTCGCAAGTACTTTCGCCAGAATTTTCACGTCAGTATTGAGTAAGGACAACGGCCTATAAGAGTCACAGTGCTCTGGAGGCTTGCCCGGTTTCAGCAAGGATGCTATGAGGGCTTCCCGCATAGTGGTCGGTAAAGCGCCTTCCTCAAGGGCAGAGTAGTAAACCTGCTTCAGTAGAGGAGCAAGCAGATGTAAATAGGCCTTGTAAAAGTCAATTGGCAGCCCATCCGACCCTGGTGCTTTGCCGGATTTCATAGACATAATGGCGTCTTTTATTTCGTCAAGTTCGAGTTCATGATGCAAAAATTTATGCTGAGAGGGGCCCAACCACGCAACCGCAGTATCGTCCAGATAAGTCTGTAGGTCAATAGGAGTCATTCGGCTGGAAGCGTAGAGGGAAGAGTAGTGAGCAGTAAGGACGCAGAGTTGTTCCGGGAGCTCTCTCTGTGGGACCCGATGCTCGTCCAGAAGGGTCGCCACATAGTTAGAATATTTCTGGGGCCTAACCGCAAAGGCAAGAGCCCTGCCGGGTCTATCTCTCTCGCCGTACAGGCGTGCCGTGGATGGTTTCCCGAGGAACTTGCATTCCTTTTCCGCCGCTTCCGTGTATTCATTAAGCTTCTCCCTGAGGAGGGCCTTAGGTGCATGACCATGCGGATCACGGGTAACGGCGCGCTCAAGATCACGGAGCTCGGTTTCTAATTTACGCAGCTCGCCACGAAGCGACTTAAGGACTCCTCCACCCTTCGCAATACACCACCCCCTGACAGTAACCTTAAAGGCCTCCCACACCGTCGTGAAAGAGGGTACGGAAGTCGCATTTCGCTCGAAAAAGTCCTGTATGTCTAGTTCGAGCTCCCCCCTGAACGCCGAGTCAGTGAGGTGTGCGGGATTGAAGCGCCAGCTTAGATACGGGGAGACCTCAATGGGAATGCGTAATGTAAGGAGGACTGGCGAGTGATCCGAGAACGTCCTAGCAAGGTGAAGAGCACCCTCCAGCCAGGGTAGAAGGCCGGCTGATAGGAACACGTAGTCTAGCCTAGCCCATGTGGAATGTACCGCTGAGTGGTGGGTTCCCTGGCCGAGAGAGGGGTGTAGGTGCCTCCATGCATCTATGTATCGGTGTTCCCTGATAAGTTGGGATAACGTACGTTGGGCATGTGTGTAGTGGGTGGGTTGAGGGTGTGATCGATCCCGGCTCGGCTCTAATGCCGTGTTGAAGTCCCCGCCCAATATGACATGGCTGATGCCCAGTGTTTGAATCTTACCCCATAGTGTTAGGAGTGCGGACGTGTCATCAGTATTAGGGCCATAATAACAAGCAAGAAGGACAGTGTGTGAGTGTAGCGTTCCCCATAACATGCAGTACCTCCCTCCTGGGTCAGACTCTGTGCCAGCTGGCGTAAATCGCATCCCTCTTCGAACCACAATCGTCACCCCCCTAGCATAATTTGAGTACGAGGAGAACACCTTGCTAGAGGCCCATCTTGACGCAAACAAAGGGGAACTATCAGCTCGTAAGTGAGTTTCCTGAAGCATGGCGACAGAAACCCCCTGCCTATCCAGATATCCCAAAATTTGTCTCTTCTTTCGCGGGTCATTCAGTCCTCGAATGTTCCATGTCACCAGGCGGAACTGCTGGGTCATCTGCGGCGCAGTCACGTCATCCATTTAACAAAGCAAAAATATGTGTAGCGTATTGGTACCTCTATACGGATCTCACCCACATCAAATGCAAGAAAACAACAGTACCCTCCCGGCCACCCCTGGACATCCCAACCCCCGCCCCGGAGCCGCAGCACAACACTCATGACAGCATGCAATTGGAGTATCGACCCACCCACATCGGCAACCCCAACTAGCCGTGCATTAATTCCCCACCCACCCATCCATCCTGACCCAAACCCAAACAAGAACAAAAATCGAAAAAATGTCTGCATAAACCTCAGCCCTTAGAAGGGGAGAGGAGTTTTGGGGAATGCCCATTGGGGGACTAAACTAGGGGCACCGGCCCGCCAACCACCTCCCTACTCGCACCCACATGTAACCAGGTTAACCCCGGTCGGTGTCGTGGGACGGAGGTGGCCTAGTGAGCACACAGTAGATACTTAGACCAGCAACACGTGAAACAATGCAAAGACCTCACCGGAATAAACAAGAGTCAGTCATGTGGAGCAGGTAAACAGGGGGACAGTGGTCTCAGAGCGGCCACCAAACAGTGCAACATGTTAGTCCTGTTGCGATAGTGGCGAGTGCGACCTGGATCGTCGACGAGTTGATTCTTCCCTGTGTTGATCCCTCTTACACTGCTTAAGAAAGTCCTCTACCTGCTGCGGGTTTTGAAAAAAATGATGCTTGCCTCGGTGGGAGATTTTTAGTTTTGCCGGGTACAGCATGGCATAGGGGATCTCCTTGGATTGCAGTTTTTTTTTTTACCCCTGTGAATTTGCGCCTGGCCTCCTGAACCGTGGTGGTGAAGTCAGGGAAGAAGGAAAGCGTTGTGTTCTCATAATGTACTGTTTTCAGTTCCCTTGCACGGCGTAACACCACATCTCGGTCCCTGTAATTAAGAAATCGTGCTATGACGGGCCTCGGCGGGGCCCCGGGGGGAGGAGGAGCGGCCAAGGACCTGTGGGCCCTCTCTACAATAAGGTGCGGGGAGAATGATTCCTTGCCAAACAGTTCCACAACGAGGTTCTCAACAAAGATCTCAATTTTCCCCGTGTTGGTGGTCTCCGCAAGGCCTAGAATTCGGACGTTGTTCCGGCGCGATCTTGCCTCCAAATCCTCATTCTTGTCCGCTATTATTTTGAGCAGCTTGTCCATTTGGGTGAGCTGGCGACAGGTAGAGCTAGCACCGTCCTCCAACCCCGAAATTCTGTCTTCAGCCTCCTTTATGCGCGAGTCATGTTGTTCCAGCTTGGCCACCACGCTGTCCATGCGTGTATTGATGGTGTCAATTTTAGAGTCGATAGACAGAAGGCTTTGTTTCATGCCCAGCAGGAGCGTCTTCCAGTCTTCCTCCTGGGGGGCCGAGGACGATGGGCTATCTCCCCCCTCCGGCGTAGTTTTGGAGGTTTTCTTAGCTTCGAATGGGATTTTCGGCTGCCGAGCGTCGTTGCGTCCCATGGTGCGTCTCAGTGACGGGGACACAGCAGCGAAGGAGGACGCCAGTTCGCAGGGTAGTATAGGCGTGCGGGGGGGGGAGACAAATCCAGAGGGTAACCAGAGCCTGCTGAAGGCGCAGCTGTCGCGAGATTCAAGTGCCAGGGCCAAGTAGGTGGCGTCTCAAGAGGAGCCAGCGCCAGGGACGTGGACTAGGCAGTGCGCTGTGGTCCCCCCTAAGCACTCCGAGTAAAGGCGGTAAGACTGCTCAGGAGCGGAGCGGAGAGCGTAGTAAGGAGTGTGGGGCTGGCACCGTCTGACCAAGAGCAGTGGCCTACCCGTACCAGGTATACAGTGAGGACGTAGAAGCCAGATGCCGTCTAGGCAGCAACCGCAGCGAGGAGCAGGACACGCATCAAGATGGCCGCGGAGGCGGACGTGATGGCAGGTGAAATGGAGGTATGGAGGTCTATCCCTGGCCAGGAGTGGACTTTGATATAGCAACGCGGCAATGGGTAAGGGTAAGCGCCTCGGAACAGCTCGGGCCCCACTCAGCGACCCTTCCTCCAGCGCCCTCAGATGTGTCTTGGAGTAATGTCCTGATACTGGGACGGGGGGCAGCCGCAGAACAGCGCACACATCAGGGCCCGCTTCCCAGACGATCTTGTAACGGAGGGCGACCGGCGCCAGCCCGGGAGGGGGGGCGCCCTGCGAGGGACTTGTCACCGGTGCAGAGTAACAGCAATGAGCAGCGATGGGTGACACTTCTCAGCACGGGCCGCGTGCAGTAGCTTTCCCCGGCACCATCCAGCGGCTTGTTCCAAACCGGCAATATCAGAGGCAGTCAGACGCCGCAGGCAGCGCGCACAAACCAGGAATCACGCCGCTACCAGTCTCAGCGTAGGCGCATGGCGGGCTGTAGTATATCGGGGAGTCCGCGGCTCAGGGGGAAAACGGGAAACTCGTACTTTCATGCAATAGTGTTCTCCTCCGCTACGACGGCCCCCTTCAGATGCAGGACAGTGAAGCAGGCTGAGCGCCACTCGATATCTGAAGCACCGTCGGCCAGGCCTTGGAGCCCCGGTCTGTCCTGTCCAGAGTGCCCAGAAGGGTGAAGCGTCAGGAGAGTGTGAGGCACCGCACCCGGGCAGCGGACCAAGTATCTCCGGCTTTGAAGGTCCGACGAGGGAGAGAGTGACACCGGAGCGTGCCTCTCAACCAGGAGAATCCGATTCCACTTAGTACGAGGCAGTAAATCTGGTCAGGATGGCAGGAAGGATGGGGTTAAGGCTCAACTGGGCGAGAGCCTCACTACTGTGCGGCCATCTTGGTTCGGCGCCACCTAGCGCCCTGAGGACTGTGACACTTGGGGAACAGTCCTTGCTTCAATATACACAAAAACACATGATGTTCTGTCTATGGCGGTTATACCAGACGTACTAAGACAGATTCAAAATGAATACGGTCCAGAGCCTGCTTTAAATCTAGGTATGAAATTACTGAAAGACTTTATGCAAGTCTCGGCTATACTATTAGCCAACATAAAAGGAGAAGTAGCATCTGTGGCGATCCGCCAAAAATTGAAAGAAACAGATATAGCAGAACAACCTTTTGAACTTGCCAGAATAATTGAAAAATCCTATGAAGAATTAGGTAGAGATACTTTGGGTGGGAAACCACTAAAACCACAACTAACTGAAAATCCTGAAAAGAGCTTTATTAAGAATAATCTCATTATTCCAAAAAAGAAGTGGGAGGGTAATAAACAAACCACTCCCAGAGAAAAACAGTTCCAGTCCAGAGGAAGGTCTCCCCAACGAAGAAATAGATCTCCAGAACGGGGGGCAGGTCTCCACAACGGGAGCCCTCTGAAAAAAGATACAACCTTAGAAATAGGGATAATTTAAGAAAACCTGACAGATATCAAGATAATGATACACGTCCCTCTCGATATTTTCAGACTTCCTCACAGAAATCGGAAAGAAGAGGACGGTCAGAACATAAAGAAGAGCGCGTCAAGTCCAAAGACAAGGAAGCTGCTCATCAAAGTAAAAAATTACAATTTCCCAAAAAGAAGGTAGCCAGTATTAAAATAAAACCTGCAGAGGATTCTGAGGACACAACTCAAGAACGGAGAATGGGCCCAGACAATGCTAGACAGTGCAGCAGAAGTGGCCATAGCTTGCAAGATCCTGATGAATCTTCTGGAGACAGTGGACACGAATGAATACATTCAAGTGGAAACTGCAGACACCTGAGTTCGTGTACCCCATAATTATATGAAATAGCATTACGTATAGAAGGGGACAAAACTAGGAAAATAAGAGGTCTCTTTTGGGAGAATCTATCTAAAGGCTAGGATATCCTTTTAGCAGAGAAAGACTGGCCACCAGAATTTGTCAGGGAGTGCCCACATGGCGAAGAAATGATTATGCCTGCCTTCTCAAATCACATTCCAATTCATACAAAATACACATATGCTAGAAAATGGGCAGTGGCCCAAGCCCCCTCATTATACAAAAATCATGTAGGATGGGATGAGGATTCTCCTCACCATAAAAATCAGTTAAAAAATCAACCTACTGCACTGAGGCAGTATCCTGTTAAACAAGAAGCTAAAAAACAAGTCAGGGAGATCTTAGATCAACTTGAATACCAGGGGGTGATTGAAACATGCACCTCACAAATGAACAACCCTTTGTTTCCTGTCTCCAAACCAGACGATTCATATCGTCTAGTTTTGGACTACAGACACCTAAACTCTTGTTGCAAAACATTTGCAGTACAAAACTCACACAGGCCTGCACTAAAGAATAACATTGTGCGCAAAAAATATAAAACAACATTAGATATTTCAAATGGTTTCTTCTGTCAAAACATTGCACCAGAAAGCAGGTACTTGACCGCTTTCTTCAGTATGAGGGCTCAAAGGCAATTCTGTCGTCTCCCCCAGGGATTCAAGAACAGCCCAGGATTATTTTCAGCCAGGGTAACAGAAATACTACAAATTTATGATGATGAGGCATTATCTTATGTCGATGATTTCTATCTTACAGACGATGACCTGGAGACACACTTGAAAAGAGTGAACACCATAATACTTGGGTTCGCATCTGAAGGGTACAAATTCAACTTTAAAAAGTCACGAATTGCCCACCTCACTGTCCTATTTTTAGGATATGAGTTATCAAGTGAAGGCAAAAGCCTAGGAGACAACTTCTTAGAGAAGTGTGCAGTACTCCAAGCTCCAAAAACGCTGAAAAAATTACAATCAATTCTAAGTTTCCTGAATTTCGGAAGAACTTACATTCTAAACTACACAGAGAGGGTTAAACCTCTACAAATTAAAAAAACCTGATTTCAAACCAATTAATTGGACTCAGAAACACACAAAAATCTTACGATCAATATAAACAGACATGTTAACTAAAACAAAACTGCAAACACGCGCAAACGAACGCAACCTTGTAATCCAAGTCATCCCAGGAAGATGCGGATTTACGTACCTAACTTCTAATGAGGGAGAAACGGTACCAATAGCTTATAAATCACACTTGTACACACAAGCTGAAATGAAATTCAGTTCTACTGAAAAAAATCTGACTGCAGTCCAAACTGCTGTAGCAAAAGAAAGAGCCCAAGCCCAAGGGAAGAGAATATCTGTTTTAACAGCAGTGTCAGCCCTTGAGGCAGTAACAAGACCAAGCATTCTGAATGCTAAAGCTTTAGATCCAAAATGGATACAATGGGAAAACTCTCTTGCTGCAACAGACGTTATACACGCATTTGATCCCAAAATGAAAAAGCTAGAACATCTAGAATACGAACATGAATGTCCTCTGTCAATCGAAATTCTGCCTCTCGAATTGTACACCTGTGTAATCTACACAGACGTATCTGCACAACACTACATTGTGGATAAACAAGTTTACAATGCAGCATGCGCGATTATTAAAGGTCGCTGGCGCATAGGTAAATTCAGACCAATGGTCACTAAACCTGAATCACTCAGAAACTGTACCGCTCAGCGAGCTGAACTACGAGCTTTAAAGATGGCGCTTGAAAATGCCGATCGCGAATTCTCGACACTAACAGTGTGCGATTCGTATTATTGCGTCCATTCTTATAATAATTTCATGCAGACCTGGATTGGGAACGGTTACAAAGATGAGACAGGTGCCACAATAAAGCATAGAAAATAATGGGAACAAGTAGTTCTTTTACAGAAAGAACTACAAAAGTGTGGAAAAGTAAATTTTGCCATGTTCTGTGTCCCTACGTGTCATCCATCATATGTTATGTGTGCATGCCCAATATGCATATGTTATTCCCCATGTCCGATTCAAGACGCAATTATAGTTGTGTCCACCTCTGGTATGCCATTTTCCAGTCCTCATGAGTAATATGAGTATCAGGCTTATGTAAAGTAATGTTGCCACGCTTCTCAGTGTGCACGTTATTTCATTATAAAGTCCCCGTTTCCAGGCCTCAACAGGGCCCGGACATCAGATTCAGCTCCTGTCTCCTGAAGCCTCGCTGAGGAGCGATACAGCCCCCACCTGTATCCTCGACCTTTCACTTACTTCCTGCCTCGCAGTGCCCGGTGCAGCTTGGCTCTGCCTCTGAGTCTGCCAAGACTATGTTATGATTCCAGCTATCAGTTTAGTCCTCCTTCTCTGCATTCCTAAGCTACTGAACTGCATCAATAGTTTCCGTCATTGTCTAGCCTATGCGGCTCCATGTTAAGAGAAATACTGTATTTAATGGTCATTTAATATTCTTCATCACGCACTATATGTAGAATAAATGTATGCTCTAGTCTTAGAGTCAATTAGCTTTTCCCCTCATGACTTCTAGTTTATATCAACATGTTCCCTAAACATCAGATACTAGATAGGGTTTAGGTACATGTCGCTCCGACCCTCCAGACTTTAGTCTCTGCTCCTAGCACAGAGTTCATAGCCCCCAGCTTCTCCTAGTAACACGTCATTGCCAGTTTGCGCGCACCATCAGGTTAGAGGTCCCGGCTCCTTAGGTAGCCCCCTCCTATGTTTCCGCCCATTCATGACATATTCTGTTACGTTTGCATCACATGTCTGAGTTACACCTTCTTTTTACTCTTATCTTTCGCGACTGCTACGCGTCACGCCTTCTGCTCCACCCACTGCTACGCCTACCGCAATGTAATGCTATGTGTTCGCGCTATGTATATATGCTCATGTATTGTTATTAAAAGTCAGCGCGCTCATCCCAGACCCAGCCCCAGCAGCTGCTGGGCCCTGTCATCCTATTCCTATGCAGGTTGTCCTGTTCCTGTCCTTATGCTGTATTAAACCTGCAAAAACTCCCACTACCTCGAATCTTGACTCTTATTTATTGAGCTATCTGTTATTCATTCATTCATTCAAAAATAGATCCGGTATTATTTATTTATATACCACATAATGGCGCCCGAACAGGGACTTGCCCTTTCCCCACGCGTCGGTGAAGCCACGCCGACCCCCTGACCCTCTGCAGTCGTGACGGAACTCTTCTGCGCAGTGGCAGATATTTCTGCTCAAGTATCCCTCAGGCCCACGGAGGAGACGGAGGAGGCGGTCCAGCATCCAGACGAGACGGTGGAGGAACGCGGCGAGTCCCGACCAGAGCCCAAGCCAAGAGTCCAAGGTCCGAGGTATCCGGAGGTCCACCCGTAACTGAAGTCCGAAGTCCGAAGTTCGTCGTCGTAGCAGTCCAGTCCAGTCCGAGGCCTTCCGTTCTTGCTGCCCGGTGAGTACCGTTACTGGGGTGGTATCTAGACAGGGTCAATTTGATTGACTCTGGTCTGTGGGTTGGTGGTACACAGTCCCACAAACGAAGTGTTCACTTCGGTGGATGCGGGTCCTGACGTGTCTCTTTAAGAGACCGGTAAGTTTCGTACTGTTTCAGCAGTGCATCTAGTTTCTGTTCTAGTCAGTTTCTGTTCTCGAGAAAATTCATGTGTTCTGTTCTCAGTATTTCCAGGTAGTATTCTGTCTGAACTGTTATTTTAAATGTTTTTCATGTATTCTAATGTCGTGGTATGAATGGGAAATAAGTATCGTGTTTATTGTGTATTGTATTATGTCTAGATTACAGTTCAGTCATGCCCATATTTTCCAAGTTACGTCAGTTAAAAACTAGAAAGGGTCTGCTGGAAGCAGCAGTTCCCGTCCCGCCCAGGGACAGTCCAGGTCACTTTATGTATCAGAAACATGGCATAAGTGCCATATTGTATCTAGATTTATGGGTAGAGTATACCAAACAGTTAGAAGAAAAGTATAGATGGCCCGTATCGGGTACATGGGATGCCGAGTGCATCATGCGAGTAGAAGAAGCATTATGGAAAAAGAAAGCCAGACAATCACAGAAAGACGCCATCGAGTTATGGCGCAAAGAAGCTCATAAAAGAACCGAAAAAGAAATCAGAAAGTCCGAATTAAGTAGAGAATCCCAAGAACGAGCCCAAGAAAGAGAATTAATCGAGATAGGTGAACGAGTCAAAGCTGAACAATCAGACAGACAGAGGAATGCCCTCATTAAGGGTATGTATCCTCTTCTTGCTGAGGGCTTGCCAAAAGCGACCCCGGAGGCATCCAGTAATTTCCCGCCACCGTTAGTTCCGACCAAGCTACGTCACAAACCGACCGCAGCTGATATTTTTATTTCGTCCTATCTGGACGACACAGTCCCCGAATATGCAAATCCTGTTCGCGCTCCGCCAGCCCCTGTAAATCAGGTAATTCCTGCTCCTCCAGACACCGGGGTGCCCTTAACAGCCCCCCTGGGTCAGCCCGCCATACAAGTCCAGCCCACGTTACAATTACCCACCCTGCCAGGACGAAAAGCATCAGTTGATGATTCTAGTTTAGGGGCCGCAGGAGGAGGTCTTCCTCAAACTCCGCCGCCATACAAGCGTTTATCAGCACTCGAATTACATGCTCAAGCATCACAGCGTACTCCTAAGAGTAATAAGTCTGTTGCAGAGATCAGGCAAACCCTTGGCGAATGTGTCTATGACCCAGTTCCAGGCGAGTTTAATATGGTTTTATATTCCGTACGCGTAAGGAGAGTGACCGAGTATCTAGTCACCCTGCCGAATATGAAAGAAGATCTAGACAGGATATATCGTTTCATCCGTACAGGGGATGACCCACAAAGTATTAGTGATGCCATGTCTCAAAGGAAAGCCGAGATTCAGCGCATGATATTAAAGTTCTTAATTAACTGTCTAATAAGAGAACAAGATTACCCGTCTAAAGACCCGGAAGAAATGAAAACTCTAACAAAGTGGAGTGATAATATAGCCGAAGGAAAGCACAATACCATTGGTGCCATGGAAAGTATGTACAAGAAAATCCGTAGAGAGATAATAAAGATACACGAACAGCGTAAAGCAGCACAAGTAAGCGAGAAAGAAAGTACCTCTGATCCTGAAGAGGAAGACGATGAGAATACTGCCAGAATAGCGTATGTAGGAAAACCCAGATTTCCAGATCGCCATTTACGTCTAGAACACAAGTCTATTTTCCATCATCCAGCACCAGAACAAGGTTCCCTAGAACAAGTATTTCAAGCTACCGATCACATTCTGAAATCACGAATCGGTTATAGTGAGTTAAGTACCATGCATGAACAAGAACTAGTCCGATCAGCAGTCAGATGGATTACTGATTCTACCACTTTTCCGGACGAAATAGTGGCACAAATGTTCCTGAAAATGCCCCCAGCCGAGCAGCGACTGGTGGGTATGTATATGATTCAGCACCTCATTACTCTGTATGAGGGTCAACATTCTGATCCAGGCCCGTTACATGATATCCTGAACGAGTTACTCCAGTACAGATGGAGAGGTCTAGGTACCGATTTAATTAGTGTCATTCTAGAACAGCGTCACAAATATAGAACATTCTTGAACCCGCATTTTGTCCATGTCTCACCCCCAGAAAGTAAATCATTCTACATAGACAGACAGAATCCGTTACGAGAAGTCCACCCAGTCAGAGGAACGGGTGGCGAAATGCAACGAGTGTTTGTATATACTCCGATAACAAAGATGGAACTTCTCGAGATGAAGAAATTAATTCCCTGTCATGATAAAGATCCAGCAGGGTTCCATAGAGAATTAAAAGACATGCTCCGTATGGGAGAATACACTTACCCAGATATCATTAAAATGTTAAAGGTTCTGCTACCCGCAGGGGTGTATGAAAAGCTAAAGGAAAAAGAATGGGAGGTGGGAGAGAAAAAGATAGATTGGGCAGTCCTAGAAGCTGAAGATAAGATACGTGTACCAGGTACTGGTCTTGGAGAGAAATGTAAAGAATTACCAGAATTATTAATTCAAGTTTTACCCAGATTATTAACAACTAGAAAAGAAGACTGGGATGCAATCTCAGCCTGTAAACAGAAACAAGATGAAGATATTAGTGATTTTTATTCGAGGTTTGAAAAGTGCTTTAGTATCAATAGTGGTCTCAAGACAAGTAGTGAGTCATACCCTCACCTTTTCGTTACCAAATTAGTCGAGAATTCAAGTCCACCAATTAAAAACCGAGTTTTGAAAGTCGAAAGCACCTGGCAAGCTAATACCCCGTCCCAGATGCTCCAGATGCTCCAGTACCACCAGAATAGAATCAGGGAAGAACAAGAACACGAGAGAAAACGTATGAAAGACACGAAAATGAAAGTGCTAGTTGCACAATCTGTTCCTCAAGACAGTCAGAAGAGGGGTCCGAATCAAGCCAGTCATCCTGCAGCTCCCGTTAAAGGGAACTGCAATTATTGTAAACAGCCAGGTCATTTTATAAACGAGTGTGCAGTTCTGAAACATAACATAGCTACTGGTAAGACTAAAGAAAGACCACGTCCGCCTAGACAAGAACAAGTTTCACAGACTCCTCAGTCACAGAATGCACCACAGACAGTTACAGCACCGCAGCCTATTGCTGCAACACAGCATGTTACATCGCAGATGTACCAGTATGCACAGTCTGAGTATCCAGAGTACCAGCCATATTCATGAAACAGCCTAGAGAGGGAGGTAGGCTTGCCTCTCATCGAGATACCTGTAGATCAAGAAGGTCCCTATGTTCACAGTCAAGTATTAGGGAAAGACAGAAAGTTTTTGATTGATACAGGGGCAAGTAGGACCACAATTAGTCACGCCGAAGTTCCAGGGGCTCCGCTCTCAGGCTCAAGAAATGTTTCCCTTGGATTTTCAGGAAAGCCTATCGTTAATGAGATTTCAAAGCCAGTCACTCTAGAAGTAGGTCCATTGTCCCGCACTACTGATCTGTTACTTACTAAGTCATGTCCAGAAAATCTATTAGGCATTAAAACACTGAAAGAGTTAGGTGCCGTTATATGTTGTTCCCCAGAGGGAATACGATTGTTCCTACGTGACTTTAAGGGTCACTATGTATTACGAGATTTTGATTCCAGACTGTCTAATGTCCCGCAGCATTTATGGGCGCAAGGTCCAACTGATGTAGGTTATATGCAAATCACACCCCATCGTGTGACCCTCAAACCAGGTGTAGTGTTACCACGAATCAGGCAGTATAGATTGCCACCTGAGGCTGTAGCGGCCTTATCCAAAATTATTGACGAGCTCATCGCTCAAGGAGTAGTTGTAGAAACTGACTCCAATGTATGTAATTCTCCGATTATTCCAGTCATGAAACGTACTGATCCAAATGCACCCCCAGTATATCGATTAGTGATTGATTTACGGGAACTTAACAAATGTATTATTCCTCAGTACCCAGTTGTCCCAGATATCTCTTCCCTATTGACAGCCATTGATTCCGAAGCCACGTTCTTCACTGTCATAGACCTCAAGAATGCATTTTTCAGTGTTCCTATTCATCCAGACAGCCAGTTTCCTTTCGGATTTTGTTTAAATGGAAGGAGCTATATGTTTACACGCGCTCCTCAAGGTTTCACAGAAAGTCCTAGTATTTACAGTCAAGCACTCAAGAGACAACTAGACAACATTCACATGCCAACTGACACTGCCCTGCTCCAGTATGTCGATGATCTACTGATCACAGCTCGTTCTGAACGTGACTGCGAGCGAGCGTCACTGACGGTTCTGTATTTCCTAGCCGAGATGGGGCACAAGGTGTCACCTTCGAAGCTTCAATTCTGTGTCCAGCAAGTGGTCTACTTAGGACACTTACTGTCCAAGAGGGGTAGGCAGTTGACACCAGACCGTATCCAGTTAATAGCGAGTCTTCCTCAGCCCAGAACCCAGAAGGAGGTGCGTGCTTTTATCGGCCTTACTTCTTACTGCAGACAATGGATTCCCCAGTATGCATTTCTAGCCAAGCCACTGATACAGTTAACGACACAGGAGGCAGCCGTATCGACTGTCCTCCCTTGGACATCTGAACATACACTTAGTTTCAACGAGTTAAAGAAAGCTTTATGTCAAGCTCCAGTTCTAGCTACACCGAACTACAGTAAGCCTTTTACACTTTTCGTTACTGAACGTGAAGGTACAGCATTATCTGTTCTTACACAAGATCAAGCAGGACAATACAAGCCCTGTGCTTATTTTTCTAGCACACTAGATCCAGTCGCCCAGGCGTTGCCTGCGTGCCTCAAGTCAGTTGCAGCCACAGCACTAGCTATCAGACAAAGTGATTCCATAGTTTTAGGACATACCTTGACAGTACAAGTCCCACACTCCGTGGAAGTTCTTTTAAACCGAACACAAACACAGCACTTGACAATTGCACGTTTAACAGGTTATGAATTGACATTGTTTCAGCCACACATAGAAATTAGACGCTGCAACATCCTGAATCCTGCTACACTGTTACCATCAGTTAATTCAATTCCAGCCACACATGATTGCGTGGAAGTAGTTAACATTACGACAAAGCCAAGACAAGATCTGACAGATACTCCGTTACCAGACCCCGACCTGACACTTTATGTGGATGGTTCATGTATGAGAACTAGTACAGGAGAACTAGTCGCCGCGTATGCAGTGACCACTGACACCGAAGTTATTGAAACACACCGTATTGATACCCTGTCCGCTCAAGCAACAGAGCTAGTTGCTCTGACACAAGCCTGTATACACGCCAAGAACCTGAAAGTTAATGTTTACACAGATTCACGTTACGCATTTGGAGTTGTACACGACTTTGGAGTGCTCTGGCAGGAGAGAGGTTTCATGACTTCTCATGGAACCAAGATTCAGCATGGTATCCTTATCCAAGCTCTGTTAGATGCAATACATTTACCGACATCTATCGCTATCATGAAATGCAAAGCACATACGAAAGTTACTGACATTATTTCCCAAGGTAATGATCTAGCAGATCGCACAGCCAAGCTTACAGCACAGACTCCAGACATTCAAGTTAATCCGACACAGACACATACTCCAGATCCGACTACATGTATGACAGTTAAAGACCCTACTCAAGATGTCATAGATATCCAGTTACATGCTACTCCCGATGAAATCAAGAAATGGTCTGAACAAGGAGGGGTCCAGACAGATCAAGGATGGTTAACGAAGGGTAGAACCGCATGGTTTCTCCCCGACTCTATGGTTCAAGTCCTCATTAATACCGCACATAGTCCAGCACATTTAGGAGAAAAAGCAATGTTAGATAGTATCCAGAACATTTGGTTCAACAAGCATTTACGAGCTGCAGCCAAGCAGAAAGTCCGTACCTGTATGATATGTTGTCAGTTTAATCCAGGTAAAAGTGTCCCGGTGGAACAAGGGGGATTCCAGCCTCCTGACCACCCTTTTGAGGTCCTCCAGATGGATTATATTCAGATGGAGCGATGTCGAGGTTTCAAGTATGTCCTTGTAGTTGTATGCGCTTTGTCCAGATGGACAGAAGCATATCCAGTCCCAGATTACACAGCCGCGACCACTGCCAAGCAGTTGGTTCGTGAATTCTTCCCTCGATATGGACTCCCTAGAGTCGTATATTCTGATAACGGTCAGCCATTCTCATCTGAACTGATGAAGCACGTTTCCCTGTTGTTGGGGTACCAGTGGAAGTTTCATTGTGTACGCCATCCTGAAGCAGCCGGTCTAGTCGAGAGACATAATCAGACTCTGAAAATTCGAATTGCCAAAATATGTAAAGATAAGGGTGTGGACTGGCTAGTAGCTCTGCCAGTTGCTTTGTTTTATATGCGCATGGTCGCACATTCCAGATCAGGTCTGTCCCCGTATGAGGTCGTTTTCGGCCGCCCTCCTAACATGTGGGGTACTCCTAGACCCCGAAGTATTACTGATGTTTCATGTAATATGCTGACAGATTACCTAGCTTCCTTGATGTCTGCCCTCAACTCATGTCGTTCACAGGTTGCCGCCGCATTTCCAGACAATACCGAGGTGGCACCGCATGAGATTGTTCCAGGTTCGATGGTGCTCGTCCGGAACTTCGACAGATCAAGTCCGCTGGAGCCACGTTGGAAGGAGCCCCGTCAGGTCCTCCTCACCACCCGTACAGCCGTGAAATTGGAAGGACGCCGCGGCTGGGTGCACCTTTCGCACGTCAAGAAATTCTACGGATTAAAGCCGGTCTTTAAAAACATTTCCCAGGATATCAAGACTTGTCAAAACATTGTTCCTAAGGACTGTCCCGCAAATGACATTGATACAACCCCTCCCTTGGTAGAGAAAACTCCGCAGCAGGAGTATAAGCAAAAGCTAAGGTCTAGTAAAATAAGTCAGTCAGTTTGATTGTATAAGTCCTCCCCTAGGTGAAACGGTTAGACTGTTTCTGACATGTATAAAATAGACCCCCATAGTGAGAGAGTTAGTCAAAACTCAAACCGATGTATCGTTTTTCTGAGTTTCATATTATTCATCAGCATAATGATTTCCTGCACCAGTTACGCATTTTTCCTGTGTTTTCCAGTTCCTCATGTAAATAAGCATTCTAATGTTACAGTAGAGCACACGTTTAGTGATCTGCCTCCTCACGAATATTCATACCGCCTCGCTATGCGTAACAATACCTTCATCCGTATGTTGCATTATTCACACCAGACCAGCAATGCCACTAATTGTTGGGTGTGTGGTCGACTCCCCCCTTTCCAGACGTCGAAGGGAGTTCTGCCACTGTTTCCTTATCCATTTTCACATAATGGTTCGTGTGGAGCATGGTCCACTTTAACGTCATCCTCAACAGATATGTCTTTTCTTAACAGCACATGTTTCCCAGACAAGCAAGGTTTCCCCCACAGAACAGGTTTAGATCTAGAAAATGAAGTGTATAATTTAGGTAACTATTCTTCGAATTTCATGGTCCTGAATGTCCAGTCTGATTCTACTCCAGACCTACCTGCTATTTCAGTACTACCAGTCAAAGGCGAATTATGTGTCCGTAATTATGGTTCTGTACACGTAGGACATAGTGATTGTACTACTATTATCCAGTATAGTGACAGTGGGAAATCTATTTTTAAAGCTTCACGTCAGTCTTATTTTGTTTGTGGTCAAACTGCATATGCTCGTCTGCCCCTCGATTGGGAGGGAACCTGTTACATTGCCTTCCTACTGCCACCTGTTTTCCTAGCCCCACCTGACTACCATAGGAATTCCTTCCTAGTACATACTAGACACAAGAGAAACCTCCCGATTGTCGATTATACTGAAACTGCTGCAGAGCAATTCATTGATATTGATAAAGGTGTGTTCCCTTATTTAGGTACAGTTGTAAACAGTAAGCTAATCCGTAGGTTAACAAGAACCCTTGAAGCAGTAGTAGATGAGACTGCCTCCGCTCTAGGTAACTTAACCGAAGAGCAATCCTTTATGAGAATTGTTGTGCTCCAGAATCGTCTCGTCCTTGACGTCATACTGGCCGATAGGGGCGGGGCCTGTAGAGTCATCGGATCCAGTTGTTGCATTTTCATTCCAAATAACGCGCCGTCTGTTTATTCAGCTATAACCAGACTTCATAAAATTGCCCATCTGTTACACCAAGATCCAGGCACCTGGACATGGTCCGGTTGGTTCTGGAATATAATTTCCGCCTGGGGATGGAAAGTCCTGTCCTTTCTAGGTATCGCAGTAGCGATCATATTCAGCTGCTGCCTCTGTATACAATGTGGCCCTGCGATTTGCGGCATGTGTGCTACCTCTTGTATTCCTAGTCCCAAGCCCCGTTCTAAATCTCGTTCCAAGACAATTCGAGATGAACAAATGGTACTGTATGAAATGATAGATGGTATCATGAGTATTGATGTTTCCTGATGGAAACGTAGTGACAAGGAGGGAATGTGGAAAAGTAAATTTTGCCATGTTCTGTGTCCCTACGTGTCATCCATCATATGTTATGTGTGCATGCCCAATATGCATATGTTATTCCCCATGTCCGATTCAAGACGCAATTATAGTTGTGTCCACCTCTGGTATGCCATTTTCCAGTCCTCATGAGTAATATGAGTATCAGGCTTATGTAAAGTAATGTTGCCACGCTTCTCAGTGTGCACGTTATTTCATTATAAAGTCCCCGTTTCCAGGCCTCAACAGGGCCCGGACATCAGATTCAGCTCCTGTCTCCTGAAGCCTCGCTGAGGAGCGATACAGCCCCCACCTGTATCCTCGACCTTTCACTTACTTCCTGCCTCGCAGTGCCCGGTGCAGCTTGGCTCTGCCTCTGAGTCTGCCAAGACTATGTTATGATTCCAGCTATCAGTTTAGTCCTCCTTCTCTGCATTCCTAAGCTACTGAACTGCATCAATAGTTTCCGTCATTGTCTAGCCTATGCGGCTCCATGTTAAGAGAAATACTGTATTTAATGGTCATTTAATATTCTTCATCACGCACTATATGTAGAATAAATGTATGCTCTAGTCTTAGAGTCAATTAGCTTTTCCCCTCATGACTTCTAGTTTATATCAACATGTTCCCTAAACATCAGATACTAGATAGGGTTTAGGTACATGTCGCTCCGACCCTCCAGACTTTAGTCTCTGCTCCTAGCACAGAGTTCATAGCCCCCAGCTTCTCCTAGTAACACGTCATTGCCAGTTTGCGCGCACCATCAGGTTAGAGGTCCCGGCTCCTTAGGTAGCCCCCTCCTATGTTTCCGCCCATTCATGACATATTCTGTTACGTTTGCATCACATGTCTGAGTTACACCTTCTTTTTACTCTTATCTTTCGCGACTGCTACGCGTCACGCCTTCTGCTCCACCCACTGCTACGCCTACCGCAATGTAATGCTATGTGTTCGCGCTATGTATATATGCTCATGTATTGTTATTAAAAGTCAGCGCGCTCATCCCAGACCCAGCCCCAGCAGCTGCTGGGCCCTGTCATCCTATTCCTATGCAGGTTGTCCTGTTCCTGTCCTTATGCTGTATTAAACCTGCAAAAACTCCCACTACCTCGAATCTTGACTCTTATTTATTGAGCTATCTGTTATTCATTCATTCATTCAAAAATAGATCCGGTATTATTTATTTATATACCACAAAAGACTCACGTGATACATATGCGCAGTCTTCAATGTGATGGCTTTCACGTTGCAGGGAATTCATTGGCTAGTAAAGCCACAACGGCAGCTGTGCAACCGGCTTCCGTAGCTACAAAAAAGTGTTCTAAAAAACAAATAGATGGAGAAACCATGCTGGCAGTAAAAGCCTCATTAAAAGGTGACTATGCGGCATTACCTCTAAATTATCCTCTCAATAATACATACATAATTGATGCGAACTCGGTTCCTTTTGCTCAAATCCCTGGAGTGGGGGACAGAGTAATTCCAAACACGAACCGGAGGGCTTACCTGATTCAAGAAGCACACATGGGAATGGGTCTGAGGCACCAAGAGATCTTGAAATCTCTAATAGAATTGCAATCACAATACTGGTGGCCGGGGATGAACGTGCAAATTTATAATTTTGCAAAGGATTGTCAGGACTGCAATAGAGATCGCAGTTGTGAACCGGACCAGATACTAGCCCAGACACCTCTATTAGACAGCATTAGGCTATCTACACGCAGACGGAAAAATGCGATCCCATAAATATTAAGGCGAGATTCATTTGGATGTGGCCCCAGCGCTCCGTGACGCCAGAACTGTTATAAAAGATTTGCGAGTCTTTATCGGCACATACGCAATTGGCATGCTACATTCTGGCCAGGGTCCTGCGTTTAGCTCTCGAGCTTACAAGGAGGCCATGGTCATCTTGGGCATTACATTGCGGTACTCTAGTCCATTCCATCCCCAGGGAAATGCGGTAGTGGAAAGAAAAAACCGTGACATAAAGCAATCTATAACAGTGAGGGTATTAGGTTCGGGTGACGGGTGGGTCAAACATCTAATAAGTGTCCAACGTAGTCTTAATAATCTTCCAAGACATTCTCTAGGTGGAATCACTACGTATGAACTTTTGTTTGGTACTAGAATGATTATCGAAGATCTCGATAGTCAGACTTCAGTGGTGGAACAAAAAACCTTTGATATCAAAGACCGTTTGGCTGTTTTACAGGACTTAAATGAAACAAGAAGAAGTCTAAGTAACACAAAGCTAAAGCCAACGGCCACTGAAGAAAAACCACCTGTCCCAGCAAGACCTGTCTGGATTCCAAAGATTGGGGATCTGGTCAGAGAAAAGATTGCGGTGAAGAAGGAATTTGGGCCTTCTTACAGAAAAGCAGTACCGGTCTTAGCTATCAGCGGAACAAGATCAGTAGTACTACCGCCCCTTGCTGGTAAAAAGGAGAACAGAGTTGTATCATTCGACCTGGTAAAACCACAATCATGTGGCCAATAATAAGTAGTAGGCCCAATGGACTCCCAAGAAGTAATAGAAGACCAAACCTTGCTACAATTCAAGAGGTTCAATCTGAGAGACTAATCACATTTGATAAACCTGCAGTGAATAATAAAGGACTATGCAACAAAGACATGGAACTTGTGCCTCTTGAAACCCAAATTGCAACAGTTTGTCAAGAAACACCAATCTACAATGATGTAGCCTCTGACTATACAAATCCAAAGGTTAATGAAAATCCGGAAGCAATTCTAACAATTGACAGAACTGCATCTGGCTACTTCATCAATTTCGATGACTTTTCTGAAGATCCAAGTGAACATGAAGAAACGCCAGCAAATAAAACTTTCAAAGAAAAAATAACTGAACTATTTCATCTACTTGGAGAGACATATCTGATTTCACCATGGATTGAATTGTGGATTGTGTTAGGTGTACTTTTCCTCCTAATCTGGCTTATTTTGGTTTTAAGCTTGGGAAGATTCATTGATGGAAAATATAGTACAATGGACACAGCAAGTCAGAACATCAACTTGGTTCTAAAGCCTAACAGATCTTCTCACATTGAAAAAAGAGAACTATCATCAGTAAACATCACAGCCATTCCTATACCTGGTGGTGTAGCATGGGATACTACTGATTACGACATCTATGGCCCGGTTGAACTCTTGAAATATCTACACCAGTTCAAGGTTTCATTAAGTGACTTTGTATCACCTAGTACTTTCTCTGATGATTGGGACTTTGAAAATATTAATAATATGATGTCAGATTTAGAAATGTCAGCAAAATTTACAGAACATGATTATTTAGAAGGTTCATCAAACTATGAAGAAATGTATTGCTATAATAATTATGGGCATCACTATTTGCATAAATCTGCTAACCCTAGAAATGTTTTTTCTTATAATCAATGGGAACATTGTCCAACACCGCCAAAAGGCAGCTCGAAAACATTTTATGAGAAATTCCCATACTTCTCAGGGTTTGATACAACTGATCCAGAAACGTTTTATTTTAAAATGATGAATAAGACAGGAATGAAAAACATGTTGACAAATACTAAAGTGATATATTCTACAAAATTTTATGAAAAAATGTCTACATTTGGTTTTGAATTTTGGAAAAACAACATTGAGACAAAAACTGTCTGGGGTACGAAAGACTGGCAGGTACAAGGTTTAGAATCATTATTCAGAGCCTGCATGATCCCAGAACAAATAATGTTCCTGAATGACACCATTCAACAAACAACCTGTCTTGGCTTAGCCAAGATAAAGGACTTAACCGTCTATACCAAAGCCCATACCTGATAGTAATAGCTCTACAGATGCGGAAATAGACGTATCCCATATTTTACACCAAAACAGAACTAATCCTGATGGAAAAAAATGGTTGATCTGGCCCACAGACACTAATAACTGTTAAGATAGATTCCTGAACAACAAACAGGGGTTAAAACAGAACAGGCCACACCCAAGATATTCCCAGAGACAACATCCAGGGATAATTACAACACACAGTGTAGGAAAACTATGCCTCGAATGGCTACAGAAATCCACACTACCTGAAATTAAGCAACACTTGACTTTACTTAAAGAAGGTGCTGACTTGTGAGATTTCTTATTGGGAGCTCGCAAACAGCGTCAAAAACGTTTCATATACGCCGGTATATACGCTGCTTACAACGAAGCTTGGAAAGTAATGCAAATTGAAACTGCTGAAATAATACGAGAAATTGATCGTATTAATTTGGAAAAATCACTGTCTGTAGTGGACAATGGGTTAACGACTCTGTCCTCCAGAATTTATTCACTGGACAGCATTGTATCATCTGCTATTGATATAATAGAACAGGATATGCTAATGTTACAACATGGCCAGTCCCAATTACGTTCTATTGTACAGTTAGGCTGGACATTACAAAATCTCCATTCAGGCTACGTGCCATGGCGTCTAATCAACACAACGTCATTATTTTCTATCTTTAACCTTACTGATAAACAAATCGCTTTGGCACAAAAAGGAGCAGACTATACGGTGCTGAGCATTGAAAAACTAGAAAGATTGCCATTGACAGTCTCCGAAAGACCCGTCATTGAATGGATAATACATGGCACAATTACAATTCCGATAACGACTTTTCTGTTTCAATATTGTCAAAAGCACATACCAGCGGGCCAGTATGAAAGGTTGGGTAAAGGTTATATCAAGTCAACCTGGAATCTACCTTATATACATAAACGTTACAGGGGGGGGAGAGGTATTTCTTAGTGGTAACAACTGTAAAAATTCACTGAGCGGTACACTTCTGTGTCAAGGAATTAACTTGCATGGCGCCTGGGAAGGTTCAAATTCCCCCCTGCTTCTGTATTGATTTGTCCTAGAACTTCTGGAGTCCTGAAAGAACTGCGGGTTCTTAATGACGTCTTATGTCCCACCTTACGTCAAACTCGGCACCTTCTAGGTATAAATATACCAGCATCTGCCCTAGCAAAACACACAGTGGTTTGGAGCAGATCGGCTATCTACATGCCCGACGCCCTGCTGTAGCGAGTGCCGAAGAAAGCCGTTTGCCATTTCCCATTGACGCACTGAGAGAGACGCTGTCTTTTCTCCTGCTGAGAAATCCAGCTCCAGTGTTTCCCTGTCACCCTTGCGGGTTGCTGGGAGATCGAGTCCTGAGAGTGAGATACAAGATCTCCTTCATTCTATAACCAAGGTACGGAGCTGATTGACCCTTAGAGAATTCTTGATTCAGATTCTTGGCAGAAACTATCTTAACTAAAACTGCAGCTCACTTACTCCTTCCCACATACTAGGCTTAGGTTAGGTACACCGGGGTAGGCGTATCTTAGAAGCACCAGTTGAGTACGTTTAGTTACGATTTTATCTATGTATATATCTTATCTATTTTAAACACCGTATGGCTTAGAAACCATACCATGCTTTTACAGTATTATTTCATAATACTCCTTTTACTGTACGCACTTTACTTTATGACAAGTATTGCAATTGTGGCAACTCACTTCTCTTGCATGAGAAAGAAGACTGTTCAATAAATAACCTCTTTTATTGAAAACGCCTGTCTCTCTATTTCTCTGCGCTTCTGGTGAAACTAAGCATGCACGATTGACTAAGTGAAATAGCTATCTATTGTTTCCGAGACTCTGGAGGTATACTCCTTATTCTGGAGGGAGCAAAGTTGTCATGTTTATGCGGTTGTCAGAAACGAATCCCTTCTTGTCTATTCAGGAAGGTTAACACCTTCTTGTTTACTCGAGAAAGTTTCTAGTGACCTCTGAGCTAGCTGGCATTCATAATTAAGTCTAACATATTCAATAGAGAGCTAGGCGACCTAAGTCCTACATCTAAACTATCGTTTATGTTATTCCAATGCGCAGAGCCTATTGGGAATATAGGAACTACACTACAACCCTAATTACCATATACCTTATAATCAAAGCACTGGCTCTGGGTCTGGTAAGCAGATGCAAGGGCACAGTCAGAGTCGGGTAACGCCAGTATGAAGCACAAATGGGGGTGATCAGGGTGAAAAAGATGTTTTTAAATGAGTAAGATTTTTTTAAGCGCACATTTGCTGAAGCATCTTAGCGCTAGCATGCCTGCCACAAAGAAAAGAGCAGAAAAAGCCAGGTCTTCAACATTTTTCTAAAGGAGGCTATATTAGATTGCAATCTTAGCAAAAGGAGTTCCATAGCTTGCAAGCCAGAAAATAAAAGCTTTGCCCACTCCATCTTGCTTTCCTGATTTTGGGAAATACTACTAGTTTTGCAGTGCCATATCTTAAATTCCGGGTAGGCACATGCCAAAAGAAAGATTTCTAAAAAAGGAGGACCTCACTGAACACAACTCTGCGGATAATACTTGACCCTTTCAGTCACTGGAAACCAGTGAAGGTCATGAATGCCCTTGTAAATTGGACCAAACTTAAGAATCTTCAGAAGCAGATGTGCAGTAGCATTTTGAAGTGACTGAAGTTTCTGCTGCAACCTTTTCTGTATGCCCAATTATAGGGCATTGCAGTAGTCAATTCACGAAAGAACTAATGCCCAGCTAACCAACTTCTACATATCTACAGAAATAAATTGAAAGACCTTCCTCAGTATACCAAGAAGGTGGAAGCAGGAAGACATGACCTTATTTATTTGGTCAGAGAAACAAAGCTGTTCATCAAACAACATCCCAAGATTGTGTACTTTTTGGACTGAACAGACAGGGCTGCCTAAAGAGGGATGCCACCAAGACACATTCCAAAAGGAGTTATTTGAACCAAAAAGTATGACTTCCATGTTATCAGAATTCAGTGCTAGACAATTTTCCTGCATCCAGGAGACAATTTTGGATAGGCAGTCCTCAAACTATTTGTGTGTCATCTGCATATGAGAAAATGGCAAAGCCGTAAGATCTAATAATTTTAGCCAATGGAGTGACATAGATTTGAAGAGTGGAGGTGATAGTGAGGAGCTCTGAGGCACCCCACACAGCAAAACAAAAGGAGCAGAGTTAAAATAACCGAAGGCCACACTTTATTTCCTTCCTGAAAGAAAGGAACTAGGAACGGTAGGCGCTACGCCTTTATCCCTAATCCCCTCTAGCTGATTAACAGTGAGTCAGCCACTGTATCAAACCAAACGCGGCAGAGTGGTCAAGAAGAATCAGCACAGACCTACCACCTAATTCCACCTGTTTGCAAATCTCCTCAGTGGCAATCAGCAGTGCCAACTCGTTACAATAGGAAGACCTAAATCCATGTTGCGAGGAGTGCACAATGTTATGGGTATCAATAAAGGCCATGAAGTCAGTTTTAAATGCTTCCTCAAAACTTGTAGCTGGTAAAGATAGTCTGGAGATGGGTCTATAATTTTTTGTGCGTCAGCTAGATCCAAGGTAGACTTTTGTAACAGCAGGCAAATTGATGCCCATTTCCATTCCGTTGAAAGTGGCTTGATGTCAAAATTCTGTTGAGCAATATAGTAAGATGTTTAGCCACTGCTCTAAATACTAAATGATGCAAGACCGAGGGTGAACAGGGGTCCAGTGGGGATCCTGATGTATGGTTCCTAAAAGACCCAATGTCCTATCCTCAGAAAAAGGGGAGAAATGGACAAATAAAGTCTGGCTTGTTTCAGCACCAAGTATAAGTGCTTGGGAAGAGGAAATGGGTCCAGGTATCGTACCAGGGCAAATCTTATTGTAAATAGAAGAACATTCATCTTAGATCCCAGACACCATTGCCTTGAAGTATTCCATCAGCCTATCACCAAACTCTTGGGTAGGAGGAAAATATTGATGGCTATTGTAGTTAGAGATGAATGTAACTCTCCTAAACAGGTCTTTCATAGAGTCCTTGGCAAAGCGAATTTTATCAGTAAAATATTTGAATTTCTCTACAACAATCAACATTTTAAACTCATTTGTCACAGTTTTATAAATTGCTTTTTTCTCTTTATTATAATCAAGTCTCTACTTTCTTTCAAATACCCTGTATTTTTACCTAAGCTTTTTCAACTCAGGAGTGTACCAAGGAACAGTGGGGGATTTCCTGAACGTTTTTAAAGGTGCATGCTTATTACCTGCTGATTCCAGCCAATTAGTAAAGTTACTAGAAGCAACATCAATATTTCAATTCGAATCTGGATTCTGTTGGTTCAACAACTGATCCAGTTCCGTGCCATCAACTTTTATCCAGAGGCTCTTCTTTATGATTTCCGGGGAATTGGCATAGCCATTGCCCTTATTGGGGACTAGAAGGTTAAAGCAGACTACATTATGATCTGTCCAGATCAGTGGGATCACTTGATCAAAACTAAGCTCAGTATTTCTTGTAAATACGCTATCCATTGTGTGGTTGGTCTTATGCATTGGATACAAATCAAAACTCTGATGACAATCAGTCAGATATGCTGTGTCTGCATAATCGCTCATATACAGATGGAAATTGAAGTCTGTAAATAGGGTAAACTAACAATCTCTATAGTAGACTCCATAAAGTTATGAACAGTTGTGACAAAACTCGTTCTCAGGCCTGAAGCACGATATAGTTACGTGCCGTGGAATAGGGAGACCTCATTCAAATTAATGTTGAATAAGAAGGCCTCCCCGTATTGGTGTGGAGCAAGGCTGAAGGAAGCCCTAAAATGACTACAGTAAATTAGAGCTACTCCTCCTCCCCATTTACGTTGTCTACCTACTTGAAATATTTTATAACCGTCCAGTATAGCAACAGTCAAATCCGGATAGGAAGAAGGGGTCCAACCAAGGAATACTAAGGAATACTAAATCGGGGTGATATGAGCCCATAAACTCGGCAAAGTCTGATGATTTTTTGCCAATGATTGTTCATTCAAAAGTACACAGTGAAGAGAATCATCTGGTCTTCTTAAAGGTTGGGTCGCCCCACTGGAGATTTCTGCCAGAATCATGCTATTGCTGAGGCCGGGAGTGAAAGAGAAGAACATTTCTGATACCTAAAGAGGTTGCCATTCAAACTACAGCTGTGAGCATCACAGCCATTGTACTTACAATTCAGAACAATGTCCCATAGTTCCTTGTTAGTGCATGGGGGCAAACGACCAGGGGTCCTGGTGCTTGGTGTTGTCCAGCTGTGGACGGGTGCAGACGGGCTTGCCTTTGGCGCGCCAGTGGCATGCCCGCTGCGCGCATCTGCTGCACAGTGCTGGTCATTCACCGTAAGAAGGCTGGCATATGGACCTGGTTGTGGCCAGCCTATACGAATACCCATAACACCTTAGAGGCGGGAAAACGAAAGGGTGAAAGAACAGAGCAAACTGCTTCCTCGCACACAAACCAGACATGGTGGTCTGGGTTTCTTCCATCCACTCCTCTTGGAGCCTCGGAAGTACACTTTTCATCTCCGTAGTCCCTCTCCAGCTCGCAATGCCTTGGGCTCAAATTGATAAGGAGGCCTAATTTTCGTAAACTCTCTAGCACTGCCAAGTGATTTCTGAGCACAAGACGGTGGAACACAAAACAAATAAATACATGTTGGCAGCTGACAGAAATTCTTGTCGGTTTTGCAGATCTCTTATCTACGTGAAATTGCAGAACTTCAAATCAAGATAAACTCAATCGGCCACTCATTTTTCAAACGAATCTAATCGGCACCCTATGCCTTTTCATGAGAAACCCTTGCCTCGGCCAGTACATGCGGCCGGGCACTTTGAAAAGGCGAGTTTGCGTTGGCATGCACGCTGGTTGCCTCATTCCAGTCCTGTTGTTAAGTTGTGTGAAGGAGAGGAGGCGGCTGTACTGGCTCCAGTGAGACCCCGGCCTCCTCTCTCAGTCAAGAGACTAATGCGGCTGATGTCACAGCGGCAGCCTGAGCTTTTGGAACGAGTTTCATTTGCTTTTCAGAGGCAGCCTGGCACAAATGCCAGTCTCTGCGAGAATCAAGCGTCTCCGCCTTTCTCTAGGTGGGTGACAGTTTGTTATTCCAAGTGCCATTTAAGGATGAGGTAAGAGTCAGCGTAACGTATTTATAATGAGCTCAATACGTGCTGATGTTAGATCGATAGCTTTGTTAAACCCTTAATTTAATCAAAGTCTAAATTAGCATTGTAGAAAGTAGGACACGAAGCAATCGTGCATAACGTTTGAAATGCACGATGGACAAGGGCCAGTGTGCGTCAGGAACACGAGAGAACAGAGGCGGGCTTTTATAGAGAGTCCGCCGCCTCAGCGCAGGGCCAGGCGCTTGATGTGATGCCTCTGCATTGTCTCAAGTAAATTCATTTAACCCCATACTTCTCCGAGTTAGTTTTCTATTTTATACAGCTCGGAGGCGACCCTTGCTCGCTGTTGCCGAGATGTATTGTCTGAAAATTAAGCTGGAGGAAAAAATATTGGGTTAAAGCAATGGATAGATTTTCCACACGCAGGCGCATAAAGAGCGGCACGCGGCTGTGCGCGGAGGCAGCGAAGCCTATCACGATGGGACCCAGAAAAGCGAAGCAACAATTGAACCAAGGTCGAAAAGATAAGCTTCAAATTTGTCAACTTTTTAGAAAAAGATACAGTTAAAAAAACAAATTATCTGCTGATCCACGCAAATGATGTTGGCGGCTCCCACACTCTTCTAAATTCAGGAGGCCCAGAAATTCTTATCAAGTCAGTGTGCTGTAGCTGCAAACACGTTTTATTTTAGAAACAAAAACAATCTGTTCCGACGAGAATGACGAACGAAGTGAGAAATGATTATCACGATTGTTTGTAGACAGAAAATATCCTTTACGCAAGTGGCAGCACACAGCATAACCAAGTGCCTGTCTAGAGAAAGACACAGTGCCTCTTTTTTATAGGTCAGTCCAGCGCTAACAACGAGAGGACATTTTTGGGTCCAGTTTGGAAACTTTGACGAATACAAATTATAGTAATTACTTGCCGAAAAAAAATACTTCAATACCCCATCAGGGGTAGCAAGCACTACATAAATGCAAACCTTTTATCCCTCTCTGCTATCCTTCTCAATTCAAATAACTGACTAATATCCACCACTCAAATTACTTTCATATTTCACTATACTAATTCAACACTAATCCTTTAAGGGTTCTGGAGTAGTGTGCGACTCGCCAAAAAAGCGCTTCAACACCCCACCAGGGGTAAAACGGCCTATATTTATGTAAACCTTATTCCCTCCTCTATCCCTTCGCTACTCTTCTGAATCCAAATAACTCACTAACATATCCACCGCTCAAATTAGTTCGCTATCCTAATTCAAGACTAATCCTTTATGGGTTCCCGAGTAGCGTGCTACTCACTGAAAACACGGTTTGACGCCTCGTAAGGGGTCGTAAGCGCTATATAAACGCAATTACAATACAATACAATCAGGACTGGAGTCGGGGTACCACGCGGGTGGACGGCATCCCTCCACTTATTTTATCGGGTGGACGCCGTCCCCCCTGCCAAACAGCTGGACTTCACTCCTTGCCCTCTCTGGTACGAGGAGCTCAGAGCTCACAGCACGCTGCTCACGCACTGATTTCTCAAATGCAATTGCATCTAAGGGGTGAGCGAGGGGAGACAATGAGCCCAATGGTGCAAGCCACCTTTCGTGACGTCACTTCCTGCCGTGACGTCACATCCGCTGACAGCGTCCCCCCACTTCTTTTTTTAGGACTTGTGCCCTGAATACAATACAGAAGAGAAAAAGTGGGAATGTGCAGCAAAAATACATATACTTTAGCTGCTAAAACCATTTGCTAGCTGTATGCCACAACTTCTGCACTATTTTGCATTAATCGCCATGAACTCCTGTTCTACAAGTGCAGCACGCTTCACCCCGACCTACATTGATTCATTACAATTTGCACGAGCAGTAAGCCTGCCAGACACACAAGATTTCCTGCAGACCACAAACATACTCTTAAGAGACTGACGGACGTACATGACTTGAGAGTTAAAGTCGCAGCAAAACCCATGAGCTTCGAAGAGACAGTAAACTTCATTGCCTGATGTATTTTGCTTCATATAGTTTTTAGCACCGATAAATAACACAGAGTTTAACATTATGGACGTGTAACATGGTTCTCTGTTTGAGCATCTGTCCTGTTCCGACTGAATTCCATAATCATAGTGAAGGATGGCTAGCTCTAGGGCTTTAACCTACATACGCTTGGCTAGTCAATAAATTAACCAACCGAGTCATGAAAAAATATTTGACTACTACTTTGATTTTTTGCAGTACTCCAATGCAGCCCTACTGATGTCAGCATTACTGTTTCATTATCACAAGTGGGTTCACACGAACTTGGAGACAGGGGTTTGCTGTTGAGGAAACCTAGAAGCATTGTTATGGTCTGCTGGAAAGGTTGCATATTTCAATCAATAGCGCTTCTGTTTCAAGTCATTAGAACGAGTAGCCAATCAAGATCTGGTTACCCAATGCTATCAGTGGCGGCTGCCTCTGAACAGTGGTGGTGAGTCAGGGGGTTGGCGGCGGGTGGAAAAAAAACAGACCTTCTCCTCCGTTGCAGCCGCCGCACGCCTCTCCTCCATCTGCTGGCAGCACCGGAGGCACCCAGGCTTCCAGATTCTCCCAGCCAATCACAACGCTGCCTGAGCAGTATCGTGATTGGTCTGAGAGGCGTGTTTTGCTGCTCAGGCAGTGCCTGGGTGGCTGGGCATGTTCTCCACTGGGCTGCGCAACACAGCCCAATGGAGAACATGCCAAGTGCGCATGACGGTTCAGCCAGCCTTAGAGGTCGGTCAAGCCGTCATGCTCATGTAGGGAGGGGGTGCAAACTGCTCCTGCTCCCTCTGTGGTGAGCCAGCCCCTCCCCGCACAACCTGGCAGGAGCAAAGCAAAATAAAATTATATTAACTTCCAGTTATTACCATTTTATTTTTGATTTGCACTTCTCAAGGAGCAGTGGGGAACACTCCTCCACCTTGGTGGAGGAGCCGCCACTGAGTGTTATGATTTAACAAAAAAGGGACATTCTTTTGTTTCCCACTGTTGTAACATCACACTGGTAAGCGCTCAATTCCTCTGTGTTCCCCTTGCCTGCTGCAGTCTGTTGAGACTCAAGAGAGGAGGCAAAATAGTGGTTGTTGACTCACCTGCCTGTCTCCCTCTCTCCTGGTTCTCCACAGACCCAAAGGAGATAGGAGAATAGAGGTGGCACTCTGTAACTACCGACTGTTGCATTCCCTTCCAGCCACAGGACCCTGCAGGGCCACACTGAGAAAGAATTGAAATCTGCTTTAACAGCAGGGGTAAGTCCTCCGCTATGGTGGAGGAGCGCCTTCACGGCCCCAAACATCAGTAAGGGAGAAAACAAGCCTTTCCTGCTGAGTCTTAGAGGCGAGGCTTGGGAGGTGACGGCACTGAGGCGAGTGGTAGTGCACTCCCTTCACTGTGCATGATGGTTTGGCTGGCCGTATTACTCCGGCCAAACCATCATGCGCAGTGAACCTCTCTCCAATCCCAGCTGCATTGCTGGGGTCGCAGAGAGCAAGCACAAACCCTCAGTCTGTCCTGGAGCGCAAATCAAGGGCGCTCTGGCCAATCCTGAAGTTGCTCTCATGCAAGAGCAGCTTCAGGATTGGCTGCAGGGCAGGCTGGGAGGCTGTGCCTGAAGAAGAGAAGCGCAGCGCGGAACGCAGCTGCCTGAGGTCAAGGTTAAAAAAAAAATAGATTCTTTTATGTTTTCTCCCCTCCTTTTGCTACCCCTATGCCACCCCTCCAACCCCACCCGCCCCGACACTCGTAGTAAACACCGGCCGCTACTGTCTGACAGGCTAGGCTCACCTAGCCTGTCAACACACCCTCAGCGCTCTGCTCCACGTAGATCAGAAAGAGCTGCTAGAGTGGAAGGGACAGAGATAGTGGTAGGTAGCAGAAGATCAGGTTTTCTTTTTATTGACGGGGTGGGAGAGGCATACAAGAGAGAGGTGGGGTGGGTGGTGGAAAATCATGTATTATTTTTCAATATTTTAGAGTGGGGGGATTTGAAAGAGTGGTGCGGGTAGGTGGCATCACACACTGATTTTTTTAAATTTTGGTAATTGAAGGGTAATTGCAGAAGGTGGTGGTAGATGGCAGAAGACTAGGTAGTGGGTTTTTTACATTTAGGAGGGGAAGGTTAGAACAAGTCATATATGGCTGCCACATTACTCATCTGCCTCTGCCTAGCACTTGTAAGCAGGGGCATATTCAATTGGATGACCATACTTATCATCAGGTTGTAGATGGTCAGAAAGAGAATTAGAGGGATTTTTTTACCCTGAGTGTCATCATTGACAACTCGAGCTTCTCTCTCATTGTCTATCTGAAGTAATTCAGAACCCATCAGTAAAAACATCCTCAGTTACCTGCCTAAATGTTATGTGTTGGGCCCACATCAATCCTCTTTTCTAACAGCGTTTTCAAAATGCTGTTAATCTTTGAATTGTATCTTTGCGATGAGAGACAAAGCTTGCTTTCTACCTTTGTGACTTAACAATGCTCAATACTGGCACTGGACCCTGCCTCCCTCTGTCTATGTTTATTTTAGTGTTTAAAATACCACAATTTAAAAAGCCTACTCACAATAGTGGATCTGACCAGAATGCACGTTTAAAATAAAATTGGAAATGGATAAATAACAATAAAGGGGATTTTTCAACGCGAGATTCTGTGCGACAATATAAAAAACCCAAGCTTTACTTTTGTTGTCTATTTCCTGTCAGTCAGAGTCCATCTGTGACAAACATTACTGTTATTCACAGTTACCTATTTTTATATACTTCTGAATTTTACACCTTATAGCTTAGCTTTCTTGACAATAGTGATGGTATTTTGCTGTTATTGTTTTGGGGAGGTTCAGTGGTGCTTGCAGTAAGAATCACAATGGCTAAGTCTATCAGTGATGGATACATATCTGTGAGCCATTCTTTTGGGACCATGGGTAGGACCTCCTAAAGCCAAACCTGGAGGTATGGCATTTATAAATAAACTCAACAAAAGATCACATCAGTGAGACTATGATTGAGTATGTGAGAACAGTGGCATGTTCACCACACCCAAACAACAAAACCAGTGGCACAGTGTGCAACCTTTATCTACAAACTCATACAGGTGAAAGGGCGAGATTTTGATCGATACCTTATCTCTATTGATCCAAACCTCGTTCTGGTCGACTGAACCTTTATTGCCTGTCTTGGAAGGAAACAGTACACCTATCTGCAAATTAGTTCACCCAAGAAAGGACTCTACTCTCAAAGATCACGGACAACTTCTAGGTTTCAAAAGTTTATTGTAAAGATATAATGAGCTGCAAATACAAGCATCTCAGAATGAGATTCACGAGATACACAGGTCCAATTACATACATGTGCTCTCGAAATGCCCTCAGACGAGCAACAGAAATCACTAACACAAGTTCTAAAAATAGCAAAGCTATCAGCATAGACGCATATCTCTCCTTCATTTAGGTTGGAGGAAAACAAACACAGGTTAGGCGTCCCTACCCTGTTCTAGATGGTATCCCTACTTAACCAAATCCCAACCTAACAAAGGTGTCAGCAATGAATGACCCCCAAGGGAAGTCATCCACTCTAAGTCTCTTGGTGAAAACCTAAAGTTCTCCAGTCATGACCCCTCACTGCCTACCCATCCGCTCTCTAAAGGGTCCTCAGGTCTCTGCTCTAACTCCACCCAGGGGTGCTGTCCCTAATACAAAACAGTCAACAACATTTGAGACGCCCCTTGCGAAACGCCTCTCACGTGGTGCAACTTCAGGCTTTTTCCATGATGCTTTGTATTGGGCCTCAGACGTTAGAATTGACCTTGCTTCTCAGTCTCTTCTCCGGCCCGCTGATACCCCTTAAACATTCCAGAACCCTCCTCCATGTCTGGGCCGTCTACTGAACAGGCCTCTATTCATTCACTTATAATTGGATCCCCCCTTTCCTGTTGCAGACAGATATCTGCCGCCAAGAACCCAACTCTCATAGACTTCTAAAAAGGCTTGCAACATTTCTCAGCCCAGACATGTACGTGTAAATCAATGCTAAAACATTTCAGGCCTACAATATTTCACATTATGATTATAGCATTCAATTTCTTCATTTAATTAAAGCATGTTAAAACTCTTATTCTATTATTTAGAAAACATTACTCTAAATCATGGCCCATTAATACAATGACCAAAAACGTTAAACAATCTGTGTCGTGAAAAGAAACACCTTCCCTTTTAGCTCCAGCTCTGGCCCTGAGACCTACCACGTTCTGCGTTTTACCACAGACCATCTTATATGTTAACAGCTACACGACATAGATTCAAAATAATCACGTCTAATAAAATCATATAATGTCACACATTTCTGTATTAATTCCACTTCTACTTAAATCTCTATATTAGCTATACATTTAGAATATAATTTCAGATACTATTAGCACTCATGGCATTTCTCTTCATGAATTATGCTCTCTATAGGTAAGTGTGATGTACTCATATATTTATATCAGTTTGCGCTCTCTCAGTTCCCCCCTTTGATGACCTCTCGGGGTCATCACTAACATTTAAACTGCAGTTATTGCTGGCATTCTCTGCGCTTCCAGAGCTCTCAGGCTCCTGTACTGATTATCTTGTATGGCAGCCAATCTTTGCAACTGTTCTCTTTGGGCCCTTTCTGACCTTCTTGCTCTGTACCATTTGAATACCCTCACCAATCCCCACAATATTATCCCACAGATCAATATTATGATGATAGGCTTTAGGATATACCAAATAAAGCTTTTGCCTAAGGTGGAAAACCACCCTCCAACTGTACTCATTCCGTGGCCCACCTTTTCCCAGACATTTTCTCTACTCAAGTCTTCGATCTCTTTGTGTATATTAGTTATGTTCTTAATAACTTTCTCAAGGGGTTTTGAAAGGTCTGGAATGTAAGTGCAACATTCCTGAACCTTCAAAGCCTTACAGACTCCGCCCTCTTTTGCTAATAAGACATCTAATGCAAGCCGATTTTGAAGAACCATAGCCCTTATCGATTGCATCTCTCCTTCTACCAGCATTAAGGACTGAGCAGTGCTGGCAGACAACCTGTCGACAACTGTTGCCAGTCGTCTAATTTTAACATCATTAAGGATTATTCCCAAAAGAGGGAACATAGCTCCAAAGACATCTCCAACCATTTCTGCATCGCCTAAATCTCTCCTTCCCCTCGATGATGTCTGGCCCTCAATGATCAATAAGTCTTGTGCATGATATATTTTGGGGAAGACAATTGCCAAGTAACATGATCCATACCAGTTGTCAGGTAGTCTCACGTAAGCATTTCTTCCACATACAAAATACACATTTGGAATCACTTGCATTCCCTTCAGGAAATCCTTAGTGTAGTACTCTAAATTAAAAGCATGTTCACAGTCAACTTCACCCACGTATACATTTTCATAATACGTTTTGGCTCGGTGAAGACATAACTTTCCTTTCTGCGCTTTATCTAAAGCTATTGGACCACTACTACCCTTTTTCTTGTGTGACTTCTCTTCCTCGGTCCAATCTAATTTCCCTTGTCCTGATTTTTTCAAAATCTTTTGTCTCCTGTAACGATCATCCACCTGCCCTATGAACTTTTTCTCGACTTCTGACACCTTGCATGTCAGATTATTTCTACGGGCATGTGAAGTATCTAAGGTAATCCAAGGAATGAAGAATTTGGCCAATCTGTCTTCACTCTTCCAGTAATCCCATTTATTCATCTGCTTATAATTCGGGACTTCTGGCAATACAGAATCATAATTGGAGAAATAGTATTCAAAACTATCTCTCTCATAAAATATACTAAGCAATAAGCTACATGTAATGCCATATGTCAGAGGGAGGTGATGATATCGAATTCCTTCATCTACAGACGCAGGCAACTGCATGCAGACGTAGCAATCCTTAACCTCCATGGCATCCACGTATTCATACAAAAGTTTAGCATAAGCATTTGACCTAAAGTCTCCTTGGGACTCGTCTACATGTAACCTGCGGGCTTCTGCAGCCAATAACGCTTTCTCTTGAGTGTTTTCCCTTTTCTCACCTGCAACAGTGGGTGTAAGTGTTACTACAGAATTCGCATCAGTTACCTTTACCTCTTCCTCATGTCCCTTTACATAAGAAATTGTTACCACTAAAGCTATTAATATTATCACTCCTACTATTAGTGTACCTATTATACATTTAGCTCTGCGGTTCGGGGTGCCGGCCTCCATTTCGTCAGACAATCTAGCTTTTCCCTTTCTTTTTGCAAAAAAAAGTTCTTTTCCTCTCGTTCCTTTACAGTCTCTTTCAATCCTTTTTTGTCTTTAGAATCCACACAGCTGGAGGCTGACAGCCTTTTTCGCAAAAAGTCCTTTCACAGTTCAAAAAGACAACCCTAGCCCTTCTCCATCCACTCAAGGGGTTCCCTAAAATTCTCTGCTTCCTGGGCGCTAGGTAATCTTCTTTTCTTCTGCTTGCTTTATTTACAAAGTCCTTTAACAATCGACTATTAGATTTGTGGTTGCAGCTTCAATAGCATAGTTCAATATTTCCATGCGAAGAGTATGCTCTTCATGTGCTGTTATCGTGGTACCAAAGTCGGGGAATTTCAATTCTGTAAGAAACATGTGTTTTAACTTGCTGAGGCGGGGAGGTCTGGGGAGCACGAATGTTAGTGACCCTTCTTGTTCGACACCGGGTACCAACAGTTGTATTTCCACGGTGATAATGGGCTCAGAACTGGACACCACCACCGCTCGGATCCTCCCTGTCTCCGGTTTCACAGACATTTGTCGCCAGATATGTCCACTCAGGTGTGGAGTATCTTCTGTTAGGCACACGCACTCTTCTTGACCTTCTTCGGTCCGGTGCCTCAGCGCCCTGAGCACCTTCTTCTGGGTCTGAGTCTTCTGATATCGGAGGAAGGGTTGCTTCTGGAGTTGACCTCAGGCTAGAACTTCTTCTTTGCGGCCAATTTGCTTCTCCACGTGCCCTTCTACTCCTTCTCCTTCTGGTCTGTTCTCGCTCTCTTTCAGACCTGTCAGGGTCAGACTCGTACTCCCAGCTGTCTTCTCCTTCCGTAGCGTCTTCTGTTTCGCTGTTGTACTGACCGTCCTCAGCTTGATCAGACTCGTTCCCTGCTTCCACTGGCACCTCTACAGCTTGGCTAGCCCCCTCTATGGCTTCTTGGTCCTCAGCTGGACGTCCATCCGAGAGAGGAGCTGTTTCCAGAGGTGCTGGAACCCTTTTCGTATGCGACGCGTGTATCCAGTTGGGCAGGCCTCCCACCTTTACAGCTGTACTTGTGATCAGGATGACCTGGTAGGGCCCACGCCAACGAATATCCAAGCAGCTTCTTCTCACATGTTTCTTCACCAGGACCCAGTCCCCAGGATACAGGTCATGGCAAGGGCCCTGGCACGCTGGAACCTCTGCAGCCTGCACCTGAAGGGACACAGAACGCATGGCGTCAGACAGCCCCTTACAATAGTCCAGGATCATATCATCTGTGATATTTAACAGTGCAGTAGCTGGAATAGATGGCAGTCTCATTGCTCTCCCCATTAACACCTCATGTGGTGACAACCCTGTTCTTCTGTCTGGGGTACTACGAAGGCTCATGAGTACCAATGGCAGGGCATCAGGCCAACTCAGGGTCGTTGAGGAGCAAACTTTCGCTATTCTGGACTTGATCGTGCCATTAATTTGTTCCACAATTCCTGAGGCTTCTGGTCGGTAACTGCAATGGAGCTTTTGGTCTATATTCAGTGCAACACAAATCATCTTCACAAGCTCGCTGTTAAAATGTGTTCCCCTATCTGATTCCAAAAAGGCCGGCACCCCGAAACGAGGGATAAGTTCTCTAAGCAGTAACTTAGCCACTGTGAGGGTGTCGCACCTACGTGTAGGGTATGCCTCAACCCATCTGGAGAACACACAAACAACCACCAGGACATAGCGGAGGCGGTTGCATCTTGGCATTTCAATGAAATCTATCTGCATTCTGTTGAATGGACCTCCAGACCTTCCTATGTGACTTAGTGCAACTGGTGTTCTTTTCCCTACATTCAGCTGCTGGCAGGTCACACAACGCTGGCACACTGCTTCTGCTGCTATTCTAAACTTAGGATTGTACCAAGTCTGTCTAAACACTCTCAGCATAGCATCTCTCCCTAAGTGTACGGGACCATGTATGAGTCTAGCCATTGGACTCACCATCTCATTGGGCAACACTGCTCTGCCGTCTGCTGAGACCCAAAAATGAGTCTCACCCATTACACATCCTGCCTTTACCCATGTTTCCTTTTCTGAATCAGGAGCATTTTCTTGCATGGTTGACAATTCATCCCAAGTATCAACAGTTTCCAGTATCATGGCTAATTCAGTTCTTACATTTATTCCACCCACATCCACCTCTGTGAAAGAGTAACCTTGTTCTGCGCAATACCGCGCAACTTCATCAGCATATCTATTGCCTTTCGAAACAAAGTCCTCATTTTTGGTATGTGCGATGCACTTTACAACTGCGATACTTGCTGGACATTGCAATGCTTCTAACAACAGGCGCACAAACTCTCCATTGCGAATGGGAGAGCCTGAAGAAGTCATGAACCCTCTTTGAGACCATAACTGCCCGTAATCATGAACTACCCCAAACCCGTATTGGCTGTCGGTGTAGATGGTGACTCGAATTTGATTGCCTGCTAAGCAAGCACGTGTTAGGGCAATAATCTCGGCTACCTGAGCGGAGTTTACTCCTTCCAGGCACCCTGCTTCCACAACTCCTTCAATTGTACAAACAGCATAAGCTGCTCTCAACTGCCCAACTTCGTCTCTTACACATGAGCCATCGACAAAGAAAACTTCGTCTGGGTCGGTCAGTGGCTCATCTACGATGTCGGGTCTGGGTTTGGTGCATAGTTCTGTCACATCGAGACAGTCATGGTCTGTATATTCATCATCATCATCAATATCATTTGGAAGTGGCATTAAGGTAGCAGGGTTCAAAACAGAGCATCTCTTGAGGGTCACGTTCTCTGCAGCAAGAATAACTTGCTCATAGCGCGTGAGCCTGCTATTGGTCAGATGCTGTGTTTTGGTCCTGGTCATCAACAGTTCAACAGAATGTGGCACGCACACCTCTAACGGGTGCCCCATGACGATATTTTCACATCTCTCAATGCTGACACCCGTTGCAGCAACGGATTTGAGACATCCGGGCAACGCTGCGGCTACTGGGTCTAAAGTAGCTGAGAAATAAGCAACTGGTCTACGGGCATTCCCATGGATTTGGACCAACACAGACAACGCACAACCTTCTCTCTCACAACAGTAAAGAAAGAATTGTTTATTGTAATCAGGCATTCCCAATGCCGGAGCACGACACAGGTCCTCTCTCAGCTGTAAGAATGCCATCAAACAGTCTTTGTCCCATGGTACCGGATCACTCACCTCCTTGTGCGTCAGTTTTTGCAAAGGTTTTGCTTTCAGTGAAAAGTTCACGATCCACTGTCGGCAATAACCCACCATCCCTAGGAACATCCTGACCTCTCTCTGGGTCTGAGGCGCATTCATTTTCATGATCGCCTCTATCCTATCTGGTGACACTTTTCGTTTGCCTTTCTCAATTCTGTGTCCCAAGTACTGCACTTCTGTCAGGCAGTACTGCAATTTTCCCGGGGATACCTTATGCCCATTGGCAGCTAGGTGATTTAACAAAGCAATGGAGTCTTCCCTGCAAGCTTCTTCTGTGTCTGACGCCACAAGGAGGTCGTCTATGTACTGGACCAGAACTGACTTCTGGGGCAGCACTAGACTTTCAAGATTTTTCTTCAGAAGCTGGTTAAAGATCGATGGACTCTCTGTATACCCCTGAGGGATACGACACCATGTTAGGACGCGATTTTCCAGCTTAAATGCGAAAAGAAAATGGCTATCTTCGTCCAAAGGGATCGAAAAGAAAGCCTGACAAAGATCTATCACAGTGAACCACTCAGCTTGGAATGGAATCTGAAACAGTATCACTGATGGATTCGGTACCACTGGACAACATGAAACGACTATGTTATTAATCTTTCGAAGGTCCTGCACTATCCGAAATTTCCCATTCGGTTTCTGCAGGCCCATAATCGGGGAGTTACATGGACTACCCACGATTTCTTTCAGTATTCCCTGTTTAATCATGGACTCGATCACGGGTTTTATGCCTGCAATCGTTTCTGGAGTCAATTTATACTGGGGTGTTCTTGGGAACTCAGCATGCGGTTTCACTACAATTTTCACTGGATCCACCCCTTTGACCAATCCAATCTCTTCCCCAGTGAAATCCCATACCTCTGATGCCACTGTCTCTCTCAAATCCCAGGGAAGCTCGTCTACTGTCAAAGTAGGGTACAGCTCCACACATATTCTTGAGTTTGCAACTTTGAAATCTGCATCATCATCATTAGTCAATACCTCCACTCCCTGGGGTGTACAATATATAGTACAATTCAATTTGCACAACAGGTCTCTTCCTAGCAGACACACAGGGCTTGAATCGCAAACCACAAATTGGTGCTCATCGCTGTACTTCCCTATTTTCACCTGTACCGGTTCTGTCAATTGGCTGGTTATTCTCCTGTTTGCGACCCCTACCACCTGTATGGTCTCTCCAGACATGGGCAGGTCTGGAACTGCAGCTGATCTGAGCGTGGATCTAGTGGCTCCTGTGTCCACCAGAAATGTCGTAGGGCACCCTGCTACTTCTGCTTCCACATAGGGTCCCCTCTGATCTACCTCTAAGGCTGCCCCGAGGGTGCAGTCTTCTCTTTCCACTCTCTGTCCGGTTAATGGGTCCACATAATAGCATTCTTCACCTTCCACAAACAGGGGCATTTGTCTATAGGTCTTACCCATACTCCCTACTCGAGGAGGTTGCGGGAACTGGGCTCGGGGAGGAGCCCCCCCCCCTTTGAGCACCTTTCCTTGGTATGGCGTCGCCCCTCTCATAGGTGCGCTCTGGACCTCTTCCTCCTCTATCTCTTGCTCTCCGATCTCTACATTGTAAGGGCACTCGCGTTTCCAATGCCCCAACTCGTTGCACTGGTGGCACCTAGTCGTTTTCTTCAAGGTAGCTATGTCTACTCTGGGTCTAAAGGTAGTACTCTCCTCATTACCCTTGTTCTGACTGTACTGCTTCTTACCTCCTGTACCTGTCCCTTGCTGCTGTTGTTGCGGTCCCCCCTTCCCTGCTGTCTGCAATTGTACCACCATCAGCTTCTCTTTTAGTTTCTTAGCCTTGGAGTCTACCTCATCACAGCAGTACCTGGCATATCTCAGTATTTCATCTAGGGGTTTACTTTGCCAACAAATCGAGTGTTGCTGAATCATTAAACTAATATCCGGTCTCAGTCCCAGGACGAACTTGGACACGAATTGCCCTATATCCTTTGGATCCATTACATCCAAGCCGCTATACTGTTTAAACGCTTTCAGCAATCTCTCGTAATATTCGTGAACTGTCTCTTTGGGTTCCTGTCTCGTTCTGTCTATTCTGACCCAATCTATGTCTTGCATTGGCACTTTTTCTTTCAGCCAAGTCATCACTCTCTCGAATTTTGCCATCACGATCTCGGACGGCCCATTAGTCCTAGCATCTCTCTCTGGCTCCGTTGTGGGCCACTCAGCGCTAACCTTGCATGCTGTCCACAGATCTCCTGGTACTACAATGTCAAACAGCGTGTTCAGATCTATCCATAGGACTTTTGAGATCTTTACAAACCTCTCGACTTGCTTGTACCACTCCACGGGGCTCTCCCGTAACTTGGGGAAAGATGTGGTAAAAGCAGCTAAATCTCCCCTACTCCAAGGGACATGTACATAGCTCCCATTGGCAACTTCACGCAAAGGGTAAGCTTCTATTCCCTGCTGTCCTGGTGTTATACCAATCATGCTTCTTCTGCCGGTCCCTTTCTTGGACCACCTCTCTTCCCATTTATCTAGTGCCCTCCATGTCCTTATTCCAGTAATCAGCTCCCTTATGTGTGTTTTCAGCCCAATCGTTCTCCTCTCATCTAGGTCCCGATCTGAGTAATGTAGCCTGTGGTTACCCTGTAATGCTTTGGTTCTTGACAAGTCCACCATATATTTGCCTGCTAGTTCGACTAACTTCTCATGGACTGCTCTCGCCTTTCGTGTGATGTCCTTTGCCATATACAGTATTTCATCCTGTTCATACATTTCCATTCTTTCTAAAGGCAGGGTACCATCTACCATGTCATCCAGATCTGACCTTAAGCTGGAGACATCAAGTCTCTTGGCTTTTATCTCAGCTCGCAATATGTCTTTCGAAGGGGGCTCACTGGTCTCCCTACCATCCCAACTTCGAGCTCTGCGTTTGGGCTCAGGAGAATTAATGGGTGGCCTCCCTTGCTCCCATCTCTCCAGGTCCCATGCTCGGCCATCCGATCTTGGAAGGTGATGGAACACGGGCCTTTTATCTCTACTCTCTCTCTGCCCACTCTCGTCTTCTTCTCTCCTCTCACCGCACATCTCTCTGTTATTTTCCCTCTGGTCGCTACACTCCCTTTGCCTCGTATCGCTCAGTATCCGATACGATCCTTCCTGGTTCCCCATATTCCCTGGGCTGCGCTCATTTCTGTCATCACAGGGACTATGGTGCGACCTCTCACAACTCCCATTCTGTTCTCTGGTGCCAGGCACACAGTGTGGACACTCAAAGCTGTTCCTGTACTCTTGCGTTCTCCTCTCCCCTTCACTGAGTGTTGGGCACGCCACCCCTCCACTCCCGGGGCCCCCGTTTTCCAGGTCTGTTCTACCTCCATTCCGGGCCCAATGGGTGACTCCCCTACTCCCTCTACAGTCCCACTCCGGGCTACTCTCCCCAGCCCCGCAGTGAGTTCGTGCTCTGCTGTCCTGACTTTCCCTTTCTGCTTCTGCAGCATTGATGCACTTTTGAGCCTTCACTGCCTCATCCCACTGCTTCATGTACTCATTTAGCTCTTGAAAGGATTTTCGTCCAGATCCCCTCAGATCCATTGGCCATCTAGGGCCCCCAGGATCTCCTCCTGGGTCCCCTGCTGTGTGCATCGGGGTGCTCCACTCTCTGGGTATCGGCATCTGACTTGGGGAATTAGTGGTATCGTTCCTCCTTGCCTGCTCTGCTCTTTCTCTGTCTTTCCGTTTCCGTTCTTCCCCTTTTGCTCTCTCTTGGTCATATATCGATATTATAGGACCTATGGTAACAGGTACCTGTAGTGCATCTGGTAATGGGTAGGATGTGGCGCTTTCCGTTTCCGGTGCTCTTTGTACCACAAACCTACCGACTACCTGTTGCACCTGACTAGGCTGGAGCAACTCTTTCTTTGGCTCAGGATCCCACTCTGAACTGGGAAGCGGTCTATGCTCTCCTGCATTGCCCCCCTTTTCTCCTTCAGTATTCTCGACCTCTCCCCCTGCTCTATTATACGGGGGTGGCCTGTCTGTCAGTAATCTGTTTATCAGGCTGTCCTCTGTTTCGCTCTCATCATCCTCTTCTAGGGGGCTTTTATTTACTGGCGCCTCTAACACTGGGTACAGTTTATTTATTTCCAAATTATGCACTCTCCATCTTTTAGCATCCGCATCCCACCTGGCATCCTGTACTGCCCTTACCGAGCGTTTCACCCTTTCTTGTCGTCTGTTCATATTCCTTTCATGCGCTGCCCTAAGCCATGCTTCAAGGGCTTCAAACTGGGTTGGTCTAGGCAAGGGTCTCTTTGAGGTCATGATTGATTTCAATCGATGTAACACCTCTAATCTGAACGTCCCGTACTTCGGGAACGTCAGTTCCTCGTTTCCTTCAGTAATCTTACTCCACTCTGATATCCAAAGGATCGTATGCAACCCAACATTTACTGCCATATAACGAGCTGGCGTACCCTCCGGCGGGGCTTCTTCCCCTTCATACGATCCTCGCCTCTCTTTCTTAAACAGCGCTTTCAACCATTTAAAACACTTCATAATTATGCGCACAAAATCCAGCCTCGCTACTCTGTTTACTTCCTGATGACAATCCACCAATCCTGTCGCGGCTTTGCTAGCTTGGCCTATCACAGCGCGGTCTTTCTCCTGTTGGCCAATCACGTCGCGACCCTGTATGACGTGTTCGCTAGCTGGCCTATCACAGCGCGGTCTTTCTCCGGTCAGCCAATCACTGCGCGACACCACCTGACGTCTCTTTTCTCCGCTTCGCAGCAGCACCCCTCCTTTCTCAACTCGTCTCCCGGTTATGCATGCGTCCCATTCATACACTGAAAAATGACTACTTCCGACCAAGCGGTCACTTCTCTCGACTGTACGTCCACAGTCTATCTGTAATTGTCAACACAACTGACGAGATGTCTATCGTCTCTCTGATAGGTTACTTACACACACAGTAACTTCCGACCAGCGTCCGTTACTCACGCACTCACTCTTACGTTCCCCCTATCTCGGTCTCTCGGGTGATCAATGGTACCTCATGACCCCCTTCACACTAGTTGACAATTACTCTGGGTGTCCGATACACCCGAACCACTTAAGCTCTCTTTGAACTTAAGATTTCCACCGGTTGCGCGCGCTCACAACCTGTTCCACAGTCACTCTACAGACATTCAACTCCGCCAGACATTACAACATAGATACAATACAAAAACACCGCAATCTAACACGCATAACCCTTTATACTCACTCTCTCTGATACTGCTGCTTTTTCTGTCTCACGTCATCCGGATCTTCATCTGCGGGCTGTTCTTCCGATCATCGATTTCTAGGGGCCTTGGGGTAAGCTAACCTGGCCTAGGTCACCGTCCTCAAGAAGGCAACCATCCTCTATAGCTACCAACTGAAAGGGCGAGATTTTGATCGATACCTTATCTCTATTGATCCAAACCTCGTTCTGGTCGACTGAACCTTTATTGCCTGTCTTGGAAGGAAACAGTACACCTATCTGCAAATTAGTTCACCCAAGAAAGGACTCTACTCTCAAAGATCACGGACAACTTCTAGGTTTCAAAAGTTTATTGTAAAGATATAATGAGCTGCAAATACAAGCATCTCAGAATGAGATTCACGAGATACACAGGTCCAATTACATACATGTGCTCTCGAAATGCCCTCAGACGAGCAACAGAAATCACTAACACAAGTTCTAAAAATAGCAAAGCTATCAGCATAGACGCATATCTCTCCTTCATTTAGGTTGGAGGAAAACAAACACAGGTTAGGCGTCCCTACCCTGTTCTAGATGGTATCCCTACTTAACCAAATCCCAACCTAACAAAGGTGTCAGCAATGAATGACCCCCAAGGGAAGTCATCCACTCTAAGTCTCTTGGTGAAAACCTAAAGTTCTCCAGTCATGACCCCTCACTGCCTACCCATCCGCTCTCTAAAGGGTCCTCAGGTCTCTGCTCTAACTCCACCCAGGGGTGCTGTCCCTAATACAAAACAGTCAACAACATTTGAGACGCCCCTTGCGAAACGCCTCTCACGTGGTGCAACTTCAGGCTTTTTCCATGATGCTTTGTATTGGGCCTCAGACGTTAGAATTGACCTTGCTTCTCAGTCTCTTCTCCGGCCCGCTGATACCCCTTAAACATTCCAGAACCCTCCTCCATGTCTGGGCCGTCTACTGAACAGGCCTCTATTCATTCACTTATAATTGGATCCCCCCTTTCCTGTTGCAGACAGATATCTGCCGCCAAGAACCCAACTCTCATAGACTTCTAAAAAGGCTTGCAACATTTCTCAGCCCAGACATGTACGTGTAAATCAATGCTAAAACATTTCAGGCCTACAATATTTCACATTATGATTATAGCATTCAATTTCTTCATTTAATTAAAGCATGTTAAAACTCTTATTCTATTATTTAGAAAACATTACTCTAAATCATGGCCCATTAATACAATGACCAAAAACGTTAAACAATCTGTGTCGTGAAAAGAAACACCTTCCCTTTTAGCTCCAGCTCTGGCCCTGAGACCTACCACGTTCTGCGTTTTACCACAGACCATCTTATATGTTAACAGCTACACGACATAGATTCAAAATAATCACGTCTAATAAAATCATATAATGTCACACATTTCTGTATTAATTCCACTTCTACTTAAATCTCTATATTAGCTATACATTTAGAATATAATTTCAGATACTATTAGCACTCATGGCATTTCTCTTCATGAATTATGCTCTCTATAGGTAAGTGTGATGTACTCATATATTTATATCAGTTTGCGCTCTCTCACAGGTCAGGGTTATGACACAAGACAAACCCTTGCACCCAACCACACAGGGAGTATCATAAAGATAGCATGGAAAACAAAAGTGAGAACACATAGCTACCTACCAAGTCTAAAACAATAGTAGAAACAAATGCCTATTCGATTAATCGTGATATGGATCTCAGGACCAGTAATCACAATTGACACAATCAAAGGTTCAGGCTTAGGGTTACTAGACATAATTACCTCTTGTAACAGTCAGCTTTTGGGAAAACCCATCACAGATTCAAGGTCCAAAAATACCAGAGTGCATTTAGAAGTAGTCGAGGCTGTGTTATAAAATGGACATCTGTTATTAGAATTGAGTAAACAATGCACCAACAATATTATACATTTTTGTTTAAAAAAGCAGATTTACCTAGGATTTCAGAGAGCAAACATCAATTTGTCTACAACTAAAATCAGGTAATTTATTCCTTAGCGTTCACCCGAGGCACTCAACAAACATTTTATGTCTTTATATGTTTAGTCTTGTTCCCATCATAGATAAGAGTTTAGTAGGTTTATTTATGAAGTAACATTGAGTCCGATACGTTTGAGCATAAATCCCCCTCAATAGTGTGTTGTGTTCAACCACTGATCCAGTGTTGTTGTTATGATACCTTTAGTAATTTCTTGCCCTTTCTAGAAGTTTCATGCACTCTTAGTCGGGCAACACTTGGTGTGACCTTTCAACCACTCCGTGTATTAATATATTTACTTTTTACATTCAAGCAGTTGTTTTTATTCTTGTCCTCATCTCCCTAGTTCTCTCCTTCTTCGTTTCATTTTATTTTCATTATTTAATTATTGCTGCTCACCAGCAGTATCACTTCAAATAAAAGAATTATTAATGTAAATCCTCAAGTGTTCACTGTATTTTAAAGTTTTCAGTCACCACCAGAAGTCACCAGAAAAGTGCAAGAAAGTTAAATCAGTTATCGGAAATTTCCCTCTGAGCTAAGACGTAAAATGGCTTTGGAACATTGTCTTATTAAAAACAAGCATTGGCTATGCCACGATAATATGCTTGTGGATATAAAAAAAACAAGCATTGGCCAGGCCACGATAATATGTTTGTGGGTAGATTGTGTGCATACTCTAAAAGCATCAAACATTTTGGCTTTGTCTATGCTTGTTTAACCAGCACCAATTAGGAACAAGCACAGATGAAAGCATCAGAAAAATAAAATTCATGCTATTGAGACGCGGGGTTTTCTTTCCAGAAGTAACATTTTTCAGATGCCTTTGTCAGTGTTCACTCTCAATCAATCAACAGCATTTGTAAAGCTCAACACTGTCACCCCTAGGGGTATCTGGGCACTGTGTCTCTATCGAAGGGCCAGGTCTTGAGTCTCTTTATGAAGTCTTCCAGCGAGTGGGCTGTACGAAGCTGGAGGGGAAGGTCTTTCCAGGTTTTGGAAGTGATGTAAGAGAAGGAGCGGGCAGCGCTGTAGCTGCGACGGATGTGGGGGGGGGGGGGCGATGGCAGGTGAAGAGGGGCCCAGGTGTCTAGTCTAGTGAGTTGGTGGAAATTCAGTCGATGGTTGATGTAGGTAGGTCCTGGGCAGTGGAGGGTTTTGAAAGCATGTGTGAGGATCTTAAACTGGCATCTCTTCTGGATGGGTAGCCAGTGGAGATCTCTCAGGTGGGAGCAATATGGGTTAGTTTGAGGAGATCTAGGATGAGTCTGACTGCTGTATTCTGTATGGTCTGGAGTCTTCTGAGGAGATGGATGGAGGGCGTTGCCGTAGTCAAAACGGCTGGTGAAGAAGGCCTGAGTGACGGTCTTTTCAGTGTTGGATGGAATCTATCTGAAGATCCTGCAGAACATGCAAAGTGGCTGGAAGCAGAAACAGGTGACTGTGTTGCCCTGTCATTTAATAGTCAGTTGAGTGTCAAGGATGATGCAGAGGTTGCATTCATGGTCGGTCGCTGTGGGTGTAGTCTCGAGTTCGGCAGGCCACCAGTTGTGGTCCCATGTTGTGGTGTTCTTACCGAAGACCAGTACTTCAGTTTTGCCAGAGATGAGTTGGAGGCAGTTGTCTCTCTTCCATTTGGCTATGCTAGTCATTGCGTTGCAAAACTTGGTTTTGGCATTTGTCAGTGAGCGAGAGAATAACTTGGTGTTGTTTACGTAGGCCATTATGTTGAGTCCATAAGATCTGATGACATCTGCAAGGGGGTCATGTAGATGTTGAACAGGGTGGGGTTGAGGGATGATCCTTATGGTACGCCGCATAAGATGTCTTAGGGGGTGGAGATGAAGGGAGGCAGTTGTATGCCCTGTGTGCATCCTGTAAGGAAGGAGGATATCCACTTGAAGGCATCTAACTGTATGCCTATGTTGTAGAGTCTGTTGATCAGGGTGTTGTGAGAGATGGTGTTGAATGCTGCAGAGAGATCAAGGAGGATCATGGCCACAATTCCTCCATGGTCGAGGAGTGTTCTGATGTCTTCTGTGGCTGAAATAAGCATGCTCGCAGTGTTGTGGTTGGCACAGAATCCTGATTGTGAGGTTTCCAGTAGGTGGTTTTGTTCTAGTAAATTGGTGAGCTGCTGGCTGATGGCTCATTCAATTACTCTGGCTGGGTAGGGGAGCAGGGAGATCAGATGATCATGTTTGAGATCGCTGGGGTTGGCATAGGATTTCTTTAGTAGGGTTCTGAAATCTGTGTGTTTCCATCCGTACAGGTAGGTTGATTTGGAGATGGAGCTGTTGAGTATGCTGGTGAGGTGCGTGCTGATTGGGCTTGTTGCGAGATTGTAGAGGTGGTGGGGGCAGGGGGCAGTGGACACCCCAGAGTGGATGAAGACCTGATGGCTAAGGTAGTCAGGGCGGCAAGCAGAGACCAGGTGGTAATAGCTTGGCTGTTTGGTTGAGGTTGGTAGGGTTGAGAGTGACAGGTTGGAGTGTGAAATTGTTGTAGATGTTGGTGATGTTTTTGTGGAAGTAGTCTTAGAGGGTGTTGCAGAGTTCTGGGTAAGAGCGAATGGTGTTCTCTATGGCTGTTGGGTGTGAGGATTCTTTGGCTATTGTGAAGATTTACTTTGTGTGATTGGCCACAGATTTGATGTGGGTGGTGATGGCTGCTTTCTTGGATTCTTTGATGTATCAGTGATATTTTCTGAAGGCTGTTTTGTGGCTGCTCTATCAGCTGGGTTCTAAGTGGCGCGCCATTGTTTCTCCAGTTGGTGGCAGTTGCTCTTGGTGGACCTGAACTCTGGGGTGTGCCATCTGGCATGTTTGGAGATCCTATTGGATATTGTAGGTTTCAGTGGGGCGACTATGTCAGCGCTGTCTATGATCCAGGCAGCCAAGTTCTGGAAGGCCTGCTCTAGTTCTGTTGAGGACTCGGGTGGGGAGGTGGTGAGGGTCTGTGACCACTTAGTTTCGGGGACCTTGCTCCAGCTGCGGTGGGGCGGTAGTCTGAAGTCTAGTGTTGGTGTGCTGGGCGTCGGTGATGATGAATTGTGCAATGATGTGATCAGTCCAGGTGAGTTTTGTGGTGTGGCTGAATTTGATCCTGCCACTGGAGGTGAAAATAGGGTCGAGTGTGTGTCTGGCTTTGTGCGTGGGTTCGGTGACCAGTCAAATGACACCAATGTTGTTTAGGTTCTCCAGGAGGGTGATGGAGTGGTTAGAGTCGATTGCTAGGGGGGTAAGGTTGGAGATGGTGTTGCAGAATGTTGCTCAAAGTACCGGGGTCTCTAGGCTAGGTGCCTCTTATTGTGGTCTTCGCATTAGCTTTTAGTAGGAAGTTCATGTGTTTCATGAGAGACAGAGGGCCGTTGGTGATAGTGCATCTGATGGTTTCCTCAAAGATGAGGGTGATCTTGTAGCCTTCAGTAGTGGTGGTGGTGGTGATGTTGGGATTCGAGGAGGGGTTTAACCACATTTCGGTGATGAAGGCAATGTCTGTGGAGAGGGTGGTGATAGTGTCCCAGATTTCTGTGCCATGTTTGCAGGGGGTTGGGCATTGAGGAGGATACAGTAGAGCTGTTGCGCGGTGTTCTTGGTCATGTGGGCAAGTGTAGTGCAGGATCTTTCATAGGTTGTGTTGCAGTAGAAGTGGCAGTGTCGCCAGGAGAAGGGTTCTTTAATTGATCATAGGGAGGAGACAGCTGTTGTTTCGGCATCTAGGGTCCATGTCCAAGCGTTCCGAGGTGGTGTACCATTGGGTGGCAGGAGGGCCGGGAGTCCTGGAGCTGGCTGTTGTCCAACTGGCAGTACATTGGCGGCACGGCCGCTGCACAAGTCCGCTGTGTGGTCATGCGGCAGCCTCCATTAGTGGTACTATTGGGTGGTCCTAGTGGTCCTGGAACTGGCAGTGCAGGTTTAGCAGCAGCAGGCAGTGTAGGGACAGTGCAGGGGAGCAGTAGCGCAGTGACAGGGACAGCTGGCAGCAGGCAGCAGGCAGCATAGGGACAGCTGGCAGTAAGCAGGGCATGGGCAGCAGGCAGCACAGGGACAAGGACTGCAGTAAGCGCAGGGACTGCACAGCAACAGTTGTTGAAAGTTAGGCTGAAACCGTCAACATTATCGGCGCCCTCTTGCTCTTCTCGAACCCTTTCACGCACATAAACAGCCGCCATTTTGAACACCATGGCTTCCCTGCCCTTTGCTGATAGCCAGCGCGTCTCTCTCTCTCTCTCCTAGCCTCGCAGGCACCCCACCCCCCCGCACACCGACAACCCCCTCGCCCTCACATGCCTCGGGTCATAAACCCCTCTTCAGCGCAGCTTCGCCTCGGAATCCCATCCTGTTCCCAGCACGACACCTCCCTTCATTCCTTTCATGGTCCCAGATCCTTTGATACAACCCTGTGTGCCCGTTTGTCTTCCTCGTTCCCAGGCCACCACCTGACTCTGCGGATACCGTTTATTGCCCCCAGTACAGTAGGAAGCTTCCTCCCATTAAAGGACCCTCGGGTCAATCAAAGCCCCCCACCCTACGAGATCCGATCGAACCCCACACATTCCGTGAATCGGCGGAATATCCAGCTGCGCGATGATCATCACCTGTTGCGACCGAGGTGGGGACTTCAACTGTAACTATGTGTGGGAACGGGCCTGAAGGGGAGGTTCCGAGGATGTCTTTCCGTACATCAAAGGATTAACGAGAATGTGTTTCATGCAATAAAGTGATTAACTTATGTATAAGAGGCCAGGCCTCAGAGATGCAGACAGAGCACCTCAGAACGATACCTGCTGTCCGTTTTGCTGTGTTCTCCTCCGGAGAGAATAAAAACCTTGTTTCCTGCCTTCCAGTCTCCAGCGCCTGCCTCTCCAATAGTTTAACTTCTTTGTGGGTTCAAGAGGCGACACCGCCGGGCAATACTTAAGGATCTTATATTCTGGTTGGTAGCGCCCCCCCCTTTTAACAATTGGCGTCCCAAGCGTGGGGCCCATCAGCGACCCGTGGATCCAGTGGGAGAGGTCCTGACGACAGAGTGAACGACTGCAACGATCGGGAACGCGTCTGTCCGATAGACCCTCGTCTGACAGCCGATCATCCGAACTTCACTGGTTCCGAACAGACCTCTCTCGAGTGATCTACGGTCCTGACTGGGAACCATCAGGAGTGCCGCGAGGATAACGGAGAAGAGAGGACGATCGGGCGCTGGATTCGGAAGACAAGAAACTGTCCATGCGGTCCGGGTAAGGTCGTGTAATCACGACAAGTTGCGAAATGATTGCTTGATTGCTTGATTGTTTAAAAAAATACTAGTATTGCTCTTTTTATTTATTTGGAGATTCACTGTCTGCAAACGGAGAAACAACGGGCTCTCTCTTTGCAAGCAGTGGAGGATAGGTAGGGCAGCAGCCGTGCTTATTTTTTTCTCCCCCACTCAATAATTACTTGAAACTGAACTGTTGTTCGCAAAACTATTGTTTTCTGGAGATTCTCTGTCTGCAAACAGGGAAGAGACCACCCTTTTTGCAGATAGTGAAAAGGGTAGGTAACGCAGATCTTTGCGGACCTACTCATTCTCCCCATTGAATATTTATTGGTCTTTTTGTTATTTTGATCCATGAGGTATTCACTGCCTGCAAACAACGTAGAATAGAAATATTCTGTCCAGTCTTTGCACCTAGTGATAAGATAGGCAGTGCTGACTTTTTAGTCCCTCGTTACGAGCCGTCATGTCTGTCTTCTCCCCACTGATTAGTAGCCTGTTTAGCCCGGACCGCTTATTAGAGATGGACCATCCAGCCCCGCTGGAAGGCACCCCTAATAAGGACATGTTCATGAAGCATGGATTGACCGCTATAGCCTATAGTAAACTATGGCATAAATATACGAAAAAGGATCAAGAAAGTCAGTGGCCCCTGATAGGATCCTTCGATGATGATAAAATAAAAACGCTAGAAACTGCCCTGGGTAAAAACAAGACAACACCCACTATGCTTGACAGTTTCGGCATGTGGCGAAAAGAAACTGAACAACGTAAAAAGAAAACTGAGAGTAGGTTGGAAAAAGAGCTGCGAAAAGCAGCCCACCTAGCTGCCCAGAAACTAGAAAAAGAGATAAAGGAAAGAGAGAAAGCTAAACAGAAACTAGAAATGGAAACACCAAGCCAGTGTCCGGTTAGAACTCCCTCCATGCTCTACCCTGATTTACCCTCGAAACAACGAGCCAACGAGGATCTGCTGTTAGGTCCTCCTATCATCTACATGCCCCCTCCATATGCCCCTTCCCAACCCTTGGCGCAGCATGCGCCACCCCTCGGTACAAACGAAGGTACCGCCGCAGCTTCGGCCCCAATGGCCTCTGTGCCAGCCGAACCCCTTGTGTTAAAAACCGCATCAACAACGACGTTAGACGACCATGAGACTCGAGGGGCTGGCCCTGCAAGAACAAGCAGACTAAGCAAAGATGAGCGAGCGGGGATCGACAAAATAGCAAGGACACTGGTAGAAAGGAAGGATGATGAAGAGTACATCACAGATATGTTCAGCTCGTATACAGGGAGTCACAGACGACATTTTACCGTACGACTGTGTTATCATGTCTTGAATGCATACGAGGACCGATATCGAGACAACGGTCCCGGGAGCCTAACGACTCTGTACCGGAAGGTCGATATCGGGGATGAGGGCGAGTGTGATGTGTCGGACCTCCTTACGCGTACGCTTGAGGTTTTCCGCCACCTCACTGAACGAGAGCCGGGAGCTAAATCCGCGACCTCCGTAGTGACCAAACCACCAACCGAGCAATCTAACACCATGATGCCGATACGAGAGGCTGCCCCTTACTGGGTTCCTCCCCGAGGTACAGGGACTCACGATGATGCAAACAACCAAGATGCGAAGGGAAGGGTAGTGTACAACTGGGTCTACCAGCCATGGGACCGGCAAGAGATACTGACATTCCGAAAATCTCTACCCGACCTACGTAAAAACCCCACTGCCTTCTATACTGAATTGGGTACAGCCCTGGGCTCAACGATTATGACCCTGGCTGACATCGACTTGTTCTTCGGGTTATGTCTACCAGCTGATGTGTGGAAGCAAATCCGGAAAGTCGACCACCTTGAGCTGTTTGGACAAACCTGGTCACAACTCAATGACCTGGATAAACAACGGGGACCAGGACAAAAGCCTTTGAAATCCATTCTAGACCTTCCAGATAAAATCGTAGAGAAATTAAAAACCCTGATCCCAGAAAAGAAAGTGGACTGGTCGATAGTAACAGCCTGTCGCCAGAAACCCCAGGAGGATGTATCAGAATACTTCTCCCGGTTTGAAACGGTGTTCTCCGATTACAGCGGCCAGGACATGACCACTGCAACCGGACACCATCTGTTTGTCCAGAATTATGTTAAGGGCCTGTCATCGGAGATCTCCCAGAAACTACAGGCCAGCGAGAGTAGTTGGGCAGCCTCCAAACCTACAGCGATTCTCCAAATGGCCCAATATTATGAACATCAGAAAAATGAAAACGATAGGGCAACAGAGAAAAAGAAGAAGGACTTGAAAGAGAGGGTGATGATTGCCAAACTACAAGGGGTGACTATAGGACGAGACCAATACCGGGGAAACTACCAGACGAACGTCCCCAAGACTACATTTCCCCAAGACCGCACTCTGACTTCCTACAGTGGGCGCACAGACCTTAGAGAGAACCAGTGCGCTTTCTGCAAAGGGACTGGCCATTGGAAATCCCAGTGCCCAGTTCTTCTGGAAATGATCAGAAACAAAGACCCCAGGGACGTAGCAAACGGACCGAGACCTAAGGGACAACAGCGAGGGCCCCCAAATGACGCGACTAATGACAGATCAGGCAGACCAAATACGTTCGATCGACCCAGGCAGAACCAATATCAACAATCTGACTATGAAGACACCCACAACTTCGCATAGGACAGCCAAGGGCAAGGGAGGGATCCAGTCGAGCTCTATGTTGACCAGCAGGGCCCTTACGTCACTGCTAAGGTCCTGGGTACCAAGTCACCATTTCTGGTAGACACTGGCGCAACACGTAGTGCGTTATCTAAACGACTGATTCCAAGGGCACCCTTGTCTGGCTCACTCATAACATCGACAGGTTTCGATGGAACGCCCTCCACCAACCCTTTGTCTGCCCCGATTCTCTTTGACGTAGAAAACAACACCACCGACACCACGTTCTTGCTCTCCTCCAATAGCCCTGACGCCATTATGGGACTTGACTTACTGAAACACTTCCGAGCGACTATCAGGTGTTCTCAAGATGGAGTTCGAGTGTTTCTTTACGACAACCCCGTTCTGCTTAGACATTGCACTCCCCGACACATGTTTTCCATCACCGACGTTGACGCATCCCTGCTTGACACTCTGCCTCCGTATCTGTGGGCCAAAGCGGATTCGGACGTAGGGCGTATGTTAATTGACCCAGTACACATTACTGTCCGATCAGACGTAACACTCCCAAAACTCCCCCAATATCGGATATCGCCCGAGGGCGAGAAGGCATTGGTAATGATTATCCAGTCACTGATAGACGCAGGAGTGGTAGAGGAAGTGGTTAGCAACATTTGCAACAGCCCTATCTTGCCCATTATCAAGAAGCAGGGAGAGGGAGATGAGAAAGCATACCGCTTTATCATCGACCTCCGAGAGATCAACAAAGTGGTGGTACCCCAGTACCCTGTGGTCTCAGACATCACCACCATCCTGACCTTGATTCCATCCACTGCCACCACCTTTACCGTCATCGACCTCAAGAACGCATTCTTCTCCATCCCCATCCACCCAGACAGCCGATATCTCTTCGGCTTTACCCTAAAAGCCCGCTCATATAGGTTTTGCCGAGCGCCTCAAGGCTACACGGAAAGCCCTAGCATCTACAGCCAGGCCCTCAAAAGGCAACTAGACCAAGTCCAGTTACCCGACGGAGTGGTGTTGGTACAATATGTCGATGACATCCTTTTGGCAGCCGACACCACCCCTCTAGCGGTTACCGCAACCATTCAACTCTTGCACTTCCTTGCGGAAAATGGCCACAAGGTCTCCAAGAAGAAGTTGCAATTCTGCCTACCCCAGGTCACTTACCTAGGCCACCTTTTGTCCAAAGATGGAAGAAAACTCACTCCTGATCGAATCCAAACCATTCTAGATACCCCTGTCCCTAAAACCCAGAAGCAGGTTCGCTCCCTATTAGGCCTCACCTCCTTCTGCCGACAATGGTTACCAAACTTCAGCCTCGTTGTAAAACCACTGCTTTCTCTGCTGAACAAAGACGTCCCTTTCCCACTCCCGTGGACCCCTGAGTGTCAAACTTCCTTCACGGAACTGCGAGATGCCCTTTGCTCAGCCCCTGTCCTAGGTACCCCTGATTACAAAAAGCCCTTCTCCCTTTACACTCACGAAAGGGAGGGGTGCGCTTTATCTGTCCTGACCCAGGCCATCGGCCCTAAGCAACGACCGTGCGCTTACTTCTCTGCCACTCTTGACCCTGTCGCCAGAGCCCTGCCTGCCTGCCTTCGAGCTGTAGCTGCTGCTGCAATCTCTATCCGACAGAGTGAGGGGATTGTACTCTCGAATTCCCTCACGGTACTGGTACCCCATGCAGTCGACACCCTCCTGAACCAAACCAAGACGCAACATCTGACGAGTGCACGACTGACTGGATACGAACTGACCTTGCTTGCCCCCCATATCACCCTGAAAAGATGCACCACACTGAACCCGGCAACTCTGTTACCCTTGCCAGAGAACGATCCCAATGTGCACCCCGTGCATGACTGCGTGACTCTTACGGACGAACAGACCAGGAGTAGGGTCGATCTCAGAGACACGGCTTTCCCTGACCCCGACGGGGAGCTGTGGGTGGACGGTTCTTGCATCAAACTCTCCGATGGTACCACTTCCGCTGCCTATGCAGTCACCACGGCTCGAACCGTAGTAGAAACAGCCCGCATCACCCAGCGATCTGCCCAGGCAGCGGAACTGATTGCTTTGACACGAGCCTGCATCCTGGCAGCAGGAACCACAGCGAACATTTACACCGACAGCCAGTATGCCTTCGGGGTGGTTCACCATTTTGGGCTCCTTTGGAGGGAAAGGGGATTCTTGACCTCACACGGCACACCCATTTTGCACGGGGATCTAGTCTCCGCTTTAATCGAAGCTGTCCTCCTCCCCAACAAGCTTGCCGTCATCAAATGCCAGGCACACAAGAAGGTGACAGACATTATTGGACAGGGAAATGCACTAGCCGACATCACCGCCCGAACGACAGCTGAAAATAGGACGACAACACGTATGTACGTGACCAGGTCACAAGCGGAAAAATGGACTGACGCTGGAGACACTATCAGGGACATTCAAACGGCTAGCACACAACACGAGTTGACTGAATGGACACGGGTGGGATTGAAAGACGATGAAGGCTGCTGGCGGACAAAAGACACGAACAAATGGTTGCTACCTGATTCATACTTGATTCCCATATTGACCATGGCACACTCCCCTGCCCACATAGGATCAGCCCCCATGATCGAACTTGTCTCCAGGGTTTGGCACAATGATAAGATCCCAGATTCCGCCAAACGCCTGGTCCAACAATGCTTAATATGCCTGCAACACAACCCCGGGAAAGGAACTGTAGTACCCCGGGGGGGATTTGGGGTCCCAAACCACCCATTTGAAGTCCTGCAGATGGACTACATCCAGCTAGACAGATGCCAAGGCCTGAAATATGTACTTGTTGTAGTGTGCGCATTTAGCAAGTGGGTGGAAGCATATCCAACCCGTGACAACACCGCTATGGCCACTGCAAAGGTTCTGTTAAAGGAGTTTTTCCCCCGTTATGGCCTCTGTCGTGTTTTATGGAGTGATAATGGCCCCCACTTCATAGCCAAAGTTATCCAGCTCATCCTAAATGGGTTGGGTATTAAACAAATTCCACGCAGTCTTCCACCCCCAATCTGCTGGACTTGTCGAACGACACAATGCCACACTAAAGCTTAAACTGGCCAAAATAGTGGCTACCACGGGCCTGAAATGGCCAGACGCCCTCCCACTGGCATTGCTATCGATGCGCTCTACCCCCACCCGACATCACTTAACTCCTTATGAAGTTGTCTTCGGTCGACCCATGAGCGTCTGGTCTGCCCCGAAACCGACTTCCATTCATGACGTTCCAGACGTCCTAATGTCTGATTATCTGTATAAATTGACTGAAACTCTGTCTGTCATTCATCAGCAGGTGCAGCAGGCCATCCCCGATGCTTCTAGGGGTCCGGGTCACGCCATCCAGCCGGGGGACTTCGTGCTGATCCGAAATTTTCAGCGATCAAAGAGTTTGGAACCCCGGTGGACGGGCCCCTGGCAAGTGCTGATCACCACTCGGACCGCACTTCGAGTGGAGGGGAAGAAGCACTGGCTGCACGCCCATCACTGCAAAAAGGTCTCCCCAGCCCTGGCCGCGACAGACACCGTCAACACCCAAGAAGAGCTCCTGAACCAGGACCGACCATCGTTGAATTGCTATCCTGACACAGAGACACTTGAACTTTCAAAACATCCTGACCCCACTGTACCATCTCGAGAGGGGTATTTCCTGCGTCGAAAGGAGGGAGCTTCGGCTAAGTAGGCCACAGACTAGGTTAAAGGATCTCAGAACGGTGACCCAAACTACCAAGGGTTACCTGGAGAGAAGCTAATCTAAGTCTGTGGTCCTGCCCACTACCGAGCACCTTGAAAACGAAGATGATGGAAGCGCCAGATAAGAAGATGATGGAAGCGCCAAATAAGAAGCCGACGGAGACAGCAGGAAATACCCACTACAGAAATCCGAGAACAGACAGACTTCATCGCTCAAAGACAATTGCACTCTTCATCACAATCCTCTTCTGTTTCCTCCTCATGACCACGCTCTGGATTATGGAAGAACATGCGCCTGCTCACGAAACATTCCTAACCACTGCTCAACCTACCACCGTGAAGGAACATTATCTGATTTCGCTCTCTCCTCAACTAAGAGAGAGGCGAAGGGAGTTTTGGAACAACTCTTTCGTGCAGCTACTTCACCAGCACAATCTCGCCACCAATACCACCAACTGCTGGATCTGTGGGTTGCTACCCCATGCCACTGGACATTCAATACCATTCATCCCTTCACCCTTCTCTGTCCACGGCTCCTGCCTTGCTTGGCTGATCCTCCTGCAAGAGAGCTATAAGGACAATGCCACCTCCAGCAGAACTGCAGCACATTCTTCTCACGGGGTCGGGCGAAACAAGACAAAGACACACTTCTGCCCGCTGACCCCCAGCGACTCAATCCACAAAGACATCCCTGAAAAAGAACGAATTGAAATGCAGGTGTTCAACAATCCAACCAGACCCACCTTCTCCTATCTGCGGAAACGAACGGCTGCCACTCTGACTGTGGCCCTATCGGTCATCAACGTCACAGGCCACATGTGTGTAGAAGGACTTGGGACGCAGCTGGTGGGCCGCAGCGCTTGCCGCTTTACCAGAACTTTGGATTCCACGGACCCACCTTCCTTTGTGTCGTCCCCAAACATGTATTTCGTCTGCGGCACAAAAGCCTACACCTGGCTCCCCAAAGGCTGGGGGGGCACTTGTTTCATCTCCTTCGTCCTTCCCCCGACTTATGTGGCACCAGCGAATCACCATAGACAAAAACGAGCCAAAGACATTGAGCAAGCCGACTCAACGGGAGCGCAGTTCCTCGATGCTATGAAAGGACTCGTCCCCCTCTGGGGCCCGATGGCAAACCGCCGTGCCATCCGACATCTGACTCAGGCAGTTGAGACAACCATGAACATCACAGCTGGTATCTTTGCTAACAACACCGCTGAGCTCCAAGCGGTCCGTCTGGTGGCTCTTCAGAACCGCCTTGTTCTAGATGTGGTTCTGGCAGACCGTGGAGGAGCATGCCGCATTATTGGGTCCAGCTGTTGTACATACATACCGGACAACTCACCCTCAGTGTACAAAGCCATGGAACATCTTCACAGACTCTCTTCAGAAGTCCGCCAAGAACAAGAAGAATGGTCACTCGGTGGTTGGTTCTGGGACACCGTTAAGAACTGGGGCTGGAGACTGCTCACCATTATCCTGGTTCCTGTAGTTGTAATATGTGGTTTATGCTTAGGAATTCAATGTCTGCCACCTCTGTGTTCTCTATGTGCAAGTTGTATTTTCCCCAAAACTGTGGACTTTGAAAACGAACACATGAGAGCGTTGTATGATGTCGAGGTTAGGAATTTGATGAAAATTGACATTGAGTAGGCAAGTTGGCTAGATATGTTGAAAAGGGAGGACTGTTGAAAGTTAGGCTGAAACCGTCAACATTATCGGCGCCCTCTTGCTCTTCTCGAACCCTTTCACGCACATAAACAGCCGCCATTTTGAACACCATGGCTTCCCTGCCCTTTGCTGATAGCCAGCGCGTCTCTCTCTCTCTCTCCTAGCCTCGCAGGCACCCCACCCCCCCGCACACCGACAACCCCCTCGCCCTCACATGCCTCGGGTCATAAACCCCTCTTCAGCGCAGCTTCGCCTCGGAATCCCATCCTGTTCCCAGCACGACACCTCCCTTCATTCCTTTCATGGTCCCAGATCCTTTGATACAACCCTGTGTGCCCGTTTGTCTTCCTCGTTCCCAGGCCACCACCTGACTCTGCGGATACCGTTTATTGCCCCCAGTACAGTAGGAAGCTTCCTCCCATTAAAGGACCCTCGGGTCAATCAAAGCCCCCCACCCTACGAGATCCGATCGAACCCCACACATTCCGTGAATCGGCGGAATATCCAGCTGCGCGATGATCATCACCTGTTGCGACCGAGGTGGGGACTTCAACTGTAACTATGTGTGGGAACGGGCCTGAAGGGGAGGTTCCGAGGATGTCTTTCCGTACATCAAAGGATTAACGAGAATGTGTTTCATGCAATAAAGTGATTAACTTATGTATAAGAGGCCAGGCCTCAGAGATGCAGACAGAGCACCTCAGAACGATACCTGCTGTCCGTTTTGCTGTGTTCTCCTCCGGAGAGAATAAAAACCTTGTTTCCTGCCTTCCAGTCTCCAGCGCCTGCCTCTCCAATAGTTTAACTTCTTTGTGGGTTCAAGAGGCGACACCGCCGGGCAATACTTAAGGATCTTATATTCTGGTTGGTAGCGCCCCCCCCTTTTAACACAGTGCAGGGACTGTAGGTACAGCACAATGACAGCAGGTAGTGCAAGGACAGCAGGCAGCGCAGGGGCAGGGACAGAAGGCAGTGCAGGGACAGCAGGCAGTGCAGGGACAGCAGGCAGGGCAGGGACAGCAGGGGTAGCAACAGCAGGGGCAGCGACAGCAGATGGCGCAGGGACAGGGACAGCAGGCAGCACAGGGACAGCAGGCAGTGCAGGGACAGCAGGCAGCGCAGGGACAGCAGGCAGTGCAGGGACAGTGATAGCCAGCAGCGCAGGGACAGCACAGGGAGAGCAGGCAGGGACAGCAAGCAGTGCAGGGACAGGGGGTGGGCACAGTACCTGAAGCTGGGCTCAGGCGTAAGAGAGATGGCCCAGCCCAGCCCAGCCGAGCCTCCTCCAGGCTCTGAAGGGCGCAAACAGACCTGATCGTAGCCCAGACTTTGCCTGGGCTCAGCCAGCATGCTTTCCATGATGCGGGAGCTGCAAGGGTCCTTTATTGGCGCTGGGAGCTGAGAAAAATGGATGAACCAGTTGGCCCCGCCTCTAGGACTGCTGGGAATTGTAGTCTGGGTTGGAGGTGCTGAGGAGCATGGCAGTAGCAGGAGGAAAGACAACTCCCCAGTGCTATAAAACTTGTGGCAATATTGGAAAAGTAAAACAATAATATAGCATGTAGAATGCTGTTCGAAGATGTCTGCCAGTTTTGTAAACAGTCAGTGACTGGCACAGCAGCACTGGGAAGCAGGCACTGACAAAACGTTTGCACTATAGAGGCTACAAAAAATGAACCACGCTCCAGGCGGCAACCAGGCCCATTGAAGACTGATATCAGATGTTACATAGAAATATGCAAACAAAAACTAGCGAGAGGGTTGGTAACTAACACTCACGCTACTGGTTGTGGGGCAGAACAACTAAGATTTCAATTGTATTTGGATAACAGGGTGAGTGGATCAGCATTGTTTCCGTTTTTTGATTGTAGAGAGACGTATAAATAGTTCAGCATGCGTGATAGGTGATAAGTGATTAAGTGATAGGTGATTAATTATTTTGGATTATAAATCGAGTTCACAGCAATGATGCACATAATTCATTAGGAAACGTATGGGATAGAGTGCCTGTTTCACATCAAATCTAAACACAAAGCACACTGTAAGATAGGGTACGATAGCAAGCAATGTACCAATGGATGCATCTGTAGTTATACATTTCTGATGAATTGAGTTAATCGATGTGTTTTATTTTGATTTACATTCCAGACCCCTGACGAAGGGTGCATCTGCCCGAAATGCATTGGGTTTATACATGCATGGTTACCAAGGATGTAATAGGAAGTCTAACATGTTACAGAATAAGACCTGGATGGGCAGCATTAAAAGTACATTGAAGAGCTCATGGAATAAAATATGGATTATAATGGATCAATAGTGGTTTAAAAAATGCTTAAAAAATGGTTAACATTTGTTTTTGAAGTGTTAATTTCCTCAAATGGAACATTTGTGTAGCTGTAGCGGCTTGAATCTGGAGGGAGATCCCCTAACAATTTTGAACAGTGAGATGCTAAATAGTCCCTCATGTATTCAGATAGAGACACTGAGGAACATCCCAACAGTCAATAACAATACAGTTAAGGCAATGGCTGAAAGTTCTGGAGCAAAAGAAGCAATGACTGAAGGAGGTTGACTGGTGCACCTAAAACTAAGCTTAGAATACAAGATGTTAGACATGGATGGCGTAAGACCTATTTTTTGATATAATGTGTTTTTTGGTTTGGGGGCCAGGTCGTATGTTAAAGTTCAGGTATAGTAGATATTGATGACTTTCAGTGCCAGGCACATAATAGTTTCCAGTGAGGAAGAACACAACTGTATGTTGCACTGCAGACTGCTCACCTTAAATCAATGCTAGAATCATGTGCATAAGATCATACATTTGTAGAATTGCTGAACAGGTAAAGGATTCAATCCATCCCTAAAGTGCTCATGCTCAGTTTGACATATAGTTGGTGTGAATCATTTTGGACCAGTTGCACCTATCAGTTCTAACTGGCTCACATCTCCCCAAAGGATCTGGAACCATTTCAAAGCTGCTGTGGCATCCTTTGTGTGTTTTAGATATCAGAAAAGTCCAGATTTGAAGTTGTCACTAGGGGGCAGATTTATGACGACTGGCGCATCCCTGTAAATCAGCAGAGATGCGCCAGATAAGATGCATCATGCAAGTTTACCCTTGCGCCACCACAGATGTGCCGCATTAACAATGTGGCACATCATGGCGCAAGGATAAACAGATGCGTGGCGCATCTCCCGTCGGAAAGGTGGCACATTGCTGGAGTCGTGTCGCAACTCCAGCAATGCTCGTGGCCTGCCCATACACAATGTGGTGCGTCAAGCCTTACGCCTGCTTCAAGCAGGTGCAAGGTTTTGACACAGCGGCGTTGGAAAAGTGACTAAGTGAAATCTTGTAGTTTTCACTGAGGCACTTTTCCGAGCCTTTCCTGCGCTGGAACGCCCACCCTGCGCCACACCGCCCACATGTAACCTGACGCAGGTTTCATGCGGCGCAGGGCTTTACAACGTAATGCATCTCCCTAGATGCGTCACGTTGTAAATCCGTCGCAGCATGGCGCTAGCTTCACACCGCAGCTGCGTCTCAGAAGTGACGCAACAGTGGTGCAAAAGTGGCGCATGGGGCTTGTAAATCTGCCCCTCAATTTCCCCACCCTTTGCGTACATTTTATTGCACAATTCAAGGATTGAGGATGAAAATTGTGGAAAAAGCCGACTTTTAGGACTTTGTTATTGTGATACAGTTGATGGTTGACTTCTCACAATGTTAACAGAAAGCCGGAAACAGAGATAAGTTGGTTGATGTACAACAGTATGGTAGGTGTTGTATATGTCAATCTGCCTCTTAGGTTTTGCCCCCGTTTCATTGCATGAATAGGGCAGGGAGAGGTTTATTTTCCACAACAAGTATTCTCCACCATTTATTAATGGATTTCTTCAAAAGATTCGAAGTAGGTGAATATTTGAGGGCACACACTATTTCGCCTTGTTTCTCTTGTTTCTCACTTGGCTGCTTGTTTTCTGCCGACCCTGCACTCCAGAGGATACTTTGGACATTCTACCTCTACGCCTCGCGAAACCCGCTGCGCGGGTCCCGCATCGCAGGGGGGCGCTCCTGTCATCTTTTGAAAGCTGGTTGCTGGGGTTTAACAGGGGCTGAGGGCTGCGAGCGAAAGGGCTGGACTCCATATCCCAGGAGTCCCAGGAAGCCGCGCCCGCTCCACCTGGGCTGCTCTCCCTCCCCGCCTCGCCCCCAACGGACTGGGGATTAAATACCGGATTGTCCTGCATCTCGGGGGATCACTTGGCTGCTTGTTTTCTGCCGACCCTGCACTCCAGAGGATACTTTGGACATTCTACCTCTACGCCTCGCGGAACCCGCTGCGCGGGTCCCGCATCGCAGGGGGGCGCTCCTGTCATCTTTTGAAAGCTGGTTGCTGGGGTTTAACAGGGGCTGAGGGCTGCGAGCGAAAGGGCTGGACTCCATATCCCAGGAGTCCCAGGAAGCCGCGCCCGCTCCACCTGGGCTGCTCTCCCTCCCCGCCCCGCCCCCAACGGACTGGGGATTAAATACCGGATTGTCCTGCATCTCGGGGGATCACTTGGCTGCTTGTTTTCTGCCGACCCTGCACTCCAGAGGATACTTTGGACATTCTACCTCTACGCCTCGCGGAACCCGCTGCGCGGGTCCCGCATCGCAGGGGGGCGCTCCTGTCATCTTTTGAAAGCTGGTTGCTGGGGTTTAACAGGGGCTGAGGGCTGCGAGCGAAAGGGCTGGACTCCATATCCCAGGAGTCCCAGGAAGCCGCGCCCGCTCCACCTGGGCTGCTCTCCCTCCCCGCCCCGCCCCCAACGGACTGGGGATTAAATACCGGATTGTCCTGCATCTCGGGGGATCACTTGGCTGCTTGTTTTCTGCCGACCCTGCACTCCAGAGGATACTTTGGACATTCTACCTCTACGCCTCGCGGAACCCGCTGCGCGGGTCCCGCATCGCAGGGGGGCGCTCCTGTCATCTTTTGAAAGCTGGTTGCTGGGGTTTAACAGGGGCTGAGGGCTGCGAGCGAAAGGGCTGGACTCCATATCCCAGGAGTCCCAGGAAGCCGCGCCCGCTCCACCTGGGCTTCTCTCCCTCCCCGCCCCGCCCCCAACGGACTGGGGATTAAATACCGGATTGTCCTGCATCTCGGGGGATCACTTGGCTGCTTGTTTTCTGCCGACCCTGCACTCCAGAGGATACTTTGGACATTCTACCTCTACGCCTCGCGGAACCCGCTGCGCGGGTCCCGCATCGCAGGGGGGCGCTCCTGTCATCTTTTGAAAGCTGGTTGCTGGGGTTTAACAGGGGCTGAGGGCTGCGAGCGAAAGGGCTGGACTCCATATCCCAGGAGTCCCAGGAAGCCGCGGCCGCTCCACCTGGGCTGCTCTCCCTCCCCGCCCCGCCCCCAACGGACTGGGGATTAAATACCGGATTGTCCTGCATCTCGGGGGATCACTTGGCTGCTTGTTTTCTGCCGACCCTGCACTCCAGAGGATACTTTGGACATTCTACCTCTACGCCTCGCGGAACCCGCTGCGCGGGTCCCGCATCGCAGGGGGGCGCTCCTGTCATCTTTTGAAAGCTGGTTGCTGGGGTTTAACAGGGGCTGAGGGCTGCGAGCGAAAGGGCTGGACTCCATATCCCAGGAGTCCCAGGAAGCCGTGCCCGCTCCACCTGGGCTGCTCTCCCTCCCCGCCCCGCCCCCAACGGACTGGGGACTAAATCACAGTTATAACATAACGTGTGAATACCGCTGCGCGGGAGCGCGCGGGAGCGCGCCGGGAGAAGCCCGGGACAAGGGCGGGACCGTCTGTGGCCGTCCGGGGCCGAAGGAGGCCGGGCTGGGCCACATCCCTAACATTTTACTTGCACATCCCATTTCTGTCCAAGGTGATGCCCTCGCCGGCACCATGTGAAACTCCATCAAGGGAGGGGGGCAGCAACACAGGGACGCTGGACAATTATTTTAAATCTGCCAAAGGAGATGGGGCCAAAGAAAACTCCCTAGAGCGACGTAGGGCGGAGCGACGGCGTTCCATTGAATCCATGAAGAGTAGATCCTTGACAGAAATCACCCCGTATCCTATCTCTCAGGAGGAAGGTACGCCCCCCAATAGCTTAAATCCACCACCCCTTGAGGATTTCCCCCTTTTACTCCGGGAAATTCCAAGCACCCCCGGTATGGAGCCTACAAAGATTACAGATACAACTCCTCCCATGACAGGCACTACCCCAGTGAATCTGGTCACTCAAACTCCCGTTTTGAATATAAACAAGAAGAGTAAGCCAAAACCAAGTGTTGTGGTAGAGTTGCATAGGCCTCCACCTAGCAAACGCTGTAGGAAGTCAATGGGGGGCGGGGGAAAACTAAACTTTCTCATTTAGATTTTGGGAAAAAACATACTAACGTACTCCAATTTGGGAAGGATAATGAGACCGCGGCTACTGTTGCCCCCTCTAAGGTTCCAAGTCCTAACATAGCTAGTATTAACAGTGATTCAGTGGCCAACACATCCAATATAAATCCCCTGCCCATATCAATGGGGAGTATAGAATTCCTATTCCGTTCCCTTCTCCAGCCCATTAGTGATAGCCTGAAAAAAGTAGAGATTAGGCTCACTCTACTAGAGTCATCTCTTACTACCTTGAACACCTTAGTTAGTAAGCAATCTAAAAATGTGGGTCCTTATCCCCCTGTTGGAAACCCTCCTAAACCAGGAGCGTCACAGGGTGCCAACAAACTCCCCCCTCCGAGCGCATCTATTGCCCCCCCCTTGCAGCCACTAATGGCTACTTCAGTCGAGGCACCACGCAATATTTTAGCCAGTAGGCCCTCACAACCAACAGTCGCTGCCCCTCAAAGCTCCCAGATAGGGACTATTGGTGGCCACCAAGAAGTTGGCAGTGCCCTTGCATCTTCCCCTGGTCGGCCAGTCCCAAGACCACGGAGACCAGATCTTCCGCCAGAAGCTAATAGTTTAACGGTGGTATTAGCAGGCGCCCCCCACCTAAGAACAGGAGAATATGAAGACTACCAATCCCTAAAGAAAAAGGTGATTAAATGGCTGAATTGGAACCGACCCCTACCATCACATTTTAACAATGAGATCATTATGGTTAGAAGGGTCCCTTGGCTAGGGAGGACCAGAAAAACAATAATTGGGGACTGTATTTTGGTAACTTTTAAAGATCCGGGCACTGTCTTGTATATTTGTGAAGGTGTTAATCGTTCACTGGATTCTACCATTCAGACCCTTCCAGTATCCTTTTTCTTCCCTCCAATTCGCATGCACAATGCTCCATTGCATGATGAATGGATAAGGGTGGAACATAGGAGCAGACCCAAGGATTTTGCACAACGCCCTAATCCTCAATTGCCAGACACACCCTATTTCCACTTCAACCGTTTTAATTGCTTGAATAGCTTGGATGGGGTTGATTGACTCTCCGTATATAACCCAGTGCCCCGGGATAACGGCTCCTGCACATTTTCTGAGCCATTTTCCCCGACAGTTGGACAAATTCCTGGACCACCGAAGGGCCCAGTGACTCCGGATGATGGCACCACAGGACTTTTTGATACATCCGGCCATAATGTCGACATTGCATCTGGAATACTGAATGAGCCAGTGCTTGTGGACAACGGCCCCTGTAGACCTCCTGAGCCACCTGCCCTTACTGTTGGTAATGTGTCAGAACCCTTGATTGATACGGTGTCTGAAACCATCCCCTTTAACCTTTCTGGCACGGCAACTAACACCCCCGAACACCTGAGGTTAATTTGCTGGAATGTTGCTGGACTGGCCAATAAACTGGGTGACCCGGACTGGGCAAATTACATCGAGACTGGAGACGTATGTATGTTCCAGGAAACCTGGGCCAGAGAGGATTACGGTCACCAAGGCTACATGTCATTTTTCATTCCAGCTAGGTGGGAAGGCAAAGGTCGTCCATCAGGGGGGCTTACGACCTGGGTTGCATCTCATTTGGGCTGTGTGGCAACACGGCTGCTGGCTAACTCTGAAGACATTCTTGTGGTTTCATTATCCTGGCCTAACCAAGTCAAACTTATTTTAATTAACATTTATTCTAGGCCAGTGGGAATTGCAAAGGAATCACCGACCATAGATGAACTCTCGAATTATATATCTGAATTACCGAGTGATTCATTTCATGTGGTAGGAGGGGATTTTAATTCCCACTTTGAGCCACTACCCGGTCTTCTGGAGGGGTTTTCATCGGAAGAAGAGGTCAGATGGGCAGTACCCCCAGTGGAAGGTCCCCCCCCGAAGGCTTGGACCCCACTAGCACTACAAATCACAGCCCTTACCCTAAAGTTTGGAATTAGAGCCTGCAACGGGTGATTGAAATCTGACATACCCAGTAAAACCACCTATAATAGACTGGGAAGGGAGTCTCGCCTGGATTATGTCCTGGCCCAAATAGTGAAGTGGCCAACAGTTCAGGACTTTAGGGTGACGGAGAGGTCCGATAGTGACCACAATCCGCTTGAGCTTGATCTTATCCACCCTGGCCCCCAAGCTGTCGGGATCAATGCGGAAGGGAACAAACCTCCTCTTCTCCTGGATAATAGCAGGAGAAGGATCAGGTGGGACCACTTGGTTACAAGCAAGAACAAACTCCCCATGCTCTATGATGGGATAACTCCCATCTTGGAAACTGTGGGGAGTTTGGCTACCGAGGCAAACAACAAGGATTCCAAGGCCAAATTGTACAAGGCTCACGAGGACCTTATAAAAGCTGCGGCCCCCCATCTCTCCTGCAGTTCACGAAAGCCAAGAGAGGGGCGGCAAGGCAAACTATCATGGTATAACCTAGCATGTAGAAGGGCAAAAGCAGAACTCCTCAGACTAATTAAGGAGGGGCTAGGGGGGGATAGCTTAAAACATAGTAGGCGAGCCTACAAGAAACTTGTTGCCCACGCTAAGGCCGAATGGGAGGAAAATCAGTGGGAAGAACTCACCAAGGCACTAGTGATCCAAAACCATCGTCTGTTTTGGAGGATAGTGAGCGGGGGGTCGGGGAACTTACAATCGGCACTAGAGCCCAACATTGCGCCAGAGGTGTGGCAGGCACACTTCCAGTCTTTATACAGCTCTGAGCCGGGAGAATCTCTTGCTGTAACTGAGGTGGGCTGGCCGGGTTACGAGGGGGAGCAAATAACGCTGGGTGAGGTCACTGCTGCCATCTCAGCTCTGGCTTCGGGAAAGGCGCCGGGACTGGATGGCTTACCTGGGGATATGTTTAAGCAAGAGCCCATCGTCTGGGCGCCCTACCTCACTGCCCTTTTCAATGGAGTCCTTGACGGTATGGAAATCCCTAGTACTTGGCTGGGGGCGGAGGTGGTCCCCATCTTCAAAAAGGGCTCGCCTCTGCTCCCAGCCAACTACAGACCCATCAGTTTAATAGACGTAGCACAGAAGCTGTTTGGTAGGGTTTTGCTGAATCGGCTACAGGATTGGATGGAGGAGGTGGGTGCCCTTAGCCCCTATCAGGCGGGATTTAGGAGGGGGGTATCCACAGTGGACCAGGTTTTTAGATTGAACCTCATCTACTGGAGGGCAGCAAAATTCGAGGGCGGTAGTCTGTACACAATTTTTGTGGACTTACGGGCCGCCTTCGATCTGGTGCCTAGGGGGAAACTCTGGAGCGTCCTGGCAGAGATGGGCGTCCCCCCAGATATCCTATTAATCTTACAGAGGCTCCATCACAATAATTATGCCCGAGTGAGGTGTGGGCGTTCGGGGGAACTGACCGATAGATTCCCCGTTGGCCGGGGGGTAAGACAGGGTTGTGTGTTGGCACCGACCCTGTTTTGCCTCTTCGTCAACGGGGTAATCGCTCACCTAAATGCCACCGATTATACTGACGCCCCCAAATTGAATGGCAGCAGGGTGCCCGCAATTATGTTTGCGGACGACACCCTGCTGCTATCCAAAACCCCAATGGGGATACAGAGGATCCTTGATTCTTTTGTAGCCTTCTGCACCGACAGGGGGCTAGAAATCAATGCGACAAAAACCAAATTCATGGTTTTGAACCCGAGTCAAAAATTGCGGCCGAATCCGCAGCTGGGAGCTGTACGACTTGAGAGAGTATCCACCTTTGAATATCTTGGTGTGACTCTTAACGAAACCATGTCTTGGGGATCCCATCAGACTAGGGCAAACCTCAAACTCACACAAACAACTGGGGGTATTGCCCGGATGATGACTGGTTCATCATACCGCCCATTGGGGGCACTAATCCAGATATATAAGGCCCAGGCTAGGGGAGCGATCATGTACGGGGCGGAATTGTGGGGTCATATACCTTGCCGGAGTCTGTCATTAACGGAAAATAAGTTCATAAGACGGATAGCCGCACTACCGCCCAGTACTCCGCTCCTCCCCTTGAGGCTTGATTTGGGCCTACGACCGCTAGCCGATGAAATAAGTCTGAGACCCATAGCTTTCTGGCGTAGGCTGTGGAGCAGTAACGATCTTGCAGAATACAGGGCGGAATTGGTCGAATTACTGAACCATCCAAAAGCGCTTCACATCCCCTGGGTCAAAAACATCCAAGCCACTTGTATGGAACTAGGGCTCCCTGACTTATGGACGGATCCGGCGAATGCCGTATCAAACATCTCCAAAAGGTCCCTGGCCAACACATATCATGAACAAAAATTACCTGGGGCCCGAGTAATACAGGCAGAAGGGTCCTTATCTTCCGTGTTTTTGCAAAGCAAGGACCTTTATAGGTTTGAGAAGGTATTGGATCCTATCTCCCCTGTACTTGCCAGGAAGCTGTTTCTCCAATGGAGATACGGCACGCTGCCCTTCCGGTCTTTTACAAGCACCTGGGCACCATGCTCCATTACAAAGCAGTGTCCGGCCTGTGATGCCATGGAGGAAACCGATTTACACGTGGCTTTCTTCTGCCCAGCCTACAAGGCAGCTAGAAAATACTGGCTCCTCCCACTGATAAGGAATATGGGCTGTAGGGAATATGCACCAATGTATAGGATTTTAAAATCTGATGTCTCTGGCCCAACTGTTTTTGCATTAACAAAATTTTTTATTAAGGTTTGGTACACGCGCAACCGTATTTTAAAGACGTTGGGTCCTTCTTAAAATTTCAGATGTATAGTTTTAAAGCATTCTTGTATATACATTCCAATGGTTTTATCCTTGTATGAACTGATTTATCTGTGATGTATATGTGTACTGTTCATCTTTTATGGCCAAATGGCCGAAATAAAGATTGGAAATATCAAATATCAAATCCGTCGCAGCATGGCGCTAGCTTCACACCGCAGCTGCGTCTCAGAAGTGACGCAACAGTGGTGCAAAAGTGGCGCATGGGGCTTGTAAATCTGCCCCTCAATTTCCCCACCCTTTGCGTACATTTTATTGCACAATTCAAGGATTGAGGATGAAAATTGTGGAAAAAGCCGACTTTTAGGACTTTGTTATTGTGATACAGTTGATGGTTGACTTCTCACAATGTTAACAGAAAGCCGGAAACAGAGATAAGTTGGTTGATGTACAATAGTATGGTAGGTGTTGTATATGTCAATCTGCCTCTTAGGTTTTGCCCCCGTTTCATTGCATGAATAGGGCAGGGAGAGGTTTATTTTCCACAACAAGTATTCTCCACCATTTATTAATGGATTTCTTCAAAAGATTCGAAGTAGGTGAATATTTGAGGGCACACACTATTTCGCCTTGTTTCTCTTTTTCATAGACTTCAACGAGTGATTGCCTATTATTTTTACAAGCTCTTTTTTTGCCTCACTCAATACGTAGCCCCTTGTCTATAATTTGTGTGTCAGAAGATAGGGCTGTTCATCAAATGTATTGAGATCAATACATTTGCGCCTAATCCTCAGACTACTGTTTAAATGGTACATTTTTCCAAAGCGCCATCTAATGACAACTGCGATAGCTCAAGGGTGATTTTTGGGACCTTGCTTTCCAAAAACACTGCTGTATATTTAGGCAATTCATCCTGATTGTTGCACGTGGGAGGAACACAAAGGTGAATGTCTCATCATTATTTCAGGTATGTGACCATGGCTCATCATTCAAATCATATCAATATAGGCATCTGCCAAGGGCAAATGAACTCAATGAGGGAAATTAGGGTGCCAAGAAAATAAAAATGTAATTAGAGTTGCAGTGTCAATACAACATGATGGCTCAAATGCATCCACACTTTACTGTACTTTGTTATATGCCCTTGGCATCTGCCAAGGGCAAATGAACTCAATGAGGGAAATTAGGGTGCCAAGAAAATAAAAATGTAATTAGAGTTGCAGTGTCAATACAACATGATGGCTCAAATGCATCCACACTTTACTGTACTTTGTTATAAAACGTCTTTTCATTTTGAGTAATAATCCTTAGTTTGTCATTCAATATAATAGAAAGGTAAAAAGAAGAGCATACAGTCCTATGGGAATGTATACCCCCGTCTTTGTTATGAAGGGATAGTGAACATATATTCAGTTTAAAAACAGAACCAGCTTCCATGAGTCTCCAACTGTTATGGAATGGTTCCAAGTTCAAGACCTTTCCAACAAAAATGGCTATTCAAAACAAAATGAATTCCTTATAAACCATTCCTCTCCGAAGATGCCCTTCAAACAGCACCGGTAAGCAAATGGTTTCTACAATACATGCAATTTCTCCAGAATCTTGTTGTCTTCTTTATGACAAAAAAGTCAAAAAAGTAACTTAATAGTATTTGTTTCAGAAACATTTCTTACCTGATATACATCAGCAGGGAACATTATCATTTTGTGTCTTGTCCTAATGTGTGGAAAGGATTTGACTATTCAACTACTAGATTAGACAGTCGTCCTGTGGAGAAATCTCTTAATCTAGAATTTATCTGTTGTTCTTTAATTCCATCGCGTTCCCACACCTCCAGAATATATTACAATTCACTGGAAGCTTTACCCGATACCAGAATTGCTGTCAGAGATCCAAGAAACGTCTGAGTGATGCAGATCCATGTGTTATATATATCCCAAAGAGTGAGCATCGAAGTGAAACACAAATTGAAAAAGTACAGAAATATGTTGATGTCATCCAAAAAAATGTTTAATCAAATTATGATTCAGATGAAGATTTTCATCATTAAAATAGACCATAAAGGCCCTATTCTCTAACTCAATAATACACACTAAACATCTGTTTCGTCATTTTTAATCAAGTGTCCAGAATTATGCTTCTACTCAAGTGAGTAAGAAGCCTCCATGAAAAAGATATTCTGTTAATCAAAAGGTAAAAACAGAGACACTGTTATTTTCACAGTGACTGCCTAGCCAGTTCGAATCTGAGAATAAAATATTTATTGAGAATTTAAAATAACCCTCATAAATTACTCCTAAGTGAAAAAGACAAAATTGAACACTACACTTCTTTGGATAGCAATACGCCTCTATTTATTACAATTCTCACCCCGTAACAATTTTGTTTTTCTAATGCCTTTTGTAAGGCATTTGCAGTTACAATGTCTAGAAACAAGAATATAGTCACTAAAGTCTAATATATTTCATAGCCACCAAATGCAAAAGTGAGAAAATATTTTTTGCTCGTTGGGAAGGTTTCTTAGGAAACAAAGAGTGAGAGACCCTAGTTGGATTAGGATACATCTGTTGGAAAGTGGATTATTAGTAGTGGCAAATATGCATCTACCACTGGCAATATTGACACTAACACAATGTAGAGCTCAGACTAGGTCTCAGAAAAGTATTCCTATGCTCAACCTTTGGTAGGTTAGCTGCGAGCAGGCAGGCTTAACTTCAAAGACAGGTATGTAAAGCATTTAAAAGCACAAATTCAGCAAATAATTAAGACACAGCATAAAATAAAAATCCAACATGACACCAAAATGAAAATAAATCCAATGTAGGGAGCCAGAGAGTTTAATTTTTTAAGATTTAGCACTATAGAGCACATAGAAACCTATAGTGCCTATTGGAACATCTGGTCGTACTAGACTGGGACAAAAGTCAAAGTTTCAAGCTGACCGTGATGGAGCCCTGCACAGCTACCCCTTGCGGTAGTCCTCTGTCAAAGTTTTTAACTTCTGAATTGGAAATGTTTCTGGGGCTTTTCTTCCCGGGGTCCCTCAAAGCTCTCAGTCCAGATTCAGTGAGGGTTAGCCAGCTTGCCTTGGGACAAGCTCCTGGTCAAACATATGGAAGTCAGACCTTTGGAGCTTTCCAGAAGGACGAACCAGAGATCCAGGCTGGCTCGCTGTTGAAGATTGGTGGCTTGACTCTCATCGTTGGTCCCAGTCACCTAATCTGCTTTTGGACTCAGAATCTTTTACAGAGCTTTTCTCCCAGGGTCCCTCAATGCTCTTCACCAGGTAAGATTTGGTGAAGGGGCACTGGCTTGGGTTTCGACCAACTCCCGGTCAAACTCTGGAAGTCAGACCTCTGGAGCTTTCCAGCAGGACAATCCAAAGGTCCAGGCCGGATCTTGGTTGAAGGTGGGCGGCTTGATTCTCATGGTTGATCCTGGTCATCTTTTCTAGGTTCGGACTTAGAAACTTTTAATTAACTTTTTCTCCCAGGGTCCCTGATGCTCTTCACCAGGTCGGATTTGGTGAGGGTTTGCCAGCTTGTGTTTTGACCAGCTCCCGGTCAAATTCTTGACGTTGGACCTCTGGAGCTTTTCAGCGGGACAGACCTGTAGAGAAGGCCGGCTTGCGGCTGAGGGTCGCTGGCTTGGCTGGCCAGGTCGAGTTGGTCACATTATGGAGCTTTTTTTCAAAGTTGCTCCAAAGTTCTCCAAAATCCTGGAACTTCTTCCTGAAGTTCCTTTGAAGGTCCCAAAGTGCCCCAAATCTTACACCAAAGGTCTGGAAAGTCCAAGATGGTAATTGAAAAGGTGGTACTTCAATTTCCACAATCTATTTGGACAAAACCGTTACAGATCCACTGGTAGCACTCCAGGCTGGGGATTATTGGTGGTAATGGTCCAGGTGAGCTCTGTTAACCGATAGCTTTCAGGGAATCCAATCTTTAGCTTTCTTGAATAAAGTCAGTTCCACAGGGCTGTAGTTTCAGATTGTGCAGCAGGTGCAGTCTTCCAGAGTGCAGGGCCTGGTTGGGGCAAATCAAACTTTCAGCATGGACCCTTCTTCTTTCATTTATTTCAAGCAGATCTGAGAGGAACTGCTCCTCTCAGAAATGTATTCATTGTTCTCTGGGGTCACACCGGAGAGCACTCCTGTCCAATGTGGTGCAGGACAACACCCCAGAGCATGACCATCTCCTCTAAAGTGTGGCACAGTGGTCTCCTGGAAAGCACTATTTATCCAAAATCCAATATGTCTGAAGTCTCAGCTGAGAGGCGAGAGCCTGCTAAACCAACCCCTAGGATGCCTCCTCTCGATAGACTCCCACACCCTGGCATCTGCACACTCCTTCCTTAAATCTGCCATCTGTTTGGGCTCAGTGTAGGGGTGTAAATAAAACCGTTTTTTTCTGCCTGTCTCCTCCTTCTTTTGATGATCATGGTTAAAGACCCCTCCCCCTTCCTCTTAGATTCCTATGCAGCATAACCCTTTCCTCCCAGAATGGCTTTTTCACTCCAGGGACTACTTATCACCTCATCAAAGCAGCCTGGCTAATCCACTTAACTGTGACCAGTCAAGGAAGATCACTGTAAGACAAGAAAGTCTTAAAACTTCGTGTCTGGAGGGGCGTGGCCAAGATGGCGGTTTGAGCGGACGTGCTTCGCGTGGCTCCCCGGCCCTAACCCCGAAAAACCCGAATAATAGCTGCAAAACCCCCCTGAAATTCCTCCACACTACTACGGCGGGGCTGTGCCACGAAGCGACGCACCCATGGCTGACTTCTGCGGCGGGTGCCTTTGCATCAAAGAAGCCGGGACCTGCGAGACCAGCACAATGGTGACGCCGAGCTGCCCAGCGGAGCCCGCGGCCTGATGGCGCACCGCCGGAGTGGAATTCTGCCCTTCCGGGACCTTGAGGGGCAGCTAGACTGCCGACACAGCAGGAAATCTGAACCTGGGCGATCGGCGAGTCCGACGGGCCCGAGCACCACCTGCGGCCCCGGTCGGCCTCCACTACCTGAGGCCCCGGCGTTGGGCCTGGCCTGGACACCTGCGAGACCCGATCCTGAGGGGAGTGCCGAGCCGGAGCCCTCACGCTGCATTCCTGGACGGACGCGGTCCACGGATTGCCCCGAATCTTGGACCCGTGCCCAGACACAGACGAAGGGGCCGGTTCCGGAGGGCCGGGTCCCACACACCCGCTGCTGGCCCTCCCGGCTGGAGGGTGCCAATCGAGACCCCGGCACCGGGCCTAGTTGGGAGGCGGGAGACCATGAAGGATCAGGCGGCCTCCGGCTGTACCCGAGTGCACGGACGGGCCTGCACCTGAGAAACAGCTCCATACCACGGGCGCCTACGACTGGCGGCGGCTCCCGGCTCGGCGACGTTCCGGTGTGCTGCTGGGGATGGGCCTGGTGAAGTCAGGCCCCAACATCCGAAGCCCCCCAGCTCAGGTCAGTGCAGTAGCACCCTAGCAAACCCCGATAACGCAGGAGGCGCGGCCTTGGGAGCCTGCCCCTAAGCGGCCTGGAGTGGAGCGCACAGAGAGCGGCTGACCGGACATCGAAGACCCCGGCCTCAGGCCTACGCGGCAGCAACCGCAGGGAATTAGCTCGGGGCGCCTAAGCGAGCTATGCCTTGCCGGGTGTCCCGCCATTGCTGAACTGAGCTACGCCTTGCCGGGTGTCCCGCCATTGCTGAACTGACCCTGCCGGACCTGGCCCGGCTGCGCTGGGAACAAAGACTGGGCCCCGACACCCGAAGAGGCCTGCACCATAAAAGAGGGAGACACGCAAGCACCCGATAAAAGAGCCCCACCAGTCCCCGCCGCCTGCAGCCGCACATAGCACCCTAGGGAGAACACCGGACTTGGCGGTGAGTGGACGACACCACGGCTCCTACCCCGCTGCGCAGCACCATCTTGGACTGGCTGACATAGTCCCCCCCGGGCGTCGCCCCTGCACCCACTTGCACCCGGCTTCACTCACTGGGGCCCTGGGAACCGCTCTGCTCGAGGAGCCCTCCCGACCCACCCCGGTGACTGGGGGTTATGGCAAACGCAGGCCGCAGGGCAGGCCGCACAATATCGGACATGCTAGCCAAAAACGCTGCGGAAGGAGATAAGACCCGCACGCCTCCATCGCCTACCTCCCAGGCCACCACTGCACCGCAGGATGACGGGAATGCCCCAATCACTAAGGCGTTCCTGGAAACCCTATACAATACCCTACGGGACGACTTTACGGCCTTGAAACAGGATCTGGCCGGGGAACAACGAGAACTGCGCAGAGACGTGGATGGTCTTGGTGAACGGGTGGAGGCGGTGGAGACCGCGGACCAAGCTCGCAGCGAAGAAGTTGAATTTTTGCGGCAAGAGGTACTCCAGCTCCGAGAACAACAGGTAGACCTTCAGGCGCACCTTGAAAACCGGTCCCGGAGGAACAACATCCGCGTGCGGGGAATTCCATTAAAAGCCGAAGGGAACAGCGTGTCATGCTACCTACAGGAGCTCTTCAGGGAGATCCTTGGGGAACCAGCCGACTTCGAGGTCCGCATTGACCAAGCACACAGAGTGGGCCTGAACAGACGGGCCCCTGCCCCTCCACCAGACGTTCTGCCTTCCTTCCCGATTTCCCGCTGAAAGAACGTATCCTGAGGGAGGCGCGTCAGAAGCAACATCTCACGTTCCGAGGCCATTCGTTGGCCTTTTTCAGGACCTCTCGGCCATCACGCTACAGAAGCGGAAATCCTCCCGAACTGCCACGACCTTTCTCCAAGAGAAAGGGATACCATATTCATGGGGCCATCCTTTTTGAATAATCTTCAAGTGGCAGTGCGCCCTGCACCAGATGAGATCCTTCCGTGACAGCTGCACCCTGCTGGGCATCAACGCTGAGGAGGAGGAGCCACCCGGGGGTCTGTCGCGGAGGCGGCGGAACAAGGGTCCCTACTCATCACAAGCTGATGGATGGCAGCAAGTAAGGGGACGACGCCACCCTAGGAAAGGCCTCAAACCAGACCCTGAAACGGTAGCCCAGGAGCAGGCTGCGGCTATCCAGGAGGTGGTCTAAGACACGACGATCTCGGACTGACAGGTTGAGGTTTGGGGGTTGATTTAATGCATCACATTCGCAAAAAAAGGGGGGGGGCATGGGAGCTAAGGTTGCCTCGCTCCTCTATGTTGAACCTTCATTTACTGACTCTACAGGCCTGTATGACTCTGGTCAGGCCTGGGACTATGACTCAAATCTGGGACTTACAAGTTGAGATTGGGGGAGGAGAGGGTGGAGCGGGTGGTTGGGGAGAGGTTGGGGGGTTCTTTCCAGCCAATGGGTGAGGCAGCACTGGGAAGTTGGGGTTAGGGAGGGATCCGGGGGTGTTGTGGGGTGGGGGTGTTGTGGGGTAGGGGATGGGGTGGGCCTCCTTGTCCACAGGTTCGAGTGGGGTTGTTCTACTCTTCTCACTTACAAGACACAAGCGCACCATGCAGATGCTTCACCTGAAGGCTTGACATGACACGCCCATTGACCATTCTCTCTCTCAATGTGAGAGGACTGAATAACCCAGTCAAACGCAAAGCGGTGCTCTCTCTCCTGGAGCATTCGGGGGCAGACATCTGCCTCCTGCAGGAAACACATCTACTCCCCAAAGACCATCATAGACTCAAATCACGTGCCTTGCCATGGCAATTTTTCTCCTCTGCACACAAGAAGGTGGCTGGGGTGGCGATCCTAGTGGCCAAATCCTTTGGGGGTCGGGTCTTACAAAGGGAGGCAGAGATCAAAGGCAGGTTACTGGCGCACCGCTTCCTCATTGCTGGGCAGTCCCTACTGATAGGCTCCATATACGCCTCTAACGAAGGGCAGGAGGCATTCTTACACAAGGCACTGGAGACAGCCACGGCCACCACGCATCCACACTTACTGCTAGGGGGCGACCTTAATCTAGTATTTCACAACACAGGGGATATATCGGGCCAGCGCTCTGGTCAGGTGGGGGCGCTCTCGGAGGCGGGTCATACTCGCCTTGCGGACCTAGGCCTCACCGACCTGTGGCGGCATACACATCTACAAGCCACGGCGTACACCCACTACTCAGCAGCTCACAAAACTTACGCACGGCTCGACTACTTTTTGTGCTCCTCTCAATTAGCATCCCGTGTACAGGATGTTGAAATACAACCCGCTTCCCTATCGGACCATTCCCCGGTGGTGGCGTCCTTCCTGATGCCAAATACGCCTAGGCCACAGCGGCACTGGCGCCTGCGCGACAGTTTACTGCAGAGTCCGGCTGTGCTTGAACGAATCAAAACAGCCCTCGACCAGTTCCTGCTCCATAACGCTAACGGGGACACCACCAAGGCTACCCAATGGGCGGCTCTCAAGGCAGTCCTACGGGGCGAATTTATTTCCCTGGCTTCGGCCAACAACAAGGAACGCGCCCAAAAGAGAGCTGAGATCACCCAACGTGTAGCTGAGCTGGAACAAATGCATCAGCGCACGGGGGCGGCACGAGCATGGCATCAACTATGTGCTGAACGCAAGATGCTTGCGGCATTAGAACAGGATGTGGCTGAGTACGCCGCCCTGCGGCTGCGCCATACATACTACACAGGGGGGGACCGCTGCGGAAAATTGCTGGCGAGCAGGCTGCGGGAACAGCAACAGCGGCAACACGTTCGGACCCTCCAACGAGGCCACGGTGACCCGATCATAGAGGACGCGGCTACCGCCGCTGCTTTTGGGGACTTTTACGCTGACCTCTATGCGGCAGATCGGCTGGATCTGCAGGTGGGTGACAACTACCTGCGGGGTGCGACCCTTCCCTCCTTAAATGAAGCACAGGCGAAATTCCTCGACCGTCCAATAGGTTTGGAAGAGGTGATATCGGCGATATCCCGCCTTAAACTGGGTAAATCCCCGGGGCCGGACGGCTATTCTGCAGCCTTCTACAAGGCGCTCTGCCCGCAAATAGCCCTTCTACTCCGTGACCTCTTTAACACCTTCGATCAACCCGGGGCAATTCCACCGGATCTCCTGGAAGCCGCAATATCAGTGATCCCTAAAGCCGGCCGGGACCCCACCCAATGCGGCTCCTATAGGCCAATATCCCTGTTGAATATTGACCTCAAACTCTACACGGGGATCATCGCAAGCAGACTCGCCCCATATATGCAACAACTGGTGGAACCCGACCAGGCCGGGTTTATCCCGCAGCGCCAAACCAGTGACAATACTAGACGTGTCCTCCACTTAATAGAGGCCGGGTCACGGACGCGGCCAGGCTGCATGCTGCTCACAATCGACGCTGAGAAAGCGTTCGACCGCGTGCACTGGTCATACCTGGAGCTGGTACTGCAGAAGTTCGGCGTGGGCGAGACTCTCCGCAACCGCATCTTTAATTGTAATCGGCAACCAACCGCTACGGTTAGAGTCAATGGCCATACCTCCCCACGGTTCCCGATTGGACGTGGAACTAGGCAGGGCTGCCCGCTTTCCCCCCTACTGTTCGTGCTAATTATGGAACCCCTAGCGCAACTTATAAGACAACATGACCTCATTGAGGGCGTCCCATTTGGCGGCAATACGCATAAGGTTAGCCTCTACGCTGAAGACGTTCTACTCTCCTTGATGAATCCGATGCAGTCCCTTTGATCGCTCTTTGTGGAGCTCCATACCTTTGCACTGGCCTCAGGCTTGAAGGTCAATGTGGGGAAGTCAGAGGCCCTTAACATATCCTTACCGCCGGACGTCCTGGCGGATGCTAAGGCTGAATTTGACCTACAATGGTCGGTCTCTCCCATCCCGTATTTGGGGGTCTTGCTGGCACCGACTGTGCGAGGCACGGCAAGCGCCAACTACGCGAGGCTCAGCACACGTCTCCAAGAAGAAATCAGGAGATGGAAGCACCTCTCACTCTCCTGGCTGGGCCGCATAGCGGCCACTAAAATGACCCTGCTGCTGCAGATTCTCTATGTCTTTCAGACTCTTCCCCTCCGCCCACCAATAGGGTGGCTCCAGAAAACGCAATCCGACTTGGCGCGCTATATCTGGAATGGCCGCCATCCGCGCCTGAAACATCTGATCGCCACACTTCCCCCCGCACAGGGCGGGGTGGGAATACCCGACCTCACCCTGTATTTTCAGGCCGCCCAGTTGCGCACGCTTGTCGAATGGCACCAGTTGGAATCCAGAAAACACTGGCTCTTCCAAGACCAGGCGGTGGCGGGCCGACCGCTTCAGGGCATCCCGTTCTTACCGCGTCGCCACAGGCCACCCAACCTCTATGCATCGCAGATCACGAGCACAGTCCTGACCACGTGGGATAATGCAGCAGTACGACGCGGCCTCACCTCATTTCCCTCCCCAATGACACCGATCTTTGGCAACCCTGACTTTTCCCCTGGTCTCGACCCTCAGGCGTTTCTGCTTTGGAGGACGACGCCCTGCAGAGCAGTAGGTCACATGTTTGACCTCAACGGTATCCTCCCTTTCTAGAAGGTCAAGGAGGACTACGGCATACCGGAGACGGATCGCCTGCCCTACCTGCAGGTCCGACACTGGGCCCTACACCCGTCCATTACACCGGGCGCGCAACGAACCCTCACACCGTACGAAAATGGCTGCTGACACGCACTTCCGACAAAAAGCTGCTCTCTGACCTGTACCAACACTTACTCCTCACCAACACCCATGCATACAATGCTGGGAGGGCCAGATGGGAGAGAGATCTAGGGAGAGAGCTTACACGAAAGGAGTGGGAGGGCATATATCATAGAGCTAGACACTCAGCCTACCACATGGGCCTGACCGAAACATTGACCAAAGTAGCCACCTACTGGTATCATACACCGGAACACCTCCATCGCTGGGACCCCCGAACTAGTGACCGCTGCTGGGGGGAATGCGGGTGATTAGGCACACTAGAGCACCTCTTATGGAGCTGTGACCGCATACAACTTTACTGGACTTCAATCCTGGATTTGATAGACCAGCACCTGGACACACAGTTCCCCGATTCCCCGCCTATGTGCTGCTTGGCCTCCCTAACCCCTTTATGTGCCCCCTGAAGTCTGTGAGGGGGAGACTTATAGCGATTGCACTGGGGGCAGCGATACAGAACATTGTGGCGCATTGGAGGGACACGCAACCCCCCCCACAGCTAGGGTGGTTGCATAGGCTATGGATGGTACTAGGTATGGAGAAATTATCGCTAGCAAGGGCAGGGAAGAGTGCAGAGTTCGCGGAACTCTGGCGGCCGTTCTTGACCCTCCTCACTGGGGAATTCCGGGAGCTGAGCTGCCCCCGCTATCTGCGACTGCTGCAATTGGCAGATACCCCACTAGCGGACTCTAAAAAACATCCACATAGGACGAATGCCCGGAGGTGAGACGCCCTTTATGATCCCCAGGCAGTGAGGCTGGCTTTCTACTGTTTACTTGCTCGTTGGACAAGGAGGGGGGTGGGGCGGGTGGAATGGGGGTGGAATGGGGGGAGGGTATGTTGGGGTTCCCTTTTTCCTTCTGTTCTGAGACATAGCACAACCATTGATGACACCTGATCCTTTACTACGCGGCCGGCCCAGCTGGGTTGTAGGCGGCTTGCTGTGTATAAGCGCAACTGTGAGGATCTGATTACTGAACTGCATATACATCTGTATTATCATTGATGGGTCCGTGCCACCTTGTTTGCGGGTGGCTGTATTACCTGTGAGGTCTTTTCTTTCAATAAAAAGATTTAATACTAAAAAAAAAAAACTTTGTGTCTGTACATTTTAGGATGCATTCTACCACAGAATATTGTTGGATTTATCAATACCAAGTCCTTGAATTATATTTTGTCCGGGTTTCCTGAAGGGAATTATTAATTGATACTTCTTGGCATGTTAACCTATGTGGCTGGGGATCTGCAATGGAGAAAATGAACTGGGCAATTTCTCCAACACCAGGGCCTATGATTCATCTTTTATAAGGACCCTGCCTATATCTACAGGACACCCACCCCTGGAACACCCAGGGGAAACTTTAGGAGTTCTGAGTACCTAACAATATTGCAGATCCTCAAGCCACAATGTTCCTAGCATAAAAGTTGATTTTGGGAAGCACTTTACTACAATGTGGGAAGTGAAATGTGCAATTTCACTAAACCCAAGTAATCTAAAACCTATTTTTTAAGGGTCCTCCTTATAAATACCTGACCTCCTACCCACCACCACGAAGACACCTAGGGCAGACCATGGGGGTATCTAACATGTAAAAATATTATAGTTTATTAATGTTTAAGTGCCCCAAACACCAAGGTCGAGTTTAGGCACTATTTACATTTTAACAGCAGTCTTGCAACACAGGACTGTTTTTAAACTGACCCCAGCCCTCAGCAGTGGACACATGTAATTGGAGAAAGGGCTTCTGGCCTCTACACTATAATGCCCTATTATATACTAGAGTCTTAAAGATAGTTTTGATCCCCCTGTCCTATTATGTAATAGGGCTTTATAGGGGAGCTCATGCTAATCATAGGGGTATGCTAACCCATAGTGTACCCTAGTGTATGTAAGTGTTTTCACTGTATTCTATGTGTGTTTTCAGAATAGCACTAGCCCTGGGGCTGGTTAGGCAGAGTCCTGGGACAGTCAGAGTAGGTGGCCACCAGTATCAGTCAGCACAAAATCAGGGCACCAAGGGCACAGGATGAATTTGTAGCAACATCTACCTTTGAATTGAAAATGCACATGTTTATGTCTGCAACGCTACTGAACAACATAGTTGTCCATGTGATTGTGTGCTGTGGACCACTATTCCTTCTCACATTCTCCAATGGAAATCCATGGTCATAACAATGCCCTAAGAGTTAATTTCTTCGTCCTGGGTACATGATGGAGCCCAGGTCCAGTCTTCTAGGCTGTTCTCAAGTCTCAGACAGCAGGTTCAGACTTCGTCTGATCTTCCTCAGGTCCAGAAATATTCTCAAGTGGATACCTGGAGATGCCACATTTATGCCTGGTGCTAGTTAGTCTGTGGGAATTACCCTTGGGGACGCAGTAACCAAAGAGGTAAAGGTTCTGTGGGCATTTGCAAGATGGCCAAAGTCTTTGGTCATACAAAACTTGGGCTCTGAGAGCTTGGGATGTGTTGAGGAGTGTATAATGACACTCCTAGTGTCCTCCCAGATCTAACTCTAAAATCCAGTTGTAGGCTGTCCCTGTACCCGAACAAGCATAAAGACAGAAATCCGGTAAAACAAAGCTGAGCTCTCAGTAACCAGCTGGTAGATTCATGTAAATTCTTTTGGCAATCTGTTTCCCTCCTTTGAAGTGCACCCAAATGTCATATGAAAAACACCAGCAGACCTGCAAAGCAGGTCTTGGCACTTCAGCATGATCTGACACTGTGATGTCAACAAGATGCCTAATGTGATTTAGACCAGTCTTGATGGAGGGGAGGTGCAAAGGAAGTATGCAGGTCTGAGTCATAGCTATATCTGCTTGCAACAGGGTAGGCATGTTTGAAGTTAACCAAGTCCTTGTGCCTAGTCCACATGCTATCCTGTCAAGGACACAACAACATCTCCTCAAACCCAAGGCTTTTTGTCCCTGTTCTAAGAGCAAGTTCACATCTCATTCACACCTATTGAAATGTTAATTACAGGTTGTCAGAAGTGAGAGCAAAATTCAGATTTAGCTTCCATGGACTTTAGGCAGGGCAAATGGAACGTTTTAAAAGTCCCCTTTCACAAAATATTTATCACAAATCAGAATTCATCAGTGAATTGAGCTTGATAAATGTATGCCAAAAGATCAAAAAAAAAGAATTCATAGCATTTTCCTAGGCTGGGATAATAGTTATTAAACTTAACATTACATCCCTATGTTCTACTATGGAACAGCAAACCCGCTACAGTGAGAATAGGTTTGAAGTGCTAATAAGCTGTAAGCACATGTTTAACATTAAACTTTTACATGACCTACTTTTAAATACCATGCTCCCTGCCTTGTGTTTGACCTATTAATATTTAAAAGTAAAGGTTAAACTTATCAAAATGTATTTTGACAAGTGGAATTTTCAGTTAAAGCCTGCACAGCAATGCTACTCGTGCCATGCCTGCTGTCATGCTTACACTGTCACTGTTGAGTATTGCACAATAGGTGTTGCAGTCCACTTGTGACATCTAACTTAAAGGTTGTAAAAAAGGTTCACTTCAAAAACAGGATATCAAAGTCAGCTATTTAAATGATGAAAGTTTAATACAGGATGTAGAGGTCCCATCCACACCCTCCAACCTACTTCCAGCTGTTCTCCTCAGCCCACTTCACATTCTACAATGATTTCCCAGTACTCTAAAGCCATACAGCAGTTAAGAACATTTGAACAAACAAAATAATAAGTAATCGTTAAAGATATGAAAATATAATGCAATTTCAAAAGAAAATGTGAGAAAATAGCAATAACAGAAGTGATAAAACATAAAATACAGTAAAATACACACCACATAATCACTCAATTACCCAGGAGGTCGCACCATCCTGTCTGACCTTCTTGGTGCGATTAATGCACTGTCTTTCCTTTCCACCACAGGTTTAACCATCCGGTGTTCCAACCTTCCTCCTTTTAAAAACAACAATTCTGTTCAGATTCCATATTCAGTGATCCTGTTTTGCCAGCATATGTAAAGATTTTTAAAACTCTCAAAGGTTTAGAGAATGTACCACTTCATTCCTTACTCACAGACCCCTTCATCAATACCCTTACTTTCATCTGCTTTACAGTCTTCCTTCTATCAAAATTCTCCTTTCTGTCTTTCACTTCATGCCCCCTTACAGCATCTAATCATCACGAGTTGCAGTTTTACCCAATTTAAACTCATAATCATTCCCCCATGCTGTCTCTGCAAGCTTGTTAGGATGCCTTCCCTGGAAACACTCAAATGGGTATTTGCCCATAGTAGAATGTGACGTAACCCTGCATGTCTCAGTCCTCTCACTCACTTCATCTTTCCAATTCAAAGCATTGCCCTTAGCCAGAGATATGTTTTCGTTCAAGACTTTTATTTTTTAAAGCGCTCCACCATCCCATTTGTTTTGGGATGACAGAACACACACTTTGGGGTCTATTATGATGTCGGGCGGATCGCCAACACCCGCATGGCGTTGGCTATCTGCCCGACATCATCCCCCGCCCGCCTCCTATTTCCCTGTCACCATATTATGATGGCGGGGGGATCACGGCGGACAAGAAGACTGTCCGCCGCTTTTCCGCCCAGTCGACGGGTCGACCGGGCGGCAAAGGTTTGCATATGGTGGCGGTGTCTGCTAGACACCACCAGCCATATTACGATGACAGCTGGAACAGCCTTTCCGTGGTGGTGTTGCCGCCACGGAAAGGCAACCGGATTCCTGAATTGGGGGCCTGTTGCAGGCCCCCAGGATGTTGGGGGGGCACATGGGGGATACCTATGGTACCCCTGTGCATTTGCATGGACGACGTGGCAGGCATCGCGCGGTGCCTGCCACATTGTGCATGCAAATGCACCGATGCCTTTTTTAATTGCGGCGGGTGTTGCTGACAGCACCACCCACCACAATACAAAAAATGCAGGATTCACCTGCCAGTGTGGCAGGCGCATCCTAATTGCCTATGCAGGACAGCCACACCCTTAGCAGGCGGTCCCATTTCCCGGGGCGATTTGTCCACCCGCCATCATAATAGACCCCAAGGTGTGTTTTATGCTTTGTTCCATTAAGAATTTCTCCATTTCTTTAGAGACAAGTTGCACGCCATTATCTGTAAGTAACATCTCAGTTAAATGCCTTCTCTTCCTATAATCTCCCTTTAGAACTTTATTGCATGGATGGTTTCAATGCCTCTTGTAAAACAAATCTCTAGTCATCTTGAGTACATATCTGTTACAGCAAGGCCTCAAGATGTCCAAAGCAATCTTTTTCCAGGGATGAGTTTGGCAATCCCTAATCACCATGGGTTGCATGTTATGCTTTATTGTTTTCTCACTCTCCCCACACTGAATACATTCCCTTGTTATCCTCTCCGCCTGAAGATCCTTTCCTGGCCACCAATATGAAGAGCATAGTCTCTGTTTTGCTTCTGACATACCTTGAGGAGAACTTGGAGCTAAGATCATCAGTTCTTCTCTAAGCTTGCTCAGAGGAATCAATCTCATGCCCCTGAAAATTAAACCATTGTTCACAGATAATTCATCCTTCACCCAACAAAAGCTATTACACTGCTCATTTCCATCTTGCTTAGACATCCGAACAAGCACAACTTAAATCCATCACCTCATCAATCAATCAATCAATCAGTCAATTTATAAAGCACACTACACACCCGCGAGGGTCTCAAGGCGCTGGGGGGGGGGGAAGGGTGGCTGCATGCAAAGCCTTATGTTATGTTATGTTATGTTATGTTACGTGTTTTTATATAGCGCTCAGCTGCTTTAGCTAAGGGGCGTCCTGGCATCCAACTTCAATTCCACCCGACAACTTTCTTCAGAAATAATCACATCTCCAATCTCACAAATTCATCCTCATCTTAATATTCTTTGCCCTCATTTTGACCACTCACTTCAGTGGAGACTAATCTGGACAACCCATCGGCTACTTTGTTCTCTACTCTTAATATACTTCACATCAAAATCATACTCCTGAATGCCACCATCCATTTGGTAATACTGAGAGACACCACATCAATCCCTTTCCTCTTTAATGTCTCACACAATTGTTAAAGATTAGTCTTTATCTCAAAGACTCCACCCCATAATAACTTCTTGAGGTTTCTTACAGCCAATGCCTCTCTTTCTATTACTGAATATCTTGTTTCTGCTCTCTTCAAGCCATGTGTAATAAACATGATTGTTCTTTCTGCACTCTTCCCAACTTGTTGGAGTACAGCTCCTAAGCCTTTCACACCGTAGTCACTGGTAAGGATGAACTTCATCATTGGATCAAATCATTTCAATTTAGGTGCCAGGCTCACACTGTTTTTCAACTCTATAAATTCCGTTTCACAGGCAGAATTACAAACAGCATCTGTGCCCTTCTTAAGAAATGTCCTTATGTTTCAGCTCAGTTCAGCAAAGTTCTGAGTAAACCTTTTATAATAATCAGACATGCCCAGAAGCTGATTCAATTCTTCTTTATTCAAAGGTGAATTCATAGTTTGTATAGTATTGATCAATTCCTCTTTAGGAGCAATCCCATTACCAGTGATCGTACGGCCCAACTAATCTATGGATTTACTCCTGAACTTACAATTTTCTGGTCTGTTTGTGAGGTTAAAATCACACAGTCTCTTCAATAAATACCTCACCCTGACATTGTGTTCATGAATATTCCTCCCAAACACAGGAATGTCATCTTGATAGATTATGATGTCCCTTGCAACTTCCAACACTCTTTCCATGTCTCTTGAAAAAGCAGATGTGGCTGAAACTAATTAAGAAGGCAGACAAAAATATCTAAATGTACCAAAAAGTGTTATAAATCTAGTCAAAACTTTAGATGTTTCCTCAAGTCTAATCTGATGGTATTGTGACATGAGATCAATGGTAGAGAAAACCTTCATCCCTCCTAACAACGTTAGCATTTCAGATGAATTCAGCAGGGTAAACCTTTGCAATTATCACATTCTTGTTCAGTTCTCTCAAGACTACACATAACCTTAAAGTCCCATTAGGTTTCCTAAGTGCAACTACTAGAGCTGGCTGCTCCTCTCTCAACTTCTTCAATGATCCCATCATTCTTCAACCCCTCCAGCTCAGCACGCATTTCTTCCTTTACTGCTCTTAGCACAATTTGCACCTTACTCTATGTAAGCTTGGCTCCTGCCATCAAACGTATCCTGTTTCTATAATCTCTCATACAACATAGACCATTCCAGAAAACATAGAAAAATTCAGTTTTTACCTCTTCCAAAAATGTTTTATCAGACTCTACATCCACTCTCACCTCACTCACTTCATGATTTTCTTTCAATAGAATACGGTCACTGTTTGGATGTAAGATTTGATGAGACCAGCTTATTATGCTATCTCCTTTTTGAAATACATATACTTTTTCTGAAACATATTATTGTTTAGAGTCTATCAAGCCAAAAAATACCCACAAAGCTTGATATGTACCCCACCACAGGCATAAGGCAAGGTATCAGGTCTGAAAAATGTGATCTTATTTTTGAGATTTTCATCATAAAACGTGATAGATGCAATTGTAGTTTTAGCTCCTGAGTCAAAAGGAACTCCAGTTCTTTAACCCTCAACCTGTATGAATTCAACGGGTTAGGTCTCACATCACCAGGAATCTTCAACACAATTTCCCAACACTCAAAATCTGCATTGTCATTAAGCCTTAGCGGAGTTCGCCTTGTTTTACTCCGCGGAACTCTGTGACATGCCAGAAAAGCTCCGCCATGCTCCGCGGGGTTCTTCCAGTGGAGGAGTCTGTGAAGTCATGCTGCTCGCACTGATTTTTAGTGCCAGGAGTTTGTCCTGCTCTGTAAAATCAGCCCAAACTGCACTACGTGATGAGAAATATCGCCATTAGAAGGCCTAGCGTGTTATTTTTTCTCACAATAGAGCGTCAACTTACAGTTGGCAAGCCTCTCGAGGAAAAAACCTCTGCTCCGTGTCACTTCGCGGAGCTTTTCAGAACTCCACATGGAGCACAAAGCGCGGAGTGGGCAAAACCCTGCTAACTCCAACGACAGAGCAGAATTCTTCGCCCACCCCTATTTGTCATCACAATCACTCACATTCACCTCATTCATTTTCTGTTTGGATTTTCATGCTCACAATTACTGGCAAAAGACCCCCCCTTTTTTGTGCAAAATATACATTTTGCTTTAAGTGTGAGACAAGCTCAGTCATTTGCTACGTGCCCAGCTCTATCACACCTGTAACATTGTCCAACAACATCTCCCTACTTGTCTGTTTTAAATTAATCATTTATTTTTTCCTGTCTTTTGAAACTGTTATCTTGACTTTTTGTATACTCTGTTCTTTGGCCCCTTCCATTTTTATAACTTCCACATTGAATCAAGTGTTCTCTCTTTAGCCACTGATAACACTTCATCTATTGTGGGCTCATCTTTCTGTCAGATATCTCCTCATACTTTTCCAATATTATACTTCAACATAAATTGATCTAGAATTATTTCTTCTAGACATTTACATGAAGAGGCAAAACGTCTGTCAACGTCTATTGACGATCTGTCAACATAGGTTTGAGCCCCCTTCTTTCTGATTCCTTTTCCCAAAATGATATCTTTCCAATATACTGCTCACTTTTGATGAATAATGTTTATCTAATTTTCTTTATACAGGTTTCATATTCATTTAATTCCAAAGCTTCACTATCTGAGCATCTGGAGGATGACCAAAGACCTCTTGGCCTTCAGAGCCTAGACAATGCAGTAGTAAGGAAATCTGTTTTCCTCTCAGCACTTAGGGATGTACCACAAACCATTGTATATCTCTCAAAAACGTTGTTCTATTTCTGCCACTCTGGAAGTGGTACCCCAGCATTATGTGTGAAGTCGCTAAGATGCAGGAGTTGGGGGTGATAGAACTCTCCAGTAGCCCTTGGTCTAGTCCTGTAGTTCTGGTACCAAACGTTGCCCCACTGGGCAACACACCTGAACTAAGGTTCTGTGTGGATTACAGAGGGCTAAATTCTGTGACCAAGGCTGACGCGTATCCTATCCGTAGGACGGATGAGCTCAATGACATGTTAGAGGGTGCCAGTACCTAAGTACTGTTGATCTTGCATCAGAGTACTGACAGATTACCCTAGCAGAGGAGTCCAAGGAGAAGTCAGCTTTCTCCACTCTAGAGGGTCCCTATCAGTTTAGGGTGATGCTCTTTGGATTAAATAACGCCCCTGCCTCCTTCCAGAGGCTGGTGAACCAGGTCCTATCTGTTTTGGAGGTCTTCTCAGCTGCCTACCTGGAAGAGATATCTGTCTTCAGTAGCAGTTTCACCTCTGGGAAGTGATTCAGGGCCTGCAAGAGGCAGGCATGACTATCAAGGCCAGTAAGTGCCAGATAGGGCAGGGGTCCGTGGTGTATTTAGGAAACTTGGTGGGCAGGGAGAACGTGGCCTTCAGGCCAAGATAGAAACCATCATGGCTTGGCATCCCCCAAAACCCAGAGTGAGATCAGAGCATTTTTGGGCCTCAATTGCTACCAGAGGATGTGTGTCATGGGTTATGGCACCATTGTCCCCCTTGACTTCGAAGAAGCAGCCCAAAAATGTGATTTGGACTGAGGCATGCCAAAAAGCATTTGACTCCATGAAGCAAGCCATGTGCACAGCTCCAGTGCCCAAGGCCCTTGACTTCTACAAAGAAGCTGTCATTCAGAAGATGCCTCAGAGCATTGGATAGGGCCAGTATTTTCCCAGCTCAATGAAGAGAGCCTGGACCAACGTGTAGCATTCGGTGCAGAGACATTGATGCCAAAATATCAACTTATACTGATATAGATGCCAAAATATCGAGGGCCAAGAATATCGACAGACAAAATATCGTGGTGAAGAATATCGACTTTGGGTAAGTAATATTGATGTAAAAAATATCGAAGTGTTTTCAAAAATTTAGATGTAAAAAAATATCGATTTTCTATTAATAATATGTTTGTTGGTGTATATTTTATATGTGAGTGATGCATGTATTTTGTGTATAAGAATTGTTTGTATTTTTAATATATGTGTTAAACGTTTTGTTTGAATTTTGCATTTTTAGTTCTGTAGCGGGTTGTGGGGATTATAGGGTAATAGGGTGGGATGTAATTTATTTATATAAAATGTATTGAATGTTAGAGTAGTCATTATATTTTTTTATTTGAATTTGGCGCTTTTAGTACCGTAGTGGGGTGTGGGTTTATAGGGGAATAGGGTGGGAAGAAATGGAAATGTTGTAAATTTATATAACAATTTTTATTTATTTTTATTTATTAATAATTGGTGAATTGAGATGTTATAATGTTAAATGTGTACATTAATTTTGATCAATTATGGAATAATTAGTTGTTAATTGTAATTAATCAATTCGCAAATAATTATGTTAATTTTTAAATTATTCTTATGTGTGTGTTTTCCTGTTCATAGGTGAAAATGGTGGGAAATAATTTAGTTTTTAATTGATGAATTAATAATTAGTTGTTCATTTTAATTAATTAATTGGTAATTAATCATGTTAATTGTGTTTTTATTTTAGGTGTGTGTTGTGGTGTTTATAGGTGAAAATGGTGGGAAGGGTAGGAAGTAATGTATTTTTAATTGATCAATTAATAATTAGTTAAATAATTAAAATTAATTAATTAGTAATTGCATATGGTAATTGTGAACTTCAATTTAGGTGTGTGTTGTGCATCTTCTATTGTTAAAAAATGCCTATTAAATCAATGTTTATTAATTATTTGTATTATTAATACATTTTGAAATCATTAATAATTATGCCAATTATGGAAATAAAAACAATGTGTAGATTTTATTTATTGGTGTGGTGTCAGGGTAGGAAATAAAATAAAAACATTTATGTTTAAAAAATATTTTTGTTTGTTAATATTTGCTTCTTTTAAATAAATATTGTTTATGAATTGATATATTTTTATAGATAATAGTTCTACCTTTTTGTTATATGTAATTAATATATTTAAGGTTAATGTTTGATATATGTAATCTGATATTTTAAAATTATTGTTTATTTATTTTTTATATTCTTTAATTTTCTCTAATTGTTTAAATTGTATTTTTAATTTTCGTTTCTCCGCTATCCAGCACTTTCCCTACTGTTGCACTCACTGGAGTGGGAATAGTGATTTTTACCCATCCGCCATCCAGCACTTTCCCTACTGCGCATTCCCTGGAGTGGGAATAGTAATTTTTACCCATCTTCTATCAAGCACTTTCCCTACTGTTGCACTCAATGGAGTGGGAATAGTATTTTTACTCCTCCGCAATCCAGCACTTTCCCTACTGTTGCACTCACTGGAGTGGGAATAGTAATTTTTACCCTTCCGCTATCCAGCACTTTCTCAACTGTTGAACTCACTGGAGTGGGAATAGTAATTTTTACCCTCCGCTATCCAGCACTTTCCCTATTGTTGCACTCACTTGAGTGGGAATAGTAATTTTTACCCTCGCTATATAGCACTTTCCCTACTGTTGCACTCACTGGAATGGGAATAGTAGTTGTTAGCCTTCTGCTATCCAACACTTTCTCTACTGCTGCACTCACCAGAGTGGGAGTAGTAATTTTACCCCTCCGCTATCCAAAGTTTTCTCTACTGTTGCAGTCTTTAGAGTTGGAATACTAATTTTTACCTCTCCGCTATCCAACACTTTCCCTACTGTTGCCCTCACTGGAGTGGAAATAGTAATTTTTAGTCATCCGCTATCCAGCTCTTTCCCTAATGTTACACTCAGTGGAGTGGAAATAGTAATGTTTACCCTTCCGTTATCCAGCACTTTTTCTACTGTTGCTTTCACTGGAGTGGGAATAGTAATTTTTACCTCTGCATTATCCAACACTTTCCTTACTTTTGTAGTCACTGGAGTGGGAATAGTAATTTTTACCCCTCCGCTATCCAGCATTTTCCTTACTGTTGTACTTAATGCAGTGGGAATAGTAATTTTTATTCCTGTGCTATCCAATATTTTCTCTACTGTTGCACACACTGGAGTGGGAATAGTAATTTTTACTCTTCTGCTTTCCAGCTATTTGCCTAATGTTGTATCTATTGTATTGCGAAATGTACGGTTTAATATTTGTTGATAGTTAAATGTTTGAATTCATTAAAAAATATATATATTTTTTAATTATTGATATATGTATATATTAAATTTTTATATGATTTAAAGTTTAAAAATTAAACAAAGATTATAGTGAATACAATATATTTAAGTAAACATATGTATATGTATACATTTATGTTTGTGTGTTTATATTTTTTTAGTTAAGTTTATTTGTTATATTTAGTTAAAATATATTACATTTTATTAATTTTGTTAAAAATATGAATAATATTTATTATATTTATTTTAATTTATATTTATTTTTAAGTTGATATTTTTTATATCTATATTTTTTACTTCGATATTTTGGATTTGATATTCCTGTACTTACCTGTTTAAGTATAGGGAGATGTGTTTCTATGGAAATCCTTTCACTATTCTTACAGACCACCAAGCATTGTTCACTCTTTTTGTAAACCCGAAAGCCAAGATGCTCCCTCATAATGAGAGAATGGGGTTGCAACTATAAGAGTACGGCTATGCAAGTCTATACTGCAGCGTCTTCCCCAGCCCAATACTATGAAAAAGTATTACGCCACACACGTAGCTCAGAATTACATCTTTATTCTCTAGAGTGTAACCATTAACTTACACATCCTACATCATGAATTTTATTTCCCACATCAATTCACTTACGTCACCAGTCTACAGAGTCAGTTAGGGACCATAGGGTCCGATGCTCTATAATACACAATACACTACATCTCCCCCTTTGTTAAAAAATACAAAAACATATATAAACATCATAGTTTCTCAATGAGTCATCAAGCCACGCAAACCACTCTTCCAAATCTCTCGGTATGAGGCTGAGGAAACACAGGGGGAAACAATTGCAGCAGGCACTGGTGATCTAGACTCTTATGCCGTACTGTGGCTCTCCTGGCCTTCTGATGACAAAGTCTCACTCCAGAGATCTGGAACTGACAGACTCTGAGGCAGGTGCTTGAAATGTGAGGAATTCCTTGTAATGAACTTTCCAGGACAGTTAGTAGTCACCACATGTACTTACTAGTCACAACATGCAATGGATCTGCATCAAATGAAGCATCAGATTTGCCTTTCCACCATGGTCTCCTTTCTGACACATAATGTCCCAAGCAGATCAACGCTTGCCTGCATTAGTCTTCATTCGTTAATAGAGAGATGAATCAGTGAGTCAAATTTTCTGAGCATCCAAAGCTCTGTCAATGGTCCACTGGGGCAGCTTGGTATCCATGGCTCTCCGGAACATCAAGGTGGCCGTGCTTTCGCTGGTTGTTGTATGGGGGTAGAACTTTAGGCACTAATAGTAAAATAGAGAATGCACTTGAGCTCAAGTCCCTCTGGCGCAGCATAATGGATAACCTTCTTAAGAGTGCTCACAAAATGTTCGCGAACGCCATTAGCTTGTGACCACAAAGGTATGCTTTTCTGATGCATGATATTCAAATGAGTAAGAAAGTTTAGAATTCTCAACCATTGAATGGTAGGCCATTGTCAAATTTTAGAATGGACTGAACACGCCAGGTTGCAAATATGACTTCTAGTTTGTCAATGACTCGATCATAAGTAATCAAGAGGTCTTCCTTCAGAGGAAACCAGGAGTACTCATCTACAATTACCATGAGGTAATAACCGTTTTGTAGGGGGCCAAGGAAGTCAATTGCAATTTTCTCCCAGACATGTCTTGAAAGATCGAACATGTTCAAACGAGGCTGTGTTTTTTAGGGTGATAAACAGTTACACAAATGACAAGCCTGGACCTCTCTCTTAACTCGCTCATCATGATGAGGGAACTAAACATGGCCTCGGAGGGTTAGCTTTGTTACGATGATTCCACAATGTCTCTCATGTGCCACTTCAATGACTTGCTGTGGTAGACTTTCAGGAATGGCAATTCTCAAACCTTGCAAGATAATCCTTTCTTGTGTAATGGACAGTTCATCATGCACATTCTTGAATTTCTGATATTCACTGTCGTTAGCAAGTGGTCGAGCATGTGTTCTCCAGGATTTATGTATAATAATGTCATTGAAGATGAATCAAGTCAAGCGAAGAACTGCTTTATTTGATTTTGTTTCTCAAAAACCATAAAAGCACAATAAAAAGAAAAAAAGTGACAAGCACATTTACATAAGCATTAGTATAATTCATCATCAATATACTTTTTATACCAAATACGTTAATATGATAAAAAGCAGCTCATATTATTTACACAAGAATATTAGACTCAGTCAGTAAATGCGAAAAATTAATTCATGGTTTTCCTATGTCTAATAATAGCTTTTAAAAATGACGACATAGCCAGCATAATCAATTCATTCTCTAGCATTTGAAGTCCCCACTTCTTTAAAATAGGTATAAAAAATCTTCTCCTGGGCAAATCATGAAATTTACAGAAAAGTATGCAATGTAACATAGATTGGGTGGAAATTTTTTAACGTCCACTATTCCCCAAATCCCCGCCCAATATGTGGCAGTAGATACACATTTGGATTTATAAATATCCACTAGCTCCGGAACTGGTCGGCCGCCCAATTTGTTTGAAAAATTACGAACTGCACCTATAGCTTAGAAAAAGACAATTTTCTCACATCTACAGCTGATGACCATGAGCCCGATTTCTCAAAATTAATACCCAGGTAAGAAAATCTGTCTGTGATGTCTATTTTAGTTTTTTCAATAAAATGTTTACATGTATTGCCTTTTTTATCCCACAACACATAGTAAAGGTTTTACTTTTATTTATTTTTAAACCTCTATCTTTCATATAGGTTGTAAATTTGGTAACAGCTCTTTGGAGACCTCATGATAACTGTGTCATCCGCATATAGTAAAATGGGGGCTGGGGTATTCTCAATCAAAGGGTAATCCTGCCTATCCTGAGTCAAGTAAAAACCTACACTATTTATGTATAGGTTAAACAAAAACGGGGCAAGTATACACCCTTGTCTTACTCCCTTGTTTTTGCTAAACTTAGTTGTACATTCTCCCTGTTTGCCATACTGGACCCTCGCCTCCGCTCCCCTGTATAACTCCTTGATAAATAATAGCAAGTTCGGGTCAACACCCATCTCTTTCAAGGTACTCCAGAGTTTATCATGGTTTAAACAGTCGAAGGCTGAACTTAAGTCGACAAACGTTAAAAAAAGTTTTTCCCTTTTTGCTAATACATATTTACCTATGATTAGGGCTAGATTTAATCCCTGTTCAGTCATTCCCAGTCCTGCCCTAAACCCGTATTGAAACTTCGAAAGTAAGCCCGTCTCTTCTACCCAAGATTGTAATTCATTTAAAATAACCCTCCCGGCGACTTTCATAAGTGAGTCCAATAATGAAATTGGACGATAGCAGTTAGGTTCATTCCTATCTCCCTTTTTGAAGATGGGAATCACAATATCGTCTAACAAAGTGGGGATAAACCTATGTCTATTACAGCTATTCAAAACATTTGTTAAGAGCGGGGCCCATAGCTCAGTATTAGACTTGTATATGTCCACTGGCACACCATCAGGTCCTGGGGCTTTCCCTGTGGCACTCTAGTTAACGGCTGTTAAAACTTCTTCATAGGAGATTTCAATGTTCATGGGAAAAGATGTAATGTGAGCATTATAATCTCCCTCTGCAGCAATAATTCCCTCAGTCTGGGTTAAGACATCAACCTTATAAAGGTCCTTAAAATAGTTAACCCTTTTATCTTCTTTAATTGCCACATTGATAACATTGGTTTCTCTATCTATGAAAAAGGGGGCATTAACAGCCCTCCAGAAGCCCGTGTTATCCTTTGTTATACAGGCCTGATGTAACACCTGCCATGCTTCCATTTTCAACTGGATCTTATGCCTTTTTAATTGCTCGTTGGTAATCAATTCTGGCCAGTCTCACTTCTTCCTTACTTCTGGTCTCTTGTTTTAGAACCTTCATTAAATGAGCATGTGCCTTACTACAAACCCTATTGAACCAGCCCTGTGCCTTATTCATGCCCTGTTTCTGCATCCCTGTGAGAAGATTTCGTGTTTCCTCTAAGATTCTAAGGAAGGCCTCGAAAACTAGTACATTATCACCTGTCTGCGAGAGGCATGTTTCAAACTCCCTATATTTGTTTTTTTACTAGGGTTTCAAAAAATAACATCGGGTCCACTTTGGTCCATTTTATGGTGTATCCATTTGTCCTTGCGAGATTTATTTTGTAATTATATGTTGTTTCTATTGCTTTGGAGGTTTTTTAACCCCTGCAAGGAAAAAATGTAGCCTAGTTGGGTAGTGGTCACTCAACGCTATTTTGCATGTTTTACAAGTATAAACATTGCAAGAATACCTTTTTGACATAAGGGCAAAGTCAATTACTGAGTTGCACCCCCTCCCAATAAAGGTTGGCTCAAAGGGTACAGGGGGTGGACATAGTTTGTTAGCATAGCCCAAATAAAATTGAAAAATTATTTCATGCAGCAAGTCCCCCACAATAGTATGGGAAAAATGTGTTAGGGGCTCTTCTTTATCTTTGCCCATGCCACAGATACCCAAGTGGCTATATGGGCATGGAGAACAGTTAAAATCGCCAGCCCATATTAAGCACATATCCCCCGGCAAATGTTCTTCTATGTGTTTCAGGGTTTGACATAATTCTTCTAGTACCTTATTGGTTTCAGTTTTCGGGATGGTATTATAAAAATGTATTAGAACTGTTCCCTTCTCGCCCCCAATACTTACTGACAGTATCTGTTAGAACTCGGACCCAATCTGAAGTTTCACTACCAATTCACCCACCAGGTTAAACACATAGGTACATAAACACTCTTTATTACGTCCTATTGTACTAAGACTGGCAGGGGTATGGAATGCACGATAGCCATTTATATGTGATGCCTCAATTGCCCATGATTCTTGCAGGCAGATGATAGAATAATCCTTTATAAATGTTGGCCAAGAGGGGTCTCTCACCTTGGATGTAAGCCCTGCAATATTCCACGATAGCATCTTAAAAATATCACTCGTTTCTGGGGTCTTAGGTGTTGACCTTGAGTCGGTTGAAATAGTAATATCTCCTTGTGTGCTCCCTGTCTCACTCTGGGTTTCTCCTCTATTAGGTCTGTGTTCACTTGCATGTTGTTTACTCTCAAGGGTCACCTCCAAATCTCGTCTATCTATAACTGCAAGAGTCCCAAAGTTATTTTCAATGGTCCTAGATAAGATGAATCATATTCCTGTCTGCATTGGTAGAAGCACTTATTTGCTCCACAGACACAGCTGGATGAGTGCTGGATCTCACAACACAGTTAACGTAGACCTCTGCCAATTTGAAAGTGGTACCCTGGCACTGCATGGGCACCCGAGAAATGTAGTACTCAGTTTTGATCTTTACCCGGCCGGTGCACAATTGTGTAGTCAATCTTGGTGATCAGTAACAAGTGTAAAATGTTTCACATAAAGAAACACATGAAAGTGTTGCACAAGCCCACACAACAGCTAGGCTTTCTTTCTCAGGTTGCGAGTAAGCTCGTTCAGTCTGTAAGAAACTTCGGCTCCGATAAGCTACAATACGCCTTTGTGCATTCGCATTTTCAATATGTTGGGCAAGAATCACACCCAAATCTGGCATCCACAACAATCTCTGTCTGTAATTTTGGATCATAGGAAGCCAGATCAGTAGCATTTTCAATTGCATGCTTAATCATCTTGAAACATTGATCGCACTCCTGTGACCACTGAAATGAAGCATTCTGTTTCATTAACCCCCTCATTGGGGACTCACAGTGGCAAAATTATGGATGCACCTCGAACAGTAAATGGCCATAGCAAGAAAAGAACCAAGCATGGTTACATCTTGTGGAGGGGAGGTGGATGACAAAACCTGAACCTTGGCTGGATCTGGAGTAATTCAGTAATTCCCCCTTCCGAGAAAATGTGTCCAAATAATGTTAGTTTTGTGAAATTTGCACTTTTTAGCATTCAATATAACACGTGCATCAGCAAGTAGGTGGCACACTTGTGTAAGAGCTCTATCATGTTCCTTTTGTGTGGCTCCAAATACTAGCACATCATCACTAATTGAAAGCATGCGCCACAGGCTATATAATGCTATGAATTACATCTTAAAACAATTTGGCAGCTGAAGACATTCTGAAACTCAATCTTTTGTATCTGAACAAACTAACATGAATTCAAAAGGTAGTATTGTACCTGCAATTTTCTTCCAGTTTGAGCTGATGATATCCTTTGTTTAGATCATGGCACAAAAAATACTTTGGCACCATTCAACTGGGTAATCACATTGGCAATTTGCGAACCTGGTTGCTGTTCCCTTTTGATAGCCTTATTTCCTTGATAAATGTCAACACATATTCTCATAGACCCTCCACTGTCTTTTTTAGGTACCACCACTATCAGTGAGACCCATGGCATTGGGCCAGTAGAGTGCTCAATGATATTATGGTTTAGCAAAGTCGCAATTTCCTTTTCAACAGTATCTTGTAGTTAAAATGCAATTCTCCAATGTTGTTGATGAATAGGACGGATGTCCTCATTATTCTGGAGATGCACTTTCATTGTAATAAGTTTTCCAAATCCATGAAACAATAACGGAAACTGATTCACTATGTCATGATGAGCATTATATTGTAATTTACAGAAATGAGTCCCATGCAGCAGCAGTGTTGAAGCTGAACAAACATTCTCTGGATAAAATACCCTGAAGGACATGGATTGGGGCTCGTCTGTTTATGTTTCATAGTCTCCGTAAATTAACCTTGACTTTGCAGTAGTGTTGAGGTTGCCTACATGTTTATTTTGGTTCTCGATAGTGTGAATAGGGGCACCACAGACAGTTCATGGTACTTTTCATCTGGCATGATATTTATCAACCCACCACTGTCTATGATAAATGATATATAGCAGCAATTAACCTTCAGTTCTATTTTGAGACAATGTCCAAATGAATGTCATCATTTCACTTGTCGATTCTTGTTCAACTTGTATTCTTTCTTGCAAGAAATCATACCTACATGCGCACATCTTTCAGAAATTAGCATCGACTTCGCACATCCAGCTTCTTCACTGTCGCTGGACATTGACTTCGAAGAATCTTTTGAGGAGGAATCAGATGACAATCGGCCTCGTTCAGTTACTGCTTGCCTGAAATGATTTGGCCAGTTACTTCATTGGGTATGACTGAAATGCTTCTAGGACTTTCTAGCAGCCACGTTGTCTTCATGACATGACACACTGGCAGCAATTTTGTCTGCATGACGCATGAACTCACTTTTTCTCTCACTTAGCAAACTGTTACAAATTATTTTCTTGACTGCTGCATTTGCATATCTGCAATGGCAGGATATTTACCTTCATGTGTGAAGGAAAACATATATTGAAAAAACATCTTCCTCTTCTTCAGAGACATCATTTTACGGCCTTCTACCATGTGTTTTACTTGCTTTTCATAACGTCAATTGACTTTGGGCTCCTCTAACCTCCATGTCAGCAGCTTGTTTGTCGGCACATTCCTCAGCTGTCGCACTTCTTATCTCGGTCATATAAGCAATTTTCTGATGGGAAACAGCCGTTACAATGTGGGCTGTGCCACGTGTTCCATTTTGCCGCAAGCAGAACCATGCTTTCCTTAACCACACACGTGCCTTAACCACACATATGCATGGTTAAGGCAGTGTGTGGTCTAGATGCTAGGATGAGCGAGCACAGGAAGAGGAAGGATAGGGAGAGGACATGGTCTAGAAAGTGGATTTGGGGATGCGTTTTGAGGTGTGGGAGTTTTTAAGGGTTGGGGTCGTTTTTAGGACTTAGTGTTGGGGGTAGCTTTTAGGGCTCAGGGGGTGGTTGAGATGTTTTCAGGGCTCATGGCTGTCGGATTTGTTTTCAGGGCTGGGGGGCTCAGGGTTGCCTTTAGGCCTCAGGGGGGTCGGGGTAGTTTTTAGAACGTGGTGGGTCGGGGTAGTTTTTAGGACTCATGCGTGGTCGGGGTAGTTTTTAGGGCCCGGGGGGTTGTATAGAGTTTAGGGCCCTGGGGGTCGGATAGAGTTTAGGGCCCTGGGGAGGTCAGGTAGTGTATGGAGCTCATGGGGGCCAGGGTTGTTTTTAGGGCTCAGCAAGGTAGGGGTAGTGCTTAGGTCTCAGGTGGGGTCAAGGTAATTTTTAGGGCGCAAGTTGGTTGGGGTAGTTTTTAGGGCTCAGGGCGAGGAAAGCTAGTATGTGATTTTTACCACACATATCCTCTTATCAGTCATGCCTTTACTACAACATTGAGAGGTAAACGTTTGAGTGGTAAACGCTTGGGTGGTAAAGGCATGCGTGGTAAAGGAATGCGTTGTTCAGGTGCATTCATTATTCCAGCAGTGTTGTAGAGGCATGTGTGGTTTAGCTATGCGAGCCTCTGTCATACAACCCACTAGGACTTCACCACATGTCTAGCACCTAGATGACATTGTTCCTGATTAAGTGAGATTCAAGCAGTGAGACCAGGGGATCTCAGGAAGTACTGTTTCTTGTGGGAGTGGGAAGTTTGCTTCTTAGAACCCAGATTAGTACCTGTGACATGAGGATTTCGCATAGTATCACCCCATGGAAGAAATAGAGTAATAGGTCGATTTGCACATGTGCGCTCTCCTAAGAGATGTAAGGGCCATTACAACTTCAAAGTCAGTAGACATGTTTCCCATCAGAGCTGTGGATCTAATTTATTTTGTGTGTGTTTGTACACAAAGTGCATGAAATGTTGGGGTACAGCATGTGATCCTTACAGAAACACTGCCTGTATTCGACTTTGGTTTGTGGATCACAGTTCAGTATGTTTCTAGTACACCCAGTAAATGGTCTGTTATCATCACCATGCACTGTTGGAAAATGTCCTGAACAATGTGGGCTGTGCCACTAGTTCCTTTTCCCCGCAAGCCAAACCATACAACCATTAGCCACACAAATGCATGTTTAAGCACTGCACTGTCTAGATACTGGGATGGGTGGGCACAGGAAGAGGAAGGATTGAGAGAGGACACAGTCTAGTAAGTGGGGGGTAGTTTTTAAGGGCTGGGGACAGTTTTTAGTGCTCAGGGTTGGGGGTAGTTTTTAGGGCTCTGGGACTGGGGTAGTTTTTATGGCTTGGGTGTCGGGGTAGTGTTTAGGGCTGGGGGTGGGGTAGTTTTAGGGCCCAGGAGTAGGTCGGGTAGTCTTTATTCTAGGGCTCAAGGGAGTCGGGGTCGTTTTAGGGCTCTTGTGATCTTTACCAGTCATGCTTTAGCATAGAATTATGTGGTAAAGACATGAGTGGTAAAGGTATGCGTTGTTCAGACACATTTGTTATTTTGGCAGCGTTGTAGAGGCACACATGGTTTAGCCATGCATGCCTCTGTCCTACAACCTATTCTGACGATAATTGAAACTTTCTATGGAGGCCTTCACTTTCTTTGAAGATCCAGCACTTGCTGGAGTTGCGGTTTCGCTCCAAATACGTCAACCGATTTTTCACTTTGACTGAGGTGCACATGGCATGCAGGGTTTACGAATCCCCTATCTCATCACCAGTTATAGAATCTTCCTCAGGCTGGTAGCATGTAAATGAATGACGCCACACATGAAGCTCAGTATTACACCTATTTATTATCTTGAGTGTAAATGTTAACTGACATGTACTGCGTCATTATTTTTATTAACCACACCCAATCTCTTATGTTACTAGGCTATGAAATATGTTAGGGTCCATGGGGATCCAACGTTCTATAATGTACAAGACACTACGTCAACTTCATTGTGAGGTACAGCACGCCAGTAGCCCTATCCTGTGAACAGATTATAGCTGCTACTAATGCTAACAATAACATGAGTATCCTCAAATTTAAACTCAGTCATGGAAGAAAAGTATTCAACCTTTTGGTGACGATGTTAAATTTCCAAAATTCAAATAGTACAGGATGAACTGTCCATTACCAGGGACAGAGTTATATTGAGAGGCTTGAGAATCGTAATACCTGAGAGCCTAAGTCATTAAGTCATTGAACTAGCCGATGAAGGACATCGTGGCATTGTAGCCGCCATACGAGCCCTAAGAGACCAAGTGTGGTTCCCCTGCTGAGATAAGTTGAGATGGAACTAAAATAGTTCCATCTTTGCTGCTGCCTTTCCCACAAAGTGATGCAGCATCCAATGACATTGTCTGATCTACCTGCACATGTGTGGGAAAGAGTTGCAGTTGATTTCTTGGCCCCTTGGGGAATGGACATCATCTCATGGTAGTCATTGATGACTATTCACTCTTTCCTTAGTAGTGGAGTTATCATCAGCAATCCATGACAATGTCATTGAGCGGCTAGATTACATCCTTGTAGCATGGAGTATCCCCACCAATCTCAAATCTTTCAATGTTCCGCCCCTCATTGGCAAAGAATTCAAGGATTTTCTAGTCAGGCTCAATGTCAAGCAACAGAAGAGTTCACCTCTGTGGCCCCAAGCCAATGGTGTTGTGGAACGATTCATGGGAACCTTCAAAAAGGTAGTTCAACAAGCATCGATGGATGGGATTGAGTTAATCCTGACTCTGTCTCAATCCCTCCGTGCTTATTGTTCAACTCCTCCTTGCTATTTGGTACAGCAATAGAACTAAAGTGCTGCAGTGGACAGCAATCAATGCTGATCAGGTTCATGTCACAGACACTTCTTGAAAATGCAAAATGAAAACATAAAACGATCAGCATCGACAAGCTCAGGAAACAGTCTTCAATAATGGTGACTGAGTCCTGATCAAGCAGAACCAAAAGTGGAAAACAGACACTCCATTTGCTGTTGATCATCTGAGGGTTGTGACAAAGGACACATGGTGACGGTGCATCGTCCCAGAAAGTCCATCACATAGGTTTTGTCACACTTTGAGCATCTACCTCAACGTTCATCAGCTCCTGCAATCATGAATGAGGCGACCCTTCCTAATTGCCCAGATCAAGCATCGGAACCTGTGCCATTGGTGCATAATCAGAGTCTATCTCAACTACCTAATACCACTCAATCTGGCAAAGGCTAACAGGAATAAAAGAGTTTGGCAATGGCAGCTCCTCCTAAGTAGCACAGATCGTCCCCTGCCTGCTGCAAATGCATCAGGCAAATACAAATAAATAGATTGGCACATTAAGGTCATTTTATTTTATCACCACTCATGCTGTGTACAGCACAAGGGTGGGACTGATTCCTGCAAATGAAGTATAGTCACAGTATGCATGTCAGATTGGCCAGCTGTCTACAGCCGTCATATCCAATATACACACTGAAAACCCAGCAATCCAAGGGCTCTGAAACAGTCTGGTGATTGCTGGCACAGTCCCCAAGCCTCAGAATGAGTGCTGGGTTAGCCTGCTCCAATCAATCATGGAGCTGCTCTCATGCTGAAAACAGCATGAGAGCAGCTCTTGGATTCATTGAATTCTCATTCCACGAGCAGGAAGGAAGTCCTTCCATTTCCTACTTGTGGACACCAGGATACCGCTGAGGAGAGAAAAAACGTACGGGAAGGAAGCCAGCAAGTGCAACAAATATAGTGAATTTTTTGCCATCCTGCCTCACCATTTTTTAATGATGCCAGCCACAACTGGAGTTTGGATTGGAAGAATGTTGCTTAAGTAGTTCTGTTCCTTTTTGATGGACCGCTCTCAAGCAGTCTCCTTCGTCAGTCTTTGCTCCACCTCTAAATCCTTATTATGTGGAGTTCCACAAGGGACCTCCTTGAGTCCCACTATTTCTAAGCATTTTGTGGTTCACTAGGTCAATCTCATTGCATCTTTTGGCCTTACCTTCTATGCCTACGCTGATGATACCAAACTTATTTTGAAACCCAAAAGTCCTTTATAAACTCTTCAGACACAGATTCAAAATTGTCTTTATTTGCTGGCTACCTAGATGAAAAACGGTAAACATCCTTTACAACGCGGTGTTTACACCGCGCGTCCTTTACTACGCAGCCATTACAACGAAAGTCGTTACTACGACTTGCGCTGGAGGGCGTTCTTGTTAAAGGAATAGTTTGATTTTCTATTCCAACACCTTCCCTACTGTTACGTGGGCTGGAGTTGGAATAGAAAATTAAACTAATCCACAATCCAGCGCCCTCCAACGCAAGTCGTTGTAACGACTTGCGTTGTAATGGCTGCGCCGTAAAGTACCGCGATCATTTTGATCGCGTTGTACTGACGTACATCCATGAAAAACATATCACTATGCCTGGACACAGATAAAACTGAGATCCTGATTTTTGAAACTCCTGAGATTTGGTCTTTTAATTGATAGCCTAGCTCTTTTGCCACGTGTATTCCTCCTGTGTCATCTACTTGTAATTTGTGAGTCATTTTTTATTCCAACTTTCCTTTAGGAAACATATTCCAAAGCGTATATTTTAGTCCAGTATATAATCCTGAGCAGACTGGACTATTGTAATTCCTTGTGAGTTGGCCTACCTTATTCTTCTGTCGATAATTTGCATTTTATTTAAAATACTGTTGCTCACCTCATTACTGGCCATGCTAAATTCTCTATGGCATCTCTTATACTCCATTCCTTGCACTGGCATCAGTTGCAGAAACATGCTGTTTTTAGGGTTCTATGATTCTGCCACAAGGCTCTTTTTTGTTGTCAACCTAAAAACTGTGTGACTTAGCTTTTTAAAAACTATGGGGCAGATATACAAGCCCCATGCGCTGCTTGTGCATCATGTTGCGTGATGCACCAGTGGCATAGTCTGCAAAGTGATATTTACATGAACAGGTAAAGTCACTCTGTGTGACTTAACCTGTGTTTGTAAATATCACCCCTGTTTACACAACACTATGCGTGTTAGGGGCGTGACATTAGTGTTGCTGTGGGTGTTCCCACGCAACAGCCATGTCCACTGATGCATTTCCAGATTTACAAGAAATCGTAAATCTGGAAATGCGTCAGCATGTTGCTACGCCACCCTAGCATGCTGCTACGCCACCCTAAGGGTGGCGTAGCGAGGTGCAACAAGGAGAAATGTTTTCATTTCTCCTAGTTTTTTTCCTCTTTCAATGCCTGCGGCATTCTACAGCACACATTGGAAGAGGGAATCACCTCAATTGATAGTTCCCACGACACAGGCATCCTTGCACCATGGTGCAATGGTGCGGGCGCATGGCAGCGGTTTGTGCTCCAGAGCAGGGGGAAGCACAGAGATGCGATATATCGTTGTAAATATGTTGCATCCCTGTGCTTCGAAGCTAACGCGGCGCAGCCAAATGACTTGCGGCACAGCGCTGTGTTAGTTTCATGTAGGTCTGCCCCCATGAGCCTGCAAACACCTTATGTTCTTCGATATCTTTTTTGCGATGGTTCCTTGTTTAAAATATCTCCCCTGGGCAGTCGTGCTCTTTCTACAGTCACAGGCCACACTTCTAACAGTCTTTCTCCTTTGATTTATTGAGAACCCAATTTGCTTACCTAATGCGAGCTGCTCATAACTCATCTACTTGCAGTCATATTTTCGTTCATTTGATTAGTGTCAGGACACCTTAGGGTATGTGCACGCTTAATAAGTTTAATAAAATAAAACAAAATCGGTCAATCACAGTAATATTAGTGTGATTGATAAGTGAATTAAGAGGATTATTCACCTCTGTCTGGTGGCTCACCAGCTCACCTGCTGGGTAGAAGTGCCAGCTTCTTCCACCCTGGCACAGGACTGCCCAATATATTTAGACATCCCTGCCTGTGTGCCATGTATGTGCCTTCACTTCATCTGCCAGCACAGATGCATTGAACACACAGATGAATACTGAGGTGTCACCTTTTCCTGGCATGCTCAGCACTCATTTTCTCTTTTTCTGAAACAAAAATCCAAAAGAGGACATTGTTTAAAAAATAAATAATGGTGCTGACAACTATGTGAGATTTCTGCCTGCATGTTAAGGCCATTGTTTTTTTTTTCTGGCTGGGTAACCAGTAATCAGCAACAGTGGCCTGCACTAAAATATGAGTTAGGAGCTTAAAACATTATTTCAAAAAATGACAAAAATAATGGTGCTAGGAAACATGTTACGAGTTCTACCTGCAAGTTAGGGCCTTTGCTTGTTTTCTCTGTCTGGGTCGCCAACCATTGACAGGAGATCTTTAATAAAAAGAGCAGGGCTACCGCCACTTTGAGCAGGTGGTCCTGTGGCAGAAGTGCACCAGGTCAAGAATGTTCAATTGCGGAGCCAGGTGAGGCTCAGCCATCTTAAACTCAGCACTTCCCTACAACTCTAAAGGAGGTGGCTCGGCATGAACTTGGCACGGTAGGAGCAATTTATTGTGGAGCGGAAATGAGTCTCTAGTCTAAATGTATTAATGCTTTTCACTGACAACACATCTAGTTCTACTAGGCGGTGTGCACTACGTTTGTGTTGCAAACTTTGATCATTTCTTGATGTCCAATTTTACGTGGCCATTTGGATTATACGTATACCATCTATGTTGATTTTATGTACATTACTATCATGTAGAGGTACATTTATGCGTTGCGCACAATGTTTACATGTGCTTCAGTCATAAGTCCAGCTCCCAAATAGGAAAGGTTTTGTCACTCAACCCCTTTTATGTTATGAGATCATCTTGGTATCTTTTATGTATGTTATAGCCATGGCACTGCTGGCATCCCTTTTATTCATCAGAATGAAAAAAAATATTAAGAAAAAAATAGAAAGGAATGCACTTACATTAAGCGTATAGTGGATTTCCAACAGGCATTTTTAGCCTGCGCTCTGGCATTAAGGTGTATTAACAGTCATATAATGTGAAGTACAAAGTTATTTTACAGTTGCACTGAAAATGTCAGCCATATAGAAATATGTAGTGTAAGAAATAACGTTTTAATGTGCTACTGTGTCCCTTCCGGACCTTGAATGATATAGTGGTTTGTTTCCTTGACACTCTTCTTCAGACGTTCACGGAGTTCATGTTGAATCACTAGGTCTCAGCTTTGTTTCTAAATGTGGACGGGCCAGGCAGACCTGTTGGGAATACACTGTCAAAACAATCTGTTCCCTGACGTGATTGGTCAGAACCCCAGCTTCCTCTTCTTTTATTATCAAAAACCGCGGACGCGCGCTCCATGAATGGTAACAGCGCTGTTCCTGTTCGGAGTCCGTCTAGCGTCACGCTCCATTGAATCAGCTATAAGAAGCGGAATAATTGATGCGTCATTGCTTTAGGCTTCAAACTAAAACTTTTGGGGCAAATATTGAAATATCACAGAAATAGCATGAGCAGTGAGCACTCGACAACTCTTCACTGATTCTGGGCAATTTATGCTTGCGTCAAGTGACCTGCGCAGAAACTAACTGAAGCCACACTTCCTGTAACCAATGAAAAATGTACAGGCAGTGTACAGGTGCAATGTACAACGTCTGGTCTGCGTTTATTGTCCACAACTTATTTTCCATGCACAGCATTCTGTCAGTTTCTACCTTTCGAAAATTACACAAGTGAAAATTGTGCTGTAACCAACTCAGGCGCAAACTGTTATTTTCACCCTAACTTGAAATAACCACAGGAGTATCAAGCATTGTCAAATCCAATATCTCTCACATTTAGGTTTTTATGGCTTTACCAATGTTTTTTAGGCACGCTGTACAGTATCCGTGATGCTGTCCAGCACAGCTAAAGAAAACAAACTTCAGCAGGAGGAAAGATGCGGTGATGGTGTCATTTTCTAGGTATGTGCACCGCAACTGCGCACTGATAAAATGACATGAGCATTTTTGTAAAACAAAAACTATGTATCAAGCATGGGTGTGGGGGTGCAACATGGAGGGAGCAGGGTGAAGGGAAGCAACAAGAAGGGTGTGGGTGGGGGAAACAACACAGAGGGTGACAGGGTTGAATTGGAATAAAAAATAGGCCCGGGCATACTAAAAAAAAGTGGCCAACATTTGCATATTGCCTTTGCGCAAAACACTGCTTCAGCGAATTTTTATGAAAACAGGGATGGGTGGGGGCTTCTGACAGAGGCATGTTTTCTTAACTTCACTTAGATAAAAATAAGTTCAGGGATTAGTTCACACTGGTGAAACACACCAGAAAACAAGTGAGGCCACTTCTGCTCAGGCCACCTACACCCGCTCAATATGCATACATTAATGGGCCGGCCCAGCGAGAGAAAGGGAGTGACACCTCTAACCCGTTGGTAAAAGGGAGGTAATGGAGGCACATCTGCCTCTGGAAAGGCCACTCACGCACCCACTGGGCCGCTGGTGGCCTCCGAACAACGCAGGCACTGCCAAAATCAGGCTACCCAAAAAGCAGCCCACAGCTGGAACTCGGATACCGGCCCCTCTACCGTTGCCCGAGTGTCCTCCTTACCAATCCGACCCTGGAGGGTGGGGTGGAGAAGGAAAGCAGTGAGCACACATGAGTGAATAGGCAACAGGGGAAGTACACGAGGGTGGAAGCAGCATGATGGAGGTAGGCAAAGCATAAGGGCATCAGAGAGCAACACAGATTGCAGCGGGAGAGAAGTGCATGAGGGAGACAGCTGGAAAAAAATGCACTCCCATGGAGTGCTTAACACAAAAGAAAAAAGTTGTGAGCTAGGGCTTGTATAAAACTATGGGGCATATTATCAAGAACGGCAATAAAATTATCGCCGCTTTAGCAGCAGGAAACTGCTGCTAAAACGGTGATAATGGGCTTGATAATGTGTCCTTGTGAATTACCATAGCAGCCCAGGTTCTGGTGTTAACCTAGGCTGCTATGGGAATTCACAAGGGCATATTATCAAGCCCATTATCGCCGTTTTAGCGGCAGTTTCCTGCTGCTAAAGCGGCGATAATTTTAACGATGTTCTTGCTAATATGCCCCCATGTGACTGCTTTCATTTACTTCATAAGATTACATGAGAAAAGCTTCACTCAATTTGCTAAAACCTATTCAAAGGGAGTTTTTTTTTATTGGGGAATGTTTCCTTAACTAATATGTTGGAAATGGGATCCCTGGCTGGCCAGGGCTTTCGCCAAAGTAAGTCAGAGACCACCACTCCCAAGTCAGGGCAAGGGAGTTACACGCCAAGATAACCCCTGCTCACCCTCTAGGTAACGTGGCGCGAGCAGCAAGGCTAAACTTGGAGGCGATATGAGTTAAGTATTTGCGCACGCACCCCAGCAACAACACCCAAAGGCCAACCACAAAGGAAACTCCACACAAGGTTATATAAAAATAGCCTTTGTATTACACCAAAACACATTAGATAAAAACACACACTTTACAATGTGCCAGAGGCACGGGCAGAATTTACAGGGGATATGTACAAGACAGGGCCACCTGGACCACTGTTAGGAATCAGCACTTTTAGAAGTAACAATACAATACTTGTAGGCCTAGAACTTTAGAACATAGAGCCTATCGGACAGTACCTTCCGTCCTGGTTGCGCAGGATAATGCGAGTGACCTCCATAGTAGGCTTTAGCGGGCGACCGGCTAGCTACAAGTGTTTCTCTGGGGCGACCAATGTGTGCGGCTCAGAAGAGGAGGGGGAGGCAGGATGCGGGCGGCCCAGCGCAGCGGCGCGGCTCAGGGGAGAGCGGCGCGGCTCGAGGCTTGGACGGGCGGCCGGGCACGAGCTGCCAAGGGGAGTGAGCGAGGCACACTTCAGCGAGGCCCCAGGGGCCCAGGGAGATCAGACAAGTCCCAGCAATTTGTCAGGGAAGGCACAATAGAGTCCACTGGTCCTGGGACTCTGGTCAGGGGGCGAGCTCAGTATCAAGCCCTTGGAATATCACTTAGACCATAACAGAAAATCACTGTAGCACAATATAAAAATAGAGCACACAACCAGTAACTACTGGTAACCAGGACCTCACTAGCACCACCTGTACTAGGAAGAAAACAACCACCTAAGTATCACAATACCTGTAGGGGTGTAAGAACATAACACATGATGCAATGCATACATTCAGAGGTGTAAGGAAGGAGGCACATGACGCATTATCAACACATTCAGAGGTGCAGCGCAGGAGAACACATGATGAATAATCTACCCATTCAGAGGTGTAAGAGAAACACATGACGCATCAACACACGTTCAGCGGTGTAGGGAACAAGGCACATGATGCATCAACACATTCAGAGGTGCAGAACACAGGGTGCGCAAAACATACTACACATTGTACATTTCCTAACACCCAAAAGCAATAGGACATAGATCATAACAGCATCTAAACCTCAGTTAGCGCATACATCACCTTTAGCGCAGAACTCACAAAGTCCAGGTTGCGCCACTTGCGCCAGAACCTAAACGTAGCAGCTGCCCACTACTTGCTGGGCAGCTGAGGGACAGAACAAGGGGGCCTAAACGCTGCAGCTGGTACTAAGTGCTGCGCAGCTGGGAAAAGGCCAGGGATGAAGGAGTGCGCCTCACTCCTAAAGTCCAGAGTACATGTCCCTAAAAGAGAGAACCTAAACGGTGCAGCTGCCCACTACTTGCTGGGCAGCTGTAGATCCGCAAAAACTGCGCCAGGGCTCTCACTAGCCCTCTTGGAGAAGGACTGCGCAAAAGGTCGGAGCCCTCTGGCTCGGAAGGAACAACAGTGCATTGGAGCCCTCTAGGCTCTAGAATCAACTGGCTCCTAAACTCCTCATGCCCCCAGAAGGTGGCTTTACATACGGGTATCCCTGGGGGAGCCACGGGGCTCTAGGGAACAACTATGCCCCAAACTGGGATATTACTGATCCCTGAGGACCCTACTGGGCCCTTTTAGAAAATGTCCCCCAATCGTTGGAGCCTTCTAGGTTCTGGGCAATATTATTCATAACACGTTGGGGTGGCCCACTGCCATCCAGGGGCCGCCCTGAAGGTACCCCTGAGGCTGCGCTATCTACTGGCACAAAAACACACCCGGAGCCCCTAGAACACTCACCGGGTGTCTCTCCTCCGGGGCCAGCGCGGGACTCTGCCTTGGGGGCTCCCCTCACTCCTGGGAGCCCCGCCACGCAACATCCGGCGCCAACAGGGGGGCATCTTCACCCGGTCCCCCATCTCAGGACCGGGACATGGCAGGTGGAGCCCTCAAGGCTCCGGGATCCTCTTCTCCGGCCGGGCGCCCTGGCCAATCAGAGCACGGCGGTGGGCGGGACTTCCTTCAGCAACCCGGAAGTCCCGCCTACAGTCAGGCGCGATGCCGCCTGACTTCCGGTTTTGCCCGCGGCTGCGGCGGTGATTTCTCGGGGCATTTAAGAGGGGTGGGCACCCTCGAGAAGCATTTAAAACATAGAAGCGAGGTGGGCACTCGCTAAATAATTAAATAACCGGGGTGGCACCCGTAATTAAGTTGAGAGTGCACACGAAGCACTCTGGCAGACAAAGGGCAGGAGCGCTTCCCTCTGAGGGAAAACGACAGCGCTCTGCCCAGGACTAGAAATAAAGCGCTCACGGCGCTAGCAGCTGATTACAGCGCTCTCAAGTGCTAGGGCAGAGGATCACAGCGCTCCCAAGTGCTAGAGGGCAGCCACAGCCCTGGGGCAAGGACAAAAGCACAGTAGAAGGTCCTTGGCATCAGGAGGAGCATGTAGGGCCCAGGGGCCAGCGCACAGGGCAGGAGACAGCCCCCATGGCGGTCCCTCCTGGGCCCCACCAGCAGCAGCCCCCTCCTATCAGGATCCTGGAAGAGAACCACTTATGTGGGGACACAGCCCCATTTTTATACAGTACATTCCTTTGTCTGAAGGTGCAGGGTGGGGGCAGAACCAGTCGCAGCTGGTTCTTGAGTACTCTGTTTACCTCAACCACCCTCTCTATTCACTGGCAGGGCTTGGGTCATTAGACGCACCACAGGGGGGCGGAGCCAGCATTGTCAGGGGAAAACCCAGCCTCATTCAGGACACAGGTACACTCCTCCCCAGCCATCAGCATGCTAATCTCTCACTCACCACCGGGCAGACCCATCCAGACTTCCTGGAGCCTGGCATGCCAGCCAGCTCCAGCCAATCACACGCCAGCACCCTCACAGCACACGTACAGCCATGTCTTAGGAATGGTACTTCCCCACTAGACACATACATGCCGCATACACCATCTCGCAGCATTCACTCTCACGAGTTCACACATACCAGACTCGAGCCTGTACACCCCACGCATCAGGAACTACCAGGGACACATACATTCCCCATGCATTCCTATGGGCGGGCAGCCCGAGCTCAGCACATGCACTCAAAGTGCGCACGCACTTTCCACTGCGCCACAGTGTCAAAGTGCGCAAAGACCAGAAATCACTATAATTTAAGGCAAAAAGTTCAGGGGTGAACCTGCCAGAAGGCCCAAGTCCAACACAACCCCCTTCCAGCCAAAACGCAGGGTAGGCCAATCACCACCGTGATGGACTTCCCTGCTTGGGGCGATAGAACACGGACGCGGGCCCGCACTGCAGGGACACCCTCCGGTTCTACGCCACGTTGATCCATAAGCCAAGCACATCCTTAAAAAAAAACAGGCCCAACTAGGCTACCCCACTGGTACTCCTTAGCTGTCCACGGCTAGGACCAGGCCATAGGCCACCCAGATACCACTGGTCCATGCCCATCCACAGAGTAGGGGGTTGTAACCCCTGGCCTGCACTAGCCATTCTCCACTCCCTTTCTCAGTGTAGTTCCAAACTACCACTGATCCTTCAACCTAGGGTCCGCACCCTCAGGCTGACCAGAGGTCACGGGCAAGAATGCCCCACCCTACCTCTAATTCTGAAGCACCCTCCAGAACACAACTCTCCCACCAGTTTAGGACCTTACTTCCTCAGCAGCAGTGACCACGGCCAGACCACCACAAGAACGGTGTAGCGAGGCGTTGCACGTTGCGGTGCCCCCAGTTGCGGTGCAGCCTATGGCTCGTTGTCGGCGTCAAGACGACGTCGGTGAGCGCAGAGGCGGCGTTGCTCGAGGGGGACGTTGCTCAGTGCGGTGCCTACAGGACACCAGGGTGGTCATGACGGAGTCACAGCTCCCTTAACTGGTTTACCACCTGGGATACAAATTCACCGGATGCACCGGGGTCAGACTCCCTCTGACCCCCTTCCAGAGTTCTGCACCCTCCCACTGTAGAACAGGGTCCCTCCACTTAAGGTAGGCCCCACCTGCTCTCAGGGTAGTACCACAATACTCAGCCAAGAACCCTAAAGATCCCTGCTAGGCCTGTACCACCCCTTCTGGGAAACACAGGGTCTCTTCACTTAAGATGAGCCCCACCTGTGTTCACAGGGGTACCCCTAGAAGACAAACCGGCCAGGACACTGGCTACAGTCGCCCTGCCGTCCAGGACAGGCAACCACCTGAACCTGGCTCCCTAACCTAGGGACGCTACCCTTTGGTTAGATGCCTGGCGCACCAGGACTTCTACAAGTTGAAAACAAAAATCTAAGACTTTCTCTCCTCCTTCAGCAGCAAGGCAACCACTGCAGGTCAATCCCCATACAGCTTACCCGGTTCCTTCTCTTCAGGCAGGAGCCCCTTCTTGTAACTTCAGGACACTACATACAGTTCCCCTTACGTCCAGATCCGGAAACACCGGCTACTGGCTCCCCAACCAAGGGACATACACCTTTGGTCAGATGCCTGGCGTACCAGGACTTCCTTGAGGGTGACACAACTAATGTGTTGTGTACAAGTCTGCCTGTCACTCAGGACAGAAGTGGCATCACCATGGTCACTCCCTGGCGACACAACCCTTCTGGTTGGCCCCTGACCCACTGGCTCTTCCACTGGGGAACCTATCCCCCTCGCACCCCTCCATCTGGACTTCTGCACCCTCCCAACTGGAGCGATACTGCCAGACACCAGAACTACTGGAACCCTGGTTACAGAGGTTCCACGTTCTCCAGACACTCTGGAAGATCCTCCTCAAATGACCTATTGGTACAGCCTAGGCCCCTGACCTGATGTTCCCTTCAGAAACATTCCAGGCCCTGACACTGGGTTTCGGGCACCTGGAGACATGCAGTCCCACCCACTCCTTCTCCTCTTGAGACAGGACGTGAGCCCCTACACCGAGACGTAGCTGGGCTACACTGAACCTCTTCCACCACGCTGGGCTGGAAGACACCTCAGACACTCCTTTTGGAATCACTCCATCCCCTATGTCTCCCTCCTCCCAGAACATTACCAACTCCAAAATTCTGTCTCCAAACAGACCACAGAAATCAAAAGCAGGCTCCACTGTCTGCAGACGTTCTTGGGAAAAGTTTAACACACGGAACTTAGGTATCTGAATAAAACAAGAGTACACAAGCATTCAGCAAGCTCCCCATCCAGAGAACTCACAAACACGTCCAGTGCCACACACCATTCATCCACACACACCCCTCCCCAGACTGGTAAGGCAGTTTCTACCACCCCTGACTTCTCAACCTGACCACACTTGACACAGGTACCATTACTCCAGGGCAGGGACGGGGGACACATGCACTGGACACACTTATGCTGCCACCACTGGATCCCACCCTTCTGGTGAATCCAGAAAACACACTGCACTTAGTGGGATGATCTACCCTCCCGAGCTAGGGACACCTAACTCAAAGTGCACAAGAAACACATTTCCACAGAAATGACATTTTCAGCAAACTTAAAACAATAATCCCCAAAATGTGATTCATCTAAAATGCAGAGTTTTGTGGTGCAGCCAGCTGCCACTGTGGTACAACGCAAACACAAATCCTTATCCTCACCGCTGCGTCCAATGTTGGAAATGGGATCCCTGGCTGGCCAGGGCTTTCGCCAAAGTCAGTCAGAGACCACCACTCCCAAGTCAGGGCAAGGGAGTTACACGCCAAGATAACCCCTGCTCACCCTCTAGGTAACGTGGCGCGAGCAGCAAGGCTAAACTTGGAGGCGATATGAGTTAAGTATTTGCGCACGCACCCCAGCAACAACACCCAAAGGCCCACCACAAAGGAAACTCCACACAAGGTTATATAAAAATAGCCTTTGTATTACACCAAAACACATTAGATAAAAACACACACTTTACAATGTGCCAGAGGCACGGGCAGAATTTACAGGGGATATGTACAAGACAGGGCCACCTGGACCACTGTCAGGAATCAGCACTTTTAGAAGTAACAATACAATACTTGTAGGCCTAGAACTTTAGAACATAGAGCCTATCGGACAGTACCTTCCGTCCTGGTTGCGCAGGATAATGCGAGTGACCTCCATAGTAGGCTTTAGCGGGCGACCGGCTAGCTACAAGCGTTTCTCTGGGGCGACCAATGTGTGCGGCTCAGAAGAGGAGGGGGAGGCAGGATGCGGGCGGCCCAGCGAAGCGGCGCGGCTCAGGGGTGAGCGGCGCGGCTCGAGGCTTGGACGGGCGGCCGGGCACGAGCTGCCGAGGGGAGTGAGCGAGGCACACTTCAGCGAGGCCCCAGGGGCCCAGGGAGATCAGACAAGTCCCAGCAATTTGTCAGGGAAGGCACAATAGAGTCCACTGGTCCTGGGACTCTGGTCAGGGGGCGAGCTCAGTATCAAGCCCTTGGAATATCACTTAGACCATAACAGAAAATCACTGTAGCACAATATAAAAATAGAGCACACAACCAGTAACTACTGGTAACCAGGACCTCACTAGCACCACCTGTACTAGGAAGAAAACAACCACCTAAGTATCACAATACCTGTAGGGGTGTAAGGACATAACACATGATGCAATGCATACATTCAGAGGTGTAAGGAAGGAGGCACATGACGCATTATCAACACATTCAGAGGTGCAGCGCAGGAGAACACATGATGAATAATCTACCCATTCAGAGGTGTAAGAGAAACACATGACGCATCAACACATGTTCAGCGGTGTAGGGAACAAGGCACATGATGCATCAACACATTCAGAGGTGCAGAACACAGGGTGCGCAAAACATACTACACATTGTACATTTCCTAACACCCAAAAGCAATAGGACATAGATCATAACAGCATCTAAACCTCAGTTAGCGCATACATCACCTTTAGCGCAGAACTCACAAAGTCCAGGTTGCGCCACTTGCGCCAGAACCTAAACGTAGCAGCTGCCCACTACTTGCTGGGCAGCTGAGGGACAGAACAGGGGGGCCTAAACGCTGCAGCTGGCACTAAGTGCTGCGCAGCTGGGAAAAGGCCAGGGATGAAGGAGTGCGCCTCACTCCTAAAGTCCAGAGTACATGTCCCTAAAAGAGAGAACCTAAACGGTGCAGCTGCCCACTACTTGCTGGGCAGCTGTAGATCAGCAAAAACTGCGCCAGGGCTCTCACTAGCCCTCTTGGAGAAGGACTGCGCAAAAGGTTGGAGCCCTCTGGCTCGGAAGGAACAACAGTGCATTGGAGCCCTCTAGGCTCTAGAATCAACTGGCTCCTAAACTCCTCATGCCCCCTGAAGGTGGCTTTAGATACGGGTATCCCTGGGGGAGCCACGGGGCTCTAGGGAACAACTATGCCTCAAACTAGGATATTACTGATCCCTGAGGACCCTACTGGGCCCTTTTAGAAAATGTCCCCCAATCGTTGGAGCCTTCTAGGCTCTGGGCAATATTATTCATAACACGTTGGGGCGGCCCACTGCCATCCGGGGCCGCCCTGAAGGTACCCCTGAGGCTGCGCTATCTACTGGCACAAAAACACACCCAGAGCCCCTAGAACACTCACCGGGTGTCTCTCCTCCGGGGCCAGCGCGGGACTCTGCCTTGGGGGCTCCCCTCACTCCTGGGAGCCCCGCCACGCAACATCCGGCGCCAACAGGGGGGCATCTTCACCCGGTCCCCCATCTCAGGACCGGGACATGGCAGGTGGAGCCCTCAAGGCTCCGGGATCCTCTTCTCCGGCCGGGCGCCCTGGCCAATCAGAGCACGGCGGTGGGCGGGACTTCCTTCAGCAACCCGGAAGTCCCGCCTACAGTCAGGCGCGATGCCGCCTGACTTCCGGTTTTGCCCGCGGCTGCGGCGGTGATTTCTCGGGGCATTTAAGAGGGGTGGGCACCCTCGAGAAGCATTTAAAACATAGAAGCGAGGTGGGCACTCGCTAAATAATTAAATAACCGGGGTGGCACCCGTAATTAGGTTGAGAGTGCACACGAAGCACTCTGGCAGACAAAGGGCAGGAGCGCTTCCCTCTGAGGGAAAACGACAGCGCTCTGCCCAGGACTAGAAATAAAGCGCTCACGGCGCTAGCAGCTGATTACAGCGCTCTCAAGCGCTAGGGCAGAGGATCACAGCGCTCCCAAGTGCTAGAGGGCAGCCACAGCCCTGGGGCAAGGACAAAAGCACAGTAGAAGGTCCTTGGCATCAGGAGGAGCATGTAGGGCCCAGGGGCCAGCGCACAGGGCAGGAGACAGCCCCCATGGCGGTCCCTCCTGGGCCCCACCAGCAGCAGCCCCCTCCTATCAGGATCCTGGAAGAGAACCACTTCTGTGGGGACACAGCCCCATTTTTATACAGTACATTCCTTTGTCTGAAGGTGCAGGGTGGGGGCGGAACCAGTCGCAGCTGGTTCTTGAGTACTCTGTTTACCTCAACCACCCTCTCTATTCACTGGCAGGGCTTGGGTCATTAGACGCACCACAGGGGGGCGGAGCCAGCATTGTCAGGGGAAAACCCAGCCTCATTCAGGACACAGGTACACTCCTCCCCAGCCATCAGCATGCTAATCTCCCACTCACCACCGGGCAGACCCATCCAGACTTCCTGGAGCCTGGCATGCCAGCCAGCTCCAGCCAATCACACGCCAGCACCCTCACAGCACACGTACAGCCATGTCTTAGGAATGGTACTTCCCCACTAGACACATACATGCCGCATACACCATCTCGCAGCATTCACTCTCACGAGTTCACACATACCAGACTCGAGCCTGTACACCCCACGCATCAGGAACTACCAGGGACACATACATTCCCCATGCATTCCTATGGGCGGGCAGGCCGAGCTCAGAGCATGCACTCAAAGTGCGCATGCACTTTCCACTGCGCCACAGTGTCAAAGTGCGCAAAGACCAGAAATCACTATAATTTAAGGCAAAAAGTTCAGGGGTGAACCTGCCAGAAGGCCCAAGTCCAACATAATAGATCAGCAGGTTAATGTTATCTTGAAGCCTCGATTACGGGTTGGTGTAGTGGTATCTCTGTCAGGTAATGCTCTGGCCAATCACATGATGATGATGATGTTAATGATGAAGGATATTTTTAGAGTAGAACAAATATCCGGTGGGATGTCCTGGTGCCAAATCAGAAAGCTAGCAGTAAGATTAGAGCTGATTGAGGATCCAAGTTTTTAGGCCTTGCAAAATATCTGGCTGTAGGATTCCAGACTCAAAAATATAAGCTTCATGTTCCTCACCTTCGGAGCCAGGAATGAAAAAATATTTGACACCTTTTCTCCTGCTCTTCATTCTTTGTGGCGTAATAAGACACACAGTGGCATATTTACTAGTAAAGTGGCGAAGCGTGTCATTAATTAAAGAAGGCAAGCAACTAGCTCTGTCACTTTATAAATGCAGGCTGTACCATATTTACAAGAATATGTTGCAGCCCTGCATTTCCCCGTGCGCTGGCGATAAATTTAGCTGCCTAGCTCCAATGCAGGCACCCTTGCACCTTAGTGAAAGGGTGTCTGCATTGCACAGGAAGATTGTTTGTGTGCAGTAAGGTGTCCCTTCCTGCACGTAAACAATCTTTAAATGGTGTTTTGTAACTTCTATGTGTGCTGCTCAATGCAGCACACATAGACGTTACAAAACGTATTTTTTTTTTTTAATAATTGTTTATGTTCAGAAAGGCACACCTTCCTGCACATAAACAATCAGTGGCATTTTAGCTGTTTCCATGTATGCTGCACAACACAGCACACATGGAAACAGCAAAAATGAGGAGAAATTAAACTTTCTCCTAATTTCGCCACTGTAAGACCATGTTTTCCCGGGTCTTAATTTTGGAACCGCCGCATATTTACGCCACCCTTGTAATTATGGGGTAGCGTCAAAATCAAGGGGTGATGCAGTGGAACTCCCACAGCAACACACATTGCCCTCTCCTTTCACGCTACGTATAGCATAAAAGGGTGCCTTATTTACAACAAGGCAACGTTAAGTGGCTTAACGTTGCCATGTAAATAAGGCGAAGCCGATATCGCCACCGCTAACATCCTGAAAAGTGACAATAGGGGCTTGTAAATATGCCCCATAGTTTTAGATCGTAAGGCTCTATTAGGAATATGCAGCCAAGTTTTTCAGTAATACTAAAAGGGCCACTCTTGTAAGTGCCTCTCTGAGTAATAGAAGCTGCTTTAAAAAGGAATATCTGCTTAATTGGAGCCAATGCAGTTCCTTCAAAGCCGTTGATGCCAACTTAAATTTCCTTTATTAGTCAGCAACTTGTCAGCACATTTCTTGACTCGTTGCAATCTGGACAGAGTTTTTTTGGTAAACCTAGGTATATTGCATTGCAGTAGTCCAGTCGGGATAAAAAAATTAGCCTGGGCTACTGTAATGTGGTTTCACTAAGGGAGAAAATGAATAATCTTGCGTAGCTGCCTCAGCTGCCTAGAACAAGCAGCACTAGACTGCATTCACCTGCTTATCTAAGGTAAGTTCGAGCATCAGTATTAACACCCACACTTTTTCCAGCAAAATGTAAAATAGGCGATTCCCCTATCTCCCTCGCCCACCTGTTTGGAGAGTGGGTCAGAGCTAGAGAGCAAACATAGATGTTTTATCTATATTCAATTTCAGGACGTTTTTACTCATCCATTTCATGACACCCAACGTGAAATCATGGAGGTTATTGGCAGCTGTGGCCCTTTCTGCTACTGCCACAAATTGAGGGTCATTGGTGTATGGTATGATCGAATAACCACACTTTTTGATTAAGGAAGCCTGTGGAGAGACATACAGATTCAAAGTATGTAGCTCTGGTGAAAACCACACATCATGATCCTCTTAGTAGTGGACGGGGAAGTCATTCTCATTGCCTGGGTGCAATCAGTCAGAAAAGTCTTAAGTCACTCTTAAATCCCCCGTCCTAATTCCTAGAGATTTCGCTTTCTGGATTAGGACAGAATGGGATACAGTGTCAAAGGTCACACTTAGGACCAAAAGTACCAAGGCAGCACTCTGCCCTTTGACCAGAAACAGTCGTATATCATCTAATACTGTCAGCAATGCAGTTTTTCTATAATGTAGTGATCTAAAGCTGACTTGTGATTTGCAAGTATCTTTTCTCTACCTGAAGTTTACATTTTTTTTTGACTGGGGAAGGTTTAGAGCTAGGCCTACAATTAGACATCTCTTCAGAGTCCGAAATAATTTTTTTTTCTAAATAGGTAGGATTTGTGTCCCTTTCTCTTGTTGAGGACACGAAATGGAAGCAATTGAGACACTAAAGAGATCCATTATAACTTATGCAATTATATCATCTTCTAGATTGGATACGGAGGCCCAGTAGTGATCCAACAGGGAGGCAGACTTTATAGTCATCATATGAGAAAGAACAGCCTCTCGGTGAAGGAATCAAGAACTCCTGTAGAATCAACACAAACTTTTCCTATGCAAGCCTCTCATTTTCATTCTCAGATGTGAGTACAGTAAAATGTTGACTACTTTTCTTGAATTTTGTCCAAAAAGAATGGTGCAAATGTCGAACATTGAGAGGGTGATTCATTGAGTTCTAGTTGTGTAAAGGTTGGGATAGCTAGGTTCTTCACTGACTTAAAATTTCCCTTTATTTCCCTTTCTTTCCTTTACAACTTGCTCATAAAATGATTTTTGTTTTCCAAATGAAAATAGATTTTTCTAAACTAAGTTCAGATGTATATCCATATAAATCAGGGTCTGATCAAGAGGCTCTCCATATTCTTTTTAGTTTCTTTACACTTTATTTCGGACTCACTTAAGAAGCATCCCAGGAGAGCTCGTAGAATGGGTTCAGAAGCAATGGCAAATGCAGGGGGCATCAATACAAATGGACCCTTAAGGGGTTCACCAGTACTTCTATGTCCATAGGCTGAACCAGTTACACTCCTAGGCACAAGTTCATGGCACACTTGAAATTGCACAACAGACAGCGGAATACAGTCTGCATGCAGTTAAGCCACACAGGCCGAAAAGCCAAGCAGCAATGCTCATTTAGATCCTGAAATAATTGTGCGCCAAAGCACTTTACCATGCGTCCTCAGCACAGCAGCACATGTGGTACTGACAGTTTCATTTGATCTTGAAATGGAGCATCCATTGCATAGCAAAAAAAATAAAAAAAGCAGTCCTGACAATCAGGAGCAGGACCAGCAGAAGACCTCCAAAAATGCTTCTGAGCACAGAGTGTATGAAGGATGGAATGACTCCAAAGACTGCCTGGAAGGTGCTAACCAAACCAGGGCTTATACTTTTGGTAAAGTGGGCTACTCCAGCAGTATCAGATACGTTAGAAATATGGTGCACCAGTTCTTCAAAATGCAGTGGGAAGTTAGTGTGGAGTAGCAACTGTATCTCTGAAAAGGATCTTGCAACTTAATGATCAAAAGTCTCCTTTGCAGATGATATTGCTACATCTTTCGGAAACAGTAAGGCTTTCAGTCTGCTCAAGGCATCAAAGTGCATGTTCGAAAGATTTTTTGAAGGCTGAAGCATCACCTCCCTAACTGTACGGACAGATGGAAACAATTCTTGTATACATCAACAGAAGAAACTATTACCAGATATGCTATGCCTGGTTTCATACTGCAGCAACCTTGACCGTTCAACTTCAATATTCTCCCATTAGAGAGCAGTCTGAAAGCCGGGTGAATCACAGCCACTGGGGAACCTTTAAAGTAGCAAGATGAGTTTTGGCACAGAAGCGTTACAAGCCCCATGAAGCAAAACGCCCTTGCACTCTAAGGATTCACTTAATGTATTCTCGCAGTCAGACCATTGAGAAAAACTTCCATTTCCTTATTCTGGCAACTGAATTTAAAAGCCAATTCCCAATACTCATGTACATCCCCTTCCCTTAATGCTTCATATTTGCCCACTTGATGGTATTGTAGACCGTATTGGAAATGGAATGTTGAAAATCGAGTAATAGACCCGTCGTTTACCCAATCCGCGGCAGGTGTTTCAGCAAAGGTGAAAGGTAAGTTCTCTAACTTTTTCATATTTAGCATAGTGTATGTCGCACCTTTGCGTACCATTGTCATGTAGATGGGCTTTGCCTTCACACTGTGTTAAGTTAGCATGAGCTTATTAGAGGTTTAAACACCATTTTTTCCTTTCTGCTGCCTTTGCACACAGCACAAATTGTTATTAATGCTTTGAGCCTAGTAGAATATTTTGCTTCACATGAGAATAATATGTTTTCCTAAAAGTATCAGCTTTGCTTTGTACGCTATGTCTGAACAGTGAGTGCAGAGACCTTCAAGGTTATTTCAACACAGTGGTTGTTGTTCGGTCTGATCAGCGCATGTCCTAGACATAACACATATGCAGCTGTGGCCAACTCTGGTTTTTGGCGCGTTTGATAATGCACTGCACAGAGCATGCATACACACTTGATGAGTATTCGCATGCAGTGAGCTGGGGTAGAAGATGATGTGATCCCTTTCTACTCAGACCAGAGGTATGGGGCCGCCCTTATAAAAACCAAAGAGACCTTCTTTAGATATAATATAATATACTAGCACTATGGTGATAACCTTGTTGCTTATAATATGTTTGCTTGTATTGGCTACGATACTGCGCCTGAGAACACGGCATTAGAAATAAATATTTCAAACTTGCACGTGTCTTCATTTACTCCTCGTTTTGGATTGGTATGTTAGTATAACAAAAGAGTGTTCATGTGTTCCATGTTACCTGAGGTGTTCTAAGTCCATGTTCTGGGTTGTCTAATCATTGGGGGTATGGAAGAACCAATGAGACACTGATTGCTAGTCTGGTAGGGGATTTTGGATAGTGAGGTGAGTTTTGGTACACCCTAATTCACTGAGGTTCTAAGTCTCTATGCACAGTTCCGTGTAGGAGCAGAATCCCTGTGACATGGCGCCCAACCGTTGGTGGTCTTATTACATGATGCTTGAGTAGTGCTTATATCAGTCCTTAACCCCCTTCACTATTGTTTCCGAAAGACAGTGGTGTTGGACAAACCTACCTATAGTTAAATAGGTATTTTCAAGCTTGAATCTTTTCAAATGGTTTCCTTTTGAATTACTATCCAGTTGTGCTACGTAGTTTTTTATTATACCGCTTTCTTACTGTGTCACTATGGCTGAAGTTGACATACCGCAACATAGTCGAATTGCGGTTCGCAATCATTAGCAGACTTACAACGTCGGGTTAGAGGGCATGGCGGTTATCATGGTAGTGAGTGCGGAAGTGGCTTACCGGTACAAAATTTTCGATTCGTGGGTGACCTTCCCGGCTGTGAACGCAAATACTGGTGTGTTCGACACTTATACTGCTACTGCCGTGCCTCAGGAATATGTTCCATATAGGACACAGGAAGTTCCGATTAATGCTTGGCAGCATCGAGTTTGGTTTAATGGCGCCCTACCCCACACTTTGTTAGGCTCAAGGTTAGGTCCTTTGTCCATTCCAGGCGCTACCTGGCCTGTTTTGGCTGGATTTACACCGCATCCTAGACATGGAGCGGTTCCCGTTGCAGATTTACGGCTGTTACATACAGTCGCAATTAGTGTAATTCGGTCATTAGTGCAACACATTACCCGCAATCTCCCTGGCGGGGCCCCGGGTGCTGCGGCGCATCCAGTTGGACCGGGCGGTATGAAGCTCAGTCCTGTTATGGTTAATGCAGTGATGGGCAAGCGCCCCCAGGATAAGGATGATATGCCTTTCTGGCTTGCCGAGAAATTTGACCAGCTGGAAGCAGTATTTCCTAACACGACTCCTGTTGAAAAACACAGGATTCTGACATCTAGTTCGCCTAAAGACTTGATACCAGAGGCAGGTGACTGTGAGTCTTGGGGTAAGATTTTTGCGGCGGTGTACACGAGGTGCTTTGGTACTCCATCAATGACCGTCCTACCCTCAGTTATTAAACGTGTTCAAGATGAGCACGGACCTGAGGCAGCGTTTGAATTGGCTATGCGGCTCTGTGGCAGTTTTGACGTAGTTTCCGATCTCGTACTTGCGAATGTCAAGGGAGATGCGGTAAGCTTTCAGGTGTCCAATGCTTTGCAAGTGGTGCCCGATGCCGAAAAAACCCTGCCAGTTACCGAGAATTATTACGGCGGCTTATAAAACCGTGGGCCGTAACAGTTTGGGAGTCAAGCCTTTCTCTACAAAGGAGAAAAAGCAAACCCAAGGGCAGAAGTCGGAAACAGACAACCAGCCCAAGGCTAAGAAGCAAAATAGGACAAAAAAACAAAAACAGGGTAAACAACAGCAACAGAAACAGGGGTCTCATCCTGCATCACCGGCGCCTGCACCTACAGAACGTGTTTATGACTTGCGCGATAGCACAACGATAAAATCGCCTGATCGTTTTCAGGTTTCTGAACAACGCTCTCCTCGTTCTTTTCAGGACTCATCGGCCTCATCGACTGGTGGTGGAGGAGGTGGCAGAGGTCGGGGTGGCCAGCAGGGACGCGACCAGCCCCACCCGAAACACGGTAAAGGCAAGCAGGACGATTCAACACCGAAAAGACCCAGTTTTAGAAAAAGAAAGTTGCCGCTTTAACAGCGAGATATGCCACAGATAGTGAGAACGCAGCTTCGGAATCTGACATGGGCTCTGACCTTGCTGGACAGCGCGGCGGAGATTACAATAGTGCGAGAGGCCCTGTGTCCACTACTGAAGGTGACACCGACTGACCAGTATGTTGTTGTGGAGACAGCTGATACCAGAGTAGCTCCCCCTAATAGACTTTATAACATTGTCCTTTTAATTGAAGGTGACATACAACGTACCATAAAAGGGGTATTTTGGGAAAATCTTATGACTACCTATGACATTTTGTTAGCGAAGGCTGACTGGCCCCCACCATTTGTTCTCGCAGCTCCGAGAGGGGAGGAGGTAATCCTCCCTAGTTTCGCACACACTGTTTCGAAGGAGCATGCGCTGAATTTTCCAGAAGAGTGGGCTAAAGCCCTTGCGCTGGCTCTCTACCATATACACTGTGGTTGGGATAAATTTTCCCCACACCATGAGATTCCCTTACGGTCTATGCCATAGCCTCAACCCCAATATCCCATCCGACGCGAAGCTAAGGCTTCCGTTGCGGAAATCCTTGAACAATTGGAATATCAAGGTGTAAGTGAAACTTGTGTGTCACCAATGAATAACCCTCTTTTTACTGTGACCAAGCCAGATGGCTCGTACCGTTTGGTATTGGATTACCGGCATTTGAACTCGCATTGTCGTACCTGTGCAGTACAGAATACCCACGGCTCTGCTTTAGTGGATGGTCTTGTGCGTAAACAGTTTAAAACCACACTTGACATTTCCAATGGTTTGTTTGCCCACAATTTTGATGGTCTTAGTTCCCAATGGACCAGTTTTACAAGTGGTGGCAAACAACGCCAATACAAACGTTTACCAATGGGCTATAAGTATAGTCCAGGCGTGTTTGCTGCTCGCATTGTCTCTCTCTTAGAGAGAGTGGACACGGATGCGTGTTCGTATGTTAATAACATATATCTCACAGACGACGAGCTTTGGGCGCATCTGTGTCGCGTTGACCGCATAATTTGCAACTTTGCGGACTTTGGTTACAAATTCAACTTTGCAAAGTCTCACATTGCAGAGTACACAGTGTTGTTCCTGGGCTATGAGCTCAACAATGACGGTCGAGGATTGGCTCCTCACTTCTTGGAGAAATGCGCACAACTGCGCGCTCCTACAACTCTGAAAAAATTACATTCCTTGCTGGGATTTTTGAATTTCGGGCGTACATATATTCCTGAATATGCCCAGCGTATCAAGCCTTTGTATGCTTTGATACAACCTACTTTTACCAAATCTTGCTGGCTGCCCGAACATTGAGCTATTTTGCAATCATTGCAGGCTGATCTTCTAGAATCTATATTCTTACTGACTCGTGATAACCACACCAACCTGGTGATAAGAATCATCCCTGGGGCGGTGGGTTTCACTTACCTTACTTTAAACGAAGGAGACACAGTACCTATTGCTTACAAGTCACACTTGTACACTTCGGCAGAAATGCGGTTTTCCACTGTGGAAAAAGTTTTGACAGCAGTGCAGATGGCGATTCTTAAGGAACGTACACTGTCGCAGGGAAAACGCATGTTGTTTGTTACCCCGTATCCTGCATTAGAGGCAGTGACGAAAGCCAGTGTACCAAATTCTAAAGCTTTGCACCCATGGTGGATACAATGGGCAGCATCATTGACGTCTCCGGATGTCACATTTATTTTTGATGCCTCCCTACAGTCGCAAGAGTTTTTGCAGTATGAATTTGTTAATCCTGCGCCTTTGACCATGCGGCCTTTGGAGGATTTCCATTGCATCATGTACACTGATGGTTCAGCGCAAGTTGTGCATGGGTCTAAGCATGCATGCGTCTCAGTTTGCGCCATTGTGGTAGGTGCCATGGTGAATGATATGTTCAAGTCCAGGGTCGTGCACACGCAGACCTTAGGGGACTGCACCGCACAATTGGCAGAGCTTCGTGCTCTAATGCTTGCATTGGAGTACGCTGATCCTAGTGTGACAACTCTTATTGTGAGTGATTCTTACTACTGTGTCCAGTCTTACAATGAAAACCTGTTCTTTTGGATTCAGAATGATTTTCGTGATTCCAAGGGTAGCACAATAAAACATAAAATGATCTGGGTCCGAGTGACTGAGCTTAAAGAGCAGTTGCCACTCGTGTTTGTAATTCATACTCTCGGTCATCAGCGTGTAGGAGTCCACGCTGTTGGCAATTCTTTGGCCAATTAGGCCGCAAAATCAGCAGTATCGACATATTTGGTTGCAGCAGTTACACGTTCCAAAAGTAAGATTGATGATGATATCTTGGCAGCTATTGCTGCGACTGAGAAGAGAAGTAAATATCCTAAGGGGTTCCCTTCGAAGTATTCATACCACTTAAGTCCTGATAAAGTTCCTTATGTGAAAATACCTGATGTTGGTGAAAGGTTGATTCCCAACGGGGACCGCAGGCCAGCGCTGATTACTGCAGCCCAAGAAGATGTTGTGTCTGCGCATGCGGGCGTTTCGGCTACTTTATCTCAGTTACAAGAACCTTTCTGGTGGCGGGGACTGTACAAACAGACGCGTGATTATGTCCTTCAATGTGACATTTGCCAGCAGATTAAGCCTTCAACTGCTGCGCGTCCACCCCAGACAAAGATGTACATTTCTAATAAACCACTTGGATGTGTTTACTTAGATCACTGCGGTCCTTTTTCTTCTGATACTGTGTATAAGTATATCTTAGTAGCCGTTGATCATGCACACGCTTTGTGTGGGTGTGGCCACACCGCAGCGCTGTTTCACGAACTTTCATAAGAGACTTGCGTGTCTTTGTAGGGATTTTTGCCTGTGGTACCTTCCATTCGGATCAGGGTCCGGCCGTCGCCTCTAAGGCGTATAAGGATGCCATGACTTCGTTGGGGGTCCAAGTCAAATTTTCGTCTCCATACAGACCTGAGGGTAATAGTGTTGTGGAACGAATTAACCGAGATTTAAAGCAGTCTTTGACAGCTAGAGTTATAGGCACTGGCAGGAACTGGCTGGCCAGCCTCAATAGCATGTAGCGTGCTCTAATAATCTCCCTAGAATATCTTTGGGTGGGCGGACCCCATACGAAATGCTCTTTGGTATCAAAATGTTTGTACCGGACCTTGACGGTCTAGACCAGGCGGCTGTTGCTGCCTCCTTTGACGTAGATGAACATTGCAATGTTTTACAGAATCTACAAGAGACGAGAGACAATCTTGCAAAGGAACATTTGCCCTCCACCTCGGATGATGCGTTACAGATCCCGGTAGTTGGCAGGCTACCCCAAGTTGGAGAACTGGTTCGAGAGAAGATCGAAAACAAGAAAGAATTTGGTCCCTCTTATCGAGCTCCGGTTCCAGTGCTTGGTGTGAAGGGCACAAGAACAGTCATTTTACCACCACTTCCAGGTCGTAAGGAAAACAGGTATTTCTCCATTGACAATGTCAAGATACACAGAATGGCAGATTCTTCTTAGTATGACACTGGCAGCAGGGCCGCCTAAGGCATGTGCAAGCTGTGCACCTGTACAGGGCCACCAAACCCCAGGGGCCGCCACGCCAATATATATCCTTAGATACATATTTGCGTGGCGGCCCCTGGCAGGGATTTACCTACACTCCCTGCTCAGGGCCTCCGTGAGCCTAGAGCCGGCCCTGCTGGCAGTCTCATGTCCTTCCATTGTGAGAAATTCTGTTTTGGCCCCGGCTTCTGATCCAATGCCTGATGTTGCCCTCAAGATGCCTGCAATTTCTAGTCCTTTATTGAGTACACTGCCTGGTACTCAACTTGATGAAACTGACTACACTTAATCAGCTGACTTATCGATGCCTAACTTGCAAACTCGCTGGGCTACAGAATCCAGATTTTCATTTGACACTGATTCACGAACATCGAAGAAACCTTCGAAGGTCTCTGTTTTGGCTAAATTGTTTAAAAACATTTTTTGATTCCCCCTTGGACCTACATTTGGTTGGTGCTTTTTTCAATTTACCTTTTCATGTCAATTGGCTTTGTGGTATATTTTTTTCGACTTGTCAATGGACACTATGTCGAGGAGAGAACATGCATTCGACATATCAATGGAACATTGGCACCCATTCCTCATCACACAGATTGAAGAGAGACTTGGCTTTTGTTAACATCACTGCTTGGCCTGTTTTAGATGGGATTGTATGGGATGCTGTTAGTTTTCAAATTCATGGGCCCACTGAGGTTTTAAATGTCCCTAATGTGCTTAGAGTTTCTATGGGGTATGTAGTTGAACAAAATATACGTTCTGATGATTGGGATGTTCAGGCCGTAGAAGCTTTGTTTTCTGATTTGAAGTATTATGCTGCCTTTGATGTTGAAGATTTATATTTAGAATCTGCTAATTACGGTGATTTATATTGTTACCAACATTTTGACAATCACTACCTGCATAAAACTAATACCAGGCGGAACACTGTAAATTATACACAATGGGAGCATTGTCCAGCTCCTATACAAGGCAGTTCTGCTTCCTTTTTGAAAAGGTTCTCTTATTTTACTGATTTTAATTTGTCAAATCCCAATGCATTTTATTTTAAAATGACCGAAAAGTCCACATCCAAAGTTAGACTTACCGATACTAAATTATTGTATTCAAAGTCCTTTCTAGACCAGTTGGCTCTAGGTGGCTACGAGTTGTGGAAGGATACAATTGACCTTAAATCAGTTTGGGGTTCTAAAAGCTGGCAAGTGCAAGGCACTGAGGCTTTGCACCGAGCATGCCTCATCCCGTACCATATGTTGTTCTTGAATTCTACAATTTCACAGACAACATGCTTTGGATTGGCTACTACTAAGAAATTAAATGCTCCTTCTTTTCCTGAATTAGAAGAATATTCCGGTTGGAATAATGCCACTAAATTTTCGATCAGAGAGTTACAAACTCTGTTGCTAAATTCTTCCTTTAACATATCCAGTTTGGATCCTAAGAGTTGGTTGCTCTGGCACAGAAGTGCTGATTCTTGCCAGCATCGTTTTCTGGGTTTGGCTCAAGGCTTTACCCAGGTCAGGGTGGATCCCCGTTTTGAAAGTGGCCATTCTGTTACTACCTATTCTGTAGGCAAATTATGTCAGAATTGACTCAAACATTCCACTTTGGCGTCAGTTAAGCTGCATTTATCTAAACTGACTGACGATGTTGATCTGAATGATTTTATAAAGGAACCGGCTTACGGCAGATCTAAAAGATTGATATATGCTATTTACAACGAAGTCTGGAAAACGTCCCAGATTGAGGTGCCTACCCGCATTAGAGCTATAGATCAGGCTAATCTAGAGAAAGTGCTAGCAGTTGTAGGTAACAGCTTTAATACGCTTTCTTCTCGCATTTACACGTTGGACAATATTGTATCGTCTGTTGTTGATATTGTGCAGGATGAAGTGTCTGTTTTGTACCATGATCAAAATCAATTGCGTTCCATTATGCAGTTTGCATGGACTTTGCAAACGTTGAAAGCTGGCAAAGTGCCATGGCATTGCATGAACATGTCATCATTGTTTGCCCCGTTTCATTTGACTGATAAACAGCGTTTACTGTCAATGAAGGATGCATCCTTTTCTATGTTACACATTGAAAGGTTAGAACCATTACCGTTTTCTGCGGCGGAGGCCAATTCAGCAACGTGGCTTATCCCCGGGTTAATAACTCTCCCGTTCCCTCTGTTCAAGTTCGAGGGGTGTATGATGTACTTTGCAATTGGTAGATATGAACCTCTTGGAAGTGTTTATCTCCATGAAGCTTGGTCGCTTCCATTTACCTATAGATGCCTTAGGGAGGGTAAGGAAGTTTATTTGAATGGTGAAGATTGCACTGAAACACCAGATCACTCATTGATGTGTAGACATATCCAATTACATGGCTCTTGTAACCAGAATGAACCCCATGTACCAGGTTTGGAAGCTAAGCTAATGGTGACAAACGGTTCCCTAGCAATCCTACGTGAGGCTCGATCCTTGAAGCCTCTTACCCGTAAAGATAACATACTTTACGATTTGGATCTGTGAGTATATTGATCCACTACATACACAATGCGCTTTAGGGTGCGCGTTGATATGTATACACACGGCTGTGCCCTTGTTTGGCCCAGCACACCAGTGGTCCTGAAGAAAGCCTCACGACTATCGTAGAAGGCTGAAACTAGTAGACCTACACTTTTTTGACTGCAATATAGAGGGATATTTTTACCTCAGTTATATATCCCATCTATGTTTTTACCCATGCCATAGGACCCTTCCATTAAAACTTTTATAAGGGCATTTCCTATAGGCATTTTTAGCGCATAACTCATCACACATAGCACTTTTCCACTAGTACACGAAATCCCCCTCCGCTGTAGACAGGCGTTGCAGCACAGCTGGATCGCACTCGGTGATCCAGCTGGGCCCCGATGATGAAGCATGACACCTACCAGGTAGGTGGGTGAGGGGTTTCTTAACAACAAGAGTTTGTTGTTAACACCAATTGACCAGGCACCAGGGTAATATCCCTGACCTATACCTCCTTGAGGTCTTGTCCTCGTTGTTCTAACATATACTTTTGGGGAAAAGAACAAGCTCCTTTTTCTATTCCTCTCTCTCTTGTTGTTACTGACTACGTTGAAGTATGACACAGCTTGCTGTGTGTGAGGGCAGTTTTATAAATTTGGTGCATTCCCACACACTCACCTACCTTCACGCAATTTTATTATCCCTCTTCTTTTTGTGAATACAATTATTGAGCGGGAGGTCAAAGAGGGATTGTTATCCTCGCACCCCACTGATTCTTGTGTGTTTCTTCATCAGAGAAGGGACAAGTGTTGTTTCACCTGAGACAATGTTGAGGTTTTTAGCCAGTCAAGGCACAACTTCCCAACACTGTAAGTTGTTACCACCCAGAGTCTTCTGTCTGCATGTATCGCAGGTCAGGCCTGCTGATCTTAAAACCTTCGGTTTTACACAGGAACCGTGCTTGACATCCATTAATACCCAACGGCCAAACTAGTCATCCCCTCCAATTGTTGTCAGATGAATTGTATGTTCCTTTGTGTAGCATTGTGTCTATTGTTTCCTCCATGTATTTTGTAAACTGCTGCCAGTTCTCAAAGCGTGAAAATGTGGGAATGCGTGGTGTGTTCAAATCCTTGACTTTAGCTAAACCAAGGCATGACATTTGTTTCTCAGTTTTTTATCAGGAAAATCATTTGTTGTGGTATTAGGCATGCTCTAAACAAAGCCTCGTTACCCTGAACCTGCCAATCTTTTGTCCCCCAAACTGATTTAACATCAATAGAGTCCCTCCAAAAGTCAAACCCTTGTGTGGACAGTTGGGAAACAAAAGAAGCAGAATATATTAGTTCAGAGTTTGTTAGCATTTTTTGTTTGCAGGTGATGGTCTAAGCTTTTAATAATAAGACACTAGGCCAAATGTATCATAACCAGAAAAATAAGTAAACCTCTCTACATATATTTTTTAACTACCCCGTGGTGGTGTAGGGCAATGTTCCCAGAGTGTGTATTTTGCAAACATCATGTGGTGTATTTGCTTTATGTAAGAAATGATGACCATGATTTTGGAAACAGAAGAGTTCTTCATAATTTGATGTGCCTTCATACAGTTCATCAGAATAAAACACAGTGGAATGCTCAAGATCTTCTAGCATTTTATGCACTGTATCAATATCCCAACAATCAGAGACAGTAATAGGGGTGATGATGTTATTCAAAGATAATTTAAACAAATATGTAATATGTAAAAGTTTTGTAGGACCATACACATCATACAATATCCTATCCCAAACAATCCCATCAGGAACTAGAACAGTTGAAATTTTCACCGGGGAAAAATCTGTGCTTTGTATGATGAAGAAGGTAGTTTGAGAACCAAGTTCACCAGTTGTACAGCACAGCACAGCATTCTGGTGTCCATTTAGAAGCAAGAAAAAGACAGTCACAAAACCAATCGAAAGGGCAAGGAAAACAAACCCAATTATAAGCCAGAGGCATAGCCACGGAGGAACAAAATATGTATTTTTTAGCCAAAGATAGAAACCACACAGTCTTATAAGAAATGGTAGAGGCGGCGGTGCTGATGGATCAGATGAATCAGAGGAAAAGTCATCAAAGTTGATGAAGTTCGATCTATTTTTGGTAGCTCTGCAGGTTTTGTAGAACCAGGAGAAGACTCCATCTGTGCTACATTGACACAGACAGCATTCATGTCAGGATTCCAAATTGAAATCTGTGTTTCTGTAAAAGTTGATTGTATGGTAGTTGTTGCAGTAACAGGTAGAAAGGATAACTCTTTGTTGTTTGCTGCCATTCCCAGCTTCTTCAGTGATTAAATCTTACGTAGGAACTTTCTGTAGGGTAGTGAGAGGAAGAAGGTAACTACCAAGGAGCCCAGGTGGCCTACTATGGTTTTTATCAGATCAATGGAGACAAATCTCTTGTTTCTGCTGCCAGCAAGAGGTGGATGAAGTGCATTTATGGTACCTACAACAGCTAGGACAGGTACAGGTGCTCTGTGGTATGGCCCAAATTCTTTTTTTGTCCACTATTTTCCCCCTGATCAGATCCCAAATCTTCAGGATTCAACCATGGGTTGCCAACAATTCCTTCACTTCACCAATGGCAGAGCATTTTACTTGCACGCTTCTTTGTTTGTGTCAGATTCTGTTCAATTCCTGTAAAACAGCCAGACATTCATTTATGTTACTTGGTGTTTCAGCCGCCACTGTGCTGGGATTGCCAAGGTCTGGGGCCCACATTATTACCCCAAACAGGATCTCATAGGGAGTCTGACCACTTCTAGGCAGAATGTTAAGTGCTGTTTGGACCCCATATGGATGATGGATCCAACTGCAACCTGAGCCTAGAACCCTAGCTGTTAATGATTGCTTTAAGTCCCATTTGTTTCTCTCCATGACCGCGTTTCCCTAGGGATGTTATGGGGAGGAATAGCACAGAGTTACACCCAAACTTACCACTGCATATTTGTATGCCCTTGAGGCGAACGCTGGACTTGTAATGGAATGTGCCAGCTGCTAATGTCTCTTTAATGTACCTTTATAATAGTTCGAGTGCCAGCCAGCCACTGTGGCAAGACCCATAGGAATCGAGAGCAGGAATACACTGGAACCAAGAAATACCAATAAGCCCCGCCTGATGACAAAGGGTTGCAATGGTACTAGTAAACACAAGCCAGAGCTTGTTTGAAATTAGTAGAGGAGTTTGTGGTGGACCTGCCACGTTGGAACCCTTGATCTGCTGGCAGATGTTGCATTTAAGGACACGGTCCTTAGTCTGTTTATAGAGACCTGGCCACCAGTAGCTGCAATAGTGAAGTTGTGGCAGCCACCCCTGCGTGCACAAATGCTGGACCTTCATGTGCATCTAGAAAAACCAAACCTGTGGTCTGAATTTGAAATTATTCTATCCACCACTCCAGGAATGTGAGCAAATGGAAAAGTTTGCACATCTAACTTCTAGGACTACTTGAGTGGAAAGCCTTTCAGCAGGTGGGTGTATTTGCATGCAGCAGTGACAGCCATCATTATATCTATGTCTGTCCTCGCACTTGAATGAGTAATTGCAGTGACTGCAGCATTTTTCAATTTTGCTTTAGCAGCTTTATCAGCCATGGCATACCCTGCAATGTGTACGCCAACACACTGATGACTCAAACTGTGTATTGCATGAGTCTGTGGCTAGCAATCTTCCAGCTTTGTAACAAATTCCCAAAACATCTTATGCTTTATTTGTACCCTTTCGAAGCTCTGAATCAATTCTGGCTTCAGTAGTGTAGATATTAATTATAGGACTGGACACAATAATATGTAGCAAACACTGTGAGTGTGCAGAATCTATATTTTCAAGTGCCAGAATTAGAGCTCTAAGCTCAGCCAGCCGTGCAGTGCAATCACCAAGTGACTGCGTGTAAGTTTTCTCATGATGGAATTCTGCATCTTGCATGCAACCCTCTACGGGAATCCTGCATGTGTCCATTTGCGTACTGACCTAGAGGCATTATTTCATTAGGCAGAGCATATTTGTGTTAATTGTTTTTGTAATGTGGAGTCAAATCTGAAGTCTAGATCTGTTGCGGTGAGTGAGTTAGCCCATTGTATCCATTGTGGATTTAATGCTGTAGCATTTGGAATGCTTGCTCTTGTGACAGCCTTTAAGGTCAGCACTGAGGTCATGACAATGATTCATTTACCCTGAGCCAGTGCTCGCTCCCTCACCTCAGCAGTCTGTATCGCTGTCAGTATTCTTTCTGTCTGTGCAAAACGCACTCAGTATAAGTATATAGATGCAATTTATATGCAATTGATAGTGTCGCCTTTATTGAATTTAATGTAGGTATGACCCTTATGTCCCTGCAAATACGCGGATTACCAGGTTTGTTGTGTTTACATGTGTGTAAGTGGTTTGAAGCTAGCATGTCAGCTTGTACAAAACACAAAATATTTGTGTGTTCCTGTGTCCAAAGTGTACTTGAAAAGTCTGGATGTATGAGGTCTTAGAATGGGTTAACCCTTTCTGCGTAATCTGGATTGTATGTTCTGCCATAATTTAGGAATCCTAATATGGATTGTAACCTTTTCAATGTAGTTGGCGTTTTTAAGAGTGCTCTCTTCTATGAAAAATGTGTCACACAGCTTTTTCCTTCACTTGACAGCTCATATCCCAGAAATAGGACATTGAAGTGGGCAATCTTTGATTTTTTAAAGTTAAATTCGTAGCCCATGTGAGCAAATCCCACAACTTTGCAACCTACTCTCATAAAGTGTGCTGAAAGGTCATCATCCGTCAGATACTTGTCATCGACATAAGACAATGCTTGGCTGTCACACATTTGTAGAAGTTCTGTTCCTCTAGCTTAAAACATCCCAGAGCTATTCATATACCCCTAGGCAACCAACACAATTGCCACTGAGAGCCTAGTGTGGCAAATGTGGTCACAAACATGCTTTCAGTCACTATATTTTGCAGAAAAATCCATTTGAGGTGTCTAGTGTTGTTTTATATGTTTTCTGCAATATGTTGTTCATTACGCTGTGTGCGTTTTGTATTGCAAAAGCGCGAGTAGCTGTGTTTAAGTTTCTGTAGTCTAATACTAGATTAATTGAATGATTGTGTTTCATCACAGGAAACAAGGAAATAGTCATTGATGATGTGCAACTTTCTATTACAACCTGGTATTCAAGTTGTTGAAAAATCTCCCTAACTTGTTTTTAGCCCCATTTGTAATGGGGTATTATCTTTGAGGTTGAAGGGTCGACCTCAGTGGTATTTAATGATAAGGGGATATGGTCATCCCAACCCACATGGGTGCAGTATATGAGTGTTTTACGTGTTATGGAATGAGGTTGGAGAAGGCAGGATACATTTACCATTTCTCCATTTGGGTAGTCCCCTCGAATTCTGGCGCCCAATCCTTTTCGGGCCAAGAGAATGCCATAGCCAAATGACAGGTTCTCCCAAAAGAGAACTTGAATGGGTCTTTGTATGTCACTCCTCAATCAAGAGTTACATCTCGTATAACTGATGTGGAACACTTACCCTTGTATCTGGTGTTTCCACCTGGATATGATCACTCAGGGCCACTGCCGCCAGACAATCCTCAGGTTCCACGGAACTATTGTGATGTCGGCAGTGCTGTCCAACAAGGTCAGAGATCACTCCCCGTTCAGAAGCAGTGTCCTCAATATCCGTGGCATGCTTAATCTTAAGTCCAGCAACCTTCTTCTTTTTGAATTTAGGTTTGGATGTTTTAGGTTTATCATCCTGTTTACTCATGTAGCCAAATACGCATTGTGAGACTTTCCTTGGTTTCTCGTACTCCTCTGATCTGCGCTCTGACTATTCACTTCTCTCCGAAAGTTTTTCAGAAGAATCCTGATAGGAACTAGACAAACGTGTATTAGTATCCTTCTACCTGTCAGGGGGTCCAATATTATCACGGTTACGCAGATTATAGCGCTTTTCAGTGACTTTCTGTTGAGAAGACCCATCCCATGATTTAATTTTGTCTTTATTTTTCTTATTATCCTACTTCTTGTTTGCGTAAGAATTGGGAGCTTGTTTTAAGTTGTCGTTTTCAGAACTTCTCTTCTGTTGTGGTTTACCTGGTTTAGCACCCAAATTATTTCTACCTAGTGTTGCACAGGTTTCTTTGATAATTTTAGGTACTTTGCACTCCTGTTGTACTGGAGGCCAATTCCGTAGAGACTGACTTATAGCCAACACTGCTACTTCCCCTTTAATGTTACTTAACATTATACTGGATACCCTGGCAAAATTGCCCATCAGTTTCATACCCTAGTCCAGGGCAGGTGCTGCTGAATACTAATACTGAATCTGTTTAAACAGCTCTGACAAAACAGCTAATAAAGGAGTACCATGGGGTCTGCTATATACCGCAGCAAAAACTGTACCACAAGGGGTGCAGTCTTCCATAGGGGGAGCAATCCTTATTCGCAAACATATAGTTAAAATACAGTGTATTCCATGGCATTCTGTGGAGAAGCTGGCCTGGCATATGATGTCCACTAATTAAAGTGGGCACCTTGCACCAGTCCAAACAACCCTTATGATGATTTAAGAGGTCAAAGATAACCTTAGAAAGCTATCCAAGTGGTAGCTGTGGAGAGCAGCCTTCAGGTTTAGTCTTGAAGGAATGTTAATCAGCTTGTTTTACCAGAATGCAACCTTATGGTATTGGTTAAATGAAAGGAGAACCACACAGTAGTTATAAAAATATGTATTTATTAAAATAACATACCTTAAATACATTGCGGTATCTGCTACACGCGGATAAACACAAAGCTATGTACAATTCAATGGGAGAGTCGAGGTTGCAGTTTTAGTGTTTAAGGACCCTTCCCAGTGGATTACAAGGGACTTTCAAAACATAGAATGTTGGAGAGCCACCCCACCCATGGATACCAAAGTACCCGAGTTACCAATCCCAGGGAAGCTGGGCGCATAGGGCTGAAGTGGCGTCGGAAACCGTTGTCGTTCTCAATGGGAGTCTTCAAAGAAATGCCACTGCTGGAAAGAAGAAAAGTGTACGGTGGAAACCACAGGTGGATTCTTGAAGGAAGGAACCTGAAAGCAGAGGGGACAGAGTCTGGGTCGCTCAGGAGCGACCTGGGGCTCGGTAGACGAATGCCCAACGATATTGGGTGCTTCAGGTGTGAAGAGGGAGACCTTGACTCTGCAGCCATGGGGGCCAGGAGATGTTGAGGACAACCAGGAGCCAGATACAAGGTGTCCCACAAAGAATGTTGAGTGGTGAGGGGTCAGTGTCCAGCGGGAGCACCAAAAAGCCTTGGCAGTGGCAACCCACGAAGATGGTCAAGGAAGGTCACGGTCTGGCCCAGCAAGGGCCAGGAGACTCATCACAGTAAGGGGAGTCAGAGCAGGCCTGGAGCAACCAGAGGAGCCCAAGAAATGCAATGTTGTCTCTCAAATGGACCCACAGGCTGAAGGCACAGGAGTTGCGAGGGGACCTCTAGCAGTTTTACAAAGCAACAGCTTGCAGAGCAAAGAGTGTGACGAGGCCAACGCCCTTTGTATGAAATATGCAAAGAGGATGGGTCTATTGATAGCCCAATGCATTTAGTTGGGGAACACCAACAAGCATATGTACTTGCAAAAGTACACAGTGCACAGGGGTTATGGTTATGCAGTCCCCACAAGAGATATTGGCCTCAAACTTGGTGAGAGGGCAGCTCAAGCTCAAATAATATAGGAAGCCACTTCTTGTGTTGCTGGAGGCTTCAGAGTCTGCAGGAGCTCATGATCAGCAGACCAGTCAGTTGCATTAAGGTACCTGCGAATGCAGTGGAGTGACTCCTTCACCCCAAGGGAAATACTTCAGTTGTCCTTGATGCTCCACAGGTCTTGCACAGAGCCTGACGATGATTTGGACGGAGAGGGAGACGAAGTCGGGCCCAGTCGAAGTCCGGCGAAGTCCAGAGTGTCCAGACGGTCGAATTCAGTGGTTTCTGGTTCAGAATCTTGTCAACATCGAATCTAGGGTCCTACAGCCAGGTAACCCCTTTTGTACCCACGGGAGAGGGTTGGACAGATTCAGGGGACCCTCCCATGGGAGGGTCAGGATAGTGGAGAGGATACTCCCATATCCTTTGTCCAGTTTCGCACCAGAGCAGGAGCCAATGGCTCCCAGGACTGGCTTGAACTGGGCTATGCACAGGGACACCAAGTGTGCCCCAGATGCATTCTTTCAGGCACTTGGAAGTGCACCCACCCAGCCCCAATACACTCAATTTTGTCTGGGAGGTGGTCACACCTGCCTGTGACAGGATGCCTATTGCCCTGCCTTCCCCTCCTCGAGCTTGGCTCAGCAGCAGGAGGGCAGAAATGTGTTTATGGTCGGCAGCGACCATTTTGTGCTGCCCGGGTCAAGAAGGTTGGTACTGGAAAGACAAGTGACCCCAAAAAGGTCGATTCAGAAGAGTGGAATCATACACCCCACACTGGTTACCGATGTGGAGGTATGATTCCAAGGTGATTGAAAACAAACATGACATGTTTTGTTGCAGCCGTTTTCGAGATAGCATTTTACGTGAGCATATAATGCACCTCTACCTATATGTCTGGCTGGGCTGCGTCACCGACAACCCAGGAGAATGGTCTCTGAAGGCTGCAGAGGGGTTCTGCTCAAAACGATTCATAAAGGGGGTGGTGATGGACAGAGTATCTGAATTAAGCAGAACACTCCTACCCAGTCAAAAGATCAGGGCTTGATCCATCACCGTTTTTTAGCTCACTGCACCATCCCAGCTCAGAACCTGGCTACATGCAAATTAGTCTGACCCTGGCCCAGTGCATCATGGGAACAGGGCAGACCAAACTACCAAGCCAATTCTTTACTGGAAAGGAAACAAGCTTCCGGGGACCGGTTTCTGGCATTACAGCCGTCTTCGGCCCGACTTGCTTGAATCCTGATGGTGCAGTGAGCAAGGGACTCACATCTGAGCATACCCTTCCACACTTGTGGTGGCCAAAACGATTCATAAAGGGGGTGGTGATGGACAGAGTATCTGAATTAAGCAGAACACTCCTACCCAGTCAAAAGATCAGGGCTTGATCCATCACAGTTTTTTAGCTCACTGCACCATCCCAGCTCAGAACTTGGCTACATGCAAATTAGTCTGACCCTGGCCCAGTGCATCATGGGAACAGGGCAGACCAAACTACCAAGCCAATTCTTTACTGGAAAGGAAACAAGCTTCCGGGGACCGGTTTCTGGCATTACAGCCGTCTTCGGCCCGGCTTGCTTGAATCCTGATGGTGCAGTGAGCAAGGGACTCACATCTGAGCATACCCTTCCACACTTGTGGTGGCCAAAACGATTCATAAAGGGGGTGGTGATGGACAGAGTATCTGAATTAAGCAGAACACTCCTACCCAGTCAAAAGATCAGGGCTTGATCCATCACCGTTTTTTAGCTCACTGCACCATCCCAGCTCAGAACCTGGCTACATGCAAATTAGTCTGACCCTGGCCCAGTGCATCATGGGAACAGGGCAGACCAAACTACCAAGCCAATTCTTTACTGGAAAGGAAACAAGCTTCCGGGGACCGGTTTCTGGCATTATAGCCGTCTTCGGCCCGGCTTGCTTGAATCCTGATGGTGCAGTGAGCAAGGGACTCACATCTGAGCATACTCTTCCACACTTGTGGTGGCCAAAACGATTCATAAAGGGGGTGGTGATGGACAGAGTATCTGAATTAAGCAGAACACTCCTACCCAGTCAAAAGATCAGGGCTTGATCCATCACCGTTTTTTAGCTCACTGCACCATCCCAGCTCAGAACCTGGCTACATGCAAATTAGTCTGACCCTGGCCCAGTACATCATGGGAACAGGGCAGACCAAACTGCCAAGCCAATTCTTTACTGGAAAGGAAACAAGCTTCCGGGGACCGGTTTCTGGCATTACAGCCGTCTTTGGCCCGGCTTGCTTGAATCCTGATGGTGCAGAGAGCAAGGGACTCACATCTGAGCATACCCTTCCACACTTGTGGTGGCCAAAACGATTCATAAAGGGGGTGGTGATGGACAGAGTATCTGAATTAAGCAGAACACTCCTACCCAGTCAAAAGATCAGGGCTTGATCCATCACCGTTTTTTAGCTCACTGCACCATCCCAGCTCAGAACCTGGCTACATGCAAATTAGTCTGACCCTGGCCCAGTGCATCATGGGAACAGGGCAGACCAAACTACCAAGCCAATTCTTTACTGGAAAGGAAACAAGCTTCCGGGGACCGGTTTCTGGCATTACAGCCGTCTTCGGCCCGGCTTGCTTGAATCCTGATGGTGCAGTGAGCAAGGGACTCACATCTGAGCATACCCTTCCACACTTGTGGTGGCCAAAACGATTCATAAAGGGGGTGGTGATGGACAGAGTATCTGAATTAAGCAGAACACTCCTACCCAGTCAAAAGATCAGGGCTTGATCCATCACCGTTTTTTAGCTCACTGCACCATCCCAGCTCAGAACCTGGCTACATGCAAATTAGTCTGACCCTGGCCCAGTGCATCATGGGAACAGGGCAGACCAAACTGCCAAGCCAATTCTTTACTGGAAAGGAAACAAGCTTCCGGGGACCGGTTTCTGGCATTACAGCCGTCTTTGGCCCGGCTTGCTTGAATCCTGATGGTGCAGTGAGCAAGGGACTCACATCTGAGCATACCCTTCCACACTTGTGGTGGCCAAAACGATTCATTAAGGGGGTGGTGATGGACAGAGTATCTGAATTAAGCAGAACACTCCTACCCAGTCAAAAGATCAGGGCTTGATCCATCACTGTTTTTTAGCTCACTGCACCATCCCAGCTCAGAACCTGGCTACATGCAAATTAGTCTGACCCTGGCCCAGTGCATCATGGGAACAGGGCAGACCAAACTACCAAGCCAATTCTTTACTGGAAAGGAAACAAGCTTCCGGGGACCGGTTTCTGGCATTACAGCCGTCTTCGGCCCGGCTTGCTTGAATCCTGATGGTGCAGTGAGCAAGGGACTGTGTCATCAGTGAATTCCTGCCGCCGCCATTAGCGGCGAGGCTGCTAGCCACGCCCACTTTGGAGGCCACACACCCCCTTGTCCATCTTCTGGCACACATTCATAAATGTGTAACCCCAGGAAACGCAGCGGACGAGCGCAGCGGGTGCGCCGTTTGCGCGCCGAAGGCGCGCCTAAGGCTAACCCGTCTGCACCCGTCCGCGACGGGCCGGGACTAGGGGCGTTGACCCCTGGCCCTCCCTTGCTAGGGCTATCTTACACTTATTCCAGGGAAGCCCTCCTCAAACTCATGCCATCCCAGCATGCCCACTGTGCTACCTTGAATCCTCATTGTGCCCCTTGTACCTGTCCTATGTGCTTGCTCCCTCTTACCTCCCTCCCTTCTATAACCAACATAGCCGCCTCAAACTTCCCTCCCTTACGCCCCAAATCGACAGTTACTGACCAGACTCAAACTAGGATGTTGATCAGCTTAAACTGCAGATCACTGGGCAAACACAGGAGAGAAACTTTCGATCTACTTGTCTCGGAGAAACCTGCAGCTCTCTTTCTTACAGAGACATGGCTAAAAGACAACTCTGGCCCTGATATTGCTGACGCTCTCCCCGACAACTACACCTATGTTGGGAAAAATAGACCAATAAAAGAAGGTGGAGGTATAGCCATAATTTACAACAGACTACACTCCTGCAAATGGAAAGACTTTGTATTACCTAACTGTGAGGTAGGTCTGTTTCAGCTCTCGCTATCTCCCAACTTTACTCTCTCCGGGCTGCTCATCTACCGCCCCCCAGGCCCAGCAAATTCCTGGGCAGCCTCGCTTCCTGAGTATATAGCACCGCTAATTCAGAGCTCAACAAATTTTTCCATCATCGGTGACCTCAATCTGCACCTGAATGACCCCTCATGTATTACCAGTAGCAATCTCTTACAAGACATGGCTGCTCTAAATATTTCCTTACATAACTCTGGCCCTACGCATAAAGCAGGGAACCTTCTTGACCCCATCTTTTCCAACCTGGAGGCCATTGACTGTAAGGCTCCTTCACCTATTACATGGTCTGACCATTATATGGTGACCTTTACTATTAAAATAGGTCAGCAATTGAATACCCCCTCCAACCCTACAGAACCCAGACTGTCCAGAAATTGGAATAAACTGGACCTGAACAAATTCAATTCTTGTCTCGAGAATACTAGACCTCTCATGGAAGACACTAGTATTGCAACCTCTGCCACCATAAATACCTGGCTTGCACAGGCTGCCGATACATGCCTACCTTTGCGCATGCAATCGCACAACTTTCATCATCCACCTGCACCCTGGTTTACCGAAACCTTAAAAAAAGAAAAAAACATTTGCAAAAATCTGGAGCGCAAATGGCGCATAAAATATGACTCATGTTCTAAGCAAAGCTATAAAGCCGCCTTAGCAAAATATCACTCTCTATGTAAAACTGCCAAAGCTGAACATGTCAATCATACTATCCTTGAAGCAAAAAATCGTCCAAAGACACTCTTCAAGGTAGTGCAAAAACTCTCGGGCGCAATGTGTCAACCTAAAGCTCCCTGTCTTAACATGGAACAATGCAACTCACTGGCTGAATTCTTCATCGCCAAAATTGATACCATCTACTCCAATTTTGGGAATTCATCTCCCCTCCCCTCTTTGTCCAGCCTACCAGTCTCAATTTTATCTTTCGATCAAGGGACACCAGAGGACAAAAGCCCCACCCATTCTTTGCCGAACCCCTCCTCTGCACCCATGCCCTCCTGTGACTTTAGGCTCACATCTGATACATATCCTTCAACTGCTCAGCTGATCGGCACATGGGATCCGCTCAATATTGAGACCCTCTCCGACATCATCAGCAAAATCAAATCCGGTTCCCCACTGGACCCTATTCCCCCCCAAATTCTAAAAAAGCTGGACAATTCCTCCCTAGAAATCATCATGGATCTTCTAAATTCTTCCCTAAGAGAAGCTACCGTACCTTCCGCATGGAAGCACGCAATGATAATGCCTTTATTAAAAAAGGCTAATGCCGATCCCAGCATTCTAGCTAATTTCCGCCCCATCTCACTTATCCCGGTTTTTTCTAAAATCTTAGAAAAACACATTAACTCCCAACTTTCCACCCACGTGGAGTTAAGGGGAATTTTACATCCATCACAATCCGGCTTTAGATCCGGCTTCTCAACGGAATCCACTTTGCTGGGAGTCTCGGAAAACATCCGCCTCCGAGTTGATAGGGGGGAAACCGTGGCACTCATTATGCTTGATTTGAGTGCCGCATTTGATACGGTTTCCCACCCCATTCTTATCAATGCCCTCCGATCATCTGGCATCACCGGCTCAGCTCTTAACTGGCTCGTTAGCTTCTTATCTGACCGCACTTTCCAAGTCTTCTCTTCCTCATCCGCTTCCCTATCCTTCACATCTGCGTATGGAGTCCCACAGGGTTCCATCCTGAGCCCCTTGCTCTTCAACTTATACGTCAGACCTCTGGCGTCTATTGCGGAGCAAGCTGGGCTCACCATCTACTCCTACGCAGATGATACCCAGATCATCTATTCTCTTTCCTCAGATTCACATGCCCCCTCATCTGCCCTCAGTTCAGGACTGAGCAACATCGCAGCTTGGATGTTGGACAACAAATTGCAACTGAATGGGGGGAAAACAGAGCTTCTTCTGTTCGGCCACAATACTACTCTATGGGGACCCCAACACTGGCCCGCTCTAATGGGCACCCCACCCACTCCTTCTAAATCAGCACGCAACTTAGGCGTGATTTTCGACGACCAACTATCAATGAAAAGCCACGTGGTCAAAACCTCCTCCACCTGCACCACAATCATCAAGTGGTTGCGCAAGATTATCTGGATGCTGCCTATGGACACCCAGAAAACTGTAGTCCAGGCTCTAATCACTTCTAGACTGGACTACAGTAACATTCTTCTCCTGGGTGCCAGCAAAGAGGTGATTCGTAAATTGCAAACAGTCCAGAATATGGCGGCTCGACTGCTTTGCAAATTACCCAACACTTCCTCCACCTCTAACTCCCTCCGCACACTACACTGGCTCCGCATCGAAAACCGGACGAAATTCAAGGCTCTCTGCATCATGCACAAAATACATACTGGTCTGGCCCCACCATATGTCACATCCCTGGTTCACCGCCACTGCCCCCCCCGCACTTTGCGCTCATCTAGCCAACATCTTTTTTCAGTGCCTAGAATTAGAAAAGCCAGAATGGGAGGCCGTTCATTTGCCTGGCTAGCCCCTTCACTTTGGAATTCTCTTCCCCTCCAGCTACGAAAAGAACCCAACTATCTTAGATTTCGCAAACAGGTAAAAAACTGGCTATTTAACATGTAGTTCCCTCCTTCTGACTTCCCCTCTCTCTTGTTGGTTTTAGCGCCAGGAAACCTACGGGTAGCTGAGCACTTTATAAACTTAAATATAATACTAATAATAATAATAATCTGAGCACACCCTTCCACACTTGTGGTGGCCAAAACGATTCATAAAGGGGGTGGTGATGGACAGAGTATCTGAATTAAGCAGAACACTCCTACCCAGTCAAAAGATCAGGGCTTGATCCATCACCGTTTTTTAGCTCACTGCACCATCCCAGTTCAGAACCTGGCTACATGCAAATTAGTCTGACCCTGGCCCAGTGCATCATGGGAACAGGGCAGACCAAACTACCAAGCCAATTCTTTACTGGAAAGGAAACAAGCTTCCGGGGACCGGTTTCTGGCATTACAGCCGTCTTCGGCCCGGCTTGCTTGAATCCTGATGGTGCAGTGAGCAAGGGACTCACATCTGAGCATACCCTTCCACACTTGTGGTGGCCAAAACGATTCATAAAGGGGGTGGTGATGGAGAGAGTATCTGAATTAAGCAGAACACTCCTACCCAGTCAAAAGATCAGGGCTTGATCCATCACCGTTTTTTAGCTCACTGCACCATCCCAGCTCAGAACCTGGCTACATGCAAATTAGTCTGACCCTGGCCCAGTGCATCATGGGAACAGGGCAGACCAAACTACCAAGCCAATTCTTTACTGGAAAGGAAACAAGCTTCCGGGGACCAGTTTCTGGCATTACAGCCGTCTTCGGCCCGGCGTGCTTGAATCCTGATGGTGCAGTGAGCAAGGGACTCACATCTGAGCATACCCTACCACACTTGTGGTGGCCAAAACGATTCAGAAAAGGGGGTGGTGATGGACAGAGTATCTGAATTAAGCAGAACACTCCTACCCAGTCAAAAGATCAGGGCTTGATCCATCACCGTTTTTTAGCTCACTGCACCATCCCAGTTCAGAACCTGGCTACATGCAAATTAGTCTGACCCTGGCCCAGTGCATCATGGGAACAGGGCAGACCAAACTACCAAGCCAATTCTTTACTGGAAAGGAAACAAGCTTCCGGGGACCGGTTTCTGGAATTACAGCCGTCTTCAGCCCGGCTTGCTTGAATCCTGATGGTGCAGTGAGCAAGGGACTCACATCTGAGCATACCCTTCCACACTTGTGGTGGCCAAAACGATTCATAAAGGGGGTGGTGATGGACAGAGTATCTGAATTAAGCAGAACACTCCTACCCAGTCAAAAGATCAGGGCTTGATCCATCACCGTTTTTTAGCTCACTGCACCATCCCAGCTCAGAACCTGGCTACATGCAAATTAGTCTGACCCTGGCCCAGTGCATCATGGGAACAGGGCAGACCAAACTACCAAGCCAATTCTTTATTGGAAAGGAAACAAGCTTCCGGGGACCGGTTTCTGGCATTACCGCCGTCTTCGGCCCGGCTTGCTTGAATCCTGATGGTGCAGTGAGCAAGGGACTCACATCTGAGCATACCCTTCCACACTTGTGGTGGCCAAAACGATTCATAAAGGGGGTGGTGATGGACAGAGTATCTGAATTAAGCAGAGCACTCCTACCCAGTCAAAAGATCAGGGCTTGATCCATCACCGTTTTTTAGCTCACTGCACCATCCCAGCTCAGAACCTGGCTACATGCAAATTAGTCTGACCCTGGCCCAGTGCATCATGGGAACAGGGCAGACCAAACTACCAAGCCAATTCTTTACTGGAAAGGAAACAAGCTTCCTGGGACCGGTTTCTGGCATTACAGCCGTCTTCAGCCCGGCTTGCTTGAATCCTGATGGTGCAGTGAGCAAGGGACTCACATCTGAGCATACCCTTCCACACTTGTGGTGGCCAAAATGATTCATAAAGGGGGTGGTGATGGACAGAGTATCTGAATTAAGTAGAACACTCCTACCCAGTCAAAAGATCAGGGCTTGATCCATCACCGTTTTTTAGCTCACTGCACCATCCCAGCTCAGAACCTGGCTACATGCAAATTAGTCTGACCCTGGCCCAGTGCATCATGGGAACAGGGCAGACCAAACTACCAAGCCAATTCTTTACTGGAAAGGAAACAAGCTTCCGGGGACCGGTTTCTGGCATTACAGCCGTCTTCGGCCCGGCTTGCTTGAATCCTGATGGTGCAGTGAGCAAGGGACTCACATCTGAGCATACCCTTCCACACTTTTGGTGGCCAAAACGATTCATAAAGGGGGTGGTGATGGACAGAGTATCTGAATTAAGCAGAACACTCCTACCCAGTCAAAAGATCAGGGCTTGATCGATCACCGTTTTTTAGCTCACTGCACCATCCCAGCTCAGAACCTGGCTACATGCAAATTAGTCTGACCCTGGCCAGTGCATCATGGGAACAGGGCAGACCAAACTACCAAGCCAATTCTTTACTGGAAAGGAAACAAGCTTCCGGGGACCGGTTTCTGGCATTACAACCGTCTTCGGCCCGGCTTGCTTGAATCCTGATGGTGCAGTGAGCAAGGGACTCACATCTGAGCATACCCTTCCACACTTGTGGTGGCCAAAACGATTCAGAAAAGGGGGTGGTGATGGACAGAGTATCTGAATTAAGCAGAACACTCCTACCCAGTCAAAAGATCAGGGCTTAATCCATCACCGTTTTTTAGCTCACTGCACCATCCCAGTTCAGAACCTGGCTACATGCAAATTAGTCTGACCCTGGCCCAGTGCATCATGGGAACAGGGCAAACCAAACTACCAAGCCAATTCTTTACTGGAAAGGAAACAAGCTTCCGGGGACCGGTTTCTGGCATTACAGCCGTCTTCGGCCCGGCTTGCTTGAATCCTGATGGTGCAGTGAGCAAGGGACTCACATCTGAGCATACCCTTCCACACTTGTGGTGGCCAAAACGATTCATAAAGGGGGTGGTGATGGACAGAGTATCTGAATTAAGCAGAACACTCCTACCCAGTCAAAAGATCAGGGCTTGATCCATCACCGTTTTTTAGCTCACTGCACCATCCCAGCTCAGAACCTGGCTAAATGCAAATTAGTCTGACCCTGGCCCAGTGCATCATGGGAACAGGGCAGACCAAACTACCAAGCCAATTCTTTACTGGAAAGGAAACAAGCTTCCGGGGACCGGTTTCTGGCATTACAGCCGTCTTCGGCCCGGCTTGCTTGAATCCTGATGGTGCAGTGAGCAAGGGACTCACATCTGAGCATACCCTTCCACACTTGTGGTGGCCAAAACGATTCATAAAGGGGGTGGTGATGGACAGAGTATCTGAATTAAGCAGAACACTCCTACCCAGTCAAAAGATCAGGGCTTGATCCATCACTGTTTTTTAGCTCACTGCACCATCCCAGCTCAGAACCTGGCTACATGCAAATTAGTCTGACCCTGGCCCAGTGCATCATGGCAACAGGGAAGACAAAACTACCAAGCCAATTCTTTACTGGAAAGGAAACAAGCTTCCGGGGACCGGTTTCTGGCATTACAGCCGTCTTCGCCCCGGCTTGCTTGAATCCTGATGGTGCAGTGAGCAAGGGACTCACATCTGAGCATACCCTTCCACACTTGTGGTGGCCAAAACGATTCATAAAGGGGGTGGTGATGGACAGAGTATCTGAATTAAGCAGAACACTCCTACCCAGTCAAAAGATCAGGGCTTGATCCATCACCGTTTTTTAGCTCACTGCACCATCCCAGCTCAGAACCTGGCTACATGCAAATTAGTCTGACCCTGGCCCAGTGCATCATGGGAACAGGGCAGACCAAACTACCAAGCCAATTCTTTACTGGAAAGGAAACAAGCTTCCGGGGACCGGTTTCTGGCATTACAGCCGTCTTCGGCCCGGCTTGCTTGAATCCTGATGGTGCAGTGAGCAAGGGACTCACATCTGAGCATACCCTTCCACACTTGTGGTGGCCAAAACGATTCATAAAGGGGGTGGTGATGGACAGAGTATCTGAATTAAGCAGAACACTCCTACCCAGTCAAAAGATCAGGGCTTGATCCATCACCGTTTTTTAGCTCACTGCACCATCCCAGCTCAGAACCTGGCTACATGCAAATTAGTCTGACCCTGGCCCAGTGCATCATGGGAACAGGGCAGACCAAACTACCAAGCCAATTCTTTACTGGAAAGGAAACAAGCTTCCGGGGACCGGTTTCTGGCATTACAGCCGTCTTCGGCCCGGCTTGCTTGAATCCTGATGGTGCAGTGAGCAAGGGACTCACATCTGAGCATACCCTTCCACACTTGTGGTGGCCAAAACGATTCATAAAGGGGGTGGTGATGGACAGAGTATCTGAATTAAGCAGAACACTCCTACCCAGTCAAAAGATCAGGGCTTGATCCATCACCGTTTTTTAGCTCACTACACCATCCCATCAGGAGGTTTCAAAAGTTATCTGCGCACTAGCAAGTCAGCGCGCCTTTTATAACGTTTGCAGGGGGGCGTGCCCTCGGAGTGGGCGTGTCCCAGTCAGGGCGAGGGGAATGGCGGTTGCGGAAGATCGGCGATTTCGCCCTTACCAGCGCTCGTTTTGGTGCAAGGAGGGGTGCCTGCACACTGCAATCGTGTGTCAGGGAGGGTGAGTGAGTTTTAAAACAAACTACATTTTTACAGTTTAAAACAGTGAAAATGCTATCAGGCTACTCCCGGCTGAGCCTCAGGAGGTTTCAAAAGTTATCTGCGCACTAGCAAGTCAGCGCGCCTTTTATAACGTTTGCAGGGGGGCGTGGCCTCGGAGTGGGCCTGTCCCAGTCAGGGCGAGAGGAATGGCGGTTGCGGAAGATCGGCGATTTCGCCCTTACCAGTGCTCGTTTTGGTGCAAGGAGGGGTGCCTGCACACTGCAATCGTGTGTCAGGGAGGGTGAGTGAGTTTTAAAACAAACTACATTTTTACAGTTTAAAACAGTGAAACTGCTATCAGGCTACTCCCGGCTGAGCCTCAGGAGGTTTCAAAAGTTATCTGCACACTAGCAAGTCAGCGCGCCTTTTATAACGTTTGCAGGGGGCGTGGCCTCGGAGTGGGCGTGTCCCAGTCAGGGCGAGGGGAATGGCGGTTGGGGAAGATCGGCAATTTCGCCCTTACCAGCGCTCGTTTTGGTGCAAGGAGGGGTGCCTGCACACTGCAATCGTGTGTCAGGGAGGGTGAGTGAGTTTTAAAACAAACTAAATTTTTACAGTTTAAAACAGTGAAAATGCTATCAGGCTACTCCCGGCTGAGCCTCAGGAGGTTTCAAAAGAAAGAAGTTGGCACAGAAACTGGAATAGAAAAGACAAAGTTTATTAAACCTCATGAGGTGGAACTACATTCACATATTACCCTTCGGCAATGTATGAAGTAGCACACTGACTGGAAGGAGCTTGGTCCTTTTATGCCCACACAGGGGCTCAAATGAGGGTGGTACAAGGTACAGAATGCTGGTTTCAAATACATATAAGGTCATACAGAGAGTGTGCTAGCAACAATTGGGAGGGGCTAACAGTTAGCTAATTCTGGTGGACACACCCTGACAGTTACAAGTTGGGGACAGCTGTAAGCTCAACTCAGCACGTGCAAAGCCGAAGAGGCTAAATATATCTCGTCTCCAGGCAGATTTCAAGAGCAGTTAACATGAAGGTAGGACAGAGCACATGGCGAGCACATGGCAAACAAAATGGCTGATAGAAATACAAAATGGATTCCGTAAAACAGACAAGATAGTCTCTAAATACAAGATGTCTTCTGCTAATGCTTAACCTAATCATTTCTAAATTACAACAAAATGGATGATTTGTTTTGTTGTAAAATTGATTGTATAACTGACTGATTAAGTGTATCTTAGTGAATACATGGGTTAGCAAGTAATGTTTAAATATGTACATATCTGTATCAGTCTCTCACTTTGTGTATAAGTGGCTGCATGGGTTGGTGAGTAGCTACATGAGTGTCTATATGGGTTTTTAGTTGTTTTTCTGAGTATCAGTATGAGTGTCTGAGTCTGTATGGTTCGGTGGGGGTATTACGTAGCGCATAGATGCATGAATGAGTGACTCACTGTTTGTATGTGTTGAAGACAGCATGTGTGCAGGACTGTATGGGTGGATGAGTGTGTGTATCGGTGTGTTAGTGAGTGAATGGCTGTCTCAATAGTGTCTTTATGAGTAACTACATATGTTTTAAACTAGTATATGTGAGTATTGGTGTATATAGGTGAGTATATGTGAGAGTGAGAGATTTGAAGAGTTTCTGTATAAATAAGTATGTGTTTCTATAAGTGATTGTTTAAGAGAGTATGTGTAAGTTTCTGTAGAAGTAAGTGTGGTGGTGTGTGTATAACTGTATATGCAAGTAAATGCATGTTTGATACTTTATTTGCATATGTGACTATGTGTGTAAGTAACTCTATGGATGAGTGGCGATGTGTAACAGGATGTATAGGTGTATGAGTATATATGATGAGTGAGTACATGTATGAGTGACTGTATAGGACTGCTGGTGAATGAGTGGATGTGTAAGTAGATCTTGGAATTACTGAATAGGTTGTTGTAACTGGTATTGGTATGTCCATTGATTTGAAAATTTGAGTTTCTATTTTTTAATGTGTGTATCAAGGGATATATTAAGGTGAGAGGAGGTCTGCCATTCTATCACAAGCATGATGTCATCAGTGATGTCATCAGTGATGTTATGTGAGAAGTCATCAGTGATGTCATGAGTGATATCACTGACTATGTCATGAGTGACGTATTATTTGACGTCATCAGCAGTGCATTGTGAGCGCGCAAGTTATAGTTAGCTGAAGTAACTATAACTGGAATTTCTAGGGTTTTGTACGAGTGAAATGTCCACCTAACTATAACACTAATTCCTAACTATAACGTGCCTGAAACCTATGTTTCATATATATATATATATATATATATATATATATATATATATATATATATATATATATATATATATATATATATATATATTACCTACTGGCGATAGCCAGTAGGTATATATAGTTAGGATTTTTTTCCTATGGGATTTTTGAAAATTCTATGTCGAATAACTTTGGCGTTTGAGGACAGAATTGGCTGAAATTTTCAGGAAAATGGAACATTTTGTTTCTGAGCAGCCCCTTAAAATTTGGGGGGGTTTCGTCAAGGGGGGGCCGAGAAAAAAGGGGGGTCCCAAAACGTGTTTTTCCCATGCAATTTTCCATAGGGCGGTTGGCCTCACTTTTAGCCTGAACGGCTGAATGGATTTACACCAAACTTGGCAAAATTGTAGGGACTGGTAGCCCGATGTGCCTTTGCTATGTCTCAAGATATAGGCTCCAGTGGTTTTTACGAAAATTAACTTTGAAAAATATATATTGGGCTACATTGGGCTATATATATGTTGGAGCCCAAATGTAGCCCAATGTAGCCCAATGTAGCCCAATGTAGCCCAATGTAGCCCAAAGATGGCCACCAGAGACAAAAAAAACAAATGTAGCCCAAATATCAGCCAGATGTAGCCCAACTATAGCCCAATGGCAGAATGTCCCAGAGTGTTCTAAAGAACAACTAGAGTGCTAACAGTCCTACTTATTACAAAGGTATGGCACACCTGAAGCCATCTTGATTGGAATAAAGTGGTAACTCTTAAAACATTTAATTTAAAAAGGAACAAAATGAGGGGGTTCATTTTGCCATAGAAAGTATGATTAGCGAATATATGACGAAATCCCGCATACCATCAGTCCGCAAAAAAAATCCCGCATGTACTATTAGGCCGCAAATTAAAATAACGAAAACTTTTAGAACGAATATGCCTTTAGCATACACTAAACAACTAAACTACCCTAAACCCTAAAACACTACCCCCAGCATGACCCTACACTACACAAACAGTACAACACTACCCTGAACCCTAAAACACTACCCCCAGCATGACCCTACACTACACAAACACTACAACACTACCCTGAACCCTAAAACACTACCCCCAGCATGACCCTACACTACGCAAACACTACAACACTACCCAAAACCCTAAAACACTACACCCCAGCATGACCCTACACTACGCAAACACTACAACACTACCCTAAACCCTAAAACACTACCCCCAGCATGACCCTACACTACACAAACACTACAACACAACCCTAAACCCTAAAACACTACCCCCAGCATGACCCTACACTACGCAAACACTACAACACAACCCTAAACCCTAAAACACTACCCCCAGCATGACCCTACACTACGCAAACACTACAACACTACCCTAAACCCTAAAACACTACCCCCAGCATGACCCTACACTACGCAAACACTACAACACTACCCAAAACCCTAAAACACTACACCCCAGCATGACCCTACACTACGCAAACACTACAACACTACCCTAAACCCTAAAACACTACCCCCAGCATGACCCTACACTACGCAAACACTACAACACTACCCAAAACCCTAAAACACTACACCCCAGCATGACCCTACACTACGCAAACACTACAACACTACCCTAAACCCTAAAGCACTACCCCCAGCATGACCCTACACTACGCAAACACTACAACACTACCCTAAACCCTAAAACACTACCCCCAGCATGACCCTACACTACGCAAACACTACAACACTACCCAAAACCCTAAAACACTACACCCCAGCATGACCCTACACTACGCAAACACTACAACACTACCCTAAACCCTAAAACACTACCCCCAGCATGACCCTACACTACGCAAACACTACAAAATTACCCAAAACCCTAAAACACTACACCCCAGCATGACCCTACACTACGCAAACACTACAACACTACCCTAAACCCTAAAGCACTAACCCCAGCATGACCCTACACTACGCAAACACTACAACACTACCCTAAACCTTAAAACACTACCCCCAGCATGACCCTACACTACGCAAACACTACAACACTACCCTAAACCCTAAAACACTACCCCCAGCATGACCCTACACTACGCAAACACTACAACACTACCCTAAACCCTAAAACACTACCCCCAGCATGACCCTACACTAGGCAAACACTACAACACTACCCTAAACCCTAAAACACTAGCCCCAGCATGACCCTACACTACGCAAACACTACAACACAACCCTAAACCCTAAAACACTACCCCCAGCATGACCCTACACTACGCAAACACTACAACACTACCCAAAACCCTAAAACACTACCCCCAGCATGACCCTACACTACGCAAACACTACAACACTACCCAAAACCCTAAAACACTCCCCCCAGCATGACCCTACACTACGCAAACACTACCCAAAACCCTAAAACACTACACCCCAGCATGACCCCACACTACGCAAACACTACAACACTACCCAAAACCCTAAAACACTACACCCCAGCATGACCCTACACTACGCAAACACTACAACACTACCCAAAACCCTAAAACACTACCCCCAGCATGACCCTACACTACGCAAACACTACAACACTACCCAAAACCCTAAAACACTACCCCCAGCATGACCCTACACTACGCAAACACTACAACACTACCCTAAACCCTAAAATACTACACCCCAGCATGACCCTACACTACGCAAACACTACAACACTACCCAAAACCCTAAAACACTACCCCCAGCATGACCCTACACTACGGAAACACTACAACACTATCCTAAACCCTAAAACACTACCCCCAGCATGACCCTACACTACGCAAACACTACAACACTACCCTAAACCCTAAAATACTACACCCCAGCATGACCCTACACTACGCAAACACTACAACACTACCCTAAACCCTAAAACACTAGCCCCAGCATGACCCTACACTACGCAAACACTACAACACAACCCTAAACCCTAAAACACTACCCCCAGCATGACCCTACACTACGCAAACACTACAACACTACCCTAAACCCTAAAACACTACCCCCAGCATGACCCTACACTAAACAACCACCATAACTCTACACTACACTAACACAACACTACACTACACAACACTACACTACACTACACAATCACTAACCCAAGAAAAAATTAACACAAACCCACTTACCTCTCTCGTCATCGTGGTTTTCACAACGCAAATGCATTTACCATACATGCCTTTAAAACGTAATTCTTTGTAAAGGCATGCGCGATAAATGCACATGCGTTTTGAAAAAATTTGGGATAATGGTATGCGAGGTCAATGACCTTGCGGGATAATGGTATGCGGAATGAAAGTCTGCGGGATAAAAAATGCGGGAAAATGGCTGCAAACCATGATTAGCAGCAGACTTCCCTGGTGAGCACTAGCTTTACTACAGTGATCTAATGAGCAACTAGAGTGCTAACATTCAGAATTTATGGCAAATGTGTGACACATCTGAATGCCTTCTTGATAGAACCAAAGTAAACAAGCATTGAAAATGCAATAGATCTCGCCCTCGTTTAAGTTAAAGCCATTCTGTTTGTAATGAGGTGGCTTTTTAGCTTTGCTTTTATTAGTGTTTTTAAAACTTTCATGTAAATAACATGCATATGTATGCATATATGTATATGTATGCATGCATTTATATTTATATAGATATGCAGATTATATATGTTTATATATGTATATTACCTACTGGCGATAGCCAGTGGGTATATATAGTTAGGATTTTTTCTCTATGGGATTTCTGAAAATTCTATGTCTAATAACTTTGGCGTTTGTGGACGGAATTGGCTGAAATTTTCAGGAAAATGGCACATTTTGTTTCTGAGCAGCCCCTAAAAATTTGGGGGGGTTCGTCAAGGGGGGGCCGAGAAAAAAGGGGGGTCCCAAAACGCGTTTTTCCCATTCATTTTTCCATAGGGCGGTTGGACTCACTTTTAGCTCGAACGGCTGAATAGATTTACATGAAACTTGGCAAAATTGTAGATATGGTTTGCCCGACGTGCCTTTGCTATGTCTCAATATATGTGCTCCAGTGGATTTTGAGAAATTAACGTTTAAAAAAATATATATATCTGTGACAGCGCTCCGGTTAGCGCCCCGGTTCGCGTACCTGACGCGTAACGGAACTTCGCGAAGCGAAGCTGATTGGCTCTCCGGTGTCTGTCAACATTCTAAACAGTCCGGAGCGGCCGCCATCTTGTCTCTCGGTACGATCGAGAGACAAGATGTGGTGAAAAACGAAGGGGGAAATGAAGGAAAGGGGGCAAGGTAGACCACTCCTGACCCCCTAGGATTGATGAGGGGGATATTAAAGTGCCCCGCGGGGCAAAAAATAAAAATCCGCTGTAGAGGCGCGTCCCGGTACGCGAACCGGGCAGCTCACCGGGCAGCTCCCCGGGCAGCTAACCGGGCAGCTAACCGGCAGCGTAGCTGTCAACATTGTAAACAGTCCGGTTCTTTATTTAACCAACAAGCTTGGCGGTTAAATAAAGAACCTTTAAAGAATTCCCCGTGGAGCTGTGAAATTCAGCGGTGTCCACGACAGCTATCTGCACCCGTTGAAGAGTGCACCGCATATTGTGGGAAATTAGAGCATGTATATATATATATATATATATATATATATATATATATATATATATATATATATATATATATATATATATATATATTCACTGAAAAACCCATAGGTTATAGACCATATATAGTTAGGAATTAGCATTTACAAAACCTTGAAAATTCACTGAAAAAACCATAGGTTATAGACCATATATAGTTAGGAATTAGCATTTACAAAACCATTGAAATTCACTGAAAAAACCATAGGTTATAGACCATATATAGTTAGGAATTAGCATTTACAAAACCTTGAAAATTCACTGAAAAAACCATAGGTTATAGACCATATATAGTTAGGAATTAGCATTTACAAAACCTTATTTTACTCACACAAAACCATTGAAATTCGCATATATAGTTAGTTGTACTAACTATATATCGCGCACCCGCAATCCACTGCTGATCATGTCACGTCACATATTACATCACTCATGACATAGTCAGTGACATCACTCATTACATCACTGATGACATCTCAAATGAATCACTGATGACATCATCCAGTGAATGTGTGTCTTTCTGAAAAAATATGTTTTATATATGTGTACCTAAACGTCGATGGAAGAACAAACGGTTAAATAAGTGTCTAAATGGATGGTTTTTTTTAATTGATTGTATAGCTGACCTATTAAGTGTATCTTACTAAATACATGTATTTGCAATTATTGTTTAAATTTGTAAATATCTGTATCACTGTCTCCCTTTATCTATAGACGGCTGCTTGGGTTGGTGAGTAGCTACATGAGTGTCTATATGGGTTATTAATTCGTTTTTTGAGTATTAGTATGAGTGTCTGTATGGTTTGGTGGGGGGTATTACTTTGTGCATAGATGAATGAATGAGTGGCTTACTGTTTGTATATGTTTTGAAGACAGCATGTGTGCAGGACTGTATGGGTGGATGAGTGTGTGTATGGGTGTGTTAGTGAGTGAATGACTGTCTCAATCATATCTTTATGAGTAACTACATAAGTTTTAAATTAGTATATGTGAGAATTGATTCATATAGGTAAGTATGTGTGAGAGTGAGAGATTGTAAGAGTTCCTGAATAAATACGTTTTTGTTCCTATAAGTGATTGTTTTGGAAAAAAGTATGTGTACGTTTAGGTAGAAGTAAGAGTAGTGGTGTATGTATAGCTGTATAAGCAAGTGAATGGTTGTTTTATATTTGCATGTGTGAGTATGTGTGTGAGTAACTCTAAGGATGAGTGTCGGTGTGTAACAAGATGTATAGGTGAATGAGTACATATGATGATTGAGTACGTGTATGAGTAACTATATAGAAATGTTGGTGAATGAGTGAATGTGTATGTAGATTTTGCAATTACTGAATAGGTTGTTGTAACTGGAATTAGTTTCTCCATTGTATTGAAATTTTTTGCTTCTATTTTTCAATGTGTGTATCAAAACTTATATTACAATGAGGGTCTGCCACTCTTTCACAAGGATGATGTCATCAGTGATGTCATCAGTGATGTCATTTGAGATGTCATCAGGGATGTCATGAGTAATGTCACTGACTATGTCATGAGTGATGTAATATGTGACGTCATAAGCAGTGCATTGCGGGCGCGCCAGTTATAGTGAGTACAACTAACTATAACGTGGGAATTTCAATGGTTTTGTATGAGTAAATTGTCCGGCTAACTATAACTGATATGAAACCTATGTTTTTTTCAATGAATTTGCAAGGTTTTTTAAATGCTAATTCCTAACTATAACGTGTGTGAAACCTATGGTTTTTTTAGTGAATTTGTAAGGTTTTTTAAATGCTAATTCCTAACTATAACGTGTGTGAAACCTATGTTTTTTTTAATGAATTTGCAAGGTTTTTTAAATGCTAACCCCTAAATAAAATATGTGTGAAAATCTATGTTTTTTATTATGAATATAATTACAACATCAAAACACTTAAACTAGTTTTTTTTTTTGCGTGCGCGCAATGTGCGCGCAACCCTTCACTCGGTTTGAAGAAACACAAAATGGCGACTGAAGGGTGCGTGCACCGTGCGCGCACCTCGCGATTTTTAAAAAATATATATTTTTTTGCTCATCGAGGTCCTTCAGGGACCCCCTGAGAAGGACTAGGGGGTCAGGAAGTGTATACCCTGCCCCCTTTTCCTGTTTTCCACTTTTGTTTTGAACTCTCTTCTGCCTCGGGGGTGCGATCACCGTGCGCGCACCTCGCGATTTAAAAAAAAAACGTTTTTGGGGGCCGTCGGGGTCTTTAAGGGACCCCTGAGAAAAGCTAGGAGGTCAGGGAGTCTGTTCCTTGCCGCCTTTGTGTGTTTTGAAACTTTTATAATAATCGAGTAATACGTCATTTTCGTGCGCCGTGCGCGCCCCGTGCGCGCACGTCAAATCATGTAACTCAAAAACAACACTTTTTATTGGTTAATACTAGTTACTATTCTGGAATCTTAAAAAACCCCATCCACTTCCCTCACTATTTGCTTTATTCTCCTGGGAGAAGGACCCTTTTTGGAGCTGCAAGCAGAAAAATCAACAGGATGGCAGAAAGACAGGAAACAACATCTTCTTCTTCTGACTCCCACCTAGAATATCGCCAGCGAGCCAAGAAAGGGAAATCTTCTTTTATTTGGAAGTTTTTTACTTTTCCTGAGGGACTGAAAAAGGTAAATGCCCCTAAAGTAACGTGTACCCTTTGTGGTACTGTTCTTTCAAGGGGAAACCCTCTCAAAAAATACTCCTTTTCAATTCATACCATGATCAGACATGTACAAAATGTGCACCCTGTGCAATATGCCCAAGCAGCCACAAGAGCTCTGGCCCAGCAGATTCCACCAGCTCTGGCCAGCACATCTACAGCTCCACCTGCATCGCCAGCAACAGCAGAAATAGACCTTAGGCCATATTTGGCGCATGTGCATATGCGGTGCAACAAATGCTTTGATCTTGTTGTATAAGGAGAACAGAGCCTGAATCTAATTGAACGCACCATTCAGAACCATAAATGCTCTGAAAGGAGTTCATTTTTTGTTCTCATTTATTTTGTTCTTGTTGAACAGTTTCCATGTTGCAGTTCCTGAATTTTCTTCAAAAAAACAAAAAAATATATAAAACTTTAAAAAAGGAAAAAAAATATAAAACAACAAAAGAAAAAAAAAAGTTATTTTCAGAACTCATTCACTTCTCCAAAAAGAGTTGTATTCCTAACACACTGTGTCGTTCATTTTTTTTAATGAAAGCGTAGTGCATAAATGAATGATTGAAATGACTGAGTGAAGGGGAGGAAGGGACTGAGGGAAAGAGTGAGAAAAGGGGAGTATGGTGAGTGACAAAAGGGGAGTCGAAGAGTGACTGAAAGAAGGGGACTAAGGGTAGGGGAGTAAGTTAAGGGGAGTGAAAAAACTAAGGGAATGGCAGTAAAAAAGGAGAATCAGGGAGGGGGAGTGAGAGAAGTGGAGCATGGGCAGAGACAGGGAAGGGGAGGAAGAGACTGAGGGAATGAGTGAGGAAAGGCGCGTATGGTGAGTGAAGAAAGGGGAGTCAGAGAGTGACTGAAAGAAGGGGACTAAAGGTAGGGGAGTGAGGTAAGTGAAGAGAAACAGTAAGGGAAGGGCAGTAAGGAAAGGAGAATGAGGGAGGAGGAGTGAGAGAACTGGAGCTGGGGCAGAGACAGGGAAGAGGAGGAAGGGACTGAAGGAATGAGTGAGGAAAGGGGAGTATGGTGAGTGAGGAAAGGGGAGTCAAAAAGTGACTGAAAGAAGGTGGACTAAGAGTAGGGGAGTGAGTTAAGGGGAGTGAAAAAGTAAGGGAAGTAGAATTTGGGAGGGGGACTGAGAGAAATGGAGCAGGGGCAAAGACAGGAAAGGGGAGTAAGGAACGGAGAGGGGGGAAATAGAGTAAGGTAAGGTGAATAAAGGAAAGAGAAGTGGAGTGATGGTGAGGGAAGGGGTATGAGTATGATAAAAGGGAGGTAAGTGAAAGTAAGAAGTGGGGAGTGAGAAACACAGAAATTCAGTGAGGGAATGGAGGGACTTTGGAAAGCATAGTGAGGGAAGGGGACTGAGGATTTAAATAAGTGAAGGAGAGTGAGGGAGAGTGAGAGAAAAATACCAGAAAAGACAACAGGGATGAGATACAGGTAGGAGGAAATGTAGTGAGGGAAGGGCAGTGACAGTTAGAGAAGGGATATGAGGCTTAATATTTATGGAAAGAGAGACGGAGACAGTGATATAGACAATCACAAGAAGACTGAGGGAGTATGAAGGAGTAAAACACTTACACTTACTAAAACAGAGGAAGAGACTTAGAGACGGATGGAGGAAAGGAGAGTGATGGAGACAATAAAGGAAGGGGAGTGAGCAAAAGGGAGTGAAGGAGTGAAAAAAGTGGAGTGACTGAAGATCAGTGAGGGATAATGTAATAGAAATATAGTAAGGGGGGAGTGAGAAGAGATTGAGCGATAAAGCAACACAAGGTAGTGATTGAGGAAAAAGAGACTTAGAGATGGATGGAAGAAAGGAGAGTGACGGAGGTAATAAATGAAGGGAAGTGAGCGAAAGAGAGTGAGGAAGTGAAATAAGTTGAGTGAGTGAAGGTGACTGAGGGATGATGTTCTGTTCTGGAAAGAGAGTAAGGGGGAGTGGGAAGATACTGAGGGATAGAACAAGACAAAGGTAGTAATAGAGGAAGATAGGAAAGAGAAGTAAGGGACAGAGAGAGAAAGAGGTAGTTGGACAAGGTGAGTGAGGGTGAAGAAAGAGTACTGATAGTAACAGAAAGACTGTAAGAAAAATGAAGGGAAGTAATGAGAATGTGTAAAGGAGAGTAAAATGAGTAAAGGAAGGGGAATAATAGAGAGATTAAAGAATGAGAAAGATAGAAAGAGAAGTAAGAGAGTGATGAATTAATAGTAAAAAATATACTATCTGTGGAAGAAAAGAAACAATTGAGTTATAATATATATTTCATAATACAAAAGAAAGTAGGAGTGAAGGCAACAGAAAGGAAGGGTGAGGGAAACAGAGAGAGGGAGAGAATGTGTAGTGTATAAATGAATGACTAAAATGACTCAGTGAAGGAGAGGAAGGGACTGAGGGAATGAGTCGTGAAAGGAGAGTATGGTGAGTGAGGAAAGGAGAGTATGATGAGTGAGGAAATGTGAGACAAACAGTGAGTAAAAGAAAGGGCGTGAGTTAAGGGGAGTGAAAAAGTAAGGGAAGGGCACTAAGGGAAAGAGAGTGAGGGAGGGTGAGTGAGAGAAGGGGAGTGGGGCAGAGACAGGGAAGGAGTGTAAGGGACGGAGAGAGGGAAATGGAGTAGGGTAAGGGGAGTGAAGGTTAAAAGAAGTGGAGTGATGGTGATGGAAGGGGTATGAGGATGATAAAAAGGAGGTAAGTGAAAATGAGAAGTGGGGAGTGAGTGAGAGAAAAATTTAGTTATAGTGACTAAAATTGTGGAAGAGATTTAGAGATGGATGAAGTAAACGATAGTGAGAAAGGGAATTAAGGAAGGGTAGTGAACAAAATGGAGTGAAGGAATGAAAGAAGTGGAGTGACTGAATGTCACTGAGGGATGATGTAATAGAAAGAAAGTTAGGGGTGAGTAAGAAGAGATTGAGCGATACAGCAACACAAGGAAATGATTAAGGAAAAAGGAAACATAAGTAAGAAACAGACAATGGTGAAGGAAGACTACTTTTGGAGAGTAGAGGTGAATGAAGGGCAGTAATGAAAACAAGAAAAGGTGAGTAAGATCAGTAAAAGAAGGTTAGAAAAAGTGATATTAAAGAATGTGAAAGACAGAAAGAAAAGTAAGAGACTGATGAAAAAATATTTTTTGTTTGTGAAACTTACCTTATAAATAATTGCACCTGTATAATATATTTTCTTTGAAAAATATACTATCTATGGAAGAAAAGAAAAAATTGAGTTATAATATATATTCCATAATACAAGAGAAAGTATGAGTGAAAAAACTAGAAAGGGAAAGAGAGGAAGGATGACAGAGAGAGATACAAAGAGAGTAAGTGAAAGACAAAGAGAGATAGAGTGTGTGACTGAAAGGAAATGAAGTGGTTAGACTGAGTGAGAAAAAGAAAGAGAGGAAGAGGGTTATGGAGTGAAAAAAGTGAGAGACTCAAGGTATGAAAATTAGCAAAAGACATTGAAGAAAGGGCAATAAGGGAAAGGGATTGACAGATGGAGTGAGCGAAAGAAAATAAGTGAAACTTAGGAAATAGGAGCAGGAGAAAGGGAATGACAATGATGAACAGAGAAGAAAATATGAAATGGGAGAATATGACTTAGATTGAGTGAAAGGCAGTGACAGTTACAGAAGTGATAGAAGGGTGGGGAAAGAGAGAAAGATAAGTAAGAGATTCTTAAAAAAGTTTTTTTTGTTTGTCGTACTTACCTTATAACTATATTATCTGTGGAAGAGAAGAAACAATTCAGTTATAATGTATATTTCCGAATAAAAAATACAAAATCATTTGTACAATATTTTAATTATTTTATTTTGCTGTTCTCAGAATGTATTGAATTTCACATAAAACAGTGAGTGCAATACTACTCATCATATGACAGCGGGCAAAAAAAACACAGTCAAAAAGATTGTGTTTAAAAAAAAAACATACAAAATTTGAATACATAATGTAAATATTCGAAAAAAACATATCTTAAATGTTTTTCTCTAATTCGCAATTTCTTGTTTAAGTATGCTACATCTCCAACAATCACAAAGTAATAAAACAATATCACTTATTTTTTATATCCTCTAAATAAACTTCCATACAAGCATGTTCTAACAACATTTACCCGAAGTAGTCATTTTGTTCCGAAATACTTCTCCTCATGGCCAAATAGTATGTGCAAAGTCCTTAGTTTGCAAATTACTTAATTGTACTCTTTACCTTTCTTATCCCGACCTTTAGAATCAAAAGTTCCAACGTGTTCTCTACCATTTAACATTAGTTAAACCTCTACCTGATGGTATCACTATATCAAAATCCAAGTTTTTTTTTAATAATTTGGTCACCCTCACTCACAAAGTAATTCTGAACAACAGAGTATCCTTTCTTAACAACGGTAATCTTCCTAGGCCAATTAATTTTCCTAAAATTTGGGTTGCAAAAACACTAGGTAAGAATTTGGTAAGTCAAAAGGCAAACGTTTTTTAAAAGTCAATTGAGTATCATTACAGTGTGTCCAGTCTTTTGGACATTTTAAACAAGCTGTGTAATGTCCTGATGTTGTAGGAGTACCATCATGGAAGATAATTGCTACAGTTACAAAAGTTCTTCCAGAAATTGATAGTTGAGAAGCCACAAAATTTTTAATTGAAGTTGTCAATTTTGTTCCATCAGGTCTGCATCATTGGAGCATTAAAATTACATACTGTCCATATCTTCGGATAAATAATGTTGATAACATTTCTGAGTTACATTGAGAACAGACCATGTTTTGATTTGCTTCTCTAACTAGATTATTGAAAGACACTGCTTTACAGTCTGGTAATGTTAAATATATAAATCTTTCAGTGTGTATGTCAGTACTACTTGAAATCGAATAATTGTCGCACTCATGTTGCCATTTATAAGAAAGGCCAAAAAGACTATCAATATCTACACCTTCACCTTGTAAAACAGCAAGCATATACATTAGAAATTCCTAACAATCTTGCTGAATATTCTGAGAAAATTGATTTAGTCCAGCACATATGTCTAAAACATTTCGAATATCAGAAATATTTTTAATTTTAGTATTATCACTGCTACATTTCTCAAACACAGAATTCAATAAACAACAAAATGTTTGGTCCCGATTTTCAACAATCTGTTGCTGTAAAGTTTCAAGAAAAAAACAACATTAACCACTACATTTGTATAGCAATTGACACCAGAACTGTTTTCAAACTGAAATCCAACAACCTCTTCAGTAGTATCCTTTTTCTTTTTGCTTCCAATCACAGGTTCATCTACTTTTTTTCTTTTCTCTACCACTTCACTTTTCCATTTACTCTTAGCTTTTAAGACATTGATTGCCTTATTGAGTGTATTTATTCTATTAATTACTAAAACAAACAACTTCTTTTTTGTATCAAACGCGCGTTCAATAATATTCTCAATATATATTTTTTTCTTATAAAAAGCTACTTTCCTTTTAGAAATCTTTACATTTCTTAATAAATTCGAAACAACTCTGTTATAAAACATGCGCTTCCTGATTTGCGCAAACTGATTAGTACGTCTATTATTATAGACAATTTGATCACCACATAGTTGGGAAACATTTTTCTTTTTTCTCTGATTTCTCCTTGTAGATACTGACAAGTGTTTTTCATTTTCCATATTCAAACTTGAGTTAATTTCTTTATGAAATCCTTGGTTGTCTTACCAGGAGCACTCTTCTTTTTGTCCGTACTTTGTTGATTACGTAAATCTTCGAATTGTTTTTTCTTGGAAAAGTAAGTCTGTTTATATTTTTTTCTTTTTTCATTCTTGTTCGGCATGTTGATTTTTCTTTCTGTAGAAAATTACAATTTGTTGTGAAGAAAGAAAAAAATTTTTATAGACCACTACTAACATACTACATAGAAATTTTAACCACTAAATAATGTAAACACTGGTTCACTTTATAAGTAAAATTAAGGCATAGCAACAGTCTCTGAACAGAGTAGGAAATCATGTAGTGAGTGCTGTTTCTGACTTTATGGCAGTGCATTGCTGTTTCAACATTATAGAATTATTTGCTGAGAATAATATTTCAGGGTTAAGAACAGTACAGTGGTTTTCAGGCAGTGTAGGGGGTCATAGTGGGAATACTATTTCTGACCCTAAACCCTAACACACTTCATCAGAATATCTATTCTCATTTTTATTAAACACATCAACGATCCAAATTATTACAATACTACAAAAAGACTCACTCGAATAATTTTTAATTATAAATTATAAACTTATTCATCAAACATTTCGTATTGCAATAAAACTTCCAACATGACTTCGTCCGGTATTTCATTTTCATCAGATACAAAATTTACATCTTCAAATTCAAAATCTTCTACCACTTCCACAAAAACACTGTCCAAACTCTCATCAAAGAAATCTTCATTTTCAGTATCAATTTCCTCTGGAAAAGGTCCATCTTTGACATCCTCTATTAATTCGCATGAGATCTCAAAATTCAAAGCAACGTTCTCTTGATGCTCTTCCATTGCACCAATATGATAATGTTGCTGGTCCTTGCAAAAAAATATAACACTTAATTATATCGTTTTCACTAATAGATAATAGAAAACTACCTTTATCAATTTTATAAGTACATATATTCCCATACTTTTAAACACACTAACTACACAAATTAATCTGCCACCTTCCTCTTAAATGAAAACAGACTCTCACTGTGATCTTAGACACATAACACTATCCCTTGCAATTTAGTAAAATAATTACTACAGTCAAAGGGGGTCTTACTGTGAGTGTTGTTTCAGGGTTTTCACGACTGTAGAACTGTTGAAAGAGTTTATAATTTGTTTCTAGGGATGGAATTTCTGGGTTTAACACAATGAACTGATGTTCAAGCTATGTAGAGAGTGAAGGTGGGACTCAGAATGTACAAATGAAAATTCACTGAAATGATTACTACTTGCTACAGAGACAGTTGCTTTTGCATTTCAACAGCACACCCGGCATCTAAATTGCACAGCATGAACACAATTTGAAAATTAAGAGGCCTGAGATACATACTGCATTGAACTTTCTACAACTATCTCTCCTAAATCATGACACAGTCCATGGTTTACGTGATTTAGCCCACAGAGGGACAGATAGTAGAAATAGAGAGAAAATGGCACAAGCAGTGGATGTGAGACTACAGACAGAGAAGGAAACGTTTTACCATGGTAGCACTGTCTAATGGAGAAGTGTGGCTCAATGGTTAGAGCAGGCAGACCTTGATGCAGAGCTCTGGCAAGGGACCAGGGTTTGATTCCCACCTCGGCGGGTCTCCGGCTCATTAATTCCCCTGACTGGATATTCTCGCCTCAGTGCCAGTTCTGATCATGGGTCCCACGCTGCAACTCTGGGCAATAGCTTGCTTAGTCTCCACAACGGCCCCAAAAGCGCTGGGATGCCTGGCTGCACCTGGGGGTGCCCAGGAGTGGACATTTCCCAGGAAAGCCAGGAAGGGTTCCTAAGCGGTATACGGACAGCGCCGGGACACCTCCGGTGGAGGTAGCTGTGCGCTTTACAAATTCCGACATTTACATTTATTTATTTACATTTAATACGCACCAGCAACCATATCATAACAGACCTGTTTAAATGCATATGAAAGTGTGCAGACAGATGGTACAGGCACAGATAGAGAAATGTTGCAGATAAAAAATTAAATAACGCAGGCAGAGACTAAACTGTTACAGACAGAGGATAGATGGTACAGTGCTGCAAGCAGAGGAACAGATGGAGCAGTCACAAAAAAGATGGTGCAGAGAGACGGTGAGATGGTATGAGCACATACACATATAGTGCAAGCAGACACAGACATGGTACACACAGAGGATAAAATGGTACAACAAAGAAGAAATGCTGGAAACAGACATTGAAATGTTACATGCAGAGGCTAAATTGAGCACACAGAGGCGGAGATAGAGAAGAGAGAAAATAATACAAGCAGAGGGTGCGAAACTACAGACAGAGAGGGAAAAGATTCATCATGGTAGCACTGTGTAACACACACCAGCAGCCATATCATAATAGGCCTCTTCAAATGCACATGAAAGGGTGCAGACAGATGGTACAGGCAGGGGTAGAGAGATGATGCACATATAAAATGAAATAACGCAGGCAGAGACTAAACTGTTACAGACAGAGGATAGATGATGCAGGGCTGCAAGCAGAGAAACACATGGAGCAGTCACAAAAAAGACGGTGCAGAGAGATGGTGAAATGGTATGAGCACATACATAAATAGTGCAAGCAGACACAGACATGGTACACACAGAAGATAAAATGGTACAACACAGAAGAAATGCTGGAAACAGTGAGAAATGTTTTTCTTATTATCTTAAACTGCACAAAAATAGATCCCCTTTACTAATTAGCAACTCACCTTTATAAATGGTTTTGAAGATTCAAAACACTCTCAATCACACTCCAGAGTCTTTGATTTGAGCACAAAACACTAAAAAAACAAAAAAGCACTAATGTCATTACCATGTTACATGCTACATAGAAATAACTTATACTACATGTTCTAAAACCTTACTAAGTTCAGAAATACATCATTTACAGATTTTTAAACACAAATTATTCAGATAGATTCATCTAAAAACAAGCTTGACTCATAGTGTGATCTTACACCCATGACAGTATGCCTTGCAATTCATTAAAATAAATACTATCTGCTACTAAAAAGACAAACAAGAAAGATTACAGAAAAACGTGCAAATACAATTCCTTCATTCAGAGAAACACTCACTGTGATCCTGGTCAAAAACTTTAAAACCGCTCATTTTAATAAAACACATTTACCACAATCATATTATGACAGAGAACACAGCCCAAGTGTTCAATATTAGACAGATTTGTTGGCATGAGCTGTAAGCCATTTTGTATTTTCAGCAGCCATTTTGTTTGCCATGTGCTCTCTCCTACCTTTCTGTTAACTGTCCTTGTAGCCTGCCTAGAGACAAAATATGTTTAACATACTCCACTTCACACATGCCCAGAAGGGCCTAACTTACAGAATGCACCTTCTTCTCTAGTATAACTCTCAGACTATTTAGACCAGGATCACAGAGAGTGTCTGGGTGAAAGAAAGAATTATATTTGCACGTTTTTCTGTAATCTGTAAAGATGGTGCAGAGAGACGGTGAGATGGTATAAGCACAGACACACATAGTGCATGCAGAGACAGACATGGTAGATTACATGTAACATCCTGGTCATGTGTCTAAGATCACACTGTGAGTCAGGCTTGATTTTAAATGAATTTAAGACACAGAATATACCCCATGTTTATCACCACAACATTACAATGCAGAAAACTGACTCATTTCCCAAAAACATTTTCAGGAGATAATACAGACAGACACTGAACTGCATAAAGCAAAGAGTATTATTAAGAAAGCAAAGGAGAGATTCACCTATATCATAAAAAGGCCTCTGCAGAAAAAAGTGCATTCACAGAGAGGGCCATACTGCACACAGAAAGGGAGATGGAACAAGTTGAAACTAAGTTTAACTGGCAAAAAGCAGACCATACATATATAAGCATGTTATACCATTCATTTTTCATTTCAACAGCACACCCTGGATCTTTATTGCACAGCATGGAGCCTATTTGGGAATTAAGAGACCAAAAACACATGCTGCCTAAGATTCTCTAGCAGTACATATCCTAAAGCCTAAATGCCCCGTGACTGAGATGCATCATTAGAGCTGTGTGAATAATAACTGCGTCAGCCCCGTACCTGAGGTGCATCATCAGAGCTGTGTGAATAATAACTGCGTCAGCCCCGTGTCTGAGGTGCATCATCAGAGCTGTGTGAATAATAACAGCTGTGAGCCCCGTGCATTCTGTTAGTTAGGCCCTTCTGGTCATGTGTGAAGTGGAGTATGTTAAACATAGTTTGTCTCTAGACAGGCTACAAGGACAGTTAACAGAAAGGTAGGAGAGAGCACATAGGAAAGAAAATGGCTGCCAGAAATACAAAATGGCTTCCAGCTCATGCCAACAAATCTGTCTTATATTCAACACATGGGCTGTGTTCTCTGTCTTAAAGAAATGACTGTGATAAATGGCTTTAGTAAAATGAGCACTTTTAAAGTTTTTCACCAGGATTTTACATGTAATCTACCATGTCTGTCTCTGCTTGCACTATGTGTGTCTGTGCTCATGCCATCCAACCGTCTCTACTGCCAAAAAACAGATCATATATATAAAAGCAAGATATAACATTCCTTTTTCATTTCAACAGCACACCCTGGATCTTTATTGCAGAGCATAGAGCCTATTTGGGAACTAAGAGGCCTGACAGACATGCTGCCTAAGATTCTCTAGCAGTACATATCCTAAAGCCTAACTGACTTCAAGAATACATGTATTCCCATATTTTTAAACACATCAACTAAGCAAATTATTCACCCAGATTCATTTAAAATCAAGCTTGACTAACAGTGTGATCTTAGACACATGACCAGGATGTTACATGTAATCTACCATGTCTGTCTCTGCGTGCACTATGTGTGTCTGTGCTCATACCATCTCACCATCTTTACAGATTAAAGAAAAACTTGCAAATATAATTCTTTCTTTCACCCAGACACTCTCTGTGATCCTGGTCAAAATAGTCTGAGAGTTATACTAGAGAAGTAGGTGCATTCTGTTAGTTAGGCCCTTCTGGGCATGTGTGAAGTGGAGTATGTTAAACATAGTTAGTCTCTAGACAGGCTACAAGGACAGTTAACAGAAAGGTAGGAGAGAGCACATGGGAAAGAAAATGGCTGCCAGAAATACAAAATGGCTTCCAGCTCATGCCAACAAATCTGTCTAATATTCAACGCATGGGCTCTGTTCTCTGCCTTAAAGAAATGACTGTGATAAACGGTTTTAGTAAAATTAGCATTTTTAAAATTTTTCACCAGGATTTTACATGTAATCTACCATGTCTGTGTCTGCTTGCACTATCTGTGTCTGTGCTCATACCATCTCACCGTCTCTACTGGCAAAAAACAGACCATATATATATAAGCAAGACATAACATTCCTTTTTCATTTCAACAGCACACCCTGGATCTTTATTGCACAGCATAGAGCCTATTTGGGAACTAAGAGGCCTGACAGACATGCTGCCTAAGATTCTCTAGCAGTACATATCCTAAAACCTAACTGACTTCAAGAATACATGTATTCCCATATTTTTAAACACATCAACTAAGCAAATTATTCACCCAGATTCATTTAAAATCAAGCTTCACTCACAGTGTGATCTTAGACACATGACTGTATAGCTTGCAAATCAGTAAAATAATTACTATCTGCTCTTAAAACATTTTCTATGGCATTTCTACAGTATACCAAAAATGGTTACAAAACTACAAGGTGACAATCTGAAAATTCTAACAGTTGTAAGGAAGAAAAAGAGGGAACAAGTAAAGAGAACAAATAAATGAAAAGGAATAACTGAGATGAAGTGAGGAAGTCAAGAAAGAGAGTTGAAGGAAACAAAGTGAGGAAAGAGAATAAGGAATAAGTACTGAGAGTGAATGAAAAGCAGTAACAGTGAGGGATGAGATATCAGGATGAGGGAGTAAGGAAAAAAACATAATAAGAGAAAGTAAAAAGTAGTAAGTGAGAGGAAATCATTTATAGAAAGAGAGAGGAAAGAAAAGGAAGAGTAGTGGAAAGAAAAGAAAACAGTGAGAGAGAAAAAATAAGGACAGTGACAGACTTGGAGGGAGTGAAACAGTTATAGTGTCTAAGGCATAATAACAGGAGAAATGCAGTGAAAAAGAGTTAGAGGCTCTCCTTTAAAAATGCTTTTGAAGATTTAGAACAGTGGCAGTCACAAACCAGATTTTCTTATGCAGAATCTCTGAATAATGCTTCTGTCACTGCAGCCTCAGAATAATGGCACAGATTCCCTCTCATTTCAGACCCATATTCATGTACATAACCAATCAAATTTCTTCCCACACAAATTCAAAATCAAACTAACATTTCAATTGGTTCTACCTTTCAATATTTTCAAAGTCACATAAACTTCAACCATCCCCCTCTGCCCTCTCTGCCTGTTACCATGGTAACACCTCATACTGCACCTGGCTGAAGACACAGGTCAGAAGTTCATATATCAATGTTGCAAATAAAACTAGCAAGGCAGTGTGACCTTCAAATACACCTGCTTATCCACTGCTTTGTTAGTTTTGATGATTTTTTCTCAACCAATAGCAATTTTCCTTTTTTTCAAGTGCACTGAACCTCATCCACATATTGTTCTAAACTCTCAGCTTCTAACTGCCATTTCACTTACAGAGCCCATCTGAGTACTACTAGATCTGCCTTCAAAATGCTAAAAGTTTGGGTTATAGAACATAGCTATATATACTGGAGTAAAAGGTATGCAGCAAATAGATGCTTTCTCAACCTTGATTTACCAAATGTGGATATTATGTGGATTGGCCAGAGAGGATTAAACTGTCACCAATTGATGCCATTGGTAAAATCCTTTTTACATCTGCCACACCTTGACCTCATTATTGTGCACTGTGGTGGAAATGACCTGGGCGCTTTGACTGGGGTAGGTCTGGAAATGCTTTTAAAAGACACCTTTGGGCAATTGATGCCACTTTTTCCACAAACTGCCTTTGTATATTCAAATATATGCCAAAGATAAATATGGAACTGGTCCAACCAATATTGCCCACAGATTGAGAAAGCAAGGAAACATGTGAATAGGTCTGTTTGTGCTTTCCTCAGAGACTATGGCTGGTACTATATACCACAACAACTTGCGTTACAACATGCAAGGCATCTATAGGAGAGATGGTGCACATTTTACAGATGAGGGGAATAGAGTCTTCCTTTTGAATTTACGACTCTGCATCGGTACTTACTTGTAGGTACCAAAAACACTTTATAAACACAACAGCTCTTTTTAGAGCCAACCAACATCTAAACTCTCAAACATGTTATTTAACTATATTTTTTTTGTGTTTGTTTGTCGACGTGCACGCACGGTGCGCGCACCTCGCGGTATTTTTTTGTTCTCCAAAAAATATTTTTGGGGGCCCGTTGAAGTCCTTCAGGAACCCCCTGAGAAATCCTAGAGGGTCAGGGAGTCTCTACCTTGCCCCCTTTCCACGATCTCCACTATAGTTTTTCACACTCTTGTAAATCGAGGTGCGCGACTGGGTGCGCGCACCTTGCAACTTTTTAGGAAAAAAAAATTTTTTTGGGGCCTTGGGGGTCCTTAATGGACCCCCTGAGAAAACCTATGGGGGCAGGGAGTCTCCACCCTGCCCCCTTTCCATGTTCTGCCCCTTTGTTCTCTACAATATGTTGACTCGCACTGACAAAATGGCGGTCAACATTTCCTGATTTCCTCCGAATCGAATGTTGACAGACGTCAAACAGCAAATCAGAATTCCGCTCACGCACAGGGGTGCGCGCACCCGTGCGAGATTATAGATATATAATTGATTTCAACTTTAATTTTCTCAGCAACTACTGGAGGGATTTACACCATTTAAATGAAAGCGTAATCTGCGAACCGGACTCTACCTTTTTGCCAAATTTCTTATAATTACATTCAGCCGTTCGGGCTGTAGCCGTGTCTAATCGTCCTATGGAAATCAACATGGGGAAAACACATTTTGGGACCCCCTTTTATCTCAGCCCCCACTTGACGAATCCCCCCCAAACTTTCAGGGAAGGAGCGGAGCGGAGCGGGCCATCTTCTTTGAGAAATTCTCAAAGATTCGTCCACCGGCGCCAAAGTTATTCCCAATAGAATGTTGCGGATTTCCTATGGAAACTAGGTCCTAACTATAACTACCTACTGGCGACCGCCAGTAGGTAATATATATATATATATATATATATATATTCACTGAAAAAACCATAGGTTATACACCATATATAGTTAGGAATTAGCATTTAAAAAACCTTATTTTACTCACACAAAACCAATGAAATTCCATATATAGTTAGTTGTACTAACTATATATCGCGCACCCGCAATCCACTGCTGATCATGTCACATATTACATCATTCATGACATGGTCAGTGACATCACTGATGACATCACTGATGACATCTCAAATGACATCACTGATGACATCACTGATAACATCACTGATGACATCTCAAATGACATAATTGATGACATCACTGATGACATCTCATTTGACATTACTGATCACATCACTGATGACATCATTCATGTGATAATACGATGAACCTCTTCAGACTCTAATATAACCTTAGATACACTCAGTGTAAACAGACACTCACAGACTGTCACTCATCCATGGAGTTACTTACACACCTAGTCAGTCATGCAAAGAATCAATCACACCTCCATTTTCACAACTATACAGTTATACACACCTTACTTATTCAAACATATACTAAAACATATTTACTCACTTATACAATCCTGGATACAAGTGCACAATGATCCATACAGCCACTCACACATTCACTGGCTCTTATGCACAGTTATTTATATATGTCAACTCTCACATGTACTGTATTTTACATATGTACTTACTTTGACATGTAGCACTGAGATATCTATTCACTCACCAATACAGTCATGCACACAGTCAACCGCCCATACAGCTGTTTCCACATGCACTTTTGAACCCATACATCTATGCACAGAGTCATACACCTCCCAGCCACCCACACACACACTCAGTCTCCCATACAAATGCTTGGGCAACCAATCAATAACCCATATAGTTACTCATATAGCTACTGATCAACACATGCAGCAGTTTACAGAACAACAGACATAATGATGCACAAATTAAGACAGTTTAGTCACTAACCCATGCACTCAGTGAGACACATTTAACCACTCACTCATACAGTCAGTCATGCACCTACTAAATCCTTCATCCAGACACTTATACATCCACTCATTCTTAAATATGTAAGACATATTTTAACTTTACAGAAAAATACAGTCACTGGATGTTGTCATCAGTGATGTCATCAGTGATGTCATTTGAGATGTCATCAGTGATGTCATCAGTGATGTCACTGACCATGTCATGAATGATGTAATATGTGACATGATCAGCAGTGGATTGCGGGTGCGCGATATATAGTTAGTACAACTAACTATATATGGAATTTCATTGGTTTTGTGTGAGTAAAATAAGGTTTTTTAAATGCTAATTCCTAACTATATATGGTGTATAACCTATGGTTTTTTCAGTGAATTTTCAAGGTTTTGTAAATGCTAATTCCTAACTATATATGGTCTATAACCTATGGTTTTTTCAGTGAATTTCATTGGTTTTTTAAAAGCTAATATCTATAGCTGTAAAATTTATTCTTCTTTAAATCCAAAAATATATTTTATATGTTTATTAATAATTTTTTTAAAATATTTTTTTTGTTTCGCTCCCGGTCCGCGAACCGGGAAGCTTTCCGTTAGCTCAAATTGATGCCGCGACCCGGTCCGCGAACCGGTAAGAAATCAACATAGTGACGGTATCGCGTTGCCGCGTAATGCGTCTTATGACGTACTGCGTTAGCGCACCCGGAAGTGCCCCGGGGCGCGGACCGAGGCGCGAAACGCAGCTCTCCGGAAGCGATCCGCGGCGCGTCGCGAAAGCGCGATGTATCGCGTTGCCGCGTAATGCGTCTTGTGACGTACCGCGTTAGCGCACCCGGAAGTGTCCCGGGGCGCGGACCGAGGCGCGAAGCTCAGCGACCCGGAAGCTAACCGGGGCGCGTTCCGCAGCGCGTAACATGAGCGTGAGAGGTCATGTGACTTGTTAATAAAACTTTTCATTGGTTCATTTCACTTTTGGTTTCATAATGATGTAAGGCTAGGTCAGGTGACCTAAAAATAACACTTTTCATTGGTTGAGAAGTATTGTTTTTCCCAAATGATGAAAACCCCTCCTTCTTTCCTCACTCTGACTTTCATCATTGTGAGAGAAAGACCTTTATTACTATATCAGAAATGGCTTCAGTACTTGCTTCAGCTGGTGCACCCCCACCACCACCTCCACCTCCTCATGGGAAGAGAGGACCACCTCCCCAGGTGATGACCAACACTGAGGAGGAAGAGGAAGAAATGGATGAAGAGGAGGGAGAAGAACCACAGTTCTTAGAAGAAGTGCCCCGGGTTTCCCATAAGAAAGCCAGTTTCATCTGGCAGTTTTATTCGATCCCTCCTGGCCAAAAAAAAGTGAATGCAAGGTATGTCACCTGCCTCATCTGTAAAGAAAAATTATCCAGCGGGACGGATAAGAAATATAGTTATGGCAACCATACTATGCACAGGCACATGACAAGGAAGCATCCACTCAATTATAGCCGGGCGGAAATACGGGATTTGCAGGAAAATCCAAGATCAACTGCTGTGGCCAGATCAAGAATATCCATTTCATTGACACCAGCAGAGGCACGGGAAACTGTGCCAAACATACAAGAAAATTTTGGCCACATGATCCACACTTGTATGCACTGTCGTGCGTTGTTAGCATGTGGCAATATGAGCATAAATGCTATCAACCTGGCGTATGAACACCATAATTGCCCTAACCGCCCTCAGTAATTTTTTTTTGCTCCTGTTGAGCCCTTTTCAATGCCTGTTTTTTGTTGTTTCCCCCACCCCAAAAAAACCAAAAAAAATATAAAATCGTTCAAAAAATACAAAAAAAACAAAAAATGTTCAAAAAAAAAAAAATATATAAAACAACAAAAATATAAAAAAAAAAGTTCTTTTCAGAACTACCTTCCCTTTCAAAAAAAATTGCTAGAATGTTTAGCACTCTGGCAAGCTCTATTTCTTTTGGTTCGCTTCCCGGTTAGCTTCCCGGTACGCGGACCGGGAGCTAACCAAAAAAAATTAAAAAAAAAAAAAAGAGTAAGTATAAGGAAAGTAAACAGAGAGTGATGTTAAAAGAAAGACAGCTATAGGGAGTAAAGAAGAGATACTGTTTAATAGATCTATTTACCGAAGAAAAGACGGAAGAGGGTATAATTGTGAAAAACAAAATAGATAACGAAGTGAAAGAAAAAAAAAGAGAGTATAACATTAACAAAGAAGAGTTTCTTGGAGAATGTGAGTGAATGTTCAAAATAAGATTAAAACATGAGGAATAACAGAGAGAAAAAATAGAAAACAGAAAACAAAAAATAACAGAAAAAGATTAATTGAAATAGCAAAGAAATGTAAGTAACATAGAGCCATATCATCAACATAGGCAATAAAAGTTTTGCAGCTTTTATTGTCAGAAATGTGTCGCTAAAGCTGCTTTTGCGGCAGAAAACTGCCGCTAAAACCACTTTTGCACCAGTTTTCTGCCAATAAAAAGAGCAATAATTTTATTGGCTGTGTTCATAATATGCCCCTTAGTGTGCTTCAACTACACAGAGAAAGCATTATGAACAAATAGTGATAGAGTGATCAGTCAAAGACACTAAGAGTAATAGAGACGGAGTGAGTGAACAAGAGTGAGGAACTATGAGAAGAGAGGGACTGAGAAAAAGAGTGGAAGGAGTTGAGTAAGTAGGTAATAGAGAAAGGAATGAGGGAAGTAGCAAAGGCAGGAAACTGAGGGTTAAAGAAATGAAGCAGTGGAACTAATAGAAGTTAAATGTGATAGAAATGTAACGAAAAGAGTACAAAACATTTACCTTATAATTGTCGTTAAATTACTCACTTTTTGTTTTTATACTTTCAATCTGTGAAAGAGAGAACAAACATTTGAAAAATATTAAAACATGTATTTAAAAATTACAAAAGACAAGGTAAAAGATTGAAGGACAAACAGTTTTTCAACAACTTTGACACTTACAGAAGCTTCTGCTTCTCCAGGCCCCCTACACAGTCCTAAAGATATACATTTTAAACTAACAGTATCTTGATGCAGATGAAGTGAGGCCTATCTTAAAACATGGTGCATCTTTTGCATTGCTGTTGTCTCAGAAAAGTGTCGCAAGACACTAAAAATAATTGCTTCAGGATGCCAATAAGATGTCTCCTATCCAGAGGTTTGTTTGAGGTGAGGCCTACTCAGGGTTGCAGATGAAATTTCGAGTTGTTGAAGAGAATAGAGGACATAATATATGTGAAGGTCTACCAATGAAGTGAGTCATGTCCACTGCACTCTTGAACAAAGTCCAAACCTCCTATGTTTCCCTGGACAGACCTAAACTTGATCTACACAATGTGCTTCATAATGATAGGAAACACAGGTGATGTAAATGAAATACGTGCAATTTATTTTGCTCATTTCACAATCACATCACTTGTGTTTCCTTTGCTTAGGTATCTCATTGTGCAGATGTAGTCTAGCATATGAAAGAATACGCAGAAGCGCAACACTGCATGCAACAACTTTGACACTTACAGAAGCCTCACCTTCTCCATGCCTCCTACACAGTTCTACATATACATCATAAATGCAAACAGTACAGAATTAATTATACATGTTAAATGGTTTATTTTTGCTGTTCTCAGAATGTATCAAAATTCACTAAAAACAGTGACTTTAAGGTATTCATCATATAACAGCGGGGAAAAAAAACACAATCAAAATGATTGTGTTTAAAAAACCCATACAACATAACAAATCAGAATTCAGAACTCCTTACAGTTAACTTACTTTCCATGACGTCAAAGGATGTCCTATGAACAGCTTACACTCTGTTGTGCTGTTATTACTTTCAGCCCGCCACTTTCTGAAAGAAAATCTCCATCGTTTTTAAAAACATGTTACATGCAATAAATGACTTCTTGCTCTCTACCACAAGTTTCCACAAGGCCAAATCTTGTCAGAGCCATTTATAACTCTTGGATTTCTTGTAAGCCAATCCCGTCATTTGGCATTTCTGCAACTTTCAGAATTAAAATGTTGAAGATCATTTTCACAATCCAGGAATAGTAATATCTTCCTCTTCTTGCTCAGTCATGTTCTACATTTCCTATGACACTGATACTGCTTACTATGAAGCAGACTTACACTAACTCTATGACTAGTACAATTATTTAATTCTCTACATCACTTTCAATCACAAAGCAATGTAAAACAGTAGACAGCATTGCAGACTTACATTCCCTCTACTCTATGTTTTGATTGGCTGCTTCAATTAGCTTATAAAAAGAAATAGTTTTTCTGAACTCATTCAAAGTGCACTTATTTCTCCATGACGTCCAGTCTTATGGTTAGAAGTTATGTCTCTGAACTACACTTATCCTCAAGGCCAAATTGTGTAGGAGCCATTAGAACTTCTTGAAATTCCACAGAGCACATCCCGAGATTATTTCCCTAAAATTTTGGTTTTAAAAACACCAGGTAAGAGTTTTTAAGGTCATACGGCAATTTTTTTTTGAAAATTAAAACAGAATCGTTGCAGAATGACCAGCCATTTCTAGACTTTAAATAAGCTGTGTAATGTCCTGATGTTATTGAAGGGCCGTCATGATATATAATTGCTGCAGTTACAAAAGTCCTTCCTGATATTGACAACTGCGAAGCTACAAAATTTTTAATTAAAGTTGTCAATTTTGTTCCATCAGGCCTACATCGTTGGAACATTAAAATGACATACTGGCCATATGTTCGTATAAATAATGTGGATATCATTTCAGATTTACATTGGCAACACTCCATGTTGTGATCAGCTGCTTTTACTAGCTTATTAAAGGAGACTGATTTACTGTCTGGCAAAGTTAAATATATAAATCTTTCTGAGTCTACACTAGTAGTACTTGATACCATACAGTTCTCGCAGTCATGCTGCCATTGATAAGAAAGCCCAAACAGCTGATCTACATCTACACCTTCAGCATGCAATACATCAAGCATATACATTAAAAACTCCTGACAATCTTGCTGAATATTTTGAGAGAATTGTGTTTGGCCTGAACATCTGTCTAACAGATTTCGAATTTCAGACACACTTTCTATGTTTGTTCTATCAGTGCTACATTTCTCTAACACAGAATTTAACAAACTGCAAAATCTTTGATCAGAATTGACCACAATCTCTTCTTTTACATTTTCTAGAGAAAACAAAACATTAACCACTACATTAGCATAGCAGTTGACACCAGAACTGTTTTCAAATTGAAAACCAACAACATCTTCAACAGAATCCTTTTTGTTTCTGCTTGTAATTTTAGGTTCATCGACTTTTCGTCTTTTTGCTACAACCTCCCCAGTATTAGTCACATTTCTTCGTTTCCGGCCTACCACACGTTTCTCAAACAAAGGATACTGGGGCAAATGTGGCGCATACTCTCTTCTTAACCTATTGTATTCCTTAACACAATCTAGATCCGCACAAATGCTTGTGACATCACACTCAATCAAGTACAATCCCGATAAAGTTCTAACTCGTGACAATGCCACATATGCCATACCCTCCTTGAACACAGAACTGCCAATATTCACCAATGCACAGTCTACACTTAAACCTTGCGATTTATGGATTGTCACCGCATATGCCAAGCAAACAGGAAACTGCTTACGGCGAACATATAAGTCTTTTACAAGCAAAAATCTAGCAGAGCAACGACCAATTAGCTGTACTTCCTCAATGCCATCAAATTTAATTTTTAAAAATTCAATTCCATCTCTATTTCTGTATTTCTCAAAATCAACAACATTACCCATTGATCCATTTACCAGACCTCTTTCAACATGTAAATTCCTTCTTAAAATTGTACGGCAGTTCAAGCACACATTCAGAGTCTTTTCAAAACCTGCAGTTTTAGATATACTCTTCTCTAATGAATCCAATTTTGTTTTCAGATTCTCAGACAAAATAATTGTTGATCCCATATGCTCTACTCTGTCAATAGCTTCCAGTTTCACAATCTCTTGCTTTTCTAAATGCAACATTTTGTTGTTGAATTTGGCACATTCTGCAAGAGTTGGCATCAAACATATTCCAGATTTCTTATCAGTAATTTTCTGAAAAATATTCTCAGGCACAACATCTTGTTCTGGATATAAATTTGACAGTAATCGTGCATGTAAAGCTTCTTTCCCATGCTCGGTCACTTTTCCAATTCTAACATCTTGTAGAATAGTCTTGTAAACTTCATCCTTCGCCTGACGCATATTTTCATGCAGTTCAGCATAATTGAAGTTTAACCATATATTGACGTTGCCAATGCTGCCTAGGCACTTCCTGGTATCTTCATGCGTGAGCATTTTGAACACAGGTTGCCCTTTCACTGGTGTCAGCTGCAAAAGATCTCCGAAAACAATGATGTGTTTGCCACCAAATAACACATCATACTCTGTTTTGAGAACTTCTTGCATTCTCAAATGCACAAAGGCAAGCATGACATTGGAAACCATGCTTACTTCGTCAATGATAAGAAGTTTCATTTTCCTCAAGATTCTTGAAACTTCAAAACAAGCATCTCCAGATAGCTTGTGATATTGTAATTTGTTGTCATGCTCCACTGGCAGCATCAGTAAACGATGTAAAGTAATCCCTTTAATGTTATGTGCTGCCAGTCCAGTTGGAGCGGTGACAACACAAGACAGCGATGACTCGGTCCTTTCCTGCAAATAGCATGAAATTGCTTTAATGAGGAAACTTTTTCCAGTTCCCGCTTCTCCACTCACGTACAGTCGGACAGGCTTCAACGACGTACATGAGCACTCTTTCTTGTCATGACTTAATCCATGATCAATTTGCATGGTAACTTCGTCATATATTTTCCTCTGCTCAACGTTGAGTTGTCTTTCCAACTCTTCTAAGTTAACCACATCCTCCTGAGCATGTGCCATGGCTCTTTCCACTTCATTCATGGCAGTGGCAGCTTCATTTTCGATAACAGGTCCTCCTAGTGGATCCTGACTCAATGAAGCAGAACTCTGACTGCCCTGAGAACTGTCTCTGGCAATCTCGGCTGCAATCGTTGCTTCCTGCTCAATTTCCGCATTCAACATTTCTACATATTTGGGAAAAGCAGGACATTCTATGGTCTCCTTGGCGGCATTGAAAGAGTCTTCGTAACAGAGGAAATCTCCAAGCAGTTCCTCTTCTGCACGCCAAGGCTTGAAAAGTTGCAAAAGTGCTAAATAGAAAAACTCCTTTTTTTCAGGAGATTCGCCACTCAATTTTCGATTGTTTACCAAGTGGCATTTTCTTTGCTTGACCAGACATCCCTCACTTCCTATTACAGCATACACTCCTTTCTCAGTATCTTCTTTGATGTTCCTCTTGAATATGTAATTTTGAAGAACCTCATACAGACAAACATTGTCGAGGTGACTGCTTCTATTTGGATAATATGTATCCAACATGTTGGTCTTCAAAATGTCGGTACTGTTTGGCTCCTTTTCCGCCAAATACTCAATTTCCCGCACAGGTTTCAGAACTCGATTACGCGTTGCAGCAAGACCAAGACTCGCCCAAACGATACTCCTGGACTTGGCATAGAGACTTGCTGAAGACAACCGGTCAGAGCATTCGTAAGCTCCGATTTCTTGATGCGACAACATCTTCAGACTGAAACTGTACAACTTCTTGCTGAGGCTCTTTTCATGGGAAATGTCCTACCACATATCCTTCAATTCTGTCTTCTCTTTTTTGGTGATGTAAGACGTCACATACCGAGCCACAGCCATACAGTTATCAGCCACAAACTGTATATCCATGTTAGCATTCCACATGGACAAAATCACCGGGTTGTAGTCGTTGATGTACTTGGACTCTTCGTTCCTCTTCAAATTGTATGTGTTTTTAGGTGATTTCTTCATGACATTATGTCGCAGCGAAGACATCAAACTGTTTACTCTTCCTTTAGAAATCACCGGTCGTGGAAAGCCGAAACGACATTTGGTGTAGAACTTGTCCTTGTTTCGGAATTTACGACGGCAGTACTTTCCACATCGATGGCTTTGGAAACGCAGAACTTTTTCTCTTAGGCTTTTCTTCTCCTTTGCGTTTGGAACAGCACACGTAGAATACTGTTGGATGAAACTCATCACTGAGTCTTCTGGATCCGTTCCAAATTTAGGTGCATCCTTGATCCACAGCAACATATGTATATGAGGAGCACCTCTTGCTTGGTACTCCTTTCTCCAGAAGAAATCCAACACCTCTCCAAGAGGTGGATTCTTCTTATTCATGATGAAAGACATCATAGCTTCAAATCTATGATTGAAGTACCTACATACATTGACTGGATCCAAAGAGCACAGTTCTCCGGGTATCTTGAATTCGATGTTATCTACGTTAGCATTTGCCTCTCGTAGAAATTCAAGTAAGTCTTCCCAGCCATACTCGGCACAGCTCAGAGTGAGGAACCATGTGGGAGTACCTAAGTTCCTCAGCATACATTTTAAATCACCATGACGACGGTACCAGTACTCATTAGTACCACGCTGACACGCCATGAGATTAATCAGGTGAGAATCCAAAATACTGTCTTGGACATTGACTTTATCCATAAAGTCACTTGCCGAGATGTTTTGCATGTGTATACCACTTTTCAAGATGTGGTTCACTGCATATGACAGTCCAGACAGATCGCTTTCAAACAGGAGATGAAACAAATAAGGAATGCATTGTCGAAACCTAGCATCTCCTGCATACAATCGCAAAGTCCGGTATTCAGAAGCAGGAATTTGATGAGGTCGCTCATCATATCTTCCTCCCTGACCTGTTGGAAAAAGCTGTGGGAAACACCGAGCTTCCAAACTTTCCTCCCAAACACTAATGGGACTCCCTTTGGCTTGTTTCATTTGAAACAACTCAATAGCATTCCCCATGACTTCCTTGGAATGCAAAGGATGAACACTATAATGTTCATATATTTCTTCACTAGTAGAGGGTTCTACTTTCTCAATTTGACCAGCACACAAATCGCTATCCTCTTCCTCACTTACTTCCTCTTCTGCAACATATACATTCTTATAGTATTTATTATTTTTTTTCAAATACAATGTTGCCTTTTTAACTTTCCTAACATCTACTAAATCTTGCCATATTTTATTATTCTTTGTCGGAACCCCATTAACTAAGATAACCAGAGGTTCCTCTTCCACTTTTTCTACTCCAATTGTGTTAATGTTTTTCTTCAAATCTAGAGGCAAATAAACAACTCTTCCCTTTAATCCTCTCTGTAAATCTGATGGAGGCAATTTCCCTGTCTTTGGCTCCATTCTTACAATAGCCTGAAAGGGATGGATACTTTGAATCAAAATAGATTCATAAGTATTTAAATCCTTCAATTCAGAAGGAATCTCAACCAATTCCAGATTATTATGAACTGCTCTAGCAGGCATCTGGTTTTGATTTAATTTGCAACAACAATAAGTACACACACGTTGATCCAATCCCAAATCAAAACAATTTTCTACCATCAAGTATGTTGCAAAATCCTTCCATTCACTATTATTTTCCCTTTCACTTTTTGCATATAAATCCACTAACTTAGTCTGATTCTTATAATAAGTGCGTCGACAACACACACAAGTGAAATTTGGCCTCTCACTTGATTTGACCTGAAATGTGACAATTTCCCTCTGGAAATGATCTGTACTGGAAACCTGTACACTATCTTCCACATTACCCGCTTCTTCTTGGTCAATTTCAACATTCTCCTCTTTACTTCCAAAGTAACAAAACTCAATTTCTTCACATATATTCTTCACATCTATTTCAGAACCATGCAAAAGAGCAGCGCATAATTGTTTAAGCATAATTGCTGGACTCTTAGCATAATACAACATTCTAACTAATCTCCTCACTTTATTATGATGCACTGCTAGCATTCTGAAATGATGAAAAACACTCTGGCATACTCTCCTGGAAAGACAAGCCAGTGAATGACCATGCAAACCTGTCACTTCTCTCACTCTGCAAGGATCTAATTCTTGCAACAACCTTATTTTCTGCTTCAAACTTTTCTTATTAAATGACCGTACAAAATCACAAAGCAAATTGATGGAATCCTGTCGCACACTACAAATACTACTACACTTCCAGGTGTACACAGGACCCTTAGCACGTCTTCCTAAAACCTCATTACCTAACACCTCTTCTGCCTCTGTTGTCACAAGTTTTTCTTTTTCAACTGGACAACCATCTTTCACTTCATAAGCACGACCACTGGTGTCAACTGCATGCACCAAATCATTATCCTGGAAATAACTCTCCTCATTAAAAAATGCCTCACAGCTTGAACTATGAATCCATTCTCCAGAAAAAACTTCACAAAAATTACTACGATTAACTATTCTCTTCCATCTACTATTTCTTTTGAAATCATAAATTGCCTTGTTTAGCTTCCTAATTCTATTGATTATCAAAATAAATAACTTACGTTTAATTTCAAATGCCTGATCAATAACTTTCTCAACTTTTTTTTTTCTCTTATAAAAAACCACTTTCTGTTGACCTTTCTTAATATTTTTTAACAAATTGCCAATTATCCTGTTGCGGAACATTCGTTTACGAATGTCCCTAAACTGTTGTTTCCTTCTACTATCATGCACAGAGTTATCTCTTGCTCTAGAAGTAACATTTTTGATTGGCCTTTCCTTTCCATTTGAATTGCTTCTCTTTTTATGGACTGAAACATTTTCTGTAGTAATAATTTTTTTACTACACATATTTCTTATGAATGTTTTTGTACTCTTACCCGGTGCTTTCTTCGTGACTTGACAAATCTTTTTGTTAGAGGACTGCTGCTTCTTTTGATTCACCTGCTGTCTTTGACGTTTTGCAGCCTTTCTCTCTCTTTCTTTCGTTGGCATGGTGAAATGTTGAAATGATCTGCAGTTGAATCTGTGGTAAAATATATTAAAAAATGTTATTAACCACTATTACCAAACAGTAAATCAATAACAGTGATCAAAAACTTAACACACTACTTGACATTTTAAATAGAAGATTTTTTAGTCCTTGGCAAATTTACAATACAGAAATAGCAGAAAAGAAATGGAATTTATGTTCATGTTACCTGTGCTATTTTATATGTGAATCTGATCTAATTTTATGAGCATATTTTAATATTTTATTGAAGACACTACACATAACCTGTTTTTGAAGGTGTCTTTATTTTTAAATTAAACGGTTTACACTTTTACTTTTTATTTATTATAAATTTTAAAAATAAATGTTTATAGTTCCATAGGCTCAAGCAGGTCAGCTTCCCACCCTATGTCATATAATTCGGACAAATCTGCATCCTCATCACGCTCTTCTTCATCCTCAGGATTTAAATCATCCAAGGGATCAACATCCACTGATGTTTCAATTACAAGTTCAATGATGAGGTCAAAATCAACTGATTGCAGATTGTCGCTCATGTTGATGTTGTCTTTATCTTTAAAGAAAGATAACAACAATGAGATGTTGCAGAGTAAGAGACAAATCTCAGAGATTATAATAGTAAAATTGTTTAACAAGAGTAAAATTTTGCAGCTATTATTTAGCCATGTCCAGCGATGCTGAGCAGGTGAAGCCTATGTCTAATTTTTCAGTGAACATGACTCATCTCTTCTTAACCTTGGATAAGCCTCACCAACTCTGTGTCCCCTGCACATACTTAAATGTAAAGGGGCAGATTTATGTTAAATGGCACATCCTCAGGCATGCACCAGTTAACGTGCACCGCTGCTCTGCCACCCATGGTGTGCCGTATTTACAATCAGATAGGAGAAAGCTGCGTCAAAACCCTGCGCCTGCTTTAAGCAGGCATAGGTCTTGACGCAACATTGTGGAGATGGGGCACCCCTGAGCCTTGCTTGAGCTGCATCGCACTTGCGATACAACTCCAGCAATCACTACCTTTACAGCACAGATACGTCACGCATCTGTGCCATTTTTGCCCCATGATGCCCCGCATTGTAAATGCAGCACACCATGGGTGGCGGAACAGCGGCGCAGGATGACTGGCACATCCCTGGTGATGCGCCAGTCATCATAAATCTATCCCTAAGCTTCTTATCTTGTTACAGATGAACCGCCATATGTACCTTCAAACTATTTTGCATTTCCTAAATAGCGAATTTTAAGGAATAAATAGCAATTCTTTACCATTCCTAATTTGCAATGAGCAAATTGCTAATTGCAAATTACCCATTCATTTCCATGGGCTAGGAGGCTCATAGGAATAAAGGTACAATTTGCGATTAGCAATTAGCTCATCGCAAATTAGGAATTTTTCCAAGGGTGCAGGGTTGTCTCAAGAACACCCTGCTGCACCCCTGAAAAAGAAATTTGGGGGCATATGGCACACATACATGCCCTAAGGGCATGTATTGGCGTCATATGGCACCTTTTGTTTTTTGGAAAAAAAGCTTTTTGAAAAGAATTCACAAATTACCACCAACTAGAAGTTGGTGGTAGTTTCCAAATCCTTAATGTCATTTTTTACATATTTTTTGTTTGATACATTGCATTTAAGTAATCGCAAAATTTGCAAATCCTTCAGTGCAATCGCAAAATAAGGAATAGCAAATTTTGCTATTCCTTATTTTGCATCAAACTTGTTTGATACATACCATTTGTCTAATTAGCATTCGCAAAGGCCGAAATTCGCAGAATTTTGATCTTTGCGAATGCTAATTAGCTTGATACATATGGCCCCAAGTGAGGCCTGTCTTGCAACATGGTGCATCTTTTGCATCACTGCTGCATCGGTTTCATGTGGCACGTTTTTTTTACACCATGACACATCTGCCTAAATGCATCAATTTGTAATTTTGTCGCCTCATAGCAAATCTTTTGCACCGCCGCTGCATCATAAAAGTGACGCACAGTGGCGCAAAAGAGGCATACACCTATCATAAATCTGTCCCTAGCATTTTAAATGATTAATCCAGGATGACGATAAGGTGTGGCCTATCCAGAGGTTTGTTTAAGGTGAGGCCTACTCAGGATTGCAGATTAAAGTTACGCTTGATGAAGAATACAGAGGAGATAATACATGTAAAGGCCTACCAATGAAGTAAGTAATGTCCACTTTATTGCGCCAGTCATCATAAATGTATCCCTAAGCTTCTTATCTTGTTACAGATGAACCACCATATGTACCATCAAACTATTTTGCATTTCCTAAATAGCGAATTTTAAGGAATAAATAGCAATTCTTTACCATTCCTAATTTGCAATGAGCAAATTGCTAATTGCAAATTACCCATTCATTTCCATGGGCTAGGAGGCCCATAGGAATGAAGGTGCAATTTGCGATTAGCAATTAGCTCATCGCAAATTAGGAATTTTTCCAAGGGTGCAGGGGTATCTCAAGAACACCCAGCTGCACCCCTGAAAAAGAAATTTGGGGGCATATGGCATACATACATGCCCTAAGGACATGTATTGGCGTCATATGGCACCTTTTGTTTTTTGGAAAAAAATGCTTTTTGAAAAGAATTCGCAAATTACCACAAACTAGAAGTTGGTGGTAGTTTCCAAATCCTTAATGTCATTTTTTACATATTTTTTGTTTGATACATTGCTTTTAAGGAATCGCAAAATTTGCAAATCCTTCAGTGCAATCGCAAAATAAAGAATAGCAAATTTAGATTTAAGGACATTTTAAGTCATTTCCACATGTGCAGTGTTTTCAAATTATGATTTGAAAATCGTTTTTGGGGAAAAGGAATGGTTTCCAAAATTATGACAAGGACATAATGGTGTATGCTTCTCTATAAGGCATTTCACTGTCTCTGATGTCATTTTCCCCATATTACATTATAAGACCTTTCCCCATGGAGCACATTCCTTGTAAATATGCTCCCACCTGTGCATGGTGAATTTAGATTTTGACTGTTTGAGTCACATAGCCATGTTAAAAGTTACCCAAAAAAATTGCAAACGCTTTAAAAAAACACATTCATGTGTCTTAAGGACACTTTAAGTCATTTCCCCGTGGACAGTGTTTTGTAAGTGGCGCAAAAGAGGCATACACCTATCATAAATCTGTCCCTAGCATTTTAAATGATTAATTCATGATGACAATAAGGTGTGGCCTATCCAGAGGTTTGTTTAAGGTGAGGCCTACTCAGGATTGCAGATTAAAGTTACGCTTGATGAAGAATACAGAGGACATAATACATGTAAGGCTCTACTAATGAAGTAAGTAATGTCCACTTCATTGCGCCAGTCATCATAAATGTATCCCTAAGCTTCTTATCTTGTTAGACATCAACCGCCATATGTACCATCAAACTATTTTGCATTTCCTAAATAGCGAATTTTAAGGAATAAATAGCGATTCTTTACCATTCCAAATTTGCGATGAGCAAATTGCTAATTGCAAATTACCCATTCATTTCCATGGGCCAGGATACCCATATGAATAAAGGTGCAATTTGCGATTAGCAATTAGCTCATCGCAAATTAGGAATTTTTCCAAAGGTGCAGGGGTGTCTCAAGAACACCCTGCTGCACCCCTGAAAAAGAAATTTGGGGGCATATGGCGCACATAAATTTTAACAACATTCCTTTACCTCAAAAACGATTTTCAATTCATAATTTGAAAACACTGCCCACAGGGAAATTACTTAAAATGTCCTTAAGACACATGAAAGTGTTTTTTGATTGCCTTTCCAGCATGGTTGGGTCACTTTTAACATGGCTATGTAACACAAACATTTAAAATCTAAATTTGCCATGCACAGGTGGGAGCATATTTACAAGCAATTTGCGCCACAGAGAAAGGTCTTACATTAAAATGGGAAAAATAACATCAGGGACAGTCAATTGCCTTATAAAGAAGCATACACCATTATGTCCTTGTCATAAATTTAAAAACAATTCCTTTTCCCCAAAAACGATTTTCAAATCATAATTTCAAAACACTGCACATGGGAAAATTACTTAAAATGTCCTTAAGACACATAAAAGCGTTTTTTGATTGCCTTTGCAGCATGTTTGTATAACTTTTAACATGGCTATGTAACACAAACATTCAAAATCTAAATTTTCCATGCACAGGTGGGAGCATATTTACAAGCAATTTGCGCCACATAATTCATAAATTTCTCCTTAAAGCACACTATTCTCTATCTAAATTAAAGAAATATTTTCTCACCTTAGCAAATACTTTGAGTTTGAAAACAGTCTCAGAAACACACCAATTTGTCTTCAGCAGAGCAAAAGGTATGCACTCCAGAGTCTGCAGCTATCAAAAGCACAGAAATGCTGTAATTCCTCACACATATCTCTCATGTCACCCAATCAAAACTCTTCCCTCACTTTTTTTCAAATGAAAACCCTTCCCCCCTCTGCCATTTCATGCCTTTTCTGCATGGCAACCACTTCTTGGAAGACGTCTGGTGTTTGCAAGTTCACACAACAATGTTGCAATTGAACTCTGAACTCTCAGTGCACCTGCATATCCAGTGCATTCTTTCATTTAATGATTTTTTATTGACCACTCAAAATACATCTTTCAAATAACTCATCCATGCACCCTAACTTTCTGTTTTCAGCAATCAAAATCCACCAATCACTGTTACTGCTTCATGAACACAGAAACTCCACAGTTTTTTTCATTTTAAACTCTCATTTTTTCAACTGCCATTTCATTGCCACACTTCATCTGACTGCAGGAGAACCTTCTCTCACCATGTTTTCTGTCTGGATTGTTGGACATAGTTATATCCACTGGGCTCACAGGTATGCTGAGAACAGAAAATTACCTAACCTCAATTTACAAGATGTGGAAATTAAGTGGTTTGGCCACAGAGGATTAAAATGTCACCAATTGATACCATTGGTGAAAACCTTTGTGCATTTGCCCAAACCTGACCTGTTAATTGTGCACTGTGGAGGTAATGATTTGGGCACTTTGACTGGGGTAGGTCTGGAAATGCTTTTAAAGGACACCTTTGAGCAATTGATGGCACTTTTTCCTCAGACTGCCTTGGTATATTCAAATATATGCCAAAGACAGAAATGGAGGTGGTCAAACCAATTTTGTCCACAAATTGAGAAGTCGAGGAAGCATGTAAACAAATCTGTTTCAGCTTACATGAGAGACCATGGAATGGGCTCCCTGTACAACAATAACTTGCGTTACTACATGCAAGATATCTACAGAGGAGATGGAGTTCACTTCTCAGATGAGGGCAACAGAGTTTTCACTCTGAATTTAAGACTGTGCATTGGTACCTACTTATAAGTACCTAAATGTACCATAAACCCAAAAGCTCTTCTCAGAGCTACCCTACATCTGATCACTCACAATTATTATTTTACTCTAACTTTTTTCACTAATTTTCAACAAAGTACGCTCCCCGGGGCGCTACCCGGTACGCGAACCGGGAGCTAACCTCGCAACATTTTTTTTAAAAATGTTTTTTTTCCGCACATATAAGCCTCCTCAGCCACCCTCACAAAACCTAGGGTGTCAAGATAAGTCTACCGTGCCCCCTTCTACCCATTCTGAACATTATTTGCCCTCCATTTTGTATCTTAATTCGACTGAAACACAAAATGGTGGACTCCCGTAACGCTTAAGGTTCGCGAACCGGGGCGCTCAACGGTTCGCGTACCGGGTCGCTCCCTGGGAAGCGCACCATCAAAAAAGGTGGGAAAGTAGTTTACAGAAAAGCCACTGGAGACAATTTCACCAAATATAGATTAGCTCATACTACATACCAATCCCTACCATTTTCACAAATTTGATTGGAATTCCATTTAGCCATTTAGCCTGTAGACCTCTCTAAATACCCTGAGGTAAATTACTTCTCAAAACACATCTGAAGTGTTGGAATTGACAACCAATTAAAATGTTACTTTCATTTTCTACTTTTTTTACCTGACATTTGATTGGTTATGTACCTGAATATATATAAAAGAAGAGAGAGAAACACAGCCATTTTGACTACTACTTCCTGGTGTACATTTCAATTGGATTTTCACTAATCACTTCAACTTCTTTCTAAAGGTAAGTTGTTATTTTAAAAACTGAACTATATTGTGCACTATCAGTTAATATGGTAAACTTTTTCTGATAGTTATATACTATCCCTCTGTAGTAGTTATAGATTTAGATAGACTTCTCTGTTATAGTTATGGATGGAGTTAGGCTTCTATTTTATAATTATGAATTTACTTACGTTAAATCACATACACTTTTTTATATTCCTACTTCCACTCTGATACTATACACTGCCCAAAGATAAATTCTCTGTTAAAAAATGCCTATCTAAAATTAATCCCAACAGTGCCCTATCTCTACTAATATATATTTTTTTTATCCAAATTTCAGGCAACATGGAAGGCGAACAGAAAGTTTCATTTCAAATTGTCCTGCAACAGAGCAGCCAAGAATTAATTGATCCAAATTATATAGAATTTATGGATGAAACTTGGGACCAAGAACTACTGCAATGTGTGCAAGCAGTGGATGACCTCCTTCAAAATGAGGACATTTTACACCCTCATAGATTACAAGCTATGTTCAATGAAAATGACGACATTTCAGACAGTGAAATGTTAGAAATGTTATTAAATTTTGAAACACAATCACAATAATAAATAATTGCTTGAAAAATAAAAAAAAATACAAAATAATCAACAAAACCAACAATCAATTAACATACAGTATTTGAAAAGTCTATCATTCATTTTTCATTGCAGTACGCTGCCCAGAACGCTTCCCGGTTCGCGGACCGGGCGCTACCCACGCAAAAAAACAATTTTTTTTTTTTTTTTTTTTTGCCCCGCGGGGCCCTTTTAAAACCTCCACATTAAACCTAGGGGGTCAGGGAGGATCTAGTATGCCCTCTTATGGTTATTTCCCCCTTTGTTTTGGCCTCCTCTTGTCTCTCAATCCTACCGAGAGACAAGATGGCGGCCGCTCCGGACTGTTTAGAATGTTGACAGACACCGGAGAACCAATCAGCTTCGCTACGCAAAGTTCCGGTACGCGTAAGGTCCGCGAACCGGGGCGCTGCCCGGAGCGCGCTTACAGATATATATCTTTTTTTAAACGTTAATTTCTCAAAATCCACTGGAGCACATATATTGAGACCTACAAAAGGCACATCGGGCTACCAGTCCCTACAATTTTGCCAAGTTTCGTGCAAATCCATTCAGCCGTTCAGGCTAAAAGTGAGGCCAACCGCCCTATGGAAAACTCAATGTTAAAAACACGTTTTGGGACCCCCCTTTTTTCTCGACCCCCCCTGGACGAACCCCCCCCAAATTTCCAGGGGCTGCTCAGAAACAAAATGTTCCATTTTCCAGAAAATTTCAGCCAATTCCGTCCACAAACGCCAAAGTTATTAGACATAGAATTTTCAAAAATCCCATAGGGAAAAAATCCTAACTATATATACCGACCGCCAGTAGGTAATATATATATATATATATATATATATATATATATATATATATATATATCCACAATGTGATCCAGATTGGTCTAACAGCGCTCAACAGCGGGTGCTTATCGCTAGGGTAGGATCCAGACCCTCGAACTCAATTTCAACAAAAACAAATAGCGCGGCACTCCAAAGTAGGTTACTTAGTGGTTTTTATTCTTCCACAGCTCCACTCAACCAACGCGTTTCAGCCTGGATGGCCTTAATCACGGTTAGTGAGTCCCTTTTCACTTTCACTTTAAATACCCATCTCTGCAGCAATGTTGCGTTATGGGATTTGTGGTGTGAAATTTACAATATAACTTTATACATATTTACAAAAGGACATTGTGGTGTGCAAGGGTTGTTCTTTGGTGATAAACATTAATATCATGTATCACAGATGTAGATAATCTAGATTACATCAGTTTTAGTGACCCCGATTTATATAGTTCATGTTGTTGATTCCTGATATATTGTTCTTAAGTGACTGTCTAGTGGTTGGGTATAGTACCCACTTGTTTGTTCTTTTGAGTCAGTATATCGGTTCATAGTATGTACATATATATATATATATATATATATATATATATATATATATATATATATATATATATATATATATATATATATATATATATTACCTACTGGCGGTAGTTAGGATTTTTTCTCTATGGGATTTTTGAAAATTCTATGTCGAATAACTTTGGCGTTTGAGGTCGGAATTGGCTGAAAGTTTCAGGAAAATGGAACATTGTGTTTCTGAGCATCCCCTGAAAATTTGGGGGGGGTTTCGTCAAGGGGGGGGGCGAGAAAAAATGGGGGTCCCAAAATGCGTTTTTCCCATGCAATTTTCCATAGGGCGGTTGGACTCACTTTTAGCTCGAACGGCTGAATGGATTTCCACCAAACTTGGCGAAATTGTAGATATTGTTTGCCCGATGTGCCTTTGCTAGGTCTCAATATATGTGCTCCAGTGGATTTTGATAAATTAACGTTCAAAAAAATATATATATCTGTAACAGCGCTCCGGTTAGCGCCCCGGTTCGCGTACCTGACGCGTAACGGAACTTCGCGAGGTGAAGCTGATTGGCTCTCCGGTGTCTGTCAACATTCTAAACAGTCCGGAGCGGCCGCCATCTTGTCTCTCGGTAGGATCGAGAGACAAGAGGTGAAGAAAAACGAAGGGGGAAATTAATGAAAGGGGGCAAGGTAGACCCTTCCTGACCCCCTAGGATTGATGAGGGGGCTATTAAAGGGTCCCGCGGGGCAAAAAATAAAAAAAAATTTAAAAAATCGTTTTTTCGCGGTAGAGGCGCTACCCGGTACGCGAACCGGGTAGCTAACCGGTAGCGTAACGGGAGTCTGCCATCTTGTGTTTCGGTCGAATTTAATCACAAATGGAGGAAAAACAATGTGGGAAATGGGTATAAGGGGGCACGGGAGACGTATCCTGACCCCTAGGTTTTCTGAGGGTGGCTGAGGAGGCCCATGTATGCAAAACAAACAATCTTTTTTTTCTAATTTTCGCGCGGTTAGCGTCCGGTTCGCGTACCGGGTAGCGTTCCGGATAGCATAACAAGGGGAAAACCAAGGGAAACAGTAAAATAATATATTTAGAGTGCTTTGAGGTAGGGTAGCTCTGAATAGAGCTGTTGTGTTGTGTGGGTGATGAAAGTACCAACATGTAGGTACCAATGAAGAGTCTAAAATTCAGTGTACACCGTCTCCTCTGTAGATGTCTTGCATGTTCTAATATGGAATCCATAACATTGTCTGTCAGGAAAGCAGAAACAGATCCTTTGAGCACTCCCTGAGCACATAGTAATATTAAAATGTTGAATCTTTAACCATTAGTCTGACTTTTTTAAATAATTACTCTACTATTATATCTTATATTTGGAAAAAAAAAATAATGTCTCAAACAATTTTTAATTTATAAATAACATTTTATTTATGTTAAATTTAAAAATTGTTGGAAATTTCGAGTAAAAGTTCATCTGGAATTTCTTCATCTTTATTTTCATGAATTGTCTCTTTTTTATCGAAATTGTCCATGAATTCTAAAAGTTGTTTGTCCACAGCCTCATTATAAAAATCATCTATGTCCTGTTGAATTTCTGATTGAAGTTTGGCTTCCTGAGCTTCTTTATCCATAATTGCTGTTAAGGTAGTATAAAAAGAGAGAGAGAAATAGAGTTTAAGTTAGAAACTTCTACATTTTTATTTTTTAATTAACGTGTACAACATAGTTCTGAGTTTTTAACAGTGAATTTATGTTTGGACAGTGTATGGTACAAGGCAGGAAGTAGAAATATAAAGTACAGCATGTGATGAACTCTAACTCAAACCATGACTACAACAGAGAAGCCTAAGTCAATCCATAACTATAACTGAGGGACAGTAAATAACTAACAGAAAACGTTTTAATAAAATTAACTTTAGGTGCACAACATATCTCCTCATAGAAACTATTAACTCACCTTTACAAAAGTGTCTAAGGTTTTGCCAGGAAATGCTCTTTAAATGTGCCTCAGGGAGTTCCAGTCAAAATGGCTGTCATTCCCTCTTATTTTTCATATATATTCATGTACCAAACCAATCAAATGACAGCACATAAAAATACAACTTGAAAGTTATGTTATCATTGGTTGAAAATGTCAACTCTTTCCAATGTGTTTTTGTCATGTAATTTACCTAAGGATATTTAGACAGGGCTAGAGCCTGAATGGCTCGATGGAATTCATTCAAATTTGGGGAAATGGTAGGGACTGGTATGCATTAGGAACTATTTCAAATTTGGTGAAAGTGTCTGCAGTGCTTTCTTTGTAAATTAACTTCCCACCTTTTTTTTAACTGCGTTTGCCGTTGCGCGCCCCGGTTCGCGGACCGAGAAGCTAACCGATAGCGTAACGGGAGTCCGCCATCTTGTGTTTCGGATGAATTTAGACACAAGATGGAGGATAAAGAATGTTGGGAAAGGGTATAAGGGGGCACGGGAGACGTATCCTGACCCCCTAGGTTTACTAAGGGTGGCTGAGGAGGCTCATATATGTCGAAAAAGAAAAAAAAATTGAATTTTTCGCGAGGTTAGCTGCCGGTACGCGAACCGGGTAGCGAACCGGGAAGCGAACAAAAGTGAAAATTAGTGAAAAAAGGTACATTTGAAATTTTAAAAGAGTAATCATAGTTAAGTTAGCTCTGAAAAGAGCTTTTGGGTTCTGTGTAAGTTCTAGGTACTTATAAGTAGGTACCAATGCATAGTCCTAAATTCAGGATGAAAATTCTGTTCCCCTCATCTGAGAAGGGAACTCCATCTCCTCTGTAGATATCTTGCATGTAGTAACGCAAGTTATTGTTGTAGATGGAGCCCATTCCATGGTCTCTCATGTAAGCTGAAACAGACTTATTTACATGCTTCCTCGATTTCTCAATTTGTGGACAAAATTGGTTGGACCACCTCCATTTTTGTCTTTGGCATATATTTGAATATACCAAGGCAGTTTGAGGAAAAAGTGCCATCAATTGCTCAAAGGTGTCCTTTAAAAGCATTTCCAGACCTACCCCAGTCAAAGTGCCCAAGTCATTTCCTCCACAGTGCACAATTAACAGGTCAGGGTTTGGCTAATGCAAAAAGGTTTTCACCAATGGTATCAATTGGTGACATCTTAATCCTCTGTGGCCAATCCAGTTGATTTCCACATTTTGTAAATTGAGGTTGTGTAAATTTCTGTTATCAGCATACCTTTGAGCCCAGTGGATGTAACTATGTCCAACAATCCAGACAGAAAACATGGTGAGAGGAGGTTCTGCTGCAGTCAGATGAAGTGTGGGAATGAAATGGCAGTTGAAACAGTAGGAGTTTGTAATGAAAAAAACTGTGGAGTTTCAGTGCTAATCATTCAGTAGCAGTGATTGGTGGATTTTGATTGTTGAACACAGAAAGTTAGGGTGCATGGATGAGTTCTTTGAAAGATGTAATTTGAGTGGTCAAGAAAAAATCATTTTATGAAAGATTGCACTGGATATGCAGGTGTACTGAGAGTTCAGAGTTCAATTGAAACATTGTTGTGTGAACTTGTAAACATGAGAGGTCTTTCAGGAGGTGGTTGCTATGGAAAAAAGGCAGAAAGGGCAGAGGGGGGAAGGGTGTTGATTTGAAAAAAGTGAGGGAAGAGTTTTGATTGGGTGACATGAGAGATATGTGTGATGAATTACAGCATTTCTGGGTCTTTGTTGGTTGCAGCCTCTGGAGTGCATACCCTTTGCTCTGCTAAAGAAAAATTGGTGTGTGTCTGAGACTGTTTTGAAACTCAAAAAGTATTTGCTAAGGTGAGAAAAGATTCATTTAATTTAGATAGAGAATAGTATGCTTTAGGGAGAAAATTATGAAGAAAGTTGTGTATTTAAAATTTTGCTTTGTGTCAAGTGTTTTACAAATAGATTTTGTTTCTTTGAGTTTCATAGCCATGTTAAAAGTGACGCAAAAGTGGTGCAAGGGCCTTAAAAATACGCTTTGATGTGTGTTAGGGCATTTTAAGTCACTTCCCCATGAATCTGGGTGAATAATGTGCTTACTTAATGTGTTTAAAAACGTTTCTTGAAGTCAATTAGGTTTCTTGATATGTGCTGCTAGAGTTTCATAGCCAGCATGGGGCATATTTAGAAGGACTTTGAGCCACTTTCACGTTATTTTCCCCATGTTAAAGGTGACGCTAAAGTGATGAAAGGGCCTTGTAAATACACTCTCATGTTTGAGCCATTTTCATGTTATTTTCCCTATGTTAAAAGTGATGCAAAAGTGGTGCAAGGGCCTTGTAAAATATGCCCTCATGTGTGTTAGGGCATTTTAAGTCACTTCACCATGAATCTGGGTGAATAATTTTCTTACTTGGTGTGTTTAAGAACGTTTCTTGAAATCATTTAGGTTTCTTGATATGTACTGCTAGAGTTTCATAGCCTGCTTGGGGCATATTTACAAGGCCTTTGAGTCACTTTCACGTCATTTTCCCCATGTTAATAGTGACGCAAAAGTGGTGCAAGGGCCTAGTAAATACGCCCCCATGTCTGTTAGGGCATTTTAAGTCACTTCACCATGAATCTGGGTGAATAATTTGGTTACTTGATGTGTTTAAGAACGTTTCTTGAAATCATTTAGGTTACTTGATATGTACTGATAGAGTTTCATAGTCAGCATGGGCCATATTTACAAGGCCTTTGAGCCACGTTCACATTATTTTCCCCATCTTAAAAGTGACTTTAAAGGTGGTGCAAGGTCCTTGTAAATACGCCCTCATGAGTGCTTTGCAAATTTAAGTAATTTCCCTGTGGTGCAAGGTCCTTGTAAATACGCCCCCATGTGTGCTTGGCAAATTTAAGTACTGACAGGGTGTGCTTGTACATAGGAGCTGTGTTGTGTTTTCAAATTATGACCAGAAAATCGTTTTTAAAAAAAAAAGAAATGCTTTTTACATTCATGAGAAGGTCAACATGGTGTCTGCTTCTTTAAATAAATATTTCACTTTCCACCATGAATATGGGAGAATAATTTCCTTGTTTGTCGGTTTAAAAACACGTTTCTTGAAGTCATTAAGGTTTCACAATATGTTCTGCAAGAGTTTCATAGTCAACATGGGGGCAAATTTACAAAGCTTATGAGCCACATTCACGTTATTTTCCCCACGTTAAAAGTGACTTTAAAGGTGGTGCAAGGTCCTTGTAAATAAGCCCTCATGAGTGCTTGGTAAATTTAAGTCATTTCTCCGTGGTGCAAGGCTCTTGTATATACGCCCGCATGTGTGCTTGGCAAATTTAAGTACTGACAGGGTGTACTTGTACATAGGAGTTGTGCTGTGTTTTCAAATTATGACATGAAAATGGTTCATAAAGGAAAGGAATGGTTTTTACATTTATGACAATGACAAAAAGGTGTCTGCTTCTTTAAATAAATATCAAGGGAGGTGAGTAATGTACATTGCTCTGTTGCATACAGTCCTCATCTTCTGCGTACTCTTGGATATGCTAGACTACATCTGCACAATGAGATACCTAAGCTGAGGAAATACAGGTGATGTGATTGTGAAAGGAGCAAAAATATTTGCACGTTTTTCAATTATATCACCTGTGTTTCCTAACATTACGAATCACATTGTGCAGATGAGGTTTAGGCCTGTCCAGGGAGACAGAGGAGGTCTGGCTTTTGTTCAAGAGTGCAGTGGACATGACTCACTTCGTTGGTAGGCCTGCACATGTATTATCTCCTCTGTTCTCTTCAACAAGCCTAAATTTCATCTGCAACCCTGAGTAGGCCTTACCTCAAACAAACCTCTGAATAGGCCATACCTTATCGGCATTCTGAACCAATCATTTAAAATGTTAGGGGCAGATTTATGATGGCCGTGCGCCTCTTTTGCGCCGCCGTTGCGTCACTTTTGTGATGCAGCGGCGGTGCAAAAGATGCACCATGTTGCAAGATAGGCCTCACTTCATCTGCAACAAGATACGTCAGCTTAAAATGTATATATTTAGGACTGTGTAGGGGGCATGGAGAAGCTGAGGCTTCTGTAAGTGTCAAAGTTGTTGCATACAGTGCTCATCTTCTGCGTACTGTTTGATATGCTAGACTACATCTGCACAATGAGATACCTAAGCAAAGGAAACACAGGTGATGTGATTGTGAAATGAGCAAAAAAATTGCACGTTTTTCAATTACATCACCTGTGTTTCCTAACATTACGAATCACATTGTGCAGATGAGGTTTAGGCCTGTCCAGGGAGACAGAGGAGGTCTGGCCTTTGTTCAAGAGTGCAGTGGACATGACTCGCTTCGTTGGTAGGCCTGCACATGTATTATCTCCTCTGTACTCTTCAACAAGCCTAAATTTCATCTGCAACCCTGAGTAGGCCTTACCTCAAACAAACCTCTGAATAGGCCATACCTTATCGGCATTCTGAATCAATCATTTAAAATGTTAGGGGCAGATTTATGATGGCCGTGCGCCTCTTTTGCGCCGCCGTTGCGTCACTTTCGTGACGCAGCGGCGGTGCAAAAGATGCACCATGTTGCAAGATAGGCCTCACTTCATCTGCAACAAGATACCGTCAGCTTAAAATGTATATATTTAGGACTATGTAGGGGGCATGGAGAAGCTGAGGTTTCTGTAAGTGTCAAAGTTGTTGCATACAGTGCTCATCTTCTGCGTACTCTTTGATATGCTAGACTACATCTGCACAATGAGATACCTAAGCTGAGGAAATACAGGTTATGTGATTGTGAAATGAGCAAAAATATTTGCACGTTTTTCAATTACATCACCTGTGTTTCCTAACATTACGAATCACATTGTGCAGATGAGGTTTAGGCCTGTCCAGGGAGACAGAGGAGGTCTGGCCTTTGTTCAAGAGTGCAGTGGACATGACTCACTTCGTTGGTAGGCCTGCACATGTATTATCTCCTCTGTTCTCTTCAACAAGCCTAAATTTTGTCTGCAACCCTGAGTAGGCCTCACCTCAAACAAACCTCTGAATAGGCCATACCTTATCGGCATTCTGAACCAATCATTTAAAATGTTAGGGGCAGATTTATGATGGCTGTGCGCCTCTTTTGCGCCGCCGTTGCGTCACTTTTGTGACGCAGCGGCGGTGCAAAAGATGCACCATGTTGCAAGATAGGCCTCACTTCATCTGCAACAAGATACCGTCAGCTTAAAATGTATATATTTAGGACTGTGTAGGGGGCATGGAGAAGCTGAGGCTTCTGTAAGTGTCAAAGTTGTTGCATACAGTGCTCATCTTCTGCATACTCTTTGATATGCTAGACTACATCTGCACAATGAGATACCTAAGCAAAGGAAACACAGGTGATGTGATTGTGAAATGAGCAAAAAAAAGTTGCACGTTTTTCAATTACATCACCTGTGTTTCCTAACATTACGAATCACATTGTGCAGATGAGGTTTAGGCCTGTCCAGGGAGACAGAGGAGGTCTGGCCTTTGTTCAAGAGTGCAGTGGACAGGACTCACTTCGTTGGTAGGCCTGCACATGTATTATCTCCTCTGTACTCTTCAACAAGCCTAAATTTCATCTGCAACCCTGAGTAGGCCTCACCTCAAACAAACCTCTGAATAGGCCACACCTTATCGGCATCCTGAACCAATCATTTAAAATGTTAGGGGCAGATTTATGATGGCCGTGCGCCTCTTTTGCGCCGCCGTTGCGTCACTTTTGTGACGCAGCGGCGGCGCAAAAGATGCGCTATTTTACGACATATTTACAACTTGATGCATCTAGGCAGATGCGTTACGCTGTAAAGTCCTGTGCCACATGAAACCTGCGTCAGGTTTCATGTGGGCGTTTTGTTGCAGGGTGGGCGTTCACTTGCATGAAAGCCCTGTAAAACTAACACAGTGAAATTTACAAGATTTCACTGAGTCAGTTTTATGGCATTGCTGAATCAAATCCTTACGCCTCTTTGAAACAGGCATAAGGAGGGATGCACCATGCAATGTGTGGCTTGCCACTGTGCATTGCAGTAGTCATGTCGCGCTTGCGACGTGATTTCTGCAATGCGCCGCTTTTGCGGTACAGATGCGTGACGCATCTGTGCTGTTTTTGCCCCATGGTGCTCCGCATTGTAAATGCGGCACACCATGGGTGGCAGAGCAGCGGCGCATGTTAACTGGTGCATCCCTGGGGATGCGCCAGTTAACATAAATCTGCCCCTTTACATTTAAGTATGAGCAGGGGACACAGAGTTGGTGAGGCTTATCCAAGGTTAAGAAGAGATGAGTCCTGTTCACTGAAAACTTGGACATAGGCCTCACCTCCTCAGCATCGCTGGACATGGCTAAATAATATCTGCAAAATGTTACTCTTGTTAAACAATTTTACTATTATAGTCTCTGAGATTTGTCTCTTACTCTGCAACATCTCATTGTTGTTCTCTTTCTTTAAAGATAACGACAACATCAACCATGAGTGATAATGAGCAATCTGTTGATCTTGATCTTATCATTGAACTTGTCATTGAAACGTCAGTGGAAGTAGATCCCTTGGATGATTTATATCCTGTGGATGATGAAGAATATGATGAGGATGCCGATTTGTCAGAATTGTATGACATAGGGTAGGAAGCTGACCTGCTCGAGCCTATGGAAATATAAAGACTTATTTTTAAAAGTTACTGGAAATGAAAAGTAACCATGTTAACCGTTTTATTTAAAATTAAATACAACTTCAAAAACAGCATGTGTGAAGTGTCTTTAATAAAATAGTGAAATATGCTAATAAAATTAGTTCAGATTCACATATAAAAGAGCACAGGTCAAATGTAGAAGCATTCCATTTCTTTGCTACTATTTGTGAGTTTTAAATTTGCCAATGCACTAAAAATTATTGTATGTAGAATTGACAACTAGTGTGTTAATTTTTTGACGACTGTTATTGATTTACTGTTTGGTAATAGTGGTTAATACCTTTTTTAAAAAATATTTACCACAGATTCAACTGAAGATCTTTTGAAAAATTCAAAAATGCCCTCAAGGCAAAGAAAAAGAAAAGAAGCAAAGCGACTTACACCCCACCTTGGTAAACCTTTGCAGCAGTCCTCTACAATAAAAACTTGTCAAGTCACCAGAAAAACTCCGGGTAAGACAACAAAATCTTTTTTAAGAAACATTTGCAGACGAAAAATTATCACTACAGAACATGTTTTAGTCCAGAAGAAGAGAGCCAATTTAAATGGGAAGGAAAGGCCACTCAAAAATGTTACTGCTAGAGCAGGAGATAACTCTGTGCATGGTAGTAGAAGGAAAAATCTGTTTAGGGACATTCGTAGACGAATGTTCCGCAACAGGATAATTGGCAATTTGTTAAAAAATATTAAGAAAGGTCAACAGAAAGTGGCTTTTTATAAGAGAAAAAAAAATGTAGAGAAAATTATTGATCAGGCTTTCGGAATTAAGCGAAAGTTATTTATTTTGATAATCAATAGAATTAGGAAACTAAGCAAGGCAATTTATGATTTCAAATCAAATAGTAGATGGAAGAGAACAGTTAATCGTAGTAATTTTTGTGAAGTTTTTTCTGGAGAATGGATGCATAGTTCAAGTTGTGAGGCATTTTTTAATGAGGAGAGTTATTTTCAGGATAATGATTTGGTGCATGCAGTTGACACCAGTGGTCGAGCATATGAGGTGAAAGATGGTTGTCCGGTTGAAAAAGAAAAACTTGTGTCAACAGAGGCAGAAGAGGTGTTAGGTGATGCAGTTTTAGGGAGACGTGCTAAGGGTCCAGTGTACACCTGGAAGTGTAGTAGTATTTGCAGTGTGCGACAGGATTCCATCAATTTGCTTTGTGATTTTGTACGGACATTTAATAAGAAAAGTTTAAAACAGAAAATGAAGTTGTTGCAGGAATTAGATCCATGCAGACTGAGAGAAGTGACAGGTTTGCATGGTCATTCACTGGCTTGTCTTTCCAGGAGAGTATGCCAGAGTGTTTTTCATCATTTCAGGATGCTAGCAGTCCATCATAATAAAGTGAGGAAATTAGTGAGAATGTTGTATTTTGCTAAGTGTCCAGCAATTAAGCTTAAACAATTAAGCAGTGCTCTTTTGCATGGTTCTGATGTAGATGTGAAGAATATTTGTGAAGAAATTGAGTTTTGTTACTTTGCAAGTAAAGAGGAGAATGTTGAAATTGACCCAGAAGAAGAAGGTAATGTGGAAGAGAGTGTACAGGTTTCCAGTACAGATTTGTTTCAGAAGGAAATTGCCACGTTTCAGGTGAAATCAAGTGAGAGGCCTAATTTCACTTGTGTGTGTTGTCGACGCACTTACTATAAGAATCAGACTAAGTTAGTGGATTTATATGCAAAAAGTGAAAGGGAAAAAATTAGTGAATGGAAGGATTTTGCAACATACTTGATGGTAGAAAATTATTTTGATTTGGGATCGGATCAACGTGTGTGTACTTATTGTTGTAACAAATTAAATAAAAACCGGATGCCTGCTAGAGCGGTTCATAATAATCTGGAATTGGTTGACATTCCTTCTGAATTGAAGGATTTAAATACTTATGAATCTATTTTGATTCAAAGTGTCCATCCCTTTCAGGCTATTGTACGAATGGAGCCAAAGACAGGGAAATTGCCTCCATCAGATTTACAGAGAGGATTAAAGGGAAGAGTTGTTTATTTGCCTCTAGATTTGAAGAAAAACATTAATACAATTGGAGTAGAGAAAGTGGAAGAGGAACCTCTGGTTATCTTAGTTAATGGGGTTCCGACAAAGAGTAAGAAAATCTGGCAAGATTTAGTGGATGTTAGGAAAGTCAAAAAGGCAACATTGTATTTGATGAAAAACAATGAGTACCACAAGAATGTATGTGTTGCAGAAGAAGAAGTAAGTGAAGAAGAGGACAGCGATTTGTGTGCTGGACAAATTGAGAAAGTAGAAGCCTCTAAAAATGAAGAAATATATGAACATTATAGTGTTCATCCTTTGCATTCCAAGGAAGTCATGGGGAATGCTATTGAGTTGTTTCAAATGAAACAAGCCAAAGGGAGTCCCATTAGTGTTTGGGAGGAAAGTTTGGAAGCTCGGTGTTTCCCACAGCTATTTCCAACAGGTCAAGGAGGAAGATATGATGAGCGACCTGATCAAATTCCTGCTTCTGAATACCGGACTTTACGATTGTATGCAGAAGATTCTAGGTTTCGTCAATGCATTCCCTATTTGTTCCATCTACTGTTTGAAAGTGATCTGTCTGGAGTGTCATATGCAGTGAACCACATCTTGAAAAGTGGTGTACAGATGCAAAATATCTCGGCAGGGGACTTTATGGATAAAGTCAATGTGCAAGACAGTATTTTGGATTCTCACCTGAATAATCTCATGGCATGTCAGCGTGGTACTAATGAGTACTGGTACCGTCGTCATGGTGATTTAAAATGTATGCTGAGGAACTTAGGAACTCCCACATGGTTCCTCACTCTCAGCTGTGCCGAGTATGGCTGGGAAGACTTACTTGAATTTCTACGAGAGGCAAATGGAAACATTGAAAATATCGAATTCAAGACACCCGGAGAACTGTGCTCTTTGGATCCAGTGAATGTATGCAGGTACTTCAATCATAGATTTGAAGCTATGATGTCTTTCATAATGAACAAGAAAAATCCACCTCTTGGAGAGGTGTTGGATTTCTTCTGGAGAAAGGAGTATCAAGCAAGAGGTGCTCCTCAAAGATGCACCCAAATTTGGAACAGATCCGGATGACTTAGTGATGAGTTTCATAGAACAGTATTCTACATGTGCTGTTCCAAAGACAAAGGAAGACAAAAGCCTAAGAGAACAAGTTTTACGCTTTCAAAGCCATCGTTCTGGAAAGTATTGTCGTCGTAAATTCAGAAACAAGGACAAGTTCTACACAAAATGTCGTTTCAGCTTTCCACGACCGGTGATTTCTAAAGGAAGAGTGAACAGTTTGATGGCTTCGCTGCGACATAATGTGACGAGGAAATCACCCAAAAATACATACAATTTGAAAAGAAACGAAGAGTCCAAGTACATCAACGACTACAACCCAGTGATTTTGTCCATGTGGAATGCTAACATGGATATACAGTTTGTGGCTGATAACTGTATGGCTGTGGCTCGGTATGTGACATCTTACATCACAAAAAAAGAAAAGACAGAATTGAAGGATATGTGGGAGGACATTTCCCATGAAAAGAGCCTCAGTAAGAAGTTGTACAGTTTCAGTCTGAAGATGTTGTCGCATCGAGAAATCGGAGATTACGAATGTTCTGACCGGTTATCTTCAGCAAGTCTCTATGCCAAATCTAGGAGTATCATTTGGGCGAGTTTTGGTCTTGCTGCAACGCGTAATCGAGTTCTGAAACCTGTACGGGAAATTGAGTATTTGGCGGAAAAGGAGCCAAACAGTACAGATATTTTGAAGACCAACATGTTGGATACATATTATCCAAATAGAAGCAGTCACCTCGAGAATGTTTGTCTGTATGAGGTTCTACAAAATTACATAAAGGAGTGTATGCTGTAATTGGAAGTGAGGGATGTCTGGTCAAGCAAAGAAAATGCCAATTGGTAAATCATCGAAAATTGAGTGGCGAATCTCCTGAAAGAAAAGAGTTTTTCTATTTAGCTCTTTTGCAACTTTTCAAGCCTTGGCGTGCAGAAGAGGAACTGCTTGGAGATTTCCTCTGTTACGAAGACTCTTTCAATGCAGCCAAGGAGACCATAGAATGTCCTGTTTTTCCAAAATATCTAGAAATGTTGAATGCGGAAATCGAGCAGGAAGCAACAATTGCAGCCGAGATTGCTAGAGACAGTTCTCAGGACAGTCAGAGTTCTGTTTCATTGAGTCAGGATCCACTAGGAGGACCAGTTATCGAAAATGAAGCTGCCACTGCCATGATTGAAGTGGAAAGAGCCATGGCACATGCTCAGGAGGATGCGGTTAACTTAGAAGATTTGGAAAGACAACTCAACGTTGAGCAGAGGAAAATATATGACGAAGTTACCAACCAAATTGATCATGGATTAAGTCATGAGAAGAAAGAGTGCTCATGTACGTCGTTGAAGCCTGTCCGACTGTACGTGAGTGGAGAAGCAGGAACTGGAAAAAGTTTCCTCATTAAAGCAATTTCATGTTATTTGCAGAAAAGGACTGAGTCATCGCTGTCTTGTGTTGTCACCGCTCCAACTGGACTGGCAGCACATAACATTAAAGGTATTACTTTGCATCGTCTACTGATGCTGCCAGTGGAGCATGATAACAAATTACAATACCACAAGTTATCTGGAGATGCTTGTTGTGAAGTTTCAAGAGTCTTGAGGAAAATGAAACTTCTTATCATTGACGAAGTAAGCATGGTTTCCAATGTCATGCTTGCCTTTGTGCATTTGAGAATGCAAGAAGTTCTTAAAACAGAGTATGATGTGTTATTTGGTGGCAAACACATCATTGTTTTCGGTGATCTTCTGCAGCTGACACCAGTGAAAGGACAACCAGTATTTAAACTACTTACACATGAAGATACCAGGAAGTGCCTAGGGAGCATTGGCAACGTTAATATATGGTTAAACTTCAATTATGCTGAACTGCGTGAAAATATGCGTCAAGCGAAGGATGAAGATTATAAGAATATTCTACAAGATGTTAGAATCGGAAAAGTGGCCGAGCATGGGAAAGAAGCTTTACATGCACGATTACTGTCAAATTTGTATCCAGAAGAAGACATTCTGCCAGAGAATATTTTTCGGAAAATTACTGAGAAGAAATCTGGAATATGTTTGATGCCAACTCTTGCAGAATGTGCCATCTTCAACAACAAAATGTTGAATTTAGAAAACCAAGAGATTGTGAAACTGGAAGCTATTGACAGAATAGAGCATATGGGAGTAACAATTATTTTGTCTGAGAATTTGAAATCTAAATTGGATTCATTAGAGAAGACTATATCTAAAACTGCTGGTTTTGAAAAGACTCTGAATATGTGCTTAAATTGCCGTATCATTTTGAGAAGGAATTTACATGTTGAAAGAGGTCTGGTAAATGGATCAATGGGTAATGTTGTTGATTTTGAGAAATACAGAAATAGAGATGGAATTGAATTTTTAAAAATTAAATTTGATGGCATTGAGGAAGTACAGCTAATTGGTTGTTGCTCTGCTAGGTTTTTGCTTGTAAAAGACTTATATGTTCGCCCTAAGCAGTTTCCTGTTTGCTTGGCATATGCGGTGACAATCCATAAATCGCAAGGTTTAAGTGTAGACAGTGCATTGGTGAACATTGGCAGTTCTGTGTTCAAGGAGGGTATGGCATATGTGGCATTGTCACGAGTCAGAACTTTATCGGGATTGTACTTGATTGAGTGTGATGTCACAAACATTTGTGCGGATCTAGATTGTGTTAAGGAATACAATAGGTTAGGAAGAGAGTATGCGCCACATTTGCCTCAATATCCTTTGTTTGAGAAACGTGTGGTAGGCCGGAAACGAAGAAATGTGACCAGTAGTAGGGAGGTTGTAGCAAAAAGACGAAAAGTCGATGAACCCGAAATTATAAGCAGAAAGAAAATGGATTCTGTTGAAGATGTTGTTGGTTTTCAATTTGAAAATAGTTCTGGTGTCAACTGCTATGCTAATGTAGTGGTTAATGTTGTCTTTTCTCTAGAAACTTTAAAAGAAGAGATTGTGATCAATTCAGATAAAAGTTTTTGCTGTTTATTGAATTCTGTGTTAGAGAAATGTAGCACTGATAGAACAAAAATAGAAAGTGTGTCTGAAATTCGAAATCTGTTAGACAAATGTTCAGGTCAAACACAATTCTCTCAAAATATTCAGCAAGATTGTCAGGAGTTTTTAATGTATATGCTTGAAGTATTGCAAGATGAAGATGTAGATGCCGATCATCTGTTTGGCCTTTCTTATAAATGGCAGCATGACTGCGAGAACTGTAGGGTATCAAGTACTACTAGTGTAGACTCAGAAAGATTTATATATTTAACTTTGCCAGACAGTAAATCAGTGTCCTTTAATAAGCTAGTAAAAGCAGCCGATCACAACATGGAGTGTAGCCAATGTAAGTCTGCAATGCTGTCCACATTATTTATACGTAGATATGGCCAGTATGTCATTTTAATGTTCCAACGATGTAGGCCTGATGGAACAAAATTGACAACTTTAATTAAAAATGTTGTGGCTTCGCAGTTGTCAATATCAGGAAGGACTTTTGTAACTGCAGCAATTATATATCATGACGGTCCTTCAACAACATCAGGACATTACACAGCTTATTTGAAGTCTAGAAACGGCTGGTCATTCTGCAACGATTCTGTTTTAACTTTAAAAGAAAAATTGCCTTTTGACCTTAAAAATTCTTACCTGGTGTTTTTACAACCAAAATTTTAGGGAAAGAATCTCGGGATTTGTTCTGAGGAATTTCAAGAGGTTCTAATGGCTCCTACACTATTTGGCCTTGAGGATAAGTGTAGTACAGAGTGAAAAGTTCTTTTTGAGTTTTAAGTAGTTCCTGAACAAAAAAAAAGGTTTTCTTACAGAAAGTCGTGGGCACGGATTAGTTAAAGGACAACAGAGTATTTCCCAAAGCAAACGGTGTTCTTACCATAACACTTGACGTCATGGAAAAATAACTGCACTTTGAATGAGTTCAGAAAAACTGTTTCTTTTAATAAGCTAATTCAAGCAGCCAATCAAAACATGGAGTAGAGGTAATGTAAGTCTGTAAAGCTGTCCACATTATTTGTACAAACATTTGGTTATAATGTCATTTTAAAATTCCAACTATATAAACCTGATGAAAGTAAGTTTCCAACTTTAATTACAAATGTTGTGGCTACACAGTTGTTGATTTTAGGAAGAACATTTGTAACTGCAGCTATTATATCACATGATGGTTCTTTGACAACATCCGCTTATTACACAGCTTATTTAAAATGTAAAAAAAGCTGGTGTTTCGGAAATGATTCCCGTTTGACTATGAAACAATGTTGCCTTTTGACTTAAAATATTCTTACTTTGTGTTTTCAGAAGAGAGAATTTAGGGTAGGTAACTGGCCTATAATGATTCTAGGAATTGATATAATTTTATGTACTGTTTTAAATTGCTTTGTGATTAACAGTGATCAAGAGAATTAAATAATTGTAGTAGTCATAGAGGTAGTGTAATGTGCCACATAGTAAGCAGTATCAGTGTCATAGGAAATGTGGAACATGAGTGAGCAAGAAGGGTGAGATATTACTAGTACATGATTGTGAAAGTGATCTTGAACGTTTTCTTTCTGAAAGTTGTGGAAAAAGAAAATGACGGGATTTGCTTAGAAGAATTCCAAGAGTTATAAATGGCTCTTACACTATTTGGCCTTGAGGAGAAGTGCGGTAGAGAGCGAGAAGTCATTTATTGTATGTAACATATTTGTCAAAACGATGGAGCTTTTCTTTCAGAAAGTGGCGGGCAGAAAATAATAACAGCACAACAGAGTATAAGCTGTTCATAGGACATGCTTCGACGTCATGGAAAGTAAGTTACTTTTGAGGAGTTCTGATTTCTGATTGGTTATGTTCTATGGGTTTTTTAAACACAATCATTTTGATTGTGTTTTTTTTTCCCCGCTGTTATATGATGAACACCTTCAACTCACTGTTTTTAGTGAAATTTGATATATTCTGAGAACAACAAAAATAAACCATTTAACATGTATAATTAATTCTGTACTTTGTATAGTGAATATTAATTTGTACTCATCTTGTCTCATGCTCACTCGTCTTTTACTACCTTCTATCAATCCTCTTTACATACTCACATTGCCTTTTGTTTTATTCTCTTTCACCCTTGTTCTCTAACTCAACTTATCTTTCAACCTTTGTTTCCCTATTCCAACTCTGCTTTTTTCTTTTCTCCCTTGCACCATTTTCCAGCTTTTAAACCTTCTGCTTCGCTTGTCTTTTCCATCTTTCCTCCCTTTGTTTTCTAAATTAAATATTTTTGGGTTCTCCTTTTTTGGTGCAATCAGTTAGTATAACTCACCCTCACTCATTTATCTTTCTTTGTTGCCTCACTCAGTCTGTATCTGACACTCTTTCCTTCACTTCCTCTGTCTCCTCTCTCCCTCACTCTCTTTCCCTTATTCACCCTTTCCTTATATAGTTTACCTTACTCACTTTCTTTTAGTAGCTTACACAACTTCAATTTAGTTTTCTCTTCTATCCTTCTTTTCTGTCACTGAAAGTATCTTCCTTTTTTTCTATTAGTAATTTACTCAATTACAATTTCTTTTTGTCTCTGACTGTCTATCACCGTTTCTTTCTCTTTTTTTTCTGCATGTTTATATCTAACTTTATTTCTTTGTAAAATTGGATGATTTTCAACCTTTTCCCTTGTCTTTTCTAATTTTTAAATACATGTTTTAATATTTTTCAAATTTTTGTTCTTTCTTTCACAGATTGAAAGTATAAAAATAACAAGTGACTAAGTTAACGACAATTATAAGGTAAGTGTTTTGTACTCTTTTCGTTACATTTCTATCACATTTAACTTCTATTAGTTCCACTGCTTCATTTCTTTAACCCTCAGTTTCCTGCCTTTGCTACTTCCCTCATTCCTTTTTCTATTACTTACTTACTCTACTCCTTCCACTCCTTTTCTCAGTCCCTCTGTTCTCATAGTTCCTCACTCCTGTTCACTCACTCCGTCTCTATTACTGTCACTGTCTCTCACTCATCACTCTTTCACTACTTCTTCATTATGCTTTCTCCCTGTAGTTCAAGCACACTATGTTATTTATATTTCTTTGCTGTTTCAATTATTCCTTTTCTGTCACTTCTTCTTTTCTGCTTTCTGTTTTTTCTCTCTGTTATTCCACATGTTTTAACCTTAGTCACTGTCATACATCTTGTTTTATTCCTATTTACTTTCGCTCACTGTTTTCTTAACACTTTCCCTCAGGGTTGTTCTTTTACTCCGGTTCTATCCCTACCTGTCATTCCACATCCTTTACTGTTTTTCTTCTTAATTTGAACATTCACTCACATTCTCTAAGAAACTCTTGTTTATTATTCTTCTACTCTCCTTTTTTTCTTTCACTTCCTTATCTATGTTGTTTTTCTCAATTATACACTCTTACATCTTTTCTTTGGTAAATAGATCTATTAAATAGTATCTCTGTGTTACTCCCTCTAGCTGTCTTTATTTTCACATTACTCTCTGTTTCCTTCCCTTATTCTCACTCTTCCTTTTTAAAAAAAAAAATTTTTTGTTTTGCTTCCGGTTCGCGTACCGGGTAGCGAACCGGGAAGCGAATCAAAAGAAATAGAGGTTGCCAGAGTGCTAAACATTCTAGCAATTTTTCATAAATGGGAGTCAGTTCTGAAAAGAACTTCTTTTTTTATTGTTTTATATTTTTTTTGTTTTTTTTGGGGGGGGAAACGAAAGCCATTCGTTATAAAGGGCTCAACAGGAGCAACAAAAAAAAAGATAATTTAGTTTCTGGGGCGTTTTGGACATTTATGATTGTCAATAGCTCTGTTGATTAAAGTGATGCTACTCTCCCTATAGCAAATTAATTTGCCACAAAAAATGCACACTTGCTTCTTGACCCCGAACTTCATCTGAATGTTTGGGACCGTCTCCCTTGCCTCTGGTCCCGTCACTGCCTCTTCTGTTGATGTACTGGCCACAGGAGGGGGGTTTTCCTGCAGGTCACGTACCTGCGCAGCACTATAATTTATAGGGTGCCACCTCTCCATGTGCCGATGCATGGTGTAATTACCATAGCTGTACTTCTTATCAGTCCCTCTGGACAGAGATTTGTCACAGATGAGACATGTGACGTACCGGGCATTTACTTTTTTTTGGCCCCGGGGAAATGTAAAGAATTGCCAGATGTAACTATACTTTACATGGGACCTCCTTGGCTCCTCACGCAAAAACTGTCTCCTCCCTTGCACCTCTTCCTCCTCTTCTTCCTCTTCTTCCTCCGCTTCATTAATGATGGCCTGAGGAGGTGGTCCTCTCTTCCTAGGAGGTGGTGGTGGTGGTGGGGGTGCACCAGCTGCAGCTACTAATGAAGCCATTTCTTATCAATCAAAATAGGTCTTCCTCACACAAGGTTGAAAGTCAGAGTGAGAAAAAAGGTGGGGGCTTTCATCATTTGGGAAAAAAAAATGTTCTAAACCAATGAAAAGTGTTATTTTTAGGTCACATGACCTAGCCTTACATCATTAGGAAACCAAAAGTGAAATGAACCAATGAAAAGTTTTATTAACAAGTCACATGACCTGTTACGCTTACGTTACGCGCTCCGCGCCGCGCCCCGGATCGCTTCCGGGGCGCTGCGCTTCGCGCCTCGGTTCGCGCCTCGGTTCGCGCACTGGAGCACTTCCGGGTGCGCTAACGCGGCGCGTCATAAGACGCATTACGCGACAACGCGATACGTCGCCCTTACGCAACGCGTCACGATGTTGTTTTCTAACGCGGCAGTTGCGCAAACGGAACGTTTACCGGGTCGCGAACCGGGTCGCGGCACCAAATTGAGTTAACGGGAAGCTACCCAGTGCGCGGACCGGTAGCGAAACAAAAAAAAAATATATATATATATATATACATAAAAAAATTGTATTAAAAACATATAAAATATCTTTTTCAATTTAAAGAAGAATACATTTTAAAGCTTTTGATATTTGCTATTAAAAAACCATTGAAATTCACTGAAAAAAACATAGGTTATAGACCATATATAGTTAGGAATTAGCATTTACAAAACCTTGAAAATTCACTGAAAAAAACATAGGTTATACACCATATATAGTTAGGAATTAGCATTTACAAAACCTTATTTTACTCACAGAAAACCATTGAAATTCGCATATATAGTTAGTTGCACTAATTATATATTGCGCACCCGCAATCCACTGCTGATTATGTCACATATTACATCATTCATGACATGGTCAGTGACATCACTGATGACATCACTGATGACATCACTGATGACATCTCAAATGACATCACTGATGACATCTCAAATGACATCACTGATGACATCACTGATGACATCTCATTTGACATTACTGATCACATCACTGATGACATCATTCATGTGATAATACGATGAACCTCTTCAGACTCTAATATAACCTTAGATACACTCAGTGTAAACAGACACTCACAGACTGTCACTCATCCATGGAGTTACACACACACCTAGTCAGTCATGCAAAGAATCAATCACACCTCCATTTTCTCAACTATACAGTTATACACACCTTACTTATTCAAACATATACTAACACATATTTACTCTCTTATACAATCCCGGATACAAGTTCACAATGATCCATACAGCCACTCACACATTCACTGGCTCTTATGCACAGTTATTTATATATGTCAACTCTAAAATGTACTGTGTTTTACATATGTACTTACTTTGACATGTAGCACTGAGATATCCATTCACTCACCAATACACTCATGCACACAGTCAACCGCCCATGTAGCTGTTTCCACATGCACTCTTGAACTCATACATCTAGTGAATCAACTGCTCACACATCTATGCACAGAGTCATACACCTCCCAGCCACCCACACACACACTCAGTCTCCCATACAAATACTTGGGCAACCAATCAATAACCAATATAGTTACTCATATAGCTACTGATCAACACATGCAGCAGTTTACAGAACAACAGATATAATGATGCACAAATTAAGACAGTTTAGTCACTAACCCATGCACTCAGTGAGACACATTTAATCACTCACTCATACAGTCAGTCATGCACCTACTAAATCCTTCATCCAGACACTTATAAATCCACTCATTCTTCAATATGTAAGACATATTTTAACTTTACAGAAACATACAGTCACTGGATGTTGTCATCAGTGATGTCATCAGTGATGTCATTTGAGATGTCATCAGTGATGTCATTTGAGATGTCATCAGTGATGTCATCAGTGATGTCATCTGAGATGTCATCAGTGATGTCATCAGTGATGTCACTGACCATGTCATGAATGATGTAATATGTGACATAATCAGCAGTGGATTGCGGGTGCGCGATATATAGTTAGTGCAACTAACTATATATGCGAATTTCAATGGTTTTGTGTGAGTAAAATAAGGTTTTGTAAATGCTAATTCCTAACTATATATGGTGTATAACCTATGGTTTTTTCAGTGAATATATATATATATATATATATATATAAAAACAAAATGCTGATCTCGTTAGAAATCAGCCAGACACATGCTCCGGGCTCAGATGAAGGATTTATTTGGCAATTATGCAGTTGCTTCCTGAAGTTTGTGAAACACCATGGCAGACGCGTTTCTGGCCACGTTGGCCGTCATCAGTGCCAGTCCCACACGAAGATAACATTTCCAGGGTTCCAAAGACCACTCCATTATCAGCAGTCCCTTGGCTCCTCCTCCTCCAGGTGAGTGTAATAACAGCGTTGCACCTCCCAGGAGCACTGCCTGATGGAACCTGCAGTCCACGAGGTCCCGTATACCAATGTATGGGACAACAGACTCACATTCGTGTCCCCAATTGCTTGGCGCTTCCTGCACTCCACCACAGGTCCTGGGCATATTATTCCGGCCATTACCTTCACATGAGCCCTTGTCAGGCAGCGCAATGCCGCCTCCTCTCTCCCCTTCGCCCCAATACACACCAACTGGTTAGTATTTCTGCTAGGGGGGGCGCCGCGTTGTGCTTCTCACACTCCACCACAGTTTTGCTGTATATATATATATCTTTCATTAAATAAATCGCCATTCTGCAACTCACTTGAGGCTTGATTGGTTTCTTGGCCGGATTTTCGCTGCACTCTGTGGGGCCATTGGAGGTCTAAACCTGTTGTGTTCCGCCGACCACTGACGGAACGGGGACTGCTTTCTTCATATATATATATATATATATATATATATATAAGTACTGTGTATAGTGTACTCTTACTATGTACTCCTGAACCTAGTTGCCCAGGGCACATGTTCTGCCAAGAATCGACTACTAGATGATCTGACTCCCCATTACCTGAAGGTAAGTGTATGCAGGTCCCTGTTTTGGTCACAAGTTGGGCATCCCTACTCACAGAGGGCAAACAGGAATCAGCTAGGCGGAGACTTCGATAACAGAGACCTAACATTGATAGCAGAGTGCTCCTCTGATTTGAACACTGAAATGCGTGAGTATTATAATAAAAGTATCTATGCTTCCGTGCCAAGGCTTCAGCCAGGCTGACATTGTTTATTCTCTTGTGATAACCATGTCACCTCATGGACGAAAAACAAACAACAACATTTGCACAATGTGTGGTTAGGCCTTGTACTAAATGTTCAAGATGTCGTGAAAGTGTACTTACGAAGTGGAATTTGTAAGCAATGTGGATTCAGTGAAATTTATCGTGCATTGTGACACAAGCAAATGTGTGTCAAAAGTAATTTTGTAGAAAGAAGGCAACTTAAGAGATGTGTGCATGTAAAATGGCAGTCTTTCTTCCCGGGCCAAAGCAGCCATGTGAAAATATACCCTAAATTGAGATCCTTTGCAGCTGGGTAAGCTAGATGTGCCATGGTGCTATGGAGGTGAGACACATAAAATGGCCATGCAAAATGGATTTTGTTAGCTAGGGAGAGAATTCTTACTTTACTGTTGCATTGTTCAGAATAGGAGAACATATTATGTGAAATTGAGATTTTTGCTGAAGGTGTACAATCTTTACATCACAGGCAGTACATCAGGAGTCATTTCATCGCAGACAGTACATTTGAGCAAGTAAATTGGAGATAGGTTTTGCTACATTTACTTTGGGAGTAACTACATAGTATGGCATATTACTACAGAGGAAAGTACTAGTAGGAATTATCAATCAATCAATCAATCAGAAAATTGCAAGCGCCCTACTCACACGTGAGGGTCTCAAGGCGCAGGGGGGATGTCCGCAAATCTATGTCGCCGAAGAGCCAGGTCTTGAGGGTGTTCCTGAAGGTGTTCAGGGAGGGGACGTGTCTGATGTCTGCCGGTAGCTCATTTCAGGTCTTGGCTTGAATGTGAGAGAAGGATATTCCGCCTGCTCTGGCTCTGTGGATGTGCAGGGTTTTGGCCAGTGCGAGGTTGGAAGATCGTAGGTTTCTTTTGGGTACGTGGAAGTTTATTCTGTCATTGAATTATTTGGGTCCGATGTTGTGTGGGCATTTGTAGGCGCGAGTGAGGATTTTGAAAGTGACTATTTTCTCCATGGGGAGCCAGTGGAGACGCCCTAGGTGTTTGCTGATGTGTTTGTGTCGGGGGATGCCGAGGACAAGTTTGGCGGCGGTGATCTGTATTGTCTGGAGTTTGCTGAGTAGGGACTTGTTTATGCCGGCGTAGAGTGCGTGTCCATAGTGTAGTCTGCTGGTGATGAGTGCGTGGGTGACTGTCTTCCTTGACTCAGGGAGGATCCACTAGAAGGTCTTGTGGAGGATGAAGAGGTTGTTGAAGTAACTAGAGGTGACGGTGTTGACTTGTCAGTTCATGGTGGGTGATGAGTCAACTCCGATGCCGAGGTTCTTGGCATGGTCTGAGGGGGTAAGTGGGCTTCCCGAGGGCAGTTGGCCACCAGGTGCTGACGAACTGGGTTTTCAAGTACCCAGCGGCGCCAGGGACACGCCCAAAGTCCCCTGGGTTCCCTTGCCTTGGTATACAGAGACACGGAATACTTCTAGGTGGCGTCAGAGATCAAATTTATTAGCTGCAGCTAGTAGCAGAAATCCCAGTAATACAGCACAGTGTACAACTCAAGAAACTGCTCAATTTTACTAAGGCGAGACATCCCTATTTATACACAAAAAGGTACATTTAAAATGCACGCCCCTGCACCAAAATTCAACCAATAGAAAATACATGACATCACACAGCATCATACAGTAAAGCTCATTTTACAGTGTCCCAACCCACAAGTTAATATTTAGGAATATCTAAATAATAATCTGGAAGGGCCGAACAAACCCTTAATTGAAAGCGTAACCCAAGAAATGAAGAAACAGTAAAGAAAAGTAGTTTCAGATAAATGTGCAAGATAACAGAAACGTAAAGAAACTTAAAAGTTAACAAATGTCTTGAATGGTGATTGAGAAAAGTGGATAACGATCTTGCAGGGAAATTGGCTTGGCAGTGTGGAAAAGTAAATTTTGCCATGTCGTATGTGCCTACGTGTTCCCCATGTTATGATATATGTGCATGATCGATATGCATGTATTCCCCTCTGATCAATTAAAGACGCAATTACAGTTGTGTCCATCTCTAGTATGCCAGTTTCCAGTCCTCGTGAAAACAACGAATATTAGGCCTATGTAAACCTACGTTGCCACATTTTACAGTGTGCACGTTAATTCAGTAAAAGTCCCCGTTTCTAGGCCTCAAAAGGGCCCGGACTCAGATTCAGCTCCTGTCTCCTGAACCCTCTCCGAGGAGCGATACAGCCCCCACCTGTATCCCTGACCCTTCACTTACTTCATGCCTCGCAGTGCCCGGCCCGGCCTGGCTCTGCCTCCCAGTCTGCCAAGAGTATGTTATGATTCTAGTTATCAGTCCAGCCCTCCTTCTCTGCATTCCTAAGCTACTGAATCACATCAATAGTTTCCGTCATGGTCTAGCCTTTATGTCTCCATGTAAGAGAAATACTGTATTAATATTCATAGAATATTCCTCGCACACACAATACATGTAGAATTATGAATGCACCAGTCTTAGTGTCTGTTAGCCTTTGCCCTGATAACTTTTGTATTCTATCAACATGTACTATAAACACCAGATACTAGATATGCCTAGGTACATGTCGCTCTGACCCTCCAGACTTTCGTCTCCTCTTCTAGTGCAGAAGTCATAGCCCCCAGTTCTCCTGGTAACACGTCATTGCCAGTTTGCGCGCACCACTAGGTTAGAGGTCCCAGCTGCTCAGGTAGCCCCCTCCATGTTTCCGCCCCTTTTTATGACATATTCTGTTACGTTTACATCACATGTCTATGTATACGCCCTGTACACACCTCTTGTTACACCCACTTTATGCCTTATCTTTCGCGACTGCTACAAACTCCGCCTACTGCTACGCCTACTGTATTGAACGCAATGTATTTTGTTTAACTATATATATTGTGCACTGTTATTAAAAGTTACCCCTTATGCTCCCAGATCCTGCCCCCGGCAGCTGCCATCCCATTCCTGTACAGGCTGTCCTGTTCCTGTCCTTTATGCTTATTAAAGCCTGTCAAACTTCAGCTACCTCGAATCTTGACTCTTATTTATTGAGCTACCCGTTTATTGATTATAGTCAAAAATAGATCCGGTAATTAATTATTTATTTACCACATAATGGCGCCCGAATAGGGACTTGCCCTTTCCCCACGCGCCGGAGAAGCCACGCAGGCCCCCTGATCCTCTGCAGCCGTGACGGAACCATACCGTGCACGTGCAGATATTTCTGCTTCAAGTATCCCTCAGGCCCACGGAGGAGACCGAGGTTGCGGTCCAGCGTCCAGACGAGGCGGTGGAGGAACGCAGCGAGTCCCGACCAGAGCCCAAGCCGAGAGTCCAAGGTCCGAGGTATCCGGAGGCCCACCTGTAACTGAAGTCCGAAGTTCGTCCGTCCGTCGTCGTAGCAGTCCAGTCCAGTCCGAGGCCTTCCGTTCTTGCTGCCCGGTGAGTACCGTTGCTGGGGTAGTATCTAGACAGGGTCAATTAATTTGTCTCTGGTCCGTGGGTTTGGGTACACAGATCCAACACGAAGTGTCCACCTAGGTGGATGCGGGTCCTGACGTGTCTCTTTATGAGACCGGTAAGTTTTCGTACTGTTTTAGCAGTACATCTAGTCAGTCCAGTCTGTTCTGTTCTCGAGAAATTCTTGTGTTCTGTTTTCAGTATTTCAGGAAATATTCTGTCCGAACTGTTATTTTAAATGTTAGTTCATGTGTTTTCAGTGTCGTGGTATGAGTGATTTGTTTCCTTAAAGTTATTATTGTGTTTATCGTGTATTGTATTGTGTTCAGACTCCAGCCTAGTTATGCCTCTGTTCTCGAAATTACGTCAGTTAAGAACTAGAAAAGGTCTGCTCGAAGAAGCAGTTCCTGTCCCGCCTAGGGACAGTCCAGGTCATTTTATGTATCATAAGCATGGCATAAGTGCCATATTATATCTAGACTTATGGGTCGAGTATACTAAAGATCTAGAAGAGAAATATAGATGGCCTGTATCAGGTACATGGGATGCCGAGTGCATCATGCGAGTAGAAGAAGCATTATGGAAAAAGAAAGCCAGACAGTCCCAGAAAGATGCCATCGAGTTATGGCGCAAAGAATCTCATAAAAGAACCGAAAAAGAAATCAGAAAGTCAGAATTAAGTAGGGAATCCTCAGAAAGAGCCCAAGAAAGGGAATTAATCGAAATAGGTGAACAAGTTAAAGCCGAACAGTCAGACAGACAGAGAAATGCCCTTATTAAGGGTATGTATCCTCTTCTTGCCGAGGGCTTGCCAAAAGCAACCCCGGAAGCACCATGTAATTTTCCGCCGCCATTAGTTCCGATTGAGCTACGTCACAAACAGACCGCAGCTGATATTTTTCTCTCGTCCTATTTGGACGACACAGTCCCAGAATATGCAAATCCTGCTCCGCCAGCTCCTGTAAATAATGTAATTCCTGTTCCTCCAGCCACCGGGGCACCTGTTACAGCACCTGTTACGGTACCCCCGGTCCAGCCCATAGTACAAGTTCCCGCTACATCGGTCACTCTGCCAGCACGAAGAGTATCAGTCGACGATTCTAGTTTAGGAGCCGCGGGGGGAGGTCCTCCTGGTACCCCGCCGCCACACAAACGTGTAACGTTAGTCGAGTTACATGAACGTGCGTTACAGCGTACGCCCAAACAGCAGTCCGTTGCAGATATCAAGCGAGCTCTTACCGAATGCCGTTATGATCCAGTCCCAGGCGATGATAATATGGTTATATATTCATTGCGTGTAAGACGAGTGACCGAGTATTTGGACACCCTACCGAATATGAAAGAAGATCTAGACAGAATATATCGTTTCATCCGTACAGGAGACGATCCAGAAAGTATTGGCGAAATCATGTCTCTAAGGAAAGCTGAGACTCAGCTCATGCTATTAAAGTTTCTAATTAATTGTTTAATAAGGGAACAAGATTATCCGACTAAAGATCCGACCGAAATGAAAGTCCTGACAAGGTGGAGTGATAATATAGCCGAGGGAAGACACAAGACACTAGGTAGTATAGAGAGTATGTACAAGAAAATTCGTAAGGAAATAATAAGGTTACACGAGAAACGCAAAGCAGTACAAGTAAGCGAGAAAGAAGACGACTCTTCTACTGAAGAGGTAGACGGCGAGAATCCTACCAGAATAGCGTATGTAGGTAAATCTAGATTTCCCGACCGACATTCACGCCTAGAACACAAGAAAGTCTTTCCTCCTCCAGCACCAGAACAAGGTTCTCTTGAGCAAGTATTTCAAGCTACCGATCACATTCTGAAATCACGAATCGGTTATAGTGAACTCAGTACTACGCATGAACAAGAACTAGCCCGATCAGCAGTCCGATGGACTACTGATTCTACCACTTTTCCAGACGAAATAGTGGCACAAATGTTTCTGAAACTGCCCCCAGCCGAGCAGCGACTGGTGGGTATGTATATGATCCAGCACCTCATTACACTGTATGAGGGACAACATTCTGATCCAGGTCCGTTACACGATGTTCTGAACGAGTTACTCCAATATAGATGGAGAGGTTTAGGTACCGATTTAATTAGTATCATTCTAGAACAGCGCCACAAATATAGAACGTTTCTGAATCCGCATTTTGTTCACGTCTCACCTCCAGAAAGTAAACCATTTTACATAGATAGACAGCATCCATTACGGGAAGTACACCCAGTTAAGACAGAGGGTGGTAAAATGCAACGAGTATTTGTTTACACCCCTATCACAAAGATGGAACTCTTAGAGATGAAGAAGTTAATTCCCTGTCATGATAAAGATCCAGCAGGGTTCCACCGTGAATTAAAAGACATGCTCCGTATGGGAGAATACACGTATCCAGATATCATTAAAATGCTAAAAGTCCTGTTGCCCGCAGGGGTATATGAAAAACTCAAGGAAAAAGAATGGCAGGTGGGAGAGAAAAAGATAGATTGGACAGCTCTAGAAGCTGAAGATAATATACGAGTACCAGGTACCGGTCTTGGGGATAAATGTAAAGCTTTGCCCGAACTGTTAATACAAGTCTTGCCAAGGTTACTAGCCACGAAAAAGGAAGATTGGGATGCAATCTCAGCATGCAAACAGAAACAAGATGAAGATACTAGTGATTTTTATTCTAGATTCGAGAAATGCTTTATTATTAACAGTGGTTTGAAAACAGGTAGCGAGTCATACCCTCATCTTTTTGTTACTAAACTAGTCGAGAATTCAAGTCCACAAGTTAAAAATCGAGTTTTGAAAGTCGAAAGTACCTGGCAAGCTAATACCCCGTCACAAATGCTTCAAATGCTCCAGTATCACCAGAATAGAATCAGGGAAGAGCAAGAACACGAAAGGAGACGTATGAAAGACACGAAAATGAAAGTACTAGTTGCACAATCTGTTCCACAAGACAGTCAGAAGAGGGGTCCGAATCAAGCCAGTCATCCTGCAGCTCCCGTTAAAGGGACATGCAATTATTGTAAACAGCCAGGTCATTTTATAAACGAGTGTGCAGTTCTGAAACACAACATAGCAACTGGTAAGACTAAAGAAAGACCACGTCCGCCTAGACAAGAACAAGTTTCACAGACTTCTCAGTCACCACAGAATGCACAACAGACAGTTCCAGCACCGCAGCCTATCGCTGCAACACAGCATGTTACACAGCAGATGTACCAGTATGCTCAGTCAGAGTATCCAGAGTATCAACAGTATTCATGAAACAGCCTAGAGAGGGAGGTAGGCTTGCCTCTCATCGAGATACCTGTAGATCAAGAGGGTCCCTATGTACACAGTCAAGTATTAGGGAAAGACAGAAAGTTTTTGATTGATACAGGGGCAAGTAGGACTACTATCAGTCATGACGAGGTTCCAGGGGCTCCGCTCTCAGGCTCTAGAAATGTTTCCCTTGGATTTTCAGGAAAGCCGATTGTTAACGAGATTTCAAAGCCAGTTTCTCTAGAAGTTGGTCCATTGTCCCGAACTACTGATTTGTTACTTACGAAGTCATGTCCAGAAAATTTGTTAGGCATTAAAACATTGAAAGAATTAGGTGCAGTGATATGCTGTTCCCCAGAAGGAATACGTTTGTTCTTAAGGGATTTTAAAGGTCATTATGTATTACGTGATTTTGATCCAAGACTATCAAATGTTCCACAGCATTTATGGGCGCAAGGTCCAACTGATGTAGGTTTTATGCAAATCACACCCCATCGTGTGACTCTCAAGCAAGGTATAGTCTTGCCACGAATCAGACGGTACAGATTGCCACCTGAGGCTGTAGCAGCCTTATCCAAAATTATTGACGAGCTTATTTCTCAAGGAGTGGTTGTAGAAACTGACTCTAATGTATGTAATTCTCCTATCATTCCAGTCATGAAACGTACTGATCCAAATGCACCTCCAGTATATCGATTAGTGATTGACCTTCGAGAACTTAATAAATGTATCATACCCCAGTATCCAGTAGTCCCAGATATTTCTTCCCTATTGACAGCCATTGATTCTGAAGCCACGTTCTTTACTGTAATTGATCTCAAGAACGCATTTTTCAGTGTCCCCATTCATCCAGACAGCCAGTACCTTTTTGGTTTTTGTTTAAATGGAAGGAGCTATAAGTTCACACGAGCTCCTCAAGGTTTCACAGAAAGTCCTAGTATTTACAGTCAAGCACTTAAAAGACAACTAGACAATATTCACATGCCAACTGACACTGCCCTGCTCCAGTATGTCGATGATCTACTGATCACAGCCCGTTCTGAACGTGACTGCGAGCGTGCGTCACTTACAGTCCTGTATTTTCTGGCCGAGCAGGGGCACAAGGTGTCCCCTTCCAAATTACAATTCTGTGTCCAGCAAGTGATCTACTTAGGCCACTTACTGTCCAAGTGGGGTAGGCAGTTGACACCAGACCGTATTCAGTTAATAGCGAGTCTTCCACAGCCCAAGACACAGAAGGAGGTACGAGCTTTTATTGGCCTCACTTCTTACTGCAGACAATGGATTCCTCAGTATGCATTTCTAGCTAAGCCACTGATACAGTTAACGACACAGGAGGCAGCCGTATCGACTGTCCTCCCTTGGACCCAGGAACATACACTTGTTTTTAATGAATTAAAGAAAGCCTTATGCCAAGCACCTGTTCTAGCTACACCGAACTACAATAAGCTTTTACACTTTTTGTCACAGAACGTGATGGTACTGCATTATCTGTTCTCACACAAGATCAAGCCGGACAGTACAAGCCCTGTGCTTATTTTTGGAGCACATTAGATCCAGTAGCCCAGGCTCTGCCTGCGTGCCTCAAGTCAGTTGCAGCCACAGCTCTAGCTATCAGACAAAGTGATTCCATAGTATTAGGACACTCCCTGACAGTACAAGTTCCACACTCCGTGGAAGTTCTTTTAAACCGAACACAGACTCAGCACTTGACAATTGCCCGTTTAACAGGTTATGAACTGACACTGTTCCAGCCACACATAGAAATCAGACGCTGCAACATTCTAAATCCTGCTACACTGTTACCGTTAGTTACTTCAAATCCTGCCACACATGACTGTGTGGAAGTAGTTAACACTATGACTAAGCCGAGACAAGACCTGACAGACATTGCATTACCTAATCCCGACCTCACACTTTATGTGGATGGTTCATGTATGAGAACAAGTACAGGAGAACTAGTAGCCGCGTATGCAGTGACTACTGAAACTGAAGTTATTGAAACACACCGTATTGACACCCTGTCTGCTCAAGCAGCAGAGCTAGTTACTCTGACCCAAGCCTGCATACGTGCCAAGAACCTGAAAGTAAACATATATACAGATTCACGTTACGCATTCGGAGTTGTACACGACTTCGGAGTGCTCTGGCAGGAGAGAGGTTTCATGACTTCTCATGGAACCAAGATTCAGCATGGTCTCCTCATTCAAGCTCTGTTAGATGCAATACATTTACCGACAGCTATCGCTATCATGAAGTGCAAGGCACACACGAAAGTCACTGACATTATTACCCAAGGTAATGATCTAGCAGATCGAACAGCCAAGCTTACAGCTCAGACACCAGACATTCCAGTTAACAAGACACAGACATCCACTCCAGAACAGACTACTTGTATGACAGTTAAGGACCCTACACAAGATGTCATAGACATACAGTTACATGCTACTCCCGAAGAAATCAAGAAATGGTCCGAACAAGGAGGGGTCCAGACAGATCAGGGATGGGTGACGAAGGGAAAAGCCACATGGTTTCTCCCCGACTCTATGGTTCACGTCATTATTAATACCGCACATAGTCCAGCACATCTAGGAGAAAAAGCTATGTTAGACAGTATCCAGAACCTTTGGTTCAACAAGCACTTACGAGCTGCAGCCAAGCAAAAAGTCCGTACTTGTATGATATGTTGCCAGTTCAATCCAGGTAAAAGTGTCCCGGTGGAACAAGGTGGATTCCAACCTCCTGACCACCCTTTTGAAGTCCTCCAGATGGATTACATTCAGATGGAGCGATGTCGAGGTTTCAAGTATGTCCTCGTAGTTGTATGCGCTTTGTCCAGGTGGACAGAAGCATATCCAGTTCCAGATTACACCGCCGCGACCACTGCCAGGCAGTTGGTTCGTGAATTCTTTCCCCGTTATGGACTCCCTAGGGTCGTGTATTCTGATAACGGCCAGCCATTCTCATCTGAGCTTATGAAACATGTTTCCCTTCTGTTAGGGTACCAGTGGAAGTTCCATTGTGTGCGCCATCCTGAAGCAGCCGGTCTCGTAGAGAGACATAATCAAACCCTGAAAATCCGTATTGCTAAGACATGTAAAGAGAAAGGTGTAGACTGGCTAGTTGCCTTGCCAGTTGCTTTATTCTTCATGAGGATGGTTGCACATTCCAGATCAGGTCTGTCCCCTTACGAGGTCGTATTCGGCCGCCCCCCAAATATGTGGGGTACACCTAGACCCCGCAGTATTACAGATGTTTCCAGTAATATGCTGACAGATTACCTAGCTTCCTTGATGTCTGCCCTACACTCTTGTCGTTCGCAGGTTGCCGCTGCATTCCCAGACAATACTGAAGTGAAACCGCATGAGGTCATTCCAGGCGACCTCGTGTTGGTCCGGAATTTTGATCGTTCAAGTCCGCTGGAGCCTCGCTGGAAGGAGCCGAGACTAGTCCTTTTGACCACCCGCACGGCCGTGAAGTTGGAGGGCAGGAAAGGATGGGTCCATCTGTCTCACGTCAAGAAGTTTCATGGACTCCGAGAAAAGACATTTGCCAAGAACATTTTTAAGGACTGCCAAAATCCTAAAGACTGCCCTATTCTCAAGGACTGTCCCGCTACTGACTTTGAAATCAAGCCCTCCCTGTTAGAGAAAACTCCGCAGCAGGAGTATAAGTTAAAACTCCGGTCTAGTAAAATAAGTCAGCCAGTTTAATTGTCTAAGTCCCTCTCGGGTGAAACGGTTAGACAGGTTCCTGACATGTATAAGATAGACCCCCATAGTGAGAGAGTTAGTCAAAACTCTATCCGATGTATCGTTTTTCTAAGTTTCTTATTGTTTCTAAGCCTGATGGTAACCTGCACAAGTTATGCATTGCATTTATGTTTTCCAAGTTCTCATGTAAATATGTTTTCTAATGCTACAGTAGAGCACACATTTAGTGATCTGCCTCCTCACGAACTATCCTATCGTCTTGCTATGCGCAATAATACATTCATTAGAATGTTACACTATTCACACCAGACCAGCAATGCCACTAATTGTTGGGTGTGTGGTCGACTCCCCCCTTTCCAGACACTGAAGGGAGTTCTGCCACTCTTTCCTTATCCGTTTTCACATAATGGTTCGTGTGGAGCATGGTCCACGTTAACGTCATCCTCCAATGATATGTCCCTTCTGAATCGAACATGTTTTCCAGACAAGCAAGGTCTCCCCCATAGAACAGGGTTAGATCTAGAAAATGAAGTTTATAATTTAGGTAATTATTCTTCGAATTTTATGGTCCTGAATGTTCAGTCTGATACTACTCCAGACTTGCCTGCTATTTCAGTACTACCAGTCAAAGGCGAATTATGTGTCAGAAAGAATGGTTCCGCACATGTAGGACATAGTGATTGTATTACTACTGTCGAGTATAGTGACAGTGGGAAATCTATTTTCAAAGCCTCACGTCATTCTTATTTTGTTTGTGGCCAGACCGCATATGTTCGTCTGCCCCTCGATTGGGATGGAACATGTTACATTGCCTTCCTACTGCCACCAGTTTTTCTAGCCCCATCTGATTATCATAGAAACACACATCTAGTACACGTCAGACATAGAAGGGAGATCGAGTCCCCAATTGTCGATCAAACTGAAACTGCTCTAGAACAATATCAAGACTTTAATAAAGGTTTCTTCTTCTTTATAGGCCCTGTCCAGAATAGTAAGTTAATACGTAGGTTAACCAGAACCCTTGAAGCAGTAGTGAATGAAACTACTTCTGCTCTAGGTAACTTAACTGAAGAGCAATCTGCTATGAGATTTGTCGTGCTCCAAAATCGTCTCGTTCTTGACGTCATACTGGCCGATAGAGGAGGAGCATGTAGAGTCATCGGATCTAGTTGCTGCATTTTCATTCCTAATAACGCGCCGTCTGTTTATTCAGCCATAACCAGACTTCATAAAATTGCCCATCAGTTACACCAGAATCCAGGCACCTGGACATGGTCCAGTTGGCTCTGGAGTATTATATCTGCCTGGGGATGGAAAGTATTGTCATTCCTAGGTATTGCAGTAATGATCATATTCAGTTGCTGCCTCTGTATACAATGTGGCCCTGCGATTTGTGACATGTGTGCTACCTCTTGTATTCCTAGTCCTAAATCCCGTTCCAAGACAATTCGAGACGAGCAAATGATGCTATATGAACAGATAGATGGTATCATGAATATTGATGTTTCTTGATGGAAACGTAGGGCACAAGGAGGGAATGTGGAAAAGTAAATTTTGCCATGTCGTATGTGCCTACGTGTTCCCCATGTTATGATATATGTGCATGATCGATATGCATGTATTCCCCTCTGATCAATTAAAGACGCAATTATAGTTGTGTCCATCTCTAGTATGCCAGTTTCCAGTCCTCGTGAAAACAACGAATATTAGGCCTATGTAAACCTACGTTGCCACATTTTACAGTGTGCACGTTAATTCAGTAAAAGTCCCCATTTCTAGGCCTCAAAAGGGCCCGGACTCAGATTCAGCTCCTGTCTCCTGAACCCTCTCCGAGGAGCGATACAGCCCCCACCTGTATCCCTGACCCTTCACTTACTTCATGCCTCGCAGTGCCCGGCCCGGCCTGGCTCTGCCTCCCAGTCTGCCAAGAATATGTTATGATTCTAGTTATCAGTCCAGCCCTCCTTCTCTGCATTCCTAAGCTACTGAATCACATCAATAGTTTCCGTCATGGTCTAGCCTTTATGTCTCCATGTAAGAGAAATACTGTATTAATATTCATAGAATATTCCTCGCACACACAATACATGTAGAATTATGCATGCACCAGTCTTAGTGTCTGTTAGCCTTTGCCCTGATAACTTTTGGATTCTATCAACATGTACTATAAACACCAGATACTAGATATGCCTAGGTACATGTCGCTCTGACCCTCCAGACTTTCGTCTCCTCTTCTAGTGCAGAAGTCATAGCCCCCAGTTCTCCTGGTAACACGTCATTGCCAGTTTGCGCGCACCACTAGGTTAGAGGTCCCAGCTGCTCAGGTAGCCCCCTCCATGTTTCCGCCCCTTTTTATGACATATTCTGTTACGTTTACATCACATGTCTATGTATACGCCCTGTACACACCTCTTGTTACACCCACTTTATGCCTTATCTTTCGCGACTGCTACAAACTCCGCCTACTGCTACGCCTACTGTATTGAACGCAATGTATTTTGTTTAACTATATATATTGTGCACTGTTATTAAAAGTTACCCCTTATGCTCCCAGATCCTGCCCCCGGCAGCTGCCATCCCATTCCTGTACAGGCTGTCCTGTTCCTGTCCTTTATGCTTATTAAAGCCTGTCAAACTTCAGCTACCTCGAATCTTGACTCTTATTTATTGAGCTACCCGTTTATTGATTATAGTCAAAAATAGATCCGGTAATTAATTATTTATTTACCACATTTTTCTAGGTGAAAGGCCAGCTTCTGAAATTAACTCCAGTGCACGAACAAAACCTTAGTTAATGTATATATGACCCAAAAAAAAGGTCAGACTGCTTTGCTCGCAGACTAACTTCTGAGGTCTAGTAAAAGGCAACACCAGATGGCAGTCACGACACATGGCAAAAACCCATGTTTAGAAAAGAAAGTCGTAAGGAAAGAAACAATTTAGATATTGTTTAGGATAAGATATGTGCAAGGAAACTAAAGGTTAACGAGGTCCTGAACAGTGATTGAAAAACTCAGACAACGATCAGCTAGTGAAACTGGTTTTTGCAAAAGGTCAGTTTCAGGTGAAAAGGGTTACTCTCTCTGCAGTTCATTCAGAGTCAGAAAAACCCAAGTTAATATATGCACGAACTCAGAAGGGCAGACCACTTGTTCCTTGGGCCTACTTCACAGGCCTACGTGAGGGCAAGACTAAAATGGAGTCAGGTTTGAGAATTACAGAATCACAGACCCTCCTTTTGCCATTACGTAGGCAATAATCTAAACTCATGTCAATCTGAATCTAGGTCTATATCTATTCTCATCAGGTCATCAAGGTGTTGCTGTAACATCATCTTATTAGTCTTCACTTCTCTCGGGACTGGTCTTCTCACACAGATTGTAGCACAAAGACTACAAATGGCGGGACCACACTGGATGCAAAGGCAACAAGAGAAGAGAATAGCCAAAACCATACCAAGGAACGTCAAGATCTTCCATCCCCATGTGGACAGTAGTCCCCAAAACCATCCTGTCAATGACCAATCTCCTTCGTCTATGTGAATAGACTCAGAGATCTTGTGCAATCTAGAGATGGCCTGGTACACTGTCGGGGCATTATCTGGTATGTATATACAGCAACTCGATCCGATCAATTTGCATACTCCTCCTCGATCTGCAAGTATAATATCTAAAACCATACGGTTCTGCAAAGTCATAAGGCGGTCCGCTTGAAGCTCCGCTGTAATATTACTCAACGCTCCAGCTGTTTCGTTAATGGTAGCTTCAACTACGCGGACAAGCTGTCGAATATGCCTACTATTCATCATAGGACCCCAAAAGGGCAGGAAACCCTTAAAGAAGTCTCCTACTTCCTGTGCAGCAGTATCTCCCTGATCGAAGACACCTCTACCATATCTTGTTCTATGATAGTCTGAGGAGGCAGTATATGTCGGGGGAAGCAGAAACGCCACATAACACGTTCCTGAAAAATCAGGTGGCAACCAAGTGTAGACTCTGTCGTGACAAACAAAGTATGTACCTTTAGCTGGCACAAACGGTGGAGAAGTTCTGGATGCATAAACGTAGGTGTGATCACAAACACTTTTACCTAACTGAGCTCTCGGATTCCGACCATTACCCTGTAAGCAAAATTGACCTCGATGTGGCACAATCCAAATAGGAGGAGACCTTTTTCGTCTCTCCTTCTCTGTCAACTTAGCACTGTATCCAGTCACATTCCAACCAATGTAAGGCAGCACCTCATCCTTAGGGATAGCCTTGTACGCATCAATATCTCTGATCATATCGGCTATTCCCTTTATCAAGGCACTATTGCTCGGATTGTCTTTCATGGAACGTAAAGGATATACCTCATTGGCTTAGATGAACATAGTCTGGAAAGCCCATGCAGAACCATTAAAACTAAAGGGCAAAACCAAATATGGCATGCCTCTATCTGTTGTATGAGGCATAAGACCACACACCCAACAATTAGTGGTATTGACTACTAACTGATGCTGATGCAACAGCTGAATAAACGAATTGTTGACAAACTCTGATCTCCTTATCTGTTCGTGTTCAGGCAAAGTATGAATATGGTGCGAAGAAGCAGTAGTAAAGGAAAGCATAGGTTGAGAAGTTGGTGCAGACGTCAATTGTGTAGAAGGAACAAACCAGAATATAGTAGCTAATAGAATACATAAAAGTATTAAAATAGATAAAGCTATACCACACTTGGAGAACAACATTCTATAATATCGGTTTTTCATCTCTTGCCTTTTATCGTCATTCCTCAATACAATCTTCATTTTCTAATGTTGCTCACGCAATCTTGACAGAGTACTTTAGCTGTGATTATTAGCAGGTCGTAGGGACACCGCAAGTCCTGCAGACCTATTGCCACTACTCAGGTCACAAACTGAACCATTGGTACTCCGACGTGACCCTGCAACTGGCAAATGGTAACCAATCAAAATTTTTACAGAAAACCATAATACAATTTCAGAAAAAGCAAGAGAGAAAGAAAAACAAAAGTCAAATGCAAAAAACTCGAAGAAATTGTCTCTTTTTGATCTCAGTGTGGAAAAAAAAATAATGTTCAAAGTCTCTTTATTTATTCCAAGATCGGAGGTTGTAACGTAATTTAGTCGGCACAGTTTGGTCCGTAAACAAAAGTTCAGGTTCGGTAGTGTCCAATCTCAAACGTGGAGGAACAGCTTCTTGCAACACATTGTCATTTTCCAGTTCAGATTGGGTCCATTCAAGCTGTGCGTCACTAAAAGGGACAAACCTAGGGACACGTTCTCCTTCAAAATCTCCCACACCCTCTCTAACCCAAGTGTCGTACGGCAAAGGCAGGGGTACGCGCTTCGCATGGGCAGCATGCACCCAATTCTTTTTTCCAAACACCTTAACAGCAGTCCGAGTCGCCAAAAGAATTTGGTGGGGACCAGTCCAACGAGGCTGTAGGTTCTTTGTACGTTGGAAGTTACGCACGAGCACCCATTGTCCTGGATTGAGGGTATGGCCTGGGTCCACAGATGCTGATGGGAGCTGGTTGTGGACCTGTTGATGAAGGACACGCAGTTTAATAGTCAAATCGTGCAAGTAGTCAATTAGCATAGGATGTTCGATGTCGCTATATTCCTTCGGTCTAGGGACACCCCAAACGTTGGCAGGATGCCCAAACACAATCTCATATGGGCTAAGTCCCACACGAGAATGCACTGTTGTCCTTGTCGACATAAGAGCCAACGGCAAAGCATCGGGCCATGTAAGGCCAGTGCTTGCTTGCACTTTCGCTAACTTAAGCTTCAATGTCCCATTATAACCCTCAACCAAACCCGCTGACTGTGGGTGATTCGCAGCATGAAATTTCTGCTTCATGCCCAAGCCCGCACACACTTTATTTATTATCTGACCCACAAACTCACTTCCATTGTCAGACCATACAATCCGTGGCATTCCATACCTAGGGAAAAATTATTTGAGCAAAACCTTGGCAGTAGACAAGGCAGTATTATCCTTTAGGTGGTAGGCCTCTATCCATCTGGAAAAGGCACAAACAACCACAAGGACATACTTCATGTTATTGCATCTTTCCATGTGTATATAATCTATTTCTAGAACCTCGAACGGATACGTTGGAGGAGCAAAATGACCTGCAGGAGTTGGAGTTCCCTTGCCAGGATTATGCATCAAACACACCATACAATTCTTGACCAGATTCTCTGCACATTTGGGAATTCCACTATTCTGCCATACCGGAGCCAACAACTTGCATATCCCTTTTGAACTAATGTGAGCCAATCCATGAGCCATCGTAACAACTGGAAGCACATACGTATCTGGTAACAACCATCGCTGGTGTTCTGACAACTCAACCCAACAACCTGTCAAATCCAACATACCCGTAGTTTCTCTCCAAACACTCACTTCTTTCTCAGTCGCTTCAGCCTGAATCGTTTTCACACTTTCTATTGTGTCTTCACACATTCCACCAGCCATAACCCAATTAGCTGGGCCTGCAACATACATACGGCTCAACATGTCTTTCGCCGTTTCCTTCGCAACTTCATCCGCAAACGCATTCCCTCGACCAACATCGTCCACAACTTTCTTATGCGCACTACACTTCACAATTGCAATCTGCTTTGGGAGAGTGAGAGATTCCAAAAGTTCATTCCCCAACTGACCATGCTGTATTTTTGTCCCATGCGAAGTAAGGAACCCACGCTCTCTCCACAAACGCCCAAAACTATGGGCAACTCCAAACGCATACTGACTATCGGTGTAAACATTCACTTGCTTTCTTTCTGACAACACACACGCTCTAGTCAGTGCAATCAACTCTGCTGCTTGCTCAGAATTCTGTAGTATGCGTGCTGTCTCAACAACTGTATGTAAAGTTGTAATAGCATACGCTGCAGTCGTTTCACCATTCGGAAGCTTAAAACACGAACCATCTACCCATAGGGTGCCTTCAACATCCGTAAGGGGAGTATCCCTCAGGTCAACTCTAGCTTTCGTTTCTTCCTCTGTACGAAGAAAACAATCATGCTGTTCCTGAGGATCCGTCTCTGTAGAGATCGGTAACAATGTAGCTGGATTCAGCACATTACATCGTTTAATGTGAACATGACTAGCCAACAATGTCAACTCGTAACCTGACAGACGTGCACTAGTAAGGTGCTGTGTCTTAGTCCTGTTCAATAAGGTATCCACTGCATGTGGGACCATCACAATCAACGTATTGTCCAATACCAAACCAGCAGACTGTCGAATAGAAACAGCCGCTGCAGCTGTAGCTCTCGGACAACTCGGCAACGCCTTAGCAACTGGGTCTAACGTTGCTGAAAAATACGCGCATGGACGCTGCTTGTCCCCAAATGGTTGTGTCAACACTGACAACGCACAACCTTCTCTCTCGTGCACGTACAACGTGAAAGGCTTACTATAGTCTGGAGTACCCTACACAGGAGCCGAACACAATGCATCGCGTAGTTCAGAAAAACTTTTCTGACATTCGTCAGACCAAGGAAGAGGATGCGGAGTATCTTTCAGAGTCAATGCCAACAGAGGTTTCGCTAGCAAGGAAAAATTGGGGATCCACTGTCTACAATATGATGTAATACCTAAAAAGGCACGCACTTCTCTCTGTGTGGATGGTACATTCATTTGCGCAATCATTTGAATTCGTTCTGGGGTCAATCTCCTTCCCTCCTTCGACAAGAGATGACCTAAGTAGGTCACTTCTTGGCGACAATATTGCAACTTTGAAGGTGACACTTTATGATGAAGGTCAGACAAATACCGCAACAAAGAAAGAGTAGCCTCTTTACAAATCTTTTCCTCACCCGCAGTAATCAACAAATCATCGACGTACTGAATAAGAGTAGCACCAACAGGTAACACAAAACCGTCAAGCTGAGTTTTCAACGCTTGACTATAGATGGAGGGACTTTCACAATAACCTTGGGGAGCTCTCTTAAACCGGAAGCTTCGGCCTCCTAATGAGAAGCCAAAAATATCCCTGCTCTCCTCAGCAATAGGAATACTGAAGAAAGCATTCTTCAAATCGATGACAGAAAACCAAGCTGCCGAAGCAGGAATCAAAGTCAACAAAGCAGTGATATCAGGTACCACAGGAAACTGTGGCACGACTATCTTGTTTACCTCTCGAAGGTCGATCACAAACCGGTACACAGGTGGCTGAGAAGCATCAGTACGTTTAAGAACAGGCAAAACAGGACTGTTACACACATTACCTCTCCTTTCCTCAACTACACCCTTCTCAACCAGATCATAGACAATCGCTAAAAGAGCTCGCTCACCATCGCTCGAAATCTTTTATTGGGGAATACGAGGTAGCCTAGAATTCGACTTAAGAGTAACAACATACGGAGGAATCTGCAAAAGACCAACATCATTTGGACCAGAAGCCCAAAGTGTATCAGGAAGCGAACACAATTCCAGTGGCAAACAATCCTTAGACAAATACATTGGGGAAATCACTTTCTTACCAAGGGTAAGTTGTACTCCCGAAGGAGAACAATGCAATGTCACATACATTCTTTTCAGCAAGTCCAAACCCAACAGATTCTCACCACAACCAGTCGTTAAAATAAGTGGAGCTTCCAATTCACAAGGGCCAATGGTAAGGGACAAAGGACTAGAAACCGGATTACGAACTGGGGCGCCTGAAAATCCTACTGAAACATTGGTCAAGCCAGACAAAGGTGCGCCAGAAAGTTTAGAGTGCATAATAGAACTCTTCATCACACCAGTATCCAAAAGAAAAGGTTCTACCACACCTGATGTAATCACTTCAACATAAGGTCCACTCTGGTCTACTGGAACTGACACTACTCCCTCTCTTTGTCCTTGGCTGTCCTAGTTATCATTATAACCAGAACACTCACCTTCGACATAGTAATCCTCAACATAATACTGGGCAGACTGACCACTCGGAACATTCTGTCTGTCAAAATAATTCGCAGAATTCTGTAGGAAAGAGGAACGCTCATTCTGAGGGATCACACCACGTCCCCTACCCCTAGGAGCTTGCTGAAAACTACCACGACCTCTCTGACCAGATACACCATTCGCACACTGTAACAAAGCTGGGCAACTATTCTGCAATAAGCACACTGATTAGGGCCAGGAAAGAATCGCTGAACATAAGGCTCAGGCTTCTGTAACAATCTATGAAATTGTGGAGGTTGCTGAAACTGAGGCTGATTCTGACGAGGCGGATAAGCTTGCTACAAAAGAACTTTTGTCTTTAACTCTTTCGTTTTCTTCTCCACTTTATCCTTCTCATCTTTATCTCTATTCTCGTAATATTGTGCAGTAGCCAATATCTGGGCCGACGAAGAGACAGCCCATGAACTCTCAGAGTCCTTTAACTTATTAGAAAGTTCGGGAAGCAAATTAAAGACAAATGTATCCACAAACAAGCTTTGACCACCCTCCGTACTCATATCTTGTTCACTATGATCAATAAACGTCTCTTCAAACCTAGTGAAGAAATCAGATACACTCTCGTCTTTCTTCTGCTTACATGCTGCTAACTTATCCCAATTCACTCGTAAAGCGGGCATCATCGTTTTCATCAGATTAATAATTCTACCTGGTAATTCTGAAACTAGAGGTTCAGGTTTAGCACCTCCCTCCTGTCTACCATCTGCAGCAACAATATTCGCCTTGGTATCACCTAATTCAGCAGCATGATTCTCATGACGAATCTTCACCCACAAGGGTTGAGGGACTACATTACCCATCAACATATCAATGTCAGCTAAATTCATAATACATGCTTCAACTGTCTGGGACAACTCCTTGTAATAACCAGCAGGATTCTTACGAGGGTCAGGTAAGGTCTGCTTAAGAGCCAAGACCTCTGCTCTCTTCCAAGGGACATGTACCCATATTTGCTGAAAATGCGGCAGAATAACTGGATTAGCATTTGGGTCCCCTTCCTTCCAAATTGGGGGAACTTCTCTCATTGGATACTGTCTCGCTTTTCTTCTAACAGAAGAATCAGGTTCATACAATGTCTGAGGCGGAAGGCTCGATCTAAAAGCCAGTATCGTCTCTACGGCATCTGTAAGATCAGATTCTACTATCATCCCTTTAGCAAAATCCGACTGAACATCAAGTAGTTCCTGCGGGATCAAACCCAAATCATTATCTTCCCATTCCTGACGCAAAAACATACACATCATATTAAAAACATACCTTTGCTTAGGCGGCTCCCACTGAAAGAAAACATCCATAACCGCTGGCAAACTATACCTTGAGGCATTTATAATCCATTTACGAGCCAACAAATCCAACACAGCCCATTCCTCAGAACCAGGAAGCTGACAACGACTCTGCTTACGCTCCGAAACAGGGGTCATATCCAGTGACCCAAACAATGGTGACAACAGATTAACAACAGTCTCGGTCATTCGTTTTCGAGCAGAAGGGGAAGAAGTAGACATAAGAACAGGAGAATAAGTATTCTGAGGCAAAGAAGGTGTAGCGACAAGAACAGTAGAAATTGAAGATGCAGAAGCAGAAGGCAAAGGAGTTTGAGGCAAAGCTGATAGCAAGGCTGGCGACCCTAGAATGGGTTGCGCAGGAGGAGGCAAAACCAACTGTGGAGTACCGGGTGGCTGAACAACAGCAGGAGGTTGAACAACAAAGGGTGGAACAACCGGGGGTAATAGAGGCGCAGTAGCACCCTGCACATAGGGAGGAGGCAATCTCAGTAAATGAGAGATCAAAGGATCTTTTTCAGGGTCTTCCATCACTTTCGGAGGAGAAGACGGCAAGGCCGGATAACATTTATCTATGGCCATGCAACGCTGTCTATCTAAAACTTCACTTGCACGCTCTTCTCCATCTTCCTTAAACTGTCTAGCAGCTTGTAGTACTGACATATTCTTATCTTTCCTATCTCTCTTTGCTTGTTTAATTTCTCTCTGTTTGGCTTCCTTACGCCAAAGGCGGAAAGAGTCAAACATTGCCGGCCGGGCTTTCTTCTTAAATAGCTTAACTTCTAGATTGTCTAAAATCTCTGCTTCAAAACTACCATGTGGGGGCCATTGCAAAACACCATCCTTTTTAGTGTAGTGGACCCATACTTCATTATAAGTAATAGGGCCCACTCCGTGTTTTGAATAGAGGTCATAAGTCGGAGTTCCAACCGGAGGTATCGGACATGAATCCTCCAATCGGGAATCCCTGTTACTACCACAAATAAACCAATTACCAAATTTACCAAGACCAGGCATCTTGCTCACTAGTCTGGTTTCAAACTTCAAAGGGAATCAAAAAATGATACACTCATAAATATACAAGCCCTTCGGCTTTGGGTACTGCAGCAACCAAATCAAAACCAAGGAACCAAAAAAAGTTGTGGGAGCGACCCACTTATACTTAACCAAATATCTGTCACGCCACCAGAAGACCGTCTATCGTCTCGCTTTACAAACATCAATCGGAGGGTCCAAGACAAAGTGACATTCAGGGCAGCAGTCCTCCGTAGCCGTTGGAAAGCGGGAAGCCTCGCAGAAAAGACCTTTGGTCCACGTCGACATGCAGGGGTCAATGAAGTGGGGACCCTCCTCCAGAATTTCCTCACGTGGCTCCTCGCAATCTTCGGGCTTGGACCGGTACCACTGAAGTCGCCCCGCGTTGGGCGCCAACTGAAGAACTGGGTTTTCAAGTACCCAGCGGCGCCAGGGACACGCCCAAAGTCCCATGGGTTCCCTTGCCTTGGTATACAGAGACACGGAATACTTCTAGGTGGCGTCAGAGATCAAATTTATTAGCTGCAGCTAGTAGCAGAAATCCCAGTAATACAGCACGGTGTACAACTCAAGAAACTGCTCAATTTTACTAAGGTGAGACATTCCTATTTATACACAAAAAGGTACATTTAAAATGCACGCCCCTGCACCAAAATTCAACCAATAGAAAATACATGACATCACACAGCATCATACAGTAAAGCTCATTTTACAGTGTCCCAACCCACAAGTTAATATTTAGGCATATCTAAATAATAATCTGGAAGGGCCGAACAAACCCTTAATTGAAAGCGTAACCCAAGAAAGGAAGAAACAGTAAAGACAAGTAGTTTCAGATAATGTGCAAGATAACAGAAACGTAAAGAAACTTAAAAGTTAACAAATGTCTTGAATGGTGATTGGGAAAAGTGGATAACGATCTTGCAGGGAAATTGGCTTGGCAGGGTCAATTCTAGGTGAAAGGCCAGCTTCTGAAATTAACTCCAGTGCACGAACAAAACCTTAGTTAATGTATATATGACCCAAAAAAAGGTCAGACTGCTTTGCTCGCAGACTAACTTCTGAGGCCTAGTAAAAGGCAACACCAGATGGCAGTCACGACACATGGCAAAAACCCATGTTTAGAAAAGAAAGTCGTAAGGAAAGAAACAATTTAGATATTGTTTAGGATAAGATATGTGCAAGGAAACTAAAGGTTAACGAGGTCCTGAACAGTGATTGAAAAACTCAGACAATGATCAGAGCTAGTGAAACTGGTTTTTGCAAAAGGTCAGTTTCAGGTGAAAAGGGTTACTCTCTCTGCAGTTCATTCAGAATCAGAAAAACCCAAGTTAATATATGCACGAACTCAGAAGGGCAGACCACTTGTTCCTTGGGCCTACTTCACAGGCCTACGTGAGGGCAAGACTAAAATGGAGTCAGGTTTGAGAATTACAGAACCACAGATGTCCCATGCAGAAGGGGTGGTACTGAGGACGAGGACGTCTGTCTTCTCGGCATTGATCTTCAGGTAGTTGTTGGTCATCCAGACTGCAACGTCTTGCATTCCTTTCTGGAAGTTGAGTTTGGCAGTGGTGGGGTCTTTGGTGAGGGAGAGGATGAGCTGGGTGTTGTTGGTGTAGGACACAATGTTGAGGCTGTGTTGTTGGACGATGGCTGCGAGGGGGGCCATGCAGATGTTGAAGAGGGTGGGGCTCAGTGATAAACCCTGTGGAACTCTGCAGGTGATTTTCATGGGGTCGGAGAGGAAGGGTGGGAGTCTGATCCTTTGGCTTCTTCCGGTGAGGAATGAACGGATCCAGTCCAGGACTGTTCCTTGTATGCCTGCCTTGTGTAGTCTGGCGACTAGTGTGCCGTGGGAGACGGTGTCCAAGGCCACTGATAGGTCGAGTAGGATGAGGGCTGTGGAGTGGCCTTGGTCCAGGAGGGTGCGAATGTTGTCTGCGGTGGTGAGTAGTGCGGTCTCTGTGCTGTGATTGTTTCGGAATCCGGATTGGGACGGGTTGAGGATGGCTTACTCTTCAATGAATCGTTTCAGTTTCCTGTTGACTGTTTTCTCGGCAACTTTGGCTGCGAAAGGGAGGAGCGAGATGGGCCGATAGTTCTTGAGGTCGGTGGGGTCAGCTGTGCATATATATATATATATATATATATATATATATATACAATCTACTGACAGTCACCAGTAGTTAGTTAGTTATAGTTAGGACATAGTTTCCATAGAAAAAGCCTTTTTGTTGTGCCAATTACTTTGGCTTTGTTTGATGAATCGTCATGAAATTTTGAAACTAGCATGACAGTTGGTTCAACTCGTGCTTTGAAGGTTTTGAGGTGATTCGTCAAGTGGGGGCTAAGAAAAAGGGGGAGCCAAAACACATTTTCCCCATACACTTTTCCATAGTGATTTTAATTACGACTACAGCCCAAACCGCTGGAGAGAATTGCACCAAATTTGGCAGGGAGGTAGCTTCTGGTCCACAAAGCAACAGTTTTGTGAATTGTTGTACATCCATTGAGTCATTTCTGAGATATTACTGAAGATCCAAATTTGTATAGATGGGGACACGGAGGCTTCACTAACCCTCCCAATCTTGTGCTGAGATCTGATTGGCTGCCAACACTTCAACCAGGAAGTGTTGGCTGCCATCTTGGGACTCGGCTTCAGCTGAGTCCCACAAAAAACATTTTTAAAAAAGAAAAGGGGGAAGGGTAGGAATGTCATGGCGACAGGGCCAAAAAACAAAAATATTTGTGGCAAATCTGTGGCAAAAGTGAAAAATAAAACCGATGCGGGCTTCCACGCTTGTTTTGAATACAGTCCCTGTGTGGGCCAGGTCCTGGGGGCATTTCTTTTTTTTTTTAAAGAGGGCGGCACCCTCCTGAGGCCTGCCGCTGCACCATGCAGTGTGTTCAACCAAATCTTGTAATTTGAAATAATATAAGTGTTGTTATTAATGCAGTGATTTCACGTGCCATAACTGCTGTAATGTGCAAAGATAAAGGTAGTGCATGGAGAAGGGTTTAGGTATAGTTAATGTAGTGTGGGGAGTGAGGTAAGCAGACTGTGTACCGAGGTGCGAAAGTTATCTGAATTTTAAGGTGGTGCGTAAGGCTAAAAGTGAGTTATAAGTATGACATATAACTTTTTAAGTGTTGCTTAAATGATTAATTAAATATATAACTATAACAGTAGAATTTCTAATGTTTGTGTAGTTTAAGTTGGACTTGTATACCCAACATGAAGAAAGTTTTACTAACTATATCTTATCTTTTACCTTTGTTTTTTGTGTGAATTTTTAATGGTTTTTCTAATCATAGTAACAGAAATGTAATATTGGTACAGTTTACTGGTGTGGAGTGGAGTGTTATTAAGCGGAGTGAAGTAGAATATAGTTGAAGATAATGTTGTAAAGTGTACTGTGGTACAGTATATTTTGGGGTGAGCAGTCAAAATATAGTTTTTTTTATCGACATACAGTCTTATCGAAGTTAATAATATCAAAGTACATAATATCGTTAGCAAAAAGTTTGTTTTGAATAAGACCGATATTTATATTAGTGTTATGTATTTTAGTATGTATTTTATATGTATGTTTAACATTTTTTGTAATGTAATTTTTTTTAAAATATATGTATTAAATGTTTATAAATTAGTATTTTAAAAAAACTAAATTTAGCGTTTTAGTATCAGAGTGGGTTGTGGGTTTATAGGGGAATAGGGTGGGAAGTAATTTAATTGTAATTAATTAATTAATATGTTTTTATTTATTGTTATTGATTATTGATTTATTGTTAGCTAATTATCAATTTGTAATTAATTTTCATTAATTGGTTAATTTATCAGCATATTAATTATAATTAATGCATTATTATTTTTAGTTATTAATGTTGTTAATTAATTTATTGTTATTTAATTATTAATTGGTAATACATTTTTATTAATTGATTAATTGATAATGAAATTAATTATGTTAATTTTTATGTGTAGCGCGTTGTGAGTTTATAGGGGAATACATACATTAATTTTTTTAATGTTTTGCTATTGGTAATTAATTTATTGTTAATGAATTATTAATTGGTAATTAATGCTTAAAATGGATTAATTTATCATTATATTAATTATAATTAATGTATTACTATTATTTATTTGTTTTCATTGTAAATTAATTTATTATCAATTGGTAATTCATTTTTATTAATTGATTAATTGATAATTAAATTAATTGTGTTTATTTTTATGTGTAGTGGGTTGTGTGTTTATGGGGGAATAGTATGGGAAGTAATTTAATTTTGTTTAGGTAAATATTAATTTAATTATTTTGTTATTTATTATTTACTTCTTAGTTAATTTAATTTGTAATGTTATTTATTTTTCAAAAATTACTTAATTAATAAGTATGTTATTTTAACCCCTACGCTATCCTATATTTTCAACACTGCTACATTCACTGGAGTTGGAATATTCATTTTAATCCCTACGCTATCCAACACTTTCCCTACTGTTGCACTCACTGGAGTGGGAATAGTAATTTTTACCCCTACACTGTCCAACACTTTCCCTACTGTTGCACTCACTGGAGTGGGAATAGTATTTTTACCTCTACGTTATCCAACACTTTCACTACTGTTGCACTCACTGGAGTGGGAATAATCATTTTAACCCCTATGCTATCCAACATTTTCTCTAGTGGAGCACTGTTTGGAGTTGGAATAGTAATTTTATCGCCTTCGCTGTGTAATATTTATTGTAATATTTTAGTTAATGTAGTATATAATTAATGTTAAAAAGAGAAAAAAAATCAAATTTCAAAAATTTGTTATAGATATTTATTTAATTGTTATTTATATTATTGTTTTATGTGTATAGATGTATTTATAATTGACATGATATTTAAAAAAATATGTTATTAAAGTAATTATTCAAAATTATTAGTAATTAAGTATATATATATATTATATATTACTAGCTTACCCGTCGCTCGTTGCTGCGATCTCCGAAAAAAGGAAATTCAAGGAAACTCGTTATGATAACATTCAATTTACATTGTGTCATTTTTATCGAAACTTATTCATTTTAATATGGAAAACATTTCAAAGTTTCGTTTTAATTCTATATATTTATTCGAATGCTTGTGGATACACAATTTTTTGTTTTTCCGTCTGGTGCGTACATCAGTATTCGAAAGATTATGAGGGCCCTGGGGGGCCAATATTTAAAAAATGTTTATGCCTGAAACCTTTGCGGGAGTGTACTCAACAACTTCCTGATGACCGTCCTGAGCTTCTCAGAAACGGTCGTTCCCCAGGCTGCTCCCTGCTTCCACCTGGTATCGTAGCGCTCTGATTGCCACGCATTGGACGCATTGCTCGCACTGCAAGAATTTGTTTGTCATCGTAGCGCTTATTGCCAGACTTGCTCGCACTGCTTTATATTAAGTGATCGTAGCGCTTCACCATTAGACCGTGCTTTGCTATTTACTGTGCCATTGTTATTTACTGTGACACTCGCTTTGCCTGCTCTGATAATTGTTGCCTGACTGTGCTGCCCAGTTCATAGCGCTTAATTAACTAAGGTCGTGCCCCAATCTCGTCCTGTTTCGCTTTTGGCTTGCTGCCATTTTGTTGTTTGTTGTTGTGCCTCCCAGCCCGGCTCTCCACCCCGCTCCCGCCTCCCAGCTGCTTCTCCCTCCCACAGAGAGTGTAAGCTCTACTCGTCCTGCAATAGCGCTTTGACCGTCCTGAGCTTCTCAGAAGCGGTCGCTCCCCTCGCTGCTCCCTGCTTCCACCTGGTATCGTAGCGCTCTGATTGCCACGCATTGGACGCATTGCTCGCACTGCTAGAATTTGTTTGTCATCGTAGCGCTTATTGCCAGACTTGCTCGCACTGCTGAAATTAAGTGATCGTAGCGCTTCACCATTAGACCGTGCTTTGCTATTTACTGTGCCATTGTTATTTACTGTGCCACTCGCTTTGCCTGCTCTGATAATTGTTGCCTGACTGTGCTGCCCAGTTCATAGCGCTTAATTAACTAAGGTCGTGCCCCAATCTCGTCCTGTTTCGCTTTTGGCTTGCTGCCATTTTGTTGTTTGTTGTTGTGCCTCCCAGCCCGGCTCTCCACCCCGCTCCCGCCTCCCAGCTGCTCCTCCCTCCCACAGAGAGTGTAAGCTCTACCCGTCCTGCAATAGCGCTGTGACCGTACTGATCTTCTCAGAAGCGGTCGCTCCCCTCGCTGCTCCCTGCTTCCACCTGGTATCGTGGCGCTCTGATTGCCACGCATTGGACGCATTGCTCGCACTGCTAGAATTTGTTTGTCATCGTAGCGCTTATTGCCAGACTTGCTCGCACTGCTGAATATTAAGTGATCGTAGCGCTTCACCATTAGACCGTGCTTTGCTATTTACTGTGCCATTGTTATTTACTGTGCCACTCGCTTTGCCTGCTCTGATAATTGTTGCCTGACTGTGCTGCCCAGTTCATAGCGCTTAATTAACTAAGGTCGTGCCCCAATCTCGTCCTGTTTCGCTTTTGGCTTGCTGCCATTTTGTTGTTTGTTGTTGTGCCTCCCAGGCCGGCTCTCCACCCCGCTCCCGCCTCCCAGCTGCTCCTCCCTCGCCCCACCCCCCTCCACTAACCACTTATGACAGATGCTTTTGCGCGCAGCGGTCGCGGCCTATGCCGCCGAAGGTGCGCCAAAGGTAAGCCCGTCTACGCCCGTCCGCGCCTGGACCGCGCCCAGTGCCAGACCCCCTGGCCACCACAAAATCCACTCCGCCCGCATAACATACGACGCAGCAACCCTCTCAGCCCTTAACCCCGGCCGCCCACCAAACTGCTACCAAGCCGCCCCAGGACACACCCATGGACCCTTCACCTGTCACTCCTGCAAGCTGGACTGCATCAGGACCCACACCAAATCCAAAGACTCCAATCAGAGCTCCGACACTAACCACCTAAAGTGCATCCTGCTCAACACCCGCTCGGTCCACAGACACGCCATTGAACCCTGGAACCTACTCGATACTACATCGCCGGATGTCGCCTTCCTTACAGAAACCTGGATGAACGCCTCATCAGCACCCGACATCGCCACAGCCATCCCGGACGGCTACAAGATAATCCGCAAGGACCGCACCAACCAAACAGGAGGAGGCATCGCCATCGTCCATAAGAACACCATCCGCATCACGTCCAGTTCCGACGACTACCTCGCTACCGCCGAACACCTTCACTTCCAGATCCACACCGACCCCAAGACCACACTCAGAGGCACCCTCATCTACAGACCACCAGGACCCCGCACACAATTCAGCGATGACATCACTGACTTCATCAGCCCACACGCCCTTCCCTTCGAGGACTACATTCTACTGGGAGACCTCAACTACCACCTGGAAAAGAAAAACGACTGCAACACCACCACCCTTCTGGACAACCTGGACAACCTCGGACTCGAACAACTTGTCAACACTCCCACCCACTATGCCGGACACACGCTCGACCCAATCTTCACCTCCAGCAAGCACATCTCCTTCAATCACACCACAGCTCTCCACTGGACGGACCACAGCTGCGTTCACTTCAACTACAAAAAGACCACGACCCACAACCCCCCACAACCTATTCCCCGAAGAAACTGGAACAAAATTACTACCGACCAGCTCTTCACATCGCTTCACCAAAACCCTCCTGCCAAATCATCGGACCCAAACCAAGCAGCCACCAACCTCACACAATGGATCACCCACAGCGCCGATGAACTAGCACCCCTGAAAAACCATAAAATCAAGCAAGTTAACAAAAAAGCCCCCTGGTTCAACGATAACCTTAAGAAATCCAAGAAGTTATGTCGCACCCTCGAGAAAGCCTGGAGAAAAAAACCAACCACTGACAACCTGACCACCTTCAAGAACGCCACCCGCAAACACCACCAACTGATCCGATCCGCCAAGAAATCAACATTCAAGGATCGACTTGACAAGAATGCCCACAACAGCAAGGAACTATTCAACATCGTCAAAGAATTTACCAACCCCACCGCCGGCACCAACGACATCACTCCCTCCCAAGACCTCTGCGACTCCCTAGCCTCTTTCTTCTACAACAAAATCGCCGACATACATAACAGCTTTGAATACCAGTCCGGAGATCAGTCCACTCCACCCACCTCCGAACCAAAACACCCCTCTATCAACCTTTGCACCTGGAACCCAATCACCACTGAAGACACCATCCGCCTGATGAACTCCATCCACTCAGGATCGCCAACCGACCCATGTCCCCACCACATCTTCAACAAAGCAGACTCCATCATCGCACCCCATCTCCGAGACGTCATGAACTGCTCCCTCAACTCCGCTACCTTCCCGGAAAGCTGGAAACATGCCGAACTCAGCGCCCTTCTGAAGAAACCCACAGCAGACCCCACTGAACTTAAGAACCACCGCCCCATATCGCTCCTCCCATTCCCTGCCAAAGTTATTGAGAAAGCCGTCAACAGTCAGCTCGCCGCCTTCCTCGAATCCAACAAATCCCTCGACCCCTCACAGTCCGGCTTCCGAGCAAAACACAGCACCGAAACCGCCCTCATCGCAGCAACAGACGACATTCGAACTCTACTGGACAACGGAGAAACAGCTGCCCTCATCCTACTAGACCTCTCCGTTGCCTTCGACACAGTCTGTCAAAGCACCCTCATACAACGCCTCAGCAACGTCGGAATACAAGGAAAAGCATTGGACTGGATCATCACGTTCCTTGCCGGAAGAACCCAGAGAGTCCACCTCCCCCCTTTCAGATCAGAGGCCACCGAAGTCATCTGCGGCGTACCACAAGGATCATCACTCAGTCCTACCCTCTTCAACGTATACATGAGTCCCCTCGCATCCATCGCACGCCAACACAACCTCAACATCATCTCCTACGCAGACGACACCCAGCTGATCCTCTCCCTCACCAAAGACCCAAACACCGCCAAAACCAACTTACACGAAGGAATAAAAGAAGTAGCCGAATGGATGAAGAACAGCCGTCTAAAACTGAACTCGGACAAAACGGAAGTCCTCATCTTAGGATCATCCCCCTCCGCCTGGGACGACTCATGGTGGCCACCGGCCCTGGGAACCGCACCCATACCTACGGACCACGCACGTAACCTGGGCTTCATCCTGGACTCCTGCCTCTTGATGACCAAACAAGTCAACGCCGTCTCATCCTCATGCTTCAACATCCTACGCATGTTCAAAAAAATCTTCTGCTGGATCCCCACCGAAACAAGAAAAACGGTCACCCATGCACTGGTCACAAGCCGACTGGATTACGGAAACACCCTTTACGCTGGAACCACAGCCAAACTACAGAAAAAACTTCAACGCATCCAAAACGCCTCTGCTAGACTCATTCTGGACATCCCCCGTCAAGCTCACATTTCCGGTCACCTGAAAGACCTCCACTGGCTCCCCGTCAACAAGAGAATAACGTTCCGTCTCCTCACCCACGCACACAAAGCCCTCTACGACCTAGGACCCGAATGCCTCAACACGCGACTGTCCTTCTACACCCCCACCCGCCAACTACGATCAACCAATCAAGCCCTCGCCGCAATTCCGCGCATCCATAGATCCACCATGGGGGGAAGAACCTTCTCCTACTTAGCGGCCAAAACCTGGAATTCTCTCCCCACCCACCTCCGCCTTGTACAGAACCACCTCTCCTTCAGAAAGCAACTAAAAACTTGGATATTCGATAAGTAAAGTACCCCCCCTCCCCCAAGCGCCTTGAGACCCTATGGGTGAGTAGTGCGCTATAAAATGTCTGAACTTGAACTTGAACTTGAACTTGAACTTCCCAAAGTTTCCTGGCGATCGAATGAATGCTGTTTTAATTCTATTTATTTATTCGAGTGCTTGTGGATACACAATTTTTTGTTTTTCCGTCTTGTGCGTACATTAGTATTCGAAAGATTATGAGGGCCCTGGGGGGCCGATATTTAAAACATGTTCATGCCAGAAACCTTCGCGGGAGTGTACTCAACAACTTCCCAAAGCTTCATGGCGATCGGATGAATGGTGTAGTAATGCATAAAGGACAAACAGACATACAGACAGACATACATTCGTTTTTATATATAGATAGATATGTATATGTTTAATTTATTTTTACATTATATATTACTAATACTTTTTAAACATTTTAAAACATTTTTAACTGTGTTTTTTTTATTTATATGTATTATTTACTTTATTTTACATTCTTTCTTTAACAAAAAAAAATGATATTTTTAACAACGGTATTTTTGACATCGATATTTTTTTTCTCGATACTTTTGTACTTACCATACTGTAGGTAGGATGTTGATATTCTTGACTTCGATATTCTTGTGAATTTAGACAATCTTTGGGGGGAATAGTATGCCCTATGCAAAGTAGAAAGATGATTTCTGCGAAGCCAAGCCAGTTTCACTAAGTCCCAAAGAACATTGCAGGATGTTAACCATAATTCATGTAAATTAACAGATGGCAACAGGGAACCCCAAAGTTGATACGGGAGATGGAATTCACCGTCTATTTCCTCCAAGATTAAATTATAGAAGAAAGAAACCTCCTTTGGTCCTGATGTCTTATCCAGTAGAGAAGATTCCAAATAACTGCTGCCACCTATGGGCAAATGGACGCGTCTAGATGTCCGACCCGATAGTGCTCATGCCCAGCTTGAAATTTGTAAGTACTTCAGTCTAGAAAGATTGGGTCCCACTTTACTTACTAAATGTTCCCATGATAGCATAACCCCTTCTACAAACAGGTCGCCCCAGGTTGAGATGTTAGCATCTTTTAGTGGATATATCAATACATCGTTTGCCCAACCAAGAGAAACAGGGAGGTCCCATATGGGAGAACGATTTGAGTAATATCCTATTTTGGTGGCAACTCTAAGATTATACCAGGTTTTTGCTAGACCTGACAACACCTTCAATTTGATTTTTTTGAAAAATTTGGGGTCTCCAAACTTAAAAAGAAACCCCCTCTGCCCTATCCCTTCGCACTGAAGTAATGTTTTAAACATTAATCCGATGCCATGATCTGATAGAGTTTCTAAGAGCATTCGGGCATGCGACATCTGAAAAGCCCAGGCGTAGATCTGGAGGTCCGGGCCTGCCAATCCCCCCTTCTCCCTGCGCCGCTTAATTTCTTCCACGCTATTCTTACACTTTTCTTCTTCCAAACGAAAGAAGATATATCCGACTGCATCTTCGCTATTAGTGAGGTTTCAAAAAAATAGAGGGATACTATTAAAAATAAAAGTTAATTTAGGTAAAATAGTCATTTTCACTAGATTTGAGCGACCTAAAAGTGTCAAAGGGAGATGGTTCCAAGATCCCATTAACTTCCCACATTCCTTAGCTACTAAGTTAAAGTTTGTGGAAGCAATTAGGTTTATATCTTTAACAATTCTTATACCTAAGTACCTCATGCTGCTACAGAGTTGCACTGGAAGCCCTGTTGTTATACTATTCCATTCCATAACCTCGGTCTTGGAGGCGTTTACTTCATAACCGGAGATCTTACCAAATTCCAGTGCTAGCTTAATGGCAGATGGAAATGCGGAACTGATGTCTTTTGTAATTATCATGATATCGACAGGGTCAATTGGGCGTACTTGTCGGAGGCCTTGGGAAAGTTTGGAGTGGGTCGGTCCTTTCGCAGAGCAGTGGAGCTGTTGTACCATAGGCCATCAGCTTCTGTTATGGTAAATGGTGGGTTATCAGAACCTATTATAATAACCAGGGGAACTAGACAGGGTTGTCCCCTGTCACCACTCCTTTTCGACCTCTATATTGAGCCGTTTGCTCAAAAAATTCGAGATGAGAGCAGCATTATACCTTTTAAATATAGAGATTGGGAAAAGAAGGTGTCCCTATATGCGGACGACTTCGATATTCTTGTGTCAATATTTCTGTAGGTCGATTTTCTGTCTGTCGATATTCTGTCAGACATTCATATTTTGGTGTGCTGGAGTGGAATAAAGTGGAACTAGGTATACTGGTGCTGCGTACACTGGAATGGCATGCAGTTTGCCAATGTAAAGTGGATTAGCATACAGTGTAGTGGTGTACAATGAGGTTGGATGGTGACATATATTGCAATGGCATCTAGTGTAGTGGCGTACAGTGCAGTGGGATAGCATAGAGTGGAGGAGGGATTTCATCCTATAAATATTGTAGAGTGTATTCACATAGACTGCAAGGGCAATTAGTGGAGTGCTATAGAATGGAGTGCTGTACAGTGTAGTGGCAGATATTGATATATTGTGTACTAAAATAGCGTACAGTAGAGTGGTGTACAGTGAAGTATGGAACAATGGAGTGGCATAAACTAGAATTGCGTACACTGGAGTGTCGCACAGTATAGTGTTGTAAAGTCCAATTGCGTAAAGTGGAGGGGCGTATAATGGACTGCTGTACAGTGATGCAGAGCGGAATAGCGTACACTGCAATGGTGGACAGGGTAGTAGGATAGAGTGCAATAGCGTATACTGGAGTAGCCTAAACTGTAGTGCCATACAGTGGAGTAGCGTATAATGAAGTAGTGTTTACTGTAATAACATAGCTTTTAATGGCATTACATTTTTAGAAGTATATTGAAGTGTCATATAGTGGAGTAGCATACAGTAGAGTGTTGTATAATTTATTAGGATTCATTATTTCAGTGTAGAATCCATTGACGTAACCCTGAAGGGTCGTTTAGTGGAGCTGCGCAGAATGTGGTTTTGTTAAGTGAAATAGCATAAGGTGCATTGTGGTACACTGCTGTGGTGTATACTACATTTTAGTGAAATTGAGTGCCGTAGCGTGGAGTAGCGTACACTGGAATAGCGTACACTCCAGTAGTGTACCATAATGTGAGTAACAGTGGATAGCATATAGTGGAATAGCGTAAAGTGGTGTTGCATACAGTGGAATAGCATATGGTTACGGGCAGTACAGTGTAGCGTTGACCAGTAAACTGGCATACGCAAAAGTGTAATAGAATACAGTGCTAAGCAGCATATTAGCAAAGAGTATAGTGGTGTAGGCTGGAATGGCATACAGTGGAGTTGAGTGGAGAAGAGAGGATTAATGTACAGTGGATTAGAGTAGAATTTAATGGCATATACTGGAGTGTTGTAAAGTGGAGTGGCAAAAAGTCAACTCTGATACCATGCAGTGGCGTACAGTGAAGTGTGCAATTAAAATTAAAGATACAGCAAAAATATGTTAAAACATGTCAATCTTATATCAGCAAAATATTAATTTTATTATCTAAATGTTAATATTTTTTGGATGTGGAAATAGATATTGTAAGTGATTGTAAACATATTTGTTGTATGAACCGTAGTTACATATTGTACTATTGGGCAAAGTTCATAGTATACCGCAGTACATAGGGCTTGGATCTGGTGCTGTGATTGGTTGATGGCTGTGTTTACTAAAGGTAGAAATCAGCTATGCCGTTATTATGAAAAACCTGTGTTGTTTTACAGTCTGCGTTTGGCTGATTTGTCTTGTTAGGGTGTAAAATATATTTAATTATTACGTTTTATTATCATGAACAACCTATTACCACTTTCATGAAGTAGTAACAGGTTAACATTTTTGTACATATTTTTTACCTATGAATTAAAAAAAAAATTATGTCAGACGAACTTTGAACCATTTGAGGAATGTCCACACATTTTAGCAGACTTCTTCCCCTGGTTTAATTCAGGAAGGAGTACAAGTTTTGCAAGTGTAAAGAAAAATGATAGTCCCAAAGCATTTGTAAATCAAATATATTTAACATACACTTTTAAATGTTGTGTTGCACAAAAACTGGGGGATGTATTTTGTTTAAATTTGGGACAATTACATATTATGCTGTGCACGTGTTTATTTTGTGTAGTACAGGTAAGTACGTAAATAATTTTATAAGGTTTAATGTATTTAAAGATAATAAGATTTGTTATTGCAGGATTTTGTGAATTGTTGTGGGTGTTCGCGTTATTACCACAGTATATAGTTATCACAAGTCATTATCTGATTAGGTAATCATTGCCTTTGCAAAAGTTAAATGCCTAGACATGTTGTTTTAGGTAAAATAAAATGACATCACTGATGGCATCATCAAGTGAGTGTGAGAGTTTTCTAAAAGTTTCTGAGTGTTAAATATCTATACTAAGATTCTACAAAACTTAAATAAATATCGTTTTCATACTACCAAAGATTAGTACTATTTGTAACACCTATTATGTGAGTGGTTATGTGACTGTCTGCATCCATGTGTGCGTAGGTGTCTGGGATTTCTAAGAGTGTGTGAATGGTTGTATGAGTGAGTGAGTGAGTGGCTGTGTTAGTGGTAGTGTGAGAAGTTATATGGGTGAGTGAGTGACTGTGTGTGGTTCTGTGAGTAAGTAGGCATGTAAGAGGCTGTATAGGTGAGTGATGGGGTGTGGGAGTGGCTGTATTGGTGAGTGAGTGGGTGCATAAGTCATGAATGGATGCATGGGTGTGTAAGTGACTGTATGGGCGAGGAAGAGAATGTGAGAGTGGCTGTATGGGTGAGTATGTGCTTGTGTAAATGACTGTATAGGTGAGTGAGTATATGTGTTATTATCTATATGAGTAAGTGAGTTAGTGTGTGAGTAGCTGTATGGTTGAGTGAGTGGCTGCATGAGTGACTATATGGGTGAATGAGTAGGTGTGTGAGTAGCTGAATGGGTGACTGACTCAGTATCTGAGTTGCTGTAGGGGTATATGAGTGGGTGCGTTAGTGTCTGTATGCCTGTATGGTTGGATGTTTGATTGGCAGTATTGGTGAGTGAGTGGGTACATGAGTTGCTGTATGGGTGAATTAATAGTTATATGAGTGACTGTATGAGTGAGTGGATGTGTGAGTGGCTTTATGAACCAGTGAGTGAGTGTATGAGTACTTGTATGAGTCTGTGTATGAGCTTGTATAGGGGTGTGAATGGGCGTGTGAGTAGTTCCATGGATGATGTCATCAGTGATGTCATCAGTGATATCATTTGAGGTGTCATCAGTGATGTCACTGACCAATGCATGAGTGAAATAATATGTCAGGTCATAAGCAGTGCATTGCGCAGGTGTAAGTTATAGTTAGCTCAGTTAACTATAACTGCTGAATTCCAATGGTTTTGTATGAGTGAAATGCTACCCTAAATATAATGCCCCTGTAACCTTAGTTTCTTCAGTGAGTTTCTAAGTTTAAAAAAAATCTATTTTCTAACTATAACGTCTCTGAAACCTTTGCACTTTTCAATGAATATATATTTATGTGAAACATGTCTAATATTGTGTGAAATGTGCTTGCACCCTTTGATTACATATTCCTGGAAAGATTTAAAGTTTTTGGTTGAATTAAAGTGAATTTAAAATGTATGGGACGTGATGTAGTCGTTTATGTCTTTCTAGAGGCAAAAAATATTTAACCGGAGAATACCCTGATTTTATTCGAAATTGCTTCTCCTTGTTTGTTTTTTCAAATGATAAATTATCCTTTTCAGTTCTGTAAGAAAATGCTTAATTTTGCTTAATTATCCACAAAGTTGTGGACTGATGCTGCTGTTATCTTTACTCTAAGGGGCTGATTACAATCTCGTTAGGAAAGAATTCCTAACTAATCGGTTCCTGAATACCTATCAAACGACTCGACTGTGAGCTGCCCGAAGGACGGAAAACGTTGCAATGCATGTTAAATTCCACTGAGTCATTTGGAAGGCAATCCATCTCACCGATTCGCCCGGAAAGAAGCCCGATGTGAACGACTCGTTCGCAAACGCTGAAGAATAGTATTCTTTTTAGGAATCAGACTCTGTTCACCCCGCAAACAGATGCCGATGCATCCGATGCGGTTATTGAACCGTGTCTGTTAGTGTTACAAATAAGAAGTAAAAATTCACAAAAACCATATAAACAAGCATTGTCAAAGCCAAATTCAAATTAAAAAATTCAAAATATTAACCACACGCACCAATCCACCTATATTAAGAGCCAAACACATGACCGTGATCCTTTGCTCCAACAAAACTGCTGAGAAGTCACCAGACTTACCACACATCCCATGCTTTCTGCCTCATACACTCACACTTCACCCACCACACAATTTGCACAGATTTTAGCTTAAAATAATTCTTACAAACACACTCTTTCTCATATTCACACTCACCTTCACCTTCACACCCACCCTCACACTCACCTTCACCCTCACCATGACCTCCAGGAAGCAGCCAAAGTTCACTGAGAAGGAGTTGGAAGTGCTAGTAGATTAAATAGTCAGAGAAGAGCCACACTTATTTGGGAACCAAGTCCAACAGACCCCCCTGATTCAAAGCAATAGCATGTTGGACAGGATTGTCAACAAGGTGAATGCTCAGGCACCTGTCCTGCACACAATGGATGATATCAGGAACAGGTACTATGATGTGCGAAGGAGGGTCAAAAAACTGCTGGCCAGAGAACACGCCCAGAGCCAGTGGACTGGCGGTGGTCCTACTGCACCTCCCATGCACTTCACTTCCTGGGAGGAGAAGGTGTGTGCCATCCTTCCACCGGAGGGCGTCCATGGGCTCACAGGAGCACCAGAGTCTGGTGAGTCCACATTCCAATAACGTTACCAATTACACCTCCATAGACATCACTGTCAAAGATACAGTGATACAAATGACTGTTTTTAAACTTTTCAAAACACTAGAGTAAAGAAGCATGTGATGTGTATGCCACATTTGGCAGACAACATACCTGCAATGAAAATTAATATCTATACAATTCACAGCATATACATACTTCTTACAAACTCACAGCAATGCTTTGTGCTACAAACACCATTTACCAGCGTCAACCATCTTGCCAGCACATGTTTAATCACTCTCAGGAAAGCAGAGTCACCTGTGGTTGTATGGGATGCTGGGGAGGTGGGTGTGGGCACATGCCTGATGGGAGTTGTAGTCACAGAGAATACTCCTCTCCCAGCCCAGCATGCCCTCCTGAAACCATGCCTGCCTGACAGTGCGTGGGAAGATACTGGCAAGATGGATGACACTGCTGCATGGTGCATGGTGTTTGGAGCAGAAGGTCTTGATGGGAGTTGCAGTCAACAACAACAGACACCACTGTCAGACATCTTGAATGTACACTTCCCCTCATAGTCAGGACATCACTCTTCCTGGGGGCCTGGTTGGGCTACCTGGGAGGAAGAGTGTATGCACTGACTACATCTCCCATCAGGCACTCTCCCACTCTGCTCCAACAGCACAACTGGGACAATGCTGTCCCTGATGGTGATAAGAAATGTACTGACAAGATGGCTGACAGTGGGGACTGCTGTTTGGAGCACAAGGCCATGATGGGAATTGTGGTCAACTTAGACAACAGGCACCCCTGTCAGACATCTTGAGAGTACACTACCTCACATTGTCAGGACATCACTCTCTCTCTGGTGTGCCTTATGCACTGTGTGAGAAGGGGGGCGTACCTGATGGTAGTTGCAGTGAGAGTAAACACCCCTCCTCACACCCGTCACAAATAGCTCATCTGGGCCTATGGCTACCAAACAGTGTTGGCAAGTGTACTTGCAAGATGGCTGACACTGCTTCATGGTGTTAAACTTGAAGGCAAATACCATCATGGGCCTGTGCCACGAACACCAGGCCCCAGTTTCAGCCAACTTTACAGTACATTTCCTTTAACTCTCAGGAACTGCATAGTTTCAGGTGTGCTGTTTAGGCTGCCTGGCAAGGTGTGTGGAGGACAGGGAATGATGGGAGTTGAAGTACAAACACTCCTCCTCCCACCCAGTAGAAACAGCTTCCTAGGAACCAGGCTTACCTGAGAGAGAATGAAAATGTACTTAAAAAATGGCTGACACTATGGACTGGTGTCTGGACAAGTATGCCCTGCTTGGAGTTGTGGACAAATAGGCACCAGTCATCAGTGAGAGACATCTTGCAAGTACATTCCCACTCACAGTCAGAGAAGCTGAGTTACAGATAGGCTTTTGCTGCTGGGTGGAAAGGTGTGTGTGGGACAAGGCCTGATGGGAGTTGTAGCCGCTGCAAATACTCATCCTCCCAAGCAGCCCTGCTAACTCCTCTGTGCCTCTGCCTCCCTCACAGTGAGGGGAAGTGTACTGGCAAGGTGTCTGACACTGGTGACAGGTATTGAACTTGAAACCAACTCCTATCAAGGCCCTGTGCACCAAACACCATGCAATGTGCTACCAAGATGGCTGATACTGGGGACAGGTATCTGGAGCACAAGGCCATGATGGAATTTGTGTTCAACTCTGTCAACATGCACCAGTGTCCGACATCTTGATAGTACATTGCCACTCACTGTGAGGTAGGCATACTTCCAGGTGTGCTGCGTGGGCTGGATGGGAAGGTGTGTGGAGAACAGGGCCTAATGGGACATGAAATCAGTGCAAACACTACTCAGTCCAAACAGCACAACAAGACCATCTTGAACTATGCTTATCTGATAGTGAGTGGAAATGTACTGGCAAGATGGCTGACACCGTTGCATGGTGTTTGGGGGACAAGGCCTTGTTGGGATTTGGATTCAATTCACCACCATGCACCAGTGTCAGCTTCCTTGCTAGTACACTTCCCCTCACTTCACTACCAGTTAGCCATAGTCTCAGAGGGGTTAGCTGGGCTGGGTGGGAGGAGGAGTAGTTGTAATGCCTACAACTCACATCATGCTCTGTCCAACATACACCTTACCACCCAACACAAACAGCACAACAGGGACTAAGCTCACCCACAGTGTTTCAAAATGCATTAGCAGGATGCATGACATTGGATACCGGTCCACGTCTTGTCCTTAACTACCAACAGGGCCATGTGCTACAAACAACAGGCACCAGTGTCAGCCAGCTGGGTCAGTACATATCCACTCACGCCCAGGAAACCATAGTTCCAGATGTGCTATTGTGCACGCACGGTAGAAAGAGTGTGTGTAGTACAGGGCCTGATGGGAGATCTGACCATTGAAAACACTCCTCCTCCCACGCAGCCTTACAGGCTGTCTATGAAGCATGCTTTCCTGAGAGTGACTGGAAATGTAGCGACGAAATGCCTGAGAGTTGGGACTGGTGTGTGGACCACAGGGCCATGAGTGGAGTTGTAAAGTCAGACATCAGTGCCCAGTATCACGCATCCTGCAGGTACATTTGTACACTGTGAGGTAGGCATAAGTCTTGTTGGGCTGTTTGCGCAGGGCAGGAAGGTGTATGTCGGACAATGCCTGGTGGGAGATGGAGTCAGTGCAAACACTCCTCCTCCCACACAAACTTAGCAGCTCATCTGGACCTATGGCTACCTGACAGTGAGGCGATGTGTACTAGCAAAATGATTGACACTGGGGACTGATCTCTGAACCTCTCATAACTACCATATTGGCCTCTGGGCTACAAACACCAGCCACCAGTGACAAAATTCTTGCAAGTACACTTACCAAAATTGTCTGGACAACACTCTTCCAGGTGGCCTGTTAGGGCTGGACAGGAGGTGAGCATAGGTTTCACAATTACCGTACAAGCACACAAACCGCAGAGTATCAAAGTAAAAGCTGCATTTGAGAACTCATCTGACTATGGAGTCATTGTACAAAATACATGATCTGTGTAGGCACAGAGCTAAGCAGTCACACATTTTGCTACTCACAGCCATCCACATGTGTAGAATGAGATGAGAACAAGAAAGCATCTTCCTCACACCATTCTAAAAAAATATCTGGAAAGATTAGCAGACTGTGAGTTTGTAGGCAGCCAGACCAATGTGACTGCTAAAGACATGCCCTAAGCCCAGGACACATGCCAAAAAAAATACTTACATTGGGAGTGAAAGAGTACGTATATCACCCTGAAAGTAAAGATGTGGCTGGACCAAGAAGATTGCAGAAGTCCAGCTGGGCCTGTCAGCTCCATGAAAGAGGGGCAGGTACTGAACACTGACCCCCCACATGCTCCACACCCTACCAGTGGTCTTCTCTGACCTGGATGGGCAGTTAAAAGTCAGACAGCAGCAAGTAGGGGGTGAATATGTGCCCTGTCGCACACCTTTGTTAAACATGCATGTTACTGTACCGTAGCCTGCTGCCCCTTTTACAGGTTGTAAGGCAGCCAGGCCCACTGATCCGTTTTGTAAGATACATATTCACAAGAATGATTTGAGGCCCTGTTATGCCACTTTCATCAGGGAGATATGAGTCTGTCATGTTCCTGTAAGTGACAGTAGTGCCATGCTCATCTTATCACTAATATTAGCAACAACATGTCCATGGAGGGAACCTTCTAGAGTAATGCAATTGCCCAACATGTGGCAGCACATTTACTAATGTATGACCTGGTCTCAGTGTGGTTTACACAGATCTGTGAAGCATGTTGGTATTGGAGCCATGCTAGATATCCCTGCAGCAGGTGACATCAGTATTGAGGCCTTGGTGAGTGTTGCTTACTCATTGTGCCAATGTTAGGTCCCAGCCATGGTCCTCAGTGTTATAAAATGTATCCCATGAGCCAATTGCAGGTATGCTAACGCTGGTCATCTGTCAAACAGGCCTGTCACATTATTGTGTGGAAGATTCCATTCTCTCAATTCAAAAGAGTGAGTCTATATGTCTGACTCTGTAACAGGGACAACACATGCCATTCATTGTGAGACACAGGTGGTCACTGGTTGTTACAGGACTGAAAATACGAGGTACAATGTTAGATGCACATTCACAACAGTTGCCATGTGTGTACATGCTGTTTACTACACATACCTGGGGCTATGTAAACCCTGTGTATGACACATCACTGTAAGTCTGAGAGGTGTAAAATATGCATCATTTTGAAGTTAGTCAATAAAATGAGATGGGAAAGAAGAGCAACTAATCTGTGGGCCATACAAATGGGGACCTCTGCAGTCTAAACCGGAATGGTACACAGTTTTTCTGGACTCATGTAGAATAGAGGTTCAGTAAGGTTTCAGTACTGATAGTCTGTACAGAAAATGCACATAGATGGGCCAGTGTCATGGTGTTCCACCTGCAGCATTGTGAAGATTCAGTCATTGGACTTGGAAGTGTGTTGACCATTGTTCACATGTGAAAATGGTGAGCAGTGTTTGATGTGCACAACATTCCAATTCATCTTCATGGCACTGTGCATAGATGACACAAGACAGTGGCCCACGTGCCTCTCACCCTAGCTATGCCTACCACCTAGGTGAATACTCAAATAGAGTCAGATGTGTGACCCAACAGTAGAGAAGCTGAGTTACAGGACAAATGAGCACAAGCACTGTTATCTGTGTGACATGACTCATGCAATGAGTGTGCAAGCTTAAAGTTAGACAAGGATGTCATTTGATCTGTGACATTACAGCATATGGTTCCCAATTTGGTGACTAGGGATTGCAGAATGGTTACCATGTTTAAATTTAATTGTGTGAATCCTATTCCCATTATGAGCCTGAACTCCCCTACAGGAGAAGAGATAGGTATGTCATGACACAAGTCCATCAGGTGCAAAAGACAATAGATCACCTGCTACATAGTGAAGTAGTTAACATTGTGTGTGTAGCATTTGATGTTGATACATCCAATGTTGCAGATAACATCATGAGTGAGGAAGCAATGCTTAACTTGCAGACTGACATGTGTCATGAATGTAAATGTACAAAAGATGATAGCACTGGTCAAAATGATGTATGAACTGTGAGGTTCTGTGATGTTACCTGTGTCAAGTCCATACAGATGACTTATGTGATTCTCATGTATGATTGTTCACAGCATCAGCATTGGCCAGCGTTGGAGGCAGTGCCATGGATGTAGGGGGAGCTGTTCGCCAGTCTGGGTCCAGTGTGGAGTTGGACGTGGAGGGATCTATTGGGACGGATGGTGAGGGGAGCCACACTGAGGGCAGGTCTACAACAACATCGGCAGCATCAGGAGACCAGTCAACTATAGTGATGACTCCCTAGTGATAGAGGAGACAGGGGATGATTCCTCTATATCGGAGTCCATCACCACCACTACCATCTCCAACCTCCCAGCTGCTCCCAGGCACAGTGTCCTTGGCTGGTGACGTGGCAAGGGACCCGTCTCCTTTGCGCCAGGCACCTTATCCCGCTTTTTAAAATATTGCTACTGCGTAGTGAGAAAACAAGTACAGAGCTCAACATTTGTTTTTGACACACCTTGTTTTCTCACTACGCAGTAGCAATAGTTTTTTATAGCGGTCCTGAGGAAGGCCTTGGATTATCTAACATCCAGTTGGCTGAAACATGTTGACCCAGCTTTTCCAGCAGTTATTCTGTCAAAACTGCTTTTGCACTGTTTGTAGCTTGGATATCAGAAGATACCCATTAAAATATTTTCTCTTGTGGTATCCAATTTTTAATTGCACTTATCAATCAGTTAGTCATATATTCTTTATTTCGGCATAAGCCATAAAAGAAGCAGCAAAAATGAAAAAAAATTCCAGATATTTAAAAACGTTAAAACCCAAACATTTTATTATTTACAGAAGTAACAATAAATAGTTGGAAAATCATTCCATTTTTAAAATGTTTGTCCTTGCCCCCACATACGACACAAAAACCTAGAAACCACAAATACAATGTGCAAGTCTGTGTTCATTTTTTAAAGTCTGTAGACTTCCTTGCAGTGCCCAGAGCTCAAGTTCTTACACAGGTTAATGAGTTCTTTCTGACGTAATTTGCCATATCCTCGGCAAAAAAAGAGCACATGCAAGTCAGTCTCTTCCTTGGCTGGACAAGCAGGGCAGCCCAGGTCCTGCCCGGGTACCCACTGATTGGTGTATGCGTTGAGCGGGAGACAGCCATGGCTAAATTGTAAATAAAGTTTCCTGGCCAGGGTTGCATAAATAACGTCAAGCACAGACTCCAGCATATATGTACATTTCACATCTAGGATTATAGATGGCCTGGAACCAGCCCTGTGATTGAGATACAATTTGTTCATTTGAACATCCCAGTACCTCTTTATCAAGACCTTCCTAGTAATAGTTACACAGGCTGATCTGAGATTCTCCCACAAATCACAAAATCCTAGAGCAGTCAACCAGTTTTTAACATACCTAAGCCATGGAAACTTACTATTCCCCGAAATGCTAAGTATCTCCTCAAGCTCACTTCTATATACAGCAAGTTCAGGGGTGGCCCATATCCTTTGCCAAAAAAGAAGTGGACTACATCCTACAACCTGGGTGATTGGTCTTACTCCTAGGTCCATGCGAAGGGGAAACAGAGGGGTACTTATCGGGAGTCCTACTATCTGTCTGAGAAATTTATTTTCGGTGATCAGCATTAGATTTATATTTGAGTGGCCCCACATCTCAGCACCATACAGTATCGCACTTCTCACCTGTGTTTTGTAAATCTCTAAGACAGGGCTCATAGGTTTGTGATGGGTATCCCTGAAGACTTTGGCCAGACCTCCCCGAGATTTGGGTTAGTTTAAGATTTGCCTTTGTCACCCGGGTCCCCAGGACATTTTTTCATTTAGGGTGACCCCCAGGTACTCAAATTCGCTAGCCCTCTCTAGGGGTGAGCCATTCAGGTGGGGGCCGGGATAAAGCGACTTCTTGGGGTTGAAAACCATATATTTGGTTTTCTGTACGTTTATTTCCAACCCCCTATTCTTACAAAAGAGTGAAAATCCATCCATTATTCTCTGTAGCCCCATAGGGGACTTAGACAGGAGTAGCGTGTCATCAGCGAACATTGGCTCAGGGCATGTACCAGACCGTTGATGTAGATGCAAAAGAAGGTGGGGGCCAAACCGCATCCCTGTCTAACTCCCCTATTTACGGAGATTGGAGCGTAAAGATCCTCCCCTTTCCATACCTAATTTTGCCATAATTCCCTGTATGGAGCCAAATGATGATCTCTAGGAGATATGGGGGTATCCCAAATTCCCTCAACACTCTCCTTAACGTCTCCCTGGGAACCAGGTCGAAAGCTCTTCGCAGATCGACAAAGACCAGATAAAGGCTCCCCCCTTCGGATACTACTGATTTCCAATAAAGGAGCAGGAGCCTAAATATATGGTCCATAGTCGAAGTTTTAGTTTTAAACCCAGCCTGTAGATGGGACATTATATTATTATCATCCAGCCAGATCTGGACTCGATCAAGAATGATCCTTGCGAAGGCCTCTTGAGATGTATCTATTAGACTGTTGGGTCTGTAGTTAGAGGGTTGAAAAGGGCAACCCTTCTTAAATACTGGGATTACCTCAGCCCCCAGCCATGATTTAGGTAAATTCATCCCTTTTAGAATGGCATTAAATAACAGCCACAGGTAAGGGGCCCAAATTTTAGGCTCTTTGCTATATAACTCTCCGGGGACATTGTCAAGCCCTGCTGCTTTTCCTAAGGGAAGTTTTTTTTAATTACAGTTTCTACTTCAGCCAGGCAAATTTGTGGGGAATCAAAATCTGCAGTGAGCACTATGGGAGGAGATCTAGGTTCCATAGCACCGTCATCTGCTATTGGAAAATACAAGGCTTTGAAGTAGGTTACCCAACTCTCTGCCGCTATGTTCACATCCAAGGGAGTCCGACCCCCACTACTACCGGTCGCAACAATGTTCCAAAATGTTCTTTGATCCTTGGATTCCAGGGCTGTTTTTAGCCTATCCCATTTATCTATTACCCAGACAACCTTGGCAGAAGCAATGCTCTTCTTGTACTGGGCCCGGATGTACGTTGTTACAACGCATGTTGTAACAACGCATGCCTTTACCACGCAAGTCTTACAACGCAAGTCGTTACAACGACTTGCGTTGGAGGGCGTGGATTTCGGAATCTTATAATTTTATATTCCAACACCAGTCCCCGTAACAGTAGGGAAGGTGTTGGAATATAAAATTGCAAGAGTCCTTATCCCACAGCGCCATCCAGCGCAAGTCGTAGTAACGACTTGCGTTGTAATAGCTGCGGGGTAAAGGCACTGCGGTGTAAAAACCGCGTCGTAAACGATGTTCCCCACTGGGCCCTGGCCGTTTTGATGGTACTTTGGGATTTAAGTTTTATAGCCTCTATGAGGGTTTTCTTTGCCTGTTTACAGCTGCCATTAAACCATGAACCCTTGTGTTGGTTCCTTTTGACCCGCGGGCAGGGTCTATAAAATGCTTCTCTTAGTTTAGAGCAGATAGAATAATTGATGAACCCTTAATTTGCTGTACCTTTCAGGTACGGTCCCATTGTCCACCAAATCTGACAGGGTCATTAAGTCAGGAATGATACTTTCATAGAGTAGAGCCAGCTTCACTTGACAATTTTCTACCTGCGCCCACTTGACCTTTCTTTTGTTGTTTGAGAGGAATAGCTCATCCCTAGCACATTGATATAAATCACTTGGTCCCGTTTTTAAAGGAAGCTCAAGAGTTGCTATCAGGGCATTATGATCGCTATCATGCCTAGGTAGGATAGTAAATTCAGTAACGAAAGACCAACCTCTAGTTTCAATTAAAACATAGTCCAATATCGACTCGTGGCCCACCCTATTAAAGGTGTATTTACCAGGCGAGTCAGAGCTACATCAACCGTTACAGGCGCGTAATGAATATTTCAAGGTTAAGGCCTTGATTTGGAGCGCCAGAGAAGACCAAGCCCTAATCAGGGTTGAGTTTATCTCGGGAATAGCCCACACTTCATCTTCTTCTCTACCACAGGAGTCATCAAATTCTTTTAGGGGTTCATATTGGCAATTTAGGTCACCACCTAAAAGGATCTGACCGTCTTTAGAGTCGCCCGAGATTACTATGTCAAGATGGTCTATTGTTGGTGACTCCTTCCTGTTTTTCACGGGCCTAGAATACAGATTAATCAATTTTATTTTGTGATGTTTGTTAAAGAACAGGATAAGGCCCAAAATGTCTGGCCCAGTTACTTCTATTTGTGAGACGGTATATCCTAAATGTGTCCCAATCCATATAATTAGTCCTCCCGATGGTCTTCCCTGCCCTTTCGAAATGGCTGGTTTGTAGTAGGATGCAAATTCCGGACGGGTGTGTTCCTCAACAGCCCATGTTTCTTGGAGCATGCAAATATCACTGGAATCTACCAGTGTTTCCCAGTCCGGACAATTCAATTTATTTTTGATGCCTGCAATGTTCCATGAAAGAAACTTCAGTTTTAAACTGGGTTTTGATAGAGAAGCGGATATATTGTGAGTCCCCTCCATAGCATCCTCATTTGAGGCCATCAAGGGGACCAACAAGGGTGGACAGGCAAAGTTGTCTAGAGGTGGTTCAGCCTTATTTGTGGATCCATTTCCTCTAATATGCAAATGCCCATTTCCAACCTGCAACTTGACCAAAGCCAAATTTGGAGACAAAGAAGCAGGAGGTGGGGCTTTTACAGAACAAAGATAAGCATCATTATGGCTGGGGTATAAGCATCATTATGGTTGCACTTATCACTCCCTCTTATTTTGCACTCCGCCTTTCACTCCAAAATTCTTGTTCTTCACCTCTGATGGGTGCTGTAGAGCTCCATTTCTTAGATCACATTTGAAAACATCCGCGAGCTCCCTTCTGATAGACAGAAAGTCGCAGCCCTTGGTTACCTCAGTGTGTAACCAGGGGGAGGTCCCCGATGATGAACATGTCACCTCGGTGAGTGATGGGAATCCGTCCTCCTTTTAGGATTTTCCTCTTTTTTCTTTCTTCTTGAAACAAAAGATCACCTTTTTCCTAGACCCATGGATTTTACTAGTGTTAGATGTATTATAGATGGGGAAAATTTCCACTCAACTCCCGTTTGTTTGTTTTGCATGACTCCTCTGGCCCATGTGCCATGGACGTTTAGACTGCTGAATAAAGCATGTCCTAATTTACATTTGGAGATTTCTGTATTCTCCCCCCAAAATTTAAGTCATCTGTAAATCATATATAATTAGTAGTAGAAGTATACAATGCTGTTAGTATTGGATGGATAGCATATGGTCCATGGACTATGAGCACTTTGACAGTATGTATTAAAATATTTGGTGCCTACATTTGCTGGGTGTCATTGTCCACATCAGTTTTAGCTATGAGTGTGGTGTGAAGTCACAGACCTTTCTTTTTTTACATCACTATTACACAAAGGTCAGGTTTTCATATGTCAACATAGTGCAAGTGTTTCAAAGTGCAACAATTTAGGAGAAGCATGCTGCATATGTTTGTGGTGTACAGAAAGACAACTTTCTCATCGATACACATGGGAACCTATCGATTTCGACTACATGGTAGTGAATTTGGAGACACCCATGTACACAGAAAAATCATACAATACATGTATGTGACTTGCTTGTGATGGACCAAAGTCTGTGTCTTCTTTAGATCAGGTAGACTGTGGCAATGGAAACCTTGCCACAGGTGGCATGCCACTGTAGGCACATACCCTTCATGTCTATGTACTCATTTGATACATTTCCTGAGCCCATGGTGAGTGTAAGGTGAGCAGTATTCTCACAATCTTCAGACCCTGTTGCCTCCAAGGACTCCACTTTCTTCATGGATTCATGTTAGGCAACGTGCATGTTGTCTTAATAGTCCATTGCTTTCTATTTTAGATGTAATTCATGCCATCCTGGTTTGCTTGGCGGCATCACGTGTATGGGGTTTTTTGTCTGTCCAACCTTAGATATCATATTTACCACCACACAGCAGTCACAGTTGAGCATTTGAATTGTGTGTACTACGTAATTTGTGGATGACTGACAATGGGGTCCTTTTAAGCTATGATTGATACTGTTCCAGGTCACACAGAGCTGAACTAGGAGTGCTATTATGTCTGGCGAATTGCCCAGTGCTACATGTGGTATGCCAAGTGGACAGTGAGTGCACAGAAGTGATGTGTGTCCGTCTACTGTGCAGATGCTACAGGAGCCATTGTCACATCCGTGCTCTAGTTGCCACACAGGTAAAGATGTGTTTTGTTTATGTGAGGACTAGCTTCATTTCTGCTTTTCAAGGTTCATGTTGCATGTTCTGAGCTTGCTTAAGCAAGGGTAAAGGTGGGAGTGACTAGTGTTTAAAATTTTGGGATGGAGTGGAGATTTGTATGTCATGGTGGTAGGACAAATGTATTGATTGTCAGAGAGTGTAAGGTATGAGTTAATTTCATAGGTAGTTCTTGTGTGGGAGACGTGAGGTATCCACATTCACCCAAAGTTAGTGGTTAAACATACGAGGGTGCAAATCAGAGTATGCAAGCTTGTTAGACTGGTTAAATCCTGGGCAAGGTATGGTAGGAATACGTAGATGTGATAGGGGTATGACCAGGTAGACAAGGTTGGATTCTGACAGGAGATGAGAGCTGTGGTCTGTGTCACTACAGTGATAGATGACTGTAACAGGCGAGTTTCCACGACTGAAGATAGGTGTTAATGTGCAGAATTCAATGGTGGTATGGATCATGGAAGTCATATGTGGATGTGACAGGGCCACAGTGGGACATGCTTAAACTTGTAATTTGTAACAAAGTGGATACGTGTATATCAAGGGTATACACCAGTTGTGTAAATTAGGGTGCTGAACTGTGACATATGAGGTGTTGAATAGTTGAATTATTGTATTGGAATTTGTGTATGCATTTGTTTTATAACTGAAAATCTTTTGAACTTAAACAGAGTATGGTGGGTGTATGGTTATATGCAAATGGCTGAGGACATATTCATTGAGCAATGTAAGTTTCTTGATATGAGATGTGTTGCTGTGTTAAGAGAGCATGTCAGAGTGGGTTGTGATGCTGCACATTGCGATATGAGTGCAGTTCAAGACATTACTGAGGGTGCAACTGGTGATGAGAGTGGTCCATTTGGCATGTTATGTTTGAAATCTGCTGAAGAGGTGATTAGTACAGTGAATTGTGTACATGTCATGTATGTTCGATGTGTTGTGTACATAGCGATGAATAGTTGTTCTGTGAATGTAGGTGTAGGTGTAAGAAGGGCAGTGCAAGTGTGAGATTGTAAGAATCAGTTAGTAAGAGTTTGAGTACAATGCTTAAGCAAGTGGAGCAGACATACCTTTCCATTTAAATGGACCAGAGGGTGCTTATGACATGCTTGTGTGTGTATGATCATTTTGAGAGATGAGCATGTACTTTGAGGTGGATGTGAGAGGGTTCATAGGCGCACACGTGGAAATCATGCAGGCCATGATGTAAGGATGAAATGTACATATGTGTAGATTAGGTGTATGTAATTTGGCAAAAACAATAGCCAGAGTAGATATGAAGATGTGGAATGTGTTTGCTGTAGCTTGCTGTCTAACCCTGAATGTGCATGTCTGATGTTTGTAAATGCCCCTCTAAGTACACTGGCATATGCAAAACCTATTGTCCTCACAGGACAATTTGCCTCCACTTAGCCTTGCCTTGCCTGAGTTGTATGCGGGCAGCTATGTTGATTCTCCTTTGTGGTTAGTTATAGTCACTGATTGTTAATTATTGGCCTTGCTTACTGCGTTTTGATGTAGGTGGTGATTGCTGCTATTGTAATGTAATTAGGCTAGAACATTGGATAACAAGACATTGCTTAGAGGGTTATTGCCCCCTCAAGTGTGAAGTCAATGATGTGAGTTGTTGTGCCACATGGTATCAGACTACTCCTGAAACAAATCCCCACACTTCACAGTAGACAACACATGCTTGGTTATTATTGGTATTCTGACTTTGTGTGTTCAAGGTATGGGGACAGCAAGTAAGATGGACTCGTGATTCTATATCTGGTTGTGTTGAATAAAACACATAGCTGTGCATGCAAACACACATGTGACACTGGAACATTACACCCAGTTTCAATGGGTGTTTGCATTGTCAATATTTTGAAAGCTCTGATCTGGTTTGACAAAGGTAGCCCTTGTATGTTTCCATGTGTGCTCCCGCTTTGCACAATAAACACTGCCCTGGAGCATGATGGCAATATGTCTTGGTGGAAGGTCTCCTTGATATTTTCATTGATTTGGAGACAGCGCTTCAGTGGCAATTGTGGACATAGCAGACTTCATTCTTAATATATACCTCATCCTCACAAGATGTATCCATATCCCCTGGCTTGAGGATGGCTATGTTGATTGTGTTTGGGAGCCACAGATTGAGCCACGTCCCTCGGCATCCTCACTAGTACTGGAAGCTTATCTTACACAATGGGCTCTCAACTAGACCCTCCAGCACTGTTGGTGAAGTCAACGTCCTGAGACTCATGCATACTCCTACTACTCTGCAGGACACAATCTGCACATTCAAAACTTTGCATGAGCACCAGTTACATTGTTCAGGTACACATTGATGTGGTCATTCACCCCAACCCAGGTTTACCTCTACATTGCTGGGGGTATTTACCCCCAACCCCTGGTTTGCCTTGACATTCCTGTGGGCATTCACCCTAAAAAACCCTGGTTCGCATCTACATTGTTTGGGGTATTTACCCCAATCCATGGTTGGCCTCAACATTGCTGGGGGTATTTACCCCCAACCCCTGGTGTGCCTCTACATTGTTGGGGGTATTTACCCCACAAAACCCAGGTTTGCCTCAACATTGCTGGGGGTATTTACCCCCAACCCTTGACTTGCCTCTACATTGTTAGGGGTATTTACCCCCCCAACCCAGATTTGCCTCTACATTGCTGGGGGTATTTACCCCCCAAAACCCAGGTTTGCCTCAACATTGTTGTGGGTATTTCTCCCCCAACCCCTGGTTTGCCTCTACATTGCTGGGGGTATTTACCCCCCAAAATCCAGGATTACCTCTATATTGCTGAGGGTATTTCCCCAACCCTGGTTGGCCTCAACATTGCTAGGGGTATTTACCCCCATCCCCTTGTTTGCCTCTACATTGCTGGGGGTATATACCCTCAAAGCCCAGGTTTGCCTCTACATTGCTGTGGGCATTCACCCCCAAACCCTGGTTTGCCTCTACATTGCTGGGGGTATTAGCTACCCAGCCCCACCTCTGCGTCAAAATTACTGGCAGTATTAGCCCCCCTTATATTGCCTCTACATTGCTGGAAGTATTCTCCCCCCTCCCCAATTTGGCTGTAGTTGCGCCCCTACTTTATCTTGTATTGTCTGTGCTGGGGTAGTTGCGTTATTGTTTAGGGGTAGATGTCAGACTTATCACCTGCAACGATCGCATCAGTTAGGGTTGTAGTATTCTTCGTATGCGCAGAGTATGGACATGATGTGAGCGATAGGAGACATGGCATCTCGTTCACAGGAATCGTGTTGTGGTGCGAATCGGTCCTGAAATCCTATCTTTCTGGAAGCTCTGAGTAGTTGGTTACAGTGACCGATTAGGCGCATAGGAAGTTCTCAACGTACTTGTCAGGAATCAGACTGAAAAATGCCTCCAGATGACTCCATTCTGCGTTTCCGGATAGCTCTTGTCAGGAAAATGAAAATGGATTTGGATTGACCGGTTCGTTTGGTGAGTCTATCGTTTTTGGCATCGAAATCCCTTGTTTGGTAGCACCGGATCCCAGTACGAGTCGGTTGGAAGGTCCAACTCTGGACGGCTCTAGGATGGCCTTCCTAGCAAGATCGTAATATGTCCCTAAGAGTGCACTGAGACGTAATAATCAGACCCCAATGCCAGTGTTCCAACCCTTTATAAAATGCATTTGGAGTTGGCCACCCCAATTGGCATAAGTTAACTTCATATGAGACTCTAGTATATGGTACCCGGGGTAACCATATACTTTAACTTAAAGTGTCCACTGGGCTGCAGCACTGATAGTGCCATCCTGAGTGTGACAAAGTACAACATGGCTTCCAGCCTGCTACTGCAGCCTGGAAGAGCAGTTTTAAACTGCTAGTTCGACCTTACCATTTAGCCCAATGGCAAAGCCCACACTTCCCTTAATATATATAAGCCTCCTCTAAGGAAGGCCTATCGAGCCCTAAGGCAGCGTGCTGTATATCATTAAGTGGGACATTTACTTTAATATTTCATAAGAGTAAAAGCCCCCAAACTGTCGTTTTTACTGTGTAAAGGATAGTAGCCCCTTTGGCATGTACAGAGCTACAGGCTGACATCTCAGCTCTGCCAACTTCTGAATGGGACTACTAAAATGGGTACTTCAAGGTATCAAATTAATTGTGGCGGTAAACCTGACTTGATGCCTTAGTTGAATTTAATGTCACTTTTAAGGAAAAGCAACTTTTAGAAAGTTGCCATTCTGCTGCACAGTTTTTCCGGTAGCAGTTCCCAGATGCTGACCACCAGATAGCCTTCTGCTCTCCTACGGAGGAATGTAAATGAATCCCAAGTACAGGAACAATAGAGGTGTACCCCAGAAGGAGGTGCTACCTTCTGCTCGCAGAAATCCACACAGGGTGTTGGCCCAAATGGGTAGCTTGTAAGGAAAATCCACCTTTGATGGGCAAATGGCAACCACACTCTGGAGGGGCTGCTCCTTTGTTGAAGTAGATGGGCTGATGGCAGACCGGGAGGGGAAACCAGTTGCCAAACCCTTTTTTCCATGGGAGTGTGGCCCATAGGTAGCCACATTTATATGGTGGGCTACCATGCTCCCCATTCCAAGAGAGAGAGGTTCAGACATCTTGACAATGGTCAGAATAGTGCACTCTGGAATCATTAGGATGCCACACATAGCTGGAAGTCATCACAAGGAAGGAGGGAATCTAGTAGCCAATTGGCTAGTGTCTTCTTCAACCTCCAAGGAACTTTCTGGGCATATATATGGCCACCCTGGTACTCTTAACCTCAGATCACATCTGGACTGGAGAGAGGACCGAAGGAGGACTGTTCTGTTGCCCCATGGACCTGGCGAGAGAGGCTGCATCAAATGCTGGACTGTACCTACTGCTCCTTGGGCTAGCAAGAAGAGGACTGTTCCTGTGATGCCTGGCTCTTGGCAAAGACACGCCTCAGCCCCATACAGAGATGGTGAGCTCCAAGAGTCAGTTTGCAAAGTCCTTCTCCCAGCTCCATGAACATAAAAGCTAAAGTGCCTGTCCTGGTTTGCTAGTTGATTTAGCTGAATTACCGCTGATAGCCCGTGTGCAGGGTAGAAGACCACTCTTTGGCACTCAAACATTGCACCTGAGTCTGGCAGATTGGTCACCGAAGATGGACCCTAGCCTTCACCAAAGAAAACTGCTGAACCAGCGCTGATCGAAGACCAGTAACACAGTTCTAACTGAACATCTGCTGGCTCAAAGACACCTTTGAGTGACCCCGACTCCTGTGGCCCAAGTCATCCCACCTAACCATGGATCGAGAAATAACCCCAGAAAGGTCCATGTTGACCGCACAGTACCCAGAACATCTTTCAGCATCCTCAGCATCCTGTATCCCTAGCATCAGGACCACTCCATTAAAGTCTATGGCAGTCCTTGTGTAAAGTGCTGCATTGGACTCAAAACTACTTTGGTGACCAGGTAACTGTTCAGATTCTACTCACTGACCCTCCTGACCGTCTCCCTGTCAGAATTGGTCACTGGACCAGGGCAGGAGTAGTCAAATTTTTTAAAACTTTTCAAAAGTTTCCAAAATGTACTGTTACCAGCGCCTATTTGGGCTTTGAACTAAAAAGCTGAGATCTAAGGGGCATATTAGCAAGGGCATTATCGGCGCTTTAGCAGCACTTGTTGCCGCTAAAGCAGTGATTCTTTTATCGCCCTATCAGCAAGCTGTCGCTAACAGGCATAAGAGACAGCTTTCTGGCGATAGCGGACGGTTTTCCTATCGCCTTGCATGCCAGCGATGATTATCGCTAACGACATGCAAGGTAGGCGTTCCCAACTAAAAGCGACTGAAAACAGTCGCTAACACGACTTCCCCCTATTAGCAACACTAAGCGCGATTATCGCTAGTATTTACCACATGCTGAAAACCTGACTTACCTGTATCCTCGAAGGGAGGTGGATTTTCAGGCTAAGTCCACCATGGCGTTAATGCCTGAATATCGCTGGATTTCCAGCGATATTCAGGCATTTTGCCGCTATCACTGGATATTTTATCACAGTGGAGATAAACGTTGCTAATAGCATGTTTTCTCTGCTAAAATATCCAGCGATAGGCAGCGATAAAAATAATGCGATAAATATCGCAAGTTCTTGCTAATATCCCCCTACGTTTTACTTAAAAATCTATATCTCCAGTACCTCTGGTGGATTTTGTGCATCTTGGTGTCTAAAAATCCATTAAAATATTATTTATTGTTATAAATTAATGTAGGATTTCCATTATGTTGTGCGACTATCTTGTTCCGTTGAGTGGTGAATCTAAATGCTTTACATTAGTCCCTTTGTTTAAGCCTTGCTGCTCTAAGCCACAGCAACCTAGGGTTAAGCAAGAGGTTTACCAAATGAGCCTGACTGAACCTAAGACAGCTTTGTGAGTGTATTGCATGAAGAGGTCAAACAACCACACCATATAATACACCAGAATCCTCACAAGTTTGACCTCTTTAGTATTAAAATCTGAACTTAGGTACATAGAAGGCTGTTTTCAGTCTCCTGTAATAATTCACTGGAATAGATTTTTGAGCAATAGGATTCTATTTGCACACTGGTCCCATGTTTATAAGTACATTTTGTGCCCAAATGTATGTTTATCCGGCTTGCGTTCTATTGCAGTCAGCATCAAATTGCGCCAAGGCCCTGTTCTGCCATGACCAGTGACTATCATTGGCACTTAGTGGTTCTTGTGTAAAAAAGTCAGCCCCTATCGCACCCGATGCCCAGGCTGCTGGTGCAGGGCGACTCTTCGTTCTCACCTTGAATAATTACCAAATAAGGAGACGGGCACTGGAAGTAGGAAAACAAGAACAGAGTTTATTACTCATGAGGAGAGCATGTCCTTTGGGACACTCGCATGGTGTCTTCGGGAGGTGCTCTAACAAGTTTCTCTGAGGCTTCGTCTTTTATACACAGGTTTATGGCACACAGGCATCCTTTATTACAATCAACACATTGTATAGTATGGAGGTATTCCAACACGTGGCTACAGTAGGGCCCTTATTCTCCATGCAAATAGGAGGGGCTATCATGCGGCTGAGTGTTCTGCTGATTCCATTGGAATGTGTGTGCCTGATCGAGTCTCAGGGGGTGGGGTGGCCATGATCAATAGTGGCTCCTTTCAAGAGAGGCGAGTGCATACAGTAGTGGGCAATAAACCGTATCCTCGGGCTAAGGGATGACCAGCGGTCCGTGCAAACATTCAGGCTCGGAGGAAGAGGTCATCAAAGGAGGGGTATTCACGGAGGGACAGGAGGTGTTGGTCAGGCGCGGGGTGCGATTCTTAGGGACAGAGTCATGCGGGAGGGGTGGGCTCATGACTCGCGCATGTGGGAGAGGGGGCAGTCAGGGTGCATGGGGGAAATGCTTGCTGGGTCAGGGAAGTGCGCTGATGAGCGATCGTGAACAGGGAGACCATGGTACCTAAAATGGCTGTCATGTACATGTGTGCATGGATCTATGCTGGCGGGATAACACACTCAGTGTTTTCGCGATATCCGTTCTGCTTACAACAGGGGTGCTATGAACACAAATGAACGCCGCTTATGTACATACACATTGCTATTTTTAACAGTCGCCGCTTTTTACATAAGCAAGTTCAATTTCTACCTAGTCGATGTGATTGGCGGAATGCAATACATGTTAATTTACACCTGTCGGGTTCTTCATACAAGCCTAGAGATCGGCATAATGTTTAGTCGGTGTAGAACCAAGAAAAATGTTCCGATACATAAAAATCAGCTTCACATTTTCTCTCTAGTGACATCAACATACAGGAAGAACGCTCTGATACCTTCCGACTTGTCAGTACTATAGGGGATTTTGGAAAACTAACCACATGAGTGACCGACGAAACATTTCTTAAAAGGCAATACAAAATGGTTGAGGGAGGTATTCAATTTGATACAAGTAATTTAGTCAAGGGGCGAATAGAAAGTTCTGGAAAGGGGGGAGGGTCTTTGTCGCAATGTCTTTTAACATAGTCCGTCTTCTTTTGTTGGTGCTGCTGAGCACCGGCGGTGGAGCTATAGGTCCAGCTCGGATTCGTCCTTACACGTTGCAGGGTGCGATCAGTCCTCTGCTGTTAGATCACAGTCCTGTTTCCTAACTTATTGTCTTAGGGGTGCCTTATGCTGGGCACCTGCGTGTCTTTCCTTTCCCATGACAAAATCCCAGTCCATAGTCAAATTTTATATGAAAGAGTTTGTTGAACAATCGAGGGAGGAGAGGGCGGAGTGGGGCCAGATCTTCGAACACACCAAGGGACCAAGGGAGCAAAGGACAATGAGCAGGCAGGCCCATCAGTCGGAAAAAGGGACGGGGACTTCAGGCATGAGTGGGTCAGCAAGTCGAAGGCTTCAAGGCAGCCCCTTATTCCTTCATCAGCTGAACTTGAAAGTTGTGCCTCGTCCCGCGTCTCGTTGCTCTGCGGCTCCACCTTTGGTCGTCACACGTGCTCCATGATCTGTGGCCAGGCTGTGCGTCACGTCCAGCTCCTCTCCTTTGGCGATTGTATCTTTGAATGGGTGAAAAACAAGTTGTTAGACAAACTGGTCGGGAGAACAGATATACATCTCAATTCCTTCCCTATTCCTGAGTAGGTGGGGGATAGGTTCATCGGTCACAGTCAGAGGTCGTTATTTATGGAGTCTGTAGAAGGGCATTGCATATTGAATTCATAGACTTGTTTGGCGTTCATTCGCGATATATGATAAGAGAAATTGAACTTTTGTACACAATGTATTACGTTACAAAAAATCGAGTCCTTATGGAGAGACTCGTTCTTCCCTTTAACCCAAGTATCGACAATATCACATCTCCTTTCGGGGTCGGCTAATTCTTGCAAGCAGGGGCATTATCATAGGGTTGATCGGGGGCGAGTGGGTGCTTTTGGACAGAGAGCTAGGGTCGATCGGGGGAAGTGGGGTACTCTGGACATCCGCACTTAGGTGCAAGGGGGTGGGGCAATCGGGGCATTGGGGATCGCATTTTCTAATGGACTGAGAAACAGAAGACCATTGACGTTATAGTTCCCCTATAAAAGGCCAGATTTAGGGGACATCCGTCGTCTTACCCGTCCTTTCCTTCATTACCAACTCGGGTTCTATTGTTTGTAGAAGGGAGAGGTAGTAATATGGTAAGTCTCAATCGTTTTGGGTTTGGTCAATTTTGCTGAACACCTTTGTGTTCGAGGAAACCCAATTATGTTTGTGTCGGAGGGACACAATGCCATCATACAAGAAAAAGAGGAAACGGGGGGGCTTCTGGAGAGAGGGAGAGAGAGAGAGAGAGAGAGAGAGAGAGAGAGAGAGAGAGAGAGAGAGAGAGAGAGAGAGAGAGAGAGAGAGAGAGAGAGTCGTACTCTAAACGAACCATTCGGTACTCGTATGCCGTGAGGAGAGAGAGACGTGTACAATAATGGTCCATTCAGTGCGCACACAACTTAGAACAGCAGGGGTTAAGTAATGCGTAAACACAAGCGGAGGGACGACGTAGATCCATACATCACGTACACACAAACTCAGACGGGGGAGACAGTACAGGTATTACATAAAATGATCCAAGACAAAACATAAAACAGTTATTGGCCATAATTATCCTTTTCTGTGAGCTGAGCATCTTTATCATCCTAAGTTCTTTTTACCTTTTTCTTATCTTTTATTCGTTGGCTGCCTCTTGCTGGTGACTTTGATTGTACACACTTACGCCTTTGGCAACTGGTCATGGACTAACCTGGTCGGGCTAATGCTCACGGAGGTTTATTCGAGTCATTTTTAGCAAGTGCGTTTCCAGGCTGAGACAACAGTTGGTGTCAATTGCAGAGCAATGGGGCAGCTTTTAGTTATATGCCTATGAGGATGCGAAAAAGGAGGTAGTAGGTTTTCAAATATTGGCAATATCCCTAGTCCTCTCGGTGGAGGATACTTGTGTAACCCCTACCTCGAAATACCCTAAACCTTTCCCTACTTAGTCAAACGTAAGAACGCTTAATCATGTGTGCTTCTTTACTTTATTCGGGGTTTGTCGTGGTTAGGTACTATAATCAGACCCCTTTTCCCGTCTCTTCGTCTGTTGGATCGCCGTTTTCGTCGGCATTCCGAGGTGACCTGCAGAGAGAGAGAGAAAAGGAGGGAAGGGAGAGCAAGCTATATTGATACGCACTCGCGCGCATAAACCCAGAAAGGTTTTTACTTACTGCGTACTCGGCCTATTTCCACAGGATGCAGTCACTGCCAACTGGGGCGTTTAAGCCCAGGTGGACCGTTAGTGTGATTTTTCTTATACAGGTAGCATATAAAGTGTGGGCTAAATACCTGGATCTCCAGCGGTTGCCTTTGGCTGTATGAAAAGGAAAAATACACAACTAAAATTCGACCCTTCATATTTGTAATATTTCTACGCGTTATACCTTTTTCAGCCCTTTATCTAACCGAGCTTAGTCATTCCACCTATATTTCAGTTATATCGAAAAATAGGGATTATTCATTCAAGACTTTATCAATTTATACGGACAACTATAGTTGCTTTCTCAGAAAATCTTTAATAAGAATGTCGATGTATAAATACGGGCCTACAACCCCGTGGACCGGCCACGGAGCAGGCTGGAGCGGAGTCGGTGGTCGTTTATTTCACAATAAAAGTGCGAAAAACGCAATAAAATCATGTCGAGACTTCAGTGTGAGCGAGTGTCATAAGTGTTGGGTTTCCAACTTTCAATAATCATGATGTGCAAAATTTTAAACAACAATTCATTGTCCGAATGTTCAATCAATACACATTTGATGTCAATTCGCCGTCTGAACACATAATCAGTACCCATCCAATATCACTTCATTGTCCGAACCTATAACCAGTACCCATCCTATATCAATTCATGTGGTTAAAAAAACCCTTCATACATATCTCATGACACCAGGGCCGAACAATCGGGGTACAACAAGGAGTTGAAAGTTTCATTTGCATCGGCGCCATTTTTGAGTGCAGTCAGGCAGATTCAGGCATAGTCTAAATCTCTACTAAGTCATGGTTGGCCCAGAGCTTCCTTTGGCAGTCCAAAGTTCCGTTAAAGGGAAAAAGAAGGGATCGGTGGTTTGAACCATCAGTCAAAAAGAGAGGGGGAGGGAGGCAACAATGTTCCTACCGGGTCATACTGTGCTTCCACCGGAACTGATCCGAACTGTGGTCTATAGGACTCTAGTCATTCAAACTGAGACTGGCGCCAGCATGGGAGCGCCGACGTCCTGCGGCTACGTTTCCATCGTTCCGTGGGCAATCATGGCAGTCACTCCCCATCGGGGGTATTTGCGGGAGTCGGGGACTCCCGTGGCTCCTCTAGAATCTTCAAGGTTGCGGAGAACTATGACGGTGGAGTCAACAAGTGACCGGGCCATTCCTTCATGCTGGGCCCGCTCTTGCCAGGTCGATCGCCATTTTGAGAGTTCGGCAGCTACCGGCGATCGTGGGGTCAAATGAGTGGACGGGCTCCTACCTGCCGGGCGAGGCGTTGCAGCATTGCCACAGTGGAAGAACCCTTTTCCGGGCGCCTGGAGCGCTGAGGGTGCCGTTGGGAAGCCTCCACCTGGGGAGGCGGGAGAGGCCTGTTCGCACCGTCTCTCCCTCCCAGTGCACCCCACGGCATCTCGTTTGACATTTGTTATGGCCGGACCAGGCGATGAGGACGGGGGGTCGGAGGCATGTGCAAGACATCCCCCCCCAGAGTTGTCGCAGCAATTATTGAAAAAAGAAGAAATGTCTGGCGTGTTGTCGCTGCCATTACGAAGGAGAAAAGAAACAATGTCCCGTCCGTCTTTGGGCCGGGCCTCCGGTGGATGTCGGCCGGACGCCCCTTGCTCTGGCCCCATGAACGGGCTCCTCGGCTCATCGGCTGCAGCCGGATCTCGTCGGCCCCGGCCCCCGGTCGTTGGTGGCCGGGCCGGGAGAGAATGTGGCGGGACTATCTTCAACTCTCACGGGCCACCGCGGCCGGACTGGGAGAGAGAGGGGAGGGTCGAGGACATAGACATTCCCCCCCCTGCAACTCTCCGGCATTGTCAAGGCAATCCCCTGACCGGATCCCGCTGGCCTCGGCCTCTCCTCCGGCTACACCCTACGTTACGATCTCCTGGCCGACTGTTGGCAGCAGGACCCGCCTTATATGGGTTGCTTCCGGCTGGGCGTGGCCGCAACCCTGCTCCACTTTGGAAGTTTCTAGAGTGGGGGCGGATGTTCTGCTGACTTGCATTTTTCCCCAGTTTATCGTTCTTATTGTTTTCAGGTTTCTTATTACGGGTTACTAAATAGGTTTTACCATTAAGTATTGTTATCGTTTTCCTTGTTCGTTATTTAATAAAAAGTTCGTTTTTCATCAGTGGCCTACTGAATTCGTTTTCCTATTCCCTTCTTTCCAGGTTGTTTCATGCTAAAGTTTTTCTGTTAACAGTTTACAGTGATCACTTCGTTATTATTGTATATGTCCTTTTTACTAGGGGTGTTCTCTGGTCATGCCAGGTGACCTTCCTCCAGTAAATGGTCCGGGTGAGACTGGCGTATCAGTCAGTGGGGAGTAGATAGGTATGACAGATTACAACGGGGGACAAAGGTCCGCATTACCTACCCTTCACTACTTGCAAAGACTAGAGTATGGTGACTCCTGTGCTTGTTTGCAAAAATAGAGAATACCTCCAAAAAGAACCAATTCCAAACCATCAATGTTTGGACATACAATCAATCAATGAGGAACGAAATAGGTACGACGTGTTAAAGGTTTGCGTTACCTACCCTTCACTGTCGGCAAAGGGAGAGAGAATATTCCTATTCTTCCCCGTTTGTAGGCAGAGAAGATCCTTAAGAGAACCAACTTCGAACAATTTAATGCTCGATTCAATCAATCAATCAATGGGGAGGAAAAAATAGGCACGACGTGTTAAAGTTTTGCGTTGCCTACCCTTCACTATCTGCAAAGATTAAACAGAGTATGGCGACTCTGTGTTTGTTTGCAAATAGAGAATCTCCCAGAAGCAATCAATAGGCAATACTAGTATTTTCAAACAATCAATCAATTTCGCAATTTGTCGTGTGTCACAACCTTACCCGGACCGGACCATGTGGACAGTTCTTCGCCTTCCTTTTTCCAGCGCCCGATCGTTCTCTTTCTCCATGTTTTTACCGCAGCATTCCTGTGGGATTCCAGTCAGGACAATAGGTCACTTGAGAGAGGTCCGTTCGGAATCGGTGAAGCTCATTCAATCGGCAGCCGGACGAGGGCCCTCTCAAGGCAGGTATACTCCAATCATTTAGATGTTCACCCCATCGTCTGGACCTCTCTTACCGGACCTTATGTCGCTGATGGGCCCCACGTTGGGCGCCAATTGTAAAAAAGTCAGCCCCTATCGCACCCGATGCCCAGGCTGCTGGTGCAGGGCGACTCTTCGTTCTCACCTTGAATAATTACCAAATAAGGAGACGGGCACTGGAAGTAGGAAAACAAGAACAGAGTTTATTACTCATGAGGAGAGCATGTCCTTTGGGACACTCGCATGGTGTCTTCGGGAGGTGCTCTAACAAGTTTCTCTGAGGCTTCGTCTTTTATACACAGGTTTATGGCACACAGGCATCCTTTATTACAATCAACACATTGTATAGTATGGAGGTATTCCAACACGTGGCTACAGTAGGGCCCTTATTCTCCATGCAAATAGGAGGGGCTATCATGCGGCTGAGTGTTCTGCTGATTCCATTGGAATGTGTGTGCCTGATCGAGTCTCAGGGGGTGGGGTGGCCATGATCAATAGTGGCTCCTTTCAAGAGAGGCGAGTGCATACAGTAGTGGGCAATAAACCGTATCCTCGGGCTAAGGGATGACCAGCGGTCCGTGCAAACATTCAGGCTCGGAGGAAGAGGTCATCAAAGGAGGGGTATTCACGGAGGGACAGGAGGTGTTGGTCAGGCGCGGGGTGCGATTCTTAGGGACAGAGTCATGCGGGAGGGGTGGGCTCATGACTCGCGCATGTGGGAGAGGGGGCAGTCAGGGTGCATGGGGGAAATGCTTGCTGGGTCAGGGAAGTGCGCTGATGAGCGATCGTGAACAGGGAGACCATGGTACCTAAAATGGCTGTCATGTACATGTGTGCATGGATCTATGCTGGCGGGATAACACACTCAGTGTTTTCGCGATATCCGTTCTGCTTACAACAGGGGTGCTATGAACACAAATGAACGCCGCTTATGTACATACACATTGCTATTTTTAACACTTGGCACTATTTCTACTTAAAACATTACACATTTATTTCTCTGATTCCTCTTTTTGGATGTTTGTCCTTTTGGTGCAATTGTGTTTAGTAAATTTTACTCTGTGTTTCTAATTAATTTTAGGATTTTTAATGTTTTGCATCTTGACTTTATTGTTGTGTTCTTATTGCACAAATTCTTTATATATCACCTCCAAATTAAGTCTGCCTGCCTTACCAGGGGGTTATTCTCAGGTTAATTAAGTAACATTAAGGCTTCTCCCACAAGTGAATTGTGATTATTTCTTCAGGTAAGTACTTACCTCCCTCAATTTTTTACACAGTGTCTTTAAACTGCACAGATTGAAAAAAGTTTCATGGATGCAAATCACTTTAAATATATGTGACTAACCGATAAAGGATGCATAACATTTTTGTGACCTTCTCTAGTTCTAGGATTTGGAGAAGCACAGACACATGCTGTGATGTAACAAATATAATGTATACTGAATATATTCAGAAGTCTGTCGCCCCCCAAGATAGACTTCTTCACCTGACTGTTATTGGCATTTTCATTAAAGAGTGATTTGAACATGTTATTAGGTAGTGATCAAAAAACAAGTCCTTTATGAGCATTCCCGTCCAAGGGTGACAGACTTGTACCTTCAAGTTCTTGGCTAAACTTTTGAATCAGAGGTCTGGAACATTTTCACTGTCATACTTGTCACATAGGAAGATTGGATCATGACCTCCAATAATCCAAACCTATCTTTAAGAGAAGATGGATTTAGCGCTATCACTTTAAATGTCAACTGTATGTCAATGGAAAGTTGCATATACTGTTTAAGTTATCATTTTTGGAAAAATTGTGATTTACAATTTTGGCTCATTGAAAATGTAATTTTCACAAGGCTATTCATCAGAAATGATGTAATTTATTCCCCTTTATATGTATATAAAATAGTTCCACGTGGTGTGTTCAGCGGCGAAACCGCCCTGATCACAGCCACTGACAACATCCAAACCCTCCTCGACTAAGGAGAAACAACAGCTTTGACCCTCCTCGACTTCTCTGCAGCTTTCCACACCATTTCCTACTACACACTGATTGAAAAACTCCAACATATCAGCATCTAAGGGGATGCACTCAGATGGATCAGCTCCTTCCTCACCGGAAGAACCCAAAAAATCCACCTCCCACCTTTCACCTCAACCCAAGAAGATCACCTGCAGTGTCCTCGAGGACACATCCCTAAGCCCCATGCTCTTCTATGCATATATGACCCTGCTGGCCAACATTGTCCGATGCCACGGTCTCAACATAATTTCCTATGCAGACGGTACCCAACTCATTCTCTCACTCACCGACGACCATGCCACCACCAGAACCAACTTCCACAGATGCATGACAAATGTTTCAGACTAGAGGAAGAACAACTACCTACAGCTGAAGACAGACAAGGCAGAATCACTGATCTTTGGTGACAACAGCAACAAATGGAACGATTACTGGTGGCCATCAGACCTAGGACCCGCACCCACTCCCTCTGACCAAGCCAGAAACTTCGGAATCATCATTGACAACAAGCACACAATAAAATCACAAATTGACGTAGTCTCCTCTGCCTTCTTCCTCACTCTGTGTATGCTACGTAAGATCTTCAAGTGGCTACCCCAACACAGAGACTCACCGTGACACAAGCCCTTATCTCCAGCTGACTGGACTACGGCGATGCCCTCTATGTAGTACTCGATGCACACCTTGACACCATCACCTCTCTCCCGAAATTCCGTAAGGCCCTCATTTGAGTTTTGGAAAAGGGACTTGAGAAACCTTTGCACACCTGAAGAACACTTTTTTCACAGAGAAGGGCAGTCATACAGTGGTGTTAACGGTATTACAGTAATAAAGTTTCAGAAAATAATTCACAGTTTTGACAATAACGGTTACTCACATACAGGCTCGAGACAATTAAGGAACCTAGTCAGAAAAATAAAATAACTCTGTCGGAGCCATATCTCAATGGACACTGAGCAAGACAGTGGCACAAGCAAGCTAGCACTCCTTTGGGCAAGAGGGTTGCTCCCCTGAGGGGAACTCTGAAATTAATGTAGCTAAATGGTGCAACATCACTCCAATTTTCAAATACTCTGAAGGCAGATAAGAAACCAAAGCCACCAGCATTTCTCCAACAGCATGGACCACGGTTGGAAGATGGGAAGAACACTGGCATAGCATAGTGTCAGTCAGGCGGGGAGCTGGCAGAGAAGTGCAGGAGTCGCACGATGTGAGACCGCTCTTGTCAACAAATCAGTCTTTCCTGCTAATCAAATATGCCTGCTCCGTTTAGGAGCTCCCCATAATAGCCTGCTAGGGCTTCTTCTTGTGTTTCTACGCTTCCCTTGGTGCCCCAAGGAGAGGTAGGGTCAACACCCTATGATTCCATAGAGTGGTGGATGGGGCTGCAGGGAGTGCAGTAGCCTCCCAGGAGGAATCAAAGAAAATGCTAATCCTATGTTCCTCAGGTCCCAAGGTGCATGATTTGGGAAGACTTTCCAGCAGTTTTTAAACTGATCTGGAGCTGGGACTTGATGCTCTTCACCCTGGGAGTAATATGATCTCTATTGCTTAATCCTGCGGCTCTATTATGTGGCCTGAAAGGGTAAAATAATAACTCTAACATATGTTTCATGTCATTTTGAATAGAAATACTTTATTGATGATTTTTGTTGCTGAATAATGCAGTGCTTACAGACAGTCAATGCCTTTGAACATGATTACTGAGCCCCTTGTTTTGAATGGCAAATCTCTGGCTGTGAATATTCCATTGATTACATTGGAGTGGCCCCTTGACAAAGCAAATAGGCTTGCCTTATATTTTGATGTGGTGACACCTTGACAAACCAACATCCCTGCATGCTTTATTTCAAGTGACATCCCTGTATTCTGTGATGCTCCATGTGTTTTGGGGTGGGGGTGTTATGATTATGGGGGTCATGACCCACTGGTGGTCAAATGGGATTTTAGAAGGTCACCATAGGTATTTCCACCTACCTGCTGCAGATATGTGTAATTTAATGAGTAGTATTAGTATTTATTAGTGTGTATGTTGTAAATGTACTTTTCTTTTTCAAAGAAAAAAGCCTGATTGAACAATGATTTATTAAGTGTTGCTAATGTGTGCCAGTGAGTGAGGGATTTCTCACCCACACCTCTTACCCATGCCAGTGAGTGAGGGATTTGTAACCCACGCCTCCTACACAGGCCTTGGTCTGCTTTGCTTCGCTACCCTACTAGAGTCAAGTGCTTCAATGGGCTGCTTGGTTCCCTGTATGGAGAGAATTGCAGAATTTTTTATTGCTCAGGCCTCACATCCAGCATAATTAATAAGTCAATTTCTCATACTGATGTATCTAAACAGGATCATCTTCTAGTGCAAGCCTCACACCCTTTGGCAGCTCTTTTATATCAGCGCTGAAAGCACTATGAATGCCTAATTCATGAAATTATTCAGAAATCCAAATGTCTTTTTATGGTATAATAACATTTAGAAATTACTTACATTTGTCGGGAATATTCATGAAAATTTAGGCATATTGTATATTTGTGTACATATTTCTGTTCTATGCATATTCCTGCAGTGTGATGGAAGGGCACACAATCCACTGGAGTATCCACTAGGCTGAAATGTTCAGATTTACATTTTTGTTATATTTACATTTTTCTCTACTGCAAAAAATTCTGAAACCTGCACAGAAACTTGCCCATTCTCTTCTCTACAATGAAAAGGAATTTCTGCCTTTACCGGGTGTATTTCTGTGTGTTTCAAGGGCGAGAAATGCCATTCAGATTGTTTATGGGATATTAAGTCTCCTCTGGTGATCTTACCTCTGCACCTTCTGCAAATGATCCAACAGACTAGCAAATTCTCTCAAGTAGTAGCATTCATGTGTGGGTGCAAATGTCTACTGATCATGATAACTTGATACCTGATCTAAATGTATAAAATAGATTGTGAATAAAGCCCTGGGATCTGAGACATGTAGACGCACTGAGCACACCCGCTCACGGGGCCGAGCAGTCACTCTCTTCTGCCTGCTCTGATCTGCCCCTGGAAGCCGCATTTTCCACTAGCAAGCCCCTGATTCACCGGATCACCAGGTAACCTGAACCTTCAGTGTTGCCTAGTGACCCCAGAAGCCCCAGCGTTGCTCAGACATACTCCTCCTTTACCACCCTCCCACCAGGCCCCGCCCATCTCCACTCCCATCACTTTCATAATAAAAGTAAGCTTGCTGTGTGGCCATGCAGGTGTGGTGTGCATCTGGTGTACCGCTGGCAAGTCCATATGTGCCCGTCCGTGCCTGGAATAAGCCCAGAGCCAGGACCCCTTGTCCTTGGCTGCGGCTAAGCTACTCCAGCATGCTGCTCCTAAGCGCCAGGAATCACGGCAGGTCCATTCCCCTGCAGACTCTACCGCTTCACATGCCACACCCCCACAATCTCACCGACAACCCTTCCCACCACCAAACCCCAGAACTGGCTACACTGTATGCTACTTAACATCAGATCCCTCGGCAAGCAAGCCATGGAAATCTGCGACACCATCACCACACCAAACCGGATGTATTCTTCATCACCGAAACCTAGCTCAAGCAAGCATCAGCCTCTGACATAGCCACCACAACTCTCAACGGCTACAGAATTACCCACAAAGACCATCCTAAACCCCAAAGGAGGGATAGCTATCATCAACAATGACTCCATCAGACTCACCACCATAGAGGACAACTCAACTCCCATCATGGAACATCACGACTTCCAAATGGACGTGAACACCAACTTAACCATCAGAGGCACCCTCACCTACAGGCCCCCAGGTGTGTGTCCAGCTTTCTGCAACGCCATCGCCAAAATCATCAACCCCCCTTGCCATCAAATAAAATCACTACCTCTTCCTAGGACACCTCGACGATTATACTGACACACTGTCCACCAACCTCCAGGAGAACATGCAAAACATCAGCCTGACACAAATTATTACCAGCCCCATCCACAGCGCCAGACACACCCATGACCCATCCATCACCACCAGAAGTATAATCAGTTTCCACACTTTCAAAGTCACCTGGACTTACCAAAGCATTGACCATTTCATCATTGCGGAAACACCCTAGCACACTGACACACCATATGCCCTTGCTCAACGCAGCTGGAACAAAGTCAAGCAAGCCCAATGTACAACCACTCTCAGCTCCACAACCCTCAACACCATGGACGATGTGAACCAGGCCACCAAAAACTCCAGAGACTGGATCACCTCCAGTGCAGACAGCATCACCCTGTGAAACCACCCAATACCAAGAGGTCCAACAAACACGCCACCTGGTTCACTCAAGAACTCCGGACCTCAAAAAGAGAATGCAAGTGAATAAAGAGTTATTGGTGCCCCATCAGAAACCCTACATTCTACTCTCTGCTAAAATCCGCCCTCAGGAATTATCCCTGCTACCTTTAAAGAATCCAAAAATGGCACTCAGGCCACCCGCCTCGAAACCAGCAGCAACCACTCTAAGGAACTTTTCAACATCATCAAGGAATTCTCTGCCCCAACTCCTGTTGAAAACACAACCCCATCGGCCCAGGACCTCTGCGATGCCCTATCAGACTACATCCACAGCAAGATAGCAGAAATCTACAGTAATTTTGACCCCCAATCTATGGAGATCACTCCCCCCCTAAACCCCATTGACATCACCCACAATCACCTCACTGAACATTTTCAGACAATAAAGTAGTATACGCCTCAAATAATCAATTAGTAAAGGATTTAATGAAATACATAACAAGCCTTTGGGATTCAGGGAATATACAGTGAGTGAATGTGGCCATCTTCCTCTGCCAAGGCAGATTCTGACCACACACCACATATGTGTTGATAGCGATAGGTAGTCAGGGGAGCCTTCTGCAAAGACTCTCAAGAAAGTTCAGCAAAGTTCCAAGTAGCCAGTCCAGTTCGTCAAGGCAGTAATCTGTCTCAGTTCTCTTCTGTAACAGCAGGCGTCACACAACGTGACAAGAACCCTTCAATTGGCCCGAACTGCCAAGCCATGACTTCCCTGGACCGGAAACAAGCTTCCGAGGACCGGTTTCTGGCATTTCAGCCGTCTTCAGCCCGGCTTGCTAGAATCCAGTGGCAAAGTGAGCAAGGGACTCACGTCTGAGCATACCCTGCCAACTTATGGCGAACAAAGTGGTACAAAAGGGGGTGGTGATGGACGGAGCATCTGAACCAATCAAACACTCACACCCAGTCAACAGATCTGGGTTTAATCCATCACCGTTCTTTAGCCCACTCTGCCACCCCAGTTCAGACATGGCCATATGCAAATCAGTCTGACCCTGTGCCTCATGGTAACAGTCCAGCCCGAACTAACAAGCCATGCCTTCCCTGGACTGGAAACAAGCTTCAGAGGACGAGTTTCTGGCATTTCAGCCATCTTCAGCCCGGCTTGCTTGAATCCAGTGGCAAAGTGAGCAAGGGACTCACGTCTGAGCATACCCGGCCAACTTATGATGAACAAAGTGGTACAAAAGGGGGGGGGGGTGATGGACGGAGCATCTGAACCAATCAAACACTCACACCCAGTCAACAGATCTGGGTTTAATCCATCACCGTTCTTTAGCCCACTCTGCCACCCCAGTTCAGATATGGCCATATGCAAATCAGTCTGACCCTGTGCCTCATGGGAACAGTCCAGCCCGAACTGCCAAGCCATGCCTTCCCTGGACCGGAAACAAGCTTCCGAGGACCGGTTTCTGGCATTTCAGCCGTCTTCAGCCGGGCTTGCTTGAATCCAGTGGCAAAGTGAGCAAGGGACTCACGTCTGAGCATACCCTGCCAACTTAAGGCGAACAAAGTGGTACAAAAGGGGGTGGTGATGGACGGAGCATCTGCACCAATCAAACACTCACACCCCGTCAACAGATCTGGGTTTAATCCATCACCGTTCTTTAGCCCACTCTGCCACCCCAGTTCAGACATGGCCATATGCAAATCAGTCTGACCCTGTGCCTCATGGGAACAGTCCAGCCCGAACTGACAAGTCATGCCTTCCCTGGACCGGAAACAAGCTTCCGAGGACCGGTTTCTGGCATTTCAGCCGTCTTCAGCCCGGCTTGCTTGACTCCAGTGGCAACATTTACAATACAGGGCTCCATGGCGCAAGGATTGATAGATACATCATACATACTGACGCATCTGTTGGCACAAAAGTGACACATCGCTGGAGTTGCTCATGAAAGTGATGCAACTCCAGCGATGTGCCATAACAGATAGGTGAGTCCCATACAAAAAGCCCTGCGTCAATCCTTATGCCTTTTCTGAGCAGGCGTAGGGATTTTGACGCAATGAAGGCACAGAGTGATGCTGTGAAATTATGTAAATTTCACTACGTCAGTTCTACATGGCTTTTTGCATGGGGACGCCTAGCCTGTATACATTATACCTGGTGCAGTATAATGTAAAGCTGGGCTTTACAATGTGACACATCTCCCTAGATGCGTCAAGTTGTAAATTGGCCGCATTGTTTGCATCATTGTTATGTTAAAAAAGTGACGCAATGAAGCGGCACAAGGGCCTTGTAAATCTGCCCCTTGTTTTCGTAAGTTCTCTAGGTTTTTCTGAACTACCGGCTTGGATTTCAATCTTTGTTTCAAGATCATATTGGTGTGTGAGATGCTTATAATGCCCATATTACAAGTATTCCTCTACTGACAAAAGTCTGGCCCTCTACGGGTCATATGGGTGGAGACCCTCAATTCTGGGGTAATGTGGTAGACTGCAGCACAAACACTGTAACTGTAAAACGCCTCTCACATGCTTCCCCATCCAGTCTAAACACTCTTAGGGGTGTATTCACAAGGAGCTATCGCTGAATTGACGGCACTTTATTGCAGCCAAAGTTGTGATAAATGTACACCCCAACCACAAGCTGGTGCTAACAGCTCACAGCACCAGTTTTCCTGCGATAGCAGACGCCAAAAGCATCACCATAGAGGACCCCCGCAACTATCGCTAATGAGATGCAGAGTAGGCATTCCTGTTCAAAAAGCTGCGACAACACAACACCTCAACATTCACAACGACCAGCCAGATCGGCAATAAGAACACAAAACACGTGATAAGGCGCGTTAGCAGCAGAAAATTAACACCTGCTCTGAGCTGGTGTAAAGTCGGACAACAGCCTGCACCACAAAAGGGATCCCAGCCCACAGCCACACCTGAAGACAAACAGATACCTTGAAGCAACTGAATATGCAGCACGGATACCCAAGAGGGCCACAACACCCACCAACACCACACCCAGGACCACCCCTCCTTTGCACCCCTGACCAAAGACATGCCACATCAGCTGCACCTAAACATGTACGAAATAAACCGCCTGATGTCCCACAATCACAACTATGTCGTCACAGAAAGGACCATCACACATTCACTTTCAAAGCAACCAATGAAACTTTATTGGAATTAACACAGAAATGCAATGAAGACACATGGCGGCTCCCCTCGGGACAATCTGTAGGTCACAGCTTACAAGACAAAAAACATGATGAGAAGGTGTGTCCTGCGCACATCAAAGTACAGAGAAAGAGCGAAAGAGAGAGAGAAGAAGAGAGGGGGAGAGAGAGAGAGAAGAGAGGGGGGAGAGAGAGAGAGAGAGTGCCACCCCTGCGCACCCAGGCCACACTGCTGACCTGATGCCACTGGTGTGTCTCCAACCACTTGCCGGTATGTATAGCAGTACACCAGGTCACACATCAGAGTCAGAGCCATCATCTGAAACAGAGTCCAGATACATGACTGGCACTGTGCTTATTACGACTCCTTGCACAGGAAGTATATTCCTCCCCTGCTAAGTGGCTGTACTTTTGTGCAAGTAAGGCCGGCGCTGGTCTATTTACAAATGCTACCCTCTCCTTTAGTCTGTGCTGGGGTAGCAAGTTTCTTAATTGGGGCCATTAGACATAGGAATAGGCTTTCTTTGAACTAGCCTTGTGGACATGCTGGCAGTATAAATATGTTTAGTCTCTAAATAATGTAATATCATCTCAATAAGACTATATACTCGCTCTCAGTATTCCATTTTAGTATTAACACATTCGTTCTTAATTTACCTACCATCATGGAAAGCTAATGCAGGGCTATTTTTACCTTGTTATGCCTTATTATTTACTACCAAGATGCAGCGTGTCATAAAGGGCTGATCTTCGTATATGAACACTTTTTGTATGAATCTTATAATGATGTTTAAACTGAGACTTTCGCTCCTTTTTACGTGTATGAATTTTAGATCGATTGATTCATCGTGCCATGGAGTAATTGTTTATCTGACCTCTTTGTAATATTTTTGTCTATAACAGTCAAAACGGCGGAATATTGTTTTTTTTTCTGTTTAATATTTTAATGGTTTTTAAGATCATTAAGACATGAACTTTTTATCGGACTCATATGATGTTTTACAGAGTTTTGCGGTGTACTTTTATGGCTCTAACCAGCCAAATAAAGTTGTTTTTGATAGTGCCTGGCACAGTACACACATTTGCACAAGACACCGTCACCCGCCCGCCCTTGCACACCCAGGCAGAGGCATCCCAGCCCCTCCACCACCCATCGGAGCATGCCCACTCATGCACACCCGGGCCTTACTGCTCACCTTCCGCCACCGGCATGTAGACAGCAGGTCCCACCACGTGCCGTTGCTAGCTGCAAGCCCGGGGTCCGTGGACATAGCGCCCTCCATACCATGCAGCCATGCTACGCATGCCACCAGGTCTCACGTCTGGTGCTGGGTTTTGATTACACCATGACATAGGACATACCAGGGCACCCAGCAACATCGTAGCCTGCACAGCGGCTCAGCCCAATGGGTGCCACTAACTCTGTGATCCCGGAAGTGAGGCCTTGTGGGGGTAGGCCCGCACAGCCTGCTGACTCGGCCTACACTGCGGTCCAGCAAGGCACACAAATCCTGAGCAGTCCGGACCACCGGGACGGGGCATCATTGTAGGATACACACCCGCTTAGCAGCTAAAGGTGCCAATGACTTCATGCAGCCAAAGACACCGTCCAGTGGCAGGGTGCCTGTACCATCCTCAATGCATCGTGTGCCACAAACCATGTTCAACCCCAGTCACCGTCCCATGGCGGGGTGTCTGTGCCTTTGCAATGAAGCATGTGCTGCAAACCCTGTTCAACCCCAGTCACCGTCCCATGGTGGGATGCCTGTGCCGTCCGCAATGCAGCGTGTGCCACAAACCCTGTTCAATCCCAGTCAGCGCCACCTGGTGGTAGGCCCATGCCGGCCTCAAGGCCTCGAGTCTGTCATACAGGCACCACCGGCAGGGGGGTATGTGACATCGTCGGCCCCTTATATTTGTGGGGTTACATGGCCTGTGACGCCTGTGCCGGATGGGTGTGGTGTGCGTGCAAACCTGCCCTCAGGGAGTGGCTGTGACATGCTGACAACTAGACCAGTGACCTGCACACCACCAGCGAGTTCGCCTGCAACGGGTAGCAATGAGGCCCCCCCACGGAGTGTAAGTGGAGTGGTCTTGCCTGGCATATGACGTACCAGCTTAGGGCCTGCAACAATGACTTGGGGGCTCTGGGCGTGGTTCAGTCCATGTCTAGACAAGAAAGTGGCTGATGAGTGTGTCCCTGTTGTGGTGTCCATGGGACCCGTAACACAAATTGCTATGGAGCACCCTCTGACTGGCATCCCACAGGATTCATCCACACATACATACATGAATGATGAAAGAGATGACACAGCATTGCATCACTAGATGTTTATTGCACATCCAGTGCAGTTCTGCAGCTGGTGCGGTACAGGACAATGCCGAACACACTACACAAAATGGGACCGTGGAGGGCCAGCCAGAGTCCATCCGGGGATGACAAATACTGTGGAAGAGGAGGAGTGCAGTCCGCAGTCTGGTCGCCATGTCATTGGTCATCAAACAGGATGTGGCAGTCCATGTCCTAGTCCAAGGTGAGTGCATCTGTGTGAATCCGGGGTTAGTGGAAGGTCATGAAGCCATGTGCTGGACCAAGCAGAATCAGGCTAGGTGGCGGAAAGGAATGCTACTGAGTCCTTCTGATCACAAGCACATCCACGTCCTCATCCCCGGATGTGTGCTCTGCCCCACCTGGGGGTGTTGCTGTACCGACTGCGACACTGTATGCCACTGACACATCAGGGGCTGGAGGTGGATTGTTGGCCGCACAGTGTGCCACTGACACATCAGGTGCCGGAGTGGATAGGCTTGCCGCACTGGGAGGCAGAGATACACCAGGGGACGGAGATGTGGATGGTGTGGGGCTAGCAGCATTCATCATCACCACGCCTTGTGGCAGCGATGCCATGATGAGGATCTGCAGGGCATGGTAGATCCCAGCTACATTCCGCTGATGTGCATCGGTGGCTGCCATCCTTTCCGCCTCCATCCGCACCATGTCCTCCATGAGCCTCCGCATATGTGCCAGCTCAACGCTAGTTTCGCTGGAGCCACTCTGAGCGGACAGGTGTTCTTCTCTCCGCGTCATGACTCTAGCGATGTCAGTCTGGGCTCATTGGAGACCAGGGAGTGGGCTTGACCTCGGACCTGGGGATCTGGGTTCGAGTCTTGGTAACGACGCCAAAGATCCTGTGATTCTGGGCAAATCACTTAATCTCCCTGTGCCTAACAAAAATGAATGTGTGTCCTCGTGTAACGTAACTGGTGCTAAGTAAAGCTCTCTGATACCTGATTCAGTTCGGGTCAAGTTTGCGCTATATAAAACTGCAAAAAAAAGGATGGCGTCAAGTTTGATTGCCATGATGCCGAAACCCAACCGCACCGGCTCTGCAGTCTTCCTCTGGCATTCCAGCACACGGCGTTGGAAGGCCATGTGTTGTTCCTGGGGGTCTTGGGGGGGCAGAGCGGGGGGCCTCCTGCTGGGTGCTTTGGGTAGTGGGAAGAGTCTCCTCGATGTAGCTGGGCTGCCCTGATCCTGGAGGGGAGTGGCAGATGAGGTCAGTGATGTATTGGATGGTTTGGGTGTCGATGCTGGTGTTGTCCTCCTCGTCATCAGTGAAGAGTGGCTGGGACTGCTCTGCAGGAAGTGTTGATGGTGCCCCTGCGATGTGAAGGGGAGATGGTGTATTACAAAGTGTCCACATATATGTAGCCACATGGTACATGTTGACATTCAGACAGCATGGTATTGTACATTGTGACAGTCTGCAGATCTGGGCGAGGACCCAGCATCATTGTGGGTGTACACTGTGCTCTGCGTCATTGTGCATGAGTGCCATTGTGCTCATATCCACCCATCCCCCCAGTACCAGGAGGTCACTCGCCCTATTGCGGTTGTGTTGTGTCCTGTCGAGCAGTGTCCGATCCCCCAACTCTGGCCACAGTTTCTACACTGATGACTGTCACCACCAGCTCCTCCATGTCATCCAGCTTGAGCTGTGGCACTAGGCTCCCACTACCAGTGTCTGCATTGCTGCTTTCTGGTTGGTGGAGAGTTTCTCCTTGGCCCTCTGCTTGATGTCATTCCATCGCCCCTTGACCTCATCCATTGTCCTCTTGTGCTCACCAACGGCATTCACCTTGTCCATGATGTCCCGCCAGAATCCATTTTTGGTGCCCAATGACAAGTTGGAGGTGACGAACAGTTGTTGATGGTGTTCCATCACCTCCGTGACTATGATCCTGTTCGTCTTCCTCTTCTTCTTGTCCTTGCCCTTCCATGAGCCCGAGGTCCCGGGCTGGTCGTCCGGGGTGCTTGTGGGGTTGCACTCGTCCACTGCGCCTGCTCCGGCTGTTTCCAGTGTGCTTGGATGTTGGTCAGTTTGTGTTTGGGTGTTTTTTCTACTTTTATGGTTACTTTTCCTGCCTTCCAGGTGTGTGTTGCAGGCCTGGCACTGCTTATCGCTGATTTCCTCATCGCGCTTTGGCCCATCGCAGGTTTTTTGGTGTTGTGGTTTGTGTTTTTGTCTCCATCGAAGTGGTTGTATCGCGGACATTGTCCGTGGTTTCGGCAGGCTGTCACATGCTCCCGCCGCATTGTGAATTTCACGTTGCCACGGGGTTATTTTCCCGCGATAGGCTGCGATGTTGAAAGTTGCGACATGCTACTCTTGCGGTAGTTATCACACGTTCTTGTGAGCAAACCCCTTAGGTAATAACAAAAGGGCGATAATGGCGTTGTACCTCTACTCAAGTTTAATTTTATTTTTATCATCATCAGTATTCCTACATCACTTAGCTAATTAACATTTCCTATTTAGGCAGCTGGGGGAATCTCTCGACTGACTGGCATGCTGCCACCATGCATCATTTTTTGCAGAGGTTTATTTTTTAACCAAACAAAACCTTTGCGTGTTATCGTATCGTTTCAGATTAAAATGAATGCGAGCATGTGCAACCCAAGTATTCCCATAGCGACTTCCATGTCACTGACATGAAGCACCATAACGTTAACTAGTCACTAGCAAATGCTTTTAGTTAGTTACCCATGGTCACATTCAAAGAACGAAAAAAGGGTCTTTTATTTGCAAAAAACTAGTAGTTATTATGCTATGATATAACCACACTTCATGTCACCATCCATTTACTTTATGTGATTTGATCAAGCACAGCAGAACATCACCAGATAATCGCATAAACAAAATACAAACAATAGCCGGCAAAACAAACAAAAACATATGGTTGCAATTTAACATTATTAAATTGATCAAAATATAAACCAGGATACAACAAACTGTGGAGTCATGTCCTGTCCTGAAACAAGCAGATATTGTTCAGCGTTGTGGAAGCATTCGCCCTGCAGTCGAATCATACAGTAAGATGTTAAATGGGGTCAATGAGCAGAGGCTTATCTACAAATTGCAGAAGCATACACACTTGGGAGGGTCAGTTATGCAACATGAGCTGCAGAGCAATAAGGTAAAGGAGGAAGGAAGTCAGAAAAGAAGACCAAAAAATAAAAGGCACAAAAGGCAGACAGAACTACACAAGGTTCACAGATACGCAATAACCATAAATGTGCGCGAGGCAGTCACCCACACGAGTGTGGAGGAAAGAACCAGCATTATTTACAAGTTGCAAACAGACAACTAGCATGGACAAAAGCAGCCAGCCATATTGAATATTTTATGGGGCGCACAGCCCCACACAGGCACACAGGGCAAGAGACACGTACAAGAGCAGCCATATAAAAACACATGGCAACATTACAAGAACACATGCACATACAGAAAATAAGCAGGTACACACGTTCACGCAGAGAACACTTGGAGCACAGACAGACAACCTTATAGGGACATATAGAGAATACAAATAATGAAATAGAAACAAGCACTGGCGTGTTTTTTTCGATTTGGAGATGAGGGGTGGGTAAATCAACAGATCGTGGGAGGAGGAGGTAGTGTTTTGAAAGGAGGGGGGTTGTTTAAAACCAAAGCGGCAGGCGAGAGTGGTGGGTTCACACAACAAATGCACGTGAAAGGCAAAGCTGCCAACCTTGAAACTGGGGAACTGGGTGAAAGTCTTATTTTTTATTTATTTTTTAACAATTTAAAAGCGCACAGATACTCATAAGTGCATCGGCGCTATGTACTGAAAGGATAAGCCGGTGCTGACGAGGCCTATTGCTTGAAGAGCCACGTCTTTATTTGTTTTCTAAATAGTAGCAGTGTGGAACTAGCCTTGATCTGCAGGGGGAGAGAATTCCACAGTTTAGATGTAGCCACTATGAAGCTTCGGTCACCCCAATTAACCCTCTTGGTTCTGGATACAATCAGTAGGTTGGCCTCTGCTGAACGAAGAGATCTGTTGTGTGCATACGCCAAGAAAGCTTTCTTCAGACATTCTGGTCCTGTGTTGTGAATTGCCTTATAGGCAATGCAGAGAGCCTTACACTTTGTTCTGCTTCTTACGGGCAGCAGTGGAGCTGTCGCACTACATTGGAGATGGAGTGAAACTTCAGGGTACCTGTTAGTATCCTAGCGGGTGCGTTCTGTACCAGCTGCAACCTACCCAAAACCCTTTCTTGGGCATTGATCAACAGGCTATTGCAATAGTCAACCTTTGACATGACCAGGGCGCAGATTAAAGGTCTCCCGGTGCTAACAGGGATGAAGGTTTCTTTATCACCCTTAGCACATAAAAGGATGAGGAAACAACTGCGTTAACATGATGAATGAAGGAAAGTCTATCATCAAAAATGACACCCTAATTTCTAGCCTTCTTGACTGGGGTAGGTGGTAATCCTAACGCTGTTGGCCACCAGGTAGGAGACCATCCAGGAGCAAGGTTTCCAAAAACCATTACCTCTGTCTTAGCTGAATTCAATTTAAGGCTGTGGTTAGACATCCCAGTACTAATGCTAACATACCATCATAAAAGCTAGCCGAGACTGTGTCTCCCTCCTTATGTACAGCAAGCACAAGTTGCCTGTTGTCCGCATATGATGTAAGCATACGACCCATCCCAAAAGATTTGATTACTTGTGCTAAGTCCGATACATATATGTTAAATGAAGTTGGACTTAGCGAAGATCCTGAGTGAAAAAACTGGTAAATTCGAGTCACCCAGCTTAACTGACTGGGTACGGTTAGATAAAAAAAAAGATAGAAGGGCTTTAGCCTTGTGCCTACTAATGGCAGAGACACGGTTGATCAACGTGACGTGATCAACCGTCTCAAATGCTGCTGATAGATCCAGTAGCACCAGTGCTGCGGCACCTCCTTTATCAAGCTCAAACCTAATTTCATCCGATGCTTTAATGAGAGCGATTTCCCTGCTATGGCCTTTCCTAAAGCCAAACTGTGCGTCATCTAACAGCTTGTTTTCTTCAATAAATTGCGCAAGCTGATTATTCATAAGCTTTTCAATAAGTGTAGCTAGAAAAGGGACCCGCGCTATAGGGCGTTCATCTTTGGTCTCTCCTGGGTCAAGCTTGGGTTTTTTTTTTTTTTTAAGTTTGAAGTTTATTAAGGCATAAAGAGAAAAAGACAGTACATGAAGAAACAGTCAGAAGTGATAAAAACAAGAAAACTCTCTTACATTACAATGGAATTGTTCATAGAAATAACGTAAAATAGAACAATATATGTTAAGAAAATCAGAAATATTGAGGGTGAGGGAAAATCATTAGAACCATATATCTTAAAGGTGGCAAAAAGAAAACATAGCTTGGACCAACAAACTCATACATATTAGGATAAAACAATCACGGTGGTTTTTGAACTTCGACATTACGTAATGGAGAAATGGGAGAAGGTCTGGAAATCCTGGATAGATATTCGGTAAGGGGGATCCATAGAAGGTCACGTTTAATTGCTAGGGAAATAGGGGAAACGAAATTGGTGTCTAGACGATGGTTAAAACACACCGCGTTCCACCATGCAGTGAAGGAAACGTCGTTAGCCTGTTTCCAATGCGATGTAATATGATGAAAGGCTATGGCTATGAAGAGATCGAGTAGTTTGTGTTTATGGTGGGGTTCAGGAAGAACAGGGGAAAGGGAACCTAGAAAAATGTGAAGGATTGAAAAGGAAAGAGTGATGTTGAAAATTCTTTGAATTTGGGACCAAACTAAATGCCAGAACTGGAGAATGGGAGGGCAGTCAAAGAGCATGTGTTTCAAATCAGCTATAGGACAAGAACAGGACCAACAGGTGGAAGGGGTGTCCAAGGAGAAAGAAGACAGAATTAAGGGAGTATATAGTGTACGATTGTAAATAAAAAATAATGTTTGGGTAGTATTGGAAGCTCTAGATGTACTGTGAATTTTAGACCAAATTTTATCCCAAAAATTAGGAGGCCAATTTTGAGACAAGTCTTTCTCCCAAGCCAACTCAACCTTAGATTTAGTGCGTTCAATCGAAGAGTGGAGAGCTTTATATAGAAAAGAAGCAGAGGGGGACTGGTCAAGGGCATTAGAGATGGAAAGGTGAGGTAGAGGAACAGAGTTGGTAGTGGGAAGGGAGGAGAGATATTGGACAAGGGAAGGGATCAGCGATAAATATTGTTTACGAGAAGAGGAAGGTAATGAAAATTGGGTTTGGAGAAGGTGAAAAGGAAGAGGACAAGTAGCAGAAAGAAGTTGAGAAATCCATTTTAAACCACGAGAGTGCCAAGACTTCCAATAAAGTGAGCGATTTCGAATTTGAAGGGACTTATTATGCCAAATAGGTTGGGTGTGAACAGAAGAAGCAGAAGGGTAGGAGGATAGCAAGTACGGCTGAAGAAGAGAACGTGTGCGAGAAATGATAGGAGATCGGAGAGAAGAGACATTAGAGGAAAAAGAAAGAACTTCGTTAAAGTCATAAGGATGGAGGAAGGATGATTCTAGAGTTAGCCAGAGTGGAGGATAATACGGAAGGTCTGAAGAAAGCCAACGAAAGGCTTGTTTTAAAGAGAAAGCAGTATGATACGATTTAAAATCGGGAAATTTGACCCCACCCAAAGATTTATCCTTCTTTAAAACAGAAAGAGCTATTCTAGATTTCTTACCCTTCCACAAAAACTTCAGCAGAATAGAATCTATTGACTTGAAGTAATGAGTAGGGATGTGAATAGGAGTCATAGAAATAGTGTAGAGGACCAAAGGAGCCAGCATCATCTTTATGGAATCTAAGCGTCCCCACCAAGAAAGAAAGAGAGGGTTCCAACGGTTGGTAGAAGTAGTGAGTTTAGTGGAGAGAGATTCGAAATTAAATTTGAGAGTGTCAGAGAGACGAGGGGCGAACCATACACCTAAATATTTAATCTTAGAAGGTTGCCAGGAAAAGCCAGAAGTGTCGAATAGATGCTTGAGGCATAACGGATTCAGGGGGAGGATTTCACATTTGTCCGTATTAAGTTTATATCCAGATACATTAGAGAAAGCAGATACTTGATTAAGGAAGGAAGGTACAGTTGTGTGAGGATCTGAGCAGTAAAATAAAATATCGTCAGCGTAGACCGATAACTTAACTTGTTTTTGGGAACCATACTGAAAACCAGAAATATTCTCGTCTCGTCTAATTTTGGTTAAGAAGGGTTCTAAGGCTAGAATAAACAGAAGAGGAGATAGAGGACATCCTTGACGGACACCTCTGCGAAGAGGAAAATACTCAGAAGTGATACCGTTAGCAAAAATGGAGGCGTGGGGACTGGAATAAAGTAAGGAAATAAGAGAAATGAATTTGGGTGGAAAACCAAACCAACGAAGAGATTGGAACATAAAATCCCAGCCTATCCTATCGAAGGCTTTTTCGGCATCGAGAGAAATGGCAGCTAATGGAGAGGGAAGAGAGGCAGCTCTGCTCAAAATGTTAAAGAAAACACGAGAATTATCTGATGACAAGCGACCTTTAACAAATCCGGATTGTTCCGGACCGATAAGTTCTGGTAGTAGAGGGTCTAATCTAAGAGCTATAATTTTGGCGAAAATTTTATAATCAGTATTTACCAAGGAAATTGGGCGATAATTTTTACATAACGTATGATCTTTATCTGGTTTGGGTATGAGACAAATTAATGCTTCTTGAAAAGTACCGTGAGAAGAGCCAGATTGGACAAAGGATTGAAACAATAATAAAAGTTTAGGAAGGAGAAGAGAGGAGAAGTGGTTGTAAAACTCAATAGTAAACCCGTCCGGTCCTGGGGCTTTGCCTCTACGGAGGATCGAAACAGCTTGTGAAATTTCAGAGAAGGAAATGTCCAAATCTAATGATTGAAAATCAACATGAGAAGATGGAGGGGAAGGGATATTCTGGAAATAGGATAGAAGGTCATCAGGATCAGGGCTAGACTCAGGAGTATATAAAGTTTGGTAAAAAGAAACAAATTGAGCCAATATGTCCTTGTCTTTGAACAAGGAAACACCAGCAGGATCCAGTAAGGACTCTATCTTTGTTTTTTCCTTGCGTATTTTAAGGTAATTAGCTAGAAGTTTGCCCATTTTGTTTTGGCCTCCATAATAGCGGGAATTGCATTTAAGGAGAGAATTTGAAGCCGCATTAGTAGTAAACCTATTGAACTCAATTTTGGCAGAAATGAGTGCACGAAGAGATGATTCAGAGGTAGAATTATAATACGTATATTCTAGTTTCTTAATTCTATCCAAAAGTTGAGTTGATTTGGTAATCGACTGTTTTTTCTTTTGAGAAACAAAATTGATGATAAAGCCTCTAGCAGCTGCTTTGAAAGAGTCCCAAACTGTGACAAAGGAAGACCCAGGAAGGTGGTTTAGTGTAAAGAATTCAGAAGCAAAATCCATAAATTTAGTGGAGAAAATGGGGTCTAGGAGTAAAGAATTATTAAATCTCCAGCGTCCCGAATGAGGGGAAAAGGGAATAAGGTCAATATCTACGAAAACGGGGGCATGGTCTGAGATTAAAATGGAGCCAATATCTGAATGGGTGGTTAGTTGTGCCAGGGATTTGCTGAGGAAAAGGTAATCAATACGAGATTGAGAGTGGTGGGTGGGGGAATAAAACGTGTTTTCTTTAAGGTCAGGGTTACATAATCTCCATATGTCAACTAGAGCAAAGTTCTGAATTGCAGTAATAAATTGGGAATGCATCTTGGAGGGGACAAACTTAACTTTGGAATTCCTGTCAAGAAAAGGGTCTAGAACTTGGTTGCAATCACCACCAAAAATAACATATTGTTCATTAAGAGTAACCAACTTGTCAGAAATAGCAGGCCAAAATAACTTATCAACACCTGTAGGAGCATAAACATTAAAGATAACGAGAGGTATTTTGTCAATGAGGAGATTAGAGATAACCCATCGGCCATTATCATCATGTTCGTGAGTTACAACTGAAACATTTAACTTTTTATGACATAAAATAACAGTACCATTTTTCTTACCTAAAGCAGGAGAGTGAAAAACATGTCCCACCCAGCAACGTTTAAGTTTAGTAGCTTCTGCGTCCGAAAGATGGGATTCTTGTAAAAGAGCTACATCGGCTTTAAGCCGTGCCAAGTGAGTGAGGACACGTTGACGTTTAATGGGGTTATTTAACCCCTTAACATTCCAAGTAACTACCCGGAATTTGTAACTTCAGTAAAATGATATGAGATAAAATACAGTGAGAGATGAGCGATAGAATGAAGAGAATCATAATGAAAATGCGAAAAACAGGAAATGTAAGAGAAAGATAAGAAAGAGAGTGGAGATGAAACAGTAGAGGAAGAGAAGCGAAAAAGTTGAAAAAAGGAAGAGAAAAAGAGAAGCAATAGAAAAAATAGAGCAAAGAGTATAGAAAGAAGTAACATCTTAACTAATAGCGAACAAGTCAAGGGAACTGAGGGATGACGACGCCAGAAGAGGACGACATCAACAACAGAGACTCACATCGTCGAACACCTGAGGAACCAGCGGAGGAACAAAATGAAGGGAAATACGGATACACCGGGATGAAGAGACACGAGGTTAGGATCTGTAAAAAGATAAAAATTAGAAGAAACATTAGAGATACAAACGGAGAGTAAGATAAAAAAGAACACAAGAACAATATCACAACAGAGGTAGGATATAAATAGGTAGGAGATATTCATTCAAATACAAGCATTAGAAACAAATAACTACAGGAAAACAGAGAGGTATATAAAAATGAGAACACATGGCAAAATAAAGATGGTTAAACAGATCTTGCAGTGTCCATGTTGACGGCTTCGTGACGACGAAGGAACTCTTCAAGGACGAGCGGATCATCGAAAGTAGTTGTTCTGTCCTTGTATGTCACCTTGAAGAGGCATGGATGTAGCAGTCCATAACGGGCGCCAAGGGCTCTCAAACGTGGTCGTAAATCAAGGAACTGTTTTCGACGATCAGCTGTGACTTTAGCAACATCTTGAGAAAGGTATAGCCTATGACCTTCCCATATGATTTGTTTTTTAGTCTTTGCTGCAGACAACACTTGAAGAAGATCAGTATACTGGAGGAACAGCATGATGACTCCGCGGGGCTTGGTGGAGACTTTAGGGCCAAGTCGGTGCGCACGTTGAATATTAAGAGAGGTGGAGGGAGGAAGACCCAAAATTTGTGGCAAAAATGTTTGGAAGAAAACTGTAGGGTTGGATCCCTCTGTAAGTTCCGGAAGATTATAAAGGCGAAGGTTATTCCTCCGGTTGCGATTTTCCAACTCTTCCGACTGTCTCTTCAAAAGAGAAATATCCTTTTCTAAGAGTGTAATTTTTGCGCAGGAAGACTGAAGTGTTTCTGTAGATTGTTCCACCAAGAGAACCCTCGACTCCAAAGTAGACCATTTGTCGTGAAGAAATTGTAAAGTTTTAGTTGTCTCAGCCATGAAGGGTTTGAGTGCACGAAGCTCCTCCAGAATAAGATCCATTGACGCAGAATGCACTGAAGAATCTGGAGAAGGAGGGTGTGTTTTCAGACGTTTTATTGAAGCAGGTTGTTGAAGCTTACTGGTTGCAGTAGTTTTAGGAATTGCGCCGTGGACAGCAGATGGTTTGATGGGAACAGAGTCGTCCATAGTGTGTGGCGCAGAATCAGAGTCTGAGGAAAGTTGTGGTTTGGTCTTTGAAGCTGGAAGCTTGAGGTTACGAAGCTTCCCCATAAAGAACAGGGGAAGGAAGCGCAGTGACACCACAACCAGCAAATGAGAAAAATGTTGTAAATGTGATGCAAGAAATATTCCTTATGGTGAAAAAAGCCCCACGAAGAGTGATGAAATGTAGCAAAATGAGTGTCACCAAAACATATACTGTCTCCTCATAGAAACCAGGAAGAGCGTTGAGAGAGAGTATTACCTCATAACAGGGAGAAAACAAACTGAAGCGCTAATATGACTTAGGAAGGTCATAAAGTCCATGCGGAGCAAGGTGACATTTTGTTATGTAAATAAGGATGTCAAGCATGAGAAAGTAGCGCTAGTTAGGCTGAGAGAAAAGGCAGTTCCGTTTCTTGTCAAAGAGGCAATAGACAAGCATCACAAGTGAAACGATAAGGTGTCGAGGAGACTAGTATGCCAAGAATTCGGTGTTTGAAACTTCCGCATTATGCGCGCTGAGGTGAAAAAAGCGGCGTTTGTTGAAAGGGCAGGTTGCGCGGTGAAAATTGGTTAAGATGGCGGCCGCTGAAGAGCGAAGCGCGTCACAGGTGAAAGCAACTCACACCGCCGGTGTAGAGGAGAGCAGTTTAGTTCTCCCTGCTCACCTCATGTTCCGACGGCAGAATCTGGCATCAGCGCTGTCATTTGGCAAGGAAATGCGGAAAAAATCGCCGGCTCCGGTGAACGGCTGACGGAGCTCCGAGGTCAAGCCGCCATCTTGTACGGCGTTCAAGCCACGCCCCTTGGGTTTTTTCAATAGTGGCAAATACTGGTCTTTTTCCATAGTGAGGGATAGCTGCCCATACAAAACATAGAGTTACAGATACTCGCTAGGTTGGAGCCTATTAAGTCTGGGATCAAATTCAGGACTGAAGGGGGGCAAGGATCAGACGGTGTGCCTGATTTGACCGCCATAGCCAAATTTGAGATCAGTTCCACTGAAACTGGCCTGAATTCCATAAAATTGGGGCTGTCTCCACTCTTGCCATTACCCGCCAACTGATTCTCACTCTCCGCGGGGCCGTGAGGTTGGAGTAGATTTGCCCCACCTTGTCCTGAAAATAGCTGACTAGCAAATCACATAGTGATTGGGATGCCCACTTAGAGGAGTTATCCACTGGCGCTGCCAGTTTGGAAACTACCGGAAACAGCTGTTTAGAGGAATCTTGTGCATCCTGTGATCCTGGGCAAATCACTTAACCTCCCATGTGTAATCAAAACACAAATAAATTAAAGTGTCTATGTATATTGTACATTGTGCTCATGTAAAGCACTCCAACACCTCCGGAGATATGCGTAAGTGTGTGGGAGGTGGCAGAAGCAGGGGTTGGTAAAACAACAGAGAACAAGGAGTTGGACGTGGTGGGTTAAAAGCAGTGGGCGGGTGTTGTCTGTAAAAGAAATATTGCTGCTGCTCGGCAGTAGGGATCTGCCTACATAAATACTATAAAAGTATGCACACTGTCTGCTTGTGGCACACTGTCTGCTTGTGGTGATAGCTTTGCTAGTATTGTGTAAACCTTTAGCTATATAAACTGCAATGACTAATGCTGGGTAGAGTTTGGATATAGGATTTATATTCGTTTATTGTCTGTGGCCCCAACACGAGTACAAACTATGAATCGGGCTGGTAAAAGATAGCAAATACTATATCACTGAAATATAAATTCAGCAAAGCGCATTGAACCAATCTAAAAGTGGAAACTTTATTGCAGGTCTGAGCGACAAGCTCACATAAATGATGCGTGGAATAGACTGTTTGCAGGTACGGTGAGAGTTGTGCATGTGGGACGGGAATGGACATAATACACATGGAAAAGTTATTAAAAGACAGCTTGTGGAAAAGTAAATTTTGCCATGTTCTGTGTCCCTACGCGTCCTCCATCATATGTTATGTGTGCATGATTAATATGCATATGTATTCCTCATGTTCGATTAAAGACGCAATTATAGTTGTGTCCATCTCTAGTATGCCAGTTTCCCGTTCTCGTGAATACTACGAATATTCGGCCTATGTAAAGTTACGTTGCCACGTTTCTCAGTGTGCACGTTATTTCATTGTAAAGTCCCCGTTCCTAGGCCTCAAAAGGGCCCGGACACCAGATTTCAGCTCCTGTCTCCTGAGCCTCGCTGAGGAGCGATACAGCCCCCACCTGTGTTCCTGACCCTTCACTTACTTCCTGCCTCACAGTGCCCGGCTCAGCCTGGCTCTGCCTCTGAGTCTGCCAAGAATATGTTATGATTCTAGTTATCAGTTCAGTCCTCCTTCTCTGCATTCCTAAGCTACTGAACTGCATCAATAGTTTCCGTCATTGTCTAGCCTTTACGTCTCCATGTAAGAGAAAATACTGTATTAATGGTCATTTAATATTCTTCATCACGCACTACATGTAGAATAATGCATGCTCCAGTCTTAGAGTCTGTTAGCCTTTACCCCGATAACTTTTGGATTCTATCAACATGTTCTCTAAACATCAGATACTAGATACTGTTTAGGTACATGTCGCCCTGACTCTCCAGACTTCAGTCTCTGCTCCTAGCACAGAGTTCGTAGCCCCCAGTTTCTCCTAGTAACACGTCATTGCCAGTTTGCGCGCACCATCAGGTTAGAGGTCCCGGCTCCTTAGGTAGCCCCCTCCATGTCTCCACCCCATTTATGACATATTCTGTTACGTTTACATCACATGTCTATGTATACGCCTCTGTTACACCCACTTTTACTCTTATCTTTCGCGACTGCTATTGACCACACCCACTGCTCCGCCTATCCTATGTACTGTAATGCAACTGTTTTCATATATATACTTGTGTACTGTTATTAAATGTTACGCCGATCCCTTTTCCCAGAGCGCGCTCATTCCAGATCCTGTCCCGGGCAGCTGTCCGGCCTTGTCATTCTATTCCTGCAGGTTGTCCTGTTCCTGTCCTTTATGCTGTATTAAACCTGCAGAACTCCTACTACCTCGAATCTTGACTCTTATTTATTGAGCTATCTGTTATTGCTATGCCTAGACAAACCTAGATCCGGTATTATTTATTTATATACCACATAATGGCGCCCGAACAGGGACTTGCCCTTTCCCCACGCGCCGGTGAAGCCACGCGTGCCCCCTGACCCTCTGCAGCCGTGACGGAACCATACCGTGCACGTGCAGATATTTCTGCTTCAAGTATCCCTCAGGCCCACGGAGGAGACGGAGGTGGCGGTCCAGCATCCAGACGAGGCGGTGGAGGAACGCGGCGAGTCCCGACCAGAGCCCAAGCCGAGAGTCCAAGGTCCGAGGTATCCGGAGGCCCACCCGTAACAGAAGTCCGAAGTTCGTCCGTCCGGCGTCGAAGCAGTCCAGTCCAGTCTGAGGCCTTCCGTTCTTGCTGCTCGGTGAGTACCATTGCTGGGGTAGTATCTAGACAGGGTCAATCTAATTGACTCTGGTCCGTGGGTCGGTGGTACACAGGCCCACAAACGAAGTGTCCACTTCGGTGGATGCGGGTCCTGACGTGTCTCTTTATGAGACCGGTAAGTTTCGTACTGTTTCAGCAGTGCATCTAGTTTCTGTTCCAGTCAGTTCTGTTCTCGAGAAAATTCATGTATTCTGTTTTCAGTATTCCAGGTAGTATTCTGTTCGAACTGTTATTTTAAATGTTCTTCATGTATTTTAATGTCGTGGAATGAGTGCGAAGTAATTATCGTGTTTATTGTATATTGTATTGTGTCCAGATTATAATTCAGTCATGCCACTCTTTTCAAGACTGCGTCAGTTAAAAACCAGAAAAGGTCTGCTAGAAGCAGCAGTTCCTGTCCCGCCTAGGGACAGTCCAGGTCATTTTATGTATCAGAAGCATGGCATAAGTGCCATATTATATCTAGATTTATGGGTAGAGTATACCAAACAGTTAGAAGAAAAGTATAGATGGCCCGTATCGGGTACATGGGATGCCGAGTGCATCATGCGAGTAGAAGAAGCATTATGGAAAAAGAAAGCCAGACAGTCACAGAAAGATGCCATCGAGTTATGGCGCAAAGAATCTCATAGGAGAACCGAAAAAGAAATCAGGAAGTCTGAATTAAGTAGAGAATCCTTAGAACGAGTACAAGAAAAAGAACTAATCGAGATAGGTGAACGAGTCAAAACCGAACAGTCAGACAGACAGAGGCATGCCCTCATTAAGGGTATGTATCCTCTTCTTGCCGAGGGCTTGCCAAAAGCGACCCCGGAGGCATCCAGTAATTTTCCGCTACCACTAGTTCCGACCAAGCTACGTCACAAACCGACCGCAGCTGATATTTTCATTTCGTCCTATTTGGACGACACAGTCCCGGAATATGCAAATCCTGTTCCTGCTCCGCCAGTCCCTGTAAATCAGGCACTTCCCGCTCCTCCAGACACCGGAGTACCTGCCACGGTACCCCCGGTCCAGCCCGCCATACAAGTCCAGCCTGCATTTCAATTTCCCACTCTGCCAGCACGAAGAGCATCAGTTGACAATTCTAGTTTAGGGGCCGCAGGAGGAGGTCCTCCTCAAACCCCACCGCCGCACAAGCGTTTAACGTTAGCCGAATTACATGCACAAGCGTCACAGCGCACGCCCAGATATCAGTCTGTTGCAGAAATAAGAAAAGCCCTTACCGAATGTGGCTATGATCCAGTCCCAGGCGAGGATAATATGGTTTTATATTCATTACGCGTAAGAAAGGTGACCGAGTATCTAGTCACCCTACCAGATATGAAAGAAGATCTAGAAAAAATATATCGTTTTATCCGTACAGGGAATGATCCAGAAAGTATTAGTGACGTCATGTCTCAAAGGAAAGTTGAAATTCAGCTCATGATATTAAAGTTTCTGATTAATTGTTTAATACGAGAACAAGATTATCCGACCAAAGATCGAGCCGAAATGAAAGTCCTGACAAGGTGGAGTGATAATATAGCCGAGGGTAAGCACACGACTATCAATAGTATAGAGAGTATGTACAAGAGAATTCGTAAGGAAATAATAAGGTTACATGATCAACGTAAGGCAGCACAAGTAAGCGAGAAAGAAAGTAACTCTGATACTGAAGAGGTAGAGGACGAGAATCCCGCCAGAATAGCGTATGTAGGAAAATCTAGATTTCCAGATCGCCATTTATGCCTAGAACACAAGCCAGTTTTTCATCATCCAGCACCAGAACAAGGTTCTCTAGAACAAGTATTTCAAGCTACCGATCACATTCTGAAATCACGAATCGGTTATAACGAGTTAAGTACCATGCATGAACAAGAACTAGTCCGATCAGCAGTCCGATGGATTACTGATTCTACCACTTTTCCAGACGAAATAGTGGCACAAATGTTTCTGAAATTGCCCCCAGCCGAGCAACGACTGGCGGGTATGTATATGATCCAGCACCTCATTACATTGTATGAGGGTCAACATTCTGATCCAGGTCCGTTACACGATGTCCTGAACGAGTTACTACAGTATAAATGGAAAGGTTTAGGTACCGATTTAATTAGTGTCATTCTAGAACAGCGGAACAAATATAGAACGTTCTTGAACCCGCATTTTGTTCATGTCTCACCCCCAGAAAGTAAACCTTTTTACATAGACAGACAGAATCCGTTACGAGAAGTACATCCAATTAAGACTGATGGTGGTGAAATGCAACGAGTGTTTGTTTACACCCCGATCACAAAGATGGAACTCTTAGAGATGAAAAAGTTAATTCCCTGTCATGATAAAGACCCAGCAGGGTTCCACCGAGAGTTAAAAGACATGCTCCGTATGGGAGAATATACGTATCCAGACGTTATTAAAATGTTAAAGGTCCTATTGCCCGCAGGGGTATATGAGAAACTCAAGGAAAAAGATTGGGAGGTGGGAGAGAAAAAGATCGATTGGGCAGTCCTAGAAGCTGAAGACAAGGCACGAGTACCAGGTACCGGTCTTGGAGATAAATGTAAAGAATTACCAGAATTATTGATTCAAGTTTTGCCTAGATTATTGACAACTAGAAAAGAAGACTGGGATGCAATCTCAGCCTGTAAACAGAAACAAGACGAAGATATTAGTGATTTTTATTCTAGATTTGAGAAATGTTTTACCATCAACAGTGGCCTCAAGACGAGTAGTGAGTCATACCCTCATCTTTTTGTTACTAAATTAGTCGAGAATTCAAGTCCACAAGTTAAAAACCGAGTTTTGAAAGTCGAAAGTACCTGGCAAGCTAATACTCCGTCCCAAATGTTACAGATGCTCCAGTACCACCAGAATAGAATCAGAGAAGAGCAAGAACACGAGAGAAAGCGTATGAAAGACACGAAAATGAAAGTACTAGTTGCACAATCTGTTCCTCAAGACAGTCAGAAGAGGGGTCCGAATCAAGCCAGTCATCCTGCAGCTCCCGTTAAAGGGAATTGCAATTATTGTAAACAGCCAGGTCATTTTATAAACGAGTGTGCAGTTCTGAAACACAACATAGCTACCGGTAAGACTAAAGAAAGACCACGTCCGCCTAGACAAGAACAAGTTACACAGACTCCTCAGCCACAGAATGCACACAAGACAGTTACCGCACCGCAGCCCATCGCTGCAACACAGCATGTTACACAGCAGATGTACCAGTATGCTCAGTCAGAGTATCCAGAGTATCAGCCATATTCATGAAACAGCCTAGAGAGGGAGGTAGGCTTGCCTCTCATCGAGATACCTGTAGATCAAGAAGGTCCCTATGTTCATAGTCAAGTATTAGGGAAAGACAGAAAGTTTCTGATTGATACAGGGGCAAGTAGGACCACCATCAGCCACGCCGAAGTTCCAGGGGCTCCGCTCTCAGGCTCTAGAAATGTTTCCCTTGGATTTTCAGGAAAACCTATTGTAAATGAAATATCAAAGCCAGTTACCCTAGAAGTAGGTCCATTGTCCCGCACTACTGATCTGTTACTTACGAAGTCCTGTCCAGAGAATTTGTTAGGTATTAAAACACTGAAAGAGTTAGGTGCAGTCATTTGCTGTTCCCCAGAGGGAATACGACTGTTTCTTCGTGACTTCAAGGGTCACTATGTATTACGAGATTTTGATCCAAGATTGTCTAATGTTCCGCAGCATCTATGGGCGCAAGGTCCAACTGATGTAGGTTATATGCATATCACACCCCATCGTGTGACTCTCAAACCAGGTGTAGTCCTGCCACGAATCAGACAGTACAGATTGCCACCAGAGGCTGTAGCAGCCTTATCCAAAATTATTGACGAGCTCATGGCTCAAGGAGTAGTTGTAGAAACTGACTCCAATGTATGTAATTCTCCGATCATTCCTGTCATGAAACGTACTGATCCAAATGCACCTCCAGTATATCGATTAGTGATTGACCTACGAGAACTTAATAAATGTATTATTCCCCAGTACCCAGTTGTCCCAGATATCTCTTCCCTATTGACAGCCATTGATTCCGAAGCCTCATTTTTTTCAGTCATAGACCTCAAGAACGCGTTTTTCAGTGTCCCCATTCATCCAGACAGCCAGTTTCTTTTCGGATTTTGTTTAAATGGAAGGAGCTATATGTTCACACGAGCTCCTCAAGGTTTCACAGAAAGTCCTAGTATTTACAGTCAAGCACTTAAAAGACAACTAGACAATATTCACATGCCAACTGACACTGCCCTGCTCCAGTATGTCGATGATCTACTGATCACAGCCCGTTCTGAACATGCTTGCGAACGAGCATCACTTACAGTCTTGTATTTCCTTGCCGAGATGGGGCACAAGGTGTCCCCTTCGAAGCTTCAATTCTGTGTCCAGCAAGTGATCTATTTAGGCCACTTACTGTCCAAGAGGGGTAGGCAGTTGACACCAGACCGTATCCAGTTAATAGCGAGTCTTCCTCAGCCCAAGACCCAGAAGGAGGTACGTGCTTTTATCGGCCTTACTTCTTATTGCAGACAATGGATTCCTCAGTATGCATTTCTAGCTAAGCCACTGATACAGTTAACGACCCAGGAGGCAGCCGTATCGACTGTCCTTCCTTGGACATCTGAACATACACTTAGTTTCAATGAGTTAAAGAAAGCTTTATGTCAAGCTCCAGTCCTAGCAACACCGAACTACAGTAAGCCTTTCACACTTTTCGTCACAGAACGCGAAGGTACAGCATTATCTGTTCTTACACAAGATCAAGCAGGACAATACAAGCCCTGTGCTTATTTTTCGAGCACATTAGATCCTGTAGCCCAGGCTCTGCCTGCGTGCCTCAAGTCAGTTGCAGCCACAGCACTAGCTATCAGACAAAGTGATTCCATAGTGTTAGGACACTCCCTGACAGTACAAGTTCCACACTCCGTGGAAGTTCTTTTAAACCGAACCCAAACCCAGCACTTGACAATTGCACGTTTAACAGGTTATGAATTGACACTGTTCCAGCCACACATAGAAATCAGACGCTGCAACGTTTTAAATCCTGCTACATTGTTACCGTCAGTTACTTCAAATCCTGCCACACACGACTGTGTGGAAGTAGTCAATATTACGACAAAACCAAGACAAGATCTGACAGATATTCCATTACCAGATCCCGACCTGACACTTTATGTGGATGGTTCATGTATGAGAACAAGTACAGGAGAACTAGTCGCCGCGTATGCAGTGACTACTGACACTGAAGTTATTGAAACACACCGTATTGACACTCTGTCCGCTCAAGCAGCAGAGCTAGTTGCTCTGACACAAGCCTGCATACACGCTAAAGACCTGAAAGTTAATGTTTACACAGATTCACGTTACGCATTTGGAGTCGTAGACGACTTTGGAGTGCTCTGGCAGGAGAGAGGTTTCATGACTTCTCATGGAACCAAGATTCAGCATGGTCTCCTTATTCAAGCTCTGTTAGATGCGATACACTTACCGACATCCATTGCTATCATGAAATGCAAAGCACATACGAAAGTTACTGACACTATTTCTCAAGGTAATGATCTAGCAGATCGCACAGCCAAGCTTACAGCACAGACTTCAGACATTCCAGTTAATCCGACACAGACACATACTCCAGATCCGACTACATGTATGACAGTTAAGGACCCTACTCAAGATGTCATAGATATCCAGTTACATGCTACTCCCGATGAAATCAAGAAATGGTCCGAACAAGGAGGGGTCCAGACAGATCAGGGATGGGTGACGAAGGGTAGAGCCACATGGTTTCTCCCCGACCCTATGGTTCAAGTCATTGTTAATACCGCACATAGTCCAGCACATTTAGGAGAAAAAGCTATGTTAGACAGTATCCAGAACATTTGGTTCAACAAGCATTTACGAGCTGCAGCCAAGCAGAAAGTCCGTACCTGTATGATATGTTGCCAGTTTAATCCAGGTAAAAGTGTCCCGGTGGAACAAGGTGGATTCCAGCCCCCTGACCACCCTTTTGAGGTCCTCCAGATGGATTATATTCAGATGGAGCGATGTCGAGGTTTCAAGTATGTCCTCGTAGTTGTATGCGCTTTGTCCAGGTGGACAGAAGCATATCCAGTCCCAGATTACACAGCTGCGACCACTGCCAAGCAGTTGGTTCGTGAGTTCTTCCCCCGTTATGGACTCCCTAGAGTCGTATATTCAGATAACGGCCAGCCATTCTCATCCGAGTTGATGAAACATGTTTCCCTTCTGTTAGGGTACCAGTGGAAGTTCCATTGTGTACGCCATCCTGAAGCAGCCGGTCTCGTAGAGAGACATAATCAAACCCTGAAAATTCGAATTGCAAAAGTTTGTCAAGAGAAAGGTGTGGACTGGTTAATAGCTCTGCCAGTCGCTTTATTTTATATGCGCATGGTCGCACATTCCAGATCAGGTCTGTCCCCGTATGAGGTCGTATTCGGCCGGCCCCCTAACATGTGGGGTACACCTAGACCCCGAAGTATTACCGATGTTTCAAGTAATATGCTGACAGATTACCTAGCTTCCTTGATGTCTGCCCTCAACTCTTGTCGTTCACAGGTTGCCGCCGCATTTCCAGACAATACCGAGGTGGCACCACATGAAATCGTTCCCGGATCCATGGTCCTGGTGCGTAATTTCGATCGTTCAAGTCCGCTGGAGCCTCGCTGGAAGGAGCCCCGACAGGTCCTCCTCACCACCCGTACAGCCGTGAAATTGGAGGGACGCAAAGGCTGGGTGCATCTATCGCATGTAAAGAAGTTTTATGGACTGAAACCCGTTTTAAAGAACATTTCCGAGGATTCTAAGACCTGCCAAAGTATTTTTCTTAAGGACTGTCCCGCAAAAGACAATGATACCGCATCCCCCCCGTTAGAGAAAACTCCGCAACAGGAGTATAAACTCAAGTTAAGGTCTAGTAAAATAAGTCAGCCAGTTTGATTGTCTAAGTCCTCCCCTAGGTGAAACGGTTAGACCGGTTTCTGACATGTATAAAATAGACCCCCATAGTGAGAGAGTTAGTCAAAACTCAATCCGATGTATCGTTTTTCTAAGTTTTATATTGTTTCTCAGCATTATGATTTCCTGCACCAGTTATGCATTCTACTTGTATTTTCCAGTTTCTCATGTAAATAAGTCTTCTAATGTTACAGTAGAGCACACGTTTAGTGATCTGCCTCCTCATGAACTCTCTTACCGCCTCGCTATGCGTAATAATTCTTTTATCCGTATGTTACATTATTCACACCAGACCAGCAATGCCACTAATTGTTGGGTGTGTGGTCGACTCCCCCCTTTCCAGACCCCGAAGGGAGTTCTGCCACTCTTTCCTTATCCATTTTCACATAATGGTTCGTGTGGAGCATGGTCCACGTTAACGTCATCCTCAACAGATATGTCTTTTCTTAACAGTACATGTTTCCCAGACAAGCAAGGTCTTCCCCACAGAACAGGGTTAGATCTCGAAAACGAAGTTTACAATTTAGGTAATTATTCCTCGAATTTTATGGTCCTGAATGTTCAGTCTGATTCTACTCCAGACTTACCTGCCATTTCAGTACTACCAGTCAAAGGCAAATTATGTGTTAGAAGTTATGGTTCCGTACATGTAGGACATAGTGATTGTACTACTATTGTCAAGTATAGTGACAGTAGGAAATCTATTTTTAAGGCTTCACGTCATTCTTATTTTATTTGTGGTCAAACCGCATATGTTCGTCTGCCCCTCGATTGGGAGGGAACCTGTTACATTGCCTTCCTACTGCCACCAGTTTTCCTAGCCCCATCTGATTATCACAGAAACACACATCTAGTACACATTAGACATAGAAGGGAGTCCCCCATTGTCGATTATACTGAAACTGCTCTAGAACAGTATACAGATTTCAATAGAGGTTTCTTCTTCTTTATAGGACCTATCCAGAATAGTAAGCTAATCCGTAGGTTAACCAGAACTCTTGAAGCAGTAGTTAATGAGACTGCCTCTGCTCTAGGTAACTTAACCGAAGAGCAATCTGCTATGAGATTTGTCGTTTTACAGAATCGTCTCGTCCTTGACGTCATACTGGCCGATAGGGGCGGGGCTTGTAGAGTCATCGGATCTAGTTGCTGCATTTTCATTCCAAATAACGCGCCGTCTGTTTATTCAGCTATAACCAGACTCCATAAAATTGCCCATCTGTTACACCAAGATCCAGGCACCTGGACATGGTCCGGTTGGTTCTGGAATATAATTTCCGCCTGGGGATGGAAAATCTTGTCATTTCTAGGTATTGCAGTAGCGATCATATTCAGCTGCTGCCTCTGTATACAATGTGGCCCTGCGATTTGCGGCATTTGTGCTACCTCTTGTATTCCTAGTCCCAAGTCCCGTTATAAATCCCGTTCCAAGAAAATTCGAGACGAGCAAATGATACTATATGAAATGATAGATGGTATCATGAATATTGATGTTTCCTGATGGAAACGTAGTGACAAGGAGGGAATGTGGAAAAGTAAATTTTGCCATGTTCTGTGTCCCTACGCGTCCTCCATCATATGTTATGTGTGCATGATTAATATGCATATGTATTCCTCATGTTCGATTAAAGACGCAATTATAGTTGTGTCCATCTCTAGTATGCCAGTTTCCCGTTCTCGTGAATACTACGAATATTCGGCCTATGTAAAGTTACGTTGCCACGTTTCTCAGTGTGCACGTTATTTCATTGTAAAGTCCCCGTTCCTAGGCCTCAAAAGGGCCCGGACACCAGATTTCAGCTCCTGTCTCCTGAGCCTCGCTGAGGAGCGATACAGCCCCCACCTGTGTTCCTGACCCTTCACTTACTTCCTGCCTCACAGTGCCCGGCTCAGCCTGGCTCTGCCTCTGAGTCTGCCAAGAATATGTTATGATTCTAGTTATCAGTTCAGTCCTCCTTCTCTGCATTCCTAAGCTACTGAACTGCATCAATAGTTTCCGTCATTGTCTAGCCTTTACGTCTCCATGTAAGAGAAAATACTGTATTAATGGTCATTTAATATTCTTCATCACGCACTACATGTAGAATAATGCATGCTCCAGTCTTAGAGTCTGTTAGCCTTTACCCCGATAACTTTTGGATTCTATCAACATGTTCTCTAAACATCAGATACTAGATACTGTTTAGGTACATGTCGCCCTGACTCTCCAGACTTCAGTCTCTGCTCCTAGCACAGAGTTCGTAGCCCCCAGTTTCTCCTAGTAACACGTCATTGCCAGTTTGCGCGCACCATCAGGTTAGAGGTCCCGGCTCCTTAGGTAGCCCCCTCCATGTCTCCACCCCATTTATGACATATTCTGTTACGTTTACATCACATGTCTATGTATACGCCTCTGTTACACCCACTTTTACTCTTATCTTTCGCGACTGCTATTGACCACACCCACTGCTCCGCCTATCCTATGTACTGTAATGCAACTGTTTTCATATATATACTTGTGTACTGTTATTAAATGTTACGCCGATCCCTTTTCCCAGAGCGCGCTCATTCCAGATCCTGTCCCGGGCAGCTGTCCGGCCTTGTCATTCTATTCCTGCAGGTTGTCCTGTTCCTGTCCTTTATGCTGTATTAAACCTGCAGAACTCCTACTACCTCGAATCTTGACTCTTATTTATTGAGCTATCTGTTATTGCTATGCCTAGACAAACCTAGATCCGGTATTATTTATTTATATACCACAAGCTGATCCCTTTCATTTTCGGGTGGTTCTCATTCATGCCTCCTACTTGGAACTGGAGAAACGGCTCGAGTCTTGGCATCAGCTCAACAGCCTGTGATCCTGGGCAAATCACTTAATCCTCACACAAATGTGGTGAACCAATCTAAAAGTGGAAGCTTTATTGCAGACGAGAGTAAACGTGAATAATGGGTGGAATAGAGTGTTCTGGCCTCTTCCCTGTGAGGGACTACACTCTCGATCTTGACCTTAGTCCACAGTCCTAGTGGTTGGCACCGTGCTGAGCTGGAAGGGGAATGAGCACTCTTCCACTTCAGAGTGCTAGCTCTTAGTGCTAAAACTAGTGCAAAGTCGAGAAAACGGTGGCAGCCTTGTATTGTGGTGGTCATTTGTAAATATCGAGTGCAACAGCCTCACAGGAGTCGATCTAATGTAGCATATTGATTATCTCCAGTCTATGTGTCACCTTGGCCTAACATTGTCAAAAGCAGGGGCAATCACAAGCATATGTTTAAAGTCAGCTGTGGGGGCCCTACACCTAGCACAAGAATACAAAATTCTGCCAGTTCGTACAGGAGAGAGGTAGACTCTGGCAGTACATAGAATTGTATCAGCTTCAGTCTGATGTTTATTTATTTCAATTTTTGCCATTTGTAGAGCGCACTGTAACCCTACAGGCATCCTGGCGCTAAGACAACATACGGACCAGACAACGCTAGGCAGATACTAGGTACAGAGTTAGAGACTCAGGGGACGGGCTTTAGGAAAGAGCCAGTTTTTACTTTTTTTTGCGAAAAAGCAGCAGGTTCTGTGTGTTCCTGATGTCCAAGGGCAGGCTGCTCCAGAGACGGGCAGCTGCCACACTGAAGGCTCTACCTCCCATGGTTGCCCTCTTTGTCTTTGGTACCCTGACCAGGTGGGCAGATGCGGAACGAAGATTGCGACTGGGTACGTACCATTGGAAGCTGGCTTGGATCGGCTTAGGTCCTTGCCCATGAAGCGCCTTAAACGTTACTGTTGTAATTAATCTCCCCATATGGTATGTCCCTCCACCCCTCTCCCTATGACCCTGTTGGTATGCCCCATCCCGAAGCTTGCCATGGAATGTTGAGACACTCTCCAGTGAGGAGAGTGGATGGTTAATAAACAGACCTGCTTCACCTTCTCTGGATCTCTGGATTCTTACTTACAACACTGGCGACGGACTGCGCAGGGGGCAGAAGTTAACCATTTCCCCTTTGAGTACTCTCTCCACACACAAACACACAAGAAGAATTGGAGCCTTGTGTGGGAAGAATCGTTTTTTTCTGGACTTTTTGAGACGTCAGAGATCTAAGGAACCTTGCTGGATGAAAAAGCACTCTGCATTCAAGGACTTGAGGTCGGAAAAGTGACAGGGAGTTGGTGTACGGGAGGTGAGAGATATAATCTTCTTCTGTGGGGTGGCACTAAGCTCTGTGGTGCGATCCCTCCCAGCTGTCACCCGTCCCTGTGTGACCCTTATGCAGAGGATGTTTGGAAGAAAGATCTGACGCGTGGAAGTCCTGTGCCTACCTTCAAACTGACGTGTAAAGAATATGTACTACAATACATCCTGTGAGATTTATATGTGAAAACTGCCGTAGAAGTAAAAGAAATCCTCCTGTTCACATCGCGCTATCGTGACTGCCTGGGTTCTTTCGGAGGTTGTAATGTGCTGTTGACTGCCCGTCAGGTTGCGCATGCAAGTGCTGAGGAAGTGCACCGCTACGTGGTTCTTCGTTAGTAAGGAAATAACAGAGCCTACCTGTGTTTCAGTGCCTTCGTCTGCCGACTGTTGGTTTGCGCCTGTCTTTCTTCGGTGCCTGTGTTGTACCTCTGTGACGCCGCGGTTGCCCTGCTGTCCCGGAGTGCCTGAGAAGGTTGGCGTTATATCATCGTGGGGGTTGAGGAAAGCAGACACGGTCATTGTGTCCCGCACTGTGTGGGTTGAACAGCTGCTGCCCCTGCGCCGCATTCCGGAGAGCTGGGAGCCAGAGACACAAAGAATCCTGTCAGAGCATCAGAGTTTCCTTTGACCGGATACAAGAGACGCTTCCCGGTGCACCAACAGCAGAGGGCCGGTATTTTTTGTTATAATATTAACTCTTCACGCACAAGGCAAAGAGAATCCTGTCAGCGTCCCAGAACTTTCTCTGGCCCGATTCTTGAGACGTTCCCTGGCGCACCAACAGCAGAGGGCTGGTATTTTTTAGTCAAAACATTAACTCTTCATAGTGAAGGAATGCTGCCTTATGCCTTGTTCTGTTGCTTTGTGGGCACATCTTATGTTTAATAATTGACCTCCTGGCTCTGTATATAACACAGTTGGGTATTCTCACATCGATCAGGGAGAAGGAAGCCAGTATTTCTTGCTAGAGTTTTGCTTTTGAAAAGTAGTTTACATGCATATGTATTTTTATTTGTCTCTAAGCTACCTTGTTTACTTTTGAGAGAAACCTATTAGTGTCCTCCTAGTCTATCCCTTGTCACCTGTTGGGAAGTCACCAAAGATATTGTGTGTTTTTACCCCTTGTAAATAGCCACCATGGCAGCAGCTAGTATGAGCCAACCCCCACCCTTTTTGAACGAGATAGGGGAACCAGAAATCAGCTGGAAGGAGTGGGTGAAACTTTTTGAATCTTATTTGATAGCTGTGGGTGGTGAAAAGTACAAGCCAGAAAGGAAAAAACACATTCTTTTACACAACCTAGGTAGACAAGGGCGTAAAGTGTACAAATCACTTCCTATGCTAGAACAGGAGGGTGAGGACGAAACTGGGATAGATGTTTATGAGCAAACCATGGTTAAATTAGAAGAACATTTTGGGGACAAGATTAATGTAGTGTTGGAGCGCCATAAGTTTTTCAAAAGATGTCAGGGGAAGCAAGAATCCGTGCAAAATTTCATTGCTGCATTGTGGGGTTTAACACAGCTGTGCGAGTTTGGAAATTTAACTGATTCCCTTATAAGGGATCAACTTGTAAGGTGTACCAATAACCCACGCATTCAGGAAAAGTTGCTAGCTAAAAACCCAGGGTTAAGAGAAGCCATTGAGATAGCTAAATCTGTAGAACACACAGCTAGATGTATTAAGGAGATGAAAACCAATGGGGAGGAAGTAGCTTCTGTAAAGGAGGAAGAAGATGGTAATGAAGTATGTAAGGTCAGGTCCAAAGAAAATTACGGTGTGAGAGGAGATCAAAAGGAGAAAGGTCCCAAGTGTTACAGGTGTGGCAGCAATAACCATTTTGCAACCTTTTACCAGTGACCTGCCAGGTTTGTTACGTGCAAAAAATGTAATAGAAGAGGGCACTTCGCCAGAGTATGTAGAGATGGTGAACAACATACTAGAATAGATGGTAGGAGTATGGAGAAAAATGCAGCCAGGGAAGTAAAGTGCATAGAACCTAGAAGCGGGAAAATAATTTTGCAGGTAAAAGATATGGATGGTACTGTAAATGCTATTTACCCTAAATGTGATGTCTTCCTTGATGGCCAATGTGTAGAAATGTATGCAGATTCATGCTCGCCTTACACCTTACTTAACCAAGATGATTTTGTGTCCATGAGAAATTGTGAAGTAAAACAGTTAAAAATGCCTGACATTTCTCCTACAGGATATAACAAGGGAAAAATACCGTTAGTAGGCATGAAAAATGTTCATCTGCGCTTTAAAGACAGGGAGACATATGGTCCAGTGTATGTGATAGAATCAGGATCCAACTTACTGGGATGGGTCCACCAAAAAGAGCTGGGAATCATCCTAGATCCCAATAGTGCGGAGCAGGTTTTACTCACTGACAGGTCCAAGGGGGGAGGAAACATTTGTGATGAATTTGGGCAACTATTCAGGGACGAGCTTGGATGTCTACACATGTTCCAACATAGAATCAAGTTGAAACATAACGCAAGACCAGTTGTTCATAGACTACGCCCTGTACCGCTAAAGATGAAGGTACCTCTCGAAGAGGAGTTGCGCAAACTTTGTGATTTAGATATAATTCAACCTGTAACCTGCACTGAATGGTTGGCTCCGATTGTCATCGCAGCCAAGGCCAGTGGGGAGGGCATTCGTCTCTGTGTGGATTTGCGCAGTCTCAACGACAATATATGGGTGGAGAGACATCCCTTGCCGTTAATCAATGAGATGCTGAGTACCATGGGTCCTGCTAAATACTTCAGTGTGATCGATCTCTCCATGGCATATCACCAAATTGAACTCCATCCAGAATTAAGGCCCCTCACGGCGTTCATCACCCCAGTAGGAGCATTCATGTTCAAACGTATGCCCTTTGGCCTTGCGTCTGCAGCAGCCATTTTCCAGAAAGCGATGCAGAAAATACTGGAAGGAATAAAGAACACCATGTGTTTCCAGGACGACATCCTCGTGTATGGACAAACGGAGGAAGAACATGATGGGGTCGCAAGACAGGTGTTCAGCAGACTCATGGAGGCCGGCTTGACCGTGAAGAAGGAGAAATGTAAAATAAAGGTGAAGGAAGTGGAGTACTTAGGCCACAAGATCACTGAAGATGGGTTCAGACCGAAGGGCAGTTTAATTCAAGCTGTGATGGAAGCACCTAGTCCCAAGAACAAAGAAGAACTAAGGTCCTTCTTAGGACTTTTAGAGTATATGTCCAAATACGTGGACAACTTTGCAGCCAAGTGTGAGCCAATGAGGGAATTGATGAAGAAAAACAAGGATTTTCAATGGAACAAGCAACATGATGCTGTGGTCAAATCCCTTAAAGGGGAATTGGTAACCTCCCCAGCATTAGGGACTTTTGATGCATCTAAAAAAACCATTCTTACAACGGATGCTTCTAATAAAGGCTTGGGTGCAACACTCATACAAAAAGACGGTAAAGAGGAGAAAATCATTGCGTTTGCATCCTGGAGTCTAACTAACCCAGAACGGAACTACTCCGTCATTGAAAGGGAGGCTTTGGCCTGTTTCTGGGCCGTCAGGCATTTCAAGTTCTTCTTGTGGGGTTTAAGGTTTTCCATCCGAACCGATCATAAACCCCTCACCTTCATTTTCACTGTGAAGGGATTAGAAAATTGTACTCCTCGCATCAGCAGGTGGGTCATAGGGCTTGAACACTATAATTTCAATGTGGAATATGTGCCAGGAAAGGAAAATAAGATCGCAGACTTCCTGTCAAGGTCACCTCTACCAGAGATGGAAGAAAAAGAAGAAGTCCTAGACAGTCCTATCCTAATGACAGAAACACCTGCTATCACGGAAGAGGAATGGAATAAAGAGGCTAAAGAAGACAAAGAAATAGAGGTGCTGAAGAAGTACATGGAAAATGGATGGCCAAGCAAAAAGAGTGAACTCAAAGTTAGCATTGAAGAGTTTTGGGAAGTGAGAAATGAGCTAAGTTTCATAAAAGGCAGATTGTATCGTAATCACAGAGTGATTCCTCCCAAAGGCCTCAGGAAGAAGGTCATTGACTTGGCACACAAAGGTCACCTAGGGCGCAGCCTTACCAAAGCCAGAGTCCGGTCCAGTTTCTGGTTTCCCAAGATGGATGCCATGGTTGAACAAGCTGTTAAGGATTGTGGAGCGTGCGCTAAAAGCGACAAGTCAAAAATTATACAAAAAGCACCGTTATCTCCAGTGGAAGTGCCAATCAAGCCATGGAGCAAGCTGGCCTTGGACATTATCGGGCCTATGCAAGAACTAGGAGAGAAGAGAAGATTCATGCTGGTGTTAATTGATTACACAACCCATTGGATCAAACAGAAGTTTGTCCATTCCGTCACCACAAAAGTTGTGATTGAATTTTTGGACGGAGTATTTATTGAAGAGGGCATTCCAGTGACTTTGGTAACAGATAATGGAGTGCAATTTTGCTCGGAAGAGATGCATACATTTCTCCAGGGTTTGAACATCAAACATGAGACCACTGCCCTATACTGCCCCAAAGCCAACGGGTTAGTCGAACGAGCCAACAGAATCATAAAGGAACACATCCAACTGGCGGCAACCAACGGGCATGACATAGAGGTATCCCTTAGAAGGTGCCTGTGGGCGTATCACACCTCCCCAAACAAGGTCACTGGCGTCTCACCCTTTGTAGCACTGCGTGGGCGTGAACCCTGCACCAAGTTAAATCCTGGTTGGCTGAGCGGAGGTGAACCCAGGGTAGCGGACCAGGAGGCAAGAGCAGAGAGAGTCCATCTCCACCAAGACAAGTACAAACGGTGGTATGACAATAAGCACGGGGTGAAAGATTCTAAGTGGGAGGTAGGTGATAGAGTACAAGTGAGAAGGAACACTAAAGCGGGAACAACCCAAAGTAAATATTACAGTGTATGTGATAGAATCAGGATCCAACTTACTGGGATGGGTCCACCAAAAAGAGCTGGGAATCATCCTAGATCCCAATAGTGCGGAGCAGGTTTTACTCACTGACAGGTCCAAGGGGGGAGGAAACATTTGTGATGAATTTGGGCAACTATTCAGGGACGAGCTTGGATGTCTACACATGTTCCAACATAGAATCAAGTTGAAACATAACGCAAGACCAGTTGTTCATAGACTACGCCCTGTACCGCTAAAGATGAAGGTACCTCTCGAAGAGGAGTTGCGCAAACTTTGTGATTTAGATATAATTCAACCTGTAACCTGCACTGAATGGTTGGCTCCGATTGTCATCGCAGCCAAGGCCAGTGGGGAGGGCATTCGTCTCTGTGTGGATTTGCGCAGTCTCAACGACAATATATGGGTGGAGAGACATCCCTTGCCGTTAATCAATGAGATGCTGAGTACCATGGGTCCTGCTAAATACTTCAGTGTGATCGATCTCTCCATGGCATATCACCAAATTGAACTCCATCCAGAATTAAGGCCCCTCACGGCGTTCATCACCCCAGTAGGAGCATTCATGTTCAAACGTATGCCCTTTGGCCTTGCGTCTGCAGCAGCCATTTTCCAGAAAGCGATGCAGAAAATACTGGAAGGAATAAAGAACACCATGTGTTTCCAGGACGACATCCTCGTGTATGGACAAACGGAGGAAGAACATGATGGGGTCGCAAGACAGGTGTTCAGCAGACTCATGGAGGCCGGCTTGACCGTGAAGAAGGAGAAATGTAAAATAAAGGTGAAGGAAGTGGAGTACTTAGGCCACAAGATCACTGAAGATGGGTTCAGACCGAAGGGCAGTTTAATTCAAGCTGTGATGGAAGCACCTAGTCCCAAGAACAAAGAAGAACTAAGGTCCTTCTTAGGACTTTTAGAGTATATGTCCAAATACGTGGACAACTTTGCAGCCAAGTGTGAGCCAATGAGGGAATTGATGAAGAAAAACAAGGATTTTCAATGGAACAAGCAACATGATGCTGTGGTCAAATCCCTTAAAGGGGAATTGGTAACCTCCCCAGCATTAGGGACTTTTGATGCATCTAAAAAAACCATTCTTACAACGGATGCTTCTAATAAAGGCTTGGGTGCAACACTCATACAAAAAGACGGTAAAGAGGAGAAAATCATTGCGTTTGCATCCTGGAGTCTAACTAACCCAGAACGGAACTACTCCGTCATTGAAAGGGAGGCTTTGGCCTGTTTCTGGGCCGTCAGGCATTTCAAGTTCTTCTTGTGGGGTTTAAGGTTTTCCATCCGAACCGATCATAAACCCCTCACCTTCATTTTCACTGTGAAGGGATTAGAAAATTGTACTCCTCGCATCAGCAGGTGGGTCATAGGGCTTGAACACTATAATTTCAATGTGGAATATGTGCCAGGAAAGGAAAATAAGATCGCAGACTTCCTGTCAAGGTCACCTCTACCAGAGATGGAAGAAAAAGAAGAAGTCCTAGACAGTCCTATCCTAATGACAGAAACACCTGCTATCACGGAAGAGGAATGGAATAAAGAGGCTAAAGAAGACAAAGAAATAGAGGTGCTGAAGAAGTACATGGAAAATGGATGGCCAAGCAAAAAGAGTGAACTCAAAGTTAGCATTGAAGAGTTTTGGGAAGTGAGAAATGAGCTAAGTTTCATAAAAGGCAGATTGTATCGTAATCACAGAGTGATTCCTCCCAAAGGCCTCAGGAAGAAGGTCATTGACTTGGCACACAAAGGTCACCTAGGGCGCAGCCTTACCAAAGCCAGAGTCCGGTCCAGTTTCTGGTTTCCCAAGATGGATGCCATGGTTGAACAAGCTGTTAAGGATTGTGGAGCGTGCGCTAAAAGCGACAAGTCAAAAATTATACAAAAAGCACCGTTATCTCCAGTGGAAGTGCCAATCAAGCCATGGAGCAAGCTGGCCTTGGACATTATCGGGCCTATGCAAGAACTAGGAGAGAAGAGAAGATTCATGCTGGTGTTAATTGATTACACAACCCATTGGATCAAACAGAAGTTTGTCCATTCCGTCACCACAAAAGTTGTGATTGAATTTTTGGACGGAGTATTTATTGAAGAGGGCATTCCAGTGACTTTGGTAACAGATAATGGAGTGCAATTTTGCTCGGAAGAGATGCATACATTTCTCCAGGGTTTGAACATCAAACATGAGACCACTGCCCTATACTGCCCCAAAGCCAACGGGTTAGTCGAACGAGCCAACAGAATCATAAAGGAACACATCCAACTGGCGGCAACCAACGGGCATGACATAGAGGTATCCCTTAGAAGGTGCCTGTGGGCGTATCACACCTCCCCAAACAAGGTCACTGGCGTCTCACCCTTTGTAGCACTGCGTGGGCGTGAACCCTGCACCAAGTTAAATCCTGGTTGGCTGAGCGGAGGTGAACCCAGGGTAGCGGACCAGGAGGCAAGAGCAGAGAGAGTCCATCTCCACCAAGACAAGTACAAACGGTGGTATGACAATAAGCACGGGGTGAAAGATTCTAAGTGGGAGGTAGGTGATAGAGTACAAGTGAGAAGGAACACTAAAGCGGGAACAACCCAAAGTAAATATTACATGCCTTGTAAAATTGTTAAAGTGCTCAAGAATGTGGTCCAACTTGAGAATGGCCAATGGTGGAGTTTTAACAAGATTGTACGTGCACATGAGTAATGTTCTGTTTGTATTCTTCTTCTCCTTATGATGCTATGGTACAGCCCCATTCCCATTAGGTATCCTGTTCCTTTCTCTGTATCACCCTATAGAAAGGAGATGTGTTGTAATTAATCTCCCCATATGGTATGTCCCTCCACCCCTCTCCCTATGACCCTTTTGGTATGCCCCATCCCGAAGCTTGCCATGGAATGTTGAGACACTCTCCAGTGAGGAGAGTGGATGGTTAATAAACAGACCTGCTTCACCTTCTCTGGGTCTCTGGATTCTTACTTACAACAGTTACGCACAAGGATTTAAACAAAATCCTTTGTGCTACCGGGAGCCAGCGAAGCTCCGCTAAAGCCTGTGTTGTTGACGATTGGCGTGGTCGGCTCAGCGCGAGCTTTGCAGCTGTGGTCTGTACACTCTGGAGTCTGGCAATTAAATACCCCAGGGATTCCAAAAGTAGGGCATTGCAGTAGTCAAGACGACTTAAAATAATGCTCCTGACTACTGTCGTTCTTGCCTGGACCGGCAGCAAGGGCAGTATTTTGCGCAGTCCTCGAATGAGGGTAAAGCAAGCTCCTACTACTTTATTTACATGTGACTCCAGGTTCATTTTTTCATTGAAACTGACCCCCCAGATTCCGTAGAGCACTGACTGGTGCCAGTGGACCGTTTCCATTTGTAGGCCAGAAATCATTTGGCAGTCCTCGAGAGATCTTCCCTACTTTACAGTGAAGAATCTGTCTTCTCCTTGTTCAATTGAAGAGAGTTGCCTCTTAGCCAATTGGCCATTTCAGACAAGCAGACGTGAAAGCTTTCCAGTGAGTCTGCTTGCTTTCCGTCCAGGGAGACAATGAGCTGGGTATCATCGGCGTAATTGATCACACTGATGTTATACCTTTTGATGATTCCCAGCAATGGTCGCAAATATACATTAAACAGAATTGGGCTGATGGACGAACCCTGTGCGACTCCATATTCGTTTTTTACAAATTGCGAGTGGTAAGGAGGGCGCGCTACTGCTTGCCACCTATCCGATAGATAGGAACACTTCCAACCTAGTGCCACCCCAGTTACTCCGCGCATATGTTGCTTGAAACTTTCTACGGATATTCCAGAGCTCTAGTACAGTCTTTGTCTTGCAAACCATACCGAATTTGTCCTCCCAAACAGATTGTGTATATTGTAGTGAGACCTATGTATGAGTGACTAGAGCATTTTTGATCCAGCTCATTAGGCTGCGGCCATCACCCAATGCATGTAAAATATTCATTGACATATGCCTATTTGGCTCTGTGTCAATCACTGTCCATATCACCCAAGGGTTTTTTGTTATAGACTGCAGGTTAGGAACTGGCCCTCATAAACAGAAAATATTTCAGTGGGGGCCTGGAATTGCAGAATCTAGCCTTCTAGGAACAAGTCTCCTAGAGCTGTACTGCCAGCTTGGTTCCAGAATTGCAGCTCAAGTCGCTCTAGGTGTACTCTCTGGTTCGGGGTATCGCTGAGGCATTCTGAAGAAGGCATCTAGTTGTGTATATGTTATTCTAGTCAGGCAAAAAAGCTCCGCAGCAAGGAGGCAAGGATGGTCTTTATGGATGGGAGACCCAAGAACAGATAGCGCCAAGACGTTGGAGTGGCTAAGGGAGGTCTAGTACTACTAGTCTCCTCATGGGATCACATCAATAACCCGTGGGTCAGCCACTGAAGTTGGGCCGCTAGATAATAGTATTCAAAATTAGGGGTGCCCAACCACCTTGTTCGTCGCAATTCAGACAAAGTCACAGGGCGGCGAGAGTTACGTTAGACGAATTCTCCAAGAAGCTTATCCAAATCTTGGAAGAATTACCTGAGTAGGAACATTGAGAGTTGGCAACATTTTACAGGAGATGGGACAGCAATACGTCCCATTGCAGACAAGAGGCATGACTATTAAAAGATGACCTGAGTTCAGAGGGATATCACTGCTGAGGTAAAGTGCATGTCTAACAAGTCTAGATCTGTGTGAGAAATGTGGATGCTTGGGTACCAAGAGGAAGTATCTTCCCACCACACTGGCTCTTCACCCAAGTCCAACTGCACTGGGTTGACTGTGGAGCATAACAGAAAGGGGCAGGATTTATTTAAGCTGTCACAGAGGCCTAATGCTGCCCCAAACTTGGTTAAGAGTAGGGCAATACAGGAGTGATCACTTGTCAGGTCCCTGAGATAACGACTGGGTAGCGGCGTCATTGCTAACTCAAATAAAAGGGGAGAGAGAGATCAACCTTGCTTGGCACCCCTACACACCAAGGCAAGGTGGGAGATCAATCCCTGAAAACAGATCCTTAATTAATAAATTATAAAGGAATAAGTATGTACTGCACTACGAAGCCACAAACGTACTGCAGCGAGCACTGGTAGTAAAATAAAAAATGCCTTTCCAATCTAGTTGCTATGGAAGTGAAATTAGTAGTTTTACGGTAAATCATATAGCTGTGCTGAAAAAAACAGATATGTTGATGAGCTAGAGCCTTATGTTTTTGTGAAATTAGGTGCCCCAATCCATGGTTGAATCGTGTGAGTGTGAGTGAACTTGTTGAAACAGCCTTCAGGTTATAAGGAGACTGATCAAGATGGATTGCACTACTATAAAAATGCATGATAAATGAGACACATCACACAGGGATGGTATTAAGGTATGGGCAGTGTGGGAAATTGCCCAGACCCCCTATCTTCAAAGGCCCCCTGGGGAAAGTGGACTTTCTTTACTTGACCTTGGTCTAGTGTATTTCCTTATTTTGACTTCTCTACCCATCTTGTGTTCTGATAGCGTCTCTCAGTGTCATCTAAGGAATGTTGGCGTCCCAGGCAAGACATATTTCAACAAAGTTTAACATATAATGTAATATTGTTGACTTCATGTGGGCTTGAATTAGTAGAAACCCGTTAATACAAATTAAAGATTTTCTGAACATGACACCTCAAAGTATGTCCATCATGGGGTCACAAAACCCGTTAAGAGGGCACTGACATAAAAACGTATAACATGTTGCTGTCTAACATTCACTGATGCTTAGTAAAACATCATTCCCAAAAGTTACATTGCCACTACTCAAATGACTATCAAGAAAGAGATTACAAAGTTAACATGGTAAGTACGTTTATCAATGGCATTAGTGTAAAGAATAATATGTTTAATATGTACTTGTCATTATAATTACTGCTTCGTATGCCTGAAATTGATATGTTTCACAAAGCACACAAGCAGCTAGGCAACGCATAGGGAACAAAACCAAACTTCAACCAAGTAATTAGGTCTAGCTTTTATTTTTTTATATAGAGAGTTGCATAAAGAAGGCATAATAGCAAAGGAAGCCACATAGTTGGAGTTATGCATATAAGTTGATTGGCTTGTTTTTGTTAAACACCATATAGCAAAAGGATGCAGATATACATGTAAGTTGAATAAACATAATCATAAATGTAGTTATAATATGTAAACATCATTAAGTGCTGGGCAATGCATTAACATTTGGTTGTATTTTTTGTAGTAAAACTTTGATGTACAACTCTAAATGGAAAGTGAATTTTTAATTTAAAGTGAAAAAGGTATGTTGAGATAGATAACTAAAATATGTTTCCAAACTACAATCTAAATACCATGTTGGACCTGGCCCTCTCTGCAGGGTCAATCCCAAACTTTCGGCCTTTACCCCTCCTGTTTTCTGAACCTGTTTTTGTTGACTTTCAGGACTCTGTGCACTTTATCACTGGTAACTAGTGTTAAAGTTATTGTGCTCTACAAATAGTACATTTGGCTTACTTCCAATTGTCACATTTAATTGACTTGTAAGTCCCTAGTGCAGTGGTACTACTTGTATCTAGGGATTATCAATTAAATGCTACTAGTGAACTTGCAGCACTTATTAAGCCACCCACTTTAGTAGCTCTTTTAAACATTTCTCAGGCCTGCTATTGCAGTCTGTGTGTGCTGTTTAAAATTGTCATTTTGACCTGGCAAAAAAAAACTTTTGCCATGTAATGTCAGCTGTAATGTAAGCTAGATTTGTGTAGTGCGCTATCACCCAACGGGTATCCTGGCGCTGAGAGAATTACCTTGTTGTTATAGTGCGCGATTAATAACCAACCCCAAGATAAGGCAGACAGTGAGGGGAGGGAGGAGAACAGAATAAAACATAATGATGGGTCAATGACAATAAATCTGTACATTACTCCTCCCTCAGAAACAACCAGGTTTTCAACTTCTTCCTGAATTGCATTAAAATCTCAGTTTGCCTTATATCGATAGGGAGTTCATTTCACAGCTATGAGGCCGCTGAACTGAAGGCTGTCTCTCCGGTCCCCAATCTTTTATGGAACTTAATATGTATAAGTCACTCCCAAACAGAACCCTTCGCGCTGGAATTTAGATGGTAACTTTTTCAGCAGGACTCTGGCCCATGCTCCATTGTGATCCGTCTGAAGTTGTGACTTTCACCCGGTCTCACACGATGACCACGAGCGCTTCTTTGTGCTTTTAGGAGCTATAATTACCTCAGTCCTCTCAAATTGCATATCTCCTGTTCTACTCATTGTTTTTTTTTTGGTGTCAAATAATTGATAAAACTTTACTCTATTTGTCTAAGTTGGTGTGAGATTTGTGCTCTATTTGCATTGTATTTTGACTTTATTAGAGTTTAAGTGAGTATAAATACTTTATACATTTCCTCTAAGTTAAGCCTGATTTCTTTTGTGCCAAGCTACCAGAGGGTTAAGCACAGGTTCATTTGGTGACTTTTGTGATTATCCCAGACAAAGATTGTAGCTGTTGTTTGCAGCTGGTCCGTCCTCAATATTGTTTTCCTTTGCCTGGAAGAGTACCCTCTACATGTCCCTTTTTCGTACCTTTTGAGAGGGTATCTATTTACACAGGACACCCCAAATCTGTATACCCAGTTGTAGGAAAGTGGGATCTGCTTCACATGGTTACCCGCAACTTTTTCTAGATGTGATGCTGTTTTTGAATAGTCTGACTGGGATCCTGCTTTTTCTCTAAATTGGTTTGTTCAGTACTTAGGTACACTCCAGATTGGATACTGGGGTTCCCTTATCAGTCCCTTGTATATGGTACTAAGGTACCCAGGGAATAGGTATCCCAGAGGCTCCCCATGGTCTGAAGGATGCATTATGTCACCCATGAGAGACCTTTCAAAATGGAACTACAGGCCTGCTATTGCTGCCTGTGTAAATTGGTGCAAGCAACACTCACTAAAGATATAGGTTTACTATATCTAAGGGTCACTGCACTTAAAACCTATAAGTCACCCCTATAGTAGGCCTTTACAATCCTGAGGGCAGAGGCTTGGTTCTAAGTGAGAGGGTGCCCCTGCATGAGCAGGACACCCCTGCAGCCTAAAGAGTCCATTCTCCCGGGTTGTCAGTAAAGCATTTGGTGTCCCTGTGCATAGCCCGGTTCAAACCAGTCCTGAGAGAACCTCCCTTCTGTCCAGACCCTCCCCTGGGAGGGTCTCCTGAATCTTCCCAACCCTTTCCCGAGGGTACTTAAGAGCTTACCTGGGTGTAGTTCCTTAGATTTATCAAGGGATGAGATTCAGAACTGAAACCACTGCACTTCTACCGTCGGGGCACTCTGGACTTTTCTGGACTTCGTTTGGGCCTGAGTTAATCTCCCTTCCAGTCTGCTGCATCGTCTGTGCCTGTGCATCATATAGGAACCTTCCAAGGCCTGTGAAGCATCAAGGACAATCAAAGTAATCTCCCTTGGAGTAAAGGAGTCACTCCCCTGCATTCGCAACGAAGATGACTGGTCTGCAGATCCCGAGCTCCTCCGGACTCCGTGGATTCTGCAGTACGGGTGGCAGTTATCCTCAGTTCCCCAGGCCTGCTCTACCCTCTTACCAAGTTTGAGGCCGGTAGTCCTTGTGCGGCTTGCAATAACCGAACCCCTGGATACTGCAACCCCTTTGCAGTTGCAAAGGCTTGTTGATATCTTTGCAAGTAGCCCCAACCTCGAGCACCTCCAGTGACCAGAGTCTTCGGCCACACAATATTGTGTGCATTGTGGCCTGCATTTTTTGGTGATCTGCTTGAGGTCCTCTCACAACTACTGTGCCTTCGGCCTGTGGGTCCATTTGAGGGTCACCTTTTTTTCCCTTGGGCTCCCCTCATTGCTCGGGGCCTACCCTGACTTCCCCGCTTGTGGTGAGTCTCTTGGACCTTGCTGGTCCCAACTGTGCACCTTCTTGACTTCCTACGTGGGTTGTAATTGCCAAGCCTTTTTGGTGCTCCCGCCAGACCCTGACCCCATAGCACTCAACATCCGTTTTTAGGACAGCTTGTATCCATGTTCTGGTCATCCTCAGCATCGCCTAATCCTCTCAGCTGTAGAGTCAAGGTCACTGTCATCTTTCCTGAAGCACCCGACATCGGAGGGCATCCGTCTTCCAAGTCTCCCGGTCACTCCTGAGTTACATAGACACTGTCCCCTCTGCTTTCAGGTGGTACTCTTCCAGAATCCACATTTGGATTCCTCCAGACACTTTATCCGCTTCCAGCTGCGGCATTTTCCTGAAGTCCTTCATTGGGTTTGACTGCGGTTTCCGATGCCCCTTCACACCTATCCACCCGGCTCCCCTAGGATAGGTAACTTGGGTACCACGGTATCCACGGGTGGGGTGGTTCTCCAACCTTCTGTCTTCCATGGGGTTTCTTCAGGGTCCACTGGGAAGGGTCCCTAATCTTTAAAATTCCAACCGTGACTTGTACATAGACTTGTACGGAGCACGCAGTCTGGTTCACACACTGCACATGCTCTCTGTGGGGTCTCTATCTAGTTACCTTGGGTGGTTCTGTGGGTCCCCAGCAATTCTACGTCCTATCAACATTGTCCTGACTCGAGTCATGGTTCTTATACCACTTTCTTAGTTTATGGTTTGGTGCTCCCCCCCCGGGGCCCACTGTATATTAGTGCTATTTACTGTGATTTCTTTGCTAAAGTATTGTTTGCTTTGTGTCTATCTCCGTGTAGGAGATACTGTAACGTACTAGATAGTGTTATATATTAAATACATATTTGTATAAATACTTTGTGTAGTTCTGTTTCAGTTAATCTATACTATAAGATTGCATTATGGTAAAACAAGCTGCTTTACACTCCCTCAAGACTAAGACGGAAGGCTTTCTAAGGTTGTCTGAGACCTCTTAAATCACCATAAGAGTTGTCTGTACTGGTGCAAGGTGCCCACTTGCATTAGTGCAAACACAAAGATATGATGGATGGAGTGATTTGATTGATTTTTAGATTTATATAGCGCTCGAATGCCCAAGGTCGTCTAGGCGCTTCATCATTGAAAAGGAGGTAGGATTTAATTTGAAAAAAGCAAAGTTTTCAGTGCTTTTCTGAAAGAGACCACTGTTGGGTAGTTTTTGATGGCTAGAGGGTGCATGTGCCACAATTTAACGGTGTTCAGGATTAAGCTGCTTCCTCCCCAGCAAACTTTCCTAAATTTGGGCATTTGGAAAAGTTTGCTCTGAGCTGAGTGTAGCATTCTACAAGGATGATACCATGAAAAGTACTGTTTCAGGTATGCAGGTCCTGTTCCATGTACAGCTTTATGCGCTAGGCATAGAGATTTGGATTCTATCGTCTTGAAACTTTTCAGACACTCATATCCTGACAACTTAGGGCAAACAGAGCAAACACAAAAATAGACGGAGTGCTGTAACTTTTCAGACACTCACCCCCAGTCACAGATCTGGGTTGAATCCATCATCGTTCTTTAGCTCACTTCGCCACCCCAGTTCAGACACAGCTATATGCAAATCAGTCTTGACCCTGTGCCTCATGGGAACAGTCTAGCTTGCATTGCCAAGCCATGTCTTCCTGGACCGGAAACAAGCATCCTCGGACCGGTTTCGGGCTAACAGCCCTCATCAGCCAGGCTAGCTGGAATCCAGTGGCAAAGTGAGCAAAGGACCCCCGTCTGGGCATATGCTGCCAACTTAGGGCGAACAAAACCAATACAAAGAGATGATGGACAGAGTGCTGAAACTTTTCAGACACTCAACCTTAGTCACAGATCTGGGTTGAATCCATCATCATTCTTTAGCTCACTTTGCCACCCCAGTTCAGACACAGCTATATGCAAATCAGTCTTGACCCTGTGCCTCATGGTATCAGTTCAGCCCGAATTGCCAAGCCATGTCTTTCCTGGACCGGAAACAAGCATCCTGGGACGGGTTTCGGGCTAACAGCCCTTACTGGACATCATACACCAGGCCAGCTTCTCACATTAGTAAAACTAAGTCAGCAGAACTGTATCAAACTGGGCCTCTACATGTTTATGTTTGCAAAAATTATGTTAATTTGTTTTGCAATAATGATTGTGAACTTTGGAGTGAATGAGGCCAGAAGATAGACTTTGGTGCCACTGTCTTATAGATTTACCTATAGATAATATTGTGTTTTCTATTAGTATGACATAGAGAGTACATGGTGGAAGGTGCTTGTTGTTCATAGAGTAACAATGACAGCTGCATATGCTACTTCTCCCTCTATGCTTTCTTTGCTTCCATGCCCTGTCTGTAGGAGATAAGCACAGTTCCCGCAATACAGACCACTGTCATGTAGGACCAGCACCAAAGTGGTTTCTGGGAACGAGACAAGGCCTGCAAGTCCTAGAAGCCCCTCTAGGAGGGAATCTGTGCGAAATTCTAAATGTTTGAATACAGTGATACTGACACTGTGTGCTGCTGTACAATGGGCAAGCAATGTACACATATACATTGAAACACTGCTTCAGCTCAAGGAAGATTGTCAAAACTCCTTTAAAGTGTGTCACATGATAAGCAGGAGTTACTGGGTCCAGCCATGGGGTTTTAGGCATTTTACTACTGATGTCCCAAGGCCCAACCTACTATGGATTTTGAGCCACTGGGCCAAGTACCCCTTCTGCACCTGACTCACAGGGTTAGCGTGGTATGAACAGTCCAAAGTTCCCTTTGTGGGGAGGGAGATAGAGAGGGTGAACACAGGCTCGCAACTCAAAATAGACACAGCAGCAGTAATACATTATCGTCCAGCCAAATACTCCCTCATGAAAAAACAGAGAAGTATTTTATTTTACCACTATTAACACAAAGGTAAATTCGACAATCACATGCACCTACACAGTCTCCCAGAGTTGGGAATTTGGTGTTTCTTAGGCAGTTCTCTTTGTACCACTCCTCTTTGCTCTAGCAATAGTGATTATTCCCCATCCACTATTGACAACATTCAGGGTAAGCGCTACTAGTAGTCCAAGTTTCAAGAATCCACTCCGACTCTGTATTAAAGTCAAAAGTGCCCCAACACAGACGTGCAGACCTGCAAGCAAGGTCCCGCAGGGCCAACTAGCCCAAAACCAGTCTTACCCACAACTACAGGGTCGATTCAACTGGAGTTCCTGAGCAGGCCTCCTCCTCAAGCACTGGAGCGACAGCAGCTGGTTCAGGTGTGCATATTGCACTTTGCCAAAGCAGGGTACGCTTGGTGGTCCTCAAGTTCCTCACACACAGTTGTGCAACCACAATGACCGGAGGTTTTTTGCGGCTTCTCCTGGCAGTGTCATTCTTTAGTCCATCCAAACGTGGGGGGCAAGTATTGCGAGCTCATGATGCTGATCCTGTATCCCGGTATAGGTGCATAGGGGTCCCCATGGTGGCCTCACTCCTCTGGTGACGATCTTGATTAGGTCTCACATCTTCCTTGTCACGGTTGCCACCTATAGCATGCAAGGTCACAATACCTCTACTGCACATGTGCTTTTACCTGTTAGGAACTGCAGATATCTTCATGGGGGCCCCTTCCTGGCATACGGGGTCTCCCAGACTCCACAGCACAAGGACTACATCTCACTCCACATGGTAATCTATCCATGGTGGCTCTTCCTGGCATACGGGGTTCATCACTACATACGGACCTGGGCCTGATCGACTAATCAATGATCACAGGTATGCAGCAATACACAAATCTGTCTGGCGAATTCCTCTACCTCCTCTACTCATGTTTCACCATGCAGCCCTAGGTCTCCGAAAATAGAATACAGCGTCAGACATGTATTGTACCATTTATAGGAACACATACACCAAGCACATGCATTCAATAAGCACACATGGCAGAGCACTACACACTTCAGGTATTTTACCACTCACAAGCACACATACACCAAGCACGTGAATTTAATAGGAACGCACTGCAGAGCACTACGTCCTTTGTGCATTGCACCTTTCACAGGCACAAATATACCTAGTGCATGCATTTAACGTACACACATTACTGCATTATCCCTGTATTGTATCCTTCCCGGGAAGAGTAATGGTTAGGATTTGGGATGATCTCAAGCAAGGCAGATTTGGTGGCCCCTCTAAGGCACAACTAGAGTTGAAATGTCTTACCTGGAACCCCAAATATCCTTAAAATGACACGCGGTAGAGACGGAATCAAAGGTAGAAATAGATTAGGAAGATAGGGAGAGAGGTTTCGATTAAGAAATAGAATAGACAGGTCAAAGAGAGAAAGTTCAATCTCCTAGGGGGTCCCTTGAAGGGTGAGGGCTATGGGCAATTGTCCACTTTGCTCATGACTTAAAACATCTCTATTGCCAAGCACACATTCTCCCAGTGCTGGTACATAACTCATGCGCTGTGCAGCACTCCACACCAAACCAATGTAGGCCAATGGCGACTTAACCACACAGCAGCAGAACTTTAAGTGAGTGAGCCTGTAGGACTCACACCAGTGACACATGTAAAAAGGACCTGTTCACTCCGAATGATCACCACCATGCTTGTGCTGCTTATCTCCTAGTAACTGAAAGTATACAAAAAATGATGGATGGCATGCTTGAATTATTCTCAGCCACTGGTAATCACTGCATCGATATTTTGCACACCATTCCACCTCAGTCTTACCAGGATGGCATAAGGACGATTCAAAGGGACGTTCCCTACAAGGCAACCTCGAAAACTTGGGCCTCAGAGCCCTCAACGGGCGTTTTCCATTTGACAAGCCTCCTCGCTTCTCCTATCTATCGAAGAATGATGCCTCATTAATCGACTACACCTTCGTAAGCCTTCCACTCCTTCAACAAATAACAAGTTATTTTCTTGGGAGCAGAATAGAAAGTGATCACTGTCCCCAAGAAATAACGCTGAGGACCAGTTGCACTCAACATGAAGAAGAAAGGGCATTGATATCAGAGAGCTTCACAATCAACCTAAAACGAATCAAATGCTCTCTCAGCAATTTTCAACAAGTTGCAACAGAGGCCAAGCAAATTATGGAGCACTACAGTAGGAGCACGGATGACATAATTACCAACTGGTCAACTTTCGCAACCGAACTTATCTACAAACATGCGAAACCGGTAAAGCAGGCAAGCCATACTGGGCAAACGCAGACGCCTCACTCAAATCCGGTCATACAAATTGCAATGAGAACCATGAATCGGTCATGGCGGGCGTTAAAAACCGACCCAATGGACCCCACCAAATTAATAAAACTGAGAGAGGCCCGCAGTCAACTTAAGAAAGCAAAGAGGGAGCTACGTAGAAACCAATGGAACTTGTTCTGAGCTAGACTCCAGCAAGATATTAAATCAAACAATTCCGCTAGGTTTTGGCGATCAATCAATAACTTGTCTGGTCGCGTTTCCAAAGTTGCCTCTTCATGCATACTAGAGTCAGAGTGGGTCGACTTTCTCCATCTTCACTACAGCGACCGGGAAGCAAAAATACCATATCAGAACTTCCCCCTTGTAGAATTTGCTGTACATAAAGTGGCTGACCAGGCATCAGATCTGAACATCCTAAAGCCCCTAACAAAGGAACGCCTTAATAACGATCAAAAAACTGGATCATCAAATGAGGGCTCTACGTCCCAAAGTAGTAATGAACTAGCAACGATCCAGAAGGCAGAAATAAAAAAACTGATTAAAAAGGGTCGGAAAGACGGCGCTCCAGGTCCAGGGGGAATCCCTCAAGCTCTGTTCAAGGAAGATGTTACTTTCTGGGCTGAGAAGTTATGCACCTTATTCAATTCAATCCTGCAGAACACTATTATTCTGCCCTCATGGCGGGGATCAATACTCGCACCAATATTCAAAGGCGGGGACAAAAAATCCCCTGGGAACTACTGCCTCATTGCCCTCATCGACAACGAAGCAAAATATTTTGCAGGAGCGTTGCTTAACTCATTAAGGGCATGGGCGGAAGACAAGTCCGTCATTCCTCCCAACCAAACAGGTTTTACAACTAACACCGGCAATTCGGTCAATCTCACGACCCTTTCCTGCCTGATTGACCAAGTGAAGTTCAGCTCGTGCCCACTCTACATGGGATTTATTGACTTCCAAGCGGCCTTTGACAACGTGAATAGAGCAAAGCTCTGGCAGAAGCTGTCCAGTCTAAACATTCCAGCTGATCTTCTAAGAGCCATACAACTTTTACATCAGGACACATGGGTCAGGATTAAGTTCGGGGACGGTTCAAGACTATCACGCCCAATTCCGACAGTAAAAGGTCTAAAACAGGGCTGTGTCCTGGCCCCAACACTTTTTAACTTATTTTTATCAGACCTCCCCGAGGCTCTAACTAAGGTCAATTCTCACACTCTTAAAGTAACTGGTCTATTGATGTCAAATCTGCTATACGCCGACGACGTGATCCTTCTTAGTAAAACAAAGATTGGCATGCAAAGGCTCCTGGACGCTACCTTGGAATACTCAAAAAAGAACGATCTTCTGATCAATAACAAGAAAACCAAAATCTTGGCGGTTCGTCCAGGGAAAGCTAAGAAACTGTCTTGGACCCTGAATAAGGAAAGCATTGTTGAATCCAATTGCCACAAGTACCTTGGGGTTATTTTTAACAACAATGACAAATACAAAACCCACTTAGAAGAACAAACAAGCATTGGAAATGCAATAGATCTCGCATTAGGAAAGTTTGAGCTATTGGTCTTATAAATGACTTTTTTTAGTTATTGTGTTGTTTTTTGCAATAGCTAAATTAATAGCTTTGTCATTTACAATGGCAATAGTTATAACTTTCGCAAATGTTACACCTATAGCATTTGTAATGCAACATGTTTTGTATTTACATGACTTAAATGTATTGATATTACAAATAACAATGGCTTTTAATTTTTTTAAATGATTAATATTTAAATAAATTATTTAATTTGTAATGGCAATAGCTTAAACTTTTGTAAATAACTTTTGTGAAGATTATGTGATAGGTTTGATGACAACGAAGCTCCAGCAAGCTCTTTAAACAAGGAGGGAGTGAGAAAAGGGAGGGGGGGGTGAGAGCGGAGAGCTGGGGGTGGTGGAGCATGGAAAGAGACAACAATATGATTCTGGCTACACAAATGGCCCACAATGTTTCCGTATTGCTGTGTGGCTGATCTTTTAAATCGCCTGAGGCATGAAGTTTGTTCCGTCTGTGTGCGCCTTAGAGGCTGGAGAGAAGAATATGCAAGAAACTTTAAAAAGCAAGTGGGAAGGGGAGCTGCGGTGCACCGCGAGGCAGTTGGGTTCCCGGAAGAGACACAGCTAGGAGGGTGAAGGGCACAAATCCACTCCTGCACTGGCGAGAGCTGTGAGAAAATGCGCGGCTGCCATTTGAAAAGATAAAACACAGCAGGCGCCCGGTTGATGAAAGGAAACATGCTGTGTGCTTGATGATGCGGAGGGCAGGTGAGAATGGGTGGGTGAAAAAAGAAAAAAAACGAGAAGTGTTGGTGAATTTCGGAGATGCTTGAAAGCAGCAGCAACATGGAAAACAAAGTGAGTGAGGAGGGATGTGGCGGGACACAGAAGCAAGGATGAGACGGCCCGAGAGCGGTAAAGATGCACAATTGAATTAAAAGTAGACAGGAGGAAAGGCCGACAGCGACAGTGAAGAAGAGAAAGAAAAAGAGATTGAGAGGAAGAGGGGAATAGACAGGAGACGAAGACAATGGGGGGCAGACTAAGGAATGTTGAAAATGAGGAGAAGGAGGGAGCTTAGAGCATGTGGTGGAAATAATGGCAGAGAGAAAAGGACAACTTAGAAGGAATCGGGGAGGGGAGAGGGGGTTGGCGGAGACCTAAAATAAAATCGCAAAGGGGTCTCAATGGACATCAATGTTTTATTTACACACTGTAATCCCAGCCTAACATACATTTAAGAAACGTTGTTATGTCACTCCCATACATGAGTGCTAAATGCGAGTGTAGGTGGAATGAGCGCTACACAAACATCTGAGAGTATACCCGTCAGATCGCAACTGCTACCAGTGTTAGGATTGCCGAAGCAAGAAACAAAATTTGTAAGTACATTTAACAATTATGTCGATGTTGCAAGAGATAGAGTGCGAGCAGAAGAAAGTGAATAGGGGGAGGGGAGGAGAATAAAAAAATAAGACAAATAGCGAGAGAAAGGAAAAGCAAAACAGAGTGAATGATAAAAGAAACAAGTTAAAAGAAAAGGAGACACGGCCGGCCGGCCGTGAAACTGAAAGCACGGCCGGCCGGCCGTGAAAGCCTTTGATGCAGCAGGGGGCGGAGCGGGAAGAGCTGCTGGCGGCACCAAGCTGGGCAACAGATGGCTGGCGATTTGATGCTGTGCAGGCGCATTTTAACTCATTGCGCTTGCGCATTGAGCTAAAAGCGCACATGCACTTCATCAAATCGCCAGTCTGGTTAAAGTCTGTTTAAGCCCCTATAGTCTCGCTCCGCTCAATGAGCATGCGCATTGACAGGCGAGACCTAACAAGGAAGGGAGCTGCACTTGCTTTTGCAATTGGATCAATCCATTAGGAACTACAAGGCCCAACTTTCGCACCAACAATACAGGTCGCTCAGGCAAAAATCATTCCCACACTAACCTATGGCAGTGAAGTCCTCAAAGGCTTGGACAGTGGCCAATTGGACAAAATCATCACAAAGATCTACAGAACAGTGTTCAAGTTACCGCCCCAAACATCACCGGCACAAATCAGGTTGGAACTGGGAATCTGCCACCAAACACACGCCAGAGCCATGCCTTTTCTCGTGTGTTGCCATAAATAGAGTTCATCAAAGGAAGGCAGCCTAGCTCAACATCTGTGGGCTAGTCTCGACAAGAACTTACGGCGTGCAGGGCATGACTACTGGGAAAAAGGCCTAACAACTTTACGTCTAAATGACCTTTGGAGCATGCACATAAGTCAAAATGAATTCAAACGGCTAGCGAAAATAAGCACAAAAAGCTATCAATAGTCGAAGACAAGGCTCGCCTAGCAAATAGATTTCATGGGTGGTTAACCTTGCAATCTTACGCCTTGCTGATCCCACAGCAGTACTTAACTGTCTCTTTTACTGCACGAACGAAATGAAGTTTTTTAAAACTGAGACTGGGAGTAATCAACTTGTTGGTTCATCTACCAAAATGGAAAAGAGATTACAGACGAGAATTATGTCGACTTTGTGGGACCCACAGAGAAGACATAATACACATAATTTGTCTTTGCCCAAAACTGCTGAATGAAAGCTGGTTGCTCCTTAAGCATCTCTGGAACATTAACATGATTAGATCGTGTAGAGCAGAAGTTTTGGCCTGCTTCGACCCCAGGAACACCAAACTAAACTGTTCCCTGGTAAGGAACATGGATCACGCAGCAAAAAAACTCTGTGAGGGGCCCACAGTCTGTGATCCATCATCGGCATAACATTTCGGCAAGCTCCATCTCACATCTGCATCCAAATTGGACTTACATACTTGCAATGTTTTTTTTTAATCAAGTAACAAAGTTTTACTTACTTACCATAACTTACCTCAGTCTTACCCCTTCTCCAGTGGAAGCAAGTCAGCCCGATCTGCCAAGTCAGGTCCTCCTTGAATTGAAAAATAAGTAACCCAGGACTAGTTTCACCCTCGTTAGGGGCTCATCAGCCTAGTTTAGCTTGGTTCCAGTGACACAGTGTGCCTGGGATCCATGTCTGAACATACACATTCCACTTAGGGTCACACACAAAAGTATACATAAAAGTGATGGATGGAATGCTTATATTTATTTCAGCCATTGATAATCTCCTTGGTTGATAGTATTCTGGTTAAGGGAGGAACTGGCTTGGCAGTTTGGGCTGCACTGTTCATACTGGAGCATGGTCAAGTCTGTTTTACATATGACTGTGTCCAAACTGAGGTGGCATGGTGGGCGTGAAACAATAGCTCGATTGGTAACATTGATGGTCACTGTGGATTATACCCCATCTGCCTCTTTCAGTACTCAGATATGTCTCCTAGATAATGAGGTCGTTGTTTGGGTATCACTAAGACTCCCAGGCTGTGAGATAACTATTTAATTGAACTGTCAGACCCCAATCCTAAATGTATTTTTTTCTAGGTCCAAGACTCTGAATTCTCAACAACACTGGAGGGTCCCAATTTCTTCTCTTATGGTGCAGTGTGTCTTCACAACTTTTGTGGTGTTTACATTCAGTTACCAACCATGAACAGTATTCAAAATGTTCATGCTCTGTGTATGAACTGTATAGCATTTAAAATCAGTGATCATAAATATTACATATTGTGATAATTGGGTAGCCAGTATTGCAACCAGAGTTTTTTGCGATGATTAAATTGTTCATGTGATTTGCACATTTATACATTGTGCTGTAATATTAATCATCTGCTTTTATAGAAAATTACCGCTCTGGGTGGACATCCTCACATTTATTGTAATCATGATAATTGTGTTGCAGTGCCTCAGGCCTGAACCTGCACACCCTCCTCTGAGCTATGCCTTCACTGGTCTCCCAAGCCACAGGAGGAATCCATGAGACTTGGAGGGCCATGTTTCTGATCGAGTAGCACGTGGTCTGATGAGTGGGAAACAGCTGCAGTTTCATCTTTGCTATTACTCGTCAAGGCCTGACATTGCCTCCTCGTCCTGTCTTCCTCGCCACAGTGGAAGACTGTGCAAAGGCAAAGAATCAGGCTCAGGACGTTGATACTGTGCAAACAAGTCGTCATCCATAGGACCAACAGACTCAGGAAATACCAAGTTCTTGCAAATGTGTCCCAGCACCTCCTTCAGGTCGGCACCTTGCACAAATCGACCCCTGACATCAATATCCTCCTCATTGTCAGATTCAGCAGCATCAGTCCCATCAACTCGAGCCGGTGTCACAGGAGGAACAGGGACCTGACCCTGTAAAGCAGTAGCCACAGCAGAATTGATCATCTGCTGCAATAACGCCATAGATGGAATCGCGACCCACGAACCAGAAGCCCCATCGACTGATCCAGGAGCAGCAAAAGAAGCAGAACCATTCTCCATGACAGCTTGAAACACAAGAAACCAGCGAAGAAAAACAGGCGAAAGTCAGAACCACTTGTCCGAAAAATAAAGGCCCCGAGGTTGCCAAGCAACCAAGAAAAACCACACACGTCATGCCACAAAAGCAATAAAGCACCCAGAAGTCTCGCGCGCACACGCCCCCAACAACGCAGACCGGCGCGTGTGCAAACACACCGGAAAGCGAAGGCGCATCTCAATGAGCCCTGGAGACAGTCGCAGGTAAGCCCCAACTACGCTGAGCAAACCGCAACACCAGCAACCGCCCCCGGCCACGCCACGTCCGCTGAGCAGGACGCGCGGCTGGGAGAAAAAAAGGACATCAAAACGGCCCCGCCCAGCAGGGCTTAAGGCGCCCCCACAGAGAACGAGGTCCAAAGCGACCGTGAAAACAGAAACGCCTCCAAAGTCCGCCAAAGCAGGACACGGAGCGTATCAAGGCAAACGCAGGGGAATAAAAGCCTAATAAAAAATAAACAAAAATTAACGAAGCAACAGGAACACAACAATGCAGTCAAACAATACATCCCCCAACGTAATACCACAGGACCCAAGGGCTGCTAAAGCAAGACCCCAGCCCCACGCACCTTTACAGGGAGACAGCACTCGGAGTAGTGCAGAAAAAAGATACAGGTCATGCTGTGTGTTCTGTGTCCCTTTATGGGATTGGCTGAAGCCACTGGGGGCCATCTTGGTGGAGGGAGAGGGAGACTAGAGCGTAATTTAAGCTTGGAGTTTTCTGTGGGAGCCGGAGGCTCATGGGTAATTACTGTGGCGAGGAAGACATGGACTCTGAGTAATGAAGATTACCGGTAAGTAACCGGGGCAATCCCCAAGCACAAAATAAGAATGCATCAAAATGGCAGCAAGTACATGTAAAGCAAAGGACAATCGATGATCTGTATTTCATGAGCCAGAAGGAAATGTGAACTTGAACTAGCCCGGTTGCCCTTATCTGCCAAATTGTTTATCCGATCAAATTAGAAAAACTTTCCTTGGGATCAAAACTAGAGAATCAAAGCATCTCAGATTTCCTGAACCATCTTTTGCCACATATATTATGCTTTAATAAATCAGCGCCCTTACCTGGGAGTATTACTAGGAATGCAGATGTATTACTTATCTGATGACTGAGGTCTTTGAAATGTATTCTTGCAATATGCCTAGAACAATGAGTATAATTACTTTTCACGCCACAATCTGCTGTTTTCCTTTTATTTTGCATGACAAATAATAGTAGAACCTTTAACAGCACGTGCTGTGCTTCTATAATAACGATGCCATCATTCATGCATGTTGTGTGTTCTCTATTATTGCCTGTTTATGCAAGCATCTGCATATAAATTAAAGGCCAGACTATTGGCTTATCGAAGGTTTGTTGTTTCTGTATTAATATGAAGTACTTGAAAAACATTTCTCTCAAGGTAACCCTGCAGTTTTTTTTGTCATCTGGGCGCGTATTTACGGCCCATGCTTTTCAAAAGGCCCATTTTCCTATTTGGTGTTGCCAGAAATGTAACAAAGAAAACGGAAGAGCTGCCACACGTCACGGTGCTTCAAGTACATGCATCATCCCGACACTTTCTATCTTGTTGTTTTGTTATGGGCGCCAAGTGGTTTGAGGCAGCCCACTAATAAAGCTGACATTGTTCACGTTCGAATACCACTTCCTGTTTTAGAGATAACGGTTCACCACAGGCCAGCATTATTATCCTAGTGGTTTTTGATCATATATTTATAACTTGTATATGATTTTAAAGACGCTGATATTGACAAACGTTCCGAAAATGCTCGTCAAGATCCTTTTGTTTAAGACTGTTCTTGACTTAGCATGTGTTAGAACTGGGAGTTTCTGGTTGGCTGAGGCAGATGCCTTAGTCCAAATAGGGACCCTTGCTTCTAGTTAGGGAAAGGAGGGACACCCTCTTTGATAACCCCTGCTCACCCACTGGGCAGCTTGGCACGAGCAGCCAGGCTTATCTTCAAGGCAATGTGTAAAGTATTTGCAACCGCACTCCCAGTGACACAGTGATAACACCACAAATGGACACCACACTGATGTATGGAAATAGCGGTATCTTTATCAAGAAGAAAAATACGGTAAGACCAAACGATAAGAATCCAACATATGCTTATACGTAATATTTCACTTTGCGGGTTATTAGGCCTAAAAACACTTGTAGGTTCTTGCGATATTAATGAGCAGTGCACGATGTTCAAATGCAGTCCTAGTGCAATGCTATGCAGTATGTAATGCAGTTCGTATAGTCAGACTAATGCAGTTCGTAAGGCAAGAATAATGCAATCCTCAGGGCACGTAATCAGGCAGTTTGTAATGCAAGAATAATGCAATCCTCAATGCATGTAATCAGGCAGTTCGTAATGCAAGTATAACGCACTCCTTAATGCAAGTAATACTGTAATTCGTAATGCGAGAATAATTCAATCCTCAATGCTCATAATAAGGCAGTTCGTAATGCAAGTATAACCCACTCCTTAATGCAAGTATAAGGGCCTCCTTAATGCAAGTAATATGGCATTTCGTAATGCAAGAATAATTCAATCCTCAATTCACACAATAGGGCAGTTTGCAATGGAAGGATAATTCATTCCTCAATGCACATAATAACTCAGTTTGTAATGCAAGTATAACGCACTCCTTAATGCAAGTATAACGCACTCCTTAATGCAAGTATTACGGCAGTTCGTAATGCGAGAATAATTAAATCCTCAATGCACACAATAAGGCCGTTTGTAATGGGAGAATAATTTAATCCTCAAGGCACATAATAAGGCAGTTCGTAATGCAAGTATAATGCACTTCTTAATTCAAGTATAAAGCACTCCTTAATGCAAGTAATCAGGCTGTTCGTAATGCAGGAATAATACATTCCCTCATGCAAGTAATAAGACAGTTCGGAATGCAGGAATAATACCAGGCCAATCGATGCGATTAGCACAGGCAATACTAGGCCCCAACCACAGACAACAGTCCTGAACTTCCGAGGACTCAACACGTCTAACACAATGCAGTGGGAGAGAGACAGGAGCACTCCTGTACTCCACTTGCGCGCCTCCCCATGCCACAAACGCTTGCGGCTCCGACCGGAGTCCAACCCTTACCTGGGGGATGCGCTGCCTCACTCTCTCTATCCCTCCCCGCTCGTCAGACGTCCTGCTGGGCGCTCCCAATGACGATGCAGCTCTGATGCAAGGCAACGCTGTAGCCGGCCAGGTTACGGCGCTGCCCTCTCCATTGCTGGCGGTCTTCAGCAGATTCCTCTTGCGAACAACAATCACGAATACCTCCCGACTTCCTTAGCTTTACGAAATCCTTCAGCACGTTGCAGTTCGGGCCGGTGGTGGCGATCTTGATCCGCAGCCTCCGTTACGATGATGGTTCGGGCCACAATCAACTTCACAGCAGAGTGGACGATGATTCACGCTGCAGGGGCACTGCAGTCACAGAGTACTTTCCAACCAGCATCACGGACCCCATGCAGTCTAAGGCTGCACAGGCAGACGGCGTCGCTGAGACTCGGTTGGGTTTCGGGCCACACAGTCCCGGGGCAATGCTTACGATGGTCTCAGGCTGCAAAAAGCACACGCACACATCGCCGCTGAGACAGACTTGGAAACTTTGATGTTCCTGAGTTTCCGCAACAGGGAGCCAGCTCTCCTTGCGCCCTTGGGGACAAGTTACTTCAGGACACAGCACACAGCAGAGTCCTTTCAAGCAAGGGGACACAGCACACAGCAAGGTCCCTTAGCCTCTCCTTAGTTAAATCAGCTAACTGCAGGCCAGCCCCAGAACACACAGCAAGGGTCTGTTCTTCCTTGGCAGAGGTTCCTCTTGACCACAAAGTAGTTTCAATCCTTTTCAGTCTTGATCAGTCCAACATTCAGGGGTTTCAGTTCTCAAAGGTATACCCCTAAATGTCTTTGAAGTCTTTGTGTTCTGGGGGGCACTGACCCTTGTCCAAACCAATTCTGGGTGTCTCTCTGCCAGTGACACCTTCTTCCTTTGATTAGTAGGGGTCTAGTTCTTCAATCACTCAGCAGGAGGTGGAGCCATTCTTTTATGGCAACAGCCCAGGCCCCGTCACCTCCAGGGGCTACTCCTCCCCCTTACACTCCCGATGCAGGTCAGCCTGTTGCTGTCTCCTACTCCTCCCCTGGGTCAAGACATTTCCCAGATCCTATCATATTCAAATCTAGACAGTCAATCCACAACCAGGCAGAGACACGCTGAATTGTTAGAACAAAGAAACCAGCCACTTCTAAAAGAGCGGTTTCTAAACACACAATGCAAAAATCACCTTCACAAAAAGATGTGTTATCAAATTGTGAGCTCAGGCATATTAAACATCACTTCTCCATCTTAAGCCTATGGGAAGATAGGCTGGAAACATATTACACAGCCATCCCCATTCTGTCCCATGGGCAAGATGGCCTTGCAACAGTGAAAAAGTAAATGGAGAGTATTTCACTGTTAGGACATGGTACACACCTCAGTACATTTCCTACCTTTCACAGACACTGCACCCTGCACAGGGGTGTACCTTGGAGTTATCATAGGGGTGTCTGATGTGCATGGAAAGGTAGGGGTAATTCCTGACAAGTGGGTGCACTTGTCAGGACAACATGGCAATTAGCAAACTGTGCGCAGGCACTGCAGTGGCAGGCCTGACTTCTCTCTTTAGGTCTACTTGTGTGGGTGGCACAATTAGTGCAGATGCTGGCGCCCCTCACCCACCTCCCCCCATCCCCCGCACCAGTAAGAAATGATGTCGTGAAAATCCATGAGAGCAGATGCCTCGAATGACTGAAATGACGAAAACTTAAAGATGTTGGCGACCTTTATTTCTGACAAAAAATTTAAAAGAAACAAATAAGTCCAGATTTTACTGAGGAAACACAAGTGCCATAAATTCTGTGAACTACATATTGTGATAGAATCCGAGAAAATAGTGATAAATTGTCAGCTCACAAGACAAAATCTTTTCAACTTGTCATTCCTATTTTAAACCACTCAAAGAAAAGATGTCAGCACAGAAGCATGTGAAGTGTGGGAAAATAGGATTTATGTGTTTTTCATGGTATGTATTCTGTGAACAAGTCAATTGCAGCACTTTTGCTAGTTCCACATTTTTCCAGAACACGACTGATAATAGACAGCCAGGAACTACGCTGTACTCCCACCTTGATGTGGAGTTTGTTGCAGCTATGGTTCTTGCTGGGCAATATGTGTTGATGTATGTCTTGCATTCTACACTTAAGCTGCCCTATTCACAAACAAAAATGTAGTAGTATTGGTGTTGGTTTAGATCTCTGCCCAAACATACTCTTGGTTTTTTGGAAGTCTAATGGTTGTCAGGGATCTTCATTCAATCAAACAAGCATTTGTAAAGCATGTCAAATCACCTGCAAGGGTCTTGAGATGCTAGAGCTGTTGGCTGCTGTGTGGCGATTTGATCGTTCAAACAACCAGGTCTTTAGTTTTCATCTGAATTGCTGGAGTGACGGAGCACTCCAGAGGTGCAGGGGGAGGATATTCCAAGCCTTGGCTGCCAGGTGTGAGAAGGAGGTTCTCCACTGTTGGATCAGCAGATCCGTGGGGTTTCTGTGAGGGAAATGGGAGGCTGATCAAAGGTGTCTAGTCGGTTGGTGGGAGGTCAGGCGTTTGCTGATGTATGCTGGTCCTTCGTTTACAAGGCCTTGTAAGGAGTGGGTCAGCATCTTGAATTGGCATCTCTTCTGAGCCTTCTTAAACTTTAAACGCAAACCAACTCTTGGAAGAACCACTTCCCACAACTTGAGTGTGATTTACTACTGTGGATTTCTTCATACTTGTAGCAGAGAAATCCACATTTGTAAATGCATATAAATGTGAAAGGAAAGCATTTGTGGATTTCCGAAAGACATAATATAAAAGGAAATTCAGTTGATAGGTTAAGTTTACGACTGTATTTACCTTGTGAATAAGACCCAATTAAGTAGTAAATTAGAATCTTCAATGTAAGGTTTCTTTTCAGAGACTGAAATATATATATTTACACTGCCCCAAATAGAATTAATATTCATAGAATGTATGAGTGCTTGTAGATAACACAATAGGCCTTATTTGACAACAAGCAGCTTCGAAAAATGTAACATGTTAAGAAAGTGATGGAGACATATTGCCATGAGTATTACATTTACACCACTTGTACTCAGTTGAGCACAGGAATGCTGATACATCTTATGGTGTCATAATGGCAGTTTCATTCTGTCTGTACATCCCCAGGCTGGATGCAGACCTGGCCGCGCAGAACGTATGCATTTATGACCAGATGCATGGAACACACCTACTGTTGTTCACTGCTGTTTTGAATAAACAGTGAATAAACTATTTTGTTCTTCAATTTTGTAAGTCAAATCTAGTGTTGTATGAAATTGCTTCCTATGAAAGAGCTAGGCTACTGTGCTCTTTTCACCTTTTTCACCACATAACTACAGAGCACCTTTGGAATAACGACTGGAACATAATAGTGGTAAGAGATAAACCATTGTATTCCATATATAGTATATGTTGGAAAATGGCCCTCTGAGAAGGGTCCCCACAAACATTTTGCCTTACTCCTCTTTTTTTCTGACCTTTTTGTTGGCCTTAAGACTCTGAGCACTTTACCACTGCTGGCCAATGCTAAAGTGCTTGTGCTTCTCCCCTAAACAGGCTAACATTGGTGTATAACCAACATAGAATAATGGGTGGAGCACTCCGGGTTATTTTTCCCATTACTGACTATGTTATATAATGTAAACACCGCATGTGTGCAATGCAGGTGAAAGGGAACTGCCTGTATCCCTACTAATATAAAGCAAACTTAATTCCGAAGAGATTGTCGGAATACCTGTATGCACTGCTGGATGTATATAACCTCAAACTTAAACAATTCAAAACATCATTATATATTCTATTTAAACAAACATTGTTTTACAACAGAATCAGTTTCCAAATCAACATTTCTTTTTAATGCATTTAATGCATATATGTTTCTGAGCAATGTCCGAAAATGAAACTAGTACAATTCAAAAATCAAACAGATACAATTAAACAATAATCATCACATGACAAATAACTTTGTGGAAACAACAAAGTTTTTTTCTTCAGTTTGTGGTCCACATAGAAATAATTGTCGGCGCCCTATACATTTTGGGACCCATGGTCCATTCTTTAGGGGCCACTATGCAGCACATTTGTCAGTATATCTCTATTTTATTTACAAAACCACCTTAAGGTGCAACAACTCACCACAGCCCAAACATTTATGATGACTACACCACTGTGCCTATGACATTTCAAAAAGTACCTAGGTAAAACACTTCTGTGCCCACTACTCACAGGTTAACACCCTTGTAATTAGTGTCAAGAACCTCATGCCACCCAGGCTGGCAAAAAGGAAATTTCAAAGTGAACACAGCAGCATTGTGAACCAGTATCAACATTAGTGCTCTAGAATTGTTCAAAACCTTAGGCAGTGAGGTTCAAGTTAGTGGAATGGAGTTCCAGAGTGAGGAGCCTTGACTGAGCAGAAACCAACTCCTGAAATAGATGTGTTTTGGTCAGCAGATGGCCAGCAAGATGCAGAAGGCAGACCGCAGGTATCTTGTTTGGTAAGGTAGAAGTGTTCCGGAGAGAAGGTTTGGGTTGGGCGCTTAGCCATGAAGGCTTTCACAGGCTGGGCACAGGATCTTGAAATCAGTATGTTGTTTGGTTGATAGTAGTGTAATCTTGTCATGGCCCAGGTGATGTGATCACTCTTCCTTAAATTTACAATTATACAATAAAAGAAAAAAACATTTACAATAATAGATTCATCCTGGTTTAAAAGTTATTTAAAGATGTTTGCAGGAGGCATTTCCCTGCCTTCCAACTATCACCCGGCTCTCCTGTGGTGAGGTGGGAACTGCTCCCAGGAGCAAACAATAGGTTGACGTGAATGGGCACAGATGACCCATCTGAACCTGATTGAATATGCAGGGAGGTTGGTAGAATCCTCTCTGACTTTAAAGTGTCAAGTCATGCTTCAGTGTCATATCTTGCTCTACTGGTCTGCTGGGGTTTTTCATATGACCCTTGGGACGCACTCCAAACAGGTCTTCCCTGTCACAGGCAAATGTTAGCTGACACTTGGTCAGGGTCCTGCTTTTGTCCTACCAGCCAGTCATACCCCAATCACAGTGGGACTGTCTTTGACATTACAGTGTCACATCTTTTTGTGACCCTTGACCCTGGTTGAGGCTGGTCGCGCCCCCACACCGCACAGCACCACCTGTGTGTCCGTGCCCTGTGCTCTCTGCCGCCGATGACGCTGTGAGTTCGAGGCCCCCTACCTCTGTTGTGTTCTCTCCTACTGCTGCTTCCTCCGTGCCCCTTGTGTCCCGCTGTTGCCTTACTTTTATTCTGTGCCTGGTGTTGCCCTTTTCTCTCTGTGCTCCACTGTTGTGTAATTTTTATTCTGTGCCCACTGTTGCATGCACTTCTCTTTCTGTGCCCTGTTGTTGGGTATTTTCTATCCAGTGCCCCTTGTGCCTTTGCCTCCTGCCTCTTCCGCTCCCCACCCGTTTCCCGCCGCTGTGTCCCCTGCTTCCCCAACCCCCGCCCCAATTCGCCGCCCGCTCCCGCATCCCAGCTGCTCCTCCCTCCCACCTCCCCTAATATGGCGGCCGTGTGCAGCAGGCGCGCCGCTGGCGCGACGCTGGTGCGAACCTGGTGCGCCTAAGGCAAGCCCGTCTGTGCCCATCCGTGCCTGGACCGCGTCCAGCGCCAGACCCCCTGGCCCCGCGAACTCCACACCGACCACCGCCACTATGCCGCCAGCCCCCTCCATGCACTCAACACTGGACGACCGCACACCTGCTTCCTGGCCGCCCCAAAGCACACCAAAGGACCCTTCTCCTGCCGGAGCTGCAGCTTCACCAGCCTCCGAGCCGCCAAGTTGCCCACCGTGACAGGACGTATCCACCTCAGATGCATACTACTGAACACCCACCCAGCACGCAAACACGCCGTCAAACTCTGGGACCTGCTCGACACATCCTTCCCGGACGTCACCTTCCTGACAGAGACCTGGATGAACGCCTCCTTGGCACCCGACATTGCCATAGCCAACCCGGACGGCTACAGGATCAACTGCAGAGACTGCACCAACAGAGTAGGAGGTGGAATCACCATCATCCACAAGAACACCCTCAGGGTCTCAACAGCACCGACGACACGAACACCTACACTTCCAGATCCACACTGATCCCAACACCACCCTCAGAGGAACTCTCATCTACAGACGCCCCAGACCCCTTGCCTCAGTTCAGCGACTCCATCCCCGACTTTGTCAGTATGTACGTTCTTGCCTCCACAGACTACATCCTCCTCGGAGACCTGAACTTCCACCTCGAGCACAACAAGGACACCAACTCCACCACCCTGATTGACAACCTTGCCAACCTCGGACTCAAGACAGCTCGTCACAATGCCCACCCCCTCCGCCGGCCACACGCTTGACCCCTTCTTCTCCGCAAACACCCACACCACCTTCAGCCACACCACCGAACTCCACTGGACCAACCAACGCTGCATCCACTTCACCTTTCGGAAACCCACTACGCACCACCGCACTCAACAAATCCCCTGCCGCAGAAGGAGCAAAGTCACCGAAGACCAGCTAAACACCACCATTGCCAGAAGCCCATCCGCCGACCCCACCCACATAGACACCGCCGCACGCAACCTCAGGCGATGGATCGACGACTGCGCCAACACTCTCGCCCGATCAAGAAACCCTCCAACAGAGTCACTAGCAAGAAAGCCAGCTGGTTCACCGCAGACCTCCAGGCCTCCAAGCAATCCTGCCGAAAACTAGATAAGAAATGGCACAGCAAACAGACACCGGACAACTACACAGCCCACAAGAACGCCATCCGCAGACACCATCACCTCATCAGATCCACCAAAAGGGCATCCTTCAAGGACGGCCTCGACAACAATGCGCACAACAGCAAAGAGCTCTTCAACATCATGAAGGAACTCTCCAACCCCAGCTCCAACACCAACGACATCCCACCATCGCAAGACCTGTGAGACTCCCTTGCCACCTTCTTCCCATCGCAAGATCGCAGACACCCACGACAACATCAAAAATCTGACCGCCCCGACAGCCACCGACACCTCAGACCCCACGGCCACCACCCACATCGATCCCCTGTTAACCTGGACCAACATAAACAACGACAACACCATCAAAATCATGAACATCATCCACTCCGGCTCTCTGTCAGACCCATGCCCACACCACATCTTCAACAAAGCTAGCGCCACCATCGCACCCCATCTCTGCAAGGCCATCAACATCTCCTTCAAGACCACGACCCTCCCGATGGAGAGGTGGAAGAATGTCGAGGTCAACGCCTTACTCGAGAAACCCAAGGCGGATCCGAGGGTCCTCAAGTACTTCCGGTCCATCTCCCTGCTCCTGTTCCTGGTGAAGGTCATTGAGAAAACTGTCAACAGACAACTGACCCGCTACCTTGAAGAGAACAACATCCTGGACCCCTCCCAGTCCGCATTCCAGAGCAACCACAGTACCGAAACTGCCCTCATCGCCACCACCGATTACATCAGGGCCCTGCTGGACAACGGCGAAAACGCGGCCCTCATCCTTCTGGACCTATCAGCTGCCTTTGACACTGTTTGCCACCGCACTCTACGCACACGCCTCCACAACGCAGGGATCCGAGACAAGGCTCTGGGATGGACCACCTTCCTCCTTTCCGGCAGAACCCAGAGTGTCCGCCTCCCCCTTTTCCGTTCCTAAGCCTCCGAGATCATCTGCGGCGTACCCCAAGGATCATCCCTCAGCCTGTCATTGTTCAACGTATACATGACACCGCTCGCCCACGTCGCCCGACTGCATGACCACAACATCATCTCTTACGCTGACGACACCCAGCTGATCCTCTCCCTCACCAAGGACCCCCACATGGCCAAAACCAACCTCCACGAAGGAATGAAGGCCGCTGGCGAGTGGATGAAGAACAGCCTTCTGAAGCTGAACTTGGACAAGACAGAGGTCCTCACCTTCGGCTCCACCCCCTCAGCCTGGGACGACTCCTGGTGGCCGACCGCACTGGAAGCAGCACTGACACCCACCGACCACTCACGCAACCTGGGGTTTATCCTCGACTCAACACTCTACATGACCAATCAAGTCAACACCATCTCGTCCTCCTGCTTCAACACACTCTGCATGCTCCGCAAGATCTACAGGTGGATCCCCACAGAAACAAGAAGAACTGTCACCCAGGCCCTTGTCAGCAGCAGGCTGGACTACGGAAACGCCCTCTACGCAGGAGCCTCGGCCAAACTCCTGAAACTACTACAACGCATACAGAACGCCTCTGCACGCCTGATCCTAGACATCCCTCGCCATAGCCACATCACGCCCCACCTGAGAGACCTGCACTGGCTTCCCATCAACAAGAGGATCACCTTCAAGCTCCTCACCCACGCACACAAGGCACTCCACAACACTGGACCGGCATACCTCAACAGACGACCCACCTTCTACACCCCGAACCGCCAGCTCCGCTCCGCCGACCTCGCCACCGTCCTCCGCATCTGAAGAGTGACCACCGGCGGCAGATCGTTCTCCCACCTCGCCACCAAGACCTGGAACCCCCTCCCCATCCTTCTATGGCAGAACCAAGACTTACTAACCTTCAGGAGGCTACTCAAGACCTGGCTATTCGAGCAGTATCAGCACCCCTCCCCCCCAGCGCCTTCAGACCCTCACGGGTGGGTGGTGCGCTTTACAAATGTTCTGATTGATTGATTGATCTTTTTTAACTGGTCTGCCAGGTTAACATATAACATTTGGTACTCTCTTCGAAGCAGTGAAACATACAGCCAAAATACTTTGTATGTATCCATGACCTGGTTGTTGAAAGCTCATATTTGATTCTACCGGACTTCTGTCAGTGATTTTATTGGGGGTACAGGGACTGCCTAAAACTGGATTTTAGTGATAGATTTGGAAGTATATTACAAATACCATAGTACACTCCCTACACTCTCACACCTAGCCCTAAGAGCCCAGGTTTAGTGTGGCTGAACACTTCGGCCATCTTGAAATTGCCTAAAGTGGGTAGGGTGAGCCCCGGGAACCTTTACCCCATTAGGGTCATTCCTACCCATTAGCTTGTACCAGGCATAAATGTGGCACCTCCAGGCACCCATTTAAGAAAACTCCTGGGCCTGAGGAAGATAATAAATAAGTGGTCTGAATCTCCTGTCTGAGACCTGGGAAGAGCAATAAAGACTAGACCTGCTATCTCTCTCTTGTATCCACTACAAGGAAGTGTCTTCCAATGGTGAAAACCCTGTTACAGCTGCAGGGACACAATAAGCTACCAGAAGCCTTTTCCTTCAAATGTCCAGCTAACCACTGGCAACTGGACCTGGACTGGACTCTCCTTTTGGCCAATGCCTGCCACCCTATGAGTCTCTGAGTGCCTTCCCATAGGTCCTGGGGGCTTTAGAAGTGTACTCATGTGGTGGATTGGGACTTAAAGGATTAAAAACAGAAGGTAAAATATTTGAGCAGGACGAACCTGGTTGGTGTATCCAACCAGTGCTCCATTGCAGTCACCCTCAAATTGTGCCTAGTACCTGTTCTAATGACCATTGGCTATCATTGACACTTTGTGCCTCTTAATTAATTTCTCTGGTTCCCTTTAGTGGATTTTTGGTATTATGGTATTCTTTTGCTTATTAAATTTTACTCTAGTTTTCTAACTCATTTTGGGATTTTTATTATTTCTCATTCTTACTTTATTATTGTTTGAGTATTGCATAAATAGTTTACACATTGCCTCTAAGTTAAGCATGTCTGCTCTGTACCATAGCTACCAGGGGCTGAGCTCAGGTTAATTTGTTAACGTAGGTGGTTCACGCGATAATAATTGCGTTCATTATCTGAGTTGGGTTCTCATCTCTCTCAACTTCAACTAATAGCTAATTTTTCTTACCGACGCATTTAGACAGAGCAAGTTTTTATTAATTCCGGTGGATGGAAGGCAACCGGCGACCCTTAAACTTTTTGGAGAAGTGTGGCTCAATGGTTAGAGCAGGCAGACCTTGATGCAGAGCTCTGGCCAGGGACCAGGGTTCGATTTCTGCCTCGGCGGGTCTCCAGCTCATTAATTCCCCTGACTGGATATTCTCGCCTCAGTGCCTGTTCTGATCATGGGTCCCACGCTGCAACTCTGGGCAATAGCTTGCTTAGTCTCCACAACGGCCCCAAAAGCGCTGGGATGCCTGGCTGCACCTGGGGGGTGCCCAGGAGTGGACATTTCCCAGGAAAGCCAGGAAGGGTTCCTAAGCGGTATACGGACAGCGCCGGGACACCTCTGGTGGAGGTAGCTGTGCGCTTTACAAATTCCGACA